>NC_083720.1:54560497-55810497 GCF_028564815.1 Eubalaena glacialis | reverse complement strand
GTACCCATTTACTTGATTAGCTATCATAAAAAACATGCAATCATTCATTCATTTCTACCTTGTTATGTAGTTCTATAAACCATTCTTCATGCTTTTAGAGTTACATTCATGAACACAAGAATCCCAATATCCTTCTTTATCTTTTGTGATTATGTGATTTCCTAAAACATTAAATGTTATACAACATATTTATAAAATTATCATTTTTGAAAAAATTTTAGAAAACTTACTACCTGCCAGGACTTAGGGAATGAGATAGAAAGAGAGAAAGATGTTTGCTGCAAAGGAAGTCCCAAATTGACAACAGACAGAGACGCCTTAGGAATAAATTCAATATTGGACATTAATAATTAAGAGTGTAGGTAGGTTTAAATCTTCCTGGGTTTAAAATTAAAGAACATTTTGTACTTCAGTGTATTAAAAATTTCCTATGCCTCAGGAGTTCTGTTAGAATGTTGAATACATAATCTCTCTGAATCCTTAAAGTCATGGAATAATGAATGATTGTACCCATTTTACAGGCAAGTAAAAGGAGGTTTAAAGAGCTAAAGTAGCTCAACTAAGGCTTCATAGCCAGTAAGTGACAGAGTTGGAATTTAAGCTTCAGGTGATCCTGACAATAAAGTTTATGCTCACAAAACTATTCCTATTATTGATTACTCTTCCTCAGTTTAGGACAAATAAAGGAGGTTAAATGTCTGGTGAAAGCAATTTATTTCTTCCTGTTGTATAGGGTGGTGGTAGCATGTATCCCCTCTGCGACAAATGCAGAGAAATAACTGAGCACAAAATCTTCTGTACAAAATTTAAGATCATCCTCTGAAGGAAGAAAATCTAAACTCAAATGCAGGTGTGAGGGCCTCCCAACCGGTTTGATGAAGACATGTTCTTAATCAAGAGTGTTGAGGGAATGGTTAAACCACCAGTTAGTTGGAACACTGTCTGAACAGGTGCAGCAGCAAATAGCCTGCAAATGAACAGGACTAATTTCAGAAGTTTTTGATTATCCTGAATGCAGGTCCTTTCCAAAGTAGATTTTTTTTTATTAAAATTCCTAGTGCTGCTCTAGTTTGCCATAGACATAAACAATGCAAATGGCAAATACAAAAGGTCAATTTAGTTGAAGGGGAGTCATTTTATTTGCTTACCAATTATTTCAGATAAAATCTGGGAAAGATAAAAGAATCTCTGACACACGTTTGCTCCCAATCCATCTTTATGATCTTTTTGGAGATATTTATCCCTACCATGTAATAGGATCAATGTCTAAAAGTAAATTAAAATTGCCAAGCGCTCCCTTGCCTTTAAATATAAGTGTCTGGGTCAGCCTATTATCAATCTGAATCAGGAAATTTGAGCCCTTGTACGAGGCACCACAATGTTTGCTCTTGTATAAGGAATAACGTTTCTCTGATGTCATCCATACTCTCTGACTCCTACAGTCTTAAAATATGATACTATTCATCCTATTTCTTGTTCATGATTTTAACAGTAATAAGGATTCACCCAAACTGATCAGACACTGCAGTGAGAAGAGAGAGGAGAAAATTCTGCCAAGGAACTTTACCTCTCACAGCATGCTTCAAACAGACTACACGCTGAAACTGCTCCTAACTTGACTGAATACAACTTAGGGAGAAAGATTTACCTAGTCTGATTGACTTTGGACATTTTCCTTAAGTGTTGCACCCGAGACACTCTACAGTCTCTAAATTACAGTGTATACTAAAAGAATGATCAAATGAATTCCCCTGACTCTCTTTGCATTCCCATCTCAATTCTCAATGTTAAAACACTCTGTGAGATGCTGGCAGTGTGCTTGTGTATGCACTTGAACACACACACACACACATACACACACGCACACACACACACGAAAAATAATGTTAAACTAGTGGAACAACAAAAGAAACATGCAGTGATGTATTATATTTTTATACATTTTATATTTTGTTAACTTGAGCTTCCAAAGATCAATGAACTTCCTACCCTCCCAAAAAAGGACAAATTATTGAACAAAAATGTGGGAAATTTGGGGAATTACCATTTCTTGGGAATTGCCATAACTGAACAAAGGAAATACTTATAAAAAATACCTATAAATCAGTAGACGTGTATTTTGAAGTCTTTTTGTGGATGTAATCTTACACCATTAGAATTATGTTATTCCCTTCCAGGATCATTATTTTGTACTCTGTTTCACATACCATAATTTTAACATTTTTTAAAATAATTTACATGACTCCATAAATCCAACATGAGGAAACCTGAGTATATCAGCATGATATAAAAGTGTGCCCATCTCAATCTGGTTGAATGGGCTAGTGGAAAGAGATTGAATCTTGAAGTCAGACAGACTTAAGTTTAAATTTAGTGATGATATTTAGTGAAAACTGACCTTGAAAAAATGACTTAAAGTCCTTGAGTCTCAGGTTTCTTATTGATAATACAGACTGCAAAAGCCTCTGCATAGGATTTTTGTAGAGAACACACCTCATGCAAATATGGTGTTCCTTTAAAATTGTTTGTTTTCCTTACTACTGTTGCCCTCCCTCCCTGATTTTTTTTACTTTCAACTCCTAGTCTCCAATGCTTTTGCTCTGCACCTTAAAAAATAACTAACTACATTTTCAAGGACGTGATAAATTGTTCTATATCTCTCTAAAGTTACTCCACTTTCTTCCTTGGATGAAATAGCCTTCATTATCTAGTAACCTCTACTATTCCCAGTGTCAAGTTCATATGCCAGTACTTCAATGAAAACATTCTTGAACCTGAAAATATAAGTAATCTTTTATTTTTAATTGCTCCCATGTCATTTTTATATTTAATTTTAAAATTTATCTTATTGAAGTATAGTTGATTTACAGTGTTGTATTAATTTCTGCTGTACAGCAAAGTGATTCCATTAACATATATATGTATATTCTTTTTCATATTCTTTTCTGTTATGGTTTATAAAAACATATTGAATATAGTTCCTTGCACTATACAGTAGAACATTGCTGTTTATCCATTCTATATATAATGGTTTGTATCTGCTAATCTCAAGCTCCCAATACATTCTCCTCCCACTCTTTCTACCCCTTGGCAACCACAAGTCTGTTCTCACCATGACCTCTTTACATACCACTATTATATCACTTACGGTATTACCAAAAAAGTACTTTATTTTCATTACATAACTTCCAGTTGCGAAGCGAATTTTAAAATATACGAATAGGATTTTCATTGTATTTTTATTTTTACAAACAAAAACATTCTTTGCACTGAGCAGAAGCAAGAAGAACTACAATCCTGCAGCCTGTGGAATGAAAACTACATTCACAGAAAAATAGACAGAATGAAAAGGCAGAGGACTATGTACCAGATGAAGGAACAAGATAAAATCCCAGAAAAACAACTAAATGAAGTGGAGATAGGCAAACTTCCAGAAAAAATATTAAGAAAAATGATAGTGAAGATGATGCATGACCTCGGAAAAAGAATGGAGGCAAAGATCGAGAAGATGTAAGAAGTGTTTAACAAAGACCTAGAAGAATTAAAGAACAAACAAACAGAGATGAACAACAAAATAACTGAAATGAAAAATACACTAGAAGGAATCAATAGCAGAATAACTGAGGCAGAAAAACGGATAAGTGGCCTGGAAGACAAAAGGGCGGAATTCACTGCCACAGAACAGAATAAAAAAAAAAAAAAAAAAAGAATGGAAAGAAATGAAGACAGACTAAGAGACCTCTGGGACAACATTAAACACAACAACATTTGCATTGTAGGGGTCCCAGAAGGAGAAGAGAGAGAGAAAAGACCTGAGAAAATATTTGAAGAGATTATAGTCAAAAACTTCCTTAACATGAGAAATGAAATAGCCACCTAAGTCCAGGAAGCACAGAGAGTCCCAAGCAGGATAAACCCCAGGAGAAACATGCTGAGACACATAGTAATCAAGGTGATAAAAATTAAAGACAAAGAAAAATTATTAAAAGCAACAAGGGTAAAATGACAAATAACATACAAGGGAACTCCGATAAGGTTAACAGCTGATTTCTCAGCAAAAACTTTACAAGCCAGAAGGGAGTGGCATGATATATTTAAAGTGATGAAAGGGAAGAACCTACAACCAACATTACTCTACCCAGCAAGGATCTCATTCAGACTCGAGAGAGAAATGAAAAGCTTTACAGACAAGCAAAAGCTAAGAGAATTCAGAACCACCAAACCAGCTCTACAACAAATGCTAAGGGAACTTCTCTAAGTGGGAAACACAAGAGAAGAAAAGGAACTACAAAAACAAACCCAAAACAATTAAGGAAATGGTAATAGGAACATATATATCGATAATCACACTGAATGTGAATTGATTAATGCTCTAACTAAAAGACACAGGCTCACTGAATGGATACAAAAACAAGAACTATATATATATTGTCTACAAGAGACCCACTTCAGACCTATGGACACACACAGACTGAAAGTGAGGGGATGGAAAAAGCTATTCCTTGCAAATGGAACTCAAAAGAAAGCTGGAGCAGCAATACTCATTTCAGATAAAATAGACTTTAAAATAAAAAATGTTACAAGAGACAAGGAAGGGCACTACAAAATGATCAAGGAATCAATCCAAGAAGAAGATATAACAATTAAAAATACATATGTACCCAACATAGGAGCACTTCAATACATAAGGCAAATGTTAAAAGCTATAAATTGATAGTAACACAATATTAGTGGGGGATTTTACACCTCAATTACACCAATGGACAGATCATCCAGACAGAAAATTAATAAGGAAAGAAAAGCTTTAAATGACACAGTAGACCAGATATATATTATATAGATATAATTGATAGTCTAGGACATTCCATCCAAAAACAGCAGATTACAATCTCTTCTCAAGTGCACACAGAACATTCTCCAGGATAGATCATATCTTGAGTCACAAATCAAGCCTCAGTAAATTTAAAAAAATTGGACTGTCCTTATCGCCATGGTGAGCCACAGCCTACACCTGCCTCTGAAGAAGACCCTCCAACACTAGCAGCCATGTGGCTGACAGGGTCTTGGTGCTCCGGCCAGGTGTCAGACCTGAGCCTCTGAGGTAGGACAGCTGAATTTAGGACACTGGACCACAAGATACCTCCCGGCTCCACGTAATACCAATGGGCAAGAGCTCTCCCAGAGGTCTCTGTCTCAACGCTAAGACCCAGCTCCACTCAACGACCAGCAAGCTCCAGTGCTGGACACCCTATGCCAAACAACTAGCAAGACAGGAACACAACCCCACCCATTAGCAGAGAGGCTGCCTAAAATCATAATAAGTTCACAGACACCCCAAAGACACCACTGGATATGGTCCTGCCCACCAGAAAGACAAGATCCAGCCACATCTACCAGAGAACAGGCACCATTCCCCTCCACCAGGAAGCCAACACAAACCACTGAACCAAACTTACCCACTGGGAACAGACACCAAAAACAATGGGAACTACGAACCTGCAGCCTGGGAAAAGGAGACCTCAAGCACAGTAAGTTAAGCAAAATGGGAAGAAAAAGAAATAGGCAGCAGATGAAGGAGCAAGGTAAAAAGCCACCAGAACAAACAAATGAAGAGGAAAGAGGCAGCCTACCTGAAAAAGAATTCAGAGTAATGTTAGTAAAGAGGACACAAAATCTTGGAAAGAGAATGGAGAAAATACAAGAAACGTTTAACAAGGACCTAGAAGAACTAAAGAGCAAACAAACAATCATGAACAACACAATAAATGAAATTAAAAATTCTCTCAAAGGAAGCAATAGCAGAATAACTAGGGCAGAAGAACGGATAAGTGACCTGGAAGATAAAATTGTGGAAATAACTACCACAGAGCAGAATAAAGAAAAAAGAATGAAAAGAATTGAGGACAGTCTCAGAGACATCAGGGGCAACACTAAACACACCAACATTCGAATTAAAGGGGTCCCAGAAGAAGAAGAGAAAATGAAAGGGACTGAGAAAATATTTGAAGTGACTATAGTTGAAAACTTCCCTAATGCGAGAAAGGAAATAATCAATCAAGTACAGGAAGGGCAGAGAGTCCCATAGAGGTTAAATTCAAGGAGAAACATGCTAAGACACATATTTACCAAACTATCAAAAATTAAATACAAAGAAAAAATATTGACAGCAGCAATGGAAAAACAACAAATAATATACAAGGGAATCCCCTTAAGGTTAACAGCTGATCTTTCAGCAGAAACTCTGCAAGCCTGAAGGGAGTGGCAGGACATATTTAAAGTGATGAAAGGGAAAAACCTGCAACCAAGTTTACTCTACCCAGTAAGGATCTCATTCAGATTCAATGGAGAAATTAAAACCTTTAAAGACAAGCAAAAGCTAAGAGAATTCAGCACCACCAAACCAGCTTTACAACAAATGCTAAAGGAACTTCTCTAGGCAGGAAACAGAAGAGAAGGAAAAGACCTACAAAAACAAACACAAAACAATTAAGAAAATGGTAATAGGAACATACATATCGATAATTACCTTAAATGTAAATGGATTAAATGCTCCAGCCAAAAAACATAGACTGGCTAAATGGATACAAACAAGACCCATATATATGCTGTCTACAGGAGACCCACTTCAGACCTAGGGACACATACAGACTGAAAGTGAGGGGATGGAAAAAGATATTCCATGCAAATGGAAATCAAAAGAAAGCTGGAGTAGCAATTCTCATATCAGAAAAAATAGACTTTAAAAGAAAGACTACTACAAAAGACAAAGAAGGACACTACATAATGATCAAGGGATAAATCCAAAAAGAAGATATAACAATTGTAAATATTTATGCACCCAACATAGGAGCACCTCAGTACATAAGGAAAATGCTAACAGCCATATAAAGGGAAATCAAAAGTAACATATTAATAGTAGGGGACTTTAACACCCCACTTTCACCAATGGAGAGATCAACCAAATGAAAATAAATAAGGACACACAAGCTTTAAATGACACATTAAACAAGATGGACTTAACTGATATTTATAGGACATTCCATCCAAAAACAACAGAATACACTTTCTTCTCAAGTGCTCATGGAGTATTCTCCAGGATAGATCTTATCTTGGGTCACAAATCAAGCCTTGGTAAATTTAAGAAAATTGAAATTGCATCAAGTATCTTTTCCAAGCACAACGCTATGAGACCAGATATCAATTACAGGAAAAAATCTGTAAAAAATACAAACACATGGAGGCTAAGCAATATGCTACTAAATAACCAAGAGATCACTGAAGAAGTCAAAGAGGAAATCAAAAAATACCTAGAAACAAATGACAATGAAAACACGACAACCGAAAACCTATGGGATGCAGCAAAAGCAGTTCTAAGAGGGAAGTTTATAGTAATACAGTCCTACCTCAAGAAACAAGAAACATCTCAAATAAACAACCTAACTTTACACCTAAAGCAATTAGAGAAAGAAGAACAAAATTATCCCAAATTTAGCGGAAGGAAAGACATCATAAAGACCAGATCGGAAAGAAATGAAAAAGAAATGAAGGAAAATAGAGCAAAGATCAATAAAACTAAAAGCTGGTTCTTTGAGAAGATAAACAAAATTGATAAACCATTAGCCGTACTCATCAAGAAAAAGGGGGAAAAGACTAAAATCAATAGAATTAGAAACTAAAAAGGAGAAGTAATAACTGACACTGTAGAAATACAAAGGATCATGAGAGATTACCACAAGCAGCTATATGCCAATAAAATGGATAACCTGGAAAAAATGGACAAATTCTTAGAAAAGCACAACCTTCCAAGACTGAACCAGGAAGAAATAGAAAATATAAGCAGACCAACCACAAGCACTGAAATTGAAACTGTGATTAAAAATCTTCCAACAAGCAAAAGCCCAAGACCTGATGGCTTCAAAGGCAAATTCTATCAAACATTACCAAAGAGCTAACACCTATCCCTCTCAAACTCTTCCAAAATATAGCAGAGGGAGGAATACTCCCAAACTCATTTTGCGAGGCCACCCACCCTGATACCAAAACCAGACAAAGATGTCACAAAAAAAGAAAACCACAGGCCAATATCACTGATGAACATAGATACAAAAATCCTCAACCAAATACTAGCAAACAGAATCCAAGAACACATTAAAAAGATCATACACTATGATCAAGTGGGGTTTATCTCAGGGATGCAAGGATTCTTCAATATACGCAAATCAATCAATGTGATACACCATATTAACAAAGTGAAGAATAAAAACCATATGATCATCTCACAAGATGCAGAAAAAGCTTTCGACAAAACTCAACACCCATTTATGAAAAAAACTCTTCTGAAAGTAGGCATAGAGGGAACCTACCTCAACATAATAAAGTCCATATATGACAAACCCACAGCAAACATCATTCTCAATGGTGAAAAATTAAAAGCATTGCCTCTAAGATCAGGAACAAGACAAGGATGTCTGCTCTTGCCGCGATTATTCAACATAGTTTTGGAAGTCCTAGTCATGGGAATAAGCAAAGAAAAAGAAGTAAAAAGAATTCAAATTGGAAAACAAGAGGTAGAACTGTATGTGTTTGCAGATTACATTATATTATGCACTGAAAATCCTAAAGATGCCACCAGAAAACTACTGGAGCTAATCAATGAATTTGGTAAAGTTGCAGGATACAAAATTAATGCACAGAAATCTCTTGCATTCCTATACACTAACAATGAAAGATCAGAAAGTGAAATTAAGGAAACAATCCCATTCACCATTGCAACAAAAAGAATAAAATACCTAGGAATAAACCTACCTAAGAAGGTAAAAGACCTGTACTCAGAAAACTATAAGACACTGATGAAAGAAATCAAAGATGACACAGATGGAAAGATATATCATGTTCTTGGATTGGAAGAATAAATATTGTGAAAATGACTATACAACCCAAAGCAGTCTACAGACTCAATGCAATCCCATTAAATTACCAATGGCATTTTTTACAGAACTAGAAAAAAAAATCTTAAAATGTGAATGGAGACACAAAAGACCCCAAATAACCAAAGCAATCTTGAGGGAAAAAAACGGAGCTGGAAGAATCAGACTCCCTGACTTCAGACTATACTACAAAGCTACAGTAATCAAGACAATATGGTACTGGCACAAAAACAGAAATATATAGATCAATGGAACAGGATAGAAAGCCCAGAGATAAACCCATGCACCTATGGTCAACTAATCTATGACAAAGGAGGCAAGGATATACAGTGGAGAAAAGACAGTCTCTTCAATAAGTGGTGCTGGGAAAACTGGACAGTTACATGTAAAAGAATGAATTTAGAACACTCCCTAACACCATATACAAAAATAAACTCAAAAAGGATTAAAGACCTGAATGTAAGACCGGACACTACAAAACTCTAGAGGAAAACATAGGAAGAACACTCTTTGACATAAATCACAGCAAGATCTTTTTTGACCCACCTCCTAGAGTAATGGAAATAAACACAAAGATAAACAAATGGTACCTAATGAAACTGAAAAGCTTTTGCACAGCAAAGGAAACTATAAACAAGACAAAAAGACAACCCTCAGAGTGGAAGAAAATATTTGCAAATGAATCGACAGATAAAGGATTAATCTCCAAAATATATAAACAACTCATGCAGCTCAATAATAAAAAAAAAACAACCCAATCCAAAAATGAGCAGAAGACCTAAATAGACATTTCTCCAAAGAAGACGTATAGATGGCCAAGAAGCATATGAAAAGCTGTTCAACATCACTAATTATTAGAGAAATGCAAATCAAAACTACAGTGGTTAGAATGGGTATCATCAGAAAATCTATAAACAACAAATGCTGGAGAGGGTGTAGAGAAAAGGGAACCCTCTTGCACTGTTGGTGGGAATGTAAATTGATACAGCCCCTATGGAGAACAGTATGGAAATTCCTTAAAAAACTAAAAATAAAATTACCTATATGACAAAGCAATCCCACTGCTGGGCATATACCCAGAGAAATCCATAATTCAAAAAGACACATGTACCCCAATATTCATTGCAGCACTCTTTACAATAGCCAGGTCCTGGAAGCAACCTAAATGCCCATTGACAGATGAATGGATAAAGAAGATGTGGGACATATATACAATGGAATATTACTCAGCCATAAAAAGGAACAAAATTGGGTCATTTGTAGAGATGTGGATGGACCTAGAGACTCTCATACACAGTGAAGTAAGTCAGAAAGAGAAAAACAAATATCATATATTAACGCATATATGTGGAGTCTTGAAAAATGGTACAAATTAACTGGTTTGCAAGGCAGAAATAGAGACACAGATGTAGACAACAAATGTGTGGACATCAAGGGGGGAAAGCTGTGGTGGGGGGTGATGGTGGTATGATGAATTGGGGATTAGGATTGTCATATATACACTAATATGTATAAAATAGATAACTATTAAGAACATACTTTGTATAAAAAAATAAAATAAAAAACAACAACAAAAACAAGGAAAAAAAAACTCAGTTTCAAAAAAAATATTCTTTGTTCTAAGCAGAAACTCTATTTTTTATATTTGTTCACTCTCAATAATAAAGTTATTGAGAGTAAACAGGTTATTTAAAACAATTGATTATCTATAATGTGTGTGGATCTTGAATGCTATAGTGTTTTACAAAATAATGTTTTATTTTGAGACCACTTAACAAATATACAAAAATAGAAAATATTTAATTATGTTTGCTTCTGAATTTTCTACATTTAATTGTGAAAATCTAGTTCCTAGTTTTTAATAAATCATTGAATACTATAATTTTCTATAAATAGTATGAATACCTAATTAATTTAATTGGAAAAAACTCTTAATTTTCAGTTTTTTATCTGACTTTGTATTTTCTCATAGGTAATTAGTACATCTTAGTTTGTTTTTTTCTAGTATTACTTAGAACCCTCTGTATTGGAAGATCACACAGTCAGGTCTGAGAGAAGACCATCTTTGCTTGTAATATGAGAGTAAAGAGTTAATAAGACCCTTTTCCATTGTTTTGCTTGAGTAATTGTCCTTTGGTTAACTTTCTAATCTCTGGAAACAGATAAAGACATTTTGTGTTAATTATGTGACTAGGCAATGTTGCTTTTGTTAAAAACTACACCTCTACTGGGAGGACTATAAACTCCTGGTAGAGGCTCCTTGGTTTGCATTTCTTTTAGAGTGGAGCCCTTTATAAATGGGCACACACCTTATAAATGGGTACATACCTTATAAATGGGTACATAAAACTGGAAGCTATGTTTATAGAGTTGTTCCAAGACATATCACTCTTCATGGTACTTGAGGCTTTTAAGCCAGTGTGGCTTCCATGCCCACCAGTGGATTTTAACCTTTGCACTTGAGCAATAACCTGTAGAGAAAATGGCTCCCTACAGCCCTCTATCTTCCTGAAGACTACTGCAAGGACTACCATTCAGAGAACATTTGATGTTGCCCTTCTGGCAGGCTGTGGTGTGGTTCCTATGATTTCTTCTTCTGAGTAGACTGGTGCCAAGTGTAGTCTTCTGATTTTGAAAGTCATTGTAGTGGTTCTGATGACTAACACATCACATGTTTGCAACTGGGATCAATGTATCTTAATCAAATGATTTAGCAAATCCTGAAACAACAATGGAGGTTTAATTATATAATTGATTTCCCATTCAAGACTATCTTTTAGATTTCATATTTTCTCTTTATTATATTACTTTCATTTTTGAAGAAATTTAACATATTGATATTTTTTAAATGTATCCCCAATTTTAATGTCTGTTAATTCAGTATCCACTCTTCTGGTTTCTAAGCATTAAAGCTTCCAAAATATTTTCCAGATTTTGTTACTCAAATGACATGTAAAAGGGAAAACACAATGATTGAAATATAGTAGGTATTTTTATCTGAAAAACAGTTTTATTTTCAGTGTTTATAATCTCTCTCTCAAAATTTATTTTATGCTATTACAAATTATTTTGATACTTTAAATGAAAGCATTAAACCCTGAGCTTTTTGTATTTTAATCAAATGATTCAGCAAATTGTGAAACAAATATAGAGTTTAAGTTACATAATTGATTTCCCACTCAAAGAATGTCTTTTAGTTTTCATATTTTCTTCGTATTCCAAAAGCAAGTATTATATATAAAAATACATGAATTTGTTTTGAATTTACAGGACAAATTATTTCTATTGCTTTAAGAATACAATACTTCTTTAACCAAGGTAAGCTACCTCTTTCTTTAGGAAAATAACTATGCCTTAACTGCCCAAATCCATGACTCAGCAGGAGAAAATATTACTACTTCCTTTTTTTTCCCTAAAAATGCCAAATATTTTGAGACTCTTTGTAATGGAAGGCCTATGACAATTCAGGTTCAAAGTTAGTGCTTCAAAATTCTTTCTACTGTAATATTTACTGTTATAATGTTTGTAGACTGATTTATGCTTTTCTCATTTTGCAATAGTGAACTCTTTAAAGTTTCTTCCTGATAATTTTTTCAATAAGGGGTCATTTGAAATGGAAGTTCTAATTTTTCTCACTTCTAGTAGTGGGATTATAAGACTAGAGCAATAGAATAACCAATCCCCTTAAGTCCAGTAACTTGTATTCACCACGGAATATTTCTTATCTATCTATTTGCCATGTAGGAGCAAAGGGAGGTCACACAGAAATTCAACAAACCTGTGAGTAGGGTCTTATAATTATGACAAATTTGCAGATAAGGAAAAAAAGACTTTATAAATTCAGTAATTTGACCTGGATCACATGGCTCAGTAAGGAGTCAAATCAGTATTTGAACCCAAGTAGTTTTATGATAAACTACACACTTTCCAGTGAATCTAGAATATGTGAATAAATTGTTGGATTTAAAAAACAAACTTTTAAAAGAATTTGAAAAAGAATAGATACATGTATATGTATAACTGAATCACTTTGCTGTACACCTGAAACTAACACAACATTGTTAATCAACTATCCTCCAATATAAAATAAAAATTAAAAAAATAAACTTTTTAATTTAATTTTAAAATGCTTAATTGTGTTAAAAAGCACAACATAAAAGTGTTAAACTTAATAATTTTGAAGTGTACATTTAGTACACTTGTTTTAAAACAGATTGTTTTAAAAGAGATCTCTAGAATTTTTCCTCTTACATATCTAAAATTCTATACCCATTAAACAATTGACAGAAAGCATTGTGTAAGTTTAAGGTATACAATGTGAGGATTTGACATATATATAAAACATATACATACACTTATGTATTGTGAAGTGATTACTACCATAAGTTTAGTTAACACATCCATCACTTCACATAGTACTTTGTGCGTGTGTGTGTGTGTACAGAGAACATTCAAGATCTACTCTCTTATCAAATTTCAAGTATACAATACAGTATTGTTGACTATAGTCACCATCGTGTACATTAGATTCCCTGAACTTATTCATCTTTTAACTGAAAGTCTGTACCCTTTGACCAGCATCCCTCATTTCCTCCATCCTCTGGCCCTTGGTGACAAACAATCTACTCCCATTTCTATGGGTTTGGCTTTTTACATTCCACATATAAGTGATATCATACAATATTTGTTTTTCTCTGACTCATTTCACTTAGCATAATGTACTCATGGTTCATCCATGTTTTTGCAAATGCCAGCATTTCCTTCTTCTTTATGGCTGATTTCTGTTTGGTTCTTTTTACAGTTTCTACCTTTTGTTGATATTCTCATTTTATTCATGGATTGTTTCATTGACTTTATTTAGTTGTCTGTTTTCTCTTTTAGTTCATTGAGAATTTTTATGACAGTTATTTTAAAATTATTTTACAGGTAACTCATAGATCTGTGTTTCTTTAGAGTCAGCTTCTGGAGTTCTATTTTGTTTCTTTGATCAGGCCATGTTTCTCGGTTTCTTTGAACACCTTTTAATTTTTTGCTGTGATGTGGACATTTGAAAAAACAACCATCTCTCTCAGTCTGAGTCCTGACCTTGTGCAGGGAAACCTTTGCCAGTCTGGAGGTCTTAGGACCTCTCAAACCTTTTCTGGTTTTTTCCTCCCCCCAGGGTCTACCTGCAAAATTTACAGTTCTAAGGTGCAGAGGCGCTCATCTGTTTTCATCAGTTTCCAAACTCCCCAGTCCTGTCAGTGCTCCAAGTCAGAAACCAGTCTCTAGGGCAGCCCCCAGACAAGCCAGAACATTGGGTGCCTGGTCCACTCTTTTGTTTACATCCTGAAGGAGGAGCCCCAAGATGAAGGGTTTCCTTCTGGTTGCTCCATTATACTGCAGAGGGAGAGGGGCATAAACAGCTGTGCCAAATGCAGATAATATTCCTAAACTTCCTCTGGGTTTCTTTCCTGTTTTTAAAATGCTCTGTGTGTTGTAGCTGCTCAACTGGTCTCTAGAGTTCTCACAGAGGTTTCTGATCCATGTATTGTTGTTAACTTTGTGTCTCTCTGGGGGAAGAAGAGCCTGGAGCTTCCTAATCTGCTATCTTTCTGGCATTCTCCCACAAGATGCATAGATTTGAACAGCATATTGATCAAGTACTATGACAACTAGTACAAGGACTATGTTTATAATAACTTCTCCAAAATAATATACAATCTATTGGAGTCTATAAGAATAGTATACAATCTCAATCATTTAAATAAAAAACTACAAGAGAGAAAAGAGAACTAGAAACAGTACTACAGCTTTTAAAATAGGATGATTATTCATGAGTAGAAAAATCACAGCTCTTTTCATGGAGAAAAAAAAAAAAAACAGTTCAACAAGTATCACAAGAGAACAAAGCCAAGGGAAGGTCATTTCAAATGAAATTTCAGAGTTGAAAGAAGCATGGATACAGACATACTAAAGCCATGCTTACTAAGAAATAATGATTAATCAACTTGACATGGACTATAAATAAATATAATATAATAAATATAATAAGCCTTCAATATCAGGCTAAAAAGTTTGGATAATATCCTTTAGTAAATGTTTTCTTCACTAAATCATATTTTGAAATATTGAAATAAGAAGCCTATGGGGTTTGAGATATTTTATTAATAATATTTGCAGGATATGAAGACAAACAGATTTGTAGCTGGAATAGTTTTAATATATAATAATAAAAAATTGAAGAGTTACTAGTAGAAGGAATTTTCTTTCTCTCTCTCAGAAACTAAAGTACAAAATGGACATTCTGCTATGAACTGCATGAGAAATCATGCTATTTCCATTTTGCTTTTCTGGTTATATTAAAGCTTTAAAGAAATTGATACATGGTCTCATATTTGCAGAGAAAAAATATGAATTAGTTACAAGTATGCTCCTTTAGACAAACTTAATCATGATTTCTCATTATTTGTTAATTCTGCTGAAACAATTTTAATTGATTGACAATTCCTTTTAAATGATTACTTACTAAAACCATTGTCTTGATCAGAAAACTTTGCACAGTGTCAGGCCGATAGGAAATGTGGTTAAGTTTTAATTATCTACATGTTGAAGTTGCACAAACACATGTTTTTCCACATGAGTTGACTAGAAATTCTCAAGTTATGATGAGTTTTTGCAACATTCCTTTTTTTCTTATTCCCTGCATCTGTTACCTTCTTTATTCTCCAAACTTCTGCAAACAAACATTTTTATTAAATTTCAGAGAATTTTTCTTAAAATTAAGCAATTGTTTTGAAGTTCCATCTACTATTTCAAAAACAAGGACTGTTTAATAAAGTTTTTAGAGACTCATAAGACTTTAAGGCATATTTGTAACAAACTAAAATAGAAAAAGTACCATGTATAACCACCTATATATTTCAGTTTTATAAAAGTTATATTAACATGAAGTTCCATATTTTTTATATCCCCCACACTATTGTTGACTATTTGAAATCAATGGTCAAATGTCAGTTAATGCATAAGCTGTAGATAATCATGTTAAATTATTTTTGTTTTGAGAACTTTTGTTAAATCTGATTTTTAATATGATTGAGTTAATATAAACATTTTTTAAAATTGTGTACCTAGAATTTTAAATGGGTAGGTTTCGTTTATGAACTTTTTATATTCTTCTATTGGGCTATATAGTTTTCTCTTATATGTTATAAATACAATCTAGACATTAATACATTGCCATTCTCAAGGCATAGCATTTGGCATCTTAATAACTTTTGCAAAGAGTAACATCTCAATAAGTTAAACATATGAAACACTGAATATTTAGCAGGACAAAAAATAAAATGCAGAATCTGCTAATTTTATAATTATTTTTTTCAAGGCGATCATAATCAGTTGTCAGAATACTGAAAGTAGAGATGAAACTCAGTACAAAATAACAGTCACATATTTAATCCCTTCATTTGTGTGGTGGTACTGTGAAACATATTAATAAATTTCCATCATAGAAAGAATGCAAAGTATTTGAATGTCAAGTTAAAACTGAATTTAATTGGAGTTTGGTGAAAATCTTAATTAAAGTTATGAAACTTTAAGGATTTCTACTTGCTTGGAAGAGGTTGTCTTAGTCAAACATAATTTTGTGATATGTAGAATTCTGAATAAAAATTTAAAAATTATTATTATTATTATACCCTTATAGCTCTCTTTAAAATAAATTGTTAATCAAACGTTTTTAATATAGTATTTAGTAATCTAACTCATGTTAAAGAAAGAGATAAAATTCCAAAATATAGTTTCTGTTGAAAATGAAAATATCACTAAGCCCATCCTACCTAGAAGTACAATAATTTGATGTTTTAGTTAGCTTATCTTTTTGTTAATTATTCCTAGAAATTTTCCATTGGGTTTTGTTTATTATTGAAAATTGCTTATCTATTCCCATTATGACACTCATGAACTCATAAAAAACTAGGGGCTGCCAAATGGAGACCCATTTCCTAAGTGAATGAATGCATCTGAAAGATACATCATGGAGGTGTCATGGAGTCCAGTTCTACTCATCATTTAACTTTCCTTTTAATCATGCTGACTAACAAAGAGGGGAGCCACCCTTTTATTCTTCATGCTTTTTCCCACAGCTTCCATGGGCCCTTTTGTTCTGGCATCTTCACCTCTCCAGACATGCTGATAAATACTGCTCTCTCATGTGCCTGAAACGGTCGAACTTATACCTCAGATTTCCTATTTAACAGCAAAATAGAACTGCTGGCATTCCGAATACTACTGGATTACCTTGTACAGCTGAGGCTAAATTTTGTTACTTGTGTCTGATCCAGAACCTGGGAAAATGATTGCCTTCACTTGGATAGCAAATCACTCTATTCTATCAACTGTAGTGTGGAAATGGGACAGGAAGCAGAACTCTACATTCCAATAGACCTAGATTTCAGTCTCCAAACCCATAAAACAATTTTTTTAGAAAATGATAATGTTTACTGCAACTTTATGTGTCATCCTAAATTCTTTCTAGAATCAAGGAAGTTGTAACTAATTTTAATATAACAAATAATATATATGTGTGGGTAAGCTAAGTAAGGATGCTGTGCTAGTGGTGGTATTATACCCCTCTTTAGTTCTGTATTGGTAGTTGAGGATGACACTAGTGTCCCATGGAAAAGAACATCTAAATTATACCCTGCTGGAAGTACAGCTAAATATCCCTAAGAAGAAGTGATCGAAATCCAAGGTTATGTATAGTAATTATTCATTAATTATTTACTTAAAAAATAAAATGTCATATTGAACCTCTTTAAACTCCAAAACTTTATTATCACTAAAAGTATTACTTATTTTCAATATATAAAATCATTAAAATTAATTAGCTATTTCAAATGACAACAAATATAAAACTGTCTATTTTTAATTATTTACTTTCTCATTATTATAGATTTTCCTGTTTATACATGTCTCATGGACACTTATTTTGAAAACCTTTTATTATAGAAAATTTCAAACATATGCATAAATAGAGAGTATTTGTTTTAATTTTATGGAAGTATAGTTGATTTACAATGCTGTGAATAGAGAGTACTATAAATGAACTTCCGTATACCCATCACTCATCAGTTGTCAATTCAAGGCCAATTTTCTTACATCTCTACTCTCACTGAATTTGCTTCAAGCGAATTCTTAGACGTATCATTTTACCCATAATTATTGTAAGATACTTCTTTACAAGCAATATATTCATTAAAAAACATAATAGGAGTACTATTATTAAATGTTCAATATACTAAGAATTGTTTAATATTATCACATATTCAGTGGTCAACTTTCCTCATTATCCTATAAATGTTTTCTAAAAAAATATTAATTTGCTAGAATCAGGACAGATTGTATGCACTGGACAAATCAATACGGTACATTGACTGTTGCTGATATATAAAGAAAATCTCTTAATCTATAAATAACTCCTCACCCCCTTTTTGGTTTTCCTTGCAATCTACTTATTAAAGAAACTGGATCATTTTTCTTGTAGAGTTAGTATATTCTGGATTTCACAAATTGTTTTCCCAGAATGTCATTTGACATCTTCTCCTAGCTACTATATTTCTGTGAAATGGTCAAGTAGTTAGATCTAAAAGCTTGGTTCTACTCAGTTGGATTTATTTGGTGTGGGGGGGTAATAATACTTCATAGTGATGCTGTGTCCTTCTATCGTAAGGCACATAAGGTCCAGTTGTCTCTCTGTGTGACGTTGGTCACCAATATTACCATTGCCTATATCCATTATTTCTCTAAGAGGTTGAAAAGTTCATATTCTAATTTTATCAAATTTTCCCTTAATATATAAGCTGAAATATGCTAAAGAGTGAGTTTTCTATCATCAAATTTTCAGTTATACTGAGGTATAGATTGTGGATGAAAGGCAGTGAAATGCATAACTTCCCCATTTTCCCTTACTTATCAACTTAGAATAATGATGTGCTGCCTTCATCTCTTTTAAAAGTGAAAGTTATTTTAACTTGTAATTGTCATTATGAAATCATGCACTTTTTATATAACTTTATATGTTTCAGTTAATTTTAGTCATGATTCTTATTGATGCTTAGTGGAATGTATTATTTGTTTGTAATAATTCATTCATTTCCCTCTATTGGTATCTTTATTTTTTTCTGCCTTCTCTGTCTCACTGACTAAATTTTGCCTCCTGACTTACTCTGGCCAATGGAATGTGAATAGGTTTGACATTTGCCATGTCCTGTCATAAGCTTTTATAGACAATGGAAGTTTCTGCCACCTGTTGTTTTCTGTTCTCAGCCTTGAAGGAATAGAATGAACACAGATGAACTTCTAATTTTCTGTGCTTATATTCAGTGACACTCCCAATAGATTTCTTGAACTTTGCTATTACAAACAAGACTTGAACAGACACCTTTGGTCTACGTATGCATGCTATATATATCTATATATCTATATATCCTCAATCAAAATTTTGAACATTTAACAGTTGAAGGATTATTCAACATTTCTCTCCAAAAATTTGCACTTCTATATACATTCAACTATAACATATGACACCGTCTTTTCTCTTAACTGTTCTTCAACAATGCTATATCCCACTTTTTATCTTAATCAATTTAATAGGTGAAAATAGTTTCTTCTTATCATTTTAACTTGTACATTTCTAACTATGGGTCAGTTTACATCCTTTTTAAAGCCTGTAGGACATTTGTATTTATTTTGTAAACAATCATCTAATGTACTGGAAGATTCCTATTTTGCTATTTCACAATAGGATTTATTTTGGTGTGCTTTGCAGAAAAATTTTAAATGTTCATAAGGAAAAATAAATAGATGATATAATTTTAATAAAGGGAAAAGTATCAAGGGACTTGCACGATTATATATTAACATGTTTCATGAAACTACAATAATGAAGAATTTCAGCATCAAGAGAGGGACAGAAAGAATAAAATAATATAAGGATCAGATACAGAAAAAAAGTATAGTTAAACATTTAACGTGCTGAAGATGCCTTCTAAATTAGTGGGGGAAACACTGAAGTTTTTAATTAATATTAAAAGAGAGATGCACATAAAAATATAATGAAAATAAAATTAAATATAGAAAAACTTTATATTCAGTTTAACTTCGGCAAATACCTAAATTTAAAATTAAATTAAGAAATCCTAAAAGGAAAAACAGGTTTTATCAATCCACTGATTTTTTTTCTCACCAGTGTATAATTAGAATCTAGTACTTTCTATTATAATAACAAAATAACAGAACTTCATTGACTTTTCATCATCTTTCATCTTTCATAACCTTTCTTTCTTCTCTCACAAACTCCCTCATCCTTCTTCTCCTCTCTACAGAAGGTTTTTCAGTAACATTCACTTTTAGTCTCTACTTCCTTCTCTTCCCTTAACTATTTAGCTTTTCCCATTGAGGTTTTTGTAACACCACTGCCCTGAAAATGTTCTTTACAAGATTTCCAACAATATCCATCTGACAAGTGCAAAAGACACTTCTCTGTTCCCAGTTTACTTAGTCCCTCAAGATCATTTCATAACTTTTGTGAAAAACTTTGTTTTAACTTCATTGACACCATACTCACCAGGATTATTTCTTAGGTCTATGTCAGTCCTATTCAGTTTCATTTGTTTGCTCTCCCTCTTCCACCTGAGCTCCAAATATTGAAATATCTTAGGAATCAGTATTGGTCCTCTTATCTAACCAACTGTTTTCAAGGTAGTCTACTCTGTTTCCATAGTTTTACATATCATCTATATGCTGAAGATTCCCTAACTCATATCTCCACACTTGGCCTCTCTCTTGAGTTCAAGAATTTTATGCCCAACTCCTCATTTGATATATTAATTTGCATGTCTAGAAGGGATTTCAAAACTTATGGTTAAATTGGAAGCCTTGATTTTATGCTTCAAAATCTGCTGTAATCAAACTCATTTCAGTTACAAAAATACCACTATTCCAAACAGCTCAAGACATAAGCTAATTTCCAACTTTGATTCTTTACTTTCCCTCATTCTCTGTATACAATACATTTGCAAAACTATGATTTCTACATGGAAAATACATCATGATTTTTCCTGTATTTTTCCATCCCCACTGTCAACATCATTCCACACCTAAACAATTGCTGCTAAAAGACTCCCATCTTCATGCTTTCATGGAGAATTGTCCTTTCATTAATGGGGACAACTCTGTAAAAAGATACCTGGGAGATTACACCAATAACTGATATGATGGTACAGCCTCATGCTTCAGGAGAATACAAATATCATGGTGCAATTCACAGGCCAGAGCTACCTCTGGAATCAGTAAGACTCTAGACTATCCTTGAAAACACCTCTTTGCCTATCTTCTTTCCTTGTCCTATTTTGTTTCACAAACTTTTTTACAGTTTTCTCCAAAATGCACTCCCTTAATAAATCACCTGTCTAATAATCATCCATAATCTCTGACTCTGTTTCTAAGCAAACTGGCTTGGACATCAACCTTAACAATATGGTTAGATAAAATTCCAAGTGCCACAACAGCATGAAATTGGAAATGGTTGTTGACTTTGTTTTGTTTTTAATAAAGACTCTGTAGATATTTGACTCAGTTCTTCATTTAGCCACATGAGAGATATTACCTGAAAGAAATAATATTTTAAAAGTTATAGACACAACAAAAATATTACATCTGGAGGAAAATACTAAGTTTACTGGATCAAGAAATAGCATGGTAAGAAATAGTGGGAAGAGATGGCACTAGAGTGGAAATTAAGGGAAAGCTAGTGAAGCTACATGGAGCAGAGACTTAGCAATTGCTTAAGTTGTTATTGACATGATTAAAATTTTAAATTAGAATGCTATCTTGGTTGATCCTTTCTGCTCTGGTTAGTGAGCTTCCAGAAATAATGACATCCTAATTCAGAAACAACCTTGCCCTGAAACTGCCATTGGCAATATCATTAAAACTCTAGCTTTCAACATTTCTCTTTCTTGTTTAATTTGGATTTATTCACCCCATGCTTTACATTACTCCCACATATATCATACTCTGTCTTTGAGGAAGGGACCTTGCTGCCTAAGTTTTTATTTTGTATGTTTAAATAGTATTCCCAGTGTCTCAGATCTCACACATTGCATACTAAACCATCAATAGAAATATATGGGTTTTGTAAATATTTTGAGTGCTTAAAATTATAATACATTTTTAATAGAATGCAATAAAGTACTTCTTATACTATCCCAAAAATCTATTTTAAAATATTAGAGCAAGAATTAAAGAAATAAGTTACCTAAATAGAGTCTTTCTAACAGAATTATAACTATCACCAAAAAAACTGATTTTTTTTTCTCTTTCCAACCCTTAAAATATATGCTTATGTATTTTTTACGTTGATTTTGCATTAGAGACTCCAAGTTTCAGACTGTATTCAGCTCTCCAGGGTGAGAATTAAAAGTCCCCAAGAGGCTTATCTTGACAGCTGAGAACTTTATACAGGCTTGAATCATGTTTAACCCTGAAGAAGCCATGGGTTATTTTCATCTACCGACCCTGTGATCTTTCTGAGCAGTAGGGGTCTTTCAACTTATTTTTATAAAACAACAAAGACGATGATGTCTACATTTACCCTACATTTCCTGAAGACTCTTCATTTAATATACCTGATTACTTCTACTATTTTTATTAATAATTATCTGAAATGTATAACCTGTATGTGATTACAACACACAACCTTGGATGTTGTCTAACAACCATCCCAAGACAAGTGTAAGTGTCTCTGCTCCAATTATATAGGGTGCGTGTGTGTGTATGTGTGTGTGTATCTATGGTATGGTTGTGATTATGGTTATTTTTGTTATTGTTGAAGTGCCATAACAGTAGAAATAACTTGGTCTAAACTATTTCAAAAGATTGACTTTTAAGAATTAAATAGAAGTTTATAGGGTAGCTTTTCATGCCATTTTTATTGCAGAAAAATAAAAGAAAATGATGGACACATTAGAACTGAAATTAGGTAATACTGAAGGAAAAATGTTCTTATTTATGGTAACTTTTTCCTTTTCCTTCCCAAGCATATAAACGTTCTCTCAGCTCACTGTCTGTGCACATACCTCAAGTCTTGCCTGTCCAAATGTGGGCAACTAAAAAAAGTTACCATCATCTTAATGAGAATTAATGTATTTGCTCCAGATTTATTATAAAAACAGATACATAAAAAGTTCTGACAGGAAATATATATCCCAGAGCATACTGGAAGAATCAGGGTGTTTTCTTTAGATTAACAGGTTGACATTGAAAGAAATAAGAAAACAAATTTAGAAGCTTGTCATCTTTTTAATGGAATAAAAAAGGTTTACATACCTCAATAATTGCCCTCAATATTTGCTTTCATTTTTAACAGAAGTATTTGTTGATTACAATAAACCTAAATCAGCAGGAAAAGATACATTCAATATAAATTTTAATACATCTTATATTTTATAAAATGTTCTTTTGCAAATTATTTATGGCATTTCTTGGAGTAAGTATTATTTATTTACAAGTTTAAAAAAACAAGAATACTTCATTTTTTAGAAAATCATGATATAATTAATATTAACATATAATTTTTATGTCCCCTTAATTTATTTTTCAGTGAACTGAAATTAGAAAAAATTAAAAGCACTCAAGAGAAGGAAAATAGATAGGGTAACATATAAAATTAAATCAGAAGTTTTACTTTCTGAAATAGCATTTTCCCTGACATTGTAAACTTGTTTGAATCATAGCATACAGTTTCAAAGTTTTCACAAATACTATAGATGGTAACTAATTTAATTTAGCTTTCTAGGGCTGCACACAAAGCACCACAAACTAAATGGCTTAAACAACAAAAATGTATTGTTTCATAGTTCTGAGGGCTAGGAGTCCAAGACCAAGTTATAGATAGAATTTGTTCCTTCTGAAGGCTGTGAGAGAAGGATCCATCCCAGGCCTGTCTCCTTGGTTTCTCGATGGCTGTCTTCTCCATCCTCTTTATGTCAGTCTTTCATCTAAATGTGTCTGTCTCCAAATTCCCCCTTCTTATAAAGACACTAGTCATTTTGTTTTGGGACCCACACTAATGACCTAATTTTAACTTGGTTACCTCTATAAAGGCCTTATCTCTAAGTAAGGTCACATTCTGGGGTACTGGAGGTTAGGACATCAACATATGAATTGGAGGGAGGACACGATTAAATCCATAACATTTAATATTTTACATAACTAAGGGAATGTGTTGTGTAAGTCATCCTTTATTTTAAAGAAATTTTGTTTTTAGCAGCTTAAATATACGATACTGTATGATGTTATATGGCAAAGTGGCTAAAATGTGTTTAAGAGAAAGAGATAATAGACAAAACTGAGAAATCTAGGAAATAAAATACTGCTGAGAAAACTTACGCTATATACTTTAAAAATCCCATTTTCACTGGCTAAAGAAATTTTAATTTCGGTGTATGAATTTATTCAAAGAAGGAATGCAATAATTAAAACAATTCATTTTTGGAATATTCACTTCGAATTGGTTTAGTAGTTAATTTTTTAACGGTCCAGCATAGTTTTTTTTGTTTGTTTGTTTGTTTATTTTATTTATTTATTTTTTATTTTTGGCTGTGTTGGGTGTTCGTTTCTGTGCGAGGGCTTTCTCTAGTTGGGGCAAGCGGGGGCCACTCTTCATCGTGGTGCGCAGGCCTCTCACAATCGCGGCTTCTCTTGTTGAGGAGCACAGGCTCCAGACGCACAGGCTCAGTAGTTGTGGCTCACGGGCCTAGTTGCTCCGCGGCATGTGGGATCCTCCCAGACCAGGGCTCGAACCTGTGTCCCCTTCACTGGCAGGCAGACGGCATAGTTTTAAATGCACTTTCAACTTATATAAATGTCAAATTAAAGGTTTGTTATTAACATTTAATTTTGAGAAGTGACTTCTATTCTGATAAATCATTGCATGTATTGAATTTTATCACAATAATTCTGATATCAGTTATCTGAATTCATTTTTAAATCATTTTATATTTAAATGTCTTTAAAATAAAGTCAAAGTAACACTAATAGGTTTGGTGTTTTGCTATAAATATCACATGCTCAAAGTCGTAGTTTTTTATAGTAATACATTATGCATTCACTAATCTTATCATTCATGTTTAATTGCAAATTGCAAACATGCTTTTTTTACAGTGAAATTCACTTTATACCTTACAAATCAGATGTTTAGTCTGACAAAGAAAAATAATGCTTGACAAGGAATGCCATATAGATATGCTGTTAAATGAGACATTATGTAATTCAACCCTGATGAAGGGCTTTATGCAAAATTCATAACCTCCATTTGAGTCAAGCACCTGTATATTCATTTATCAGATAAGTACCACCTTAAGCAGTCCATTTTTTATAGCTATGAACTCTGACTTCTCATCTTTTTAAATGATAGTGATAGAAAATGTCTCCCAAATACGTAAAAAATTTTATCCTCAGTGACATTTTATCACCAGTTCACTATTGAACAGTTGCTAAGTAGTTTGTGAGATAGAGGGATATAGGAAATTAAAAATAGTAAAATCTAGGGTCAGATTTGCATGAAGTTTAATCAAATTCAATCACAGAAGCACCACCTATTGGTGATATTTTTTCAGTGTAAATCCTAAATAATTCTGCTTGTGTTAAATTATAACATATTTTGAATTAATATGCATATATTTTCCTTATACTTAATTCATAGATTATTGCTTAAGGCAATAATTATCAAGGGTATTCCTTTTTATGAAAATGTCCACCTGAATATTTCTCTCTCCATATGACCTTCAGTTTTATATTTTGGAAGTAGTACTCGGTGTATATTTCTACTCATTGAATATTGTTGAAATGCACGTTTCTCTGTGGACTCCAGCACAGAATTTTTTTCCTTAGTAATGTCATTTTCTCATTGCCCTACTTTTTAAGGAACTAGGTAATTTCATTTTAGAATCAGAATTAGAGTTTTCTTATTTTTTTAAATTATATTCCTTTTCAGGTCTAAAGTCACTGGTAGCTCTCAGGATGTTAAGTCGGTTGTATTAAGAAATGTCCTGACTATAAAGAACGGAAGTTAAAGTGAATATAATTGTTTTTGTTAACATAGGAAAGAGTACCAATGACCCTTATTTGTCAGAACATTCTTAAATTAAAATACAAGGCTTGGGAATCTTTTCTGGATGTCCAAATATGATAAATTATAGTATAAAACATTATTAAATATTAAGGATGATAATGTCAGCTGCATAATAAGACACCTAGACGTTGCTGGACATTTTTCAGCACAGAAAGGGGGACTGGCCCGCACTCAAACAAGGAATAAAGTGGGAAAATAAATTCAGTAATGTTTTGTGAGAAAATTCCAAAATGATCTCTAATGATTACAAGCCATAGGATGGAGCCCCTAACACTTTTTCACACAATTTATGCTGAGAAAATTAGATTTAGTTTAGTAATCACAAGTTGATTTCATAAAGCCTCATATTCCACTCATTTATAGAGATTTGCAAGTTAAATTACCTTTTTTTGGATGGTTGGAAGACCCCTAAAATATAAACATTTTGTTCCGTAATTAGAAAGTAAAATACCTAATATGTAAAAAAGCTCTTAGTACTTAGAATTTTAGCTGAAGGGTAGTCAAAAAAACAAGTACAGACAGCTGCTTTTTAGATCATTTTCTCTTTTGGTAAGAAATAGAAAAAATATTACAAGGACTATAGAGTTATAAAGTTTGCCTGAAATGGTGAATTGCATAAGAAAACATTTAAAAGTTGTTGAGAGTAATGGCTTAATATGAAAGGCCTTGCTTAGTGTAAGAACCAGAAAAACCCAAAAAGTAATATTTTTTCTGTTGCTACAAATGCAGGTTGCTACACTTGACATGATTTCTGAATTTTTTTTTCATAGGTATTTTGTTAATATATATTTGTTTATACACGGGATCTTTGTTCCCTGAGGAACAAAACTGAATAATATTGGATATTTTTCAACAAAAGGGGAAAACAAAATGACCCACTATTATGGACTGAATTTGTGTCCCTGTAAAATTCACATGTTGAAACCCTAACTCCCAATGTGACTATATTTGGAGACGGGGTTTTTAAGAAGTCAATATGACTAAATGAAGTCATAAAGGTGGGGGAGGGCTAATCCAATAAAAATAGTGTCCTTATAAGAAGAGGAGGCGACACCAGAGAGCTCTCTCCCTCCATGAGAGCTCACAGAACAAAGGCCATATGAGGACAGAGTGAGAAGGTGGCCATCTATAAACCAGGAAGCAAGGCCTCGTTACAAACCAACCCTGAGGGCACTTTGATCTTGGACTCTAGCCTCCAAAACTGTGAGAAAATAAATTTCTGTTTTTTAAGCCACCCAGTCTGTGGTATTTTGTTATGGGTGCCCAGCAGCCTAATATACCCACCACACCCATTCTCTCCCCAGTGTATTACTATTTCAGAATGTGTATTTACGGAAGATGCAAACACATTAAGTTAATCATGTGATTAATTAATCTTAATCACATTAAGATTAATCATTAAGTTGTCAGCTGTTTGTTGGTCCTGAGTCTCTTCTTTTGTATCTTAAAAAAAATGTGTTCCCGTCATCCAATATGTGCAGTCCAATTTCCCTTCTCCTGCAGTGTATCTTTAGATGTACTTGTATATATTTCATATTATTTGTATCAGTTAACTCTTGCTGCAGAGCTCATTATGCTCAAATTTTGTGGTTTCAAACAGCGAATATTTATTATCTCAGAGTTTCTGAGGGTCAGGGATCCAAGCACACCTTAGTTGGGTTCTCTGCTTCACGGTCTCTTGAATGTCTACAATCAAGCTTTCAGCCAATAGTCTCCATGCTCATCTGAAGTCTTGACTAGGGAAGGATCTACTCCTAAGTCTACTTCTGTGGTGGTTGGCAGGTCTCAGTTCCTACTTGGCTGGAGTCCACCCTCAGCTCCTTTCCAGGTTGGCCTCTTCAACACAGAAGTTGGCTTTATCAAAGTGTGCAAGCTGGGATGGCAACAGAAAAAATATGCCTGCAGGATGGAAGTCTCAGCTTATAATCTTATCACAGAAGTGATATCTCATCAGTGTTATCACATTCTATTTGTTACAAGCACTAGAGTCAGCTCACACAAGGGGAGCAGATTAGAGAAGAGTGTGAATATAATGAGGTGGAGATTGTTGAAAACTGTATCAAAGCTAATGTTATATTGTCTCACATTATATGTATATGTATATTTTCTTGGAAAAATATGTATTTTGTTTGAAGGTATGCAGTTTTAGTCTTCGTAAATAATATTGTGATATAGATATGCTCTTATTTCTTACTTTCCTCTTTATCTGATACATGCATTCCTATATCCCTACTCATTAAATATAGGTCTCTCTCTGTCAATACACACATACAATTATAGGTAGATAGGTCTGTTCTCAACATTTTTACTTCAATACACATTTTCATGACTGGTTTATGTGGCTGTATATATCTGTTTCATTACTGCTTATTACACAGTCTTTCTGTGCGTACCATTAATACATAGAGTAATGCCTAGAACATAATAGATGTTCAAAGAATATTTATTGATAGATAAATAGAATTATTATGTTTAATTTCTTTATATGCCCTTGGTTCTGGATACCTGAAGTATACAACTTTCAGTTACCAGAAAAAAATTCAAAATTTTGAAATTTTTGAAATTTTGAAATGTAAACATGCACTTAAAAATCCCTAATAACATTTCTGATGTGAAATTAAAGTTTCATAATCATTCTCATGACAATGCTATATTGTGAAATGTTATTAATTTTCTGACGAGAACTATGAAATCGCCAATTATTTTTTAACAACTTTATTGGAGTGTAATTGTTTACAATGTTGTGTTAGTTTCTGCTGTATAAAAAAGTGAATCAGCTATATGTATACATATATCCCCATATGCCCTCCCTCTTGCATCTCCCTCCCACCTTCCCTATCCCACTCCTCTAGGTGGCCACAAAGCACCGAGCTGATCTCCCTGTGTGATGCAGTTGCTTCCCACTAGCTATCTATTTCACATTTGGTAATGTATGTATGTCAATGCTACTCTCTCACTTCGCCCCAGCTTACCCTTCCCCCCCGCCTTGTACTCAAGTCCATTCTCTACATCTGTGTCTTTATTCCTGTCTTGCCCCAGGTCCATCAGACCCATTTTTTTTTTTTTTTAGATTCCAAATATATGTGTTAGCATACGGTATTTGTTTTTCTCTTTCTGACTTATTTCACTCTGCATGACAAACTCTAGGTCCATCCACCTCACTACAAATAACTCGATTTTGTTTCTTTTTATGGCTTTTTATGGCCCCCAGTGAGTAAGGTTGGTTCAGTGACTTGTGTAGGCTTCCTGGTGAAGGGGACTGATGGCTGTGTTATGTTGGGTGGGGCTGGATCTTGTCTTTCTCGTGGGCACGGCTGAGTCCAGTGGTGTTTTTTGGGGTGTCTTTGAACTTTTTATGATTTTAGGCTACCTCTCTGCTAATACATGGGATTGTGTTCCTGTCTTGCTAGTTTTTTGTCATGGGGCATCCAGCACTGGAGCTTGCTGGCTGTTGGGTGGAGTTGGGTCTTAGTGCTGAGACAGAGGTCTCTGGGAGAGCTCTCATCAATTGATATTACATGGGGCCAGGAGGTCTCTTGTGGTCCAAAATCCTGAACTCAGCTCACCCACCTCAGAGGCTCAGGCCTGACACCAGGCCAGAGCACCAAGACCCTTTCAGCCACACAGCTCAGAAGAAAAGGGAGAAAAATGAAAGAAAATAAATAATTAAAAAATAAAATAAAATAAATAAAATTAAAAATTAAATAATTTTTAAAATAAAATTAAAAAGTAATTTTAAAAAAAGGAGAGCACCCAAACCAATAAACAATTTACCAGTGACAACAAGCTCTAAAATCTATACTAAGATAAACATAAAAATCGGAAACAAGTCCGTCGCAGACAGCAAACCCCAAGTCTACAGTTGCTCCCAAAGTCCACAGCCTTAATTTTTGGTGGATTTTTTGTCCATTCCAGTTTTCCACAGAGGCAGGGTACCTCAAGTCGATTGTGGGGATTTAATCCACTGCTCCTGAGGCTGCAGAGAGAAATTTCCCTTTCTCTTCTTTGCTTGCACAGTTCCTGGGGTTCAGCTTTGGTTTTGGCCCCACCTCTGCGTGTAGGTCACCCTTAGGCATCTGTGCTTGCACACAGGTTTCTTGGTGGCTGCAGCAGCAACATTAGCCTTTCATGCCCATCTCTGGTGTCCGAGCTGATAGCTGCTGCTTGCGCCCTTCTCTGGAGCTCATTTAGATGGTGCTCTGCCTTCTTTTGGGAAGTCTGAGGTCTTCTGCCAATGTTCAATAGGTGTTCTGTGGGAGTTGTTCCACATGTAGATGTATTTTTGATGTATTTGTGGGGAGGAAGGTGATCTCCACATCTTATTCCCCCACCATCTTGAAGGTCCCCCTAAAATCTCCAATTTTTTACTAGAAGTCCTTCATGTATGGCTCACCATCCTCCTGTCATTGAAATACAAACACACAAACACACATCAGCACATACACACATAATTCATGCACACCATAATGTATTCTTTTATTTCCATGTTTGGTTGTCATGAAGTCTGTTAAACTAACTCCTTGTCTCTAATTACACGTCCTGTCAAATACAGATATGCTTCCAAATATGCAATTCATTAGTTTTTCTTTCACAAAATGGACAAGACCTAGGCTTTCAAGACAAACAGTATGAAGGAATGAAAAGGTATTGACACACACACACACACACACATACACACACACACACACATACACACAAAATCTGAAAACTCTCATAGCTAAAAGAAGAACTAGTTGGGATTAAAGATTGGGAAATTTTATGTGGGCTTTTTGTTAATAATACAAATTAAAAGTCTGATACTTCTGACTGGATCATTAGAGGACACATTTCCAAGTTTGAGCCTCATTTTTAATCAGATAAATTGAGTTTTCTTGATACATTTTCTCTTCTTTTTACTTTTTGGGAAGAAAAATGCTATGGCAGGAGATATTTTTTATTGAGTCCTTCATTCAAGAATGAGAATAAATGGCTCCAGGCTGCCTCCTAATTCATTCCCTAGAACTTCCAGAATTAGATATTTCTAAAAAAGAATCAGACATACAATTTTTTAAACCAAACATTTCCTCATAAAATAAAATTTTCTATCATGATATTTTGGCCCAAATTATACAATTTGTTTGACTCATAGTCTCTAAGTCTGACAGATGTCACATACTGCCAACTAAAAGTTTATTATATGTGCCTAATATTTATGTTGAATAGAATAAAAATATTGACAGTTACAGGTATTAAGTCCTAACCCTAGATTGTGGCCATTTATTTATTGCCAAAAAATATTTGTGCTTTTAATTTTACACCCTTAATTCTTGAGTAGTCACTCATCTGGGAATGGAAACCTGTCTCTCCTCAGAGAAATAAATCTAATGTGAGAGGTCACCCTATTTCTATAACCTGTGCATTTTAGCTCCAGCTGCATTAAATGGATTTTTCTTTCCCAAATAAGGCTCTTTCTGGTTTTCAATGTTTCTTGGTATTAAAGAGACACATTGAACTTTTTTTGAAACTAAGTCAAATTTTTCCAAGCATTTAATATTTGGGTAACTTTGAGTGTCCCTCTCTCTCTCTCTCTCTCTTTTAATGAATAAATATGTTTCAACCGTTCTTTCCTCTCAAAATTCTAATTTAGGTCATTTTGTATGAGTACATTTCACCAAGCGCCCCATATAATAAACATGAACTCTCAATTCCCTTTAATTTTGAGGCAATTTCTATATATTACACAATTATTATGTTCTTGTAAGCTAATTGGTAATTATACCCAAACTGGAATTCTTGGAATGTTACTCTTGAGAAAAAATTATCTTAAATTTTCCTCAATAATCTTTTATTGCATTTAGATATTTTATAATTCATTTACATCATATGCAAGACCAGTTTGGCCTCTTTAATAGTGTGTTCAGGACACAATAACTTAAATTCTCAGTAATATTAATATTGCATTAATGAATAGAAGACTGTTCATGATTTAATGAACAGTCACCAGGAAACAATTCTCCTTTCCTCTCCATCCCCAGATCAAAATTGCAAAAATAATTTAAAATATGTCTTACCAAGAAAGCACATCAGAAAATATAATCCTTGTCTACTCTTGGATTTATATTAGACGTAAGAAATGGCTGCAGCTATATAAATGCCCTCCAGCCAAAGACCACTGAGAATACACCTGAGTTTAACACTTTGGGGTTTATTACTTATTGCATATGTGGGAGGGAAGACTCACACTTAAGGTTTCTTTGACCCTAAGTGGTGCCAATCAGAAAGTGGTCCCCTTCCCCACTCAGCTCTGCCAAATTCTCCATTAATTGGAGGGGGCAGTGTAAGGAGATTCTCACCAGCTGTGTGACTGTAGGCCTTCACTCTCCAAGAGCCTCAATTTCTTCATCTTTAAGATGAACCTAAATTTTCTTACATAGTGGAAGACCTATAGTTTAATGTGTTCAATAAAAGATATTAATCATTGTTAGAGGTAGCACCCACTTCTCAGTGAAGCCCAGATCCCACCTCCATCATCCTTAAGCCCCAGATGAGAGCATCTTCTAGGCTCCCAAATCTCACACCAAAAAGAAAAAAAAAAACAAAACTTGAAGACCATGGGAGAAGAGTGAAACATGCTGAGGCCTGGGGCTGACCTCATTCTGGGCTTGCCTATTTGCATGATTAGTTTGGCTCTGGCCATGGGTCTCTAAGAGAGGCTTGTTATCTTGGGAGGTACAGAGCTCTGTCTTGAACTAAGTGATGTTCACAGTGTGACTGCAAGAATGTGACTTGCATGGGGAATTGTGGGACATCTCAGTAACTGGATGCTACAAAGGACTTATCACTAGATTTTTGCCTTGTGTTAGATGATTTGGGAGAAAATATAAGGAATTAGAACTCTGCTCTGGATTGGATGGTATTGGGAAGCAGGGATCATACTGTGGTTTGGTATCTTAATAAATCTTACCTAGAAGGAAGAAAAGTTAAAGCTGTAACTGGAGAAGAAGCAGCAGTCACTCAAATTAACTGGGATAAGGGAATGTTTGGTCATCCTGTCTGTGTTCACACATAATAGTGGAGAGGTCTTATTTTTCTCCTGATCTGCTGTGGTTACAGAGTGGCCTAGCTTGATGTTGATCTTGTGTGAAATTGTGTGTGTTCAGCAGGTGGACACCAGGACCTAACTGTGAGTGCCTGGCCAGCTCACAGCAACATCGTGGTCTAGCTGACAGTACCAAGCCAGCACCCAGATGTCAGGGATTTTTCTCTTTCTCAGTAATTATAATCGCAATAAGTTATTAGCCTTTTGTTCAATAAAGTCAGTCACTTTCACTAGAACCTAGAGATAAAATGAAGAGAAAGTGCTCATTTGTAAACCACTGTCCCCAAAATTTCATTCCATAGCAGCCATACTGACTTGCTTTCTGTCCCTCCACAATGCCTAGCCACTTCCCGCCTTACGACTTTTTAAAATTATTTCTACCGTTATTCTCAAATTCTATGCTTATATTTATTATTCATGTTTTGCTTAAATATCTCAAAAATATTTTTTTCATTATGCAGTTGAAAATAGCCCCGACTCTATTTCCTACCCACTATGCTCTGTTTTCATTTTACTTATTAATCTTGGAAAATATCTTGTTTATTTAGTTTTCACTTATTTGTCTCTCTGGAAGGTCACCCTTTCCCAAAAAGATAAGTTCCACGAATTCAGAGACCATGTAAATTGTATTTACTACTCTTTCCTCTGGCACATTACAGTTTCTCATTAGATATTTCATGAATAAATAAATACAAAAAGCAGATTTAATTGTTAAGTACTGTGTCCTTTAATGTTCTTACTGTTATATGCTTTTCTGAAGAAGAAAGTTTTCTGAGTTAGAAAGTTTTCAGAGTATAGCAAAATGAATATACAAATTCCACCATCCTAACTAGACTCTTTAGAAAGAATCATATATTTCCTAGGAAATAGTGTGCAGAGAAAGAAAATCATTGAAGCCATTCCATGTGGGCATAATTTTGAACACTATGCTATACTCTCTTCCTTCTCTTCCAGGGCTATGTACTAGAAGCATTTAAAATTAACTAATTTATATTTAAAGGAAAGAGTTAATCTTACAGGACTCTCACAATTACAGGCTAAAGATTTCCACCTAGGGACACTCACAATCAGACCTGAGAACGTAATTCATTTGATTATGGGTAATACATTCTGACAAATGACATTCTACGACAAACTGACCTGCCTAATCTTACTGCAGTCATCTCAGACTTGCATGTAAGGAGTGATAATAAGACCAAAGTGCATGTTCTCTTCTATGTGCCAGGAAGAGCCTACTGCCAGCTTCCCTCCTGATGCCAAGATTAGGCAGGCTCTTAGGATCCTTAGGATTCTATAGACACAACCTCTCATTCAGAAGAAAGTAACAATGAAGAAACTGGTATTTTTGTGATTATTTAGCTGGAGAGTTGACTATGATCATGGTATTGTAGTTATATGATAGGCATATTTTACTTAAACCCTCCCATTAGGACCTAACCCCATCCATAATTTGCAGCTCCCTTGAAGACCATATTGCAGTGGAGTTCTGCTGAGGGACAATGCTCTGTGTCATTTCTGTATGTCCTCTATCACCTTTTGTTTGGAACTATTTTCCAAGATTGTTTATATAGCAAGCAACCTTGGAAGGTACAAACAGGGTCTCCCTCTGGGGAAAAGGACAGATGTGATTTCTGACCAGGATGATAAAGACAATGTCTTCCCCTGGAATAATGATGGGACAGCTTTGCCGGTAATTCTTTTAAAAGAGTTGGGATTCTATGTTCAGCATTCTTTGGCTGTGATACACACCCACTGTATATGGAGCGCTTACCTGTGCCTGCTCCACACCATCACTGTGGAACTTGGCAAGAGGGTGTACGGGAACCCAATGCAAACAGGAAGTTCACTCACTTTATTGTGCCATGAGTAATGAAGTCCTTTGTCTCAGATTCAGCACACAAGTGTCTTCTATCACCACCTAGGAAACTGAAGGAGGTTAATTTGGCAGCTTTCAAGTAGGGTGAAATATCAGAGCCTCCACAGTTCTCGATGGTTCTTCTAATGTTTGAAAGCTGTGTCATGCGGGGCAGATAAAAACACATATAAAATGATTAGTCAGAGATATGTATTTTAGCAGCGCCTTGGACTTGCCTCTTGCTGTGTCTAGACTTCTTTTTTATTATCTATAAAAGTGAATATAGGGCTTCCCTGGTGGCGCAGTGGTTGAGAATCTGCCTGCTAATGCAGGGGACACGGGTTCGAGCCCTGGTCTGGGAAGATCCCACATGCCACGGAGCAGCTAGGCCTGTGAGCCACAACTACTGAGCCTGCGCGTCTGGAGCCTATGCTCCGCAACAAGAGAGGCCGCGATAGTGAGAGGCCCGCGCACCGTGATGAAGAGTGGCCCCCGCTTGCCACAACTAGAGAAAGCCCTTGCACAGAAACGAAGACCCAACGCAGCCAAAAATTAAAAAAAATAAAATAAATAAATTAAAAAAAAAAAAGTGAACATAGTACTGGTCATTTATATTGACTCAGTATAGGTAAGATCATTTGGTGACTGTTCACAATTCTACACGGTTTTAGCTATAACTGCATTCCTTTTTTTCTCATTCAGGTAAATACAGAGATATAGGTGATTAAGTGAGACAAGCTATTAGTGACAATCTTGAATTATTTCTATTTGTATAATTAAAAGAAAAGTAATTTAATCAAAATCCAATATAGGTACAGATTATTTGTTGCTGATCTTGTGACTGGTTATGACACATGCCACAGTAGTTCCATTGGAAACATATGGACCAGATAATATCCAAGGTTGCTGCCAAGACTACATTTTTTCTGTGCACTAGTTTGTAGTAGAAATGTACAGTCTTATTATTTCTAAAGTACAGAGGCAAATGCATCTCTTCTTCTTAATTTACTATCAAGAAGTGACCTCATAACTGGGACATATCAGGTTTATTTTTGTAGCTAATGTTAAATGCTTTATTTAAGTCACCACATTTTTTTTGTTAAAATATATGTGGAAAAGTCTCATAACTAGCCATCAAAAAGAGCATCACTAGTATTTCATATCGTTTCATAAATAGTCATTTCTTAAAGGGATTATAACTGGGACCCCCACTTGTCACCTCAACACAGAATATATGTATTTATAATTTAGTATAAAAAACTTAACAGATAAGGGAGGTCCTAGCTCAGCTTTTCCTGCTAGAACTTAAATAGTAGTACTCTAAAAATGGTGATTCTAAAACCGATAATTTCAGATTTGGCAGGACGCAGGTGAATTGAGTTCATATTTATGGATAAAAATAAAGGATGTGACTGTTGATTTGTGTCTTCATCATCTTTCACCACAGGTGGAATTTTAAAATGGCATTCTTTCACCATCTTCTCATTGTCTTTACTTAGGATGACAAACTTGTCCCAGTTTTCCTAGGACTTCCCTGTTTTATTCTTGCAAATTCTTCAGCCTTCGGCAGATGAGAATGGTTGCTCACACTGGCAGTGACCAGCAACAAACTGTGTTCTTTGCCTGGAATATTTTTCCTAGACTTTCATTTCTTTAAATTTATTTTTTATTGAAGTATAGTTGAATTACAATGTTGTGTTAATTACTGCTGTACAGCAAAGTGAACTCAGTTATACATATATATACATTCTTTTTCATATTCTTTTCCATTATGGTTTATCACAGGATACTGAATATAGTTCCCTGTGCTATACAGTAGGATCTTATTGTTTATCCATCCTGTATATACCAGTTTGCATCTGCTAATCCCAAACTCCCACTCCTACCCTCTCCCACTCCCCTCCCCCTTGGCAGCCACCATAGACTTTCATTTTTATCATGAACCATCAAACCACTGTTGTGTAGGTATTTACTAAAATCCCAGTACTATTTCTTTATACCCCCACCACCTGTACTTCATAGATATTAGCTTATAAATCTATTGAGCACTTGTTTCTTTCCTGTGTTTCTATATCTAACTTTCCATCTGGCTGAGTGCAAGTAACATGACATACCTTATGAACTCCAGGGAGTGTTTTACACAGAAGAATTGTTTCACAAATGTTTGATATAAGAAATGTAATTCATCAACTCATTCTAGAACGTATTCATATTTTAAATGTATTAAGAACTGTTCTGATTAAAGCATTTTTGGAAGAGCAGTCTGAGCTACTTGTATAATCTACGACTGTGCAAAGCTGTAGCATTGCAAGCTACTTTTCCTTTTACATCCTCGGGAGACTATTTGTGTATGCTATAATTTGAACTTCTGAGATAAATATATGCAATGTATGATGAACTAAAAATCCATAAATAGTACTTTATTGGACAAGATGGGAATAAAGGCACAGACTTACTAGAGAATGGACTTGAGGATACGGGGAGGAGGAAGGGTAAGCTGGGACAAAGTGAGAGAGTGGCATGGACATATATACACTACCAAATGTAAAATAGATAGCTAGTGGGAAGCAGCCGCATAGCACAGGGAGATCAGCTCGGTGGTTTGTGACCACCTAGAGGGGTGGGATAGGGAGGGTGGGAGGGAGGGAGACACAAGAGGGAAGAGATATGGGGACATATGTATATGCATAACTGATTCACTTTGCTATAAAGCAGAAACTAACACACCATTGTAAAGCAATTACACTCCAATAAAGAGGTTAAAAAAAAAAAGAATATATCAGAACAAATTTAGCAGAAATTATCAAAAGATTGTTGTAAATAATAAAATAATTGATTAAAATAAAAAAATAGTACTTTATGGTAAAGTATACAGAAAGAATGCAACCATCTTACACACTATGTAGATGGGATAGTGAGGAATTGCATCAAGAATTAGTTTAGGCACTGACCATTAGAAAAGAAGTTACACCTCTTGTTAAGCATTTGTGGCAAAAAAGGTTTATTTGAACAAATCACCCATGCATTTTTTCCCGAAACCACACCTGAAAATATGGACACTCCCTATAAAGCAAAAAAATGAAAGAACAATGAATTACTCTCATGGCCTTGTAATCCAGGTAACATAAAAATAAACAAAGAAATTAGCAAACAAATTAATAATTGGGGAGCAGGGGCTGGACTGAATGAGGTCGGAACCATTCTCTATTTTTTAGCTATAAGTTTGTCGTAGTTTACATTAGGAAATTATTTGCTCCATCTTTGACTTGTTTTACATTAACCAAATTGATCCAGTAAGTTCTGAGTATCTACTATCTGCTAGACAAAATACTGAGTACTGTAAATACAAAGATAATAAGAAAATAGCCTTTTTAAACAAACAGAGGTATAGTAAAAATACACGTTTACGAGGTACATCCATAATACTTAAGGACGATACACATGATGACTTATGTAATCTATACACATAAACAGACACAGTTATTGAGATAGTTATCACTGTTGAACTTTTTATATTGTTGGAGAAACTACAGCATAGAAATTTAAATAACAATAAAAAAGTGTACATAGTTTTTAAGTAGAGCCAAAATTTGACCCAGATATTTGAATTTCAGAGCCTGTCTATACTCTTAATTGCAAAACCATGTCTTTATAAGGTATGTATAATAATAGAGATGTATAATGAAGTACTACTATTTCAATGTGAGATGTATATAAAATAGAGACTACTATGAAATACACTGAGGTACCAGTCAGGTAATCTAAATGAGTGAAATGAACTAGCTATGAATTAACAAATTACAGTAGCACGAGACTTCACTGTGGAGAATTCAAATGATCATGGTTTGGACAATGACAATTGAAGGAATATAGGCCTAATCTTACCAGAACTTCTAATTTTTTTAATAGAAGATAGAAATTCAGGATTTTATATCAACTCTTCTTCTGTTAACTGTATGAAATTAATTAAAATTAAATAATGTGTCTTAAACAATACTAAAGGATGTACTTAAGGAAAAAGTACATACTCTCTGGGAAGAAAAGAAAATATTTTCATGAAATTACTCCTGGTGGTCTCTCTAGCATTTCTTTTCACTGTACTTCTCCCTGCATGTGACATTCCAGATATCCCATAACTTCCTAAGTTCAGTAGTTGTGACCAAACTCACTCTGACCTCTGTCCCTCCTGTTAACACACATATACACATATGCTTGCATCTTCTATCTCAGAGGACACAAGCTGGTTATTTGTGGGCTGTTTTTGGGTCACAGGTACATCCTTTAGTATTAGGAATAAGGATAATGACCAAACTACATTTTGGAAGGATCAAACTGGTAGCAGGATAAAGATTATACAGGAGGAGGCTGGGACTGAAAGCAGGGAAATTAGTCTTAAGTTTACAGCAATGGTATCAGGAAGAGAAATGGGACCTAAATTAAGGCAGAAATCTGAAATAATTTAGCAGTAGGAAGTTTGCTCTATCAAAATTTTTTTAATTAAAAAATTTTATACTTCAAAGGATACCATCAAAAACATGAAAAGACAACTCACAGAATGGAAGAACATATTTGCAAATCCAATATCTGATAAGGAATTTGTATCTAAAATATTTAAACTATTCTTACAACTCAATAATAAAAAAAGAGAACTAACTCGGTTAAAAATGGGCCAAGTATCTGCAAAGATTTATCTCCATAGAAAATATACAAATGGCCAATAAGCACATAGAAACATGCTCAACATCATTAGTTGCCAGGAAATGCAAATCAAAAGCATGATGATGTAACACTTCATGAATAAGATGGCTCCAGTCAATAAAACAGACAATGAAAGATATCGGGGAGGCTATGAAGTTATTAGAATCCTCCTATATTTCTGGTTGAAAAATAAAATGGTGCAAACCACACTGGAAAATAATCTGGCAGTTCCTCAATGGCAAATAGAGAATTCCTAGTTGTATATGCAAGAGAAATAAAAACATATGTACACAGAGTGAACATCCTTCTCTTGTTCCTCATCTTAGAGGAAATGCTTTCAGCTTTTCACCTTTGAGTATGATGTTAGCTGTGGGTTTGTCATATGTGGACTTTATTATGTTGAGGTAGGTTTCCTCTATGCCCACTTTCTGGAGAGTTTTTATCATAAATGTGTGTTGAATTTTGTATAAAGTTTTTTTCTGCATCTATTGAGATGATCATATGGTGTTTATTCTTCAATTTGTTAATGTGGTGTATCACACTAATTGATTTGCAGATATTGAAAAAACCTTGCATCCTGGGATAAATCCCACTTGATCATGGTGTATGATCCTTTTAATGTATTGTTGGATTCAGTTTGCTGGCATTTTGTTGAGAATGTCCACTCTCACCACTTTTATTCAACATAGTTTTGGAAGTCTTAGCCATGGCCATTAGAGAATAAAAAGAAATAAAAGGAATCCAAATTGGAAAAGAAGTAAAACTGTCACAGTTTGCAGATGACATGATACTATACATAGAAAATCCTAAAGATGCTACCAGAAAACTACTACAGCTCATCAACGTATTTGGATACAATTTTAATACACAGAGGATACAAAATTAATACACGGAAATCTCTTGCATTCCTATACGCTAACAGTGAAAGATCAGAAAGAGAATTAAAGAAACAATCCCATTTACCATTGTATCAATAAGAATAAAATATATAGGATTAAACTTATTTAAGGAGGCAAAAAACCTGTACTCTCAAAAATATGACTGATGAAAGAAATTGACAATGACACAAACAGATGGAGAGATATACCATGGTCTTGGATTGGAAGAATCAATATTTTCAAAATGACTATACTACCCAAGGCAGTCTACAGATTCAGTGCAATCCCATTAAATAACCAATGACATTTTTCACAGAACTAGAAAAAGATTTTTTAAACACAAAAGAGTGTAAATAGTCAAAACAATTCTGAGAAAGAAAAATGGAGCTGGAGGAATCAGACTCCCTGACTTCAGACTATACTACAAAGCTACAGTAGTCAAAACAGTATGGTACTGGCAGAAATGTAGATCAATGGAACAGAAAACCCAGAAATAAACCCATGCACCTATGGTCAATTAATCTACAACAAAGGAGGCAAGAATATATAATGGAGAAAAAACTGTGTCTTCAATAAGTGGTGATGGGAAAACTGGACAGCTACATGTAAAAGAATGAAACTAGAATATTCTCGACTACCATACACAAAAATAAACTCAAAACAGATTAGAGACCTAAATGTAAGACCAGATACTATAAAACTCTTAGATGAAAACATAGACAAACACTCTTTGACATAAATCACAGCAATATTTTTTGGATCCTCCCCTTAGCATAATGAAAATAAAACAAAAATAAACAAATGGGACCTAATTAAACTTAAAAGCTTCTGCACAGCAAAGGAAACCATAAACAAAATGAAAAGACAACCCACAAAATGGAAGAAAATATTTGCAAATGAAGCGACTGACAAGGGATTAATCTCTAAAATATACAAACAGCTCATGCAGCTCAATATAAAAAAAAAAATGAGTAAACCAATCAAAAAATGGACAGGAGATCTAAATAGACATTTCTCTAAAGAAGACATACAGATGGGCAAGTGGCACATGAAAAGATCCTCAACATTGCTAATTATTAGAGAAATGAGAATCAAAACTACAATGAGGTATCACCTCACACCAGTCAGAATAGGCATCATCAAAAAGTCCACAAACAATAAATGCTGGAGAGGGTGTGGAGAAAAGGGAACCTCCTACACTGTTGTTGGGAATGTAAATTGGTACAGCCACTATGGAGAACAGTATGGAGGGTCCTTAAAAAAATAAAAAATAGAACTGCCTTATCATCCAACAATCCCACTCCTGGGCATATATCCAGTAAAAAACATAATTTGAAGAGATACATGCACCCCAATGTTCATCACAGCACTAATTATAATAACCAAGACATGGAAGCACCCTAAATGTCCATCAACAGAGGAATGGATAAAGAAGATGTGGTACCATATATACGATGGAATATTACTCAACCATAAAAAGGAATGAAATCCATGCATGTTGCAACAACATGGATGGACCTAAAGATTACCATACGAGTGAAGCAAGTCAGACAGAGACAGACAAATATCATATGGTATCACTTATATGTAGAATCTAAAAAATGATACAAATAAACTTATTTACAAAACAGAAACAGACTCATATACTTCAAAAACAAACTTATGGATACCAAAGAGGAAATATGGGGAGAGGGATAAATTAAGAGTTTGGGATTAACATATATACACTACTATATATAAAATAGATAATCAACAAGGACCAACTCTATAGTACAGGAAACTCTACTCAATATTCTGTAAAACCTATATGGGAAAAGAATCTGAAAAAGAGTATATATATGTAAATGTATAACTGAATCACATTGTTGTACACCTGAAACTAACACAACATTGTAAATCAACTATACTCTAATATAAAATAAAAATTAAATTAAAAAATACTTTAAAAAATATGTACACACAAAAACTGGTGCATGAATGCTAATAGCACTGTTATTCATAATATCCTAAAAGTGGAAATTCCAAAATGCTCATCAACTGACGAATGGGTAAATAAAATGTGGTATGTCCAATGATGGAGTATCAATTCAGCCATAAATAGGAATGAAGTATTGATACATTCTAAAATATGGAAGATCCTGGAACCATTATTTTAAATGAAAAAAGTGAGTCAATGAATGCCACATATTGTATGATTTGATTTTTTTATATGTAAAATGAACAGAATATACAAATTTAGAGAGACAGAAAATAAATTAGTGATTGCTAGGGGCTGAGAGTTGAGGGGATGGGAAGTGACTGGAAATTGGTATGGGATTTCTTTTGAAGGTGATGAAAATTACCTAAAATTGATTGTGGAGATAGTTGTACAACTTTGTGACTATATTAAAAATTGTGTTGTACACTCTTAAAGGGATAGATTATAATATATGTGAATTATATCTCAATAAAGCTCTAAATAAATAAGTAAAGTTCATTTTGATAATTTTTAAGGGGGTTAAATCTGCCATAGGTGAGTAACTCATTGATTATGGATATTAAAAAATAAAGGAATCTGAGATGATTTCCAGCTTCCTCGTGAGTAGGTGAATGAAGGTACAACTATGTAAGACGGAATATAGGGGAGGCATAAGAAAGAGTTAGGTATAATTTTTTAAGTTCTTTAGTAATCCCTAAATTCCTTTAACAAAAAAGTCTTTGCATAGTCTTCTGAATATTTACTTATAGCAGTTGTTTTGCTTTGATTTCAAATTTATAACCCCTGGCAACCATTAACAAAACATAGCTATTTAATACAATATTTTTATTATTAGAGTTAGTCACAAGATGAGCCACTGTCATTTAAAATATGTGTGATAAATAGAATTTTGGAAACATTTCTAAAAAATTGACTATAGCAAAATTTTCAGTAATTTAATTCATGATTTCTGAATATTTACAGCAGTAAAATATTTCACTCAACCTTTAAAATGCTTAAGCTGAAAGTTTAATGAAAACATTGTTAGACTCATATTCTTCACAAGTGCCCTGACATTATAGACCTTCTGTTTTCAACATTTAATTCCAGTGCCACTGCTTGAAATCTTGCTAAAATCGCCTTCAATTGTTTGTCCTCTTCCTCCCCTTCAAATGAATACAGAAACAGCAGTTATGAGCTTTCTCTTGAGATTTCTCATGAAAAGCATATAGAGATGAAAAGGACTCATTGTCCCATAATTCTTTTTTTTAGCAAAGTTTTATAATTGTTGAAGTAAAACTTTCAATGTATTTCTGTGATAGGCCAGTGAAATTTATCATTTTTTCCCTTCCCCTTGGTGGTTATATGTTTTCCAATGACATATAGAAGGTGATTTAAATTGTCTTTAAAGACATTTAACTTTAATATGTCAGGCTTTACTTTAATGAAAAGGTATCATACTAGTTGAAAGAAAATTCTAGGGAGAAGAAAAATATTATAGGCACTAGATAATTTTTAAATATAATTTCAGAAATGAAGAAGGTTATTCAGACATTAGTGGATAATTAACTTAGAATGTACCACCTAAATGGAATAATTCCTTCCCACAAACCACCTAAGTGTTATTCAGAGGATGTGCAGTTAGCAGAACAGGTAGCAGAAAGAAAATGAAGACAAATCAGAAAAGAAGATATTTTTCTTAAATAAATGAGCTTGCTGCTTGACTTATGTTAATAGACCTATGTCTATTGCCATTATTTCCTAATGTAAATAAACTCTGCATTTTCCACATTAGTTTTTCTTCAGGTCACATGATATATAGAATGAAAATATTGGTAAGGCATATTTCACGTGTACTTAGAGAAAATAATCCAGAAATTTATGGATGGTCTCCCTTGGTATAGCGAACCTTATTTGCAATCTACTATGTGGTCCAGCACAACTTCTTATGTGTATATTTGAGGCTGCAGTACAATAGTCAGTGTAGCCTATAAGTGGTCTGGCTACAGTAAGTGACACAAGCGTGGTGGTTAAATCCATATGTGTTGAAGTCAAATAACCCTGGTCTAAATTTGATAGTTGTATGATCTGGGGCAAGTTTTTGACCTCTCTTCTCCATATCCTTATACCTAAAATATTGGTAATAATTTTATTTCTTCTTTAGACCTTGTAGCATTGAATGAGATACCACAATGCTTGCAAAATAATGTTTATTTAATATTAGTGGTGATTTTAGTTAGTTTTAATATAAATATCATGTATGCATATGTTTGATAATAGTGATGAGAAATATTAAGCATATCAGTTTTAATTGATATAAAAGAAACGTGTTAAATCACCTTAACTAGAAGAGATTGGAAGACTTTAGGGAAAATTTCACAAGATAATGAAGAGAGAAGACAAAATATTTATAATATTAAATCCATAATAAGTGTGATCTGCTAAATGTTACAAACACTTTTATAGACAATGTGATACACCAACAAAACTGAATTTATGTTCTATGTGCATTGGAAAAACATCTTGAGATAGCTATGTACTTCTTGGCCAGGTAATTCAAAGACTGGACTATGGAAGAACCAATCCTGATTTTCTGGGTGATTCAATACCATCATCATGTTCTTGATACTACAATAAGATTTTCATGTAAATAAAACAATGAGTTTTGAGAGTTGAATCAACTTTTGGTTTAGCTATCATTATTTTTGCAAAAGAATGGAGAATTTGGAGTTTTTGACAAGTAGACAATAGCTAGGATCATAAGGGGGTGAGTTTGTGTGCAAACTAAAGAAAGTGTACTGAGACCCATTTCAGGGATTTTGCATACATAATGCATCTGTGCTTATCAGGGTGTTAATAGTACAAATAACTAGATAGATGTAAGAGTTAATGCTAGCTACCACCAATTACTTCTTTTTCCTGAAATATTATCCCATATAATCCTAGTCTCTTATTTAATTAAATGTGGCCATGTGACTGATTTCTAATAAATATAATGTGAGCAAAAATATGTGTAACGCTACCAATCCTAGCTCTGCCCAGAATAAACAAACACAAAAATGAAAATATTTCCATATGCTATTTTTGTACTCTTTCACTTTCTCTTTGCTAATGTGAATGCCAACACTGAATTTGAAAGCCATGTGCTAAAGATGATAGAATCGCATAAGTCTGTGTCCCTGAATGACTTTGTAGATCAGATGTCCATCTCCGTGGAAACATCTTGGAATGTATATGTGAAAGACACATAATCTTCCATTTTAATTGAACTGTAGTACATGTATAGGTCAACTTGTTAGACAGCAAGCATTACTCTAGTAATACAATGGTCTTGTCACAACATTACCTCACTTCTTCCATCGGATGGTCATTACTATGGGAAAACAATCCTAAGACTCAGTAGCTTTGGACCTTATTATTCAATAATATTATCCTCATGAATGGTCTAGGATTACAGTATTTTTGTAGTTGTCTTCCTTGATATTTTTCCTGTATTTTACTGTCACCAAGCAGAGTAGAATCCATCCAATGAGTTTAGCCAGGAGAGAAATATTTTGCAGTAACCCTTGACACTGACTTGCTGGTTGAATAATAGACTTTTTTCCACACAGCCATGTTGAAAGTATGTAAATGACCTTTGACATTTATTGTATGTATAGCAAACAAAACAGTTTGCAAACTGCAAACAAAACAAAACAAAAAAGTTTATATACTTTTGTATCTAAACTAGAGTCATTTCCTAGTTTGAAAATGTTTGATTTATTAACCCAATGGGTTTTTATGAGCAGCTTCTTCCTATGGAATGTGATTTTGCTTATCTAACTCCTATTCTGAAAGAAGTGATCAATTAGAACAGTACAAACAATGCCTATATGACAACAAGTGTCACCTACTGCTTAGGTCCCCCATGCCACACTATCCATTATACTGAATCTTTTTTGGTATCTACATTGCAAATAAATGATCAGAACAAGCTTGTCATGACTAATTTGGAAAGTATGCATTAACCTGTTGGGTAGCCTGTTGGAGTCAGCTAATGGAGAGTGCCGTCAGCATCAATGTGATATGAATCATTCCTTTGTCTCTCCCCTTTAATTTATAACCAGTAGGACATCCATAACCCAACAAAGGTTCCTCTGTACAGCACACCAGAATGCTGGAAAGATCCATACATCTGTACATCTGAAGGTGAATGGATTGGACCTCATGGAGGCAAATGAACCAGTGGAGCAGTGACAGAATTGTGGGAGCAATGGCAGTGGTGCCCACAACCTCAATATCCCCAAGAGCAGCAGCAGTGCCTGTGACCCCAGGCCCCTGCAGCAGCATCATTGCCCATGACACCAGTAATCTCAGCAGCAGTGGCAGCACCTGCAACCCTGGCAATGGCTGCAGCAACCATAAACCTGGTGACCCCAGCAACCCCAACAAACAGCAAAGACAGCACTGGCAACCCTTCTGGCAGAGGGGGTGGGGGTGAAATGTGTACATTCCTTAATGTAGTCATGGGGTAGCTCAGGTAGGAAAAGCCAGAAATTTGTCCTATACAGCCACCTGTTAGAAAATAAAAGGAAGGCCTCTAATCCCTAACATGTTTTTGGTTGCTGTTGTTATATAATTTTTTAAATTTAATTTTCTTTATTTATTATTTATACAGCAGGTTCTTATTAGTTATCTATTTTATATATATTAGTGTTTATATGTCAACCTCAATCTTCCAATTCATCCCAGAACCCCCCACCCCCCACTTTCCCACCTTGGTGTCCATAGGTTTGTTCTCTACATCTGTGTCTCTATTTCTGCCTTGCAAACCAATTCATCTGTATCATTCTTCTAGATTCCACATAGATGAGTTAATATATGATATTTGTTTTTCTCTTTTTGATTTACTTCACTCTATATGACAGTCTCTAGGTCCATCCACGTCTCTACAAATGACCCAATTTCTTTCCCTATTATGGCTAATATTCCATTGTATATATGTACCACATCTTCCTTATCCATTTGTCTATCGATGGGCATTAAGGTTGCTTCCATGACCTGGCTATTGTAAATAGTGCTGCAATGAACGTTGGGGTGCATATGTCTTTTTGAATTACGGTTTTCTCTGGGTATATGCCCAGTAGTGGGATTGCTGGGTCATATGGTTATTCTATTTTTAGTTTTTTTAAGGAACATCCATCCTGTTCTCCATAGTGGCTGTATCAATTTATATTATCACCAACAGTACAAGAGGGTTCCCTTTTCTCCACACCCTCTCCAGAATCTGTTGTTTGTAGATTTTCTGATGATGCCCATTCTAACCAGTGTGAGGTGATACCTCATTGTAGTTTTGATTCTCATTTCTCTAATAATTAGTGATGCTGAGCATCTTTTCATGTGCCTCTTGGCCAACTGTAAGTCTTCTTTGGAGAGATGTTACTTAGGTCTTCTGCCCATTTTTTGATTGGGTTGTTTGTTTTTTAAATATTGAGCTGCATGAGCTGTTTATGTATTTTGGAGAATAATCCTTTGTCTGTTGATTAGTTTCCAAATATTTTCTCCCACTCTGAGGGGTGTCTTTTCATCTTGTTTATAGTTTCCTTTGTTGTGAAAAAGCTTTTAAGTTTCATTAGGTCCCATTTGTTTATTTTTGTTTTTATTTCCATTACTCTAGGAGGTGGGTCAAAAAAGATCTTGCTGTGATTTATGTCAAAGAGTGTTCTTACTGTTTTCCTCTAAGAGTTTTAGAGTGTCTGGTCTTACATTTAGGTCTTTAATCCATTTTGAGTTTATTTTTTGTGTATGGTGTTGTTAAGGAGTGTTCTAATTTCATTCTTTCACATGTAGCTGTCCAGTTTTCCCAGCACCACTTATTGAAGAGACTGTCTTTTCTCCATTGTATATCCTTCCCTCCTTTGTCATGGATTAGTTGACCATAGGTGTGTGGGTCAATCTCTGGGATTTCTATCCTGTTACATCTATATTTCTGTTTTTGTGCCAGTATCATATTGTCTTGATTACTGTAGCTTTGTAGTATAGTCTGAAGCCAGGGAGTCTGATTCCTCCAGCTCCGTTTTTTCTCTCAAGATTGCTTTGGCTATTCAGGGTCTGTTGTGTCTCCATACAAATTTTAAGTTATGTTGTTCTACTTATGTAAAAAATTCCATTGGTAATTTGATACAGATTGCACTGAATATGTAGACTGCTTTGGGTAGTATAGTCATTTTGACAATATTGATTCTTCCAATCCAAGAACATGGTATATCTCTCCATCTGTTTGTATCATCTTTGATTTCTTTCATCAGTGTCTTATAGTTTTCTGAGTATAGGTCCTTTACCTCCTTAGGTAGGTTTATTCCTGGGTATTTTATCCTTTTTGTCACAATGGTGAATGGGATTGTTTCCTTAATTTCTCTTTCTGATCTCTCATTGTTAGTGTAAAGGAATGCAAGAGATTTCTGTGCATTAATTTTGCATACTGCCACTTTACCAAATTCATTGATTAGCTCAGGTAATTTTTTTGTGGCATCTTTAGGATTCTCTATGTATAGCATCATGTCATCTGCAAACAGTTACAGTTTTACTCCCTCTTTTCCAATTTGTATTCCTTTTATTTCTTTTTCTTCTCTGATTTCCAGGGCTAGGACTTCCAAAGCTATGTTGAATAATAGTGGTGAGAGTGCACATCCTTGTCTTATTCCTAATCTTAGAGAAAATGGTTTCGGTTTTTCACCATTGAGAATGATGTTTGCTGTGGGTTTGTCATATACGGCCTTTATTACGTGGAGGTAGGTTCTCTCTGTGCCCACTCTCTGGAAAGTTTTTATCATAAATGGGTGTTGAATTTTGTCAAGGGCTTTTTCTGCATCTATTGAGGTGATCATATGGTTTTTATTCTTCAGTTTGTTAATATGGTGTATCACATTGACTGATTTGCATATATTGAAGAATCCTTGCATCCCTGGGATAAATCCCACTTGTTCATGGTGTATGATCTTTTTAATGTGTTTTTGGATTCTGTTTGCTAGTATTTTGTTGAGGATTTTTGCATCTGTATTTATCAGTGATATTGGTCTATAATTTTCTTTTTTTTTTTTGTAGTATCTCTCTCTGGTTTAGGTATCAGGGTGATTGTGGCCTCATAGAATGAGTTTGGGAGTGCTCCTTCCTCTGCAATTTTTTAGAAGAGTTTGAGAAGGATGAAGGTTAGCTCTTCTCTAAATGTTTGATAGAATTCACCTGTGAAGCCATCTGGTCCTGGACTTCTGTTTTTTGGAAGATTTTTCGTCACAGTGTCAATTTCATTACTTGTGATTGTGTGATTGGTCTGTTCATATTTTCCATTTCTTCCTGGTTCAGTCTTGAAAGGTTATACTTTTCTAAGAATTTGTCCATTTCTTCCAGGTTGTCCATTTTATTGGCATAGAGTTGCTTGTAGTGGTCTCTATGATGCTTTGTATTTCTGTGGCGTCCACTGTAACTTCTCCTTTTTCATTTCTAATTTTATTGATTTGTGTTGTCTCCCTCTTTTTCTTGATGAGTCTGGCTAAAGGTTTATCAATTTTTTTATCTTCTCAAAGGACCAGCTTTTGGTCTCACTGATCTTTGTTATTGTTTTCTTTGTTTCTATTTCATTTATTTCTGCTCTTATCTTTATGATTTCTTTACTTCTACTAAATTTGGGTTTTGTTTGTTTTTCTTTCCCTAGTTCCTTTAGGTGTAAAGTTAGATTGTTTATTTTAGATTTTTCTTGTTTGTTCAGGTAGGATTTTATTCCTGTAAACTTCCCTCTGAGAACTGCTTTTGCTGCATCCCATAGGTTTTGGGTCATCGTGTTTTCATTGTCATATATCTCTAGGTATTTTTTGATATCCTCTTTGATTTCTTCAGTGATCTCTTGGTTATTTAGTAATGTATTGTTTACCTCCATGTGTTTGTGTTTTTTGAGTTTTTTTCCCCTGTAATTTATTTCTAATCTCATAGTGTTTTGATCAGAAAAGATGCTTGATATGATTTCAATTTTCTTAAATTTACCAAGGCATGATTTGTGACTCAAGATGTGATCTATCCTGGAGAATGTTCTCTGTGCACTTGAGAAAGTGTAATCTGCTGTTTTCTGTTGGAATGTCTTATAAATATCAATTAAATCTATCTGGTCTATTGTATCATTTAAAGCTTTTGTTTCCTTATTAATTTTCTGTCTTGATGATCTGTCCATTTGTGTAAGTGAGGTGTTAACGTCTCACACTATTATTGTGTTACTGATGATTTCCTCTTTTATAGATGTTAGCATTTGCCTTATGTATTGAGGTGCTCCTATTTTGGGTGCATATATATTTATAATTGTTATATCTTCTTCTTGGATTGAATCCTTGATCATTATGTCGTGTCCTTCCTTGTCTCTTGTAACATTCTTTACTTTGAAGTCTATTTTATCTGAAATGAGTATTGCTACTCCAGCTTTTTTTAATTTGCATTTGCATGGATTATCTTTTTCCATCCCTTAACTTTCAGTCTGTATGTGTCCCTAGGTCTAAAGTGGGTCTCTGGTAGACAGCATATATATGGGTCTTGTTTTTTTTATCCATTAAGTGAGCCTGTGTTTCTTGGTTGGAGAATTTAATCCATTCACATTTAAGGTAATTTTGATATGTATGTTCCTTTTACCATTTTCATAATTGTTTTGGGTTTCTTTTTGTAGGACCTTTCCTTCTCTTGTGTTTCCCAATTAGAGAAGCTCCTTTAACATTTGTTGTAGAGCTGGTTTGGTGGTGCTGAATTCTTTTAGCTTTTGCTTGTCTGTAAAGTTTTTGATTCAGTTGAATCTGAATGAGATCCTTGCCAAGTAGAGTCATCTTCGTTGTTGGTTCCTCCCTTTCATCACTTTAAATATATCATGCCACTCCCTTCTGGCTTGTAGAGTTTCTGCTGAGAAATCAACTGTTAACCTTATGGGAGTTCCCTTGTATGTTATTTGTGATTTTTCCCTTGTTGCTTTTAATAATTTTTCTTTGTCTTTAATTTTTGTTAGTTTGATTACTATGTGTCTCATTGTGTTTTTCTTGGGTCTATCCTGCCTGCAACTCTCTGCACTTCCTGGACTTGGGTGGCTATTTCCTTTCCATATGAGGGAAGTTTTCAATTATAATCTCTTCAAATATTTTCTCAGGTCCTTTCTCTCTCTCTTCTCCTTCTGGGACCCCTGTAATGTGAATATTGGTGCATTTAGTGTTGTCCCAGAGGGAGGTCTCTTAGGCTGTCTTCATTTCTTTTTATTCTTTTTTCTTTAGTCTGTCCTGCAGCAGTGAATTCCACCATTCTGTCTTCCAGGTCACTTATATGTTCTTCTGCCTCAGTTTTTCTGCTATTGATTCCTTCTAGTGAATTTTTCATTTCAGTTATTGTATTGTTTATCTCTGTTTGTTTGTTCTTTAATTCTTCTAGGTCTTTGTTAAACATTTCTTGCATCTTCTCCATCTTTGCCTCTATTCTTTTTCCGAGGTCCTGGATCCTCTTCACTATCATTATTCTGAATTCTTTTTCTGGACGGCTGCCTATCTCCACTTCATTTAATTGTTTTTCTGGGGTTTTATCTTGTTCCTTCATCTGGTACCTAGTGCTCTGCCTATTCATTTTGTCTATCTTTCTATGAATGTGGTTTTTATTCCACAGGCTCCAGAATTGTAGTTCTTCTTGCTTCTGTTATCTGCCCGCTGGTGGATGAGGCTATCTAAGAGGCTTGTGCAAGCTTCCTGATGGGGGGGACTTCCTGATGGGTGGGTAGAGCTGGCTGTTGCTTTGGTGGGCAGACCTCAGTAAAACTTTAATCCACTTGACTGCTGATGGGTGGGGCTGGGTTCTCTCCCTGTTGGTTGCTTGGCCTGAGGCAACCCAGAACTGGAGCCACCCGGCTCTTTGGTGGGGCTAATGGTGGACTCTGGGAGGGCTCACACCAAGGAGTACTTCCCAGAACTTCTGCTGCCAGTGTCCTTGTCCCCACGGTAAGCCACAGCCACCCCCCGCCTCTGCAGGAGACCCTCCAACACTAGCAGGTAGGTCTGGTTCAATTTCCTATGGGGTCACTGCTCATTCCCCTGGGTTCTGATGCACAGACTATTTTGTGTGTGCCCTCCAAGAGTGGAATCTCTTTTTCCCCTAGTGCTGTCGATGTCCTGTAATCAAATCCTGCTAGCCTTCAAAGTCTGATTCTCTAGGAATTCCTCCTCCCATTGCCGGACCCCCAGGTTAGGAAGCTTGACGTGGGGCTCAGAACCTTCACTCCAGTGGGTGGACTTCTGTGGTATAAGGTTTCTCCAGCTTGTGAGTCCCCCACCCAGCAGTTATGGGATTTGATTTTATTGTGATTGCACCCCTCCTACCAACTCATTGTTGCTTCTCCTTTGTCTTTGGATGTGGGGTATCTTTTTGGTCAGTTCCAGTCTCCAACCTGTTAATCTGTTGAAATCAAAGTAAACAAAGCTTTGCCTTAAATAAGAAAGGTTCTCCCTACCTCAAACGTGCTGGCAGAGACATATCTCACCAAACACTATGAAAAATCACGGTAATATGTACCACACAAAGAAAAGAAAGAAAGAAAGAAAATAACAGTTTTCCAGCAACTAAGCTTAAAATCACAGAATATTAGTTTCCAACTGATAGAGAATTGAAAATAGTTGTTGGGAAGAAACAAGATATTAGAAAACTCAGAAAGGCAGTTCAGTAAAATCAGAAATAAAATTAATGAAAAGAAGGAGTACTTTACCAAAGAAATTAAAATTCTAAAAGAACCAAACAAATTCTGGAGTTGAAGAACTCAGTACATGACATGAAGAGTACATTAGAAAGCAGTGGAAATAGAGCAGATCAGATGGAAGAGAGAATAAGGGATCTGAAAAATAACAATATAGAAATGATTCAGGTGGAAGAGGAGAGAGAACTAAGATTTAACATCGAAGAAACCCTCCAAGATCTATCACACTCCATTCGGAGAAACATAAGAATAATGGGTATTCTGGGAGGAGAGGAGAAGAAGGGGTCAGAAAGGTTATTTAAAGGAGTTCACCACCACCAGACCTGCCTTACAGCCAATGTTGAAAGAGCTCTTATACCTGAAATAAAAAGATAAAAGTATACAAAACTTGGAGTAATGATAAATAGACAGAATCAGAAAATTGTAACTCTTCTTTAGAATAGGGTGTTAAACACATTTATAAAATAAAGGTTAAAGGAAAAAAGTAAAAATAACTAGAGCTACTACAACTTGGTAACAAACTAACAGCATAAAAAGGGATATTTGTGGCCATAAAAATATAAAAAGGAGGAGGAAAATGACAGAACCTGTAGAGACAAGTGAAGATAAGTTGCTACCAGCAGTTTTTTCTGTGAGATGTTTCATACAAACCTTATGGTAATCATGAAACAAAAATCTAGAGCAAACACATAGAATATTTAAAAAAAGGAAACTGAGCAAAGCATTACAGAAAACCACTAACTGAAAATGGTAAACAGAAACACAAAGAAAAAGAAATAGAGATACAAATACAACCAGAAAACCGAAGATAAAATGGCAATGGTAAGTTCTCATATATCAATAATCACCCTAAATGTAAATAGTTGAACTCACCAATTGAAAGGCACAGAGTGGCTGGATGAATTAAAAAAACAAGATCTAAATATGTGCTGCCTTTAAGAGACCTAGCTCCAAAGATAAATATAGACTCAAAGTAAAGGGGTGAAATATGATACTTCAAGCAATTGGTAACAACAAAAAAGCAGGTTTAGCCATATTTATATCAGAGAAAATAGACTTTAAGCCAAAAATGTTAACAAGAGACAAAAAAGGTCATTATATAATGACAAAGGTGTCAATGCATGAAGAAGATATGCCAATCATAAATATATACACTCCCCACATATGAACATCCAAATATATTAAGAAAATACTATCAGATTTTAAGGGAGAAACAGACAATACAATAATAGTAGGGGCTTCAATACACCACAAAGGGGAAATCATCCAGACAGAAAAATGAGCAAGGAAATATTAGAATTGAACCACACTTTAAGACAAATAGACTTAACAGACATATATAGAACATTCCATCCAACAGCAGCAGAATACACATTCTTCTCAAATTCACATGGAACTTTCTCCAGGATAGATTGTATGGTAGGCCACAAAGCTAATCTTAGCAAATTTGAGAAGACTGAAATCATACCAACTGTCTTCTCTGACCACAAGGACATAAAATTATAAATCAATAACAGGAGGAAGTTAGTGGATCTTCAAATATGTGAAAGCTAAACAACACACTCCTAAACAACCAATGTGTCAAAGAAATCAAAAGCAAATCAAAAATTATCTCAAAACAAATGAAAATAGAAATACAACATATCAAATTTCGAGGGATGCAGCAAAAGCAGCTCTGATAGGAAAGTTTACAGCAATAAACACATATATTAAGAAATTAGAATGACCTCAAATAAATAACCTAAGTGTACACCACAAGGAACAAGAAACAGAAGAACAAATTAATCCCAAAGTTAGCAGAAGGAAGGAAATAATAAAAATTAGAGTGGAAATAAATGAAATAGAGACCAGAAAAAAAAAAAAAATAGAGACTATCAACGAAACTAAAAGCTGGTTCTTCAAAAAGATAAACATAAACAAAATTGACAAACCTTTAGCTAGACTAAGAAAAAAAAGAGAGAAGACTCAAATAAATAAAATTAGAAATTAAAGAGGAGATATTACAACTACTACAGAAATACAGAGAATAATGAGACTACTATGAACAATTATATTATATGCCAACAAACTACATAACCTATAATTAATGGATACATTTCTAGAAACACATAACCTACAAAGACTCAATCAGTAAGAAACAGAAAATTAGAACAGACCAATAATAAGTCAAGAGATTGAGACAGTAATAAAAACTCCCAACACAGAAAACTCCAGGACCAGATGGCTTCACTGGTAAATTCTAACAAACATTTAGAGAATTAACACAAATCCTCCTAAAACTCTTTCAAAAGAGGAAGAGGGAATACCTCCAAACTCATTCTACAAAGCCAGCATTACCTTGATAAGAAAACCTCATAAGGATACCACAAAAAAGAAAACTATAGACCAATATCTTTGATGAATATAGATGCAAAAATTCTCAACAAATTATTAGCTAACCAAATTCAAGAACACATTAAAATAAATATATACTATGACCAAGTGGGGTTTACTCCTGAGATGCAAGAATGGTTCAACATATGCAAATCAATAAATGTAATTAATTACATCAGTAAAATGAAAAATAAATATCAGATGATTATTTCAAAAGATGCAGAAAAAAAATTGACAAAATATAACATTCTTTCATGATAAAAGCCCTTAACCTATTGGATATAGAAGGAATATACCTTAACATAATAAAGGCCATATGTGATAAACCCACAGCTAACTATTGTACTCAATGGAAAAAAAATTAGAAAGCCTCTCTCTGAGATCAGAAAAAATACAAGATTGACAGCTCTCACCACTTCTACTCAATATAGTACTGGAAGTCCTCACTGGAACAACTGGGCAAGACAAATAAATAAAAGACATCTAAATCAGAAAAGAAGAAGTGAAATTGTCACTATTTGCTGATGATATCATTCATATATAGAAAATCCCAGAGTCAATCAAAAAACTGTTAGAATTAATCAATGATTTCAGTAAATATTCAGGTTACAAAATCAAATTACAGAAATCAGTGACATTCCTTTACACTAATACTAGAGCTTCAAAGAAATGAAATAAAATTTTTACTAATCACAACAGCACAAAAACCAATAAATTACTTAGGAATAAATTTAACCACGAATGTGAAAGATCTGTACGATGAAAATTGCAAGATGCTTCAGAAAGGAATTGAAGAAACACACACAAATGGAAAGACAGCTCATGTTCATGGATCAGAAGAATAAATATTGCTAAAATAGCCATACTACCCAAAGCCATTTACAGAGTCAACAAAATCCCCATCAAAATACCAAAAACATTCCTCACAGAAGTATAAGAAACTATCTTAAAATCTGTGTTGGATCACAAAAGACCCCAATTAGCCAAAGCATTTTGATTAAAAGGAACAAAGCAGGAGGTATCACACTTCCTGGTCTCAAGTTCAACTACAAAGCCATAGTGATAAAAAAAAATTTTTTTTTAAAGTATTGTTCTTACACAAAAATGTACACATAAACCAGTGGAACAGAAGAGAGTCTAGAATTAAATCCTGGCATACACATTCAACTAATATCCAACAAGGGAACCAAGAACACCCAATAGGTGAAGAATAGTCTCTTAAAAAATGGTGCTGGGCAAACTAGAGAAACACTTACTGAACAATGAAAAGGGACACTTATCTCACACCACTCACAGAAATTAACTCAAAATGGAGCAGAGACTTAAAAATAAGACATTATAACATAAAACTCCTAGAAGCAAACATAGGAAAGACACTCACTGATACTGGTCTTGGCAACGATTTTTGGACATGGAACCAAAAACAGAAACAAAAAACACAAAAATCAACAAATGGGACTACATCAAATTCAAAAGCTTCTTACACAGCAAAAGAAACAATTAAAATAAAACAGCAGCCTATAGGATGGAAGAAAATTTTTGCAAACCATATATTAGATAAGGGATTAATATCCAAAAAATTATAAAGAACCAAAATAATTTATAACAGGAAAAACAATCCGATTTTTTTTTAATGGACAAAAGAACTAAATAGACATTTTTTTTTTCAGAAAGTACATCAAAATGGCCAACAGGGACATGGAAAGATGCTCAACATCACTAATCATCAGGAAGATGCAAATAAAAACCACCATGAGATATCAGCTCACACCTGTTAGAATGTTATCATCAAGAAGACAAGAGGAAATAAGTGCTGGCAAGGATGTGGTAAAAAGGGAATCCTTATACACTATTGGTGGGAATGTAAGTTAGTCCAATCTTTATGAAAAACAACATGGTGGTGCCTCAAAAAATTAAAAATAGATCTACCACATGATCCAGAAATTCTGTTTCTGGGTATATACCCAAAAGAAATGAAAACAGGATTTTGACAAAATATATATACACCCATGTTTGTCACAGCATTATTCACAATGACCAAAATTCGGAAACAACCCAAAGGCTTATCAATGGATAAATGGATACAAAAATGTAGTAAATATACATAATGAAATATTATTCAGCTATGAGGAAGGAGGATATCCTCTCATTTGCAACAACGTAGATGGATATTGAGCACGTTGTGCTAAGTGAGATAAGTCAGACAGAGAAAGAAAATGCTGTGTGGTATCACTTATATGTGAAATCCAAAAAAGTCAAACCTGTAAAAAAAACAGAGTAAAATGGTAATTATCAGAGGATGAGAGGTGGAGGGAGAAGACTGATGGTGTTTAACGGTACAAACTTGTAACAAGTAAGATAAAGCCAGAAGGATCTAATGTACAGTATAATGAATATAGACAATAATATTGTACTATAATGATGTAATGTGATAAATATTGCTTCAATGGCAATCATATTACAAAATATAAATGCATCTTGCTGTACACTTTATAAAATGTTAACATGTCAAATTAAAAAATGAGTAATCTTATAATTAGGTATATGTCATCAGTATTCCTCTCAGAATAATCCCCCACATTCTCATAGGATCATATTTCTAAAGTTTAGGAATCCATAATTTTTGTACAATTTGATCACTTATGACAAAACTCCAAATGATAAAAATATTTTTAGTAGGAGAGATAACAAGGGAGAGATGCTACAAACTCTAATGAGTATTGAAAGATTAAGATCTACACTCTAAACTATGAAGCAGGACCATGAACTATTTTATTTTAAAACACTGTAATAAAAGTATTAGCAAAGTATTAGCAATTTACACTGAAGTACAATAAAAATAGAAAAAGTGCAAAGATCCTAAGTCAACAGCTCAATAAATTTTTACCAACATAAATCAAGGAGCAGAACGTTTGCCAAATCCTAGAAGCCTCTATTTTTTCTCCCAGGTATTACCTTCAACAGAAGTTAATAACACAAGTTCTAACATTATAGATTAATTAACTTTGCCTTTTTTAAAAAATATTAGATAAATGGGATCACACAGTTTGTGTTTGTGTGTTGGTTGGTCTGGTTGCTTTTCACGCAACATTATACTTGTGAGTGATATATGAACATGAACATGAATTACCCTTCTTGTGTGAAGTTTTGGGTTGTTCATTTCAATTGCTATAGTATTTCACTATGTGAATGTATTACAAGTTATTTTTTCAGTTAATTGCTTATGGGGCTTTTGGATTTTTGAAGAGGTGTGATATTACAAATAGTGCATCAATGAACACCTTTGTCCATGTTTTTGGTTGAATGCACATGTATATTACTATTGAATATATACCTAGGAGTAGAGTCTCTGTCTTATAAGGGTATGCAACTATTCAGCAAAGAAGTTGTACCAATTTACATTCTCACCAACAAAGAATGAGGGCTCTCTTTACTCCCTCTTCTCATCAACAACTGGTATTTTCATTTTTCATCTTTTTCACTTTTATTTTCTGGTGGATAAATAAGTATCATATTATGATTTACAAATTGCATTTTCTTTAAATTTGAAGACATTTTGATAGGTTTTTTGGCCATTTACTTATCTTCTCTGTGAAGTGTCTGTTCAAGACTTTTGCCCAGTTTTCTATTGCTGTCTTCTTTTCATACTTGATTTGCAGGCATTTACTGCATATTCTAGATAAATGTCTCTTGTATAAATTCATTGCAAATATCTTATCATACTCTAGGTTGCCTTTTAACTCTCTCAGCAGTGTGTTTTGATGAATAGAAGATATTCATTTTGATACAGTTAAATTTATTCAATTTTTCTATTATGGTTAATACTTTATTGTGCTATAATGTATTTAAATCTAACAACTCAATATTTTTATATTTTATTAGGACAATTTTAGTGTAACTGTAGATAAATTAGCATCGCATAGGTTTGCTCTTCCATTTCATTCAACATCTAATTTCTTTGATAGTAAAAGATATTCCCCAAAGTGTCAAGCTATGATAAAACTCACTCTATTATCACTTTTTTTCTTGAGAGACAAAATGGAATCGTCAAAAGACCTTCAAAGGAACACTGGATTGAATGTCAAGAAAATGGAAGTCTCAGTTTAAATATTTCTAATAATCTTTCTAAACATATTTCCTTTGCTCCAAAATGTGATAATAGTGTTTAAATCTTCTATATGTAGATTTTGTCTCTTTCTTCATTAGGCCTCTTCGGATACACCATCAAAACAAAGGATACACTTCTGAAAGCACAGATTAGGAAGTTAGAAAAAATATTCAATTTATGCATTCATTTATTCGTTCAAGTGTTCATTTAAATATTTAACAAATAATGAACATTTGCTATGTCTGATTCATACTTCTTAATAACAGGAATATAAAGTTAAATACATGTGGAACTAGACATTGATGGACTCACTGTCTTGTTAAACAAAGAGAAATATGAAGATATTATAGCTCAGGGAGATAAATATAATGTTAAAAGTATGAGTAACATGAAATAAGGGCAAAGGATATTTACTCTCTGCCTGAGGGAGCCAAAGAAGCATAGTGACAGAAACAACTTTGAGCTGACAAGATCTTGATGGTAGGTTTGGAGTTAGGCAAACATAGAAAGGGGATCAAGGGCATTTAGTCCAAAGAATAGTATGTACAAAGTTGCATAGGTATAAAGGCCCTGTTGAAATATTGATAAAACTTAAAATCACCAGATTGTACATTCTAAGAGGATAGGACTGGATAGAGCAAGAAGGCAACTTATAAAGGGTTTAGACATTGCCCTATGAGCAAAGGAAAGACAGGATTTTTTTTTTTTCTTAGTAGTATAGGGACTTGATCAGATTTAGTTTTTAGAGACAGTAATTCAGACAAAGCAGTTTGCAGGAGATGACTTTAATGAACATGCAGTGTTACCTCTAGATGTATTCAGGCATTAAAAATATCACATTATTATGAAATCATATTCTATTATGTATATTTCTTCTAGAAGACTTACCAAAAGTATGCCATAAATTGGTCTCAGAATCATCTTTTATAGAATCTTCCAAATATTCAAAACATCAGCCAAGAAATTATTTATCTGAAATTTCTCCACTGAGGTCTTATTTTCTTTTGACTAATGAAAGAATTTTGGCTTTTCATGCTCATTCAGTGAGCATGAAAATACATTCTAGGTTTTAAAATACATTCTATTATAGAGATGTTTTTCAAGAAGTTATTCTATTAAAATTTTTAACAATATACCTAACTCATGAGAGATTTTCTACAGTATTATAATCAATATTCACTTATTAAAGATTTAATCCCATTTTTGTTCCTGCTGCATGTATTAAGATTTATTTAACAATTGTTCTAATACGAATCCTCATTTTTCCACAGATTTTTGGTTCAGATCTCTGTACATATTAAGAGTAGGAAAATTTTTAACAATGTTGAATTGTTAATTTCCCCTCTTTGTCTCTCTATACCATTGGATTAAATAAAAACTCTACCCATCTAAATATATTTTTCTCTCAGGTTATCTCCTGATAGTCTCCTACAATAGATCCAACCTATTTGTGGTCTTCTGCACATTTCCTTCCTTGATCAAAAATATTAAATCATTAATAAGTGTTTGAATTAGAAAAGATAAGCACTTTTCAGTACAAAGTGCTCAAATATGTGATATAACAGCTATATATCCATATATGAATATACATATGCATTTTATATATACATATATCTGTATATATACATTAAATTCATATATGTATGGCAATTACTTATTTAGTATTTGTGGTTTGGTTACTATGTGACAACCTCTGTATTTTTTGTATACATTGGATTTATGTAGTCTTTATTTGCCATTAACTAATTGTGAAATATTAAGTCATTCAAACATCTTAGCAATAAATTCATCATCAATACATTGTGGTCATCATACTGATTCAATCCATATCATTGGGCTTGATGAATATCTGAATGAGATAACCAATGGAATAACATTTGGAAAACCAAAAGATTCTATGAAAATAGAATGTTATATGTGTCTGTAAGTATTATGGAAGATTCACCTCTGTGAAGATAAATTAAATCTATTACTGTGATGGATAAGTAAATGGATATTTTCACATAATAGTTGTCTGTGCTATAATTTCTCCCATGGTGATGTTTATCAGTATATTGAGTGTCACAAAACTTTCTGAATCAAAAAACCAAAAACAAACAAAAATGTTCAACTGTGTTACAAAGTATTTATTCTTTTAAGTTCTTGTAATTAAGTTTTAATTTAAGTTCTTTTAGTTTCAAGTGACAGAAACATAACTCTAATTTAAACTAAATGATAAATTGGTTTCCACTATCAGAATATATAATATCAGAAAACTAAATGTGGTTAAATGAGGTTGGTCCTAAAAACTCCAATGATTCATTAATATTGTCTCTCTCCTCCGCTTTCTTCTTTGCTTATTTTATCTTCTGGCAGCTTGGGACCTATATGAGCACCTACATTGTCCTTAATAAAAAGAATTTTAGAAGGAAATCCTCTTTCCTGAGTGATCCAGGAAGGCTTTAACTGGCCTCACTCTGAGCCCTTCATTAAACCAATCATTGTGGTGGAAACAAAGTACTGTTCTAATTGGCCAAATCTGAAGTATGTGCTTTCCCCTAACCCAGGGGATAGTAGGGATATGACCAGAGCCAAACTGACTGCACATGGTGGACGGGTGGTAGACCAAAGTGATGTCAAGCAGACACACGCACACACACACATTACAGAAGGATAAGCACATATTAAAGGATAAAATAAAACAGCATAATTTGAGTTTGCATTATGCCCAGAATTATAAAAATCTCAAAATTTACAATCAGAAAATCCTTGTTTTAAATTTCACTCCTGCCACTGTATGAATCAGGGTTTTCTCTCTCTCTCCCTGTCTATCCAGAGATTTAAGAAATTGGCTCATGCAGTTGTGGAGCCTGGCAAGTTCAAAATCTTCAGAGTAGGCTGACAGAATGGAAGTCGGGGAAGAGTAGCAGTTCGAAGCTGAAGGGAGTCTGCGGGCAGACTTCCTTCTTCCTCCAGGGATGTCAATCTTTTTCTAAAGGCCTTTAACTGATTGAATGAGGCTTACCCACATTATAGAGAGCAATCTGCTTTACTAACAGTCTACTGATTTACAGACTAATCCCATCCAAAAGACAGCTTCACAGAAACTTCTAGAATAGTGTTTTACCAACTAGCCAGGTACTGTGGTCTAGCCAAATTCACACATTAAATTTATCATTTTAGTCATTATGTACCATACAAGGAAAAATTATTTCACTTACCTTCAGTTTCATTTCCTGTATAATGGACTTGATATAAGTTGCTTGTAGGACTATTAGAAAAATTAAACAGAGCTATAAGTCCCATTAGCACAGTGCCTGACACATAGTAACTATTCAATACATTTTTACTATTGTTACATTTGAATTGAATTAGCATACTTTTTACTAGCTAATCTAACCCCGTAAATTTTTATATGCAGTAGGTAATTTTATATTTCTATGGTCTTTACTCCAAGACAGAAGCCAAAAAAAAAGAAGCTATTGGTGACAAAGGCACAAAGTGATAGTATGTGTTGATCAACTCAAACTGCCATTAATTGTGAGAAGACCATTTAAAGTACATTCCCAATTGTTATCTGTGGTGATGTACTATGAACTGACAGCAGCACAATTTACTAGCTTTAGCATTCATAACTCTCATAATCTAATAAAAATCAGTAAAGAAGAAAGGAAAAAAGACCTAATTAAATAACAACTATGAAATGTATTGATTATAATGACAAATGTTAGAAATTATTCCAAGGAGATAATTTTAAAATGTAAGTGAAATTGCATAATAAAAATGTCATGGTTTACTTAACTGACACATTTCCTAGCACTCTATCACAGTAGTGTATTGGCCATTATAGCACATATATTCAGCTAGCAGATATTTATTGAGTAGCTCCTTTACATTAGACATATAAGCTTCCCAAATGCAAAGATTAAGCCTTTAATACTCACATAACTCTATGATATATGCATGGTGATTTATCAAACTTTTTTTTTCAAGGGTAATAAGTTAAAACTTGTGAAGCAACACATAAACAAATCCCCAATGCTTTTCTTTGCATGACAAGACAGGCAAACTTTCTAAAGCTATAGCAAACTGAGAGGCTCTCTTTTCCTTTTAACACAGCATAGAGGCAGGATAATGAAAGGAGGGAACACTAAAGGCATTTCTGTCCTGAGGCAGTTTTAACTTTCTGGGGTTAAAGACCAAACTTCTCAGAAGCCCCAAGGAAAGAATGCTTGCACAACAGCCCTTCAGAAATAATTCAGTACTTATTTTGACACTCTAAATGTTACAAAACATCTTCTCCTTCATGGAATAGAGATTTACTGGTTTTGTGAAGTTTGGTTATTTAATTTTCAGTATTTGGAAGCATCTAAATTCTTTGCAAACAAGTAGCAAATGGCCACAAATGAAATTTTGTGTATTAACTCTTATACTTGTCCTTAATCACAAATAATTCAACAAAGTGTTTGAACATTTATTCTGCATGAGGCCACTACCTCTGCTTTAATGATTCCTCTTCACCCCATTTATGAGGGAGGGATCCTCCCTCCCCCCAGGGCTGTGGGGATGGCTGAATGCAGGACTCATGACACTGGACAGATGAGATAGACAACAGTTTGTTTGCCACATCTAATCACAGCGCAGGGAAGGAGGACACTGCATGCCACAAAGGGCCCCATGAGGGTTGCACCCAGAAACAGAGAACAACCAGGGCTGTGGGAGGCACACTTTATAGTATCAAGAGGATGCGGTGACCTCTTGTTCCTAGGCAGGATGTGCTTAGCTTTTTGGAAAAATTCCACAGCCTAGCTAGGAACTGAAACCTGGTCCTCAGGGATATGCCAGAACTGTACCTGGTCTCCTTGGTAAGGAGAGTTGTTTGGCTAGGGACCTTATCCTTGGGAGCAGAGTCAGAAGGGGAACTTGTGGTTAAGCCATTCAAGGCCCTCCTGGTTTCACCAGATGCCAAAGTAGTGCATAATATGAGACTTTAACTTTAGGCCTTAACCCACAGCTTCAAATCCCCACTCTTTCTTTTTTTCGTTAATTTGATCCCACGGCAAGTGTGATCAAGAGTTGTTTTTTTTTTTAAGTCATTTGTGTAATGTCTAAGTTTTACACTGTGTAGCTTCAATTTAATTGAGGCTGCAATGGCTTTTGTTGAGGCTGCAGTTGTGTTTGTCCAAAGTGTTAAGAAAATGTTTGAATTTGAATAGTTTTAATTAGAATGTGTCCTTTCCAGTTTGCCACACTTCTCATGTTTCTCTTAGGGGAAACACTGTCTGTTTTCCTTATGTGTTGCTCTCTGGATGCATTTGCATTTAGGACTCTTGGTACCACTAATAAACTTGTAACCTACATGGCTAATTTCTCATTATGGTGTATTCATCAAAACAACATTAAAAATAACCAAAATTACTTTCATAGTGGCTCAAATTCCTTACAGATATTTCCTAAATAACTAGTGTGGAAATACACAGAACACAGTGGTACTTATACGTAGCATGTGATGTCATGTCATGTGGCATAACTTTTTCAAGACTCCTGTCTTTCTAAAGTCTGCCTAGTTCATGTGCCTATTATTCTTATGTGTCCTTTCCCAAACAACTGAGCACTGACCACCAAAGAATTCAGAATTCTTTAGCCCACAGGAATTAACAAGCAAGGTTTAACTTCCTAAGAGACTGGCCAAGGAGCAGCAGAGCAAAGAAATTTTGAATGCTTTTTAGAAGCTGAGGAAGAAAAAAACTGGGTTAAGTCAAAAGTTAATGGTGAGGCTGGCTCTTCATGTTTAATAATTACTTTAATTAGTTTGTATTAGGAACTATTTTTTATGGTCTCAGAGTTAAATGAGGGTCTTAAAGGCTCTCAGATTCTTGGGATAGTCAAAAGTAAAAAAAAAGAAGAATAGAGGAAACAAAAGTGACAAAGCAAAGACCAAAAAAAAAGAATGTAAAAAATAGAGAACCACAGTGTAAGAAAGCACAGAATGAATAAGGTTTCAATACCTTTTCCTTGCTTTACAACTGAGGAATTAAATGAAAATCTTTCAAATGCAAATGTTACTTTGTTCCCATCATTTTACATCCTAAATCAAGTATTGAGGAAATGTAAGGTGTTCCTTTCTTCTAAGAGTACATTTGAAAGACACTCTTAAGCTTTCCTACAATATTTTGTGAATTCCAAGGTGCACATTCTTCATGTTAAACATTATGAAATCCAGGACCTTTTACAATCACAACAATCCAGGCAGCAGTTGTTGATGCCACTGTTATTGACAAAGCAGGTGCCTGCAAATTGAAACTTGCAGTATGGGTTTTATCAGTTTGGAAGAACATCCTGAAGAAAATGGTGGGAGACTTATTTAAGAAATGCTACTGTGTAGTTGCTTTGATGGCACAAAGAATGATGCTACGTGGAAAAGCTGACATTGACCACTCTGAGACAATGTGATTTGGTAATACCAAACTCTGTATAAGCAGATATTTTTGGAATGCTTTAACCAATTTATTTCATTTATAGTTTCATTTCACATGTGCTCAAGTTTGATACATGATAAAAACATATATCAAAATGAGTCTAAAAAAACAGAAAATAAAAATTCTAAATGATGAAAACATTGTGTTCTGTTTTGTCAGTATTTTAGCAACGCATTCTGTTTTGTCAGTATTTTTTCTTTTCTTAACATTACCTAAAATAATGGTAGATCACAAAATCAATATTTTCTTATATTTGATGAGAGCTGGTTCTTTGAGCCTTCACCTTGTAACTACCATCCTTTTTTCAGATCAAGCGTAAGATATTGTCAGAAGATGTGTACGACTAGAGAACAACAAAATATCTACCAATTTTTTGAAAAAAACTTCTTTATATGAAGCATAAAGATAGATAAAATATTTTCAGAATACTTGTCCTTACTATGTATATAAAATTATTCTATCTGTAAATAGTTAGAAAGCTCCCAATTTGTTTTTATCTATATTTTAGGCGAAATTCATATTTTAAATGTTTGCAAATAGGTAGAAGAGTCTTGCATAATTGTTCCTTTTTTTTTTTTTTCTTGTATTTGCTTTAATGGATATGGCCAATTTGGTTATGGCCAGTTTTTAAAAATTGCCCTCAAAATGTGCTTTTTTTTTTTTTTTTTAAAGATGGCTTAAGGAATGTGGTTGAAAAAGTAGAGATCATAATGACAAGTGTTGGGGAGGAAATTTTCTCTATGCTTCTAGGTTCTTTGGCTGATCTAACAATTAAATTGATATAATACAGATAAACAGGAGAAAAAATTTAATTTCATACAAACAGGATCCCTAAAGATATAAGACCCAAAGTAAGTCGGGCAGTTGAGGTTTATATGCTATCCTGAGCTAAGGATTGGAATAGGGCCTGGGGCTTCAAAGGGAAGGAGGGTAATTCACAGGATGATAGGAAGAGCAGATGCTTGGTAATTAGATGTTTGCCCTGCCATACAGATGGGTCATTCAGAAAAAAAGTTATCTCTGGTAATAGCTTTCTCTCTCTGAGTCAGGCCCCCTATCTAAATTATTTTAGGTAGTTGAGGGGGAGGTAAAAAGGTCTTCCTAAGTCTTTTGGTCCTTGATCATTTTCAGCCCCAAATAATCCACACAAAAAAGTGACACATTTTGGGGAAGCTTGTTCTGAACCTCTTCACAGGATACGTTTTTAACACTTCTATCATATTCTCCAAATCATAACTCATAGGTAAGAGAATTTCTGAGTTTGATTTTGGGGTAAACAATGCAAAATCAGCACACTCAACCTTCCAGAACTTTTTTTCCCAAGAATTTTTTGAATCTTTGGAGTCTTAGTTTTCCAAATAAAACTAACTTGGCATGAAAAATATACCAAGAAAGAATATATTTGTCTTTTAAAAAAATTCTCTCTCTACTGCCCATATATCTAAAAGTTAAAATCAGTTGCCCAAAGCAAATTTTTTTTCCATGATGGGGCTATAAATGCTAAAGTTTTGCTGATGTGAAAGCCATGTGAGAGACACTAAAGGGCTTGAGATTTTCCTCTGAAAACTTCACTTTCACAAGATCTTGTGTTCTGCATCAGTTTCTTGACAATTTCTCTTGCACATGATTTACCCTCTGCTTCTCTTCACAACTCTCAATAAACACTGCCCAAACAGTGGCTACTAGTCTTCAAGAACAATTGTATTCACATTTTTGAAACTAGCTGAACTTCAGTAGATATCTCCTGCTGAAGCTCCATATTTCCCCCCTTCTTCCTCGAGTCTGAACTCTCTTCCAGAGCCTTTTCATCCCCAGCATTCGTCAGTGAAGACTGTGCTCATGGTGTCCTAGTTGATTTTCTTCCACAGTGCTCTTTTAATTATCAAGCAAGGCAATATTTGCCATTTACACTTGAATTTAAATGAATTCAAAGAAGATAATGGATATAAAGCACTTAGCCCAAGTGAATGGCACATAATAATCATGATATGCATATAATTGAACAAGCTGTGTTCTGTAGGAGTCAAACAGGAAGTAATTCTTTGCCCTTTCAAATAGTTGCTTCATTTTGCTTGCTGATCATCTTTTTCCTTCCTCCAATCCCACTCAACTCCACTCCTACACCTCCAATCGCTGGCATGTCTCATAACGTTTCTGATTATCCCTAGATAATAGGTGAATGTTATCTTTGCTAGGTACACGTTTCAGTCCAGAAATATAAAAACGGAACAGTCTCATCTGTATAACTTATCCCTTGTGCCAACCTCAGCCCAAGAAACCTACAGTTAGGAAGAAAGCAAAGTTGGCTCCTCCCCTTCTCTATTTCCCAATTCATCTCCTCTTTCGCTCACTTAGTTGCTGTTTAACACAACTCCTGAAAAGGGACTGGGAAGAGGAGCAAGAAAAGGGAAACATGTTTTTAACAGACTGCTACAGTTGTAATCTGGGTGTGGCTGATACCAAGTATCTAAAGAACCTTCCTTTCAAGGTGAGCTCGTGTTATTTCGTGTGTGTGCACGCGCGCACGCACACACAGTTGGAGATCTCTTGCCTGCAGCTCCTTTGGCACTGGGATTACCACCCCACCTGGCACCTTACAACCTATCAGCTCCACATTGAATTCTCCACCTCAAGTCACTTTCTGGTGAAGTGACGAAGCATCATGAGTCTATAACATCTTCGATAAGACTTCTTTTCTTCCCAAAGTAACCCACAGTAAATTCTGTCACATGCACATTCCTTATCCTGGCAGAACCTGTAAGTGCAGCTTTCTGCTAATGCAATTTTGTCTCTCTTTGCTCTTTTGTCTCAGGCTGAGCTAGTCAGTCTATCTGATTGAGACTTTCTCCTGGCATATTCCAAATACCTCTTCCTGCTTCCTCAGACTCTACAAAGGGGTCACAATGTACTTTGATCTCTCTAAGGACATTTTTGCTATCAGCTTCTCAACCTTCCAGTGAATTTTTCAACTTTACTTAAGTAGGCTAAGTGAAGGTAAAGAATATTGTTAACAAAAGCAGTTTCACAATCTTTAGTCCATTCTTTGTAGATATTCATTCAAGCACCTAGTTTTAGGATATGTGATTATTTGTCATCTAGTGAATTATTCTGATCTTTTAGTCTTCTACAGAAATAATGAAACACCCCAGAATACTCTGATTTACATATGTATACATTTTTCTACATACCTATCAATCTATCCATTTATCATCTATCAATCAATCTTCATATCTGTATGTAGATTTGTTGATATGTATGTGTGTGTGGTTGTAGATAAGCAGATAAAGATGGAAAGCAGAAAAAGAAGGAGGAAGATGAGAGGGACAGTAGAGGAAGAGAGAGGGATTAATAAGAAGGAAAAGCAGAAATAGGCAGAGAAAGTCATATGAAGGGGATTTTTCAGCATCCCTGTAATGAATACCCTTTACATCCTCTTGACTCTGAGTTTTATTCTTTTCTCAAGAAACTTGGAACATATTTGTCACATTACCAATCAGCAAAAACTAAATTCTGAGAAATTGCTCTTCATAGTCATAATCTGATTAAAGAATAATCCAGGAAATTTGAAAAAATGGCAAAATTAGCCCCCTGAACTTCTTCGGCCCTCATTGGGCTTCAAGATACTTCAGTTTCTTCTGTTCCACCAAGAGATCTAGAGTCTTTCCTCAGCTAAGAATTAGGAATTTCATGATCGAACCAAAGGAAAAAACATTGTGCTGGTTGACAAAGCTAACTAGTCAATGAGAAACAGGATAGAGGAGGAAATGCCAACCACCTTGTAGGCAAAAGGCCAGGAATTAAACAAAATAATTAGCAGCAGAACAGATTACTACTGAAGGACTGAAACTACTTCACAACTGATCACTGAGAACTATTCAAGGAGGTCATTGTAAAGCACATAGTTGATAATGAATAACTGTTAAGGAAAAAAATATGTTTCATACTCCCATCAATAGAGTATTATCAACTATGAACTTTACATAGCATTTGGTACTGGGAAGGTTAAAGGTAAATAAGATTTGGTCCTTGACTCTTGATAAATTATAGTAAAAGTGAGATAAAGGGTTAATGTAATGTAATAAATAAAGGATTCTTTTTTTTTTTTTTTTAAACATTAGTTTTGCAGTAGTAGCTGTTTTAAGTTTGATGTGCCATGTGGTCACTCTCTGCTTTAGGTTCTTCTTTTGTAAAATTCAGATTATAAAAGTAACTTCCTTAAAGTGTTTTTTTGTGGATTAAATGAAAACTATTCCACAAAATTAATCCGTTAAATGAAAATTTATGTTAAATATCTCACTGTATCTTATAATTGCTCAATAAATTTATTTACTAATTTATTGATACTATTGTCACTATTATTATCCCATAATGGTTTTATGTATTGATGACTAGAACTGTGTCAGTTTCTGGGCTGAGTGAAGTCAAAAAAGCAAAAATAAAATGAAGAAAATACGGAAGATTGGAGTTCAACACAGAACTGGATACTCATTTTCTTGATTTGGTATTTACTTAAGAAAAAAACCTTTTTGTGTCCACACACCTACTTACGTCTATTTGTAAAATTTATTTTAAGAAAAAAAAATGCTAACTTACATTCCTTCTATTTCCTGACATCTATTGAAATACTAATCTCCGTGAACATCTTGTTAAAACCTGGGAATGGAATTGTAACTACGGTGCCAATTTATTTCTGATTTTATTCCATAGCATATCATGTGAGAATAAACTTAGGCTCAGATCAACAAACCCATTTGATTGTATTCAGACTGAATAGAATACGGACACAGTTTGCTCTTATTTTTAATTCTTGGAGAGTAGAAGAGAAGGAAGAATTTCACTAGAATGATAATCTCTAAGACTCTTCCAGATTAGTTCATATACCAAGAAATCTTAGATACACTATTGCTAACACTGGATAATCTGATGGATTTTGGAATCCTTATTTAGAACCCCTTGAGACTAATGAGACTTATCCTTGTAAATTGTGTGTCTGTCAAGACATTGCATCTTATTTCTAAGAGTTTATTTCTTCAAATCAAATGAAGAATATTACCTACTCTGTGAAGAGCTTAGATGTTTCACTTTGTTATATATATATATTTTGTTCAATATTAGAATTTTATCTATATTACCATTGTACTAAATTCAAAATAATGAAGTGCATTTACACAAGAAAATATACTGAACTAGATGATAAGAAGATCAATCCATGCACATTTACTTTTCCTTTTAAATTAAACATTCTAATGCTTCTTAGCAGTTACCAAAGTTGATATGAGTCAACCTAATGGTTTTACATTTTATGCGTATTGACCAATACTCAGCGGACATAGGTGATTAGCTTACCTGAGGAATATGATAACAATGTACTGTGGAACTTGAGAAGGTGAACAAAAATTGTATTTCTGATAAATAAATTATTTATTTATGTATTATTTATGTTACACAAATTTAAACAATGTACAGTACATGAGAAGAAATTTACTATATTTGGAGCAAAAATAAATGAACAGTCTCTTAGGACCTTTATTAATATTTCAATATCAGTATTATTCTGCTGTATAATTGATTTTTGGAGAGTATTTTGCATATGTTTTCTGAAATCTAATGACTGAAGCTCAAAATTGTTAGAGTATGCATGAGTTTGATATCACTTGTTTTGGGACAAGCTTCTGAGTCTGAGGTCAAGGTAAGATCTATTGCCAAACTGGGAGACATTTTCAACAGCTTTCAAAATGACCTCCTTTAAAAGTCTCTCTCCCCACAGGTTCATATCTCATACTCACAACCAGATGTATGAATAGAGAAAAGGATCAGAGCTTGCTGCTGTCCCTTGTATTCCAAGTCTCATGGCTTTTTAAATTTCTTTTTTGGGGGGGGAGGGAGAGAAGAGGGGCTAATTTCAATTTCTATTACATGAGACTCTTGGTTAATTACTGTTAAAATGAAACAGTCACCAAACAATATGGCTTTGATTAATGATCTGGAGCATTGAATTTATAAGCAATCCCAAGAAAATTTTTTCTGCTTAAACCAGTATTTTGATCTCTCTTTTGAAGAAGTAGAAAATGGACACCAGAGTTTTGCAAAGCCAAGGTGAAATTCTTTATATGTAAAAAGGGTTTTAATAAATACCTGTGAAAAGAATGTTGAATTACAATAATTTATTGGAGTTCTACTCTATGAGAGGCACAGGTTTTTAACAGATATAAAAGAAAACAATTAGGATACCAGTTCAGTACCACAAGACAGTAAATAAGTGGATCAAAAATTGGAATCCAACTCTATTCTACTTCACTAATCATTCTTTACTTCAATGGCATAAATGGAAGGACATTAGAGATAAGGTAAAAGACTCTTCTACTGTATCCTAAAGTTTTTAATCTTAAAATTATAAATCACAAATATAATTCTCTAATTTCTGGAATAATTATGCTACCAAGTCTAAGCTCATACTGCTCGCTGTACTACAGGCCAATAAATCGAGAGACGAGTTGTTGGGGCAAGGAATAGCTACTTTATTTGTAAAGCCAGCAGACGGAGAAGATGGTGGACTTGTGTTCCAAGAACTGTCTTGCCTGGCTTTGGATGCTAGTTTCTTTTATAGAACAAAGAGGTAGAGGTGAGGAGGTCAAGTAAAAAAGATGATATGTTGTTGCAAATATTTCCTGATTCCAGCCAGACTCTGGAGGGGATGTGTTAATTTCTTCTCTCCTGCAGCCATTCATAGATGGGCCTGGTCAGGATGTTTCTTGTGAGCTAAACAAAGGTATTTTAGCTTAATGTTTAGGCATGGGAGGCAGGGTTCCCAGAGATGGGCCATTATGTATACTTTAAGCCATAAGCAACATCACTTTAGTGATTAACTTGTAGAAAAAGCAATAGAATACAAAGGTTAACAAAAGAAACATATCCAATATGGAGTCAGATATGTTCTTCTCTATTACAATTACATTTATCAGAAGAAATATTTTAGCATTTCTAAAACCACATCATTGAGTTTGCTATCTTTTCCATATACTTATAATTTTATGTCGGAAAACATTTGCTTCCATCAGGATATTTTTCAATCTAAGATAGAAATAAACTCACAAAACAGTATGGAATAAAGACATAAATACACTTAAGAATAGCACATAATTTTATAATTTTGTCATGGGTTTTGAAGAACAGTTGTTTATAGGTTCGGAAATTACCAATTTAGAGCCCTTCCTTTTTCAGTTTCTTCCAGCATTTTGTATCTTGGTATTATTCATTTATTAATTCATATATTCTACACATATTTATTGACTACCTACTCTAGGCCAAGCCTTCAATTAAGTATTAAGAATTAGCCCTATAGAAATTTTATTTCTGCTAGAGATACAAGCAAATAAATCTCATTAGGTGTGAGAATAAAGCTAGGATAAGGTCAATTTCAGAAACACAGAATTTGATGGGTGCACAGGCAAAGAGCCCTGAACCCAGATATGGGGACAGGAGTTTGGATCAAGTTATCCTAAACCTATTTTGCATACAGAATATGAAACTTTGTAATGAGAATGTGTCTAATGTGACAAAGACAATAATGACATGTCAGTTTATAAATGACACTGAAAACACAAATGAATTTTAAAAAAATACCCAGGAATTTCTAATCAAATATTGCTTTCGTTAACTTTTTTTTTTTTTTAAGTTAACATGACCAATAGTTTCCTTAACTCTGTTATGAGTCCTGGATGAAATCTGAAAGAAGAATAAAGTTATAACTTATTTTTTAAAAAAATCACAAATACCATTTCTTTCAATCCTTTATATTATCTCCTGAGATCTCACATTCAAGTGCTAAGAGGAACTGACCCTACTCAGCTACTAAGAATTGACAAGATCACAGCTCTAGATGATATGTCTTTAGATAAATGATACTATTTTTTTTCTTTTCTGACTATTCTTAGTACAAATGTCTCAATAAAGTTCTCCAAATTTCCATCCTTCTCCTTGAAACTTCAGTTCTCTAAATTATTTTGAAGAATGGTTGTGTAGATAGGCAGGCCAAAAGTCAAAATGCAAGAAAAAAGAAGTTACATTCTTCAGTATGTCATTCTTACCAGCTTATGATCCTGGTGTTTAAATGTTTTTGCTGAAGATTGCTACATAGAATTTAAACAATCAGTAAAGGAGAAAATGTTGAATAAATAGTATTATTATGTATACAGGTAACCATTAGCACAGATATTCTTAGGCCCTTGTCTGAGTTTCTATTATAGATTCCATTTTTAAAGGGACCTTCAAGCTGAAATTAGACTTAAAATGCCTTAGCTTAGAGGTAAATATGTTTTATCCAATATAGTTTGGATAATTCTAAGCAAATATGGACATGTTCTCTAGTCCTAAAACATTTAATGTAATTCAAAAATTTCCATCTCAGACATGAGATTCAACTGATTGTTATTACATTAAGTAAAAAAGAGTATTTAGAGATCATTCAAACACAAAGTAGGATTGAGATGTAGTTTTAGATCCACATTGAGGGAATGTTATATTATTTCAAAATGATTACAATTATTTTGTGTCTCACAATATAAAAATACTTCTGTGATATCAATAATTTCCAATATCTAATATAGCAACATATTTATGGGATTTCTGTGATCTATCCAAGTGGGTTTCTGCTGGACAGGGATTGGGATGGGGGCTGGGAGCTAGAATGTTCTCCAGATCCATTGCTATATATTGGGCAAACACAGACTTCTTTAAAAACATAGTTAAGTGAGACACTTTTACACCAAGGCCTTATTCCAGAATGTTTCAATATTGAGTGTATAGCATTAAGATTAATTAGACTCATCTTTTTGTTGGAATTGCACCCATTTCCCCATAAGCAAAGCTTTATTGACCTAAGAAAATATATCAAATAGGAAATAAAAGTATAACAGGAAAAATATGACCATTTAGATTTGCTTTAAAATAGAGTGATAGATCTGTCGCCTTCCTTGCCCTTCTACTCCATCAGGGCATTTGCTTAGAAAATCTATCTATTCAACAAAATTTCTGGATTGAGAGAGGTGTTCTTATTATGGTTATACCTTGTATTTAGGTTATAAATCCAGAAATCTTGGAAACTCTGAAAAAGTGCAATTCCACAGCTTCTATGATTATTTACTTGGTAAAGGCTTGAATTCATTTTTGTGGGCCTGAGAGATCTCTTATATGGGAAAAAATACATCAGAGATCCTTTTGGCTTTGTTAATGTGAAATAAGATATTTTTTTTGATGTAGTCAATGAGATGTTTAAATATCCTTTATATAAATGTGACAAGTTGTTTTCACTGTGAGCAGATTCACATCTTGACAGATAAGAATATTGACTGGAAGAAGGAGTATGGGGAAGTATTATATGATCACCAAGTTGAAGTAGGAAGAAATGAACATGGGTCAACTTGTGAATGAGGAAATTCCCACAGAACTGTAATTACTTTCCTGTGTAGCAATAGATGAGTATTAAAATAAATCACCACATTTTGTCTGCCTTGAATGAAAATATACAATGACCAAGATGAAGGTGGTACTGGTCAACATCTGCCATAAATACCTAATTTCTGAATATTACCAAATGTGTCAATCTATAATGTTTCAAAAATATGAGACAATTATGATTAGGTCCTTTATTGAGTGACCCTTAAGTGTAAAAAGCCAATGAAAAATAAACTCACATTCTGCTTTAACAGCTTTAAGAAAAAAGGACCAGAAGGAGTCAACTATGATTTGATATTTTGGGAACAAAGTATATAGGCAGAGGTCAAGGAGAATACTATAAAAAGTTAATCCCAGAATAGAGGGGAGAAATAAGTATTGGCTTGCCCATCAACTTCATGAGTGTTCTGAAACCAAAACCAAAACCTTAGACTTTCTGTAAGCAGGAGCTTTTCCAGGTTCACAATGATGCCAAGTTACAATCCAAGGGCGTCACTAATGTCTTGCCAATTGTTAGCTCTAGAAGATGAGCATATTATGACTTGCGACAAGCAATAAGGGATAAAGAAGGCTAGTTAATGTGTATCTATAACTTCTGTTTTTATCACATCATAAATTGGTCTAAAACTGTCTTTTAAGGAATTGAAGGAGAACTACCTAAAGTGGAAATCATTTTGTAATGAGTTGAAGAGTGAAAAAAAATATTGTCATTACTATTTCTTTTTATTCTCCCTGAATCCCATAAATAGTTGATGTATGTGTGTAGAAAGAAGATCAGTGTTGCAAGTGGGGTGAAGTGAAGGTGTCGATGGCCATCAGATGGGAGTAGTGGTTTGATCATATCAGTCTTGTTGGAGATGAATATATATAGCTTATGGACAGATATTTAGGTGAGAGATAGATGAAAATTATAAAGGACAATCAGGAATGTCTAGGGCTTAATATTCAGTAGCTATTTTAAATTATTGTTACATAATACAAAATTAATTCAGGTAAGTCATTATGCACAAACCATAAGAGTTTTGTATATGAAAATCGTATGCATAGTTTTACAAATGAATACATTACATGTTTTTGTATCTTAACTAGGTCGGTGTTAATGTATTATAAACATTTTTTGCTTAATCAACTACTAATTATGCAGTGTGAGTAAGCAATGATTAGAGAAAGGTTTATATACTTATTTATATGAATTCTCCCTGAATCATCCTAAGATTTCAACAGAATTCTGCATACGTTAAAACACACGCTTAGGGGTGCTTCAAGATGGTGGATGAGTAAGATGTGGAGATCATCTTCCTCCCCACAAATACATCAAAAATACAACTACATGTGGAACAACTCTTACCGAACACCTACTGAAAGGTGGCAGAAGACCTCAGACTTCCCAAAAGGCAAGAAACTCCCCACGTACCTGAGTAGGGCAAAAGAAAAAAGAAAAAAAAGAGACAAAAGAATAGGGACAGGACCTGCACTTCTGGGAGGGAGCTGTGAAGGAGGAAAAGTTTCCACACACGAGGAAACCCCTTCACCTGTGGAGACAGGGGTGGGTGGGGGGAAAGCTTCAAAGCCATAGAGGAGAGCACAGCAACAGGGGTGCAGAAGGCAAAGCGGAGAGATTCCCGCATAGAGGATCAGTGCCAACCAGCACTCACCGGCCTGAGAGGCTTGTCTGCTCACCCACCAGGGCGGGTGGGGTCTGGGAGCTGAGGCTCGGCTTCGGAGGTGAGATCCCAGGGGGAAGACTGGGGTTGGCTGCATGAACACAGCCTGAAGGGGACTAGTGTGCCACAGCTAGGCAGGAGGGAGTCCAAGAAAAAGTCTGGAACTGCCTAAGAGTCAAGAGACCATTGTTTTGGGGTGCGCAAGGAGAGGGGATTCAGAGCACTGCCTAAATGACCTTCACAAATGGGCATGAGCCGTGGCTATCAGTGTGGACCCCAGAGATGGGCATGAAACGCTAACACCGCTGCTGCAGCCACCAAGAATTCTGTGTGCAGGCACAGGTTACTATCCACACCTCCCTCCCCACCCCCTGGGGAGCCTGTGCAGCCTGCCACTGCCAGGGTCCCGTGATCCAGAGATAGCTTCCCCGGGAGAACACACGGCATAGCCCCCACTGTTGCAACATCACACTGGTCTCTGCTGCCACAGGCTCGCCCTGCATTCCATACCCCACCCTACCCCCTGAACTGAGTGAGCCAGAGCCCCTGAATCAGCTGCTACTTTAACCCCATCCTCTCTGAGCGAAGAACAGATGCCCTCAGGCAACCTACACACAGAGACAGGGCCAAATCCAAAGCTGAACCCCAGGAGCTGTGCAAACAAAGAAGAGAAAGGGAAATTTATCCCTGCAGCCTCAGGAGCAGTGGATTAAATACCCACAGTCAACTTGATGTACTCTGCATCACTGGAATACCTGAATAGACAATGAATCAACCCAAAATTGAGTTGGTGGACCTTGGAAGCAACTGTAGACTTGGGGTTTGCTGTAGGCAACTGACTTGTTTCTGATTTTTATGTTTATCTCAGTATAGTTTCTAGCACTTAATATCATTGGTGGATTTGTTTATTGGTATGGTTGCTCTCTTATTTCTTCTATTATTACTTTTTGTTAATTTTTTTTACTTTAACAAAATTTTTTATTTTAATTATTTTATTTTACTTTATATTTAATTAATTAATTAACTTATTTATTTATTTTTTCTTTCTCCCTCTTCTTCTGAGCTGTGTGGCTGACAGGGTATTGGTGCTCTGGCCTGGTGTCAGACCTGAGACTGAGGTGGGAGAGCCGAGTTCAGGACATTGGACAATCAGAGACCTCCTGGCCCCATGTAATATCAAGAAATAAGAGCTCTACCAGAGATCTCCATCTCAATGCTAAGACTCAGCTCCACTCAACGGCCAGCAAGATCCAGTGCTGGACACACCATGTCAAACAACTAGCAAGACAGGAACATAACCCCACCCATTACCAGAGAGGTGGCATAAAATCATAATAAGTTCACAGACACGCCAAAATACACCACAGGATGTGGTCTGGCCCACCAGAAAGACAAGATCCAGCCCCACCCACCAGAATACAGGCACCAGTCCCCTTCACCAGGAAGCCTAAACAAGTCCCTGAACCAACCTTACTCACTGGGGGCAGACACCAAAAACAAAGGGAAATATGAACCTTCAGCCTGAGAAAAGGAGACCACAAACAAACGAAATTAAATAAAATGAGAAGACAAAGAAATATGTAGCAGATGAAGGAGCAAGGTAAAAACCCACCAGACCAAACAAATGAAGAGGAAATAGGCAGCCTATCTGAAAAAGAATTCAGAGTAATGATAGTAAATATGATCCAAAATCTTGGAAAGAGAATGCAGAAAATACAAAAAACGTTTAACAAGGATCTAGAAGAACTAAAGGGCAAACAAACAATGAAGAACAACACAATAAATGAAATTAAAAATTCTCTTGAAAGAATCAATAGCAGAATAAATGAGGCAGAAGAATGGATAAGTGACCTGGAAGATAAAAAAGTGGAAATAATTACCAGAATAAAGAAAGAAGAATGAAAAGGATGAGGACAGCCTCAGAGACCTCTGGGACAACATTAAATGAACCAACATTCGAATTATCGGTGTCCCAAAAGAAGAAGAGAAAAAGAAAGGGACTGAGAAAATATTTGAAGAGATTAGAGTTGAAAACTTCCTTAACATGAGAAAGGAAATAGTCAAGTCCAGGAAAGGCAGAGAGTCTTATACAGGATAAATCCAAGGAGAAACACATCAAGACACATATTAACATACAATCAAAAATTAAATACAAAGAAAACATATTAAAAGCAGAAAGGGAAAAGCAACAAATAACATACAAGGGAATCCCCATAAGGTTAACAGTTGACCTTTCAGCAGAAACTCTACAAGCCAGAAGAGAGTGGCAGGACATATTTAAAGTGATGAAATGGTAAAACTTTTACAGAGAAGCAAAAGCTAAGAAAATTCAGCACGACAAAGCCAACTTTACAACAAATGCTAAGGGAACTTCTCTAAGCAGGAAACACAAGAGAAGGAAAAGACCTACAAAAACAAACCTAAAACAATTAAGAAAATGGTAATAGGAACATACATATCGATAATTACCTTAAATGTAAATGGATTAAATGCTCCAGCCAAAAGACATAGACTGGCTGAATGGATACCAAAACAAGACCTGTATATACGCTGTCTACCAGAGACCCACTTCAGACCTTGGGACACATACAGACTGAAAGTGAGGAGATGGAAAAACATATTCCTTGCAAATGGAAATCAAAAGAAAGGTGGATTAGCAATTCTCATATCAGACAAAATAGACTTTAAAATAAAGACTACTACAAGAGACAAAGAAGGACACTACATAATGATCAAGAGATCAGTTCAAGAAGAAGATATAACAATTGTAAATATTTACACACCCAACATAGGAGCACCTCAATACATAAGGCAAATGCTAACAGCAATAAAAGGGGAAATCAACAGTAACAAAATCATAGTAGGGGACTTTAACACCCCACTTTAATCAATGGACAGATCATCCAAAGTGAAAATAAATAAGGAAACACAAGCTTTAAATGATACATTAAACAAGATGCACTTAATTGATATTTATGGGACATTCCATCCAAAAACAACAGAATATACTTTCTTCTCAAGTGCTCATGGAACATTCTCCAGGATAGATCATACCTTGGGTCACAAAACAAGCCTTGGTAAATTTAAGAAAATTGAAATTGCATCAAGTATCTTTTCCGAGCACAACGCTATGAGACCAGATATCAATTACAGGAAAAAATCTGTAAAAACACATGGAGGCTAAACAATACTCAACTAAATAACCAAGAGATCACTGAAGAAGTCAAAGAGGAAATCAAAAAATACCTAGAAACAAATGACAATGGAAACACGATGACCCAAAACCTATGGATGCAGCGAAAGCAGTTCTATGAGGGAAGTTTATAGCAATACAATCCTACTTCAAGAAACAAGAAACATCTCAAATAAACAAGCTAACCTTGCACCTAAAGCAATTAGAGAAAGAAGAACAAAAACACCCCAAAGTTAGCAGAAAGAAAGAAATCATAAATATCAGATCAGAAATAAATGAAAAGAAATAAAGGAAACAAGAGCAAAGATCAATAAAACTAAAAGCTGGTTCTTTGAGAAGATTAACACAATTGATAAACCACTAGGCAGACTCATCAAGAAAAAAAGGGAGAAGACTCAAATGAACAGAATTTGAAATGGAAAAGGAGAAGTAACAAATGACACTGCAGAAATTCAAAGGATGATGAGAGATTACTACAAGCAGCTATATGCCAATAAAATGGAAACCCTGGAAGAAAGGGACAAATTCTTAGAAAAGCACAACCTTCCAAGACTGAACCAGGAAGAAATAGAAAATATAAACAGACCAGTCACAAGCAATGAAATTGAAACTGCGATTAAACATCTTCCAACAAACAAAAGCCCAGGACCAGATGGCTTCACAGACAAACTCCATGAAACATTTAGAGAAGAGCTAACACTTATCCTTCTCAAACTCCTCCAAAATAGAGCAGAGGGAGGAACACTCCCATCCTCATTCTATGAGGCCACCATCACCCTGATACCAAAACCAGACAAAGATACTGCAAAAAAAGAAAATTACAGACCAATATCACTGATGAGCATAGATGCAAAAATCCTCAACAAAATACTAGAAACAGAATCCAACAATACATTAAAAGGATCATACACCATGATCAACCGGGGTTTATCCCAGGAATGCAAGGATTCTTCAATATAAGCAAGACAAACAATGTGGTACAGCATATTAACAAACTGAAGGATAAAAAAACATATGATAATCTCAATAGATGCAGGAAAAGCTTTTAACAAAATTCAAAACCCATTTATGATAAAAACTCTCCAGAAAATAGGCATAGAGGGAACTTACCTCAACATAATAAAGGCCATATATGACAAACCCACAGCCAACATCATTCTCAATCATGAAATACTGAAACCATTCCTCTAAAATCAGGAACAAGACAAGGATGCCCACTCCCACCGCTATTATTCAACATAGTTTTGGAAGTTTTAGCCACAACAATCAGAGAAGAAAAAGGAATAAAAGGAATCCAAATCAGAAAAGAAGAAGTAAAACTGTCACTGTATGCAGATGGCATGATGCTATACATAGAGAATCCTAAAGATGCTACCAGAAAACTACTAGAGCCAATCAATGAATTTGGTAAAGTAGCAGGATACAAAATTACTGCACAGAAATCTCTTGTATTCCTATACACTAATGATGAAAAATCTGAAAGAGAAATTAAGGAAACACTCCCTTTTACCATTGCAACAAAAAGAATAAAATACCTAGGAAAAAACCTAACTAAGGAGACAGAAGACCTGTATGCAGAAAACTATAAGACACTGATGAAAGAAATTAAAAATGATAGAAACAGATGGATAGATATACCTTGCTCTTGGATTGGAAGAATAACATTGAGAAAATGACTATACTCCCCAAAGCAATCTACAGATTCAATGCAATCCCTAACAAACTACCAATGGCATTTTTCAAAAAACTAGAACAAAAAATTTCACAATTTTTATGGAAACACAAAAGACCCTGAATAGCCAAAACAATGTTGAGAAAGAAAAATGGAGCTGGAGGAATCAGGCTCCCCGACTTCAGACTATACTACAAATCTACAGTAATCAAGACAGTATGGTACTTGCACAAAAACAGAAATATAGATCAATGGAACAGGATAGAAAGCCCAGAGATAAACCCACACACATATGGTCACCTTATCTTTGATTAAGGAGGCAAGAATATATGATGGAGGAAAGACAGCCTCTTCAATAAGTGGTGCTGGGAAAACTGGACAGCTACATGTAAAAGAATGATATTAGAACACTCCCTGACACCATACACACACACACAAAAAAACTCAAAATGCATTAAAGACCTAAATGTAAGGCAAGACACTACAAAACTCTTAGAGGAAAACATAGGAAAAACACTCTTTGACATTAATCACAACAAGATCCTTTTTGACTCACCTCCTAGAGAAATGGAAATAAAATGGAAATAAAAACAAAAATTAAAAAAATGGGACCTAATTTTCAGAACTCTAATGAAAAACTGATGAGCTCATAAAAGTGCTAACAAAAGATCAAGATGAAAAAAAAAAAATTAATTACATGGGACTGAGTGAACTGATGAGTATGAGTATAATTTTTGTGACTTTCTGTTTGAATTTAAAAAAAGAAAAAATCCCACAGGGACTCAGAGGCAAAGAATATACAAATCAATTTTCACTGCAAAGTAAAGGAGCTGTTACAGTGGAGGATTACTGGACTGAATGTCAATATTATGACATAGTATGAGTGTGTTTCATGTTTGGTAATTGCAATCATTGTTGCTTTTGTTGTGGTCATCCATGTACAATGCTTGGTGTCAGTCTATTTATCACTTGTAAAAATAAAATACAGTGTGTGTGAAAAAAAAAAATGGGACCTAATGAAACTTAAAAGTTTTTGCACAGCAAAGGAAACCATAAAGTAAATGAAAAGACATCTCTCTGAAATGGAGAAAATATTAGCAAATGAAGCAACTGACAAAGGATTAATCTCCAAAATTTACAAGCAGCTCATGCAGCTCAATATCAAAAAAACAAATCACCCAATCCAAAAATGGGCAGAAGACCTAAATAGACATTTCTTCAAAGAAAAAAATACAGATTGCTAATAAACACATGAAAGGATGCTCAACATCACAAATCATTAGAGAAATGCAAATCAAAACTACAATGTGGTATCACCTCACACCAGTCAGAATGGTCATCATCAAAAAATCTATAAACAATAAATGCTGGAGAGAGTGTGGAGAAAAGGGAACCCTCCTGCACTGTTGGTGGGAATGTACATTGATACAGCCACTATGGAGAACAGTATGGAGGTTCCTTAAAAAACTAAAAATAGAACTACCTTATGACCCAGCAATCCCACTACTGGGCATATACCCTGAGAAAACCATAATTCAAAAAGAGTCATGTACCACAATGTTCATTGCAGCTCTATTTACAATAGCCAGGACATGGAAGCAACCTAAGTGTCCAATGACAGATGAATGGATAAAGAAGATGTGGCACATATATAAAATGGAATATTACTCAGCCATAAAAAGAAACGAAATTGAGTTATTTGTAGTGAGGTGGATGGACATAGAGGCTGTCATACAGAGTGAAGTAAGTCAGAAAGAGAAAAACAAATATCATATGCTAACACATATATATGGAATCTAAAAAAGAAAAAAATGGTTCTGATGAACATAGTGCAGGACAGGAATAAAGATGCAAATGTAGAGAATGGACTTGAGGACATGGGGAGGAGGAAGTGCAAGATGGGATGAAGTGAGAGAGTGGCATGGACATATATACACTACCAAATGTAAAATAGAATGCTAGTTGATAGCAGCTGCATAGCACAGGGAGATCAGCTTGATGCTTTGTGAACACCTAGAGGGGTGGGATAGGGAGAGTGGGAGGGAGGTTCAAGGGGGAGGGGATATGGAATATATGTATACGTATAGCTGATTCACTTTGTTATACAGCAGAAACTAACACAGCATTATAAAGCAATTATACTCCAATAAAGAGGTTAAAAAATAAATAAATAAATAAATTAAAACCACATGCTTAAAAAGTTTGGAGGAAATGTATTGGATGCAGAGACCAAAAAACTGAAACTTCCAATCACCCCTTTGCCACATATTCTCCTCCTTCAGATTACCACAATCTTGGTTAATGGCTCCTCCTGAATAGGTATTCTACACAAGTTTTTAACTTTCCTCATTTGAAAGAGCTTGAGGGGCATTGGGTTTCATAATACCATAAGGAAAAAAATCTAATACGACCATCATTTCTGCCTGAGATTAGGTTATCTGTCCCCTTCCCAGTCTAGCTCCTAATCTTCAGAGTGGGGTCAGCTGGTCTAACCAATTTCATTTGAGAAGTGCTTTACTATGTTCTTTTAAAAAAAAGCAGTAAATATAGATAGGTGAATTTGGTTTGTTTTTTAAAGATTTCCCAGATTACTTAATTGTTCTGATGTATATCATAAGTATCTAAAAGGAGAAAAATCAAAGGTATTATCTTCCAAACTTATTTCTTTATGTTACTCCAAGTTTTTCCATTTTTAAAAATTTTTCTCCAATCATCTTTTCTTTTTTAAATATTTATTTATTCATTTGGCTGCGTCAGGTCTTGGTTGCAGCATGCAGGGGTCTTCGTTGCAGCAGCACATGGGAACTTTCACTGCGGTGCACGGGCTTCGCTCTAGTTTTGGCGCATGCGCTCTAGAGCGCGCAAGCTCAGTAATTGCGGCGTGCAGGCTTAGTTGCCCCGCTGCATGTGGGATCCTAGTTCCCTGACCAAGGATTGAACCCGCGTCCCCTGCATTGCAAGGCAGATTCCCAACCATGGACCACCAGGAAAGTTCCTCTAATCGTCTTTAAGATTGATGATCTGTGAAACAAACTTTGGAAAACCATGCCATAGGTAAATATCAGAATCTACAGTAAATTATCTCTCTGTCTTTCTCTCTTTTGTCTCTTTCTTCCCCCCTTCCTCTCTATTGCTCTGATATCATGGCCAGTAATTTGATAATTTGAATTCATGTAATGATCAAGATCATAATATAATGGACTTCAATTCACTGTCAACTGCAAAGAGTTCACTCATTGACCTTCACTCCATTTCCAGAGAGGATATTACAAGATGACATCATTTAGTCCTGTTGCTTTGGAAGAGACCCAGCATTTAAAAACTTTGTAGGGACAGTGTATACGATCCAACTTCCCAGTACATATTGACCATCTGTTTCAAATTTATGACTTATTAGGGAAATTAATGTGGATGTCATTCAATAGATTCCTAGAAATTCTGCAGAGAAGTTTAAGCATATGCACAATGCATAAATCACAGTGTTAAGAAGAAAGAAATAATAATGCTGGTATGTAGTCATTGACTCTCAAAAACCATACCACTTTTTTGAAAATAAATATCATTTTCAAAATCTTTTTACTGTATTTAACTCTAGGGATGTGTTGAGACAAACAGGATAATATAGAATCATTAAGCCAAATTTTCTCCCCAATCAATACTTTAAAAAAAAAATTACAAAGAAAAATAAGGTGGTATGGGAGGAGAACATTTTATCTCTAAGTAGAAGTTGTGGCGATTAAGAATGTGCTCTGAGAGCTGCAAGAGAAAGGCAAAAACACAGGAGAGTGACCATCAAAGGTTTTCAATTCAACACAATAGCACAATAGTTTCAATTCGACTAGCCTACAGAGCAGATTGCAAAAAGTAGCCACAAATTTTTACTTTCCCTATATGCATGCCCTTTTGCAAAGTAATTTTGAAGCTCTTGCAATCAAGAGATGGAGATTATTTCTTCACTTTTTATATCTGGACTTGACCATGTGTCTTGCTTTGGCCCATGGGATGTTAGCAAATGTGATACAAGCAGAGATTTGAAAAGAGTTCAGAGCTCATTTTGCGTATGCTTGGAAAATTTGAGATTGCCATGTAAACAAAGCTGACTTAGCTTACTGGAAATTGAGAGACCACATATAGCTGAAATGAGCCATCCCACCTGAGGAGCCACTATGCCTGGCGATTGCCAGTCTTGTGACTGAGGCCCTGTGAGATCATCCAACAGCCAGCCAACCTGCCAGCTGACCATAGGTAAGTGAGAGAGCCTAGTATGACCAGCCGAACTGGCCTAGACCACAAGAATATCAAGACAACCCATGGAAGTATGAGCTAAATAACACTGTTACTGTTTTAAATCATTATATTTGGGGGTGGGGGGGGAGCAGTTTGTTATACAGCAAAAGCTAACTAATATGCCTGCTTAGTTAACATAGCAAAGACAGTGTCTATGTTTACCAAATCCCATTTTATTTTCCTTTTCCAGGACACAGGGAGAGTAGATTGCACACCTGCCCTTGTTGTTAGCTTGGTGCCAGATGATGGTTTCTGGCAAATATCTTCCACTATTGCTCAATTAAATTAAAAGTTACATTTTTATGATTAGGTTTCAAATCAATAACCTCTGTTTAGAAGGAAAGTAAAGTTAGGTAACTTTTAGACTCTTGGCGACAAAACTCAAATACACTTAAGAATAGATGTTAATATGATAATTGATCCTTCCTACATTTTTCCAAAGCAGTACCTGGTAAAGTGACATGTAATTACTACCTAGATGTTTAGCCCCAAGCTTCACTGCAAGACCCAGAGATTTTTGTTGAATATGTTGGGAGAGTAATTTACCCAAGTTAGATTAATCTAAATGGTTAACAACTAAACTAGGACACTTGATGTATTTTCTTTTTTTTTTTTTAATTAGAAGATGCTTCTTTTTTTATTTAATTTAATTTATTTATTTATTTATTTATTTATGGCTGTGTTGGGTCTTCGTTTCTGTGCGAGGGCCTTCTCCAGTTGCGGAAAGCGGGGACCACTCTTCATCGCGGTGCGCGGGCCTCTCACTATCGCGGCCTCTCTTGTTGCGGAGCACAGGCTCCAGACGCGCAGGCTCAGTAGTTGTGGCTCACGGGCCTAGTTGTTCCGTGGCATGTGGGATCTTCCCAGACCAGGGCTCGAACCCGTGTTCCCTGCATTGGCAGGCAGATTCTCAACCCCTGCGCCACCAGGGAAGCCGGATGTATTTTCTTTACTTCTCCTAAACTCAAAGCTGAGTATATTTACCTGAGCACTAAGGCACAGTAGGTACACCACACCATGACAAGTAATCTCAGGGAATCTGGGCGGCGTAACACCAGAGGATGCTGCTCTAGTCCAGATGAATAGTCTCCTTGGAGGGTAGAGCTAAAGGGGGCAAAGGAGAGTTTTGATTTTCTCTTATTTCCCACTGAAGGCTAACTTAGGATGACCCCTTAAGAAATGCTAAACCTGTTCCCTAATAATCACTAAAATGTTGATTTAATTCCTTGTTAAAATCCAAAAAGAAGGGGAAAAGACTTGGATATGTGGAAAACAAGAATTTAGAGAAATAATAGGACTCTGAAAATTGGAAAGTTGAACACTTGGGGGAAAATAAAAATTGATTTTGAGGAAGATATATTTTCTGTTCCTTTAATTCAGCCACAAAATGTGCAGATTAGACAATGAGGGGGTTTTAATTGCAAGGAAATACATCTTTTCTCATCCAGGGGTTTCCTGCACACAAGATAAAGGATGGCATATGGGGCATAGTCAAGTACAAATAGCCTGCTCCTGTCTTCTCCTTTATCAGGTAATATTGGTTTCCCCATCGTTTCTTAAAAAATTAAATCCTAACTTCTTTTCCAATTTTTAGACCACTTCTGATCTGTATTTCATTTTCTAAACAACTGTCCAGAGCTGAATGTGCTTTGATTTTTTAATAGGTATTTGGGACAACTATTGCAACATTCACTTTAAAACCATGATAGAAATTGTAAGTAACCCAAACTGCGTGCTATTTTTTTCAGAATATGGTTTAAAAAAAAAAAAAAAAGCTATTTGTATCAGGAAGGGCTTAAGGGGGCAGCCTGAGAACAATCGGGGATATATACTTTACAGTTTACAATTTTTTTAATTAAAGAAATTCCTATTTTTATTATTTTTATAAGTTCATGTTTAGTGAGGTTTATTAGGAATAAATGCAATTAAAATGTATTCCATATGAAAATTCTATAATTAGTAGTGGATTTACCATGGTTCTAGTAAAGCTTAATCTCACTTGCACAGGCCATTTGCAAGACTCTGAACCCCACTTTGTATTTATAATTCTTTATTCTCTTTCTAAAGGAGTATACGAAGAATTGTACCAGCTTCCAGTCTGCAAAACCTTGATCTGTCTGGGTAAAGAATCACCAGTTATTAGTGTTCTTATCTTGTTCTACAGCTAATATGCCTAATACTTCTGTATAGATCCCTCTGCCAGTCCTAATTCTGGAACTCCTGTGGGCATTTTGATGTCATATATATGTGTGTGTGTGCATATATATATATATATATATATGTGTGTGTGTGTGTGTGTGTGTAAAGTATATATATACTTTGAGGAGGCCCAAAGTCTGGACACCACTACCATTTCCTTTATTTCCACTTACTACCATATGATGCTCCCTTGCCACCTCAATCTACAATCCTTCTTATGCCCCATTCCTTAGATCCTACCTTTTCTTGGTGGAATACTACCCTTTCAGATGGTGCCCATTCAATAAAAAGAATAGTTCATTGATAATCATGGCTGTACAACTACTCAAAAATCAGGTTTAAATTTCAGCTATCATTGGGAAACTGCTCACCATGTGACCCATACTCTGCTACATGCTTTTATTGCCCCCAGAACTAAACTGCACAACCGCAGCAGCTACAATAATTGGGGGGGGGGGAGGGTTGATAATGTCACAGTCACTCTCAGACTCACCTCCATCACATATTCAGAGTCTGATTTGTCACCCTGTTCATGATCTAAGGCACCATCACGTCTTCTCAGGAACTTCGCCCTAGTCCACTAGTACCCCTGCTTCTGCCCTTGACCTTCTACAGTCTCTTCCCCACCCAGCATTGGGAAGTGATACAGACACAAATTGAATCAGTTTGTGTTACTAATATTAGCAATCATTCAAAGGCTAACTGTCTGATTACAAGTGAGACCCAAAGTCCCTAAAACGGCCTGCAAAACTCGGGCTCTGTATGGCACTACCCTCATACCCTATTCCCTTCCCACTCTACCCCAGACACGTGGCCGCCTTACACTTCTTCCAAAACATCAGAAATACACACCTGTTCAGAGGCTTTGTACTGTCTGCTCCCTTCCTGGAATTCTCTTCCCCTTGGTTTCTGGGTGCTTTCTCTTCAGTTCTTTGCTCACATGTCATCATCGTGGTGAGGCTTTCCCTGGTCCATATGTTTAAAAATGAAGATCATCTCCTCTCTCTCTCTCTCTCTCTCTCTCTCCCCACCTCTCTCTGTCACACACACATTCCCAACACTTTTCTCCTTGACCTTTTCCCACAGCACTTATCACCATCTGATTCAGAATCAGTTTTAGTTAATATTTTTGTTTAAAGTACTAGAATAAAGGCTCCCATCTATCCTTCACCATTTTATCTCTATCACATAGAACATAGCCTGGTTCGCAGTAGAAACAAAATTAGTATTTATGAATAAATGAATGTTATAGCTAAGTATTTTTGTACAAAGTAGAATAGTTTTTCTGGTTTCATCATTTGAGAAGTGTTTTTTTTTTTTTTTTCTGACAAGTTTTAAGTTAATGTACACTGATTTTTTAAACAGAGAGAACACTAGGAATAAAAAATAAGTGGGGGAGAGAGAGAAGAAGAAGAAAAAGGAGAAGAAGAAGGAGGAGGAGGAGGGAGAGGCAGAGGAGGAGGAGAAAGGCTGAGGCAGAGAGAGGAGATCTTCACTGGAGGCAAGAAAATGTATGTGAGGGTTAAGAACATGGATTTTGGGTGTATGAGTTCAAATCCTGTCTCTGACCTTATTAATTGTTTGTCTTGGAGCAAGTCATTCACCTTTCTATATTTCAGTTTCCATAAACTTAAAATGAGGATGGTATGGGTATTCCTGTCCTGTTTTAGTTATATATTTATTTATGTATTTATTTATTTTTCATAATTAAAGGCATTAATACATTAAGTGCCTGACATATGGTAACTACAAAACAAATGTTAACTATTATCTTCAGAATAACATCATGGAGAATGTAATAAAGAAGAGAGCAAACCTCTCAAAGGTCAGAGTCCTAACTGAGCTTGTGCACTAGCAATAAATAGAACACAACTCCTTTGAGTATTGTTGAACACAGGTCTCCATAATGATAGTTCTGTAGTAACAGCTGAAGTAACACTTGATAATTGGCACTCACTCAATCTATAATATGGACAGGTACTAACTTACTTTATCTCTACAAAAAACTTAGGAGGTAACTGCTCTTATTTTCCCTCTGTTTACAAATGAGGAAATTGGGACATAAAGAAGGTATTTAGCTTGTCTAAGTCAGGATTCAAACTCATATAGTATACTTAACATTTTTTTTAATCTACTACCTCATTAATTATATTTAAGATTCTTGGGGCAGGTAAGAAAAGTGGATCTCCTTACAGAGCAGTGGTTTAGGATTGATTGTGGCTGTTCATATGTGATACACCTACTCTTTGACAGACATTGCATATTCATTCTATCCTTACCTGTTGATTACAATGTTTTAAGTAGAGTTTTCGAAAGCCATTTCTTTAGAAACTTCTCCGAAAGATGGAAAGACAGATCTTAAGAAATTCTATTTGGATAATTTCCATTTCTTATGATTTTCCTTACTTTTCTTTTGCTATAATTTTTAGTATTAATTGACACAATGCCAATGATTTGAACATGCTCTTGTGACTACTTTATATTGTAAACATATGTATATTTGTTAAGTTATTACATTATTGTTACCTAAGATCAGGGATGTGATTCTGTCACCTTTCATTATGTGGTCCCGGAAAGTTTGACCTCTGTGTATAGGTTTCACACAGACATGCTACCATTATTCATACCAGACCACCATTGATTTGATATTCTCTTTCAACTCTCCCACCTCTCTCTTTCTTGTGGCTTCCTACTGGTTAGCCTTACAAACTGCAGAGTAGTATGAACACCTGGAAAAAATCATTTTTAATCTATATAACTTCACAAAAGATATGTGTGTGATCCTAAGAATCTCACATTTTATATAAGTTCTAAAGAAACTATTTAAAAGGCATAAATAGTCTATCTGTATATTCACTTTCAGGGCAAAAGTAGAGATACAGTTCCTTACTTTAGGGGTATTATAGAACCCCCATTTTCTGCATTGGAAATGCAGTTGGGTTAGTGAACCTACTAAATAAAACTAAGTTGACAGTCCCTGAATTTCAGGTATTAGGGGATTTAATCTTATTGATTTATTTATCTAATCACTGTATCTTTCTTGAATGATTATTATGTACCCCGAGCTAGACATAGAAGCTTCCAGATTATTAGAGATTAAAGAGAAGCAGATCTTAAATGATAGAAAAGTATGATTACTATGAAGCACATAGAGAAATCAACTATTCAGTTTGGAGAGAATGAAAATAAAGCTTTCTGAAGCTAGAAGACGAATAGAAATTAACCAGATAAAGGCACATGGAGTGGGGGGTGATGGTGAGGTACTACAACCAAGCAGAATACAGAAGAATGTGTGTAGGAAAAGGAACAAATGCAGATAGTTGAGAAAGATAATGTCAGGGTCAAAAACTAGTTTACTAAATTGTAGAGAGTAAAAATAATTCATCTACCCTATCAGTTCCTGAGATAATTATGACTAAAGTAGGAAAGGTATTGAGAGGCCAGTGTCCACCAGTGAGGATGTAGCCTAGCATACATTTTGCTGCCCTAAATCCAGTTCCCATTGTTTCTAACATAAGTGATTAGCATCTACATGGCACCAAGCTACAGCCTCCTGCCCCAAATACATAGTATCCAATCTTTATACTTTCATCCATTCATTCTCACACCTACTGCCTTCATTCAATTATTCACTCATGCATAAATAAATACCTAGTGAGTTCATACTATGAGCCACACAAGAGATAAAATCCCAGCTATGGTGGAATATTTTAGTTACTGAGACTAACATAAGCAGGTACACAAATTATATGTGTATGTTTGTATTATATCATTATAAATATGTATGTATAAATATCTAAATTCTACTGTCCAACTTCAGATAGAGGACTGCCTTGAATCCCTGTCTATATGAATGGAGCCAGAATAAGACATTTTCTGTTCTCAAGATGAAAAGTTTTTTTTTTTTTTTTCCAGAATACTGAGCTTCTGGAGAAAAGGGGACACAAAGGGACACTCCAGAAACACAATTTCCATTTAATAGAAACTTTTCCGAGTTTGTACTTCCTTGGTTATTGACATGGACTTGGTTCAATTTCTGGTGATCTCCAATACTAAACATGCCCCTCTCGGGACTAGTCTACTTTAGATGATGTGTTTTTTGAAGTTCAAGCATGCTTAATATTCATACTTGGTTAGGTTACTTTGACAGTGAATTCTCTCTGTCCTCTAATACTCAACAAAGATATTTTTCTAGTATTAATGCCTCTATTTGCTCAGGAAAGTTTAGTTATGCTACAAAGCCAAATTAAATTCTAAATCTCTGTGGCATAATAGCAAAGATTTATTTCTCACTAACTCTACCTGTCTAATTCAGGTTGCTGGGGACTTTGCTTTGTTAGTCAATCAGGGTCTTGGGTTGACAAAGGATCCACCGTCTTGTTACACCGAAGGCTTAACACACAGCAGTATCCCTGACAAGGAAAGAGAGACCAAGAAGAAGTTGTGTCTGTTCTTTACTGCCTGGAACAAGGGGTATATATTTTTTCAAAAAAGGGTCTAGATTTAGGCAACCAAAGTTTAATTTGAGACCCAGTATCCGTGACCAATATATTTGTCCATTTGTTACATTTATATAGTGTTTGGAAACTGTATCACTATGCTTTCTTCCATTTTTTAGTTTAAAAAAATACCTTCAGCAAGACTTATTACACCCTTTTTGAAGAAAAGAAGTTGCAGTCTCATAACATTTAAGCTTCAAGTTCAAGATCACAAAGTAAGAAGTAAAGATTTAGGTAGCGCTACACCTCAAAACCAGAACCGTTTTCTCTTGAAATAAATCCACTTCTCTTACCATTATACCATATCTACCATACTTAGAGTCTGATCATTAAACATATGTGAGCCATAGATTTTATGGAGCTCAAATACCCTCATTTTACAGATGAGAACACCAAAGGCAAGAAAGGTTAAATGGCTCACCTATTGTACTCGCTAACTTCCACACATCTAACTTCAAAATCCATGCTTGTTCTACTACTCCACAATAACAGTATATTAAGTGCTATGAGGTATGAGACACTCAATATATATATGTAGTTGAAAGAGGTTTTATAACTGATGCATTATGTAACATCCTCACTAGCTTGGTTGGAGACCTTAGGTCACACCTTAACGTGATTTCCATTATCACTTTAGTGCCAAGGTTATGGACCAAATTAACGTGAAAACATGCTGTTCTTCTTTTCTTCTGTCCTCATACCCCTCAGAAGCCTCTACCCTACTGTTAGCAGCTTGCCTGCCCATTTCTGTTCTAAATTGGCTCCTCAGTAAGAAGTGATTCATCAATGATGATATTTCTAGATTTTCAGCTTGCTAAGAAATTGGCAGTTCAGTCTTTTTATAAGAAGGCTTTCCTAAAGGGCCTATACCATGGAAGGCAGAATAAGTGTTTATACAAGGCACATTACGAAAAATATCTAGCTGTTCACCCTTATCATTCTGGCACCTAATTCTTCTCAAGTTCAGAATCATTCCAAACTCTTGGCTCCTGGTATAAACAGAGGTGATAAGAAAGTTGAAATCCTCTACCTGAAAATTCAAATGCTCACATTCCAAGATTCTTCAAATGTGACTTTGTCTCAATTAAGGATGCTGAGGATGACATATACAAAATGTAGACTCATTTTCTTACTTTTTCTTTTCTCATTTTTCTATGATTAACTCCTTTTCACTTGGATCTATTAAAGTCTCACCTTTAGGCAAAGGGGGATGGGGAATTGATCTGTAACTGACAGTTTTTCTCATGAAATTGTCCAGATATAACAAGCTTTACTTATAGTATGTTGAAAAAAATACAAAATTTCTACAACAATTTTTAAGGATATTAGTAGTATTATCCAAGAGGCAGAGAAAACAACACTTTTTTTTCAAAGCAAACAGAGAAACAAACATGATAAAAATAATAAATTTGAAAGCACTTAGTGATATTTGTTGAAAACTTAATGTACCAAATATTTGCTGTAGGTAAAATTTGATATCTAGTCTTAGGTGAGCATTTTAGTAGCTTTATAATCTACCTTAGTTCTACTGGACATTACTACATAGAAGTAATATATTATTGTCCCTAATAATAGGTCTCATTAGATTACATCTATTATTTGCATTATATAAAATTTACTTTCCTGGAATTAATACTACTTACTATTGGGGAGGTCTCCTCCACATCCTCTTTAGAAACCAAATCTTAGTTATATTTAGGAAAGCTGAGTAAATTTAAATAGTGTACAGGACAGTGTTCCCTAAAGTATGACTATGTATTAAATATAATTAGTGATACCCTAGATTTTTGCAGGTATTACATGATTGAGTATTTTTGAACTATGAATTATAATTACAAATTGATTTTACATATATTTGAAAAAATATAGTAATATATTAGTCAGGGTTGTGACAGGTAATTATCAGGTTAATAAAAAGTGTTCTTTTATTAATAAAAGAAATATAAAAAAATGTGAATGGAGTTTCAAGAAAAGGAAGGATGAAACACCCAGGATAAAGCAAGAGTGGGAAAGCCATTCTTACCCACAGGCCTGAAGAGGCAAGTGGAAGGGAAGACAAACAGAGATCTGTAGCTGTAGAAGAGAGTTGTGGCCTTTGGTCTAGGGAACTGACCATTGACTTCTTGAGAACCAGTAAAGCAAACCAGGGCAATAAGTAATCAGACCTTGACTTCTTCCCACCTCTGCTCTCCAAAAGCTGAAGCCATCCAAAAACCGGAGGGAAAGGCATTTTGAACTGATGTGATCCATAGTCACAGAGAAGGGTAGAAAAGGGTAGAGAGTAAATTAATATTATCTAAGAGTGTTAGCTCGAGAGGCAAATTGAGCGTATTGCTCATTTTGGGATATTGCTGCTTAGGTACACATATAACGGAATCTTTATTAACTACAGTGAGAAAGCAGTAAACATTTTTCTAAAAGTTTCATTGAAAACTCTGGGTGTGAAATTATAAAAAATATTGTGTGTGTGTGTGTTTATGAGTTATTTTATGTGTGGTGGTGGGAATATTCTTAGAATTCCTTTTTAAATTGGCAAATGACACATGAAAAATTCTTAACAGGGTATAGATCTGTGATTTTATTACATCTTTGCTTCCTCATAACCTCTTTTTTTCCTGCAATTTACTAGTTTATATATAGGACACTTCACAAAACAACTATAGAAAACACATAATTTTCCAGCGCCCATGGAAAATTTTGCAGATGTATTACATGGTTTGGATAACCATACAGCCTGATTTGCTCAAACTATTTTCCTGAGGCTTAGCTGGTTAGCATCTCTTTTTCACACTCAAAAGTGTAAAACATATCAGGAAATAAGTAATATTATCACCTTATACTTATTGAAATGTGTAGTGGGTTTCAAAATTTTTTTTCAAATATCTAAGCCATGCTCTCTAACCATGATGCAATAAAGCAGAAATCAATAAACAAAAGATAATTTAAAATCTTCTTGTAGATCAACTATACTCCAAAAAAACTTCTTAAAAAATCAAAATCAAAATAAATAAAATCTTCTATGTTTCTGAAAATTAGTGAACACTTCTAAATTATGCATTAGTTTGAGAAAAAAATTGCAATGAATGTTAAGAAGTATTTTAAACTAAATGATAAAAATATCACATGTCAAAATTTAAGGCCTAGAAATAAGGCAGAATTTAAAAGAAATACATAGTCATAAAGCTTATACTAGGTAATTATAAAAGTAAAGTAATAAACTAAACATTCATTCAAGAAGCTGGAAAAAAGCTATTATAGAAAGAAAAAAATTAAGATAAGAGTGCAAAGTAAATAATGGAGAAAAAAGAGTTGGCACAGAATTTAGTACAGGAATGAAAAGGAAAAAATAACTCAGATATTTCAAACATTAAAAATGTTTTAAAAATAGCAAATTATAGAAACATTTTGAATATTTAAATGAAATATACAAAAACAATTGAAATTTTAAAACCCTAAAATTTATATATTTATCAAAAATTAAATCAGTAGACACAAATATTCCCATGAAATAATTTATGGCTGAGAAGAATTCACCACTAAGTTTTTCCCAACTTGCAAGGAATATTTATTTCCAATATTACAAAAACAATTAAAAAATAAAACATTAAGAGACCTTTTCAACTCATTTTCGGCTAACTTGATATCAAAACCTGAAAAAGACATCAAAGAAAGGAAACTTTAAGGCCTATCTTAATAATAAATAATGATGCAAAAACCCTAAATAGCGTGTTAATAAATGGTTCCAGCAATGCATACAAGGATAATTCATCATAATTAACTTTAGATTATCTGATGAGTGCAAAGTTAATTTAACATTAGAAAATTAAAATTTAACAACATTAAAGACTAAGGAATAAAAAAATGAAATATTCCTTTGAATAGATAGATGCCATAAAAACATTTAAAAACTAAGTAACCATTCATGTTTTTTTCTTTAAAGTGGAAATCTGAGAGATTTTTTTCAAAAAGTGATAAAAATATCCTCAAAATTTAGAGCAAACAATATTTAATGGTAAAATGTGCAAACCATTCTTTTTCATAACCAATTTAAAGCCCAAATGTCTGCTTTTTCAACATTTTTACTTTAGGACATAGCCAATACATTAAATGCAAGCAATTAAAATAAATGTAAGAATTTGAAAGGAAGAAATAACACTTTCAATATTCAAAGATGATATTAATTCATACATAGAAATTCCCAAAGTAATTAACAGATAATATTATTAGAATTAGTGAATGAACTCAAAAGTATTGCTGGGCAAAAAATAAAGTATCTCACAAATGAATGTTACATTCCATCATTAAATTGTTAGAAAATAAATGGCTAGAAAATAAAATGTTTATAATGACACCCTTACCATTGTTGCAAAAACATCAAGTATCCAGGAATAAACTTAACTTAAAAATATAAGGCCTTTATTGAGAAAATTACAAAACTAGAAAAATTCCAAATATCAAAATGTTTTATGAATTGAAAAATTCATTAAATTTATTATTGGAAAAAAATCTGTCTTAATTCAATATGTAACTTCAATGTGTAACTTCAATGTACTATACATTAAAATAAATATACCAGTATTTTGTACACCTTGGAATGCTGATTTAAAATTTATTTCAAGTACAAAAGGACAAGAATAGCCCAAGACACACTTAAAGAAGATCAAGTGGGAAGACCTGTCATATCAAGATACATTGAGTAACTAAATTTGTGAGACAGAGCTATAAAGATTTTCAAAGATAATATAATATAGGAGAATATTTTCATAACCTCACTCTGAAAAAGGACTTCTTAAGCAGGAGAAAATAAGGCGTTAACCATACATCAAAGGATATATCTGATTATGTTACAAGTAAGAACTTTTGGTAGAAATCATTATAAAGGAAGTTAAAAAACTTGATAAGAATATATGTGGGGGGGAAGACAAATATCAAAATACAAAATGACTCTTAAGAAAAGACAAAGGATCCTTTTTTAAAAAAATGGGGCAGAAAACTTGATCAGGCACTTCAGAAAAGGGGACACATAAAAGGCCAACGAAGGTATAAAAATATGTCCAGCCTCATTAATGATCAGGTAAATACATATTACAGTGACAATGAAATACCTTTACATACCATTTTAAGAAGTTTGAAAATACCAAATGTTGATGAGAATGCAGAGATATGATAAATTACTGGTCCCAACTCTTCACTCCCCACTATGTCCACATCTTTGCCATGTAACCAAGCAGTATTTCCCACCAAAGGTGGAGTATATTTCCCCACTTCTGACTTTTGATTAGCCTGTGGGCTTGCTTTGGCCAGTGGGGTATTAGTAAAAGTAGTGTTAGCAGAAGCTTTGAAAGTGTGCGTGCTATTGCCTTGCTCTCTCATGCACCTGCCATCACCATAGGAAGTTGGAATGAGGGGCACACGGAGCATACTTAGACCCACACAACTACAGTGTGAAGCAGAGACAACCCACAGATTATAATACTGAGAATAAATGATTGCTATGGTCAGCCACTGCATTTGAGGTGGCTTGCCAGCATCACTGTAGCAATAACGAACAAATGCAGGGGCAATGGGAACTCTCACAAATTGATGGTGGAAGTACAAATTGGTATAAACATTTTGTAAAATAATTTTTCATTACTTATCAAATATAAATATGTAAATATTCCTCTAAAACCCAGAAATTCCACCCCTGGGCAAATACTCTGGAGAAAGTCAAGATACATTGAAAAGAGTGTTTAAAACATTGTCTGTAGTAATCAAACCTGGAAAAATCCTAAATAGAATAAATAAATATATACATTGTAAAATATTCATAAAATGGAATACAATATCACTCAGGAAAAAACCAATTTGCTACACATATCAATATGCAGTCTATAAACTAATATTGAAAAAAGAAGAATGTTATTCTACAAAGCATACACTTTGATTCAATTTTATAAAGTCCCAAAACAGGTAAAATAGTTTTACTGCAGTATTTATTTTACTGCATTTATCCCCAAGATTAGTGTTCAAAAATGTATACATAATATATGTATATAAAACATATTCATCATTGGCTCTCCTGCATCTTGGCTTCCTTCTATTGAAGGAATTTCCACCATGAGAATTCCTATGTGCCTAACTCTCAGGTAAGAAGGTGAATACTTCTGCCACCATCCTGACTTCTAGGTCATGAGTATATAATCTAGGTTCAACAAGAAAAATACCCTGCCTGGAACTTCTAGGCTAAAGTAAAGGTCCTGGAGTCCTTGCCTGGTTTCGGAGAGATTGTGAGCAGGTGGGTAAATGTGGATTACTTGACCCCAGACTTCCCCAGTCTCTCTTATCCCAGTTACTGCAGCCTAATGACTGGTGAGTACTGTGTCCTCCTCCAGACGGGGAGGGGCGGGCTGGAGTCCAACAGGAGCAGTTAGCTCCTGGCATCAGAGTCTTATGTAAATGTTCAGGTTTCCCTCATCCTTTGGGACACCAGAGATAGGCAGGAAGTGTGTGTTCTTGGCTGAGATTTTTTTTTCATGGGTGTGTTGTTTTCCAAAGTTATCCCCAGGACCTGTTTTGGATTCTCAGTGTGGAGAGCAGAGAACTACACGAATAGATGATTGTTAAAGTGGTTGTTTGTTTTACAAATAAAAGATTCCAGCCTACTGCATATTTTCTAAGTTCAAAAAAAATTAAATAAATAAAGGTAGAGCAGTGAAGAATTTATGCTCTTACAAAACCAGTGTTCCCAGTGACCATAGTCGCCATGACAGTGCCTTTCTTTGGCAAGGTTTTGGCTGGCATTCTAGCAATCTAACTTCCTTTGAACTTTGATGTAGTTTTTGCTTTGTTTTTCACCCTAAGTTATCAGTGTCCTGGAAATTTTCTGCGTAAACCACTACACTTTCAGTAAAGTCTCCTCCTTAATGAGCCGGTGATTGCTAGGGCTGGCCACTGAAAAACCTGGAGGTACTATCTAACAAGATCTTAAGATGGACAAAGACTGCTTAGGATCTTTTTTTCAAGTTTGGGTCAACAAGGTATGTAGAAAAGAATATGTCCAGCCAACCATATGTCTACCTTACTACCAGGTATCTGAGGCCCTGGATAAACCTGAGTCAGTGATTCAATTTTTCATAAGTAGACACTATTTTCTAAATTATTTTGAAACTAATCTCCAGTGAGCAAAGAGGCCTTCGTTTTTCTGTTCAGAACGTGCCATGAGGTTTGCTCTGAGCCATCCTGTCACTCCACAGGAAATTGCCTCATTAACTTTGGTGACATTATAAGAGCAACCGTATTACCTCATGATGTTGGAAAATACATTCAATCGCCATTCTACTGCTTGACTTTAGCATTCTCTGTGACTTCTAAAAGGGAATTTGTCCCTTTGAAACTGCTACATCCTTTTATTTTTCATGTTTAGTAATACAAAACCCTTTGAAAAGCCTGGACGTGTTTATAAACCATGATAATTTGTAACAAACAAAAATATAAAGGAAAAATGTCGTGCAGAACAGAGTAAATCCACATGAGACACTGGTTTCACATCCAATTTGACTCTAGCAGCAAAATAAGAGTGCCAATCAACAAAGGGAAAATAAAAGGCAGGAAAAACCAAAAGGCTGACAAACAATTCTGAACATGAAATAAAGGCAGCAACACAGAAAAGCAAACTGAAATAAGGCAAATGAATTCTAAAATAAACAAAGGTAACCCATCATGAAAATAATTGATGAAAGCAAAAAAAAAAAAAATAATCATGCTAAGTTGAATGATAAAGAAAAAAGGAAGGAAGAAAATTTAAAATTCAGATTTAATTTTCTCAAGCAAGAAAGGATGCACTAAAAGAAGAGAGGACAAGAAACCCTAGGAAAAGGGAGGGAATATTATAGTGTGCGCAAGTTCTATACCATAAATCTTAAGATGCCTGAGAGACTTGAGATAGTCTCATTCTTTATTAAACACATGTAGAGAAACATTTTGCTGTTCTCAAAACTACACTCACTCACTGTTACTGTATTAGGGAATAAGGGGTTCAAAGCAGAAAGAATTTCAGATTCAGTTTTCAGTGTTAAGCTTCCATAAGTACTTATAGACATAAAACAGGTCAGAGAAGAAGGGCGTGGTAACACATTCTGAAAACCAGTGACCCCATAGTATATAAATCTTTTCAATAATTTATTCAGCTAGATATTTAATTAATGGACACTTTCCTTCCAACTAGTGTAGGGTACTCTCATCATATGTCATTTCCATAAAGTATAACTAGACAAGATTAAATTTAAATACTTATTTTCAGTGCATGGGGATTTTCAAAGCAATCTCACAGATGCTAAGAGTTTCTCATTAATAAAGTTCTCACATTGTTTCCACACAGCTCATAGGAAGAGGTAAGAGGTATTTTTCATAAATACTGTGACATTTTCTGGCAAACTTTCTCAACTGAAGTTTATGAGAGAATTAAGCCACATATAAAATGATTTGTGGGGTTTCTTTCAATAGTACAGTTCTAGATGCAAGGGAGAAAAGAAAACTCCTTACATACAAGAGATGACTTAAGACGTTGCTTCTCAAAGGGTCTCAGCATCACGTAAGCATTTGTTAGAAATGCAAATTATGAGTTCCTACCTCAGACGTACTGAATCAGATATTTCGAGTGGCAGAACTAGGCAATATGTTTTTTAATGAGAACTACAGGTGCTGATCTTTGCTGAAATTTATTTATTGATTTACTTTTAATTGATTAAATTTTTATTGACGTAAAGTTGATTTACAATATTATATTAGTTTCAAGTGTACAACATAATGATTCAATATTTTTATAGATTATACACCATTTAAAGTTATTACAAAATAATGGCTATATTTCCCTGTCCTGTATCTTTTAATTCCCTTCCCCTATCTTTCTCCTTCCCTTTTCCTGCTCCCTACTGGTAGCCACTAGTTTGTTCTTTACATCTGTGAATCTGTTTATGTTTTGTTATATACATTTGTTTGTTTTATTTTTTAGATACCAAATATAAGTGATAATATTCCATATTTAGTATTTGCCTTTTTCTGTCTGAGAAGTCTGTGTTCATTTTACTGCATTTACCCCCGAGATTATGTCATTTAACTTGGTGTCAGAAAGAGGTGAGGTGAAGTGTACTAAAACCAATGAGCATTGGGATGCATGTACCTTTTCAGATTAGTGTTTTCATTTTCTTTGGATATATACACAGGAGGTGGGTTTTTAGAGAATAAGGTAGCTTTATTTTTAGCTTTTTTGAGGAAACACCATACTGTTTTCCATGTTGGTTACACCAATTTACATTCCCACCAACAGTGTACAAGAGTTCCCTTCTCTCCACACCCTTGCCAACATTTGTTATTTGTAGATTTTGGATGATACCCATTCTGACAGGTGTGAGGTGATATCTCATTCTGAGTTTGACTTGCATTTCTCTGATGATTAGCTATGTTGAGCATCTTTTCATGTGTCTGTTGGCCATCTATATGTCTTCTTTGGAAAAACCTGAATAGACATTCAGGTTATCTGCCCTTTTTTTTTTTCAGCAGTATTCACATTTTTATTGAGCAGTATGAAGTATATGTGGTCAACATTGTTACCTTCATTTGCAAATAAATGATTTAGGACGTATGAAAACCTGTACTTGACTTTTTATCAAGAGTACTTGTCATCAAATTACTCTCATCCAGGCTTCTGCAGGTCTGGAACTTTCTTTCCACTGGATAGGAGTATATAGTGGGAACTTCAGTTGATAACACTTCTATTTAAAAAGAAAAAAAAAGAATCAGCATAGGCAAGTTGTCTTAGTCTTAAGAATTTCTGGGTTTCTTCCTTGGAGAAGGTCAGGATCTTCCCAAGGCCTGGGTCCTTGAATATTCTTCCACTCATCAAAAGTGGAGTCCTTTGTTTTCTCATACTCTGATTCCAATGACACTTTATTCATTTTCAGCTTTTTTTCTAACTCAGGATCAATTTTAATCTTCACAGCATCATAATGGATTTGTGAAAACTCACGAAGACCAAAAGAACCTCCAACAATCAGCAACTCCTTTCCTTTGCCTCCCAGTGCAGGGCCCTTCCAGAGTCTCTGCCCATTTTTTAATTGTTTTTTTTTTTTTTTTTTTTGACATTTACTTGTAAAAGATATTTATGTACTTTGGATATTAACCCCTTATCTGTCATATCATTTTCAAATATCTTCTCCCATTCAATAGGTTGTCTTTTCATTTTGTTGATGTTTTCCTTTGCTGTGAAAAAACTTTAAAGTTTAATTAGGTTCTATTTGTTTATTTTTGCTTTTGTTTCTTTTGCTTTAGGAGACAGATTAAAAAATATATTGCTTCAATTTATGTCAAAGAGTGTTCTGCTATCTTCTCTTCTAGGAGTTTTATGGTTTCAGGTCTTATATTTAGGTCTTTAATCCACTTCGAGTTTCTTTTTGTATATAGTGTGAGGAATGTTCTAATATCATTCTTTTACATATAGCTGTCCAGTTTTCCCAACATCACTTATTGAAGAGACTCTTTTCTCCATTGTAAATTTTTGTCTCCTTTGCCACAGATTAATTGACTACGAGTGTGTGGGTTTATTTCCAGTCTCTCTATTCTGTTCCATTGATCTATGTATCTATATTTGTGCCATTACCATGCTGTTTTGATTACTGTAGCTTTGCAGTATAGTCTGAGGTCAGAGAGGATGATATTTCCAGGTGTTTTTTTCAAGCCTTTCTTTTGCAGTTTTGTGGTTCCATACCAATTTTAGGATTATTTGTTCTAGCTCTGTAAAACATGTCATGGGTATTTCAATAGGGATTGCATTAAATTTGTAGATTGCTTTGGGTACTATGTACATTTTAACATTAACTCTTCCAATCCAAGAACATGAGATATCTTTCCATTTATTTGAATCATTTTCAAATTCCTTCATCAATATTTTATAGTTTTTAGAATATAGGTCCTTCACTTCCATGGTTAACTTTATACCTAGGTATTTTATTCTTTGTGATGTGATTTTTAAATGGAATTTTTTCTTGCATTCTCTTTCTGATATTTCATTGTTAGTGTATAGTAAAGCAACATATTTCTGCATATTAAACAAATAAATACCTATCCTTCTCAAACTGTTCCAAAAAATTGAAGAGGAGGGAACATTCCCAAAGTCATTCTATGAGGTCACCATTACCCTGATACCAAAACCAGACAAAGACACTACAAAAAAGGAAAATTACAGGCCAAGGTCTTTGATGAATATGGATACAAAAACCCTCAACAAAATATTAGCAAAATAAATTCAACAATACATAAAGAAGATCATACCCCATGACCAAGGTGGATTTATTCCAGGGATGCAAGGATGGTTCAGTATTCTCCAATCAATTTGATATACCACATTAACAAAAGGAAGGATAAAAATCACATGATCATCCCAATAGACACAGAAAAAGCATTTGACAAAATTCAACATCTATTCATGATAAAAACTCTCATCAAAGTTGGTACAGAGATAGCATAACCATTATAATAAAGGCCACTTATGACAAACCCATAGCTAACATCATACTCAACAGTGAAAAGCTGAAAGCCTTTTATCTAAAATCCAGAACAAGTCAAGTATGCCTACTCTTATCACTTCTATTTAACATAGTATTGATCAGTGAGCTGGAAGACAGGACAACAGAAACTTCCCAAACCAAAATCCAAGGAGAAAAATAGAATAATAATAATAAAAGAATAGGGAATTCCCTGGCTGTCCAGTGCTTAGGACTTGACGCTCTCACTGCCAGTGGCCCAGGTTTGATCCCTGGTCAAGAAACTAAGATCCTGTAAGCCACATGGTGCAGACAAAAAAATAAAGTAAAAGAAAAGAAAAGAAAAGAAAAGAAAAGAAAAAGAAAAGGACACCCAAGAATTATGGGACCATTTCAAAAGGTCTAACATATGCCTAATTAAAATAGAAGGGGAATAAACTTGTCACTGCCTTTTAAGAGTCTTCCAGAGTGCATACACAACACTTCTGCTTCTTCTCTGTGGCCAAAATTCAGTCCTATAACCTACAAAGGAGGCTGAGGACTGTAGTCTTTTATCTGGGCACATTGATCAGTGTTCTACTACTCAGGAAATTTTGGAGAATGAATGTTGCCTGTGGAAAAGTCTATTCTATTTAGCTAGAAGTAATGAAGCTGGGGATCAAAGAGTTTGGTTCTGAAAACACCTTTGGCACCCTCAGGTGGAAGAACTTTATACTGTTCTGTTTATTTTCTACTATTATGAGAGGTACATAGTCATTCACTCTGACTCTACATGGGTAGGTTGGTCTGGTACAGCCAGGTGCAAAGTCTACATAAACTGTATCAGGATGTGAGTATATCTTGCCTTAGAGATATGATTTCTAATCCTCTTATCAACATGGTAGCTAGTGAGTGGAAGTCATACCATAATGCTGAAAAAATTCAGAGGATTAAGTTGTACTGGGGTACCAATCCCAGGCATCCCAAGATGTAACCATCCAGAGTAAGGCTTGTCATCAGGTCTGTTGAAATATGAGGGAGAAAATAGTTTAATTTGGATGAAATACCAAGTGGATTAATGGAAGAAAAAAATTTTTAAAAAGAGAAAAAAAAAACCAGAGATAACGTTGCAAAGCTAGAATGGACAATGAATGCAGGTAACCTTTCTGGCCAGGCTAAATAACTTAATTTTGTAATTTTATGGGAAATGGGAAACTATCAAATTTTAGAGTAGGTTGAAAAAGCTGAGAAGTATTCAAGGAAAATAAATTGCAAACACTTGCTGGCTTTAAAGAGAAGGAAATTGAAGATGGGAAAAACTGATTGGTGAGTGGTACATTTATAGTAGAGGTAATAGATAAAGTAATAAGTAAATTCGAATCATGTTGAAGGCAATATCTACCTAGTTCCCTAATTTAGCCATAGACATCTTTGAAAACATCCAGTGCCCCCAAAATCTACACCTCACTGGAAGTTGCCTTGAATTCCACATTTGACTGTAGACTGAAGAAAATAGTCTGGAATTTTAGATGCACTGCAATATTTACTTTGTGCTTATTAAATATACTTTCTTCTTTTGGAGGGAAGAAATTGTTCATTTTATTCTGTTCTTTGCCTGGGATTGGAAAATATCTGTTAATCAGTCTGAAGTTCAGATCTTCTTTGAACAGTTATGTTGAGAGTATGAGGTATACTGGCAAAAAGAGAACTCACTGTCTGCTCACTTACTCACCAGAAGTTTAACATGTTGAGGAACATCTTGTATTATTTGGAATCTATCCATCATTAAACATAAATGAGAAAGAGACTGTGATACACAAATGTGCCAGTGCCAAACGGATGCATGTATTAAAGACACTGTAACCATCTGGACTCAATATGGGACCCAGAATGTTCCCATTTATCAAATTATAATTCCCATACAATATTTTATATCTGTAATTCAATGTTGATGAAAACAGAATTGTTTTCAATTTGTCCAAGTGGGTTTCAGCAGTAGTGTAGAAAGTTAACACATTTATCAGCAGGGGAAAAGATTGGTGGCCAATAAAGAACTTTAGTAAAACTCCCTTGGCTTTGTGGAATGAAGCACAGGGACAAATGCTAGTCACCATCAGAGGAGCATTCAAAATTTTTAAGAATGGACATATTTGAGGATTATTCTTATCTTCATCTGTCTAAATTCATTCTCCCAACCATTAAATCGCTCCCCCCTTCTTATCACTTATTTGAATATGAAACAGATTTCAAAGTTGAACTCAACTTTGCATATCCATAAAATTTTCTTAATCACTACCATTCATTCCATTATATAATGAGCTTTCCCTTCCTAAAATTGGATACGTTACTGCTTCTACCAGTCACCTGCTTTTAACATGTACTATCTATATATAGAATAGAGGTCTTCTTTCCTTCCTTTCTTCCTTCTTTTTCTATCCACGTACCTTCTATCCTTTCTTCTTTCTTCTTTCCTTTTTTCCCCTAAGAAACAACTTTTGTCATAAAAACTTACATGCCAACCCAAATAAATAAAATAAGAAAAAAGAGAGAAAGGAGTAAGAAGTCCTATGCTTTGTCTAATAAGCCCACCTTGTACCTGAAATGCCTCTATTGAAACCTTAGGATACCTCAATAGACTGTTAACATAAACTGTAAAAAATTTAATATAAATCACACAGTAGTGAGTATTGGCATTCCCTTCTGTCCCTGCTATTGCTGCTTTGGATAACCAGTATCCTGTTCTTTCTCCTTGTTCTTAGATAATTGCTGACAAGAACACTCTTTCACTTCCAATCCATCCAGAATTCTTAATTCTTCTCAGGACTAGTTTAGGGAGGCATCTATAATGGCAGGATTAAAGGTATTGAACTGAAAATAAAAGGGAGCTCTTGGGAGCTCCTTCCTTCCCCCAGTATCCACTCTCTTCCCTCCCAAACATCATTAGGCATACTGAATCTTTTTTCTATCCCCTCACCTACCTCTCATCTGGCCACATTTTGCTTCTTAGCAAGATGTCCCAGAATCTCATGGTTATATTTCCATAATTTCCTAAATCTTTTTGCTCCCTGACATGTGTCATTTTTCTTTATTCTTTGATATCCTCAATGACCAAATACTGAAACGCAAAGCTTCAGATAAATGTAATCACCAGCAAAGCAGGTATTAAGGTCTTATATTAATATATACAGAACATTTTATTCCTAAAAGTAGGTAATGGAAAAAAGTAAAATAGGTGGGGCACAAAAGTACACCTTGTGTTTTATGCCATTATCATAGCCTTTCTAGTGTTAAAATATTTCATAAAACTCAAAATGATAATGTGCTTACAGAAAAATGATTAATTATTATATATTGACTACCTAAAATGTACTAAGCATTTTTCTGAGTGGCATGCATGTGTTTTATATCACATTTATTATATCATTGTAATCCCATTAAGAAAATATTATTTATCCACTTGTAACAAAAAGAAAAGCTGTGTTAAAGAAACCCTAAGGCAACATTTCCCTTCTTAATAGGAGAGTTGGGATTTGATTTCAGATTTATGAGCTTCTCCAAAGTCATATCCATTTTACTGCATTTACCCTTAAGATGATTTCATTTAACTTGGTGTCAGATAGAGGTGAGGTGAAGCTTACTAAAAACAATGAGCTTTTGGCATGCAGAGGTTATTCTTCCAGGCAGTAAAATAAAAGGGTAGGATTAGATATCTTGTTGATGAAATAGTCATCACTCATCCTTGCTCTTTCCTGTTTGCCAGCACCTGAAATTTTGTAACAGAGAACAAATCTGACCCCTTTAGCTCTAACCCTTGTGCTCTGTTGCCTGTGCTTCCTTATGCTGGCTCTGCATCTTTGTAAAAGAATGTTGCCTATAGCCTGAAATATACACCATAGCCCATTCTCAAGGCTCTGATCTTTAAAGGTATAACTCTTTTCCATTCATCTAGAGATACAAAGTCACAGAACATAGAATAACACTTGTCTTGTTTGAGGTTTACAGGAATGTTGTGACCAAACCCACATGGACAGTTACAAGAACAAAGGATTTCTGCTCCAAGAAGTTTGCAACAACCAGCCACACTACCTCCCCTTTTAGTATAAAAGAAGCATGAATTTTAAAATGGTTCTTTGATTCTAAGATTCTAAGATGGTTATTTGAAGCATTTGTCCACCATCTTCTTGGTCTGCTGTCTTTTCGAATAAAGTCTCTATTCCTTGACTGAACAACTCCTCTCTCTATTTATCGGCCTGTGGTGTGGACAGTGGTATGAGCCTGCTCTAAGTAACACTTTCTTTTTCAAAGCCATTACTAGGTGTGTCAGTTGATATCAGAAGTATGTATTCAGTGTCTAAATTTCTATGTGACCTTGAACTTGAAGTGCCAAGCAACTGACTTACAAACATGGTCAGTCTATGAGTTGACACAGCCTGAGTTTACCTTTTAATCTTTATAAGCTCTTTTCCACACTGAATTTTAAATCCGTGAGGACTGGCCTCTGCTTGATATATTTTGTCTAACAACTGCTTATAACAGGAAATTGTCATAACACGTTCTCAACAATATATAGTCTTTAGATTGCCATTTAAACACTTTCCAAGAGAATCTCAAAACTACACTTGGTACTTAGTAAGGATGGTGTCATGGTGTCTTCTATACACTCTGAAATAATTGTGATGCTTAAAATAGTTGTACTTGTTGACCTGCCTATTAACAAGTATATAAACAAAAATTCATCATATTTAAAAGAGTATTTTAATTTTTAAACATACATCAAAAAGATATATTTTATTTTGTTTTACTTTTTTATTGAGGTATAATTGACATATAACATTATATTAGTTTCAGGTGTACAAAATAATAACTCAATATTTGTATATGTTGTGAAATAATCTCCAAAATAAATCTAGTTAGCACCCGTCACCATATATCTGGACACATCTAAACTCTCCAAGCAATCTCACTTCTGCTGGATATTACACCCTTGGGCAGTGCTTGTAGTAAGGCTTGGGGAGGTGGGGCAGAGCTTCAGAGCTCAGGGGACAGGCATAAATGGGGAGAGTTGGGGATACTGAGTAATGTCCTGGGTGCAACCAGGAGGTGAGGTGTCATGGCCAAGGACCCTTGGAAGGGGTCAAGAAGAGGGTCTAGAGCTCAGGACTTAGCATAGGGGGCTGAGAGATGCAGCAGTCTTGCAGCGCTTTGAATCTGCAGAGATCAGAGCCTGGGATAACATCTGATAACACAGAGCTGCGTCACTGAGCTCATATTCAGGCCTCCTCTCTGGGGATCATGCCTTTCCTCTGGTGACATTGGGGAGGTGCAAGTTCCAGGTACCACTCACCTTCAGACTTAGCAAAGATGAGAGAAACACACAGTCAACTGCCAGCAAGCTGCTAAAACCACAGTCTCCATCAGCAGTTTTGGTGGCCCATCAAGCAGAAGTCTGCAGCCCAGAGTCTTTCACCAGTGCTCTGAGAATTGACATTCCCTGGGGACAGTTGGTCTTTGCATCAAGGGGCAAAGACATACTTCTATGCATCTTATATCCTTCAGGAAGCCCTGCCTCCCACCTGTGTCTCCCTCACCCCATGATGTGTGATCAGTGAGACCTTTGACTCATAGGGCACCTGTTGTCTTGTCCCAGAGCCTCAAAAAAAAGGAGGGTATATTTTAAAAGATAATCAATTTAACCTCACTGGCTGCGTCTCAGACTCCAGGAGTTTGGCCCTTAGATTAATTTCCTTCTGTTTCTATACTAACTTCCTAGTTTTCTTATTCCAGAGAACCTAAGTTCATAGGTTCAAGTTCAAGTCTACCCATTACCTATTCACTGAACTCCAGACAGGTATATTCAGGTGTTTATTCATATTTCCTTCAGAATATATAATATGTAATACTATCAAACTCACTTTTAAACTCCTCTTAAACCTAGTAGCCTTCAAATATTCCTCATCTTAATAATGGCACCTCTTTTCTTCAAATGACTCAGGTCAAAAATCTTGGAGATAACCTTAAATTTCTCTTTCTCTCCCATCTTTTATTCAATCCATCTGCAAATTCTATAGTTCAATCTTTGAAATACTTCTGAAATACTTTCGACCAATATCACCTAAGTCCAAGCTAACAACATATCTAAACTTGAACCTTGCAATCTTGTCTCAAATGGTCTTTTATTTTCCAATAATACCACCCCTCACACATATGTATCTACAAGTCTATCTTTTCCAAATGATTCTTTTAAAATTGAATCTGTCCCTGACACTCCTCTAGATGAAGTTCTCCAATGGTTTCCCATCACATTTAGAAAAATACTAACATTTTCTCCTGAGCTAACATGTTCTGACATGAGCTGGTCCCTAACTGCTCCCCTACTCATCTCTTACTGCCTCTTCTTTCCTTACTGAGCTCTTGCCATACTTTTAACATTTCAAAAACTCTCCTGCTTTGGGGTCATTGTGCTTACTTATGCCCATACTCTTCTAGAGAGCTCTGTTGACTGAGTCCTCTTTCATATAGATGCCAGCTCAAATTTCTTGTCACAAGAAAGGCTTTTTCTGAGAACTCAAATTAAATAGAAGTCCTCCATACACTGAAAAACTTCTTCCTATTAAAAAAAAAATCATCTTACACTTATCAGCATGTGACGGCAAATAAATAAAATATGTGTGCATATATATTCATGTCAGATAGTGATTTATTATTCTTTAGTATTTTTCCCAATCAATAGACTATAAGTGCCATGGGAGCAAGAATATTATTTATATTGACTATGGTACCTGACATATAAGAGACGCATAATAAACACACTTTAACAAATAAATAATTTAGGGGGAATATAAAAGTCCTATATAGCAAAAAAAAAAAAAAAATAGAATTTAAAACAAAAATATTAAAGTGGAAAAATATTTTCAATATATACCAGAAAATTAAAAATTCTAAAAATTGAACTTTGAAATTCTCCCTGCAAGTTGGTGTATCCAAAACTTTCCCCATCCCAGTTGACAGTACCTTCTTGCCACTTGTCAAGTCCAGAAGTCTTGAAGATTTCCTTGACTCCTCACCTTCTCTTGCAACTTCTTTAAATCATCAATCCAGTTGCCTCTGACATTTAAATATACCCAAACCCTGACAACCTCGTATCACAATGTTCTACCCCTTTGTCCCATAGACATCGCCATGCCTAGGTTACTGCCAGCCGTATCTTCCTGAGTAAAACCCTTGCTTACAATCTTCAGCTTTTTCATTTAACAGCTGTCAGAGTGATGCTTTTATACTGAATGGCACGCACAGGGAATTCTTGTCTGCTTGCAGAATTTTCCAACTTTAGTGAATTAGTAGTGGTTCTTTGACTCTCTGAAATATTCTAAGTTTGCCAAAGCTACAGTCATCAATGAATACTCACGGCAGTGGTCTTCATTGTGTGGATTGCCATCACACCTCCTTTCTCTGTTTGGAGCAGATGCCTTGTAAAACCTGGATTTGTAATCCAATGTTCCTGAATCTCTACTTGTGTTGTTTTGGGTGTGATGAATTTCATGTAGTTAATCTAAATTTCAAAGAGTTGTATCAAAGTCATCTTTCTCATCAGACAAGAAAGAGCCAAAAATAGTTTTCAAAATGGAAACCGTCAGTAAAAGTGAACTATAGATAAGCAAACTTCATTATTACCTGGCATTATGTCTTAAAGATGCTATGAAACCTTGGCATATTCTTGTGCTTCTTTATTCATTATAATTGTTATTTCAATGTTATTTTTCTTAACTTTAGAAAAGAGAAACTAACATTTAGTTTTTGTTTCAAGATTTTTTTTTCTGTTTTTCTTCTTCATTGTAAGTATAGATAAAATCTTAGATATTTAAGTAAAAAGTAGATAGGTAGATAGATAGATCAGATTATGTCACTCCTTTGCTCAACATTCTGTAAAGGTCCCATTTTATTCCAATTAAAAAGCAAAATATTTATAATGGCCTCCCAGGTCCAAGATAATTTGCCTTACTGTTATAACTCACCACTCCAACATCAATTCATTCTTGCTTCTTCTTTTCCTTACTTACCCTAGCACATTGGCCTTTGGGCTGTCCTGGAACATGACAAGCACACTCCACCTTTAGGGCACTTGCTTTGGCTGAACTTTCTGCTTGGAGCACACTTCTTTCAGATTTACAGTTGACTCACTGTCTTATCTTCTTCAAAACTTTGCTCACATATCACCTTCTTAATGAAGCTGACACTCACAGATTTATTTAATGTACTCCAATCTAGGAGTACATTATCCAATCTCCTTATTCTGGTCTACTTTATTTTAATGTTGCACAGTATGTATTATCTTGTAAAACATAATAAAAGCTACTTATTTATTATATGTGTGGTTTATTATTTGTTTTTCCTTACAAGACTGTAAACTGCACTAGTACATTGTATCTATTTTGTTCTTTGATGCATTCCTATATATGAAGCACAAATATCTAGCACATGATAAAAGCTTGCAGGAGAGGTCTTAAATTATATTTGTTACATGAATAATTTAAGAACCCTTACAAATTTAAAAAAAACCTTAAAAATTGAAAAAATAAAAGTAGAAATAAGCATATAAAAAAGAAACTTTCAGCCTAAAGACACTTTTCTTCTTTTAATTTCTAATAAAGGTGTAAAAAATGAAAACGATACTCTCGTTCACAGAAAGTAAAAGAGGAATTTAGCTATGTTCTCTATTCTTTCCCACATGATTCCTTCTTAAAAGCAAGGTATAATAACATTGTTGGTCATAGTCTAGGGCAAATATTTAGTCATAATTGTGATTTGACGTGCTTGCGGTATGGTAAAATATCATGCATGTGGAGAGAAGCCTCTCTGATGTTGCTATCCTCACTGCATCCATTCCTAAGAAAAGAACAGCTGACCTATGCCTTTTCCTTTTGGGGCAGCCTTGACAGCTTTCACTCTCTTCTTTCCTCCATGCCACCAAACAGTAAAGAGCTAGATCTCACTTTCATATGAGAAGAGTGTTCTGCTCTGTCATTTCTGGGGTGTTTTTTGGGTTTTTTGTTTGTTTGTTTTGTTTTTGTTTGTTTGTTTGTTTGCTTTTTGCCCTTCAGTTTTCCCAAAGTTTATATGGGGGACTAGGAGTGGTAAAATGGACGAGGAACCTTATGTTTATTCATTGTGAGGCATAAATATGACCCAGTGTTCAATGTAGTCCATTCCAGCTCACCAGGAAGACTCTGCATTGGCATTCCAAACACAGATCTGAAAAGGATAAAATATTAATTTCTCAATGTTGTCATTTTCTCTTATTTATCTCATTTCTTTGCTTACTTGTGGGGCTGTGGTTGAAAGTAGAATTGCGGTATTTTAAAGGTTTCCTCAAACAGGATATAATAGAATTATGAACAGTCCTATTAAACCCAAACTCTGTGTGTGTGTTTGTTCTCTATGTGTGTTTATCTGTTTGTATACCCAAGAGGAAAAAAAAAAGATCTTGAGACATAAGATATTTGGTATATTAATTGATCGTAAAGATGAAAATTACTGTGGAAAGCATATGTATTAGATATACAACTAAGAAATGAACATTGACAATGAAACACACAAAAAGGAAAAATCTGCCTGGTAATACCAAGGGTATCTTCATCAGACAAATTTCTACCATGTCATAGTGGCAACTAGATTTACTCTGCTCTCCAAAGAATTCAATTTATCCTTTAAGTCCTTACTCAGCTATCCCAAAACTGTCTCTAATTTCTCCAAGAGGATGTGCATCATACAAAAAGTAATTCCAATACTCATTATATCGCATCCAACTTTTTAATCCTTTCTTTTAAAGTTAACTTGTTTCTCTTATGTAGCCAAATTAACTGGCCATGTTTGAGCCATTTAGTCTACAGATAGATTATAGATATTGATATAGATATAGATATAGATACAGTTGACCCTTGAACAACATGGGGGTTAGGAATGCTGACAGAGTCTAAAATCCACATATAACTTTACAGTTGGCCCTCATATTTGCATTTCAACATCCACAGATTCAACCAACTGCTGATCATGTAGTACTGTAGTACGTGTTTAGTGAAAAAAATCTGTGTGTATCTGGACCCACAGTCCAAACCTGTGTTGTTCAAGCGTCCACTGCATAGTCAATTCTTTTCCACTTTTACAAAGTCATTTCTCGTAATTACTTTTTAAAAGAATTTAATTGACCCTTTATTTAATAATTAAACAATTTTGGTTTTATCACATTTGTGCCCATCAGAACTGCCTTTAACACAATAGGCATTCAATAAATATTCTTTCAATAAGTAAACACATTATACTGCTGCTTCGTTGCCCAGACTCCTTAGCAGAAGCTTCACCTTCATTCCTTTCCAAGGAGTTCATATTCCACATGAAAAAAAATTCCCCAGGAACGGCAATCAAAAAGCATCCATGAGCATTCATCCTCTCATGGTCTTTCCAAACCAACTCACTAATAAGTATTAACTGTCCATAACTGCATAATATCCTTACAAGAAAACATTTGCAAATTTCCTATAATCTCAAATAAGATACTCGTAGTCTCAAATATTGTTACAGAGTTAGAGAAGTGGATTTATTTTTTTAATCCATATGCCATTTGAGATCCATTTATGATGGATCATAAGAAAGAGCCTAAGCTCTTTAAATGGATGATGACTTGGTCTAGAGCTATTCATAATTGAATCACTTATTCACCGAGGAAAATTCAGTAGCAAATGAAATACCTTGTGCTAAATGTGGATGCTCTCAACTATGGAGAAAATAGTCGACATAAACTGAAAAAAAAAAAGTGAAGTAGCATTTAAAGGGTAATACTGTGAATGTTTCCTTAATAGAATTACCTGTATGTCAGGTACTTCTCTGACAGTAATTGAAATAAAAAATTGTCCATGAGAAAAAGATCACTGAAAGTATCAGTGATTTTGGCAGAGAATAATGATGATGAAATATGGATCTTTGTGGTAGAAAACATAAGGTAAAAAGAAAGTGAGAGGGCTCAATTAGCTCTTGGTAGGACCTAAATTTATGAAAGAAACAGCTAGAGATCTATCCTCTTAGCAAATTTTAAGTATGCAATACTGTATTGTTAACTATCATCACCATGTTATATGTTAGATGTCCAGAGCTTATTCAACTTGAATAACTAAAACGTTGTACCCTTTGACAACTATTCCTCATATCTCCCTCCTCACATCCAAACCTGGCAACCACCTTTCTACTCTACTTCTGTGAATTTGACTATTTTACATTCCCCATATAAGTGAGATCACGGTATTTGTCTTTCTGTGTCTGGCTTATACTAAGTCTTCTACACACACACACACACACACACACACACACACACACACACTGTATCACACAGGAATGGTATAGCAGTTCTCTCTGTGAATAGATGGCTATTGTGACATAAAAAAGAAAAATAAACTCATTTTGAGGGAGATGGGAGATGGGCAACATCCTAAAGCTAATATTATTCAAAGAGTTCCTGGAAACTACTGAAAATACAACATTATTGGGCTTTATTGGGAAAGCGTCTGTTGTCATGTGCTGTTATGTACATCTATCTATGTTAGATAATAGATAGTTTCATAAGTACTATCGCTGTATGAAACAACTGAGGTTCAGAGTGATTAAGTAACTTCTCATTTTCATTTTATGGAGAAGACCTTGGATGTAACTCTAGATCTGATTCCAAAACCTTGCAAATAATTTCATTATTTTGATTTTTCTTTAAAAAATATGATTATATTTTCCCATAATTGTAAAGTTACTTAGTATTTTAAAACCATATTTCTATATAACTATACATGATAGTGGAAATCACATAGAATTTGATATTAGAGACCTAGATTTAAATCTGAGTTTTGATGTTTGATAACTGTGAATCTTAGAAAAGTTACTTAATCTCTCAAAGCTTTAGTTTCTTCAAGCATAAGTGGGTACGGCAAGGTGTAGTCACAGAATTGTTTGGATAATAAGGGGTGATATGTTTAAGAAGCACTTTTAAACTAAAAGTTACACAATATATTTCCTATTATATTACATAAGAAAATGAAAGACTTGGAAAAAATCCCATAAAATGTCTGTTTTTTTTTTTAAATCAAACAGAATAAAAAGTTATTCTGCTTTAAAAAGTGGCACTGCAAATTCAAAAGAATCACTTTTCTAAATGGTGCTGCTAAAGTAGAATTATACTTCTTCAGGTGGGTTTCCATAAGAGCTACTCTCTCTGGAAGATGTTTGATAGGAACACATCTGAGCCCCTTTCCTAACTACATATAAAAGACAAGGAGAGACTGGAAGCCTCAATAGGTTACTTATTTCCCTCTTTCCTTTCTTACGTCTCTTTACATTGGATGAGATGTTAGTCAAAACGAAGGACAAAGGTGGTATTTTTCTTTTACGGTGGAAAAAAAAAAAAAAGAGTGTCAGTCATTGACGGTCCTTAAAGAGTATCTTCTATTGAGTGATAACTTTTAAGCCAATACTACTTTGCCCAAGGAATGCCAGAGATATCAGACTTCATAGTTAAGGATGCTATTTAGGAACTCCAGGGGGTTGCGATGTTCTTACTGTTCAACAAGTGTAAGTAAGAGATCCCACAGTGCTGCTGTACAAAATCCCTTTTTCAGTCCACTTAATCCCCTTCACCATTTCCTCTCCTGAGCCTTAGCTTCATGGCCACTTTAGTTCTTTGAAGATTGTTTTTCCGCCTCCACCCCCCCCCCCCCGCCCCCATCCATGTGAATCACTGCAGGCCAAATTCTGCTCTTGCAAGTACATGGAAGTCAAAGGGAGCTGCCAGCCTGTATCTAAAGGCTGAATTTAGCACTGTAGGTGGTGGCTGTTCTCTAACAAATGTAAAGAAACCCATCAGAAAAAGTAGCTAAGCTAGGCAAGTGTTTGTGAGTGATGTTTTAGTAGGATATCCAGATAAAGATTTTTATATGGCATTACAGACCTGATTGTGTTTTCTTCTTTCTTTTTCTTTTTGGTACTTCCAATTTCACTGTGATTTTTGTAAACTACAGATTGCTTAAAATATTGTGGGGTTCTTGAAAAATATCACATCTTATAACAATATTATTACTGTAGACCTTTATATTTAAAAGTACTTTCAAAAAGACTCTTTTTGGACTCAAATCAAGACGGCAGAGTAAGGGGATGTGGAAATCATTACCCTCCAGAAACACATTGAAAATGCATCAACATGTGGAAAGATTCTCATTGAAAACTAACTGGAGACTAGCAGAAAGACTCCTGTACAAAAAAGGTTGTAAGAAAGATACATGTGGAATCAGGTAGGAAAGGAAGAGAAGCAATCAGGTGACCCTGGGAGGGGACTCAGAGGAAAAGGGAGATTACATGGGCAGAGACCATCCCTGGGGTGTGAGTGTTTCAAGCCACATATTGGATGCCCTAGCCTGGGGTCCCACAAAGAAAGATAAGCCCCCTTGGCTGGTTGGAGGGCTGATGGGATTAACATAAGGGCTATAGGAAGCCTGGACTCTGGACTCTGCTCCTGAGGAGTGCACATATACTTGCTTGCTCCCAAGGCGGGGAGGAAAGGAAAACTTGAAACCTTGCAGTTGGCTGACTGCTTTCCTGCCACCTCCCTGGCACATACGAAAGCCTGAGCCAAGTGAATGCTCTAACACCACTTATCTCACATTGCAGTTCAACACTGGAGCCAAGACCAAGCAAAACGCTTGGCCACCAGATGCTGTGGTGGCTCAAACCCTAAGCTGCATCTGAGCACGAAGGGGCCAGCCATTACTGGCGATTGCACAGGCAGTGACTCAGAGGCAGACCAGATCTCTACACCCTGTGCCCTGACCTTGCTAAATACCCACACCAGCCCCTCTTGCTCCAGCACTGCTCTCATCTGGGGCTGAGAGTTTTGGTGCTGGGCGGGGGAAAGAGCTCACACTTAAAAGGAAGGGAGCCAGCTCAGGGTTTCTGTTCCAGCAACTTGGGACTTGACACCCTATCCCAAGAGGGTGGTGATAGCCTCTGAGCAGAGAGGAATGCCACCTCATAACTGGTTCTGACCTTAGCCCTTCCATCTCCAGCCCCACCTCCTACGAAGGTAATAGATGCCAGCACACTCTGAGGAAAGACATGACTTGTATTCACATCAAATCCAGCTCTCCCACCAAAGACACTGGGTACACACAGACTGAATAAGGATGGTCCCACATAAAGACACTCCTTCAAGACCACCATAGGTAAATGTTTCACCTAATTTTATAGAGAAAAGAAAGATAAGCAAAAATGAAAAGACAGAGGAATTTGTCTCAGTTAAAATAAAAACAAAACACTGATAAAACAACTAATGAAACAGAAATAATTTACGACATAAAGAATTCAAAGCATTAGTAATAAAATTGCTAACTGAATTGGAAAAGAATAGATGAACACAGTGAGAATTTTAACAAGGAACTATAACATATTAAAAGAATCAGTCAGAAATGAAAAATATAATAACTGAAATAAAAACACACTGGAAGGAATGAACAGCAGACTAGGTGATACAGAAGAACACATAAGTGATCTAGAAGATAGAATAATGGAAATCACCCAATCAAAACAGCAAACATTAAAAAAAAAATAAAAACAGTTTGAGGGATCTTTGGAATAACATCAAGTGTACCAACATTCTCATTATAAGGGTCTCAGAAGGAGAAGAAAGAGAGAAGGGGGTTAAAAATGTATATGACAAAATTATGGCTGAAAGCTTCCCAAACCTGAAGAAAGGAACAGACATTCAGGTACAGGAAGCATAGAGGATCCTAAACAAGATGAACCTAAATAGACCCACACCAAGACATATCATAATTAAAATGGAAAAAGTTAAATATAAAGAGAATTCTAAAGGCAGTAAGAGAAAAACAGAGGAGTATACAAGGGAACCCCCATAAGGTTATCAGCTGATTTTTCTGCAGAAACTTTACAGACCACAAGTGAGTGACATGATATATTGAAAGTGCTGAAAGGGAAAAACCTGCAACCTAAGATACTCTACCCAGCAAATTATTATTTAGAATTGAAGGACAGATAACTTCTCAGACAAGCAAAAGATAAAAGAGTTCATTAATAGTAAACCAACACTAACGAAATGTTAAAAGGTCTTCTCTGAATGGAAAAGAAAAGGTTATAACAAGAAGTAAGTGTCTGTAGGAAAGGAAAAATCCCACTAATAAAGGCAAATATACAGTAAAGGCTGAGAATCAACCACTTAAATAAGCTTAAATAAGTATGAAGATTAAAAGACAAAAATTGTAAAATCAACTATAACTACAATAAATAGTAAAGGGATAAATATGAAGACAAAATATGACATCAAAAACAAAAAGGGTGGGGACAGGAAATAAAAAATGTAGATATTTTAGAACGTGTTTGAACTTAAAGGACTACCTGTTTAAAACAAATAGATATAGTTATAGGTCAACATCTACGAACCCCATGAAAACCACAAATCAAAATCCTACAATAGGGGCTTCCCTGGTGACGCAGTGGTTGGGAATCTGCCTGCCAATGCAGGGGACACGGGCTCGAGCCCTGGTCTGGGAAGATCCCACATGCCGCGGAGCAACTAGGCCCGTGAGCCACAACTACTGAGCCTGCGTGTCTGGAGCCTGTGCTCCGCAACAAGAGAGGCCGCGATAGTGAGAGGCCCGCGCACCGCAATGAAGAGTGGCCCCTGCTCGCCGCAACTAGAGAAAGCCCTCACACAGAAACGAAGACCCAACACAGCCAAAAATAAATAAATTAATTAATTAATTAAAAAAAAAATCCTACAATAGATGCACAAAAGTTAGAGAGAAAGGAACACAAGCATACCACTAAAGAAAATCATCAAACTGCAAGGGAGGAAACCAAAAGAAGAAGAAGAGGGTAGGAAAGACCTACAGAAACAACCAGAAAAAAAGTAAAAAAAAAAAAAAAGGCAATAAGTACGTACCTAGCAATAATTACTTTAAATGTCAGTGGACTAAATGCTCCAATCAAAAGATCAAAAGACATAAGGTAGCTGATTGGATTAAAAACAAAACAAAAAAAAAAAACAAGACCCCTGACTTTAACAGGAAAGAGTTATCTAGTCTAAGAAATGCAACTTTTTCTGAATGTCTGGGAATCTTACAATAAGGTGCAATTTTTCATCTTTGTTTCTGTAATAGTCTGAATCAATTATTTCAAGTTTGACTGCTAACATCTTTTAAGCCTAAACTCTCCATCTTTCCTTTTCTGTCCTACATCTGAGAAATCTGATAAGAAAGCCTGGGTCCTCCCTCAGCTGGTACTGATGGGATTCAAACCACATGACCAATCCCAACACCTAACTACCATAAAAATTCCTATCAAGTATCCTTTTCCTGTTCTCTCAAGACATTTTACACTTGCTGGAAAGCTGTCCTGCTCTCTCCAGAAAGCCCAATTATGTGAGTAATGCATCTTTCATACAATCTTGGTGTGTGTATGGCATGGTCAATCTCAACAAGCAAACCACATTTTGGGTAGAAGTACGTTATCTTTCTGTGGGGTGGCTGTAACACATGCCCTCTGGCTATAGGAAATTAAGATATCTTTGAATAATTTCAAAGAGGTCTTTTGACTCACATTTTTGTTAAATTTTGTGAATAATGGATACAAATCCATGACCTTAATAGTATCTACCTAATTCCATGGGCCTTATGAGTATTATTTCCCTCAGATTTCTCAAATATCAGAGGCATTGCACAAGATACAACATCTCTTCTATTTTTATACTGACCTAGTTTACAAAAAAGGAGCATGCCAAGGACTATCATTGTTCTACAGAGCCCCTGTAATAGGGTAGGCATTGCCATCCAGGAAACAAATTATACAAATCTAGAATTCCATCCTTTAAGTCCACTTTCTTGGACTATATCTGGTATCAGCTGTCTTAGGTTATGTTCTCCAAGCACTGCCTCAGATGAGGATTCTTGTGCAAAAGTTTTTTCAAGGATGTGCTTTGGGTAAAACATAAAAGGAAGGGAGGAAATCAGAATTGGTCAGGATAAGGAGCTAGGTAAAATGTGTGTTCTCAGCCTGAACCTACAAGAACATCTGGAGCATGAATTATACCACAGGGTTGTTTCTCTCTTGAGACAAGGAGGCTGAACTTCATACCCTCATACCAATCAGTCATTGGCTGCAGGCTATCCCTCCTGCAAGGGATAATTTACCTTCTGGTCATATCTGGGCAAGGTGACATACACCGTTTAGAACAATTTTCCAGGGTTAACAGCTAAACTCCACAGTGGCTGGTGGATGGGTCATCATCCGACAAAGGGTGGATATGTGTGTGACATCAAGAATATATACTACACTATTAGACAAATATAAGTGAGAAGAATACTCCAGTGAGGTATTGTAAAAGCATACATTTAGCCTCTTCCAAGAATAAACAGGACAGTTCTGTTGTAGCCAAGTGGGCTAGGGGAGAGTGATCTGAGATGAAGTGGAAAAGGTAGTTAAGGGCTAGATCAGATAAGCTTTTGAATTTTGTTATCTTAACTGTGAAGGGAAGATTTGAAAAGATTTAACCCAAAGAATGGAACATTCTCTTTTTAAGAGAGCTAATAAGTCTTTGTTATTGAAGTCCTTTCCTAAATAAAGAGGACTAAAATAATTTTCAAAGGGGGAGGGTGCAGGAGGTTAGGAGTGGTGACATACTCTTTACTATACTGTTAATGTTTTGATATTAAGATGAAAGGGAAAATAGGAAATAATTAAAAATGACTGTTAAAAAAAGAATAAATTGACAATGAACTTCTCACTCACCTTGGTGAAGAAAGATCAGAAAAATGACTGAGTTGAAATAGGACATTAAAAAAAGCCTCTCTTTGTACATAGTTCAGTAAATCACACTTACTACATATTTAAAAGATATATCTAAAATACATGTTACTCTTGGGGGGAATATATTGTGTCATTTAGACCATCAAGACAAGCTATCTGGCAATGAACTGTGACAGAACGTTATGTATTTTATGTAGTACAGAGTCTCACACACAATCAAATTTCAATATATATACAAAATTTGTTCATGAGCTTTATTTCACAAAAGACAAGGAAAAAAAAATAAGAAACATATTCTAAAGTGTTTCCATTATTTCATTTCATGACTTTCATTGCCATACTATTTCTTTATCAAAATGAATACTCCTTTGACCAAATGTATTTTTAAGAAGAACTAACATGTAGGTGATAACTTTTAAATGATGCTATGTCCAACTGATATAAATTGTTCATTTTGATAGAAAATGATAGTTTTTATACATTTTCCCCATTTTAGCCTAATCATTTAGAATACGTCAAGTCATACTTTTAGAGAGAAAGAGGATATTCTAATAGTTAGGATAAACTATTGTAATAGATACTGATTGTATATAATATGTAAGATGTTAACCACTGAATAAAATATAAAAGAATAAAATTTTGGAGAATTTACCTAGATAATTAAATTTATGAGATTAGTACCACTTGATAATAAATCAATTTCATGTTTAATGATGGAATTATAGTAAAGAACAAGATGAATATATGAAAAGTACATCACGCTGTATTAAATTCAAACAAAATGCACCCCCTTTTTACTTCTTATGTGTAGTTACATATATATATTTTATATATACACTTGATAACACTGTAATGACTATGGTAGGTTTTTTGTTTAATTGAAATTATCATATTTTTAATTACTTGCAATTGCTCTTTATTACATTTCAGTCTATTCCTAGATCATAAAGATAAAAGAGAAATAAAAAGCTTTTTATTTTCCCCTTAGAATATTGATATTCTGAAATTAATGATTCTAAAGGGGATGTTGGCATCCCAGGCTGCAAACAGATCGATGATCATGAATGTGAAATCTAAGTTATAGGATTTTGAACTGAACTGTGAAATAAGTGAAGGTTCACAGATAATGAAAAGAAAAAATATATTTTAGAAGTACAGTTTTCCTGCAGTTCCTCATTACCAAATACTTACTTACTCTCTTGCATTGTGTACTTGCTTAGGAAAGTATTGAGATTTTTCTGTCCAAAGAAACAGTCAAGATTTTTAGTCAAACTAAAATTTTATGTAACTCAGCATTATAGAAATAAAACTTATTTTTAAGCTGATTTTTCATAACACGTTTTTTTCTATAGAAAATAACCCTAGCTGTCAGCCAGCCCTCCATCTCTAAGAGTTTAATTATGTACATTTTTATGTAGTTCTGGGAAACAATAATAAAAAAATAAATAAAATGCTCTGATTTATGTTAGCCGTGTTTGAGAAAGCAAAAATGTAATAAACATTTTATTATAGTAAAAAAGTTCTAAGTATTATGGAGTAAATTTAGTCCTCCCCAAAAAGACATGTTGAAGTCTTAATCCCCAGTACCTTCATTGGAAATAGGGTCATTGTACAGGTAATTAAGTTAAAATGAGGTCATAAGGATGAGCCTAATCCAAAGTGACTGAAGTCCTTATAAAAATGAGAAATTTGGATGAATAGACATGCACAGAGTGAAGATATTGTGAAGAGACAAATGGAAAACACCATGTGAAGTTGGAGGCAAAAAGGAGTTACGCTAACACAAACCAAGAGACATCTGGGACTACCAGAAGCTGGAAGATGCAAAGAAAAATTCTTCCTCTATAGATTTCAGAGGGAGCAGGACCTGCCAACACCTTGATTCCTGATTTACAAACTCCAGGACTGTGAGACAATAAATTTCTGCGTTATAAGCCACTCAGTTCATGGTGTTTTGCTATAATAGCCCTAGTAAACCAATAGTAAGAATATGATTCTTATAATTAAATGATGATATTATGGTACAATCCAGGAAAACAATAGACACAAAGAAATCAATTCATATTTTGTCTCAGTTAAAACACTGAATAAGTTAGTTGAGAAATTATGTACATTTTCAAAGAATAAATACCCAGGTAATTGTCTAGGTTGTTTCAACCAAACTCACCCATATTCTTAAAATTTAATATAAGAAATATTTTTGAAATGTTAACATTATTAGTTTTCACTTAGGTGTATATATATTATGCTGTTGGAAAAATTCACTGAAATTCCTAAGCATTGAACCTGAAAAGTTTAACCAGGATTGTAGTACAGATCTCCCACTTAGTGAGTCTGTGGCTTAACTATTTTAACATGTATTATTCCTACATGCAGAATTAGCACTCTGGTGATGAAAGTATCGCTCTGTGTAATCTTTTCTCCTTATTTCACATTCCAGTACTAGACCAGAAAATCTAAACTGCAATTCACACTTTGCCAGAGGCTCAGTGTGGAAAAGTCTGAGTGTTAAAAAATTCCAGGGGGACCCAGTCAGGAGCCCTACCAGGTTCACACAGTGAATATTAGAGGAAAATCCCCTAATGCTTCTGGCAGGGGGAGGGGAAAAGTAACTATTTAGAGATGTCAGATCATTATTTATTTATTTTTTTTTTTTTGCTTTGTCACTCAGCTTGTGGAATCTTAGTTCTCCAACTAGGGATCAAACCCAAGCCCCCAGCAGTGGAAGCACAGAGTCCTAGCCACTGGACCACCAGGGAATTCCCAGGTCATTATGTTTTGCTTAACAAGACAGAACTCAAGAGAAACTATTTTATTAAAGAGTAACCTATTAGAAATTTATTACAGCGCAACTGACCCAAAAGGGAAATATCCAACTACAATCTCCTCTTAGGCTTCCCCATGAGGAAAAGGATGTACTGAACTTCCACCCCTTCTGACTATCTTCCCACTGAGAAGCACTTGTGAAGTTCATAGTTTAGGAGTACGGAGTCAATAAAAGACAAATCTAATCATAGAACTATAGAACACTTCCTCTCCCCTTATACTTTATCACCACAGTACTAAAGGTCTATTTACTGGAGTTCTTTTATCATTTCAGGCTTTCACAAAAAAATATACAAGATGTAATAAAAGGTGGAAATCACAGTTTGAAGAGAAAGAACAATCATCAGAACCAGACTCAGATATGGTGGAATGTTGGAATTATCAGATCGATAATTTAAAACAACTTTGATTAATAAGCTAAGGGTTTTAATGGAAATAGTAAGCAACATGTAAAAAAGATGGGCAACTGTAAGCAGAGAGGTGGAAATTCTAAGAAGGAATCAAAAAGAAATTCTAGTGATCAAAACACTCCAACAGAATTCTAGTGATTAAAAACACTCCAACACTCCAGTACTCATGGAAGAATGCCTTCCGTGAGCTCATTAGTAGACTGAATACAGCTGAAGAAAGAATCTCTGAGCTTGAGATACAAACTTCTAAAACTGAAAAAAAAAAAAGAGAAAGAAAAACAAAGAAAAAAAAAGAAGAAAAAGAAACAGAGAGAGAAAGACTGAAAAGAACCGAACAGAATATCCAAGAACTGTGAGAAACTAAGAAAAGCTGAAGTATATGCATAATGGAAATGTCAGAATGAGAAGAAAGAGAAAAAAGAACAGAAGAAAAATCTGAAGCAATGATGACTGAATTTCCCCAAATTAATGCTAGACACCAAACCCCAAACCACAGATCAAGGAATCTCAGAAAACACCAAGCAGAATAAATGCTAAAAACAGAGCAAAAAGCCTAGACTTAGATATATAATATTTGAACTGCAGAAAATCAAAGACAAAGATAAAACATTTTGAAAGAAGCCAAAGGGGAGAAACAAAACACCCTACTTACAGAGGAGCAAAGATAAGACTCACATCTGACTTCTCCTCAGAAACCGTGAAAGCAAGAAGAAGATAGAGTGAAATATTTACAGTGTTGAGAGAAAAAAAAACCCAAAAAAAATCCAACCTAGAATTCTGTATCTTGTGGAAATATCTTTCAGAATTAAAGTAGAAATAAAGACTTTCTCAGACAAACAAAACTTGAGGGACTATTTTGCCAGTAGATTTGCCTTATAAGAAATATTAAAAAGAGGTACTTTAGAGAGAAGGAAAATGGTATATATCAGAAATTAGGATTGACATAAAGAAAAGAATAGTATTAGAAAAGAAATAAGTAATGGTAAAATACTTTCTTAAAAATGTTTTTAATTCTTAATTGATCTAACACATAAACATTATTTTTGAAAAGATAATAGCAACAATATATTTGATGATTGTAGCTTACGTATAAGTGAAATGGATGACAGCAATGGCACGAGGGAAGAGAGGAAGGAATTAAAAATATTTTGTTATTATAAGGTACTTGCACTGCCTGTGATGTAATACAGGGTTATTTGAAAGTAGACTTGAATTTGTTGTAAAGGTATACTGCAAATTCTATGGAAAACACTAAAACTTTTTTTAAAAAAGAAGTATAATTGATAGGCTAAGAAAGGAAAGAAATTGAATCATATAAAATGCTCAATTAAAGTCACAAAAGGTAGAAAAAGTTTGGGAGTCAAAATTAGAAGCAAAGAACAAGGGCAACAAACAGAACATGGTAACAAATATGGTTTATATTAATACAACTATGTTAATAATCACTTTCAATATCAATTGGTCTAAATGCACCAATAAAAGATAAAAATTAACCCTTTTTTTCTAGGAAATTTATACTTTCTTTTTGTGATTGTTGTAAAATTACTTGATTAAAGGTGGCTTTTGTCAATTCCCATATATAAAATATGGTCAATGTAGTTTTTACTACCTTATTGGTGGAGGAAGAATAATAAAACACTAAGCAGTATCTCCACATCTAGATACAAATGGGTCTTTTAAAGTGACTGTAGTTGATAAAGTATCACAATACAGTAAATGTGGACAAGAAAAATGTCATCCTATGAGATCAAGGTCAACATTGCATTTTCTACTCTCTTGTAGCCAGCTAACATCACTGCCCGAAATAAATGTCCCATGAATTTATAAGATATACAATATTTTTCTGAATGGCAAAGAATCTCAATACTAAAAACAAAGTTTCAAAAGAAATTATATATAAAGTACTGATACACTTTGATAGAGGCAGGCTGGTGAGAGGATAGTTAACTAACAAAAAAAGGCTCAGATTAGCCTCAGAAAAGAAAATACAAAATGTGGTAAAATATCCAGAAAAGCCAAGGTGCTACATGGTATTCTAGGGCATAGGAGTAAGTGAAAAGAGGGGGAGAAAGGGAAAAGTTTCAAATGATGTATTTTATACATAGCCAAATTTTATAAGCAGTTTTCTATTAGCCTGTTGCTATTTTTGTTTTTATATGTATTATTTTATAATATAAATATTCATACATGTTCATTAAATCATTAAATTACTTATTTATATTATTATATCTCTATACAGTGTTTATGCAGTTTATGTAATTAATATTACATATTATCAATAATATTTCTTATATTTGTATTGTGTATATTTCATATTTTACATTGTTTTTACATGTAGCAATCCTGAAAATCTTTTAGAAAAATATTTTAAACATTTTTTAAAAAATTTTATTGAAATAATGCAGTGCTTAAGTTGGCATGAAGTGCCATTCAAGGTGTTCAACTTGTTTGTTTCCAGATTTGCTAGCACATTTTGTTTCACTGTATTTCAGAATGAAAACAATTATCATAAGACTATTTAATTGAATCTTTTATGTGTAAAGAAGGTGTTGGATATAATCATCATTGTGAACATTTTCAGTTTTAAAATTATTTTAGCTAGGCTTTGCTTCATATCCTTTCAGCTCTTAATAATTATGACTTTTAATTCTACAAACTATCTTCCAATGTGGAATTTATTATCCTCATTTTAAAGATGAAGAAACTGAGAACTTTCCAGTTCATGACAGTGAATGTTTGCACCAGGGTCCAAACTTTACACTATGAATATTAATGGCTTGTTGTGTGGTACATAGTACAATGACAAGGAACACAGAAATTGAGGTCATAGAGAGGAGAGTCCAAACACTGCTTTTCCCCTAATTAGATGTGCCCTTAATCAATTTTTTTAATCACCCTAAGCCTCAATTCCCTCACCCTTATAAGTAGACATTTACAGAACAAACCATTGTTTTTTGCTTCCTTCCTAAATAAGTTAAAACTTAGTTTACTATTTGCCTAGGAATCTAGGAGGATTTATTCAGCTGCAAAATAAATAACCAATTCTCTTTATTTTTTACCATGTGAGTGGATTTTATTGGCTTCAAGTCAGTACGGTTTTAAATGTATGAGCGTTTTTTGCATTTAAATTATTTTTAAATTGTGGGAATATAGATTTTTTTTCCAGTTTATGCTCAGGTTAATAATGCCATGTCCAATGTTTGTCATTTTAATGACTTTTAATTGTCCTTTGGTCAATATAAACATATGTTAAATGTTATTTCCTTGTAGCTAGTCGACATGTAGCCATCGTAATTGGAACTTTCAAACATGCAAAGAAAGCTGAATAGCAAAATTATAATTAACTGCTTTCTACTTGTACTTTTACTCTTTGTTAATTGTCACAGGTAAAGTAAGATATAGATTTCTAGAAATAAGTATTCTCATAGAGACCACTAACTCTATTATGTAAAATATTAAAGTTAAGAGTTATATTTACTGATACATTGAAGAGAAAAATATAGAATAATGCATTTGTGGGTTTGTACTAACTTCCAGCACTTCACTTATTACACATCCTATATTTCACCAACTAAATCATGTCTACCACAAAAGGTTTTGGTGAATTTAAGTTAACAGGTGACTTTGGCATTTCCCTACCAACGGAAAATATAGTAAAAATAGCATAACATATTTTAGTGATTAAGACAAATCATGATTGTTTAATGGATAACTACTTATTATTAGATTATTACAGGCTATCTTTTTGACAATCCATTCTAGAATTTTTCAAAAATTAAATTAACATTTACCTCTTGGTAATTTCTTGACTACAATATTTTCTCAAGCTTAAAGTGTTCTATAAATTATCTTTCTATGCTTTCATAGAATATCAACAATAATTTCACATTTTTAAACATTTGCTTTCTCTGTCTCTGCTCTCTCCATATATACATATGTATATGTGTATGGATATGGATATATATATTTATATACACAGATATACTTTTTTGCTGAAGGATTTTATTTAGTTGCAGATACTACATTATTTCGCCATGTACTGCCCAAGAACTAAGTCATTCTTCTATATAACTGCAGTACAATTTTGATACTGAGATAACTCAATACAATACTATTATCTAATACACAGTCTATATTTAAAAGTATGTATTTTTCCCTATCTTCAGAATTCAAGGAGCACATGTTCATCTTAACTGCAAAGTCTTTTGAGTTCCTTTAGTCTAGAACTTCACCAAAAAGCCTCTTTTTTTGTCTTATATGACGTTGATATTTTTGAAAATTCTAGGCCAGTTGTCTTGCACTTTCCACATAATGTTAGTTATCCACTCCAACTTGTTCTAAAAATGACAACTGTAGGCTTCTTTTGCAAAAAGACTATGGTGTATCTGGAATTGTAAATTCTTTATAGTTTATTTAATGTACATTATCTGTATATTATTTGTTCTAGCCTTTTATATTTAAAGAACTTTAGATTAATTTAAAGACTGTTTTAAAAAGGAAAAACAGGCAAACAAAAAACAGACACAAAATACAGGTGTTTAAAGCAACTGTCTGTAATAGGTGAAGATTACATTTTTGGAAGCACATTGACAACCTTTAACTTTGTAAGACCACGAGAACAGTTTCAGCCATTTTGGTTGTGATTAACATCTTTTTTCTCTTCTTTTTCCTTAAAGCATATTCTTCCAGTTTAGTTCTGGTGTTTGATCCAGGTTAGACTATAAGTGACCTGAGGACCAAGATATTATTTATATTTTAATTTTCTTTTTGTCCTTAGATGGTAGTCCCATCTCTGACACAATATTGTTTGTTGAAAGAAGTGGAGACTGAATGGAATTTTGCCATTACCATCAATTGTTTATCTGGTAATCTCCAATAAATTTCCTGATTTATTAGTTTGATACAGTTGCCATAACAAAGTACCACAGACTGGATGGCTTAAACAACAGAAATGTATTTTCTCAGATTTCTAGAGACTAGAAGTCCAAGATCAAGGTGTTGTTAAGGTTCGTTTCTCCTGAGGCTTCTCTCCTTGATTTCTTCTTGTATTTTCACATGGCATTCCCTGTGTGCATGTCTGTGTCCCAATCTCCTCTTCTTCTAAGGACACCAGTCATATTGGATTAGGGCCTATCTTAATGACATCATTCTAACTTAATTGCCTTCTTAAAAACCCATCTCCAAATATACTAACATTCACTGTGGGTAAGGACTTCAATAAATGAATTTGGGGAGGGGAGGCAATTCAGCCCATAACACCTGGTTATCTCCAACAGGACAAGTAGGCATGAGTAGAAATTCAGGGAGGCAGGAACTGGAGGACAAATCAACTATTACTGCTGGGACAAAATCAAGGTGGATGTCAGGAAATCATACTTAAGGAATTAATGCTAGCAAGCAGTTCGCGTTAAGAAAAAATAAAGATTAAAAAAACCTGTTCAGATCAGTGGGCAGAATGTAGTGGCAGCTATCATCAGGGAAATCTGTTAACTTATAGCAGGATCACAGGCAAAAAGCGAGATTTTGTAGGCAGACCTAGAATTCTCTAGGCTTCACCTGGCAAGAACAATATATTGCCCTAAGCTTAGAAGAAAAAACAACAAATTTATTCCACTTAAGAGAAATAGATATTAAATGGAAATTTGATGTCAGGCACCAAGGCAGATCTGATTCATTCATTTCTTCATTCACTCATTCAAGAAAAAGTCATCAAACTGTCTACAAAGAACTTATTATTACTATAAATATATATCAGGTATGTATTTATTATTATCATCATAGTTATGATTTATGATTCACATCAATATTCCCATTTAACAGATGAAGAATCTGAGCTTCAGAGAGGTCATCTATCAGTCAGAAGTGGCAAATGTAGTGCCTGAACTAAAGTCTATGACATTCCAAAGTCCATACACTTACATTATTTTAGAAACTGTAACAGCTTTGGAGTGATTTTGTATATTCATGTCCACCAGTTTTTCAACTATATATAGGTGGAAGTGAGATCTAAAGCAAGTTTTCCCTAGATTATGTAAGCTTCAATGTTAGATGAGATTCAGCATTCATTTAATATTTTTAAGTATAAATAAATATCACTTCATACCTGTTAGGATGTTATTATCAAAAAGACAAGAGATAATAAATGATGGTGACGATGTGGAGAAAAGGGAACCCTTGTACATTGTTGGTGGGAATGTAAACTGGTATAGCCACTATGGAAAATAATATGAAGGTTCTTCAAAAAATTAAAATAGAACTACCATTCGATTGAGTAATCTCACTTCTGGGTATATAGTCAGAGGAAACGAAACCATTGTCTTGAAGAGATATCTGCAGTCTCTTATTCATTGAACCATTATTCACAATAGCCAAGGTATGAAAAGCAGCCTAAGTGCCTAAGCGTCCACCAACTAATGAGCAGATTAAAAAAATGTTTTATATATACGTGTGTGTATATATATATATATATAATATTATATTATTCAGTATTAAAAGAAGGAGGAAATCTTGCCATTTGTGACAATATGGAAGAACCTGGAGGACATTACACTTAGTGAAATAAGACAGACAGAGAAAGACAAATTCTGTATTCTATCACTTATACGTGGGATCTGGGAAAAAAAGTTGAACTCATAGAAACAGGGAGTAGAAAAGCTGTTACCAGGGGCTGAGGGGTGGGAAGAATAGGGAGAAGTTGATAAAAGGGAATAAACCTTGAGCTATAAGAGGACTAGATCTGAGGATCTAATGTAAAATATGGTAACTGTAGTTGGTAACATTGTATTTTATACTTGAAATTTGCTAAGAAAGTAGAACTTAAATGTTCTTACAAAAAAAAAAAAAAAAGGCAGGTATGTGAGATGATGAATGTATTAATTAACTCAATGAAGAGAATCCTTCCACTATGTATATGTATATCAAGTCATCATGATGTACACTTTAAATATCTTACAATTTTATTTGTCAATCAAACTTCAATAAAAATAAATGTAAAGTGAAAAATTAATATGATACATTAAATCTCATTAAATCTCCTTGTGTAGTAACTATTCTAAGGTAGGTTCTGGACAAGAATGCTGAAAAGATGAAAATAACTAGCTAAAGTAAACTGTGACAGCCTTCCTTAAATCTTTCCTGATAAAATTCTGATTTGATCCTAGAAATGGGGAGGGAGAAATATAAGAGGGGTGGGATCAATAGCTCCGTTCATAGGGAGAAAAGGGAGAAGGAAAGGACAAAATGAACTACATTATTAAGAAACAGCTTTTACTTTTGTCCTTTAATTTGCCTAATAATCCTATTTCATTTTACAGATGAGAACAGTAAGGCTGAGAGTGATTAGAAATTTTACAAATGGCCAGGCCCATTTTAGAATTGTGATTTTTAATTCAAACCCACGTGTCCCATTTGCTCGTGGTCTTTTCAAATTACATGTCTAGGAATCAAGTAAAAAGTAACCGGATACTTCTACTGTCATCCTTTGTACACTCTTGACAAATCTGACTTCAGACAGGTTAAAATGCAGAGATTTAGTGATGTTTCCACCTTCTTCAGGGTTTTATTTTTTCCATTTCATTCAGAGATAACCCCACTATTCAGAAATTCTTTTATTTACTGAGATACGTAAATATTTATAATTTTTAATGTGTATTGGTAGAAAGAATAATGCTAACAAAAATATTGATGATTCTGGACTCTCTTTAAAACAATTTTTAGTTGTTAACTTATTCCCCTATGCCATGAGGTATACACTACTTTTATCCTTATATTACAGATTAGAAATCTGAAGATTAGAAATATTAAATAACTTCCACACGACCACTTCCCCAAGACTCTAATGTAAAGAACTCGGTGTACCTTATGTTTACTTAAAGAGATTTTCTGGGAATTAAGTAAGAAAAAAAAAAAGACATGACAAAGTCATCATTTGTTGTAAAGGTTTTTTAATAAAAAGACTTCTTTGCTGGAATTCCCAAGCTAAGGGAATTTCTGGTTTCTCAGGAAACATGCCATGTGCCTGAATAAACATAAGGCTACAGTGTATAGTACATGAGATATAGATCGAAATAATCTAATCAAGTAGCTATAATAGTTCAGAAGGAAAATGATTATTTTTATTGGAATGACACTTAAAAGTATTGGAGAATTGAATTTTTCTGCTGAGTCTTTTAGCGCAGAAAAAAATCTAAAATAATTTTAAACATTATTCCATGGTATTGCTGTTGCTTCCATTTTGTCTGGTATACATAATCTTTCTTATGTTATATCTAAACATCCATTTAAGGACTGGGAACAAAAAATGTTTATGGCAACCAAAAATAATGTGCTGTAATACTGACTTTCTATGTTTATTTTAACTTAAATTTAGAATTTAATGTGAATATTTCCTCTACCGAGAAATGGACTCCTCCAGCTTTTTTTGGCTATTGAAATTATATATTCTCTTTAAGACATGTTCTACATAGAGAGTAAGCATCTTTAGAATTATTAAATGAATGGTCCAGTAGGAATCAACTTATCCATTCAACTTAATTAAGAAATAATATTTGTTGAGCGTTACTAGGTACTAGGTTACACCAGTGAATAAAATAGATGAAGAACCGCACATTGATGAGGATAGCCATTCCTGCAGGACGGAACTAGCAAATAATAATTATAGAGTAAATAAGTAGATTTTATTTTGGCTCAAGGTGATAAGTAAAATGAAAACTATAATATAAGAGTGGAAATGAACGATTTGTTCTTTTAAATAGCATGGAAAGAATAGGTCTCACTGATAAGGTGACATTGGAACCAAGAATTAAAAAGAGGTGAATGGGAATTGGTATAACATTCATTGTTTGCAAATTTAAAATTTGAAATTTTAATAGATTTAAAAGTTTTAAGATGAAGAAAGAGACAATCAAATTTGAGTTTTAAAAATTGTTTTCTTGAAGGAGGGATAAATTAGGAGTTTGGGATTAGCAGATACAAACTACTATATATAAAATAGATAATCAACAAGGCCCTACTGTATAGCACATGGAACTATATTCAATATCCTATAATAAACCATAATGGAAAAGCATATGAAAAATAATATATATGTGTAACTGAATCACTTTGCTGTACACCAGAAACTAATACGACATTGTAAATGAACTATACTTCAATTAAAAATAAATAAATAAATAAATAAAAATAAAAATTGTTTTCTAATGGCAGCTTGGAGATGACTGGATGTAAGGCAAACTTAGAAGCAGAAGGATGTAACAAGATGCTATTTCCCAGGCAAAAAATCAATCAGGCTAAAGGGCCACAGGAGCATTGAGCATCTAAGAAGAAACAGACTGGAGACAACAGCCTCTGTCTTTAGGTAGTTCATACATAGTTGAGCTGTTTTAAGCCATTAGCATAGTCTGTTGAGGTATCGCAAAGTTCTGGGTCAACTCTATACCAAACCAGCTACATGTTCTCACTCAAGTGCTATCTGTACTTCTCACACATCTGCCAAATTTTTATCCAATAAACTGATTAAACTATTGATGATTACTAAGTCAAAAGGTTGTCACTATTTCATTTCATACTACCATAAAAACATCCTAATTTTAAAATTTTCTGGTGCCTTTTAACCAATGGGTATTTAAATAGTGTCACAAGCATGGAAATTAAGGGTTTCACTTCATTAAAAAAAACAGTTTGGGAAACAGAACTAGAGAACATTGATTCATTTATCATTATTCTTTGAAAGTGAAGTTGTTCAAATATCTTCAAATTTAATAAAATATATCAACTTCCCACACAGTTTCCTCTCATTCATGAAAATGCTATCAGATATTTTTCTAGACGCCTTTTTCAAACACAGATATACTGATAGCAGGTAACGAACAACTAATTTAATGGAGAAAAAAAAAATCTCTGAAACACTAATTTCTACTGAGACGTGGTTTACTTTTGCCTTTATAAAACTTTGAAAAACCTGCTTGCTCATTCCTTTCCACAGGCACCAGTCACAGTTTTTCAACTCTGGAATTCTTGACTGAAATATTAATGAAATAAATATGCAAATTAGGAGTAAATGCACAGAAATACATACACCTAATGACACATATCTGTAATTTCAACCTCTCTGTTAAATGTCAGTTTTAGTTAAAGAAAATCTAGATATATCTGAATTGACTGAGGCTTAGCACAAAGAGTAAGAATTAAAAACTATTTATGCTCAATGCATAGTAAATTAAGTATTTGTTTCTGGGAAGAATAAAAACTTTACGTAACAACAGTAAAAAGACTTAACTATAAGCAACTTATAAGTTATTTTCCCTAAACAATTCTAGGGTGTTTGCCAAAAATCATATAAAAACTCTTTGTTGCTTTTACTACATTATAATTAGTATTACTCCCAAACGTTTATTAAACTGTCACGATATTTCATTCAACCTAAGTTTTACCTTTCCCCCAAATATTTCATTTCAATGGCTTTAAAAAAAAATTAACCTGGCACAATGTTAATGCAAAAAAATATAATCTTACATATAGTAATTATTCCTCATTTAGTAAAATAAACTAAAACAAACAAAAAACAATAAAAATTTATATTTTATATATTTTTATTTAAATATAATCTCTTAATAACTAATATTCTCATGATAGTTAATTTAATCTTGCTCTATAATTTATAATGTTGAAAATACTATAATTATTCCCACTTTTAATTTGAAAAATTGCCCAAAGAGCAATTATACATAGGTCAAATTTTTACCTTACTATTCCAAGATGAAGATCGCACAGAGCTCACCCTGTGGAGCTTATATTCTCTTCAATGGCTGTGACTGATACCTTTATATATCATGTAAAACCATGACCCTCAGGCATTCCAGGTCAATGTCTACACTCTCATTCCATCTCTGTATGCAGAAAATGGAAAATATAACTAACTAAAAACATATATACCCTGGATTATAGTCATTAACCAAATTGTGTAATCAAACACAAATTTCACTCTTCACCACTAGCAAATAGACTTTTGGTTGAATGTTTCAATTTCTAACATGTTATATTTTGCCTGAGTCAAAGTATTCATTGGCTAAAAGTACTTACAGTTATACTCATTTATTCCTCTTTATTTCAAGTGATAAAAATGCATCTCAGACTAATATAGGGTAAGCACATAGTAAGCTTCCTCACATAAACAGGAAAGGTAGGTGGGTTGGTCGAGAAGATTGTAACCAGATACAAATTTCCATCAGGGCTCTCCCTCAGAGCACCTTTTCTCTACAGGAGTCAGCAAAGCCTCATAGGATGGTTATCAGGGAGAAAATGACATTTTACTCCACTCGAGATTGAAAATACTGGAATATTTGATAATACTCCAGTAATACTGACTGATCTACTGATCAATTATGGATTCTTAAATCAAGCAGTATGGCCACACGTTTAGTGCATTGCGTATTGTTGGTCCATATTGGCTTTATGTATTCTTCTTCTGCCAAGAAATGGAAGTGATTGGATGAGGTCTCTATTTGGTAGCCACCATTGCAACATCACCTCATTGATGTTGTGGGCTGGTGGGTAGGTGAATAGTCAGATAGGCGAGGGTGGGTGACTGGAGTGGCTGCAGAAGTGCTCTGATGCATAACAATATTTGGCATATAGATCAAAAGTAACCCTCAAAAAATTTTTTTTGAGTTACAACATTTAGCGTTCTGAAAAGCTATACAAATGAGGTCATTTCTTTTAAATACACGGAAATGAAGTGTTCTTTGAAAAATAATGTGTTTGTTTCACTGGGTTGCATTTTGATGATGCAAATCCAAGTCAGAAAACTAAGCAAAGAGCCTTGTCCAGAGTTTTGTGATTAAACTATACATTCATTATAACCTAGGACCTTCAGAATGACATAGTAAATTAATGTGGAGGTCTCCCAATACTCTCAGTCTATACTCCATACTCCTTTGGAAGACACAACTGCTCTGCAGTCAGTTTTAACCAGTTGATGTTAAAATCAACCTGGTCCATCAATCCAAGATCAGAAGATTTGTCCATGTTTGTAAAAAATCTTTCAAGGGATTAATTTAGTGCTAATGCCATCACAAGTGGAATACCAATGGGTAAACCCCTTGCATATGCAGCTAACTCTTGTTGTTTCTTTTTTTTTTTTTTCTGACTGTGGCTAAACATAGATATTTGGCATTTAAAAATTGAATTAATTATTCCAAATATTCATCTCAAAACAAGACAGTATTAACAGCATATGAGGAGTTACCGAAAAATAATATACAATTAAACATTAAAATTCTATTATAATAACGTTAGTGGTAAATTATTTTATGAAATGGATAAATGAAAGTGATAAGCAGTCCTTGTAGACCATCATGTTTCATTTTTTTTTTCCTACCCAAACCTCACTGAGGTGTAATTTTATTCAGATAGCCTCTTGCGATCTTGAAAATGCTAGCTCTCATGAAAGGCTTGCTTCACTGCCCTTGTTTTACAATCATTTTTCTCTTATGCTGCACCTTCCTTAATTTTTAAAACAAATATGATAATTGAATGAATGAATTTCCTAAAGACCTACAAAATCTAGCATTTAAAATGTCAGTATAGAGACATTTTGAACTATAAAATTATCATAATAGCTCACATTTGTATAGTACTTTACAATTTAAAGAGTCCTTTAACATATTTTATGTACTTTGATTCTCAAGTTAAAGTTGATAAATGAATAAAGACTCTCCCAATCATCTCAGTTTTAAAGATAAAAAATTGAAGCACATCTCAATGACTTCTTAAGCCCTATTTCACATAATATGTACACAAAATTTGTTTGACTTAATTTTCTCCCAAACCCCTCTTTCATTCACATTGCCAAACTGCCTTAGGTCTAATATTTCTTAGCTTTATGATTAAAATTAAATTATTTCATGTGTTCTTAATATGAGAGGCGAGCTCTTTATGAAGACATACTTTAATAATAATAACTTGCCATGTAAGTTTTGACAAGCGAATAATACTTTATAAACACTTTATTCACATTATCTCATTTAATACAACAACATTCCTTTGAGGTTATTATTTTTAGTGAGAAAGCTGAGTTTTGGAGAAATTAAGTATATTACCTAAAGTCACATAAATAGCAAACAGAGTTGGAAATTGAACATGGTCAAATCGTCTCTATGTGTCTAGTTAGATATATCAACAACTGCAATAAACTGGTCATAGAATTTAATTTCATAAAAAGATCAAAATTATAAATTTCCTGAATAAAATATTATTTACATATCAGATGCTACTCACAAATGAAGCATGGCCATCTCTCTCACATCTGATCATCAGTCATCATTTTTTTTCTCTAGGAAAATTTACTGAATAAGAAGAGTTTTCTACCTAATAAGTATCTTAAAACATTAACAAAAAGTTGCAGTAAACTAAATAGAGAGCTAACTACTAATCTAGAAAGACTCTCAAAAGAAATGTAAGACACACTTGCAAGAGGGAGACTCAAAAACTTGAGCTACTGTCAGAAGCCAAACATTTTGATACCAGCATATGGAGCTCAGTTCTAAATTTCAGTGCACAAAATGGGGCACTCAACCCACTTAACACTTCCAAAGTGACATATGAACTGAAACTGAGATCTGCTTCCGGTAACCCATCTTTTCATTTTTTTCTAGAACGTTCATGGAAATGATCTGTTCCATTCATTTATCAGTTAGATACTTCACTGCCTCTGACCTGGACTGGAAGGAATTGAGTCTCATTATCCTTGGTAGAATACTTGGTCAGTTGTCTGTCATAACCCTCCTTAATTGGTGGCACCATAGCTTCTCATTTGATTGTATTTTATATTATTTTATTTTTTCTAAATTTTAGTCATACACTCATTCATTACACACGGTCTCGGGTCATTTTACCACTTTGTTTTATCTCTCCTGGATTTCCCAGGATGCCTTCATGAACATATACGTATATACACATTCCTTTATAATCATTGTTTCTTTGACAGTTTTTTCTACATCTTCCTTCCTCACTAACAACAACAACAGCAAATTGTTAGTGAACAACTCCCCCTTACATTCCGACACAAGTACAATCAACTGATTCAGTCCTAAATAATTTTTAATTGCTACATAGTATTCAAAATGTGTATATATTTAATATATATAATTTAATATAAATATCTACGTTTTATATTGTATATGAATGAAACATAACATGGTCAGCTATTCCTGTATTGATGAGCATTTGCTTTGTTTCTAACATTTCACTAATCTAAAAAAAAGTTTATTGCTTATATGTGTGTGTGTTTATGTACTACTATCTATCATTCTGACTATACATATCTCTATCCCTATCTATCTATCTATCTACCTATCTATAATCTATCTATCTATCTATGAATACACACACACATACACACACACACATACATATATATACATACATAAATGTGTGTGTGTTATCCTGGGTGATATTTTTTTAAAATGTGACTTGCTATATCATTATATTTCTGTATTGTAAAAGGTGTAATTGTGAAAAAGCCACATAATTCCACTAACAATTTTTCCTTACAATCCTTTTCTCCTTATCTCTATTAGCTCTAAAACCCGTTTAGGGATTGTGGACTATTTGTAACAGTCTACCCTGATATTTTGGCTTTTGCAGGGCAAATTCTTAAACAATTATTGAGCATTTGTTTGACTTTGAAGCTCTGCATTAGCTGAGCTATGAAAGTAACATGCACAGAAAGGATCTTTATAATAACAGAGAATTAGGTAACAAATAACTTCCTTCTGCATTATTCATTTGATTTTCATCAGCAACCTGTGCCATAAGGTAAAGCAACACGATGATGTGCACTTTACAGCAGATGACACTGAGCAGCAAAGAAATAAGTTCCCTGCACAAGATCAGAGGAATTAGGATGAGGAACCAAGCCCTTTTCTGTACCTTACATTTGCATTAAAAGATGATAAAAGTTCTACATATTCTAGAAACACAAAGGGAACAGCTTTACCAATTGCCAAAATTAGAAAATGTAAAATTTATTTTATTCACAGTGGATTAGGTGTTTTATGTTTCCATCTATAAAATATATGATTAGAAATGTATCTTTCTAATTATTCACAAAATATTAAGTCTAACAGGCACGTAAGAGATCTAGTCTCCCCTTTGAAGTCTACATATGACAGCATAAAGCCAAGATAATTTTTATTTTCCCTGTTTTTTTAGCTAGTCAGTAGCCCACTAGCATTAGAAGATTGGTCTCCTGACTCCAAGCCTAGTGTTTCTAATCCTATTCCCACACTGAGTTTTAGTCCTTTGAAAAGTAAGTTGCTTCCATTCAGACAGGACTAACCGATTAACCCCATCAGAAAGAGTTGCTTTCATGTCTAAAGCATAGTGATGGATTTTGATTGGTAACCTAAGGCAGAATGGACCACAATTCTATTACTAATCTAATGAACTATCCATTACTACACTAGACAACTTTTATCATCTTTTAATGCAAATGAGTTACTGTTCAATACTTCTGCTAAGTGTGTGTCTCATAGCATTACCCAGTTGACAGGACCATTACATAAAAATGGATAGTTCATTTTGACAATACAAAAAATATAAACTTTTCCTTGAATATTTGCTGCCCCTCCAAGTGAAAAATTGTCAATATTCCATAAGCTATAGTTTTGATTTTTGATGTCTTTCTTTATGGCAAATTCATAAAAAAAAAAACTTACCTAGTTCTACATTATTTCTCTAAAAGGCATAGTTAAAATTACCAACCTCCTTAATATTTTTAATACTTTCAAATTGGAGGTGTCTCTCATCTAAAGAATTCATTCATCTAAAAGTATAGCCAGTGTAGCTATTCTAACCTTCTACACAGATGGTGTGGAGGCAAGTTACCCTTGGTTTTTGTCTGTCAGATGCTCTCATGGGAAGAATAAGTCTTTCCAACCCCTTCCTGGCAAAGGGGACAGGAAGAGTCTATAATTTAGAAGCAACAGTGGCCAAGACTTAGTGGTAACATTTGTGATGTGTGGTTCTAGGTGTCTGTATGAGACAATAGCATCTCACTAAGCCCCACAGGAGTCATCTAATGGTATGATTTGGCCATTATTTCTGGCTGCATGACCCCAAATCCTATTTCTCTCTTTTTTTTGGAGACTCTGTGAGCTATCTAGCATTCTTTATTATATTCACTTTCTCAACAAACCAGCTGTAGGGGATTTCTGCTTTTTTTTTTGCAACTAAGACCCCCAGCTGATATAAGAGTAATGAATCAATATACTGTGGCCCTCAAAGCTGTCACCATCTGTCTAGATTTTCAAGCAAGCTGTGGCAACTTGGTTCATCTCATAAGCAACAATGTTTTTGGCTATGTTCTGTGTTTGATGTGAAAAAAGCAATGGGAATTTTAAAAGGCCCTAGCTTTGAAGTTAACAATCTAGAAAAGTAGACAAATATATGTTTAATTACTGTTTAGCATGATATGTTCTATGTTAATGCAAACTTTAGTGTATTCTGGAAGCATAGAAAACTCCAAAAACTCAGTCTGGATGTGTAATATTTCTCCAGATGCAAAATACTTAAAAAAAACATTTTAAGAAGACAGAAGAGCATAAGCAAACTCACATAATTGAAAGTGAATGATGCATTGACAATTCAATATATAGTCATATAATGTAAAAATCGAAGGATATAATTAGAACATCAGGAACTGACAGGAAAGCAGTGAAAGTCAGTTTGGGACCAGATAATGAAGATGATGAAGGTCCTTAAAAATTTTGCTAAGGAATTTGAATATACACTGTGGTAGACTGTATAATGTCCCCTCCTAGGATGCTCACACCTTAATCCCTAGAATCTATGAATATGCTATCTAACATGGTAAAGATGACTTTACAGATGTGATTAAGTTAAGGTTCTTGGGATGAGGAGATTATCCTATATTAACCAGGGTATATAATATTAATACATTAGTCTATATTATTAATTATATTAACTGTAATCACAAGGGTCCCTTTAAGAGGAATGAAGGAGTCAGTAGCAGACATGTGACTACAGTAACAAGGGGTCAGAGTGATGCTAGGAAGGGTCCAAGAGTCAAGGAATGAGAGAAACCTTTAGAACCTGAAAAAGACAGGGAAATGGATATTCCCTTGATGTCTCTGAAAGGAACACTGCCCTGTCACCACCTTGATTTTAGATTTCTGACCCCCAGAACTATAAAAGAATAAATTTGGGTTATCTTAAGCTGCTAAATTTGTGAAATTTTGTTACAGCAGCTATAGGAAACTAACACATACACTTTACAAGAAAAAGGAACATTATTAACATTTGTAATCCAAGTGAGAAATATGCCAGATCCTCATTTTATAAAGCTGAGTTGAATGAGGTATGAAGGTTTAATCAGAGCGACATTTAGAGTTAGGAAAGATAGGTGGCATTTGCAATAATTAGTTGAAATTTTCTGTAAATGAGAAAAGAAAGGAAGGGACAATGTGAGAAATATTATAGTGGTAGAATTTGTTGATATAAGAAATATAACATGTTAGATAAAAGGGGATCTCCTAGATTAAAAAATGTAAAATATAATGAACATTTACAATATAGGTGGTACTCTGCTAAGAACTTTGTATGCATTGCTATATTTGTTTCTTATGTCAGCTCTATGAATTGGATATTATTATCATCATCCTATTTTACGAAAAGAAGATTCTAAATTAGTTAGACAGAGTAACTTGTCACAAATCATAGAGCAACTGAACTGCCATGTAAATAGGAATGATAGGAATGCTGACAGGAATGAAGAAAACATGACTGGGACAACAGTGCTACTGAGCCCATAAACACAGTCTCCTTTACTTCAGGAAAGGAATGGAATATCCAAATACTCTAAGGATCTGGCTTTGCATAATGCCTCCCTTGCTAATACAAGTGTTTAGGAATATATAACTTTGGGGAAAATATCAGTCTCCAGAAACAGGGTCCCAAAGGACTACCAAGCAATTGTGAAGGTAGCAATCATCCCTTATGCCTGGAGGAGCTGTACAGAAAGTGTCTAGGGAGTGACATACCAAAAAGTGTCCTCAGGTTCCCACATACTTGCTAACCCATACTTAAAAGTTGTCTTTAACTGCAAATGCTGGGCAAGGGACCATACAAAATGCCATATATAATTTTGAATTTGACATTGTATTTTCTGGAGATGAAAGATATTAGAAAACAATCAAGAAGTGAGGAAATCTACTCATCTCTGAAAATTCAATGTGGTGTCAAGGTTAAAGATTTAATAGAACAGTGAATACATTTAGTATCTTAACTTTCAGAGAAACATATAGCAAGTAGCTGTATGGCAGTGAGGCTCTGAATTTTGTTTAAGAAACTATTTGTGAGATAAAGACTGGTTAAGAACATAATGTTCATCTTATTTGTTTACTTTGATTTGGTAGAAATTTGTCTAGAAATCTTCTATAGTTTTAATCTCCGAGCCTGAAAAGAAACCAGAATGTTAAGTAATAAAAAACTTTAAGATCATTTTGAAAATTGTACAGTTGTTTTTAGTAGGTTTAATGTTTCAAGTGAAAAATGGCTGTATATTAAATATATTACTTTAAAACATCATGGAGAAAACCATCTTAAAAATGTGTGACTTTAAGGGGAATACTTATGAATAAATGTAGAGAATATTTGACTTAGAAATTTTCTTTCTGACCAAACAATCAATTCTAAAGACAATTAACTTTGGTTCAATGAGCCTGTGTGATCACTTTATGCTTTCACTGAAGGTTTGTTAGTGACAAAACCAGGGCATATTCTTTGGTCGATGCATGGGCATAAGTTTAAAATGGCACAAAATATTGAAAGAAGATATTACTCTGATGAATCACCCAATAAAATTCCTTAGATGAAATAATGGAAAGATTTTCACTAAATATTTGAAAGAGCAATTTGGGAAAAAATAATACTCTGACTAAAATGACTCGAATGTTGTAGTGGGTTAAATGTGGCTGCAAATTCTCCCATTGAGGGATGGAATTTTTTCTATCCTTTTAAAAGTGGAAAGTGTTACTTTTCACCCTTTGAAAGTGTGACTCTTTTGACCAATGGAGCACAGTGGAAATGAAGATCCAGATTCAGGTCACTGGCAGTTTCTTTCTTGCCCTTGATATTGGACAAAATTTGTGTGCTTCACTAGCCAAACAATCTAGAACATCGAAGTTTGGAGTAGAAAAATGTTTATTGCAGAGCCAAGCAAGGAGAATGGGTGGCTCATGCTCAGAAAACTCTGAACTTCCTGATGGTTTTCAGGGAAAGTTTTATAGGCAAAATTTGGGGTGAGGGCTGCAGGGTGTGTGACTTTCTTCTGATTGGTTGGCAGTGAAGAGGGCAGTGTTCCAGAAATCTTGGGCTCAGCCTGAAGTTTCCATTCTCCACCTGGGTGAGGGCCTTAGTTCCTGAAGAGGAACTCAAAGATATTGTTATGTATATCCCTTGTGGAAGAACCAGGATACTGCTGTAATATCTGCACCATAGTTTCTTGATTGTTTCTCCTTTGTTTCTGCATTCCCTTACTTTCCTGATTAACAACTGTTTGAATCTGCTCTTCGGTATTCAGAAAGGTGTAGGAAGCTGAAGACTTTTTCTTGCATATAAGAAACAGGGGACAAGGAAGGGCTTTTGTACCCAGGAGGACCTCACAAGATTCTGCTTGGTTACGCTCTCTTGGAGCTCCGAGCCATTGTATATGGAGTCTGAATTCCCTGCTGGAGAGACCAGGAAAACAATGTGAAACTACATGGAGAGAAGGGCTACCCGTTTGTGTCCTATCTTACAGTTGTTCCCTCCAGGCACTAGTCCTATGAATAAAGGCATCTTAAACATCTCAGGCCAGACCAATCACCAGCTAAATGCTACCTTAATGCCCCTGAGTATGCCATATGGGACACAGGAAATACCATCTGATCCCTGCTGACATTCATGACCTACAACATTGTGAGATATAATAAAATGATAGCTGTTTTATGCCAATAAGTTTTGAGGTACTTATGTGCAATTTGCATAACTTCACTGTTCCTCCCTCTCCTCAGCTATAAAATAGACAAGAATCTTGAAAGTTTTCATGAGGCTTAATTGAATTAGTGCAATGTAAAGCTTTAGATTGTCATCTATTGATTTTTACCATAGTAACTGGCACTTAGCAATAACTGACTTTTTTGGAGCAATTCCTAGTTGCTAGGCACTGCGTGGAGACTCAGTAGATGGTTGTCCCTCGTGCAGAAAAATTACACTGCTAAATCTCTGAGGTTGAAAAAGCACTTTAATTTTTCTCCACTTGTGGGGGTAAGTTTACATTGATTCTTCTTAGTTCAATCATCGTGCCTTGTTTTGTTAAAAGCCAACCTTTTTTCAAAGCAGTTAATCAGGGTTACAGGAAAGCTCACCATCTACTTTTATGAGTGAATGTATGACTTTGACTATATAAACAAAAATACTTTACATCTATAAGACATAATTTATAAATACTTTCTAAGGATGTCATATATTTTTCATCTAATAAATAAATCTTGTCCAGCATACAGTGAAGAATTATTATCCCCACTTCACAGATGAAAATCATAAGAGTCAGGGATGGGAATGAAATGTGAAGATCAGTATTAAATGTATGAGCTGAGATGAGAAAAAGTTAAGACCTCTTTCAAGATATTTTGCAGTATTCCTTCTTTGCTCTGGCATAACAATTTGAGCTAAAAAAAATTGTGTTGTACCTTTTCAAATTATTTTCCTCTTTTTTTGACATTCAGATTATTTTCTTCTAGAAGATGCATATCAGTCTAAAATATGAATTTCAGGAATGCAAGTTACTTTTGTTTAGAAATCTCTAAATATTGCTTTTGGATAAATGAATTCAAAAGTGAAATCCCAAAAATAATGCCCAGAAAAAAATCTGAGTAAACAATTGCCAGCCATTTTTGTACAAGTGTGGTGCAAAGTTCTTTGTCCTGAGAGGAAAAAAAACCAATCTCACTTAATGTGCCTTAACACGGATGCTTAATGTGCAACAAGTGTCGTTTCCAGGCAACCTCTGAGCAGGTGTTTAAAACTGTTCTAGCCCCAGAATAAGTGTCCCTGCTGTGGTATCACACTCTTGAAAAGCTCCAGTGGAGTCTGTGGCTAGAATTACATATAACACACATAGATATGTGATTCTCAGAAATGCATGAGATAAACAAATTGTTCTTTTATTGAAAATCCTAGTGTAAAATTTAAAATTAAAGTAACTTTCATTTTATCAAACCCTTTGCCAAGAGACACTGTCTAAATGTAAATTAATGGGCTCATAAAGAAAATGTGAAATAACTGAATGACTAGAAAGAATATTATCAGTCTAAAAAGTATCTCTTTAACACCTACAAGTTTTTTATTCTTAATTTTTTTAATTTGTGACAGTAGAGAATAAGGTCATGTCTATGAGTGCCCACCCCCAAAGTCAATCAACAAATTTGTTAATCCGACGACTGCATGATGTAAAGAGTATGCCAAAACTAGTCATCATGTCTAAGGATTTTATGTCCACAGGACAAGATATGTAGTATTTAGTCCTCTACAATTATTTACATGTCTCTACAAATAATAGCTAACCTATTTGAGTTTTAGTTTTCTGTAAAATGGGACTAAAACTGGAGCCTACCTCAGAGGCTAGTAGTAAGTATGACATAAGATATCTTTATAAATTTACAGCATACTCTTTAACGAAAAGTGAGCTAGTCTGTACAAGTAGAAAAGCTATGTTGACAGTGTTTAAGAACATGGAGTTAAAGAGTCTGGATCAAAATTCAGGTTCAACACCTTAAGAATTATAACTACAAGCAAATTAATTACTCTCTCTCTCTGATTTATTTTCCTTATTTAAGAAAAATAACTGTTTACCTCATAAGATTGTGATAAGAATTAAGTGATGTTGGGACCCATAGAAAAATTCCTGGAGCATGGTGAAACCTTGGTAAGTATAAGTAACTTATTTTAAGTGAAACAGCTATAATTTTTACTCCAGTCCAAAGTTACCAGTTAGTTCAATTTTTACATTCAATTAAGCAATTCAGAAAAATATTGCCTTTTTGAATTATGTAGGGAAAATACATTTTTTTTCCCCATTTTTGGACTCTGGGTGACATTTAACACTTTGAAAGAAATCATATGCAACCTGCATTAAGTAGGTATTCCTGACAATGGTGAGATGCCAATTCTGTGGTAGTATTCAATTTTAGATTATAATGAAATATTCCATTCTGCTTGGCTTCTCATAGACCTAGTTACAGTTTCCTAGGTAATGAGCCTATAACATTTATCTATAACTAAAGTAATATTCACAATCTAAGTAACAAATTTAAACATTAATATTGCCATTTGCTCAGTTATTCTTTTACTAAATCAAAATTATTTAATAAACACCATTTATATACCAGAAACAGAAACATGTACTGAGCATAAAATGGAGAGCAAAAAAGAAACCTTCCCCCATCTATTTATTAATGTTACCCAAGGGGTCAAGTGCCATTAAGTCCTCTCTCCTGTTAAGCAAGTAGTCAGTGTTGGTGCAATACTAATTCATTTTAAATTTCCCTACTCCAAATACAAACCATTCTTTCATCACACCTGAAATTGAAACCAGAGACTCCCCTGGGCTGATTAACTTTTTCCAAAAGTTCATTTGTAACACTACGAGATTATACTCGTAGAGAAGATACTATGTATAATCATATCAGGAACAGGTATGTTTGTAAATATAATGTGTCAATAGACATGAGACTTCCATGTAGCATAGTGCCCAGTAGATAGTAGATGCTCAAAACAATGTTGATGGAATGGGGAAATGAATGACTGCTTCTAATAATAGCAAAGGCAACAACAATCCTAACAATTTTCTATTCAGTGATTACACTTCACATATTTTATGTTTAAACCTTACAGCAGCCTTGATATTTAGATATTATCTCAATTTTACATAAAATTGAAATGAGGGCCAGAAAGTTTTAGAAGATGAAAAATCATTCCTAATAATAAGAAACCAATTGTTCCACCTTGAAATTAAGGAAAATAGGCATAGTGAGCTTTCAGGATGTTCTGTAAAGATACATGCTTTGAATGCACAGCTATGAACCAGATAATAGGCAAGATGAAAACAGGAAGTAGGATAGTCTCTTACAGATATCCCTGTACCAACATGGGGGATCTTCATTCCAGGACACCAGACAGCAGGAGACTTAGAAAGCCACCAGGGTTAACCTACTGACTGACTCCTTTTCCTCTCCCTGGGAGGATATAAACTCATTGAAGCCAAGTTCTATTTAGGTATCAAAAGAGCTGAATGCTTGTAAAAGGGAAAAAGCAAAAGAAAAGGCAAAAAGAAGTTGTCTGTTTCTGAGATTACTCCTACTGTCACCCAGAACTGCATATCTGGAAGCCAACTCTTTTCTTCCTGAGACATTTTTTGTTTTGTTTTGTTTTGTTTTTATGGCTAAACAAATCATAATCTTACAGAGCACGCCTGTATGGTCTCCTGTAAAAATAAGCAGCCTACCTGAAATGTTCACCGAAGTGCATAGAATGTTAAGCAGGATACATGAGTGTTTTGGAGAATTCATGAAACTGATGAAATTCGATGTAAAATTGGTCATGTCTTTTTCTTTGAGCATTTTTTAAGGAAAATATTCTCATCTTAATCAGAAGCTCAAAGGATTTTGTAAACCAAATGTGGTATCTTGGGAGACATACAGTAATAAATGCTTTATGCGTGGTGTATGATAGAAGCACACATAGGTTGCCATGGAATTTGAGATTAGAGTTATAGGTTCAGACATAGACATCACAGAACAATTCTAGCAAAAGATAATACTTAAAATTACCCTTAAATGATGAGTGGGAGTTAACTGGCTGCTTTAAGATGGCAAGAACACTTCTAGTGAGAGAAAAAGTAAGTGCAAAGAGACAATTGCTAAAGAGCCCGATTCTTCCTGGAAACAGCAAGTTGTTCAGTATGGTCAGAATTAAGGGTGGAAAGAGAATCATTGTAAAAATAAAAGCCCATTTCCTGGTTAACCCATTAAATTATCTTAATTCTTTTAAGCCCTTTTAAGCAACAGAATCTCTTGTTATCTGACAGCCTATGGCTTAAGATATTAAAGTTCAATAATAAAATCCAGTTGGAGAGGACAGGGAATCGAGAAGATACTCATTTTGCTTTTGGGGAAATGTATTAAGTTTGAGTAATAATGTCATCATTCAAAAAAATAAAATAAAGTAAATGTTCAGATTTTAAAATGAGTCTTTGAAGCCAAAGGTAGAAAGTCAAGCACTCAAAAGAAAGCAATAAAAATACTTTTGGAAAAAGATGTGTTATCAAAAACAGAAAATAAATATAGAGAGTTTCTGATTTGTGCACCCGCTAAAATGAAAGAAAACCTGAAATCTATGAAACCAAAGATTGTAGACAAGATGACAAGTCCAAAGATTTGATTGAAATTATAATATTGGGAAAGAGATTAAAAATACAAGAAGTAAGGAAATGATTTAATAAAAGTAAAATATAGTGAAATTAATTTTAAATATTTTGTAACGTATTAGTAACAGAAACAATTATGTAAAAACTCAAACCAGTGATGTAGAGAACAAATTTACATTCCTAGTTGAGAATTCATGGTGAGAAGTTTAAAGGATAAAAATCATCTGAAAGAAGAGGATGAACCCTGGGTGGGTTAGGGTTAGGATTAGAATTAGAATAGGACTTAGTGCAAGAGTTAAGATAGCGTTAGCTTTGGAATTGTATCAAAAGATCATTGAAATTACTTGAAGAGTCAAGAAAAGCAGAAAAAATTAAAATATTCAAATTATTACAGAGAAAGTATTTTCTGGATTGAAGAAATCACTGACTCTACAGATGAAATCATTCCTTGATTTGCATGACTAATTAAATAAAGGGAACAAAACCACTCTGGGGATATCTTAGTGAAATGCTTGACTTTTAAGGAAAATAAAAGAAAAACCAAACATTCAACAACACACAGTCAGAAGAAAAAAGTTTATAAAAATTAAAAATAAATCACCAGAGCCTTTATAATCCTTTACATAGGATCAGTTAATTTTCACATAATAGAATTCCTTAACTGTGGAATTTGTGGAAAACATCCCAATTTGTTTTCCAAAATAAGCATAATCCTGACATCAAAAGTGATTTTACAATAAATGCTTTGTTACGAACTTGACTGGATTCAATCTGGCTTCATTCTTTATTTGCTTTGTAACATTGGGAAATGTTACAAATGTACTAGTCATCTCTGATTGCCATAAAATATAATAAAAAATTTTAAAACATAGACTGGGTGGTATAAACAACAGAGATTTATTTCTCACAGTTCTGGAGGCTGGAAGTCCGAGATCAGGGTGCCAGCACAGTTGGGTTCTGGTGAGATCCCTTGCCCTCACTTGCCTACAAGGCAAAGACAGAGCTCTGATGTCCCTTCCTCTTCTTGCAACAACACTAATTTCATCAGGAGGGCCTCAACTTCATGCCCTCATCTAAACCCAATTATTTCCCAAAGGCCTCATCTCCAAATATCATCACTCTGGTTACAGCTTCAACATTTGATTTTTACAGGGGCACATCTCAGTTCATTGTACTTACCTTCCCTACATATAAAAATGAAGTATTAATACAACATCTTCTTTAGAGGGCTGTTGTGAAAAGCAAATGAGATAATAGGTGTAAGGGAGTTAGAAGAGATGCTAGTACGTGGTCAATACTACATGAGTGCTGGCTAATATTGTTAATTATCTCTGGCCATGATCACTGATAAATAGACATAAACAAAATGTTTAACAAAATGCAGGCAATTCTAATCTAGCAGTTCTATTAAACTAGATGATCAAAAAAATCATTTCTTGAATTCAGGGAATTTTATCTTTATTTTATTAAACAGTATAATTCATCTTATTACTAATTTCACATACACTATCCATATTATCATATTAGGGGATAATAGAAATAACTAAAAGGAATTTATAATATGACTTAGAAAGAGCGAATACTAAAGAACTAAGTCTGAACATCATGCATCATTCTGAAAGCTTTGAGGCATTCTCATAAAAAAACAGAAAAAAGATAAATATGCCACCATTAGCTAGTATTATTTAATTCTCTCTCAAAAGTATCAAGCCCTGAAATAATAAAGTGCTACTGCATTCATTCTCTTAAAGAAAAACATATCTTAGGGTATAATCATTAGTATAAGTTGAAAAATTATTATTATGTTCAAATAAACTGATTGTTGTCCTGAGAATCAAATTAATTTTACAAACACTTAGGAATAATTAAATTAATTAAAAATTAAAAATAAGATAATTATTCAATAAGTGGTATAAAAATTTAAAAATTCACTGACCTTTGTAGGTATGTCTAATCAATTCTACATTTTTTAGTTGTATTATATGCACCCTATTTTCTTTGATCCTAAAATGTCATCAATTTAAAAACAGAGGAAGGGGTCCATGCCACCTTTTTGTCAATGCTGTAACAAATTATCACAGAATTAGTGGATTAAAACAAAGCCAATATATTATCTTACAGTTGTGCAGTTCAGAAGTCTGGGGTGGGTCTCACAGGCCTAAAATCAAGGTTTCATTAGGGATGTGCTCTTTTCTGGAGGTTTCTAGAGGCAAATTATTTCCTTGCCTTTCCTATGTTCCAGAAGCTATCAGAAGTCTTTAAATGAATATGGGGTGCCATACAATATTCCAGTTTACAGTTAATTACAAATTCTTTGAATAATATCATTAAGTATTATGTTTCATGAAGGTTATACATTTTATTCTATTTTTAAAGAAGGTTTATAATTATCATTCATGGCTTTTGTTTTAAAAATTATTTACTGAAAGGAAAATTTGTAAATATGATCTCAGGTGTTCTAAAAAATTATGTATTTTTCATCTCCAAAGGGCTTACTTTTCCAATTTCACCTTTATTAAGAACCCCAGACTGAAATCTTTTGCCAGAATCTCTCTGGAAGTAACTCTAAGATTGCACAGGTGAGTCAACTTTGCTTAACAGTGTCGCAAGTATGGGATGCCATAAACTGCTCTCTCTGTAGTAGGCTGTTTTCCAGTTTCTCTCAAAAATTTGGTAATGCTGCTGTTAATTTACTTAGTCTCCCATGAGAAAGATTCTGCTGACTCTGTTGCTAACAATCTTTAGAAATAACCACATGCCACCACATCACAATGGAATGGCAGCTAGGGAGAGTGGCATACCAGTTGTCTCAACAAGATGTGCACCACAGACACAACCTCCTCCTTACGGTCAATAAGACCCAGAGATTACTGACCTTTAGGGAATCTCCAGCTTGATGAAGAATTTTCTATATGAGAAAACAGAATTGGGAATAGAAAAGGAATTGTTCGGTTGTCACATTTTTGTTACATTTAATACTTTAACTATTATAAAAGTACTCAAGAGCTTGACAATATTTTGGTTCAAAGATTCAATGGGATATGTAGCAAATAGTGAGTATATAATGCTTTTGCCTCCAGGAAAAAATAGTCAATTTTATATGAATATGAAAATCATGTGGAACAGAGCCCTCACGTTTTTCTGTGATTGAAGTATAGGTCATCATATCAAGGGAAATGACTGAGCTAAACATTGGATTTATTTTTGTCATTTATTTTCCTCTTCATTTCCTGACTTTCAAAGTTGTAAGACAAAGATATTTTGAATAAAGAAATCTCAATTATTTGAATAGTAAACATATAAAAAGGCATACTGTTTAATCTCATTCAATTTATTTGAATAAGAGCAAGTATAGAAATGCTACTTATGGTATCTGGATATCTGGGGTCAAAACAAATAACTAATGTATCTTTCATACAGTAAAAACAACTAGATATTTTAAGGTACAGAAGAAAAGATATTTTCTCAATGATGCTTGTACGACCCATGCAGTTAATGAAACTGAAAAGGCAACATACCAACACCTAAAGAACTAACTTCTGTTAAACATCAGATAGTCTGTATTTTTAAATCAAAGTATACATGTTTTATAGATATGCTTAATAATAAAGTGAGACTAAAGAAGGCAGAAAAATTTTGTAACTGAACAATGTATTTCAAAAAATGTGTTCTGTATTGTTTAGAATTTTTAATCAATTAAGTGAAGGAAATAAAATTCTTATTTGCAGAACATTTTAATTTTTTTTCACACATTTTCATTAGTGATGTATGTTAGATACTCTGGCCTTTTATTTTACATTTCAAAGATATTTGAAACAAACAAAGCATAATAAAAGATTTTCTCAAATATGGTAAAATCTTTAATTTTACTATTAAACTTCAGAATGATGGAGAACAGAATAAAGGCAGGAACTCGTTGCTATTTACAAAAGCAACAAATATCAATTCTGATTAAACAGTATCTCTCTGATATATCTATGTCTTTCTGACACACTGTATAAGACCTTCATTACAGTACATAAACTCTTTCCTCCTTTCATTTCTCTCTATTCAGAACTATCCAGTTGCACTCTGTAGGAGTTAAATTTATAAGGCAAAAGCATTTTTCTTACTTTTCTTTATAACAACAAAAGAGTAATAGTTTCACTTCTCTCCACCAAAATTCCTAGTTTTAGCTATCTTCAAAGCCAGAACTTCACTTACTAATTGTCTTTGGGAAACCATCTATAGCTATTACTCTTCAGAGGGATAGTGTGTAAGGTCCATCCTACTTTCACATTGTTGAAGTCTCTGAGAGTCTCATTTTCTAAGCTGAAATGGCAGGGCCATCTCCTCAGTGTCAAAAGTCCAGAAAAGAGAGTAGAATTTTGACTTTTCTCTGGGTCCCTCTCTTTTTATGTTTTCAGCTAATTGTTTTAACCTATGAACTAGAGCTTTTAAATTTATGGGCATTGTTGGTAAAATAGAAGAGGTATATCAAAGTAAGAAGAGCCTGAAGGTGGGGGTGGGTGGTAGCTAAGAAAATTAGCATTTTTTTCTTTTTATCAAAGCAGATCCAGGCAGGAGAACAAACAGAAGATGTGGCTTCTAGGTCAAAAATTTTATGTAAGTCATATACTAGGTAAGACATGTTGGAATTTAGATAAAACAAAACAAAAAGAAAACACATAATTTCCGAAATTGTCTAATTTATAGATGACTACTACTTTTGGCAATTGGAAGAAATTTCACTCAATAATTATACATTGAATGCCTAATTAATTTGCATTTTTCTGTTTGCATGCTGGGTTAAGGATTTTTGTTCTTATGGGTTTGTGTTCATTAAAATGCTTCATGTCTATTAAAATTTAAAAGAATAGTTTTTTTAACGTTTTTTATTGGAGTATAATTGCTTTACAATGGCGTGTTAGTTTCTGCCTTATAACAAAGTGAATCAGTTATACATATACATATATCCTCATATCTCTCCACTCTTGCGTCTCCCTCCCTCCCACCCTCCTTACCCCACCCTTCTAGCTGGTCACAAAGCACCGAGTTTATCTCCCTGTGCTATGTGACTGCTTCCCACTAGCTATCTATTTTACATTTGGTAGTGTATATATGTCCATATATACACTACCACTCTCTCACTTTGTCCCAGCTTACACTTCCCCCTCCCCGTGTCCTCAGGTCCATTCTCTAGTAGGTCTGCATCTTTATTCCCATCTTGCCCCTAGGTTCTTCATGACCTTTTTTTTTTTTTTTTTAGATTCCATATATATGTGTTAGCATACGGTATTGTTCTTCTCCTTCTGACTTACTTCACTCTGTATGACAGTCTCTATGTCCATCCACCTCACTACAAATAACTCAATTTCATTTCTTTTTATGGCTGAGTAATATTCCATTGTATATATGTGCCACATCTTCTTTATCCATTCATCCGATTATGGACACCTAGGTTGCTTCCATGTCCTGGCTATTGTAAATAGAGCTGCAGTAAACATTGTGGTACATGACTCTTTTTGAATTATGGTTTTCTCTGGGTATATGGCCAGTAGTGGGATTGCTGGGTCATATGGTAGTTCTATTTTTAGTTTTTAAGGAACCTCCATGCTGTTCTCAATAGTGGCTGTATCAATTTACATTCCCACCAACAGTGCAAGAGGGTTTCCTTTTCTCCACACCCTCTCCAGCATTTATTGTTTGTAGATTTTTTGATGATGGCCATTCTGACTGGTGTGAGGTGATTCCTCATTGTAGTTTTGATTTGCATTTCTCTAATGATTAGTGATGTTGAGCATCCCTTCATGTGTTTGTTGGCAATCATACCTTCTTTGGAGAACTATTTAGATCTTCTGCCCATTTTTGGAGTGGATTGTTTGTTTTTTTGATATTGAGCTGCATGAGCTGCTTATAAATTTTGGAGATTAATACTTTGTCAGTTGCTTCATTTACAAATATTTTCTCCCATTCTTAGCATTGTCTTTTTGTCTTGTTTATGGTTTCTTTTGCTGTGCAAAAGCTTTTAAGTTTCATTAGGTCCCATTTGTTTATTTTTGTTTTTATTTCCATTTCTCTAGGAGCTGGGTCAAAAAGGATCTTGCTGTGATTTATGTCATAGAGTGTTCTGCCTATGTTTTCCTCTAAGAGTTTGATAGTGTCTGGCCTTATATTTAGGTCTTTAATCCATTTTGAGTTTATTTTTGTGTATGATGTTAGGGAGTGTTCTAATTTCATTCTTTTACATGTAGCTGTCCAGTTTTCCCAGCACCACTTATTGAAGAGGCTGTCTTTTCTCCATTTTATATTCTTGCCTCCTTTATCAAAGATAAGGTGACCATATGTACCTGGGTTTATCTGTGGGCTTTCTATCCTGTTCCATTGGTCTATATTTCTGTTTTAGTGCCAGTACCATACTGTCTTGATTACTGTAGCTTTGTAGTATAATCTGAAGTCAGGGAGCCTGATTCCTCCAGCTCCGTTTTTCTTTCTCAAGATTGCTTTGGCTATTTGGGGTCTTTTGTGTTTCCATACAAATTGTGAAATTTTTTGTTCTAGTTCTGTGAAAATGCCAGTGGTAGTTTGATAGGTATAGCATTGAATCTGTAGATTCCTTTGGGTAGTACAGTCATTTTGACAATATTGATTCTTCAAATCCAAGAACATGGTATATCTCTCCATCTATTTGTATCATCTTTAATTTCTTTCAACAGTGTCATAATTTTCTGCATACAGGTCTTTTGTCTCCTTAAGTAGGTTTATTCCTAGGTATTTTATTCTTTTTGTTGCAATGGTAAATGGGAGTGATTTTTTAACTTCACTTTCAGATTTTTCATCATTAGTGTATAGGAATGCAAGAGATTTCTGTGCATTAATCTTGTATCTTGCTACTTTACCAAATTCATTGATTAGCTCTAGCAATTTTCTGGTAGCATCTTTACTATTCTCTATGTATAGTATCATGTCATCTGCAACTAGTGACAGTTTTAGTTCTTCTCTTCCAATTTGGATTCCTTTTATTTCTTTTTCTTCTCTGATTGCTGTGGCTAAAGCTTCCAAAACTATGTTGAATAATAGTGGTGAGAGTGGGCAACCTTGTCTTGTTCCTGATCTTAGTGGAAATGGTTTCAGTTTTTCACCATTGAGGACAAGGTTGGCTGTGGGTTTGTCATATATGGCCTTTATTATGTTGAGGTAAGTGCCCTCTATGCCTACTTTCTGGAGGGTTTTTATCATAAATGGGTGCTGAATTTTGTTCAAAGCTTTCTCTGCATCTATTGAGATGATCATATGGTTTTCCTCCTTCAATTTGTTAATATGGTGTATCACATTGATTAATTTGCGTATATTGAAGAATCCTTGCATTCCTGGGATAAACCCCACTTGTTCATGGTGTATGATCCTTTTAATGTGCTATTGGATTCTGTTTGCTAGTGTTTTGTTGAGGATTTTTGCATCTATGTTCATCAGTGATATTAGTCTGTAGTTTTCCTTTTTTGTGACATCTTTGTCTGGTTTTGGTATCAGGGTGATAGTGACCTCATGGAATGAGTTTGGGAGTGTTCCTCCCTCTGCTATATTTTGGAAGAGTTTGAGAAGGATAGGTGTTAACTCTTCTCTAAATGTTTGATAGAATTCGCCTTTGAAGCCACCTGGTCCTGGGCTTTTGTGTGTTGGAAGATTTTTAATCACAGTTTCAATTTCAGTGCTTGTGATTGGTCTGTTCATATTTTCTAATTCTTCCTGGTTCAGTCTTGGGAAATTGTACCTTTCCAAGAATGTGTCCATTTTCTTGTGGTTGTCCATTTTATTGCCATATGGTTGCTTGTAGTAATCTCTCATGCTCCTTTATATTTCTGCAGTGTCAGTTGTTACTTCCCATTGTTCATTTCTAATTCTATTGATTTGAGTCTTCTCCCTTTTTTTCTTGATGAGTCTGTCTAATGGTTTATCACTTTGTTTATATTCTCAAACAAACAGCTTTTAGTTTTATTGATCTTTGCTATTGTTTCCTTCATTTCCTTTTCATTGATTGCTGATATGAACTTTATGATTTCTTTCCTTCTGCTAACTTTGGGGTTTTTTTGTTCTTCTTTCTCTAATTACTTTAGGTGTAAGGTTAGGTTGTTTATTTGAGATGTTTCTTGTTTCTTGAGGTAGGATTGTATTGCTATAAACGTCCCTCTTAGAACTGCTTTTCCTGCATCCAACTGGTTTTGGGTCGTCGTGTTTTCAATGTCATTTGTTTCTAGGTATTTTTTGATTTCCTCTTTGATTTCTTCAGTGATCTCTTGGTTATTAAGTAGTGTATTGTATGACCTCCATGTATTTATATTTTTTAGAGATTTTTTTCTTGTAATTGATATCTAGTCTCATAGCATTCTGGTCAGAAAAGGTACTTGATATGATTTCAATTTTCTTAAATTTACCAAAAGCTTGACTTGTGACCCAAGGTATGATCTATCCTGGAGAATGTTCCATGAGCACTTGAGAAGAAAGTGTATTCTGTTGTTTTTGGATGGAATGTCCTATAAATATCACTTAAGTCCATCTTGTTTAATGTATCGTTTAAAGCTTGTGTTTCCTTATTTATTTTCATTTTGGAATGATCTGTCCATTGGTGAAAGTGGGGTGTTAAAGTCCCCTACTATGATTGTGTTACTGTCAATTTCCCCTTTTATTGCTGTTAGCATTTGCCTTATGTATTGAGGTGCTCCTATGTTGGGTGCATAAATATTTACAATTGTTACATCCTCTTCTTGGATTGATCCCTTGATCAGTATGTAGTGTCCTTCTTTGTCTCTTGTAATAGTCTTTATTTTAAAGTCTATTTTGTCTGATATGAGAATTGCTACTCCAGCTTTCTTTTGATTTCCATTTGCATGGAATATCTTTTTCCATCCCCTCACTTTCAATCTGTATGTGTCTCTAGGTCTGAAGTGTGTCTCTTGTAGACAGCATATATATGAGTCTTGTTTTGGTATCCATTCAGCCATTCCATGTCTTTTGGTTGGAGCATTTAATCCATTTACATTTAAGGTAATTATCAATATGTATGTTCCTATTACCATTTTCTTAATTGTTTTGTGTTTGTTTTTGTAGGTCTTTTCCTTCTCTTGTGTTTCCTGCCTAGAGAAGTTCCTTTAGGATTTGTTGTAAAGTTAGTTTGGTTGTGCTGAATTCTCTTAGCATTTGCTTGTCTGTAAAGGTTTTAATTTCTCCATCAAACCTGAATGTGATCCTTGCTGGGTAGAGTAATCTTGGTTGTAGGTTTTTCCCTTTCATCACTTTAAATACATCCTGCCACTCCCTTCTGGCTTGCAGAGTTTCTGCTGAAAGATCAGCTGTTAACCTTATGGGGATTCCCTTGTATATTATTTGTTGTTTTTCCCTTGCTGCTTTTCATATTTTTTCTTTGTATTTAATTTTTGATAGTTTGATTTATATGTGTCTTGGCATGTTTTTCCTTGGATTTATCCTGTATGGGACTCTCTGTGCTTCCTGGACTTGATTAACTATTTCCTTACCCATATTAGGGAAGTTTTCAACTATAATCTCTTCAAATATTTTCTCAGTCCCTTTCTTTTTCTCCTCTTCTTCTGAGACGCCTATAATTCGAATGTTGGTGCATTTAATATTGTCCCAGAGGTCTCTGAGACTGTCCTCAATTCTTTTCATTCTTTTTTCTTTATTCTGCTCTGCAGTACTTATTTCCACTATTTTATCTTCCAGGTCACTTATCCGTTCTTCTGCCTCAGTTATTCTGCTATTGATCCCTTCTAGAGGATTTTTAATTTCATTTATTGTGTTGTTCATGATTGTTTGCTCTTTAGTTCTTCTAGGTCCTTGTTAAACGTTTCTTGTATTTTCTCCATTCTATTTCCAAGATTTTGTATCATCTTTACTATCATTATTCTCAATTATTTTTCAGGTAGACTGCCTATTTCCTCTTCATTTGTTAGATCTGGTGGGTTTTTACCTTGCTCCTTCATCTGCTGTGTGTTTCTTTGTCTTCTCACTTTGCTTAACTTACTGTGTTTTGGGTCTCCTTTTCGCAGGATGCAAGTTCGTAGTTCCCATTGTTTTTGGTGTCTGTCCCCAGTGGCTAAGGTTGGTTCAGTGGGTTGTATAGGCTTTCTGGTGGAGGGGACTAGTACCTGTGTTCTGGTGTATGAGGGTGGATCTTGTCTTCCTGGTGGGCAGGACCGCATCCGGTGGTGTGTTTTGGGGTGTCTGTGACCTTATTATGGTTTTAGGCAGCCTCTCTGCTAATGGGTGGGGTTGTGTTCCTGTCTCGTTAGTTGTTTGGCATAGGGTGTCCAGCACTGTAGCTTGCTGGTCGTTGAGTGGAGCTGGGTCTTGGTGTTGAGATGGAGATCTCTGGGAGATTTTCACTGTTTGATATTACATGGAGGTGGGAGGTCTCTGGTGGACCAATGTCCTGAACTTGGCTCTTGCACCTCAGAGGCGCAGCCCTGATGCTTGGCTGGAGCACCAAGAGACTGTCATCCACACGACTCAGAATAAAAGGGAGAAAAAAAGAAAGAAAGAAGAAAGAGATAAACTAAAATAAAATAAAAGTTATTAAAATAAAAAACAAAAATAATTATTAAAAAATTTTTAAAGTAGTTATAAAAAAAGAAGGAAAGAAGAGAACAACCAAACCAAAAAACAAGTCCACCAATGATACCAAGCATTGAAAACTATACTAAAAAAAAAAAGAAAGAAAAAAAATAAAGGAAAGAAAACAGACAGACAGAACCCTAGGACAAATGGTAAAAGCAAAGCTATACAGACAAAATCACACACAGAAGCATATGCATACACACTCACACAAAGAGAAAAAGAGAAAAAAATATATATATATATTGTTGCTCCCAAAGTCCACCTCCTCAATTTGAGATGCTTTGTTGTCTCTTCAGGTATTCCACAGATGCAGGTACATCAGGTTGATTGTGGAGATTTAATCTGCTGCTTCTGAGGCTGTTGGGAGAAATTTCCCTTTCTCTTCTTTGTTTGCACAGCTCCTGGGGTTTGGCTTTGGATTTGGCCCCGCCTCTGCATGTAGGTTGCCTGAGGGCATCTGTTCTTCCCTCAGACAGGACAGGGTTAAAGGAGCAGCTGATTCAGGGGCTCTGGCTCACTCAGGCTGGGGGGAACGAGGAGTACGGAGTGTGGTGCGAGCCTGTGGTGGCAGAGACCCGCGTGACATTGCACCAGCCCAAGGCGCGCCGTGCATTCTCCCAGGGAAGTTGTCCCTGGATCACGGGACCCTGGCAGTGGCGGGCTGCACAGGCTCCTGGGAGGGGAGGTGTGGATAGTGACCTGTGCTTGCACACAGGCTTCTTGGTGGCTGCAGCAGCAGCCTTAGCGTCTCATGCCCGTCTCTGGGGTCCGCACTGATAACCGCGGCTCGCGCCAGTCTCTGGAGCTCGTTTAGGCGGCGCTCTGAATGCCCTCTCCTCGCGCACCAGGAAACAAAGAGGCAAGAAAAAGTCTCTTGCCTCTTCGGCAGCTCCAACCTTTTCCCGGACTCCCTCCCGGCTAGCTGTGGTGCGCTAGCCCCTTCAGGCTGTGTTCACGCCGCCAACTCCAGTCCTCTCCCTGCAATCCAACCAAAGCCCGAACCTCAGCTCCCAGCCCCCGCCCGCCCTGGCGGGTGAGCAGACAAGCCTCTCGGGCTGGTGAGTGCTGCTCAGCGCCGATCCTCTGTGCGGGAATCTCTCCGCTTTGCCCTCCGCACCCCTGTGGCTGCGCTCTCCTCCGTGGCTCCGAAGCTTCCCCCCTCTGCTACCCGCAGTCTCTGCCCGCGAAGGGGCTTCCTAGTGTTTGGAAACCTTTCCTCCTTCACAGCTCCCTCCCACTGGTGCAGGTCCCGTCCCTATTCTTTTGTCTCTGTTTTTTCTTTTTTCTTTTGCCCTACCCAGGTACGTGGGGGAGTTTCTTGCCTTTTGGGAAGTCTGAGGTCTTCTGCCAGTGTTCAGTTGGTGTTCTGTAGGAGTTGTTCCACATGTAGATGTATTTCTGATGTATTTGTGGGGAGGAAGGTGATCTCCACGTCTTACTCTTCCACCATCTTGAAGCTCCTCCAAGAATAGTCTTTTGATTTTTTCTTTGGCCATGCACATTTATTAAAGGGAAACAAAATTTTTGTTCTGTGATTTATTATTAATTATAGTGTAATTATTGAATGCTGAATAATTCTGAGAAAAGGAAAATATGAATGTCTGTAGGGGGATTGTATTTCACTGAGTAAAAATATTGTAGAATTCTTCCTTTGTTAGCTACCAATTAAATTGTATTATTTTTTCAGAAGATCCGTAAGTATAGTTTTAAACCTTTTATTCTGGGCAGCTTATTGACACAAATAACAAAAGAGTGTGAATGTTACCTGTTTAACCTATTTTTAAATTATTGCTGAAAATATGCTGTGAAATTTTTTTTCCTTGTGACAAAAAGTTTCAGGGAGCAATCTTGATAGCTACCCCAAATTAGCATTTTTCTTCTCCAGAGACTTGTTAAAAAGTGGCACATGGAAATGAGAAAATTTTAAAAGTGAATTAAGGAATACTTTTTGCAGTGATAAAAATTTCATATTGTTTTAGAAAATATATATTGGTGTGATTCTCATGCAGGAGAACACTTTCATGCCAAGTATAAATTGCAAGGCTTTTATACAAGTCTACAGGGAGTTTAAACACTTAGCATCTTTTCAGTACCACAATGTTTTTGACTCAAAAAATAGTTTATAAAAAGAACATACAGAAAGGTAGCTACAAGCTTTAATGGTTTTCTGCAATAAAATGACAGTTAAACTTTGAAACTAATACACTATGTTGAACCTTTTATACAGCTCTCCCAGTCCTCTGCACATGGTAGGCTTCAGTAAATGTTGATGTGACATGAAAATGTATCACTTCCATCTGGCCTTTCTCAACTGGAGTTTCTCATTTGAATCACAGAATAGAGACAATGAGTTAAGTGACTATTTTCTTGATTCTCCCAAAGTTGATTCATAAATAATATCACACTAGATATATAGGAGAGAAGTTAATTTGTTATATCAATGGATGCTTTAAGATACTGAGGCTTAATTTTCTCAAGAAACACCAGTTGAGAAAGTTTGAGAGCTCTATTCTTAAAAAGACATACAATTAATGTCCCCTTAACCTTTTGTTATAAACTATAAGTGATAAAGCCAGTACTATATGTATGCAGAGGTATAGCTGTGGCCAATGAGGGAAGAATCTATTGACATTCTATAATATATGAAATATGTATCATTCATCTCTCAGTGTCACATCTATTAGGTCTCTCACCAAAAACTGCAGCTGCTAAAACTGGACTAGTATTGTAATTGGTGTAATTGATGATCTGCTTTTTGTTGTCAGAGTTTAAACAGGAGTCAAAGTTTGATGAGTGTTTTCAATTCCATTTTTTTAAAACTTTTGTCAGCCTCTACAAAAATGAAGTCATTTGTTCTCTTCAACAAATATTTATAGAACATACATGGCTTGACAGGCACTGTTCTATGCATTAAAATTTAAGAAATAAATAAAATACATCTCTCTTCATCTTCAAAGGATAGAGTAAAAGTGAAGACTGGAGATAGAGAAACTGATAGAATAGACTGTAAGAGGTCAAGGGTGGAAGCAAGGAATAGAAACAAGATGCTATAGACTTTTGTTGAAATACTGGCAAGACCCATTGTGATTTCGACTAGCCATTAAGGTCCTGAAGAACAATCAGAAGTTAGATATATTACGAAGATAACATCAACAGAAATTCCTGGTAAACTAAAAGTGGGTTATGAAAGAATGAAAAAGGTCAACTAAACTAAATGGAACTTTCAGTATAAATTCTTTATACCCAAGTGAGTATATTCTGTGTAGTAGTCCTCATTTTACAATCATAACCAACTAAAATAAGCAAAGGGAAACAAAATGTCTGGCCCCAATTCTCTTCGTAAATAGATTCTCTTCTACATGATTATCAGATGGGAGTGCTAGAAAATAAAGTGAGTTTTTATATTGTGAACAGTGTACCCTATAGGAGCTAAATGTCCTAGTGATTTCTTTTGATCATTTTAATTTGAATCTCAGAATGTAACAGCAATCCCACAAGTCGTAATATTAGCATTTTATCATTTTTGTTCCAATGCCAGCCATACCACTAAGAATTCTTTAATAGTTCTAGGACTAATACTAATATGATCTATTATGGGATTCTATAATTAATATAAATAATAATATTACTGGTATATACACAGCATAATAATGTATATGACACGTTACATGTATTTGAATATTACTTTTTAAAAAGTGCAAAAGTGGTAAATTTCAACAAACAGTAAAATAAATGAATGCTCAACGACTTCAATGCAAGGCTAATTTCATTCAGTATAAGTTCTTTCACTGTTTCCTTTCACTACCTATTTACTAATAGAAAGTATTTGTTGTAGGATATTTATCTCCAAATTCGTATTTATTATCCCAAGAAATACAACCTTATTATCATCAAACTTAGAGTGTAAATTGCTAATTTAAGTTCGCCTTTTCTTGAACATCAGGCTCTGAATTTTAGCAGTAACACTGAATATGTTTTTAAGGCCTCATTGGTGAAATCATCTTCAGTGAGGTAATTAGTAAGCTAGCATTTTAAATGGTATATATATTGACAGCATTTAATATAAAGACTAACATAAAAAGAATAAAAATAGAACATTAATCAAACAAAATAAAATATTATTTATTCAAGATTCATTGTGTGATAACCTTGAATCTCTTTTTCCATTTTCAGTAGTTTTCTTTTGTCTTTTTTACCAATAACAGCATTAATAAAACTTATTAGTGAGTGCTTTTTGACAGAATTTATTATCAGACAGAGACCAAATATTAGATAAGCAAGAGATGAGGAATGAGTTAGGTGGTAAAGCATAAACTTATAATCCTCAGTTTAAAAATGTTGACATAATATGCAAGTGATATATTTGCCTCAAGTTATGATCTAGAAAAAAGCAAAAGACTGTTATACTGATCTTAAAAATTAAAACAATCTAGATAAGCTATACATTTATAGTTTTTGTTTTTGTTTGTTTGTTTGTGTGTTTGTTTTAATGATCTAGGGAATAAAACATAAGAGAACTAAGTTAAAAAAGTGATGAGGCCTTGGGAGAAAGGAGGCCTGCAGCTGTATTGTGTATGTGTGTAACTCAAATTTAAAATGACACCATTTACAATAGCGTCAAGACACATGAAATACTTTGGGAAAAACCTTACAAAATATGTGCAAAATTTGTATGATGCAAGCTATAAAATTGTGATGTGAAAAATCTAAGAAAACCTAAATAGATGGTGAGATATACTTTGTTCATGTATTATAAAAAGCAGTATTTTTTAAGATTCTTTTCAAATTGATCTATAAATTCAATGTAGATCCAATCAAAATTCCAGCAAGCTTTTTGTAAAAATTGCCAAAATAGTTCTAAAATTTATATAGTAAAACAAAGGACTTAGGATAGCCAAAAACATTTTTGAAAATGAGAAATAAAGTTGTAGTACTCATACTATTTGATTCCAAGACTTCCTATAAAGGTATATTACTCCAATAGCATGCCATATGGTGGAAATAGAGATCAATGAATGAAATACAGAATCAAGAAATAGAACCACATATTTGTGGTCAGTTAATAGCTAATGGAAAAAGGATAATTTTCTCAACATATGGAGCTGATGCATTCAAGCAACAATATACCAAAAAACAAAATAAAACAAAACAAAACAAAACTTGAAGTGAATCATAGACATAAAACTATAAAAATCTTCTAGAAAATAAAAAAACAACTTTGTGATCCTGGGTTAGGCAAATATTTCTTGGAAGATAAAAAGCACTAATAATATAATTTTTAAAGTTTCCGTAAATGGTCTTGAGTAAAATGTTACCTCCTGTTTTTCAAAAGACACTGTTAAGAGAAAAAAAAAAAATCTCAAAAGCATAAGTCTGATAAAATAATTGTGTCCAGAATATATAATGAACATCAAAGATTTAATAAGACAAAAGTCTAATTTTAAAATGGACAAGAGATTTGAACAGGCACTTCACTAAAGATATCATACATCATATATTCATGAAGTCAAATGGTTTCATGAACATATGTTTGACATGATTAGTAATTAGGGAAATACAAATTAATTTTTTCATTAATTAATGAAAATACAGAGCAATACACAATGTGTTGCAAATAATGCACAATTAATGTATAGATAAATTTCTCATTCATCCATAATGTGATACTATTGCATTTAGACCAGAATGGCAAAAAACAAACAAAACAAAAAAACTAACATTGGCATGGGCACTACCATGTGCTGACAATGATATGGAGCGACTTGAACTTTTTGACATTTCATATGGAAATGTATAAATGAAATAACCACTTTGAAATTGGATTTGGTAGTTTATTTTAAAATTAAACGTATATAGTTACTATACCATCCAATAAACCTATCCCTAGGTATTGCCTAAGAGAAACAAAAATGCATACTCTCCCGAAGACCTGTACACAAATGTTTGTAACAGCTTTACTTGTATGCACCAAAAATTCCAAATCAATCTAAATATCTATCATGAATGATCCATCAGGAAACTGTACTACAGCTATAAAATTCAACACTATTAAGCAAAAAAAAGGACCAAACTGCTAATAAATGCAAAAACATGAATAAGTCTCAAAAGCATCATACTAAATTGAAAAATAAAGACACAAATTTCTACATATTATATGGTCAATGTGTTTGACATTCTAGAAAAAGCAAAACTATAGGGAAAGAAACCAGAAAAACATCTGTAAAGTATCATCATATGTCTATGAAATGAGGAAAGGGAAGATCAACAAATAAAAAAATAAGCCATCTGTTTTAACAAACTGTTTCCTCAGTTTTAGAAGAAATAGCTTATACTTAATCATGTAAAGAAACTTTAACAGTTATAATTTAAGAAAATTATTGAATTTAGCCTTAGCCTTTGCTGAGGACTGCCCAGTTAGAATCAGTACTTCTAACATTTCTGAAACTTTCTATTCTACTTTTATTTTGTAATTCTGTCATACAACTACACCAGTTTATAACAGTAGGTTGGTAGTTATAAAATATTTGAAAATTAATTGATTAATTAACAAATATTTTAATGATGTCAAATTTATAATTAACTTTAAAAATATGAGTATATTAAAAAGAATTGGCATTGATATTATAAACAAAGTCATTTGTAACATAATCTCAAAAGAGAAAATACTCTGGACTGTGGTTGGTTTTGTGGAGTTATTTGAAATATACTATCAAATTTCTATTTATACCTTATTGCTAATATAAAGGTTTTTAGATTTTAAAACAGGTATTTTCATTGAAAAATGTTTGCCATATTACTGCATGCTTTATGCATTCTCATTCTCTCAAAAAAAAAAGTTCTGTATATTTTATTGCTTCTATTTATTTTTATGCAAAAAACATAATAGTTTGAAACACCATAAACCTATTGATTGAACAGATTAAATATGATTCTTAGGATTCTTTTAAACAAGGCTTTACATTTATTGCACCAATGTATTATAGCATAAAAATCAATGGTGTGCTGAAGCCAGCTCGTCCTGGCTCAACAGATATGATCATTCATTTTTCAGGAATTTTGCTTGCTGGGTATTAAACACAGCCATTATTAAAGATTAATTACATAAATTTACTCTTAAACAAATAACATTAAAAAATAAAATAAAGTCTCAAAACTCATTACTTCCTAATTGTTTTTCTATGCTTTATTATTAATTTATGTCTATGGTTATTTACATACAGTCCAGGTGTATAGTGAAATAGTATATACTGATGTGCCATTGTGCAACTTTCCCAATTCCGCTTTCAGTAATGTCACATTAGTAGCTAGAAATTGGCTATTGTGGGAATATTTCCATCATAAAAAGAGAAAATACCATATTTAAAAAAAACATGCTGTTAAACATGTATCAACACACTGCTACATGAAACCCTGCTTTTAGATGCCTGCTATGTAATAAGCATAGGTATTATAAATACAAAAATAAATAAATAAGGCACGTCTTCTGTCCTAATGACAAATACAGGATAAGAAGACTACAAGAGAGGTGTGGTCAAGCTGGCAAAGTAGGAAGACCCTGAGCTCACCTCATCCCACAGGTACACCAAAATTACAACTATTTACAGAGCAACTATTGATGAGAAACACCTGAAGACTAGCAAAAAATATCTTCTACCACTAACGACATAAAGAAGGAACCATAATGAGACAGGTAGGAGGGGCAGAGACACGATATAGTCAAGACCATGACCCTAGGTGGGCAACCCACAAAAGGGAGGGAAATTACAGTTGCAGAGGTTTATTCCAAGGAGAGAGGGGTATGAGCTCAACATTGGGCCTCCCAGCACGGGAGTCCTGTACTAGAAGACAATCCCCCCAGAATGTTTGTCTTTGAAAGCTTACTTTTGGAAGAACTAGAGGTCTGTGGTAAATAGAGACTCCACACTTAAAAGGTGCACACAAAATCTCACATGCTCCGACTCTTATATGGGCAATTAATCTTCAACAAAGGAGGCAAGAATGTATCCTGGGGAAAAGACTGCCTCTTCAGAAAATGATGTTGGGAATACTGGACAGCTACATGCAAATAATCAAATTGTACTATTTTCTTACATCATGCACAAAAATAAATTCAAAGTGGATGAAAAATTTATGAATAAGACTTGTAACCATAAAACATCCAGAAGAAAACATAGACAGTATTCTTTTCGACGTTGTTCTTAGTAATATTTTTTGTCTATGTCTCCTCAGACAAGGAAAACAAAAGCCAAAATAAACAAATGAGACAACATCAAACTAAAAAGCTTTTGCACAGTGAAGGAAAATATCAAGGAAAGGAAAAGACCACCAAATGAATGGGAGAAGATATTTGCAAAGGGTATATCTGATAAGGGAGTTATATTGAAATATACAAAGAACTCATAAAACTCAATATCAAAAAAGTCAAATGAATCAATTAAAAAATGGATAGAGGAGCTGAATAGACATTTTTCCAAAGAAAACAGATGGCCAACAGGCACATGAAAAGATGCTCAACATCATTAGTCAGCAGGGAAATGGAAATGAAAACCACAATGAGGTATCATCTTACACCTCAGAATGGCTATTATCAAAAAGAATGGCTATTATCAAAAAGATAACAAATAACAAGTGTTGGTAAGGTTGTGGAGAAAAGGTAACCCTTATGCACTGTTGGTGGGAAAGTAAATTGGAGCATCCACTATGAAAAAAATATGGAGATTCCTCAAAAAATTAAAAATGGAACTACCATACTTTTCAGAAATTCCACTCCTGGGTATTTATGCAAAGAAAATGAAAATACGACTTTAAAAAGATATATGCACCCCTATGTTTATTGCAACGTTATTTACAATAGCCACAATATGAAAGCAACTGAAGTACCCATCAATAGATGAATGGTTAAAGAATATGACTCAGCCATAAAAAAGAATGAAATCTTGCCATTTGTGACAACATGGATGGACCTAGAGGGTATTATGCTAGGTGAAATAAGTCAGACAGAGAAAGACAAATACTGTATGATTTCACTTATATGTGGGATCTAAAAAACAAAAGAAATGAACAAACATAACAAAACAGAAACAGAGTCACAGATACAGGGAACAAATAGGTAGTTACTAGAACGGAGGAGTATGAGGGTAGGAGAGAAAAAAGTGAGGGAGATTAACAGGTACAAACTTCCAGTTGTAAAATAAATGTCATAGGTATGAATAAAGTGTATATGTGGAGCATATAGTAAATAATTATGTAATATCCTTGTATGGTGACAGGTGGTAACTAGACATCATGGCGATTATTTTGAAATGTATAGAAATATCAAATCAGTCATTGTGTAATAGGAAATAACATAGTGTCAATTATACTTCAACAACAAACAAACAAGGAAACAAACAAACTTATAGAAAAAGAGATTAGATTTGTAGTTACCAGAGGCAGTGGGGAGGGGAAGGGGGAATTGGATGAAGGTGGTCAAGAGGTACAATCTTCCAGTTATAAGATAAATAAATACTAGGATGTAATGTACAACATGATGAATATAATTTACACTGCTCTCTTATATATGAAATTTGTTAAGGGAGTAAATTGTAAGAGTTTTCATCACAAGGAAAAAAATATATTTTTTCCTTTTCTTTAATTTTTTATTTATATGAGATGATGGATATTCACCAGACTTATTGTGGGAGTCATTTTATGATGCATGGAAGTCAAATCACTATGCTGTATACCTTAAACTTAGTGCTGGATGTCAATTCTACCTGAATAAAACTGGAATTAAAAAATAAAAATAAAAGAAGACTGTAAGAATTTACTGCAGGCTTGTGGGCAATGGACTCTTCCAGAGGATGGGAGATGTACCATACAGAAGAAGTGACTTTGGAGTTGTAGCTTGGCAAATGAATAGAAATTCATCAAGTGGAGGAGGTAGGTAAACTCATTTCAGGCAAGGAGAAAAGCCTAATCAAAGGAAAGGGATATAAGAGAAAAATGTCTTTTATTAGAAACCCTACTATTTCCAAATCTCCTGAATAGATGATGTGTTATCTCCATTTGTCTCTCACTTATAAGAATACTTATGATGGTATTAGGTACCACCCAGATAATCCAAAGAAATATTCACATCTTAGGATCCTAAATCAAATTACATCTGAAAGACACTTTTTCCAAATAAGGTAAAATACATTCCATTATTCAACCTACTACAGGTATATTGTACATAGCAGTGATTATTGAAAGTATAGTAGTGGGAGGAATTACAAAGAGAAATTTCATAAAGAAAGAAAAGCACCCAAATCAGTACCTGGGTAGTCCCCCCAAATACATGGGTAAGCAGAAGAGAAATCAATGAGAGCCACTAGGAATGCCTGGAGAGAGGTATGGGAAGGACAGGAAAAGAAAGCTGTAAAATGGAATCCAAGGGAGTAGAGAGGATACAGGGGAAAAAATGAAGAAAAAAAATGGCTGGAGTAACCTTAAAATTGAACTTTAAAATATAAAAAGGCTTAAATACTTGCATATACTAACACAGTCATTCTAACCCAGTATTCAGTTTCTTACAGACTGGCTATTGACTGTCACCCCTGAAGCTAAATTTTAGTGCTAGCAGCAATATTAAATTTTTAAAATTTATGAAGTACATAGTTCACAATTGTGAGATATTACAATTAACAGTGTCAAGGGTTCCTCCTCAAACTACTCATGCTTACTAAGTGGCTGCTAAACTCGACTGTTTTTAAATTGCTGAAGACATGAATATGTAACATGTCAGCATGTAGATATAAATACAAAAATGATACAATCTCTTAAATTATTATTGAAAGACTGTATACTGCTTAAGTTTTGGTTCATTGTGGCAAAATCATGTAACCACAACTTAGTTAGGGCTCTCTTTAAAGATTAGGGATATCCCAGCTCTAACTATATCCTAACTATAGCTCTGTCTTTTCTCAAGATATCCAATTATTTTACATATCTAATTTTATTTCCTGTGTGCCACCACTTGTAAAAATGTGCTTAACCAGTTATAAGTCTGTATGCATTTGTACATGACTGTATTTGTGCTAAATGTAACTCTTGCATGTTTTGCAAAGTGCTCTCCCTGCTTTGATATTTGAAGCTTGATTTAACAAGAAAGCTAAAATTCACTTGAACTAAACCATTTGTAATATTTTTTTTAGATTTTTATCATGTCTAATCTTAGCTCTCAAGCTCTCAAACTGCGGAATCCAGTTCTCTTTGGTGTACTCTTATAAGAGCTAACCATATCCATCAGTATTCTAAACTTTACTGAACGGTCCTTAAAATTGAATTTACACAAAAATACTTCCTTTATTTTGGAACTTAATGAAATCTTTTGTTTTCTCAAAAGTGAGGAATTTTAAACTTTGTTTATATTACCGCTACTAATAATAGGGAGAAACATGCTGACCTTTTTGACCAAAAAAGAACCTAATCCTCAAAAATGAGTCATTGGCTCCTAAACAGAGGCTCAGAATGAACACAACAAAAATACCTACTGGGGAGATGACTCCTTCAGGAGCCACATGAAAATATAAGGCAACTTTAGGTGTCTCAACTAGGAAAATAATTAGGTACATACGGCACCACTGAAAAGGCTATGTAATAAAGGTTCGAAAGCCCATGGAAGTTTCCATCAATTATCTTATTTGCCTGCAATACAACAGTGGGTGATCCACAGGAATAAGCACTGTGAAACCTTGGCAAAACCTAACACTGGATTTCTTTGCAGGCCATGTACCTGTTCCAACTTTTCACCTGAGAATAATCATTTGTCTTTAAATTCCAGGTTTCAAATCTCACAATAATGGATCTCAGGACTTATTACAAAAACCTTCCTGCAAAGTAGTGTGGGAAATATAGTTTTCAGGCTTTTACCCCTTGAAGTACAGAGAATAACTTATAGTATTAGCATAGATATTTTAATATGACTTGAGATATGATGACTGAATGTGTTTAATTCAGTCATAACAAAGAGTTAATAATTCTCTTTTGTTTTACCTTGATCAAGATAAGATTGTTCTGTCACAGAACAAATACAACTATGATATAGTTCAGAAGTCATATAACTAAATATTTGCACTTTTAAGAGTTCTATAGTATTTTTATATTATATAATTTTTTCCTCCTGTGGTAAGCAGGAGGATGATGTATACTATCCCTCTTTATCCAACTGTTTCCATGAAAACTCTTATTTATTGACTCATAAGTTTTGAACTTATGAGTCAATAAGTAAGATTTATTTTTTGCTGGCGTTTGTCTATATTAGTTTTAATTTGTTATGATTATTGTTTCAGTTTTGTATTTTATATATGTATCATTTTATTATTGGTCATTCTATATACTTATCTGTACTCTTTATAGAACTACTGTTGAAAATAGTGTGTAATACTTAAAATAAAATATAAAAACCCTGATTTTAAAATATCACTTCCTTTAACATTCTGTAGTGTTAGTTAATTTTTAAGTATTATAATAATCTAATTATTAAAAGCCATAAGATATATATCAATAATCTCTGATGGCTTCTGACCAGATAGCTTTTTCAGTTAAAACATGACTTGATTATTTTCAGATAAGAAAATGAAACTTATGTTTCTAATAAAATGAAAAATATTAAAAAAAATTTAACCATGCATGAATATGAGCCCTTTGTTTTAGAATTCTGAATAATCATCTTCTTTCTCTTTTCAAAATTATCTCTAGTTTGACTAATGAACTGAATAGGAGAAATTTGAACTTTGTATATTCTTCCTTGAGTATCATATATTTATATGTGTATATAAGAAAACCATCACCTTTCCTCAACTTATTGTTAGTCACTCTTCCAGTTTAGTGTTTAAAAAGAGATGATGTAATGCAGGAAGATGAAATTATAGTCTATGATCACATAGTCAGTGAGGCTAATGATTTTTTTTTCAAACATTTTGACCCCATTTATGATACACATCAAATCCAAAACTTGAGGGAGAATGAATGGCTTTGTGACAAAGTACACATGCATGTTGTAACAATTGATTCCTCTCTTTGGGTTCTGAAAAACCAATCCAAATTTCAAGACCAACTAAATAACTTTAAGTCTCTTATTAATGCAATCTTTATTTATGTTTTAAAAGTATAATGACTGTGAACCTAATAAAACCACTCTTAAAGTTTATTAAAAACAAAATGGAAAAAAGTATATATTTTTTTCTCAACAGTGAATTTCCTTATCCCATTTGATTTGACTTGAGTGACCAAATACACAAGAGAATGTATAAAAGTTTAAGATAAAGAAAAATGATATCACATTAATAAGATAGATTACATGAATGGATAAACACAGATTCCAGCACAGCTGAAAATAAGTATTTCACACATCCTAATACTTCTGAAATACAATTTCAAATCCCAAATCATTTTAATATTGTCTGTTAAAATCATGAAACAATGCAATTAATTACAACGGTTCTTTCTATCTCTTTTCTCTTAAGTCTAGCATATGCAGTCAGAAGCTCTGTAATGCTGTGGAAACAACACTAATCTGGAGTTAAGAAGTATCCTAAATTTTAAATGAGATAACGTCTCTGAAACCACTTTATAACTGTGGAACATTAAAAAAAATGGAATACATTTTTTAACTTATATAGTCAATAACTTGACAAAATGGAAATGGGTTCCCATCTCATTTTCAATATGTATTCAATCCAAATAATGCAGTAATTTCTTGGGATTATGTAAGGATTTTATGTTGTACTAGGGATACAGGAATTGCATATGATGTAGGATGAATTAGATAGGACAGGTACTTCTTGCAAGAATCATGTGGTGTTGGTCACATTTGATCCCCATCTGCTAAAAATAAAACAAAATTTCTTTAAATCTGGCTCAATCTTCTAAGGAGTCAGAATGAGTAAAATACTTTCTCAAAGCAAGTTCTTCATAGTTGAAAGGTAAATTGCCTCTCCTGAGGCACAAGGAGGAACTAATATACCTGAGAAAGGGTAATAGGATATTTTATATATCCGTTCTCTTCATAAAATCAAGTTCAATAAAGACAAAATCCACACTATGTTTTCCTCCAAAGCTTGTGGGAATCTATGCTTTTAATATAATAGTAAGTAAATTCACAGATTGATCACTTTTGACAGGACTCTATGTTCAAGCCACAGTGCTAATCACAGTTGATAATACAAACTTGAATCATGCAGAGGGTTTTCCTCAAATGCCTTGAATGTTGTAATGTCATGTTGGGCCATCCCAATGGGCTGTGGGCTATATACAAATAACATATATATTGCATATCAGAAATAATCAGAGTTTCTTTCCCATGACAGGCTAACAGTCATTGTACGATACAATTTGCTTTTCATCCTGTTTTTCATATTTTTTAACTTGCAAACTTCTCTTTACCTTCTTGGTAATAGTCTTAAGTCTTACTCAAAGGCACTGAATTTACTGATAAATTATGATAAAGAGCAAGTTACCTGCATATGATTATAAACCTATATATATGAATAAATATGTGTTTATACATACATACATGCATACATCTATAACACCCATACGAACACACACACATGAGTATGTACGGATATGTATTCTTTCAAGTTTTATAAAGAAATTTATTTTATTAGGGAAAAAATTCGATGGATAAATGATTTCTGGGAATATTACACATTATTTATCACACTTATTTGTTTAGAAGGCCTATTAAAGATACATATTAACAATCCTTATGAAAGACGAGCTGCCTTAAAATTAGCAAATATATTTAAATTAAATTGACCCAGAATTTTCTGAACTTCATTGCCAAATTGTATTGTATTTTAAATTTACTTAAAATTTTTTTACTCTCCAAAAGAATCAATACCTTGCACATGACATGTATTTTACCATGACTTTAGGCAGAGCACGTACACTTTGTGAAACTCTTTTGGAGAGTCATAGGATTCATCTTCAAGTAGAAAAATTCTCTGTGGCACAACAAGGACTGTGTATTTTGAAAGTAGATTTAAAATACAGTACAATTTGGCATATTAAATATCTAAATTAACATTCTGAACTATCACTTCTCTGAGTAATATGCAAAAAGAAATATTACCTATCTAACCACAGCTTTCATAATGTGAAGAGGGATCAATAATACATACCTCAAAAGATTGTGATTATATGTGTGAAATCATCTCTAAAATATCTGAAACACACCATTGACCCATCTGAAGCCTCTAACAGGCAGAAAAACCCTGTGTTGTAAAAGGAACATGATCCCAAAATAACAAAGTTAGAGATAAGGATTGAGAATTAGTTAGATAGATAGATAGATGATAGATAGATAGATAGATAGATAGACAGACAGAGATATGAACACATGGTACATAAAAGGAGACTAGATAGGTAAAATTTATAATGTATTTACATGACATCGAACAAATTGTATCTGTGACACAATTCTTACATTGCTGCATTCTGTAGTACATTGTGTTCTCATTTTTGTGTAACTTCCAAGAAGTAGAAGTTTGATTCCCACCTGGTCAACACTACTGCCTTGGATAGCCTCTAAACTTAGTCTCAAATAATGAATTGTCTGGCCAAATATTCTATCACACTTGTGGTATTATGAGAGCTTGGCTCTTATTTATGATTAACAAAATTATGATAGTTCACTCTTACTGTTATTGATTTTAAGTACTTAGAGCTTTAACTTATAGGTTATACGTTTTTATTTTACCTCTTAATATGGTGCCCTTTCCTCTTCTTTCTATTAAGAAAATGTTTATCTGGGCAAATAGCCAACACTATATGCCCTGCTTCCATTGCAGCTATGTATTTTCATGAGACTAATTCTGGCTGTGTTGAAGTGCCAGGAACAACATCCTGATTGGTTTTGTAGAGGAAACCTAATTTTCTCTTTTCATCCTTCCTTCTGATAGGAATGAGTACCTAATATTGAGTCATAATGGTTAATGCAGAGGACAACAATTTAAGGATGGTAGAAAGCAAAGACTGCTATAACTTGGATTCTTGGATGACCTTGTAGGGCAGAGTCATCATCCCTCAGTTCTTCCTACCTCCAGATTGATATCTATGAGAGGTATAAACTTGATATAAATCTGTTATTTTGGTTCACAGTTATACCTGTAGCTGATCCCATAACCCAATTAATAAATGATACCTCACTTTTTTTTTACTGATCTTCTATTAAGTATTAAAACACATATTTAGCCAACTTATAGTAAATGTACCATAGAATTATAAATCTGTGCTTTTGAAGCTTCTGGAACTAATTACTAGTTTAGGAAACACTGGGGGTAGAAGAATTTGTTAAAACAATTCTATGATGTATTCAGCAAAATTCAGAATTTTGGAAATTTGCAAGATAAATCGCCCAATTTATTGAACAGATGGTAAGAGTAAAAAGCGTTGGGGGGCATCGTAACTGTAGAAATTGAAAGACATCAACCGCATGCAATAAGTGGATATTATTTAGACCTTGATTTGGATCTCGATCATCTATGAATTTTATATGAGATAATAGGGCAAATTTAAATAATTATTAGACATATGAAGATGGGATCATTGTTTATTTTTATTTAGGGGTCATAATAGTATAGAAATATGTTAAAATAAAATATTTTAGAGATAGGGTAAGATATTAAGAGAAGCCATATGCTGTATGGAACACTTCAAAATAACACAGAGGAGGGGAAGGGGGGGTTTAGTGGAGACATAGATGAAATGGTGATCATGAAATGAGAACTATTGAAGCTAAATAATGGCTACAAAGGGGATTAATTATGTTTTATTCCTACTTTGGTACATTTTTAAATTTATCTATATTAAAAGTTTTAAAATGACATAAATATATGCTTTAGAATAAGATCTAAGATTTCTAGTTGTAGGTCAACATCTCAGAAGCTATGTGCTTTTAGACAGTTGATTACTTCTCTCTTTTTTATTATATATCAATGAAATAGAAAAAATAGTACTCATGCCATACAATTGTTATTAGGATTAAAATAGCTCATGTTTGTAGACCATTTAGGATATTAATAATCAGTAAATGTTAACTACTAGTTGAATTTACTCAGTGTCATTTATAGGTATTTTTGTGAGTTAGTTTAGGAAAAATGAGTTATGAACTCAAAACATATTAATTTGGGGAGCATAGCTTATTTATAACTTCTATTCGTAACTTGGGAATTGCTAGAATTGTAGTAACTGGAAATGAATACTTTATATTTTCCCAAATAAGTTGAAACCTTGACGGATTGAAGCTTTATGATTATCCCAAGGCAATAATAAATAAGTCCCCTAAGAGGAGGATTATTTTAAACATAAATGATGATTGAATAAAACTCACATTGATGACAATATCTTTACAGGAGAGCAATGCAAATAAATTTGTGTTTCATATGTGTCTGAGGGATTTATGGAAAATTGATGCACCTGATATTCTCTCTCCCTCTCTCTCTCTCTCTTCCCCTCTCTCGCTCTGAAATGTAGGTTCTATAAGGTCTATAAATCATCTACAGTGGAAGGATTAAGGCCCATTGACAAAATATGCATTTATGTCATTTTGTAAATTCACATTAAATGATTGTATCTGAATAAGTTTGTTTTTCTTTATAAGTGTAAAAAAGCAATGACAGTTTTATTTTCTTCTCCTCTTATTAAATAAGCACCTTTTGATGGCACCTGTACAAATCATCATATAAATGCAAGATTTCCAATAAATTCTTTATTTTTAGCTGCAGTAGACATATTTAGCTCTTATATAATTTCTCAGCAGAATTTAATCCTGAAAACCTTTCTAAACCACGTTTTTCTCTTGACTTCCATTTTAATCACTTTATCCTTTTCTTCCACATAGCTTGTCATTCCTTCTCTTGCTGATTTTTTGTTATCCTCTTGTTCTGCTACCCTCTTTAAATGATCGTGGTATTTCCTACAGAATACAGTATCTGGTGCTCTCTTGTTCCCTCTCTAGAGTTGCTTCCTGGGCAACCTAATCAAGGTCTATGAATTCAATTAGCATCCAAATGTATATACCAGTGACTCTACATCCTTATCTTCTATCAAGACTACATTTCAAAGTTCACAATCATATATTCAAGAATAGTTCCCCTAAAATGAATCACTAAATTATCTCTAAAATTTGTAATTTCATCTTGACTTCTCCATCTAGGTAAATAGCACCCCTCTTTGTGTAGCTGCTCTAGTAGGAGGATAGGAATATGGACATCCCTGCCTCCATTGCTTCTCAGGTCTGAGGTCTACTGGATCATAATCTTACATTTGTTTCATTTTGATCTCTTTTCTGTATTTATCCAGTCTCAGTTCCAGGCCTACATCCCATCTTACCTGGATAGCTTTACAACTGGTCTGTCTGAATTCATTCTCACCTTTTCCAACTTTCTCACTTATGCTGAGTGCTTTTCCATAAGTGTATATCTGTCACTTGTCTGTCTTAAAATTCTTTATTGAGCTCCAATAACTTTCAGAGAAGAGTAAAAACCTCCCAAGCTTATCAACAAGGTCTAATATAATCAAATACCTAAATTCTCTTCAGTGCCACTGAATCAGATAGAACACATTAATCCTCCTCTAAATGTACCCAGAACTTTCTTTTTGTGTGTGTGCCTTTGTTCACATTATTCTATTGTTTGAAATACCCTCTTTCTTCTGCTTTTGAAAACATCTGCATTTTCACTGAGAAGCAGCTGCAACAGCATTCCCTCCTTGGAGCATGTGCTCACTTCCACAAAATGCTGTGTTATTCTTATGCCTCTCTTCTCTGTCCTTCTATAAATGTTATCATAATTCACCAAGATTCATTATAATTATTGGCTTTCTTCTGCTTCTTCATACCAAAATGTGATTTTTTTAAGTAAAAATTTTTATTCATTTATAAACGTTACTCATTTTAAAAAGTGCTTGATTTAAAATATGGCCTTGCCATGTTTGTGGATCTAAAATTCATAACAATATGTTTAGAAAAAGAGATATTCTCATTGTTAACATATTCAACCAGGGTTCAAAATTCTTACATGGTATTTATAAGATCAAACAATATGTTGTAGAATTTAGATTCAAATTTCTGTATTCTTTAAATTAGGTTGGTAAATCTGCCATTTTTCTCTTTTTTCTCTGAAAATTTTAATTTTGAAGTAGTTTTTTTTCTCTTTTTCTTTTATTTTTTGTGTGTATGCGTGTGGTTGTTATTTACACTAATGGTGGCCCTCAAGATCAGTTTCATTTCTAGCCGATATAACAAAGCCAAATTATCTAAAAATCTAATGCTTTTCTTTGAATTGCAGAGTTTAGTCACTTGCATGTATTCCATTTAATACGGCAGAGGAGTTTGCATATCAACCAACATTTCTTTTGAAAATTTGAGAATAAGTTTTCATTCAAAATACGGAGTCAGTCTTAGCTACCAAATTTGAAATTTTCTAACTATAACTTGTCATTTCACCAAAAAAAAAAAAAAGAAAGGAAAAAAAAAATCAGCCTGATTCAGCCTCCCTACTAAGCTAAAGAAAAACCTGTCATTTCAAAGCAATTTCAGTTCTTCAAAGAATAGGCTAACAATGGTAAAAGAGCAAATAACTCTTTCTAAGTTTCTTTCCAAACTTTGTTTCTTTTACAAAGTTATTTTCAATGCATGCAGGCTTTTACTGAAAATGAAACCCACTAGAAATACATATAGAATTATTAATGAAAACTTCTTTTTTAACCATACAACTTTCATTTGGATGATATTTAAACCATTAGTAAAATCTGTTTATGTGAACCTTGTCTATATAAACTATAGCAAAGGGAAATTTTGACAGTTTCAAATCATCATCATAAAGTAATAAATGATTCCTTTGTGTGGTTTTGCAAGCTACCCAAGAGTTAAAAATTAAAAAGAGAAATCTAACATCAATTGCATATTTGCCATAATATTAAAATTAATGTATATCTTCCCATGGTAGTAATTTTTTAATGAATAACAACTACTTAAATATTTGTTTCTTTGTAAAATGTGACCTCATTATTTATACTTGTTCTTCATATATAATGAACTTTATTTTATCTGAGCATTTGGACACAACTTGTTGCAGAAATCAGTTAATTTTTCACAGATATATGTTTTTCTTCTGTGAACATAAGTAAACTAAACATCACATTTTCCCTAATAGGAGAGATCAGGTAACTGTGCCCTGCCGCATGTTACAAGTGCAGATCTGTAGCACAGTGATCTGTTATTATGCCTCCTCTACCCTGCAGAAGAGCCAGGGGAGGACTTTAAGCCCAATGGAAAGTTTCCATCACATCCAAACTCTTAAATCTCTCAATCATTGACTACAAAACAGCTGTCTTGGAGGACTGCCCATTCATGCCGGATTAGAAGTAAGATAGTATTGTGCTAAGCCATTGACAATATGGAATTTTTTATTGTATTATTTAACATATTTTGACTAATACAGAAGGAGGCTACTAATGTGACCTACAATTAAATAAAAACATATACTAAATCACATAGTAAAAATCACCAACAATGATTTGGATGTGAGACCAGGTGTTTATTGAAGCTCTAGGGGCAAAGGATAGAAAGCAGAGGTTTAGAATGTGTGTTGGTTGTTAGTAGGTATGTATCACACAGTATAATTAGACAGAGATGAGTTCATACAGGGACTTGCCAGTTGAAAAACATAAATGAAAGTGAGTAGAGAATGACCAGAAATACAGGGCCTTGAGGGACTGGAAAAGCTGATTGCTTATAGACTCCAAGCAGTAAGAGATAAGTCTGAGAATGGTTTTTAGTGACAAAGAACTTATTAAGATTATGCCTTGGATCAAAGATCAGATTAAGGATGGCCCCACTCAAGCCTATTTTAGATAACCTCCAGATAGCCCCCGGATACATCAGATAACTTCAAGATATCTCCTTTAGGTTATGGAAGATTGGTGAGAAGGGTACTAATAAGCAAAGCAATAAATCAGTCTTGAACATTAAGTCTCTAGGAAAAAAGAAAAAACTTTAAGTCTGATGACTGGTGTATTGAACTGATTAGAAACAATTAATCCCAGCAGATACCAAGTTTTTGAGTTAATTGTGGTCTAAAGAACTACAAGGCAATGCCTAAAAAGCTTTTATTTACCCGAAAAGCAATTGTAGGGGTCATTAATTTGCTCCAGCAGTAAGTTCCCTGTCAATGCAGTGTAGTATCATTGGAAAGTTTACAAGGCTTGATTCTGAAGGACCAAACAGAATAATACATAAGGGCAGAGCCAGAGGTCATGAAGAGTAAGGAGCACAGTGCCCAACAGAGAGTAGCATCAGTTTTTCATCAAGACGAAAAGGCTTTCACATTCCAGCCCCAGCAGAATTCTAGTATTGCTATGGATCAGTGTACTCCTGTGCGTTCCCTATTGTTCCTCTTTATAAAGGAGTTTGAAGTCATTCTTATTGAATGCATGGTTGGGGAGTGGGTGGAGGGATAAAGATAATTTGTCTTTTTAGTCTATATAATGCCAAACCACAAAGAGCAATATGTGATTGATGCCCATAAGACCTTAAATTTTGAAATGGCTGCAAAGACTCAATGCGATCCTTTTTTAAGTTTATTTTTTCCTATTCTAGCTACTGTCTGTTGATACCTTGCAAACTTCTATGCTTTTCTTACTTTGTCTCTGTGCAGTAGAGGCAAAACACTTGGAAATTACACTTCTCAGCCTCTCTTGCAAATTTAGATTCCATGAGTAATAAGAGACACTTTCATGAGAGAAAGATGTGTGGGAAGAGAGCAGATGTGAATTTTGAGAAGCTTTTGAGTTAGCACATAGAGACTACTGGTGCTATGATCAACTGCAATCGTGAAAGAGGCTACTTCAAATCAGAAACTTCTGATTTTACCAAAGTCAGCTGCAATTATCCCTGACATTGGTTCTCTGGTTCTTTAAAAAAAAATTTTTAAGCATATGTTTCCCTGTATTCAATCATTTCTTCTTTTATAAATTCTGGAGAAGTTCCAATTTCCTTATCATCCCTGATTGATACATCTCTTGGGAAAGGATGTCTACTCTATGTGTTCAAGAGGTAGAAAACAGACATTTTATGTCAGGAAAGGTGGAATGTGGCAGACTCTGACTAACTGTTCACCAAATCATTTTCCTTTTGGTCCTAAGCACAGAGCTAATCTACATTTCTCAGCCATCCTTGCAATCCTTGCAATGACTGCTCTCCAGCTGATGTGGTATACTGGCCAAATGTCCAAGATCCATTGGAGGACTATAAAATCTCAGGGGTATGGTAGAGCCATAGAGGGAAGAAGACTGAGTTTGGGTCACTGCTTGAAGGACAGCCACTAAACCAGGGACCTCTGTGTTAAACTCTTCATGAGTAAAAATAAACTTTTATTATTTAACTCCACTTATTTTATTGTTGTTACAAAAATTAATCCATCATGATTAATACACAACGATTTCATATGAATTCAGAGTTAGTGTTGAAATAGAAAATATGATTCATGGTTGCTGTCATTACTATGGAATGCATACTTCCTTAATCGTACAAATTTCAATGGGTAAAGGTTCAATGATTTGTTAACAAATTCTTGCCATAGAGTTGGAAGTGGAGGAGGAGGAGGAGAGAAGTAGCAATGATTTGAAGACACTGAGCCCTTTCTTGTACCAGTCAAGACTGAAAAATGAACAGATTTAAAGACAGACATTGCTATAAACTTCAGACTTCTATGTCTCAGACCAATTTTACTTCCTGCTTTGTCCAAAGATTGCAGTTCTTTCCTCTTCAGTCTTCCTGCTCAAACTCATGCCACCCTTACTGTTTTTGACATACTCAAGAGACAACGGTGCAGTGGAAAGCGCAAGAGATGTGGACTCAGCAGATCTGTGAATCTGGGTGTGAATGCAGCTCTACTAACTCTGTTTTAATATCATCAGCAAATTCTTATTAGTAAGGATGTCCAGCTTCCATTTTCTGCTATGTAAAATACGGCTGATACTGTACATTTAGAGTGTTTTCAGAAGATTTAAGTTTAAATGAATTAACATCTGTCTAAAATGATCAGATCATATAAATAACTCAGGAATGGACTTTTGTTCTCTTCTCATTCCTGACCTGCTTCCATTGCTCTTTCCTTAAATATTATGCAGGTTAGCAAGTAGATATATATCACCTTACATTACTAACTATCATTTTACCAATACCAGTATCATGTATTAGACAGGTAACCTCAGATATGTTATTTAATGATAGGTTCTTCAAATATAAAATAAGAATAATAATTCTTACCTTGTGGAGTTATTGTGAAAATTAAAGCTAAATAGATAATAGAAAATATCAACTTTTAATTTTATTGCTAATTAAAACTTTTGAGAGGAGAAGCAATATCTTATTGTTGTCGTGGTAATGCCTAGCACAGTTAGACTACAAAATAAATAACTTAATAAATGATTGAATTGATGTAAATTGATTCTGAACCAACCTGTTTTGCTAAGACTTTTGCTTATTTTTCTATTCCTAAGTTCATGTATTTTTTGTTTTTTAATTTTTAATTAATTAATTTATTTATTTATGGCTGTGTTGGGTCTTCGTTTCTGTGCGAGGGCTTTCTCTACTTGCGGCAAGCGGGGCCCACTCTTCATCGCGGTGCGCGGGCCTCTCATTATCGCAGCCTCTCTTGTTGCGGAGCACAGGCTCCAGACGCGCAGGCTCAGTAATTGTGGCTCACGGGCCTAGTTGCTCCGCGGCATGTGGGATCTTCCCAGACCAGGGCTCGAACCCATGTCCCCTGCACTGGCAGGCAGATTCTCAACCACTGCGCCACCAGGGAAGCCCAAGTTCATCTATTTTGACATTTATCTTCCTTTAAGTCATACTTTCCAAACTATGAACATAATTTTGTTAATTCCTCAACCCAGCATTTTCCAGAATGTGTCACACAAATGACAGTTCCACAAAAGATGATTTATGAAAAAAACTAAGTCTAAGGTCAATTAAGTTTAGTGTACACTAGATAGGATATTTTACCCTTGGAGATTGATGATGCACAGGAAAATATGAAGGGCTCTGTAAACTCTAGTAACTAAGAAAAATTTTATTTTTTCTTGACTCAAAGTTTCCCAAACACATCAGACAAATGAAATGCTCCCACCCTCACTACAACCACCTGCCTCCACACTCCCCATCTTAATCACAAAGCACTTATTCGCAAATTTTCAGAGCTAATATAATACGAAGATACAGCCCTGGACTAAGCCTAGGAGAGTCTTCTATCTGAGAGATATTCTTGGTAATGTCATAATTTTAAAAATGACATGCACATCTACCTATGCTGTATTCACTAGGTGTGATCACCTGTGTATCATTTTCTGGCAGTAGAGAGTAATCCCACTGTTTTTGTCTTTCCATACAAAGGAATATGATAAAGGAACATTTGGAGTAAATATATCTTCATTTAAGATAGTATTTTACTATTTGCAAAGTACTTTCTCATATTTTTATAAAACAGCTGCATATTAACATTTGATCAATTATCACTTTTAGTTAGTATTATGGAACATTGCCCAGAGGCTTTTTTTACTTTCCCAATTTTCCAGAAATCATTAAAAATTTAAAAATTACCCAAAAACTTACATCAGGACATTTAAATAACAAAAAGCACTATGTAATACATATCAAATAGAAATAGAGGTAGTATGAGCATTCCAGGCAAAGAAGGGTTAACATAGTCATTAAACATGTTTGGGCACCTCAGTTTACAAAAACGTGTTGCTCTACCCACACGCAAATACAAAAGTTTGTACATTATTTGTGATTCAAACTTCTCTTTTTCTTTGTTCACTGATGAAACAAATATACAGAAGGATGACTGCATACCAGTCACCGTGCCAAAGATCAAGAATATGATCACAAATAGGACAACTTTCATGTGATTAATCTTATAGATTGAGCTTCATTAAGCCTTTATTTAGCTTAGAGATTAGTGAAGAATACAGCCAAGCAACGAGGTAATGTATGTGATGTGATCTCATGGAGGAAGGGCAGTTTGATACAAATAGGAAGGACAAGAATCTATTCTTTAGAGGGATAAGGAAGAGCTCAGAGCTAAAGTGATGTCAAAGTTGAGATGCTACGTTGAGATCTTAAATTTATGAGAGACATATTTGCCAGAGATAATAAACAATTGATGGTGTAATTGAAGTAGAGGAAACAGCAATTCTAATGGTGAAAAAGTAAAAATATTCTGGAATGGCAGACTCATGTAATTAAATATTTTTAGGAAGTCTCAATTAAAGATTGGGGAGGAGCAAATAACTAGACAGGTAAACACAAAATGCAAACTATCAAGTTTGGACTTCATGGCAGAGAATATGAGGAGTGACTTAAGAGGAAATCCAGGAGGCTTTTTTCCACTAATTCATGCAAAACATTATTATGCAATGAATTGCAGTGATGGCATTCAAAGTGAAGAACAGTGGAAGGTTACGTAAGATACAGAGGAGGCTTGATGGACAGATCTTGATTATTTACTGAATGCAGAAAATCAGAAATAACAAAAGAGTGAGAATAACAGATATGGTTATAGCTTAAGCATGTTGGTGAGTCTGACCCATGTACCATTCACTTAGAGTTCTGTGTCATATTTTATGTGTGTGAATATATCCCAGTTTATTTATCCTTTCTCACACTGATAGAAAATTGGATTATTTCCATGTTTTTTCCAAGAACATTCTTGTCCATGTCTCTTCTTTTATATGTTTAAATTGGTAGATAATTTCTACATCCCATTTTATGTGAGGTTTAACTTTAGGAGATGCTGTCTAACTGTTTTTCAAAATATTTGCAAACACTTCAACTCCAGTCATCAATATACAAGAGATCCTATGGCAAACATTCTCTCCAATACCTGGTATTACCATAATTTTCATTTTTTCCCAATTGATTGTGTACAATATGCATTATGATCTTAGTTCTTATTTCCCAGGTTATTAATAACAATGAACAATTTTTCATATGTTTGTTGGCCACAAATATTAATCAGCAAATATAGTCAGAGGTATAAGACAATATAGACCAAACCCTTGTGCTCAAGGGGTTTTTCTTTTCATGGGGGATACAGAAAAAAAAAAAAAATACTAGGAGGCTATTTGCACTGTGCAGAAGGCAAAGAGTGTCAATATGGTTCATTACTTTTCCTGAGAAGAAAGAATTGAATGATGAGAAGGACAGTCCTCTTCATGCATAGGGGAAGGATAATTCAGGCTCATGTAATAAAAAATATAAAAGTTCTGAGATGAGGATGAGTTAGATATGTTTTAGGAACAGCAGAAAAACTGGTGTAGCTTAATTGCAATAAAAAAGGAAGAAATTATAATAGAAGATGAGTTTTAAAAAGAGGGTAGCAGCATTCATCCAACAAAAGTTTATTTAATGCCTATCATTTATCAGTCATTGTTTACATAGGAAAAGCCAGACCCAGACCCTTCTCTCAAAAAATGTGTTAAAGAACAAGTAAATATGCAAAGAATCTCTTCCTTTACTTAGTAGGTTTTGTTAGTATTTTCTCTGCCCCTCAATTTGCAACATCTTTTATGCTTTTTGTCTCAATAACTATCTTTCTACATAGACTTTATATGATCTCTATAACAACTGTTGATGGAGAAAAACATTATCCCCATAGATGAGAAAACAAGAATAGATTGATTAATAAACTCGATTAGGCCATATAATTAGTAATGTGAAGGAAACAAGAATTAAATCCAAGTCTCTGCCTCTAAGGCTAATAGAAGTTGAGAGATTTTCTTCTGTAAAAATATTATTGCCAAGGACAAATTCATGGAGCGATCAACCGTGTGGGCTATGAATTTTCCTGGGAGCAAAGTGGTTACACTGAACCCTGCACTCAATGTGTAGGCAGAAAGGGGGACCAGACTGATTTACAATTTTATTTTTTTACTTTTCCTACAGCTACTACACTCCTACCCTCACTTATTCCTAGTTGAGACTTTATTATGAATATAGAAGTAACAGTTGTGTCTTATGAGTTGTAAACTGCCAGTTCAATATTTCTAGAAAGAGTATCATAGTGACTCAAACACAACTCATGGATTGTTTGTTTGTTTTGAGGGTGTAATGCTCACACTTTGGAATATCGAGCTTTCTTAGCAGTATTTATAGAGTCCCAGCGTATAGGCTGTAGGTAGATGGGGAGCAAAGATTATAGACTAAGGAAGTCTGTTTATAGACTACAAAATGAGGGGGAACAGATGACTAAGTTTGATGCATCATAAAATCTGTTCCACTTAATTAGCTAAATTTTCAGTTCAGATAACTCATTTATCCTTCAAAATTATCTACAAAAATTGATAATACTGGGAAAAGGTGGCTGACTTTTCTGTTATACAATATGAGAACTTTAAGTCAAGAAGGTATCATTAAGAGTTTATCTAATACTAATGTATTCCAGAACTCCTATGAAATTCTTGTGTAACTTCAGAGACTTCTAGAGAAAATTTGCCCTAAATCTTTTGGTAAGCATATTTTAGAGAACCCTTATGATCTCTATAGTAATGACCGGCTGCATATTCATATGCAAAGGTGGAGATAGCCTGGTTCCTTGGAGAGAAGAGTAGAGAGAATGGCTATCTGGGTACACATGGTTACACTTTGGGGAGTTTTCATTTTTGCTTTTGTCTGTTTTCCATAATATTCTTTCTAGGACTGGCAGATGCTCATCTAATCGCATATGAAATACAAAGAGAAAACATTCCTTGAATCTGTGTTCACAAAAGTCTACAGAAAGTGTTTGTTGGATGAATAAACAGAGCCTTGGGTTGAAGAAAGAAATAAACTAATAACCTGAACTCTACACTTAACCAAATACTAATTTTACTGAAATGTGAAACCACTACAATTTTATTGGTTTTTCATATTTCTTTTATTAAAGCTTATGGGAGAAGTTGAAACTAAAGCAAATCTAGACGTATTATAAAGCCATTGAAAAAGAATAAACTTGAAATCAAATTTGTATCTGAAATACATTGTTATCCCATTTTCAACATCTAAAATTACCCTCTTTGAACTTAAAAAAATTGTCTCATAAGCAATATAATGATGGCACCTCTTTCACCAAGTCCAGGAGAAAAGGGCTGAAATGTTATGGAATAATTTCACTTTCTTAGAAAAATACAGTGAAAGAAGTTTCAAGTAGGAGTTCCTTGAACCCCGCATTCTATAAGATGTTGCTAAAATGTATAACAACCATTTATTTAAGGCAAAATAATCAATAGCTCAATATATGAGTTGCAATATATATTTTTTAAAAGTTGGAAAAGAGCTGAGAATGCCTAAATTTTTCATTTCAGACTAGCTAAAATAGAACATCACCTATTCAACCTCCTGAGGAGTCAATCCTGTAGAAATTATCTGTGGCCTTCTTTACATTTCAGGACCCAGAGGTGACAGATCTTGTCTCTGCTGCAGAGTAAGGTATTTGGCAGAAAATTTGGATGGCCTGCAGAATACATTTTGCCTCATTAAATATGTCTGGATCAGCTGGTTCCACTGGAATAGGATAGAAAAAAAGAAAGAGTACCTGTGCTGCGGCAAAAATAGCGGAGATGGACAACAGATGACTTGAGGCAGACTTTTCTTTTTTAAATATCTGGACAATTATTCTACTTTTGCCAAATAAGCTCTCTGTTTTTATTTTTAAGGCCATGGATATGGGGGTGAAGAGGAAGCATAATGACATGCTCAGAAAGGCACTCCTTAAATGTTTTGAGGCTAATAATGCCTATATTTCCATTCAGAACAATGGACATTCCATGCAGCCTCTATTACCTGGAAGGATCAAGCCACAGGGGAAGGCAGAGTGCTAGTTCACTGCATTCTTGCGATAAATGTGAGAAAACAAATTTGTTTTATATATCAAATCTTGTAATTGAAAATAAAGTATAATTCCAGCTCTCTGCATAAGGAAGATTCTAATTAGAATGACTGAATTTTTTTCTAAATGTTTCAGCCTCTCAGTTATGCCTCATAATGGTCTTTTTGGACATCAGTTATCACTTAGAACAATGCACTCTTAGAAATAATACGAAATTGTGATGTACACATTTTGAATGCAGAATGTAACTTATATATGGAGGTTTATTTTTTTCCAGTAATTGACATGAGCTTTTTTCCTTAAATTTTGCTCATAATGTCAAAAGGCATGTCTCTAAAAACACTGTGAAAAACTTGAATTATGGGAACTTTGTGCTCTGTGACAACCTCTAGGTCAATTCCTTACTCCTAGTATAACTAAAAAATGGTCAAACCGAAAAAGGAGAAATGCTTTATCCCCACATATTCTTAACTTTTAACACTAGTACCTGTTGGTCTACTATATACTTATAAAACATAGACACACTGATTGCTGTGATCAAATTTTTTGAATATATGTTACATACTTGTCACAATACATGATTTCATTTAATGCTCACAGCATTGCAATTTTAGTATTACTTGTATTATGTATTTGGTAGCAGGACCCAGCAGAAACCAGACCCATCTAAGATGCTTTTTACCACATTACCTTGGTACATAGTAAATATGGTGAAGATGATGATTATCATCATAAGGAAGAAAATAAAAGAGAAGGGAAAGAAAGTAGAGATAAAGAGGAAGAAGAAAAAAAAGCATATAATGCTCTTGGGTATTTAACATGTGGTAATTAATGTCTTTATGTGGAAATTTCTTCCTAGAAATTCTTGGGATATTTATGATTTTTTTTATCCTGATTCTTGATAAAAATAAAATGAGGCAATAGGGAAGCATATTAAATATTTAATAATATGATATCATTTAATAAAATAATTATCCCACAGGAATTAAAGTTTAAGTATGTAGAGATGTTATTGGTTCAAGGAATGCACTGATGTCATGTCTGAAACAAGAGCAGAAAGTATTTTTATAAGTTAAGGTTGACATTTCTGGGAAGCTACATAAGAGCACACAGGAGAAAAATAGTTATGATTTTGCTTGTAGCTGTTGTCATGTTCTAAATGTGCATTCATGAACTCTTCTGCTGCTAATGGTGAGTCATTACTGCAAAGAAAATAAGTTTGATCACATAGTATACTTTATACAAATTCTATGAGTAGTGTCTTAAAAAATAATAAGTTTTGGAAGCAAAATAAGTACTTAAATGCCAATTTTGGCAGTGCTGTTAACCTCACTAGTAAAATCAAATATGTTATTTGAATACTATCCAATAACGTTCACTGGAATTTTACAGTGTTTAAAAATTTGCTCTAGGCTACCATTCTTTGTAAATGTTTTTAACAGAAGAAATGCAAAGTGAAGAAGGTGTGAATATTCTTGTGAGATACTCTCTCACACATGAAATAAAAAATGATCAAAGTTCTGAATTAACAAAAGCAGTATCAATTTCAAAGGCAGAACCATAATCTATAAGCAGACAAATATTTTTATCATAAAAATAGAAAAGAGCTTATATGGAGCAACATGCATGTTAAAGATGAACATGAAGATTCTTTGATATACACACTTAACAATTCAACCATCAACAGAAAATGAAAAAAATTCTACCTCTGGGGCTTCCCTGGTGGCGCAGTGGTTGAGGGTTTGCCTTTCAGTGCCGTGGCCACGGGTTCGAGCCCTGGTCTGGGAGGATCCCGCATGCCGCGGAGCAACTGGGCCCGTGAGCCACGGCTACTGAGCCTGCACGCCTGGGGCCTGTGCTCCGCAGCAGGAGGGGCCGCGATAATGAGAGGCTCTCGCACTGCGGTGAAGAGTGGCCCCCGCTCGCCGCAACTACAGAAAGCCCTCGCACAGAAGCGAAGATCCAACACAGCCAAAAAATAATAATAATAATAATAAGTTAATTAATTCATTCATTAAAAGTAACATTTAAAAACAAAAAAATTCTACCTCTGAAACATTTGTGATTAAACAAATACCAAAGCAATTAGAAAGAGCAATTAATATTTTGCATGTTTAAGATTGTATTTGAAGACTAATAAGGGATAACTTTTAAGTATTCAATGTTACAGTTTCATCTTTTGATTTTTAAATGATTTTAATTTGGTGTTTTAAAAACTTCGCCATTTATATGTGTTAATATTCCCGCTTCTAATGTTTCTACTAACAAATATCTACAGCATATATGGATAATTTTCCTTTTATTGAAATAGATATTCTTATCACAAAATATAGTCCATAATCATAATAATGTTATATATCATCTATCTATTTATCAATTTAAAAAACAAGACAACAAGCCCCAAATGGAGTTGTTTATTCTTAGCCTCATGAACCAAACCGGGACTTAACCTAATTGTAGTTTGGCTGTCCCAGGAATGGAATCTTATACCAGGCAATCAGGAATCACCTGATTAGCACCACTTAGGTCCTCTGCCTGATAGACCCCCGCCATTATCTAAAGGAAAGTAACTTTGCAATAACCAAATCCCTTGTTTGTGTAGTGTGACACTATTGTTCCCATTCCCTTCTGCCTATAAAAGTCTTTCATTTTGTACAGCACCCTGAAGCAACTTCCTATCTGTTAGACTAGATGTGGCCTGATTCAAATAGATTTTTGGTCAAATAGATTTTTGGTCAAATAAACCCTTAAAATTTTAATATGCCTCAGTTTATCTTTTAAATATAAGTAGATATATATAACCTCAAATTTAAAACAACCCTATCACCCTCTACCACAGACTGACTGACTCTTTATTATTATGGTCACTTATTATTTAAAACATGTAAATAAAGTGATAAGGAAAGCCCAGAAAACCAATGATTTGGGATTCCTGAGAATTCCCAGAAATCCCAACTTATTATTCCTGAATCCCAAAGATTAATATCTGTCAAATATTTGGAAAAATTTAAAAATGTAGAGTCATAAGTTGATGCCACTTTATTTAGTGTTTTACATGCATTATGTTATAACTTTCAGCAAGACTATTAAATAAACATCTTTATTATCCTCATTATATATATGAGCAAAGTTTAGAGAAGGTAAGTCACTTGCCTAATACTGCTGCCCTGGTAAGGCCAGGATTTGAGCCATGTGTGCTTGACTCCAACACCTTTACAAGTAATAATTGGCATACAATGACATTAAGCATGTAACTCCATAGTCCAAGGCTATGCTCTGCTAACTGGACAAGTTATTTGTCTTGCTAGGGAATGTTTTCTAGCACTTGAATATCATCTTATTCAATAATCAAGCTACTCATTTTCTTTAATTCGCTTACATAAGCAAGGGTTCCTCCATCAACCCTGACACCTGCACCAAATACATTGGAGAACTGCTAGATTTTTCACTCTCCCTCAATTTTCAGCCATTCCTTAAGTTTTAAGGATTTGGCACCTCAAATAAGATTTCTCTTTCTTTCTCTGTTCTCCACTGCAAAGATACTGTCAGATTCTCTTACCATAGACATAGCAACAAACTCTTAATCTCCAATCCCTGCTTTCTGAGCTCCAAAATTATTTTGAGATAGTATGTATATGATTTATTATATCAGCCTTTCTGCTTAAAGTGTAAATAATCCTTGTGTCTCTTTGATAGATTGCATTACTATTCACCAAATATTTACATTTCACTTGTTATGGTGCCCTTTTCTTCAGGAAATCAGTAATGGTCCCATGACTTGCATTGGCCAATTAAATATGAGCAGAAGGGGACACGTGTTATTTCTGGCTGAGAGTGTTAAGATCAGTGCCGCCGTGATAACTAGCGTTGAGCCAGAGAGATGTTGTTTCATAGCCTGGATCCCAGAGTGAAGACAACATGGACCAGTGTAATGAATGGCCTGAATTAGGTGTGTTTTGTGAGGGAAAAAATGGCATTTGTGACACTGGGCGTGGAGAATAGGGTTCCATTTTCTGTGACAATATAACCTAAACTACCCTGTCTGCTATAGTACCCATCATTTATAAAATCAATAATACTCCTACAGTTTGGCATGCCAGATCTTTTATCATATGATTCCTGCCAATATTTTCAACTTCATGTGTAGTGTTCTTTCCCCATGTCCCTGCACTCTCAATGACATTTCAAAACTTTAATGTTTTCATAAACGTTCATGTTTTAACACATCCTTGTAATACCCATATCTCACAATATATTTTCCTCTGTGAAGTCTTCCTAAAGCATCTAATCCAGACCTACACCAATCCTGTGATCTCAAAATGGCCCACATATGCCCCAAATACTTTATTAAAATTATAGTGTTGTAATATATTTGGCACATTTAGATCCTTGACTATATAGAGTGCAGCTTGTTGAGGGCAGAGATTATTTCATTCACTTCTGCACAACCACTGTCCAGCCTGGTGTCGTATATTGTGCAGCTATTCAATAATATATTATTGAACATGTAAATGATCAGTAAACAATATATTTTGAGGTTAAATACTGATTCTTATTAGTAAGCAACATTCAAATATACAGTAATGCTTTAGTAGGCATGATTATTTACTGCAGAAAACATTGTAAGATTTTTAATCGCCTATCCCACTTTTAAGAAAACAACATAGTAAGTCAACAACTTTCCTTTAAAAGTTTCACAGAGGTGAAATGACTGACATGCCATCATTTCAGCTTTATCCAGCAAGGACTGTTCATGGACAAATGCAAAAATCTTTCTAATAGTTAGGAATTTTATCACTGAACAGGAGGAGTTTTTAGAACTATTTATCTTTACTATACTGTCACAAAATTTGTAAGCTCCATGACAGCCCTATAGTTAATGAACTGGAGCCCCCTTTCCTGTGTTCTAGAATTCTGTCTTTCTTTCCCACCGTTCCAGCATAATTTTCTTCCTGGTGTTAGAGCACAGATCTGTACAGTAGTCTGCATTTAATCTCCATATCTCATCTTCCCAATTCATCTTTTTGGAAAGAATTCAACATCCTATAATTTTACCCTCCATTGAACTAGAATAATTTTCACATTTAGATTATTCAGAGCCATTAACAGAACTTTGTTTCCACTAGCATTTAATTCTACTATAATCCACTGTCAAATGCATTAAATAACAGCATCTCACACCCTTCAGTGGCAAAGACAAACTGGTGAGGAACAGCAAGTGTTTAGAAATACCTTTCTGAACCACTATAATAATCATGTCATTATTATTGAGCTGTCATATGTACAATCTATTTTATGTGAAATCAAAGTCAGTTGCTCAAATAATAACCTTTGCTATACTACACAATGCTAGTTGCAGCCTCTCATGAAAGAAAGACTAGACAAGGATGCTTAATATTCACAATAGGTATTTCTTCCTCAGTATATAGTGATCAGAAACTCGGAAAATTTGGGGTCCAACAGATAACTGTATTCTTCCCATAACTTGAGGTATGTCGTAGATAACTTCCAAAGAGGACCACCATAAATTTTTTAAAAGACTTTATTTTTTAAGAGCAGTACTAAGTTCACAGCAAAATTGAGAGGAAGGTACAGAGACTTTCCATATACTCCCCTGCCCCAACACACGCATAGCTTCCCCAAATATCAACATCCCTCACCATGTGATGGCACATTTATTACAAGTGATGAACTTACATTGACACATTATAGTCACCCAAAGTCCATAATTTACATCAGGGTTCACTCTTGATGTTGTACATTCTATGAGTTTCAACAAATGTATAATGACATGTATCCATCATTACAGTATTATACAGAGTACATTCACTGCCCTAAAAATCTGTGCTCTGCCTACCCCCCACTCCCACCAACAACTACTGATCTTTTTATTGTCCCTACTGTTTTGCCTTTTCCAGGATATCATATAATTGGAATCACACAGTATGTAGCATTTTCAGATTGGCTTCTTTCACTTAATAATATGTATTTAAGATGACTCTATGTCTTCCATGGCTTGATACATAATTTGTTTTAAGCACCAAATAATATTCTATACTCTAGACGTACCATAGTTTATTTTTTCCTCCCTATAAGTGCATATTATTTTCCTATTGAAGATGAAGCTTATTCTCCTTTTGAGTCTGTTCTGGCCTCATGATTGCTGTGACCAACAGGAGAAGGAACAGTTTTGTTCTGGGACTTCTGAACCCAGGCCATAAGAACACTGGCAACATTCTCTTCCTTTTTCTTGGATTGCTTCTTCTTGGAATCCACATGCTGAGCTGTGAGGAGGCCCAAACAGCCACATGAACAGGCCTACATGGAGAAGAACCGAGGCCTCAGACCAACGGTTCCAGCAGAGCTCCCAGACAACTGTCAGCTCCAACTCTTTGAGTGAGGCCATTTTACACCTTCTGTTAATTCCAGTGCCACAGCTAACATCACCTGAAATAGAAGAACTGATTGATCAACAGGCTAAAGTGTTTTTGTTTTAAGCCACTAAGCTTTGGGGTGGTTTGTTATGCAGTAAAAGGTAACTGAAATAGGACTCTCTAATGAACTAAGAATTACATGACTGCTTATTCCGTAGAGCAATGAATGACATTGTAAAGAAGGTGGACCTGGAACCAGATTTCTTGCATTCAAATACCAGTTCTACCACTGACAAGCTGCATGAGCCTGGTCAAGCTGCTTAGCTTCCATGTTTCTCATTTTTTAATTTAAAACATGGGAACCACAAAAATAGCTACATTTCAGAGTGATTGTCAGAGTAAATTGCTAATAAGGTTAGTACAGGTTTAAAATAGTGCCTTGCACATGGTAAATGTTTATATTAGCTATCTTTAGTTTCTGCATGGAGTTCTTAGTCATTAAGCTGCCATTAAACTCCTTTTGTAATCTGTCCTTTTTATTCTTTTTGGGCTTATCTTCCACTATTCTTGCATCACACAAATCTTATGTTCTAACTAATCTGAAAAAGAGGTATGTTTCTGCCTCTGTAACATTATTCTTACCTTTCCCGCTGTGCTCTCTTTTCCAGATTGTACTCATGTTTCAAACACTAGATTATTTCCTCTTCACTAACACTAATAATCCCCAATAATCCCACAGATTGTGTATATTAAATTACCAATTATTTAATGAGTAGTTGCTGTGTGTCTGGCTTCGTGAAAAGAGTAGTCAACAAGATGGGCAGAGTCACTGCCCTACTATGGCATATGATCTAGTGTCAGTGGATATTCTTTAAGGAAACTGGTGTATTCATGACCCATCCTTAGAGATTTTGCCCCTTATTCATTTTTTTCCACTTGATAAAGTCACTAATTCAAATTTGAAAGTATTCAGCAAACTTTTACTCATAACAAATTCCAGCATATTTATAATAATTACTTGCAAGGTGCGTCCACATACCTTTTCTCAAGTTATACTATAAATCCCATTAACATCAATAATACTATCTTGCATTTTGTAAGCACTGAAACTGAGAAAATGTAACCTAAATACTTGAAGCCCTAAGTCATCAGCTTGTGCATGGCTGAGTTGGAATCCAAATCTAGGTTTCCTGTATCTGAAGCCTATGATCTCTCCATTTAGACACTTGCATTTGTGAGCTCCTGTGTTATAGATCTTAAGCGAGAATCACATATAGTTATAACACAAATTCTTGATCTTTAAATGTTAGAATCAAGTTTTTAAAATTATACAAGTATAGTATGCAGAAAAAAATTAGGGTCAGGTAATTGTCAAATAAGTAATATGGATCAGCAAAGGTATTACTGCAAGATGGGGGAGTTATTGTGATCAAGGTTGCAGGGGGTGTAGAAAGGATGAAGAGAAAAATAAGTTTTATGAAATATGAGCTGTGAAATGTACTAGCTTCTTTTTCAAAAGAAGCATAACTTTATCATATTTACATTCGTAAAAACAAAAATGTTAATAAAAAGAGAACACTGCTCATTCTCTTGTACTTAATTCAGATATGTATACCATACACAGAATACTTGTTCATACACAAGAACACTTAGAGTAATCTTTACATTTGTTATTAAAAATAAGTTCTACAGCACCCTAGAATAAATCTCCCCTTCTTTGAGTGCATCATGAAAATAGTCTTAATACCAACAAATGATTGATGATAAAAACCCTTATTACAACGTGGTGTTTAAGATTTCCTGCTCTAGTCATGATGCCTTGACAAGATTATTAGCAACATCGTTATCATCTGCCTACAAACTATTTGCCTTAGGACATATTATTTAACCTCTTTGGTCCTTACGTTTCTCATCTATACTATGAAAATTATTAATAATTTCCCTTAAAGGGTTGTTTGGATGATTAAATGTGATAATCCATGTAAAGGGCTTAATAGAGGACCTACATATCATAGGTGTTCAAGAAATATTATATATCCATAGTGATGATAGTAATATGGAAACAAAATGTACCTTAGAGATCTGGTAAGTCAATTATATGACTACTAAGTAAATCAAAACTCTAAGTAAATCAAGGTGTTCTTGACAGAGCACGTACTCTATTCACCAAGCAAGCATAACTACATATCTGCAATTGAGTCCACAAAAACAACCCAGAATTTTGTATTCTATGTCTATGTTCAAGTCAGTCAAAGGAAATCCTCAAAATAACATCAATAAGTCAAAGGTCACTGGCCAGCCATTCCAGTCTGGACAGCTCTGCATCAGGTCCACAACTTCCTCCACGTTATCCTGGTCCCTCTCAACCATACCCCAATCACATACATCAGGCACATTCTCTTCCACCATTTCTCATTAATTATAAATATCACAATAGCTTCTTGAGTACTTCTTAAATGTCAGAAATCTTGCTAAATTAATTTTATTTAGTCTATGCAAGCACTGTACGAAGTAGGTACAATTATAATCATTTGACATATGGGGAACTGAAGCTTAGAAAAGTTGAGGAACTTGCCTCAGTAGGTGGTAGAAAAAGATTTGAAGTCAGTGAGTCTGCAGTCCACTGGCTGCAAGACACTCTGCTCTATGTCTTTCTGGTTTAGACCATACTCTTAGATTGTTTCTTTAGTGCAAATCCAATGCATCCTTCCAGGCCCTGATAAAGTCTCATCTCTTTCAAAAGATCACTCCTTGATCACTCCAGACAACAGTGATGAATCCTATTTGCAGATACCCATAATAATTATAATCTCTCATATGCAATGTAGCAATGATTTTGTCTACAAATTGTGTTATTATTTGCTGTTTATTGTAATTCAACTTTGTGTTTTCCAAGAGTCTTGCCAGATATTTCTCCCTTTTGAAATTACCTTCAACGTTTGTTTATACAATTATTTACATCATTTACTCACTAGAGACAGAAAGTAGAATAGGTTGCCAGGGGATAGGGGAGGTGAATTGGGACTAACTGCTAAGAGTTATGGGATCTCTTTTGAGGTTGAGGAAAATTATCTGAAATTAGTCATGTTGGTTGTACAAAAAGTGAATGTAATAAGAAACACTGAACTGTGAATTTTAAAATCAAAAATTTTATGTGAAGTATATCTCAACAAATAAATACTTACTATGCAGCCATGGGAAGTGTAATATGACATCACTGAAAGAGTATTTCAGTATATTCTCAAGATTTTAAAAATGTAGTTACAAATTAATCTATACAGTATGATTCCATGTTTGTCAATAGTAAAACTAAAAGGTAAACAAGCTCAGTTTGGCAGATAAAGAAAAAGACAGACAGACAGACAAAGACAAAATCTAGCGGGATCATAGTTCCCTGACTAGGGATTGAACCAGGGCCATGGCAGTGGAAAAGCCGTGTCCTAACCACTGGACCACCAGGGAATTCCCAAGACTTTTATTTTTAAAGGGCCCTACATTGATCATGAATTAATTTTGTAAGAAGGAAAGAAAGGCAACATTTTTAATAATTTCACAAGAGGGAAACAAAATCAAGTACCATGGAGGTATACCTACAAAGAAAAAGTGCATAAAGAAGATCAAATATTGTGTGTGTGTGTGTGTTTGGTATGTGTGTGTGTGTATGTGTGTGAGAGAGAGAGAGAGAGAGAAAGAGACAGAGACAGAGACAAGAAAGACAAAGAAAAAGACAGAGAAATGTAGCATATTCTATCTAGAATGGAAAAAGTCTCTAGTAAATTAGATTTAAACCAAAGTAATCATAATGCATGTTTACTTTGTGGGGCTTCTAGCACTTCCAAGTGGTCCACACAACACAAGGGAAGCAACAAGGGCCTAGTTTCTCTTTCCAGAGCACCCCACTTCTGTCTCACAGCCTCACAGCCTTTGACCTGCTAACATTTTTGTCCTGTTTATTTCCAGCAGAACTTTTACGAAGTAGTACTGGACATTCAGGAGAGGATTCAAAGCTTGAAAATCTTCAGATAGCCCCAGAAAACTTTCAAAATTAAAGAAAAGAAGTTTTAAGTTAGAGTGTTCTATTCAGCCAGTGTAACTTGGGGAATTCCTGGCATGGGGAAGTTTTATTCTGCTCATGAGGCTAGAGATTTTCTGGCAACCAAAATATTTATTAAGCCAAAGAGGTTGCAGTTGCCCTCACACTGAAACCAGTACATTTATCTTTAGAAGAGAATAAGAACTAGTCAGCAATGGCAAATAGATTGCTTGTAAACTTCCAGTTATGGAAGATTCATTTACAAATTGCATACCTAAAGGTTATTGTTGTGGTTTACAGGCAGTTTTCCTAGAAGTCCATTAAAGATTTTAAGACTCTTACCTAAAAACTGACGCACTGTTAAAACTAATATAATACTGTATGCCAACTGTACTTCGATTTAAAAAAGCTATAAAAAAAAAATACACAAAATATTTGTGTACAACTGTATGTAAAGAAAGTATAACAATTATTTCTTTGTATTTTAGGGGTTTTAACCAGGACATCCTCTAGTTAGTATAAGGAATGTTTGCTTAATTTCCAAACTTTTTTTTCTTAAACACGTCGTGGGTTTTTTGAGGCTCCAACCTGATTAGTGCATGGTCAGCCATCAACTAAGGCTGAGGCACCTCTGACTGGTTTGGTTTTGTTTTTTAAAATCATGTATTTGCTACAGAGTATTGTACTTGTCTCAATGGGAATGGTGTAAAAAACTGAAAAGGCCTTATGTGATATGTATCATAGTTAATAAATCAATCTTGTAAAAAACTAACTAAATAAATAAATACACATGAAAATAAAATAATAAAAATAAAACTGATGCAATGCAATTTATCGTTTTGAGAGTCCGTGCTCTTATTTTTTCTTTCTTTTTAAAATATAAGTTTATCTCTTCCTTGACTTTCAGATAAAGTGGTATTTGAGTATCACATCGAAAGGAGGCATTGTAAATTTCTATGGAGATGGGCAAACTGTTAAAGATTGTTTTTCAGTGATTATTAGAAAGGGTCAGATGAAGTTGGAAAATTTTCAAAGACAGGTAGAGATGAGGATAAAAACAGGAAGATAACATCTTCTCAATTCCAAGTAAACTTTGTATTCAGAATACACGGAGAGATCAGTTATAGAAAAGCCAATTATAGTGAGGAGCAGTCCCCACATATAGAATGTGGAAATCAAATTGAATCCTTATTCTCCACAGCAAACAGGGCAAGGACACAGAGGTCAGGAAACAAAATGAAGGGGCTCAAATTCCCCTGCTCCAGATTCATCGTGGCACAGGGTTCCCGTTATTACCAGAGCAGCAAAGGTGACTCAACCAGCCACAGAGGTTAGCATGTTGTCTAAGATAATAGTTTATAGTCTGTAGAATGTGTGTAATCTTCTGGGAGTTTTTAAGTCAGAAGATCCCCATGTCCTTTATCAGGTGATTTTGATTTTCCCAAGAATATGCACTTTTGACAAGCTGGCTAGATCATTCTGATGTAGAAAATCTACTACCCTTCCTTTGCTTTGTCTTAAATTGTTTTAGGTGTTAAGAATCTTATGCATGTGAAACTAGCAATCAGGGACTAACATGAAGAGGAAGGTAAGAAGGAAGGAAGGAAGGGGTTGGCTAATCAATTAATTCTAAAAGCTACTTGGGGCTTGAATAGCAAATGCCCCACATCCTTCAAATGTGCATGCACACACACACATATATTTTTCATATGTGTATATATGAAAAGAGTATATTCTGATTAATGTCAGAAAATATTTAACTTATATTCAAATTTAGGCAATGTTATTTTCTCTCCAACCCTTAAACCTATGAAAATGGTGTGTACTAATTTCTCCAAGGAGAGGATTAATTTTATAAAAAGATAGTAGAGCAAGGACATGTATGAGTATTTGGAAACAGAAAAAAAATTACACACAATACCATCTTAGTTTGATACACATCTAACCTGTTTTCCTGACTTTCTGATATTTCTGACTTGCATGGTGGTGGTGGTAGTAGCAGAGGTGGACTTCTCTCCTCCTCCTCCTCCCCCCCCTCTTCTTCCTCCTTTTTCATCTTTTTCTTCTTCTTCTCCTTCTAGTTGCCACGATCCCCAAACCCAAACAGTGTGCCAATGAAGAAACCACAGGGGCACATATGTATGCATATTATTCATTGTAGTAAAGAATGCCCATTTTTCTTCATTTTTTTTCCTTCTCCAGTAAACTAACCTCCACATTATAATTAAGAACATAGCAATGAAGAATAAAGACTAGGTTTCCCATCCCCTTTGCAGGTAAATGTGTCCATGTGACTAAGTTTTATTTAGAAGAACATAAGCAAATGTCTCTTATTTCTCTCAGAAATCTTTCTTTAAAAAATAAAAGAGCTATGGCATATGAATGGCGTTCTTTTTTCCCACCCCCTTTTATCCTCCTGCCTAGAATATGAATATTTATATCCTGACCTATGAAAATAAATGCCGCATGCTGGGGACGGCTGGTCAATGAAGGAAGGACCCTATGCTTCAAAGGTCTTTTTGAAACAAAATTAGCAACTGAGCCTGGACCCCTTACCTTCCAGTCTTGTCCCTGTTCTTTATGCTTTCATTCGATCATCACTATCAACACACAAAAATCCAATCAGTTGCCCAACTCTGCTATTTCTACACTTACGTCTCTCAAAATCTCAGAATTTCTCTTTCTTTTCCATGCCTGCTGGCATTATGAGAATCCTGAGACTGTTTGTTTGCTTGTTTGTTTGTTCGTTTCTTTGTTTTAATGTGAATGCTCCACTATCTCCAGCCTCTCCACACTCACTGCTCATTGTCACTAAATCTATACATTCTCAGCATTGTTACAGTCATGTCACACTCCTTCTCTTCAAAGATGACTCCTTAGTGATGATAGGATAAAACTCCAACACCTTAGCACACAATTAAAGATGCTTCATAGTTCTACCAGAGTCCTCCTTCATTGAATCTTTCTTGCCAACTGTTTTTATTCCACCCACCCAAGGTCCCTTGTTATTTGCAGAATACATTAATATTTTCCTATCCTGAATGTATAATATATTCATCTTTCCTCGTTAAGTTGTATTATTTGTACAGACACCAGTCTGATCCTTTTCAAGTATAAATCCATTATATCACTGACCTGCATAAAACCCAGTCATTACACTTAAAAGTTTCAAGTGCCTTAACGTGACTTATCTGATTGCTAATTGTTTTTTTTGGTCTCTTCTCACACATACTTGACTCTCTCATCCCGTGGCCATATTCAGCTTATCAAATAGGTCCTGCTCTTTCCTGCCTCAAGTCTGCAAGACAAAGTTTTCACATTGCTGGAATATTCTTCTCTTCCCTATTTTCCTAATCAACTTGTTCTAATCTCTTTAGTCTTTAGTTTATATTTAATCACAGATGCATTCCTTGATTATCACACCTTTCAACTTAGTCCTGACCTTCTGCTACAAGATTTTATAGTCCCATTTAGTTTTAGTTTATACAGGGCTCAATATGTTTTTCCTGTAAAGGACCAGAGAATACATATATCGGGCTTTGTAGGCTATAACGCATCTATCACAGCTACTCATGTCTGGTGTGATACCACAAACTCAGCCATAAAAATAGTTAAGTGGACAGATATAATTGTGTGTGATGGGCATCATAAGTCTCTGCATATTGGACTTTTTAGGTGGGAAAATTCTTGTTGTGGGGACTGTCCTGTGTATTGAAGAATGTTTAGCAGCTTTCATAATATACCCACTGGGTGCCAGTAACATCCTCAAGTTGTGTTAATCAAAAATGTATCCAGACATTGCCAAATGTTCCTGGTGTCATGGGGTGGGGAGCAAAATTGCCCCCAGTTGAGAACCAATAAAATAAAACTTTATCACACTTGGTTTATAGTACTTTGATCATAGAAAGATTCTTGGTCTTTGTCCCTTGTTCCTGACATAGAGCTCCTGAATCCCTTGCAATTTCCTGAGTGATGGGGTGATAGGAGCATACTTTGTTCTAGTGAGGTGACTTTTAATGAGCCCCAATATAATCTTAGGATTGAACTAGTCGCCAAATATATGAAGTGGTTAAAGGATTTGAACCTTCATTCCTACTTCTGACACCTGGGGAGGAGGAGGGCTAGAGATTGAGATCTACAAAAATTCTTGAAAAACAAGATTCAGAGAGCTTCTGGGCTGGCGAACACACTGAGATGCTGAGAGGCACGTGACATTCCCAGAGAGAACATGGAAGCTTTGTATACATACACACACACACACACACACACACACACACACACGTATACATACACACATGCACACACACACACACACACCTTGCCCTATGCAGCTCTTCTGTATGGCTATTTCTAACTTGTATCCTTTATAATCAGCCAGTAAAGATAAGTAAATTATTTCCCTGAGTTCTCTGAGCTGTTCTAGTAAATTATTGACACTGAGGAGGGGTTCATAGGAACCCCTGATTTATAGTTGGTGTGGTCAGAAGAACAGGTGGCCTGAGACTTGAGATTAGGGTATGAGGTGGGGACAGCCTTTTTGGATTGAACCCTTTAGCTTGTGGGATCTGATACTAAGTCCAGGCAGATAGTATCATAATTAAATTGAATTCTTGGACATCCAGTTTGTGTCAGGGAGTTGAAGTAGTGTTGAAAAAGACTCTGGGTTTTTGATGTCAGGAGGAAAAAAAAAAAACCTCTCATTTGGTCTCAGAAATGTTGTGAGTAAAAATAGCTTAAGTACAAACTGCAATTTTTATTTACATATTAATGTAAGCAAATATAGGAGTCAGTGCTGTATCTGATTCACTAACCACATAGCCCTTGATTATAAAAAGCATGGTGTATCAAGGGGTTCAATACGCATTTGATGAAAGAATTCATGAGAGCACTAATAATCTTTTTAGGAGAGTTGCAAGGTCAAATGACAGAATTTCAGGAGTTAAAAAACAGATAATGTAGTATTTAGGGAATTAAGATAGTAAACCATATGTTCAAGGAGGTCAACAGTCAAAAGAATAAAAGAGAAAAGCATTACCAGAGGTAGACAAGATCTAAGATGTAAAGGGTTATTTTAAGCCAGGAACAGTATGAAAGTAGAAAGGTAACTGCCAATAAGACGGAAAAAAAAAAAGAAACTAATAAGTTACTAGCAGAAGGGAGTGCTGTGGAAATGTATAATGAAAAAAGAATTTATTCTCAAGACGAGGGCTGCTCAGAGACGGAGAAATAGTCAGTACACTTTTAATATGAGTTTAAGGCTATGTTTTCTTTTAAAAATTTTTAGAGTCTATTGACTATGAAAAGGCAAAATTGCCTTCAGGCTCGAGAGGCCTATTAACACCCCCATCAAGGACAGTCTTCAGCTCACTAGGCAAGCCAGAGAGGAGGAAGAAATCTGTATCTGGAGAGAATGCATTTATCATGGTTAGGACCCTTAGGCCAAGAACTTTCTGCTGAGACACATCTCATAGAAGGACCCAGGGTCACCTTGCAAGCTTGGGACTATGAGAGGCAATGGTGAGCCTATGTGCACCTCAAGCCTACGTGCTGTGTGAGTCACAGACTTGCATGCTGTTCCATTATCTCATCCACCGACATAAATGAATTACGTTTGACTCTCTCTATTCAATCGTTATTGTATCTGGAAAAGAGAATTTATTTCAAAGAAGTTAAATTGCATGACTGCTTGTACACAGGTATTTTTCTTTATGCTATTTTATAAGGATTAACTATTATTATTGAAATGATAGTGATTAGTGATGAATCAGACATAAGTAGGAGCTCAATGACTGTTTTTTCAGGGATCCACATTTTTACCTCAGTCTCTATTGTTCTGATAAAGAAATTGTCCTGTTTATTAGAGTTCATTCTTTTCCCTTATATGCTGGTTTCCATTTCTTGTCTTTTTCTTTTCTTGTCTTTGAGAATATCTCAGCCTGGTGCAATCTAAGGAAAAAATGTGGTGAGAACAAAAACGAAAAAAATTTGGAAACAGAAGACAATGATTCAAATAATAATTGTATTTATTTCTAAGGTTTCTCGATCCTGAAGCTTCAGCTACTTTGTTTTAAGAAATGGGGTTAATATCATTATTCCCCACACTGTTCTGTTTGTCAAATATTTCAACTCATCCTTCCACTAAGACTCATAGTAGGACTGCATGTCTTGAGACTCTTATAGTTGCCTGGGACAATGTGGAGTGTTCTGGTCAATGAATTTTGAACACAAGTGATATGTCTCACTTTCAACCAAGAACATAGTGATTATGTGAGACAAATCAGTGCTTTATTTTTTCTTCTGCAACTGTGATAGAATCATTCCATATTTTCCTGTCCAATTACCTTGAGTCTCAGTGCAAGGACAACTAGTGTGAGTACCCCAGCTCACTTTCCAATGCTGGACAATAGAAAAAACTAAACAAACAACAAAAAAACCCAAAAACACAAAATACAACTTTTCTTACTATAATTCATTGTGCTTTTTAGGTTGCTATTGAAACCTAATCTTGCTTACCCTGATTCATATACAGAATGGTACAGGAAATGGGGCATTAAAGTAATATTCTACATAAAACATGTAGCATTGTCTTGAGAGTCAAGTGGCAGACCCTTTAGTGAAAGCTGGAAGGATGGTTATTTGTATGTCAATGCAAATATTTGGTAAAACATTAATCCATGATAACTTGAAAGGGAGAGATAGCATCTAATGAACTTGAAATTTTACAGAAAGAATTTGGAAAGATAAAATGTTAATCACAGGTATAGTTTATCATTATTTTGTATTTTACAAGGTGGTGCAAGAAAGAGGTGCTCTCAGAAAAAAATAGGCTAGTCCCCAAATGTGACTAAAGGAGAACAAAGGGAGTCCAGAAGTTTGGTTCTTATTGAAAAAGAAGAGGCAAGTTTTGTCCTACTAGGAACCATAAAAGAAAAACTTAGGAAATACTTTGAGTCACAAGGGCTTATGAAAATTAAACCCCCTGGCAATAAATGGATTCAGATGATGCATAGTGAATACTTTCAAGTGGAAAAATTGCTCAGAGGGAGACACTGAGAATGTGACTTTTCCATGTAAGACTAATAGACTCAGAGCATCCTACAGTTAATTCCAGAGAAAGTGACATAGATGAAACAGAAGAGAAAAATACAGAAAAATAGAACTTTGAGTGATAAGATTAGTACATGGAGTTGATTGGAACCAAGTTGATAATTAGCCAACTATATTTTTGCAAGAGTGTAATCAACTTGGACCACTAGAGATGGCAATAATATGAAACTAAAAATGATCCTTTTTTTAGTTTAGTGAGGCTGCTGCAACAAAGTACAGCAAACCGGGTACTCAAATGACAGAAATTTATTATCTCACAGTTCTGGAAGGTACAAGTCCAAGATCAAGGTGATGGAAATGTTAATTCCTTCTGATGGCTATGAAGGAAAGATCTACTCCAGGACTCTCTCCTTGGCTTGTAGATGGCTATCTTCTCCCTGTGTCTCATCATCTTCCCTCTCTGTGTGTCTGTCTCCAGATTTCTCCTTTTATGGAGATACTACTCACATTGGATCAGGAAGCCACCATATATTAGTCAGGATTCTCCCAAGAAACTATATGTATATATGTATATATGTATATATGTATATATGTATATATAGATATACAAAGAGATTTATTATAAGGTATTGGCTCGTGCAGTTATGGAGGCCAAGATGATCTTCTTTCTGCAAGTTGGAGACCCAGGAAAGCCTGTGGTGTAGTTCAAAGTTCTGAAAGCCAAAGAACCAATGGTATAAATTCTCTTCTGACTCAGAAGGCCTGAGAACCAGGAGTACCAAGATTCCTCCCTTCCTCCACCATTGTGTCCTATTCAGGTCCTCAGTGAATTGGATAATGCCCACCCACATTGGAGATGGCAATGCCCTTTACTCAGTCTACTGATTCAAATGTTAAGTCTCTTTCAGAAATACCCTCATATATATCCCCAGAAATAATGTTTAACCAGAAATCTGAGCAGTCCATGATTCAGTCAAGTTAACACATAAAATTGACTATTAAAACCTCATCTCAATTAATTTTTATCTTCAACAGTACATTTCCAAATAAGGTCACATTCTGAGGTACTGGAGTTTAGGACTTCAACATATGAATTTTAGGGGAGACACAATTCAACTCATAATGCCTTTGTTCTTCCAAAATTTCACGAGCAGGAAGGATGTTCAGAATGTTGCTCAGCCCTTAATGAGGGCACATTCTCTCATGCTCTTTCCTCAGTTGTAGCCAGAGAACATAATGGATAAGGAAGGTCCTCTTAGAGGGTGAAGGGCTCAACAAAATTCCTGGGTTGATGCAAATGTGTTGAATTCTAAATGACATTCCAGTTGTTTAAGATGTTCATTATATCTCCTGGAAACACTAGTGTTCTAGGTACTCCAAATGTTTGTTCTTGGTACTCCAATATAGTTGTCATAGATAGAGACCATTACATTAGGACAATGTGGCCAGTGTGGGACAATCTGGCTCAAGGTGGGCAAATCAGTGATCTTCCCTGGAAAGTTAAGAAGTGTCAGTGAGAAGCAGATGCTAGTTTTTCTCTTGGTACATTTAGCTGAACATGTAAATGATCACGGATGATGGCCTTGTTTGATGTGAACTAAGGAACAGAAAAAGGAGGTTGATATGAGAGGGGCAAGTGAAACAGAAACAACTGCAAGCCAAGAGATCTGCTCCTGTGTTTCCAATAGTTCTCCAGCCAGTCCCCCTTTTTAGAGTCTATGTCTAATAGTTATTTCTGCCCTTAGTTTCCAAGAGGTACCACAGTGACCTTCTAATATATCTGATGTTGTCTAATTGCTGCTGTTGCTGTTACTGCAGAGTTAGCTTTGGTTGCATGCAACCAAATGGAAACTATTTAATACAGACACTACTACCTGGAATGGAATGTTACTAAGGGTGGATACTACATATAGATAATATGATATAATATAATATAATATAATATAATATAATATAATATAATATAATATAATATAATATAATATAATATAATATAAGGACTGATTGAATTGTGGGAAATTATGGGGCTGTGAAGTTTTTTTTCCCCAAGCCTGGAAAGATGGAAAATGATTTGTAAGTAACACAGTAGTTGATTATGGAAATCAGGTAATGTGCCCATGGATAGTTACTCATGTCTAAGGACCAGGCCATGGTACCAACAGTTCTTTCTTAGCTAGAGTAGAAATTATGGCTAATGGGTTTAGCAAAGATTGTAAAAATCTCACTTTTCATCTTTTTTCTCCTGAAAATTCAAAATATATCCTTGTTCTGGAGTGATATAAACCCTGTGTATTGTTCTGCTTTCTATAGTCCATGAGAAGTTCACTGAACACATTGAGAAACAAGGGGAAATATAGGAAGGATTTGCAACTTGACTCACTGCCATGAATTTTAGTGAATAGAATATAAACATTTGCTTTACTTCTTCATAATTTCAACATCTGTGAAATGTTGGTGCTTTGTCATTTGGTCAGAGACTATGGTTGAGTCTCTCTGAGTGCTTCACTTGTCATTGTAACCCTTGGTATGCAATTTTGAATTTTTTGTTTCAAGGATGTCATACACAAGGAAAGAATGTTTTCAGTTCAATAAGTATGTCTATACACTGTGTACAACTGAATTTTCTCAGTCTAATCTTTGCTATAAATCTGTTATACACTGCATAGCTTTTTTGCTGGCTCTTCAGTCAAGACATGTTCTTCTTTGCAAATGGACTGACTAGTATAATTCTTAGCTAAGCTACTTCTCCACTGAAGAAGGTGTAGTGGTTAAACTTCAGACATCTCCAGTTTTTCAAAATTGAAAAAGAAAAATATAAGCATCATAATATTTATAGCTCAAAATAAAATTCCTCATGTATTTCCTCTCCTTGAAAGTAAAGGGTGTTTCATAACATAATTGACTTTTTGTCAGTTCCACAGTCTATCTGATGGTTCGGTTGTATACCTTTAAAGTATTCCTCCAGTTTTTATAAAGATATAGGTAGATTGATGTATAAATATTTCATGTGGATATGAACTTTTAAAACAATTACCTTTTCAAACAGTATTTTAAAAATATTTTCCACTTGAAAACAACTAAAGTATTTCACATACCTTTGGAATTTGTGATTATGATTTTCAAATATATATCTTCCCTGCCTGATTTAAAAAATCATTATTTTCCTGAAACACAAAAAGTAGTTTTACATTTTTCTGAAAAAAATTGTATTTGTAGCCATCATCTTATAAAATATAGTCATAATTTAAATGGGTTTGTTAAGACAAAAGTTTATATTATAGTAAGGCCATAAACCACTCTAAAATCTTGGTGGGTTAAATAACAAAGTTTTATGTCACCTAAATGCTACATGTCTGTCATTCAAGCAGTCAATGTCTCTAATAGTTACTGACAGGACACGTATCATCTTAAATGTTACCAGACACAGTGCTGGACAGAAAGGAGAGCGCTTACACCAGCAATTAAATAAACATGACATCACTACTCTTTGGCCAGAACCAGTCATGTGGTCCCATACAGCCATAATGGAGGAATAATGGGAAGTCCCTCCTTTCATCTACTCAGAAGGTGATGAGGACCAGATACCCGTGAGCAGAACAAATTATTTACCCAATGGAGAATAAATTTGGAATTAGAAGTCCTAGCTTTCAATTCCTTTATCACCACTTGCTGCATAATTTACATTAATAAAATTACCATATATTTGCTACTACTCCTCCTCTGCAAAATGAGAATGCAGTAGCTGTTGAAATATTCTGAGGATCAAATGAAATCTGGTAACATGCAAAACATTATATGTAAAATATAAAAGATTGCTTTTTTAGAAAAATACCAGAAAAAAGACATCCATTCGAAATAAGCAGGAAATAAAACAGATTATTTGACTCATGTATCAGAAATTAACTTAAAATTTATGCATTTGCAGGAGAGAACAAATCTATTCATTTGAGTATGTGGCAATATACCCACCAAAAAACTTCTTATGCCTATTGCATTGAGCTTAAATATATATTGACATGACTTAGGCATTTTTCTTGATGAAAATCAACATTGTTACCAAAAAAATTGTAGTTTTGATCATTTAACTAGTTATTTTTCTTCTATTTTTATAATGTTTTTATTGATATTTTATAAGTGAAATTTTGATTTTGGTGTATTTGTGTATATTTTTCTTGAATTTATCTAATTAGATTACTTTTATTCTAATAGTTTACAGCTGATTTTTTGAGCACTTCCTAGTAGATAATTATGTTTGTAAATAACAGTTGTGAGTTTTAAGTTTCACTTTTCAATATTTATATTAATTTGTTTTGTGTTTGACCTCATCCTAACTGACTCTGTCTCAGGTTTGGTGAAGTTAGGAATGTATTTGAATACTACCAACAGAGACCTGTAGCTTAAACAAATTGGGAGTTTATTATTGTCTTGCAAAATGGTAAGTTAAGAGGTAAATAGGTTGGGGGTTGATCTAGTAGAAACACTATATCATAAAGCTTACATCCAACTCTTCACATTACATACTTCCAACATGAAAGGTGAGAATTTGTTTGGATAAAAACAAACATGTTGATGGATATCGCTATAAATTCATAATCACTAATCTCTAGAAGATCCCTAATGCTGCTTGACAATTATTCTGTGTCCAGTTTCATTCTGTCTTCTCCTCTCCATATTATAATTGTATTTTCCTACATCCTCAAAACTCCAACATCTTTCTCCCAACTTAAACCTTTCTTTTTATATCTCTATAAAAATTAAAGCAAAAAAAGAGACTTCCCCGGCGGTCCAATGGTTAAGACTCCAAGCTTCCACTGCAGGGGACACAGCTTCGATCCCTGGTTGGGGAACAAAGATCCCACATGCTGCGCCATCCTGGCCAAAAAATTAAAAAAAAAAAAAAAAAAGGTTAAAAAAAAAAAAAAATTCCAGAGCTCCTTACCTAATTACTAGCTAATTACTTATCTAATCTCCTTATCTAATTACTATCTGTTCCCATGAGATCGTTCATATCTTCTGGTTGTTTGAAGAGTACGTGGTCCTGGTTAAAGATAACTCTGAAAATTGCTTTTGAGAACCTAACCACTCTCTGCCATTCAAGAAATTTTCTACAACTTTGCACCTTTGAGTACGATGTTGGTTTTGGGCTTCTCATATATGGCCTTTATAACACTGAGGTATGTTCCCTCTATACCTGCTTTGTTAAGAATTTTTTATAAATGGGTGTTAAATTCAGTCAGCCACTTTTTCTGCATCCATTGAGATGATCATATGATTTTTATCCTTCATTTTTTAATGTGGTGTATCATATTAACTGATTTGACTGATTTGCAGATATTGATCTGTCTTTGCATCCTGGGAATAAATCTCACTTGATCATGGTGTATGATTTTTTTATTATATTGTTGAATTTGGTTTGCTAATATTTTCTTGAGTATTTTTGTGTCTATATTCATCAGAAATTTTGGCCTGTAATTTTCTTTTCTTGTGGTATCCTTGCCTAGTTTCTGTATCAGGGTATAGGACAAGATTAGAAATAAGACAAGTATTCCTACTTTTGCCACTTTTATTTAATATAGTATTGGAAGTCCTAGCGATGAAAATTAGGCAAGAAAACAAAAATAAAAGATGTCACAATTGGAAAGGAGAACTAAAATTGTCACTATTTGGAGATGACATGATATCATACATAGAAACCTTAAAGAAGCTATAAAAACTGTTAGAACTAATAAACAAATTCTGTAAAGTGGCAGGACACAAGTCAATACACAAAAATCTGTTGCAGTTTTATACACTAATAACAAATTATCAAAAAGAGAAATTAAGAAAATAATCTCATTTACAATTAAATCCAAAAGAATAAAATACCTCAAAATAAATTTATCCAAGGAAGTGAAAAAGCTGTGTATTGAAAACTACAAGACATTAAAGAAAGAACTTGAAGACACAAATAAATGAAAAGATATTCTCTGCTCAAAGATTAGAAGAATCAGTATTGTTAAAATGTCCATACTACCCAAAGCGATCTACAGATTCAATGCAATTCCTATCAAAATTCCAATGAAATTTTTTATAGAAATAGAGCAAATAATTCTACATTTGTATGGAACCACAAAAGACCCCATATATCCAAGGCAATCTTGATTAAGAAGAACAAAGCTGGATGCATCATGTGCCTTGATTTCAAACTATATTATTAAGCTACAGCAATTAAAACAGTATAGTATTGGCATAAAAACAGACACATAGATCAATGGAAGAGAATAGAGATGCCACAAATAAACCAACACATGTTTGGTTAATTAATTTATGACAAAGGAGTCAAGAATATACAATGAGGAAAAGATGGTCTGTCTCTTCAATAAATGATGTAGTGAACTGGACAGACACATGTAAAAGAATGAAACTCAATCACTATCTGAAACCATACACAAAAATTAGCTCAAAATGGATTAAAGACTTGAACTTAAGAGCTGAAACCCTAAAACTCCTAGAAGAAAACATAGACAGTAACTTCCTTGACATCAGTCTTGGCAATGATTTTTTTTAGTCTGACACCAAAAGCAAAAGCAACAAAAGCAAAAATAGGCAAGTGGGACTGCATCAAACTAAAAAGCTTCTGCATAGCAAAGGAATCCATCAGCAAAATGAAAAGGCAATGTACTGAATGGGAAAAATATTTGTAAATCATATATTTAATAAGGTGTTTATATTCAAGCTATATAAAAAACTATACAACTCAATAGCAAAAACAAACAACCCAATTAAAAAATTGGCAGAAAATCTGAATAGATATTTTTCCAAAGAAGATATACAGATGGTAAACAGTTAAATGTAAAGATGCTCAACATCACTAATCATCAGAGAAATGCAAATCAAACTACAGTAAGATATCACCTCACACTTATTAGAATGGCTATTATCAAAATGACAAGAAATAACAAGTGTTGGTGAGAATGTGGAGAAAAGAGAACCCTAGTAAAGTTTTTCTTGGGATGTAAATTGGTGCAGCCACTATGAAAAATAGTATGGAGCTTTCTCAAAAAATTAAAAAAAAAAACAAACTACCATATGATCTAGCAACTCTACTACTGGGTATTTATCCAAAGATAACAAAAATACTAACTAGAAAAGATATATACATCCTCATGTTCACTGAAGCATTATATTCAGTAACCAAGAAATGGAAGCAACCTAAGTTTCCATTGATGGATGAATGGATAAGGAATATGTGGCATATGCAAAGAATGGAATATTATTCAACCATAAAAAAAGAATAAATTCTTGCCATTCGCAACAGCATGGATGGACCTCAAGGGCATTATGCTAAATGAAGTAAATTAGACAGAGAAAGATAAATACTGTATGATATCCCTTATATGGGAATCTAAAACAAACAAACAACAAAAACAAACTTATAGATAAAGAAAACAGATTGCTGGTTGCCAGAGGTGCAGGATGGGAGAGGGGAGGTGGAAGAAACAAGTAAAAGGCGTCAAAAGGTAAAAAAACAAAAACAAAAACAAAAACTGAATGTCAACAACAGCAACATAAAACTATTCTCGGGTCTCTCACCAGATCTACTGAGTCAGAACTGGCATTTTAACAAGGTCCATGTTGCTAAAACTAACGGCCATTTCCCATCTCATCTTTTTTTTCTTTTTTTTTAACATCTTTATTGGAGTATAATTGCTTTACAAGGTTGTGTTAGTTTCTGCTGTATAACAAAGTGAATCAGCTATACATATACATATATCCCCATATCCCTTCCCTCTTGCTTCTCCCTCCCACTCTCCCTATCCCACCTTTCTGGTGGTAACAAAACACCGATCTGGTCTCCCTGTGCTATGCAGCTGCTTCCCACTAGCTATCTATTTTACATCTGGTAGTGTATATATGTCCATGCCACTCTCTCACTTCGTCCCAGCTTAACCTTCCCCCTCCCTGTGTCCTCAAGTCCATTCTCTAAGTCTGCATCTTTATTCCTGTCCTGCCTCTAGGTTCTTCAGAACCTTTTTTTTTTTTTTTAGATTCCATATATATGTGTTAGCATACAGTATTTGTTTTTCTCTTTCTGACTTACTTCACTCTGTATGACAGACTCTAGGTCCATCCACCTCACTACAAATAACTCAATTTCATTTCATTTTATGGCTGAGAAATATTCCATTGTATAAATGTGTCACATCTTCTTTATCTATTCATCTGTCAATGGACACTTAGGTTGCTTCTATGCCCTGGCTATTGTAAATAGAGCTGCAATGAACATTGTGGTACATCCCATCTCATCTTAAGAAAGAAAGTGACACACATGAAGATTCTTTCCTGCTTGGTTTCTAACACACTATGTTACCTGGTTTTCCTTTCATATCACTGGTTTCTCTTTCTTGGTTTCTTTTACAGATTCTTCTTCATCTGTTTGAGGTCTAAATGTTGAAATGTCCCAGGTCTAAGTCTTTGTATTTAAAAAAAAATCTATCTACACCTGTTCTTTTGGTCATCTCATTCAGATTCATGGCATGAATTACCATCTATGCATGGCTGACTTTCAAATGTGTATGTCTACATAGATCTCTCCCTAGACCTTAACAGAACAAAACTCAAAAGCCAACTTGACATTTACACTTAGGCATGTAATTAACATCTCAAACTTACCATTTTCAGAACTGACCTCCTGATATGCTCTCCCTCCCCTTTATCATGCTTCTTCACCTGCCTTCTTTATCTGAATTAACTGAAATTCTACCTTTCCAATTGTGCCAGATCAGAAACTTGGGGGTCATACTGGACTCCACCTTCTCTCTTTCCACACTATGTCTGGTTTCTCAGCAAATATTTAGAATGATCCTTCAAAACATATTCAGAATTTCACCACCTCTCACCAGCCCTTCTATTCCACCCAGATCCAATTCTCTACTAAATCTCATTTGAATTATTTTCATATACTCTTAACTAGTTTCCCAGGTTATACATTTGTCCATATTCTCAACACAGTAGTCAGAAATTATAGTAATATGTGAGTCAAATCAATCCAACTTTATGCTCTATTCCCTCTAATGGTTTTTTGTCACACTTAGATTAAAAGTTAATATGGTCTTAATACATTCAGACTGTTGTAACAAAAATACCACAAACTAGGTAGCTTATAAACAACATAAATTTATTTCTCACAGTTCTAGAGGCTAGGAAGTCCAAGATCAAGGCATCAGAGGATTCAGTGTCTGGTGAGAGCCCACTTCCTCATAGCTATCTTCTGGCTGTGTCCTTATATGGCAGAAGGGGCAAGTGATGTCTCTGGGGCCTCTTTTGTAACAACACTAATCTGGTTCATGAGGGTGGATCCCTCATGACCTAATTACCTCCCAAAGGCCCACCTCAAAATATCATCACATTGGGGATTAGAATTTCAACATATGAATTTGGGAGAACCCAAACATCAGGCAGTAGCAAACATCTTACTGTGACCTACAAAGTCTTACCATATCTGGCTTCTATATGCTCTTTGACTTTAATTTTATCACTCTCTTCCCAGTTTTCTTTGTCTAACTACAGGGGCCTCCTTACGGTTCCTCAAACATGCCCAGACCCCATTTGTCACAGACATTTTGCCCCTGCTCCTTCCTTTTCCTGAAATAGTCTTGCCCTGGATAACACCATGAGTTCCTCTCCCATGGGTTCAGGTCTATTCTCAAAATTACTCTTCAGTAAAGAATTTCAGGCAACCCTATCTAAAATGCACTCTCCTACCCTCCCGATAAACTTTAGTTTTTTCATCACTGCTTTGTATTTTCTACTTAGTACTTATTACTCTCTAACATACCACATAATTTCTTTTTTTTTCCATTTTTGTCTATCATCAATATAATTCTATATAGAAAAAAATTTTGTCTGATTTCTTCAATGAAGAATCCCAAAAACATGAAATAATATAATACATAATGACAAAGCCTTTTACCTAATAGGTGTATGAAAAATATTTATTAACTAAATGAAGGAATGAATGTTTCTTTCTTTTATCTTACCATTCTGCTGTCTCACAATTTCAGAGTGAACACTGGAAGGCTAACCATCACATCTATATTCTATGCAAAAAAAAATTTTTTTAATGAGGAAAAACCAAGTGCAAAATATTGTCTACAGCTAATTAAACTCCTTAAAAAAACTTTCCCAAATCCTCATATAATGGATCTCATCCACTTTTTATAAAACATAGCATATTAGGATTTTTAATCTATTTACATAAAAATTTGGTAGATAAATTTTCTTTTGTAATAGCCTTATTCAGTTTTAATATCAGAGTTAAACCAACTTCCTTGATTTATAAAGGCTGTATTTTTCCTCGAATAGATTTTCACCAAAGCTAGGACAAAAGTTCCCCTAGACATACTGAAGTTAATAAAAATAGATTATCTTTTTTTAAGTCAGAAGTGAATGATTTAATTTGAAAAAGATTATGTACTCATCAGCAGAAGGGGCTATTTAATGCAAAGTTATATTTGCTTTATAGAAATAAAAACTTTATCTTTGGCCCCTTCATGTTAAAGACTCTGTATGTTTCTAACTCATTGTAACTCACTAAATTTTTTTTAATGAATACTGTTACCATTCACAGAGTTTCCCAAACACTGAGCCAGAATATAGTGATCTACCCAGATACTATCTCCCTCAGTCCCAAAGGCAGTGAATCCTTCTTCCAGATACCATGTAAATATTTTTGTCATGTGTGCCATGAGTAGAAAGTATTTGGAAAGCACTAGTCTAGGTATTTTCTTTGGATTTATAACAGCAAATAATCTCAGTTGCTAATTCCTCTCAAATAATTTAATAACTAGCAGGGGACTGAGTGAAACAAAATATAGTAATACAGACCAAAATTTAAATACTAATTAAACCTATATGAAGCTTAACATATAAAGGTTGAAGGATTATTAAGGAAAATGCAATTACCTTAATTCCCATACACACAAAGAATATTGCCTGAAAATCTTTATGATTCATTCCCAGCTGATTGTGTGGCTATTTGACAGTCCTAGAGGGAAGTATCAGCGTGCCCACTAGATACCTGTGTCATTTATAAATTAAGGATACTCAGAAATGAAAAGAGTTTTGTCCTCTGAAGAAACTATAGATAGAAATAGTCACGGTATTTCCAGGCATCATGAATTAACAGGCTTCATGAACACACCTCTGGGCTTGTGGATATTTGGCCACTTGCTTTTATGCACCATATTCATCACTAAGGTCACACTCTTAATACTTATGTTACTGTCTATTGTACTGACCACCTGTCTGTTATGTACCCTCAAATCATGCTATTCTTTCTAACATGTCAGTGCAGTCTTGAGAACACATTATCACTCTACCAGTGCATTCCTGGTATATTAACAAGTAACACTTGCTTAGTTATAGTTCAAGAGGCTCTAAGATTTAAAGCCACAGAATATTTGAGCAAAGTGTTTTTCTTGTACAGTTTCTCTTTTGATGCCCATCAGAGCCAAAAAGAGTTAGGAGAAACTAAATATTTCCATTCAAGTTTCACAGCTGAGAATGGTAAGGCAAAGTTTTCTCTCCTTCTCCTCACCATTAACCTCACCAAGTACAAGAAATGGTTAGGGATAGGCTCTGGAATTCAGTCTCATTTCCAACACTCACTGATTCTGGAATATTGGTCCCATTGGCTAAAATTCCCAAGTCTGTGCTTCCTTGTCTGTCAAGTAAGATTAAAAAGAAAATTTACCTCATAGAGCTATTGTGAGCACCACATGAAGTAATTCTCATAAAGTCCTTAGACTAGAACTTGGAACAAGTTATGCAATGCATGAATGTTAGTGGATATTATTATTTTTTATTATTAATTTTTGAATTTTATTTTATTCTATTTTTTTATAGAGCAGGTTCTTATTAGTTATCTATTTTATACATATTAGTGTATATATGTCAGCCCTAATCTCCCAATTCATCCCACCACTACCCCCTACCCCTCTTCCCCCACTTGGTGTCCATACGTTTGTTCTCTACATCTGTGTCTCTATTTATTCCTTGCAAACCGGTTCATCTGTACCATTTTTCTAGATTCCCCATATATGTGTAGCAGAACTTCCTACATATATCCTCCAGTTTCAATGGTCTATACTTCTACAACTGGCCAAATCATTTATTTGATCCCCTTCCTCCTCATTAAATCTCTTTTAATTATGGCATTTTTATTTAGATGTGTTAATAAGTCAAAGGTTTATTCTCTTCCAGCAGTTATTCTGTCACATCCAGAAGAATTTGCATGTCACTGATATTATACATTATTAGATTGTTAGTTTCGCTCTCAGGGCAATCTCATTTTCAAGTTTTTGAGACTTAAGTTACTCTTGATTTGTGCTATTCCACCCTACACATCATTTATTGCCCATAAGATGGAAAAGTCACATTTGGTCTTAAAGTGAGATTTGAAAGAAAGGTTAGAGGTTAGAGTAGAACTATTCAAACTGAGCTATAATGAATCCATTTGTGACACACTGTGGGATCATTGGATGTAAGAGAAGCACTAATTCAGCTAGGTGTTAAGATTTAGATGGCTCTGATTCATGTCGTACCATGTATCAATTTGACAGTCAGACAAATCTTATCCAAATGGAATCCAATCTCAGAGCCTTAAGAGATTTGCCCATTCCTAATTAGTGGAAAAGTAGGAAAATATCATATCCCTACTGCCCTCAGGAAAAAGAAGAAATGCAATTTGTTAATTGTCAACTGCCAGACTGTGCCCTTTACTTGTCAGTCAGAAGGATAGTTCTGGTTACTAGTTTGATCCTTTAGTACAATAGAAGAAAGGCAGTGAGTAAAAATATTTTCACTAGTGGATGTTATAATTCAACAGATATCAGGAATAATTACCATTAATTCACTCACATGAGGTCACATTGAAAATTCACATCTGGGTTAGTGTTTACAAAGATTTCATTTGTGACCTTGAATAGTGTTACCAAAGGTGTTAATGCAATGAGAGTTTACCAACGTATGGAAGTTCTCCTATGCATAACTTACTTATAATCACCCACACTAAGTCTGTACTTCATAAATCTATGCAGAAACTTAAATGAAAACAATCTAACTGTGCAACTAGGGAAAATATGTTCTGATGAAAACTTTTTTTTTTTAATATTAGAGAAGAAACAAATTCTTTAATTTTACTAAACTGAGGGAAGATCCTGTTCAAAGCTTTGAAATATTTTCAGAAAATGCCAAATAAGTTAGTTATTGGCTTGCAGATAAAATATGTAAATCAATGCTACCCTGAATTTATGTTTATCAACCTCAGCTGTACCTCCAAAGTTAAATTCCAGTCTGACTACATTTTCCTGATGAGTTCTGACTCACTGACCAGGTTGATAATTTCAGACCTTCCCCTTATTCCACCTTCAAACCCTGACTCTTCTCTAACCCCCACTCTCAGCAGATGATCATTTCTCATAATTCACACAGAAAACTGAAGCCATCAGCTCACTACTTCTTCAACTGTGGGCCACAAAACTTATGAACTCACTTAAGTCTGCCTTGTATCTAGATCTTTCTTATTATTTAAACACACTCAAGATACTACCATATTAAAAAAATACAAAGCAGAAACATTACTGAATTCCTCAGGCTCCTAAAACTGTTACTTCATCTTTCTCCTTCCCTTCATAGTCATAATGCTACAACTATCTCTATTAGCTATCTTTACTTCTTCAATCTGGATTTACTCTTTAAACCACTGGCTCTGACTCTCATACCTAGGCAACTAAAACACTTATTTTGTTCGGGAATGGTGGCTTGAGGTCATTGTAGGCAAGCTCCCCAGTGAAGAAGAACAAATTTATATAACTAATACTTCTCATTTTCAAAACTTAGTACAAAGCTATAGTAATCAAGAAAGTGTGGCACTGGTAGAAGAATAGTCATGGATAAATGGACAGAATTGAGAATCCAGAAATAAAACCTTACACTTATGGTCAATTGATTTCAACAAGAATATGATACTAAGACAATTTAGTGGGGAAAAGAATGGTGCTGAATATTCACATGCAAAAGAATGAAGCTGAATGCCTCCCTTATACTTCACACAAAAATTAACTCAAGATAGACAGCAGAAATAAATGTTAAAGGATAAAAACTAGAGCACTCTTAGATGAATACATAAGGATAAATCTTGACCTAGGTTAGTCAGACCCTACTTAGATATGACACCAAAAGCATAAGACAAAAAAGGAAAGATAAATTGGCCTCCGTTAAAAAAACAAAACCTTCGGGCTTCCCTGGTGGCGCAGTGGTTGAGAGTCTGCCTGCCAATGCAGGGGACACGGGTTCGAGCCCTGGTCTGGGAGGATCCCACATGCCGCAGAGCAACTAGGCCCATGAGCCACAATTACTGAGCCTGCGCATCTGGAGCCTGTGCTCCGCAACAAGAGAGGCCACGATAGTGAGAGGCCCGCGCACCGCGATGAAGAGTGGCCCCCACTTGCCGCAACTGGAGAAAGCCCTCGCACAGAAACGAAGACCCAACACAGCCAAAAATAAATAAATTAACTAATTAATTAAAAAAAAATATTTTAAAAAATAAAGAATCTGGTTATACTTTTCTCCAGAGAAGGTACACAACTGGCCAATGAGCACATGAAAAAATGTTCAACAGCATTATCTATTAGGGATATGGAAATCTAAACCAGAATCAAATACCACTTCACATACCCCATAATGGGTATAATCAAAAAGGCTAGATAATAAGTGGAATCAAGGATATGGAAAAATTGGAATCTTCATACATTGCTGGTGAGAATGGAAAAAGGTGAAGCTGCATTAAAAAACAGTTTGACAGTTCCTCCAAATGTTAAACATAGAGTTGCTTTGTGACCTAGCAATTTCATCCCCAGATACACATCCCAGATAAATGAAAATACAGTCCATGCAAAACTTGTACATTGATGTTTATAGCAACATTACTCATAGTAACCAAAATTAAAAATAACCCAAATATTCTTTAACTGATGAAAGGATAAATAAGATAATAAAATGTCATGTATTATTATAATGGAATAAAATTCAGCAATAAAAAGTAATGAAGTACTGATACAACATGGATAAACCATGAAAATGTTATATATAATATAAATCTTAATGTCATATAAAAATTATCCCAAGTCTTAAAGATTTAGTATAAAAATGACTTTAACTCCTTGCCACCAAATGATACATTTTAATTAGATTTTTAAACAATTTTATAAAGATTTAGATTTGTATAAAAGTTTACATTTCAAAGTGAAATAAAGTATAATACATTATTATAGTTTATATAGTGTTTCTTTTTGTGTGTGTGTGTGTTTTCCTTCTGATTTTTTTTTTAACATCTTTATTGGAGTATAATTGCTTTACAATGGTGTGTTAGTTTCTGCTTTACAACAAAGTGAATCAGCTATACATATACATATATCCCCATATCTCCTCCCTCTTGCGTCTCCCTATCCCACCCCTCTAGGTGGTCACAAAGCACTGAGCTGATCTCCCTGTGCTATGCGACTGCTTCCCACTAGCTATCTATTTTACATTTGGTAGTGTATATATGTCCATGCCACTCTCTCACTTCATCTCAGCTTACCTCTCTCCCTCCCCATGTCCTCAAGTCCATTCTTTACAGCTGCATCTTTATTCCTGTCCTACCCCTAGGTTCTTCTGAACCATTTTTTTCTTTTTTAGACTCCATATATATGTGTTAGCATTCAGTATTTGTTTTTCTCTTTCTCACTTACTTCACTCTGTATGACAGACTCTAGGTCCATCCACCTCACTATAAATAACTCAATTTCATTTCTTTTTATGGCTGAGTAATATTGCATTGTATATATGTGCAACATCTTCTTTATCCAATCATCTGTCGATGGACACTTAGGTTGTTATGATGTCCTGCTTTACCTACAATTACCTTACTAATCCATCAAAAATTCCCATGAAGAAATAGCAATTTTTCTCCATCATACAGAAGGGTACATGGAGGCAAAGTAGTTTAAATGATAATCTCCAAATGATACGTGATAATTAAATAGAATAATTATTTATCTGGTATTTTCTAACAATGTAATTATAGTTATTCTAAAAGAAAAAGGCACTTTTATCCATAGTAAATAGATGGAGAGGAGAATTAAGGCAATTTAAATAAGGAAGGAGAAAGGGAAAATTTTCTCAGTTTTCTAAATATTTTGGCTGAGTTCTTTTTAAGTCTAGAATCACATGAAAAATTAACGAATTTCTTCATTTCTGTGTATATTTGACCTCAATAGCATGAAGTTTTATGCCTATCAGAAGCATCCAGACAATCGCTGCCCATTTTACCTTGCCACGCCCCTTCATCCAAATAAATAGAGAAAGAATTCGGATTTGTAAATTAGAATATTTTTTAATCCTCATATTTCTTTTCCTTGATGGATATTTTTAAACTAATTAGGGCTTCCCTGGTGGCACAGTGTTTAAGAATCCACCTGCCAATGCAGGGGACACAGGTTCAAGCCCTGGTCCGGGAAGATCCCACATGCAGCAGAGCAACTACGTCCGGGCACGACAACTAGTGAGCCTGCGTTCTAGTGCCCGCGTGCCACAACTACTGAAGCCCATGTGCCTAGAGCCCGTGCTCGGTAACAAAAGAAGCCACCGCAATGAGAAACCCGTGCACCGCAATAAAGAGTAGCCCCCGTTCGCCGCAACTAGAGAATGCCCACACACACCAAAGAAGACCCAACGCAGCCAAAAATAAAAGAAATAAATTTAAAACAAAAAAGGTGAATAAGCACTAAAAATTCATCTTTCAAAAAGAAAGCTAATTAAATTAATTCTCAAAAAATTCTCCAGTATAGATTTTGATTCTCATCATGAAGGAAGAGAGGTTGAAAGTAAGCTTATCACAAGAAAAAATCGTATACCTATTTTCCAAAGAGAAAATATTGCTGACTTGTGCATTTCTAGTTAGCAAATATTAAGTAGTCTGAACTTCCTGAGATGTGGTCAGAATGCAAATTAGATAGTAGACCCACACATTTACCTATGTAAACTAACCAATGGAAATTCTCTGGATTTTTACACAGGCTGAAAACAATTCAGCTTTCTACTACAATTTGGTATTTAGTCAATATTTCAGGTTTTCTTTGAAGGTCAATGAAAACTAATGACTAAATATGGGTACAAACAATTGAGAAGTTTTTTTCCCCCAAGGATATAGACTAAAACTATCTACCAATGAGAAATAAAAAACAAAAGACAAGGTTTTATGTCTGGATTATCTAGATTTATTACCTACTTTGAAAAATGTTCTACTTCACTCTTCACTCAGCTTAGAGAAAGATAGTCCTTTAAAAATATGGTTAAAAAAAAGATGAATTTCAAATTTACATTCTCCTTTAGCTGTTGTATTACTAAAAGAAATAAATCTTCAAAGTGCAAAAAAACTGAATCAGTGCTTTCTGCACTAAATTACTTATCTTCGAGGTTTTGATTCAGATCTTATTGAGATTGACCAAATCTATTATATATGGGTTTTATATTGAATATGCAAAAACATTATTTTTACATTTTGCTTTGTTCCACTGTCTCTGTCACGATTATAATTTCTTAGATATGTCATCATATTCATTCATATTTACAAAAAAGTAGAGAAAAAATTTTTTAATATTTATCAAAACAGCATATTACATATTCATATATAAAATATTTGAGAAAATTGCCTTCCTGAAACAAACTGTAAAAGCCTTAAAGCTCTACAGTGACAGACTTGGTCCACCACACAGCCAGTGTAGAATTGGATTCAGCGTGATTATTTCTGGGCAATAATTCAGAGCAAATAACATCAAGGAAGGCTCGCGTAAATCCAGATGGAAAAAGTGGATTTAAATCAAACTAATAGGTTGCAAAATATATGAAATATGTTTTGTACTGTGCCTTGGAGACACATGGCCAAATCCCATATTCAAAAAGTAAAAACAAACCGGAGTGATTTGAGGAATAAATTACTTGTCATCCTGATCTTTAAAAATGCCAAAATTTAAGGCAAAAATATAATCCTAACATTTATTGCAGCAAAAATAAATGTCAACATATCAGACTTAACTGGCGAAGACTTGTGGTAGCATTTCTACAGAATGAAAGGAACATGACAAGCTGTATTTCACATTTATTAGAATGAGATTTGGTCTTCTTTACCATAAGCAGTAGATTTAAACAATTTATTTTAATTTACTTCATGGTATTGAGGAAAATATTGACTCAGATAAGAAAAAAAGGCCATATAATCTTGTTCACTGAAGCAATCCATCAATCTCAGAAGCTAAATATATATGATGACAACACCAAGCCTTTATAGTTAGAAAGAAGAATTGAGTACAAAATGGCTGTGACATAGTCCATGTCCCAGGCAGCATATATGATTGGGAAATTCTGCGTGGATGCATAGTCATACATAATATATACAATAATTTTCTTGTATCTTTCCTTCATATTGCTGCAAAGCTGACAGTGAATAGTGCCCAGGCCTAAGAATGTCCTTAACTTATCCTACCAAAGTAGGTTCCTTTTTATAAAAGTTGTAATTTATGTATGTACTAAATACGTAATTGTTCATTGAGTACCATTCCCCCAAATAAACAAGGTTTCTGAGCTTTTACATATTTGATATTTTGCAATCCGTTTAAAGGAAATATCTCCTCTATATTCCATAGATAGAGAATATTCATAAAATTCAGAAACTATGGACAAAATGACAAGCATACTTTCTGAAGACTTGATAAAGATCAAGCATAACAATGTTTATCATATTAAAATGTATAGAGCTGACTACATAAAGCCAATAGGTACATAAACGCAATAAATATGTATGTATGTAAATCCAAATGTTTGCTTACACATTGAGTGTGCATAGATAAATACATAAATACCTTTTTCAGGAGGGCAAAAACTAAGTTTTTATTTGCCTGAAGGAATGTGCAATTATACATGCAAATCTTGAAATGTCTAGTATGAAAATTAGTAATTTCAACACACTGCACTCTGCAAAGATATTTACATTTAAATATGAATCCACTTAGCAGTTAGGTAGTAAACAAAATTTCACGTGTCTAAGCATAAATGTGTTTTATATAAATATCCTAAATGTTGAAAAACTATGTCATTATATGGACTCAGCATATGCTGCCATGCTGCTAGTAAACACCAATAAGAAATTAGATAAAGTATTTTGAAATTTTCTTGCCCAGATACCTACTATGGAATTTTTATTTTAAAAGTCACTACTTGAAAATGAAGACCTTAAAAATAAACATTTTATATGCATTTGTTTGAACATTTAATGTTAATTTTAATTGCCCAAATTCTTGCCCCAAACAATGTGAAAGATAGTACTTTCACATTGTTTGGGGCAAGAGTGAGACGTTTAATAAAAACTAGGGATATAGTATGCCAAAATTTACTGTTCTCCTTAGTTTATATATACTCTATATATTCTTCTGCCAAATTAATGTGTGTTATAATAAATAATAAATAAGTTGTGTTATAGAAATTCATCTTTCAATAATGCAATTCCATCCACCATTTACAATTTTTTGTTTTCATTTTTGGCTGCAACATACTGAGAAATCTATTTTGATTAATGAGTGAAATAGCTCACTCATGATGAGTTTGCTAAAGCTGAACATCCATTAGTCAATTCATTCAATGAAAAAAAATTAGTATGCACATAGCCCAGTGCCAGGCATATTGTATATAGTTTATGAATATATGGAAAACTCGTCTATGACCACTAGTGAACTAAGTGCCTCAGATTCAGAACACTTGACCCTCAAAAATCTCCTAGTCTAGTGTAGAATACAGGCAAGTCAAATTCAGCATAATGAGTGATACAGTAAGAGTATGAAAATGGAGGAAACACCTAATTCTCATTGGCCAGACAACTGTAGGGTCAAAGGGAATTATAAGATTGTAGCTATGAAAGAGGCTATACATGAAAAGTGATTCATAACCTGGGTTTGAAAGATAAGTGGAGGTTATCTAGGTGGGTGAATATGTTCTGTTGGAGAACAAATATGGCATGACATGGTATGATATGACACATTCTATTTGGAGAAATGCAACTGGCAGCATTCGGAGACATCAATATTAATAATTGTTAAGAGCTATAGTTAAAGCTGTAGGTAATTTTTGTCTTTCTCCTGCCGTATATTATCATTTCCCTTCACTCAGAGAAAAAGGCAATCTAACTACCCAACCAAAAGCAAAATAAGTTACCAGTTAAAGAGTCAAGGGGTTTGCACATAAAAACATTAAAAATGTATGACTCCTCTGAGTAAAAATAAAACCAAGTCATATGAAACATTTTAAGTTTAAACAGAAAGAATTATTACTTTAAAAATAGGGATTTTTAAGATCAACGGTAAGTTTTTTAAATTATAATGTGAATATAAATATTTTTGTTAGTTTCCTTCCAAATATGAAAACTATATTTTAATAATTAGAAGTCACATGTAATTCATCTTTCATGTTTGTTTTATATAATATACTAAAAGTATCTTCTGATTAGTCGCTTTTATTTGATATTTTATTACTCTTGCTAACAGATAACATGATGGTCAAAAAAAAAATCTTGGGAATTATTTTTAAGTACAAAATATTATAACTTTTGTATTAATAACTATACGTTGCTAATCTCCTGCATCTAATCAAGCAGATTTTCAACTCACAAAACCTCAATTGGAAACTTTAAGTGAATCTTAGGAAGTCCATTAAAACTCTTAGCTATTTAGTATCTTTACTACATGATGAATGATACTGACTTTTCATTAGAGTAGGTATGTGTGTAGGATCATTTCTTCTTATCAATGCTAAAAGTTTACACTTCCCACTTGGTGTTCTCAGGCTCTCTTCCTTACCTAAGACTCTGCAATGGCCACACAACAAAATTGGTTTTTGTCCTGATGGGATTAATATTAGAAGCCTCCTGATTGCAAGGGTATTTGGCCTCACTGCTGGCTTATGCCTCCTGATCCCAGCTTTAGCTATAAGCCTGGGCTCTTGAGCTCCATCATTATTCTCCCATAAGACCTCTATCCATTTTGTGTAGGTTTGACAATTGCCTGTTCATTGTCTCTTGCTGTTTTTCATTTGTATGTATTGGTTCCCTCTGGCCATCAAAACTATACTCACTCTTACACCTATCTTGATTCATCCTGACATACAGCTCTATCAATTAGTATTTCTTCTTCTTCAACTTCAAATAAATGGATTCATGCAGTGCATATTCTTCAGTGTCTGGCTTCTTATGCTCAAATTTTTCTCATGAGATACATTCATGCTTTTGGAATACAGCAATGGTTTCTTTTTTTCCATTGTTGTATGGTATTTTATCAAGTTGTATGTATAGCAGTCAAATTAAGTATGCTCAAATACAACTCAGTAATTCTATTGTCAATGAAATGAAAAGTAAATCAGTATAAAGGATCATGTACATAGATACTAAACTCACTGTTATGAGTGGTAGTAGGGCAGTGGACGCCATCTTCTTCTCCCCATCTTTGGAGCAGTGGGCAGGTAATTGTGAATATAAACCATGAAGGTATTCACAACAGTTAAAAGCAATTAACTAACTGAATTCTTCAAACCACGACTAAAGTAAATATATACTACTAAAGGGAAAAATGACGTGGAGAGTAAAATATATAATTACCAAAATAAAAAGTGCAAATGCATACAAAGAAAAGAGTGATGCCCATTTTCAAGAACACAGACTAACAAATAATGCATTAAACACATTAGAATGGCTGTCTGTGGAAAGTGGATTGGGGTGGGGGAGAAAAACAAAGGAAACGAGAGACAAGCTTTGAAAGAATAAATGATAATATTTCATGCACTGAAGGTATATGATTAATTCATTACTCCAAACCTGAGGTCCAACAAAATAAAAAAATATCTAATCTCTCCAAAATATTTGTTTCTTAAACATATCTTACTATAGCTACTGCCATAGTCCAAGCCTCGCTTTTGTCTTAAATGGACCACTGAAACACTTTTCTGTTTCATGCTTTCACTCTTTCACCCCTGCGGTCCTTTCTTCACCCAGCAATCACAGTGAGTTCTTTGACTTGAATCCTGTCAGTTCCCCTTCCCTTCCTTGTTTAAAATAGCTGATAGAATTTCCTATTAGACTACTTCAGTCAAACAATTGAGTTGATCAGTATATGTTGTCGCAAAAGAGATCAAACACCATGGGAGAAATATTGGGCATCTCCATAGGAAGATATTAGAAGGGACTGGTTATAAAATTTGGACTTGTGTTGAGTGATTTTAGGTAAGGCTCATGGAAGCAAGACTTTGCTTTGGACTGGGTACTGACAAAAATGGGACAATTTTTATCATTCGTTGTCTCAATAATTTGTATCTAGTTGGCAGAAGAAATCTAGAAAAGTTAAAGCTGTATCAAATTCTTTACCAAAATGAACGAGCAGACACTCATGTTAGTCAAGCGACAAGATGCCTGGTTATATTTGTGGTTTGCAGTGTGTTACTGGTTTTGTCTATGAAATGGTCTTTTGTCTCATGCCTTCACAGTCACAGAGTGACATTATCTGAACTTGGTAGTAAAATTTTTTGTGTTTAATAGGAGAAAACCATAGCCTAGTTTTTAATGCCAGGACAAACAGCTCAAAGGTTTCTTTTCTTTTTTTTTTTCACTTTATTTTTTTAATCAAGGCAGATGAAGTCAGGTTTCAGGACATTAATTCATGATATCTAGATCTTTACCATTGCCAACATTGTTCGGGAAGGTATTGAGAGAATATGGTGTACAGTTGGACACAATTTAGCCCTCTTTGATCTTTTTGTTGCAGACTGAATATTTGAGTTACCTGTTGTGTAAGTGGCTGCAGAATAACACACAAGATTCTGGACAGGATACATGGACCAACTGTAACACAAACAATTGCCAAAAACAAAGTGGCCATCATTCTTTGTAATTGATTCTGAATCCAGGGACTTACACAACCAAACCCAGGCAATGAAAACATGTCACAAAATGCAGCTGGGACTTTTTAGTTACAGAATTGTAGAAACTATGTATATAGAAAAAAATAATTTAATAACAATAGAAAAAAGAATTAGTTAATGGCAAAGACACAAAAATGAGTATAAAATATATAGCTGAATCACAATAATGGCAGAGCACAAGAGCAATGTAAGGAAGCAATGATATCTTAATCTGAGTGATAAACAAGATAATAGGGCTCTAGAGATACATTATATCTTGAATGGTCCAATGTTCTTTTTTTTTTTTTGGCCGCACCAAGTGGCATCTGGGATCTTAGTTCCCCCTCCAGGGATAGAACCCATGCCCCCTGCGGTGGAAGCATGGAGTCTTAACCACTGGACTGCCAGGGAAGACTCTTGAATGGTCCAACGTTCTTTATGATGCCTACTGAGTTTTCTGCTCTTCATCCTTTTCTGTGTCTCCTCACTCTGGACTTCCAGTACCGTGGGCAGCCTGAATAATCACTGGTACATCTCCAGTACTGAGAAGAGATTGTGCAAGAGTGATCACTAAATATTGAAAAAAGAATGAAAAGAGTGTGTCTCTCTTGCTGAAAGAACTTAAAACACAACCTACATCATGATTCACATTCACATATAATTTTCTCAGATACATTTCTCCATCTCCAAGGATAAAATCTTTGTGTAGACTGTGGGAAATGAAGTTGAACAACTGCAATTGCATCTTAATGGAGCTGCCTTTTAATGTGTACTATATCATATTGTTTTTCCATGATACACATGTAAACTCCTCATTGAAAATAGCCATTACCCTTTCCAGGCATCAGCAGTCATAACTTCAGGCTACATTCTTTACTTGCAGCATGTCTTTGTTTTGTGAAATTTAGAAGTTATTTCCCCAAAGACTTGATATTTATCTTCTACCCAGGTTCTCAGAGAGCCTCAGTTCACAGTGAAAACCTTAGGTCACCCAAAGCTAAGAGAAACTGAATAAATAAACACACACACAAGTGTAAACACAAAATCATGCCCCCTGCATAAATCATAATTACTCACTTAGTCTTTATAATTGAAATGAAGTAGGCCTAGAGATACTGTACAATACCCAATTATAGAATAATTGTCAGCAGTGTGATTGCTTATCCCTAAGATCCGTAATTGCAAAATGTCTGAGATAAAATGGATAAGAGACATTATGTGGTACCATCCTTTCATTTTCCAGCTGAAAAAAAATAGGTTTCAAAATCAAGTGACCTGATGTCATATTCCAAGTATTTATCTTGATGTGATTACCACTGCCCTTTCTGTGTTGTCTTACTATATCATATTTTTCCCTCTCTCCTTTCTACCATGAAAATACTGTCATCTGCCTACCTTAAGTGACTTGACCAGGCTTTGTTTATTGTTGAGGTTTGATACCACCATCCAGGCTCAGCGTCACACAGCTCTCTGTGCATGAGACCTCTATGAGTGGTTTTAATGATTAATCAATGTATGTACAGCTCTTTGAAAAATATCTGAAAATGAGTGAACGTTTAGTAAATTTTAGGTGCCATAATTATGCCTAAGAAGGCTGTGAGATTTCTATACCCTTACAACAACATTTACTGTGTCCCTTCTATGAGTTGGCATTCCAATTTCTGGAGAAATAAATGGATTATTCATTGTCCATTCTGATGCAACTTTCAGTCTCCTGGAAGTGTTAGACAACAAACTGGTAAATTCTAATTTGCATAATAAGTTTTATGAAATGAATATTTGCAGGACTTATAAGAATACAGAGGAAAAGTGAGTGCTTAGAGAATGAGCTGTTATTTCAAATCTTGTTAGCTCTTTTTTTTCCCCAGATATATAGAATTATTTTTATTGCATTACGTTAGGAAGTTCAACTATGTGAAGAGGATGTGTATGGGTGGTGAGTAGCCAAAGGAATTAGGCCAGTTATTGTCATTGATATCTATTCTTACTATTTCCTTTTCTCTGTTTGCTTTACATTTATTTTGCTCATTTTCTAGTTTCTTGGGATAGAAACTTAGATTAAGACCTTTTCTCTTTTATAATGCAAGCATTTAGTGCTATAAATATCACTCTCAGCTTCATTCTACATATGTTAATTTATTTTCATTCTTATTAAGTTCTCTGTATTTTTTATTTTTTTGAGACTTCCTTTTCGATTTATGGATATATTAGAACTGTGTTGCCAAAGGCCCAACTGTTTGTAGAATTGCCTGATGTATTTCTATTACCGATTTCTAGTTTAATTATTTTATGATCAGTGAGCATAATCTGTATGATTGCAATTCTTTTAAACTTGTTGAGTTTTGCTTTATATCCAAGGTGTCATCTATCTTGGTAAATGCTCCAGAAGTGTTTGAAAAAAGAGATGCACTCTTCTATTGTTGAATGGAGTGTTCTATGTATGTCAATTACATTTTTTGGATGGTTATTCAATTCAGTTCTATATCCTTGATAACTTTCCACCTATTATTTCTACAAATTAATGAAAATGAAATGTTGACATGCCAAAGTAGAAATGTAGATATGTCAATTTCTCTTCCCATCTCTATCAGATTTTGATTTATACATGTTGTGGCTCTGTTGTTTAGTGTCTAAACATTTAAAATTGTCATGCCTTCTTGGTAGACTGATCCTATTATTACTATGTAATGTCTCTTTTTGTCTTTAGTGATTTTCTTTACCCTGAAGCCTACTTTATCTAATAATAAATGCTTTTTTTTAAGGTAATATTTACATGGCATATCTCTTTTCATTCTTTTACTTTCAACCTACCTGTTTCATTATATTTTAAGAGCGTTTCCCGCAGAGAGCATACTGTTGGGTTATTTTTTTCCACACTGCCAATTGTCAATCTTTGTGTTTTCATAGGTGTAAACCATTTGCATTTTAGATAATTATTGTTCCATTAGATAATTATTCATAAACATTTAGATAATTATTTTATTAATTGTGACATTTTATATTCTTTCGTTTGCTTTCTCTGATTCAAAATCCTCCTTTTTTCTTACTTTCTTGTGGTTTACTCAAACATTTTTATAGGATTCTATCTACATTTATTTATAGTGTATTTGAGTATATTGCTTATTATAATTTTTTTTTTAGTTTACTCTAGTTATTACAATATACATACACAAGTAACTCTTTGAAAAGAAGCATAGAATATGTACTTCCACTGAGGGCTTTTTATCCTCCTCAGTTTTTAAATAAAATTGTCTTTGATGTTTCTACTACATGCATTGAATACAACAGATAGTATTCTGATGTATTGTGATGTGCTTAATTATGATGTGTTTTCGTGTAGATTTTGTTAGGTTTATCCTACTTCGAATTCACTGAACTTCTAGAATCTGTAGGTTTATGTCTTTTATAAAATTCCAGAAGTTTTCTAGTTTACTATTTATTCAAATACATTTTTAGCCACACTCTCTCTTCTCTACATCTAGGACTCTAATTATATGAATGTTATTTTTGTTATTGTCACACAGGTCCCTGGGACCCTGTTGTTCTTTTTTGTAATCTATTTCTCTCTGCTTTCCAGATGGAGTAAATTCTACTGACCTATCTTCAAGTTCACTGATTTTATCTCTGTCAACTCAACTCTATTATGGAGCCCATCTAGCAAGATATATTTTACCTGTTGCAAGAGTGTCTATAATTGCTAGGGAAGCATTTTACTTTAAAATCTTTGTCAGATAATTTCAACATCTAAGTCATCTCAGTATTAGTTTCTCTTGATTTATTCTCTCAGTCAGAGTGTGATTGAGCTGGTTCTTGTTATGATGAGTGATTGATAATTGTATCCTGGATATTTGGGGTATCACACTGTGAAATTCTGGTACTTTATTTAGCAGGCAGTTACTCTGTTTAATTGTAGTGCACAGGTCCCGGTGAAGGTAGATGCTCAGCTTTCTATTGGGTTCTGTTGATACTACCTCAGCAAAAGTGGAGCTCTGTCTCACACTACTCTGTTACAGTCAGGTGGGCATACAAGCAGCTCCCAGCTGGGCACTACCAGAATGGGAGGGTAAACCAGAGTGATGACTAGTCCTTGTTCACACTACCTTATTCAGTCTTGATGCTGATGAAAGAGTGTGAATGTTCAGTTTCCCACTAAGTCCCACTGAAACTAGGTGCCAGGGGAATTTGGAGTGCTGAAAAGCCCCAACTCATACTGCCTTGTTCAGACTCTGGATCTGCTGAAACACTCTGGCAGGGGAATCAAAGCACTGCCTGTTTCCACTAAGCAAAGGATGGAAGATTAGCTTCCTGCTTGTTAGATGAGCACCACCACCAGGTGAGAGTTTGGAGCATGATCCCCTGCTTCTGCAAGGTGAGGGAATGGGCTGGAAGACCAGCTGCTCAGTCCTGCTAAAACCTCAAAGGTAAAAGTGCACATTTTCTGTTGATGTTTGGCTGGAATAGAGCAGGTATTTCCAAAATGCTTCCTGTTGATAGTTGACTGTTTTCCTCCATTTGGCTAGAGAAATGAGGCTTTTCCTAGAGCTATTTTCATCTGTGCCTATTGGCAGGTCCAGATTGGAGGCTTCTGGAACTCCCTTTTCCAGAAGGGAAATATGAGGCAAGGAGCTATTGGACTCATCACCATTTCATTCCTCACATTCTAAGGTCCTTAGGCAGTCTGCTCTCTTCTTTCAAGCTTTTAAAGTTTCTGTACACTGGTTTGTTGTGTTATTTCCAGGGTTTTTTAGTAGTAAAAGGAAGGCTTTGGGAGGAATAGGGCTACTTTGTATTCACCAAATCTTCAGATTAAATGTCAAATAATTTTCCAGGATAATTAATAAAGCATTGAGGATTTACTCTTATATACAAGGGATAGCAACCTCTGTGAATACTGTTCTCCCTCATTAACTTTATACCTTTGATTCAGTCTCTTAAATGTTTTGAATTTTGTCTCCTCATAAAATGGAATAGATGATTTGAATTGAATAGTCATGAAACAACACACTGAACACAAATATCAGTATATACATTGACCTACTTCTCTCGTTCTTGCTCCCATCACTTTTCCTCTCTAATCCTATTTATAACTTATTCCTATTTCTAAAAGCATCCTGTCCTCTTCCCTCAAGCCCTATATACTCAGAACATACTTTCTATAGAGAAAATGTCTCTTGGGACTCTATTGCTGTCTTACGTGTTTGGTATTCCAAGAGAACCAAGGACAGTGCTCTGAATAGATGAAATATCTTTTGGCCTGTGTCATAGAACTTATGATAAAACAGTTTGAAACCATACGCCACAAAAATTTCACCTGAAGACTCATTTTTGTTGGATAAGGCATTGTCTTATCTGGGAGATGTCTCACTTGACATCCAATCAATGTGCATTAATGAATTAATGTTTTATTTGTGTTACTTGACACATTAAAATAAAAAGGAGGGGTCATATGGAAATAAGACACAGATTGTGATGGAATAAGGAAAATTCTGGACTATGGCTGTAGGCAGTGAATGTGATATAAGATGGTAGTAGACATAAGATAATCTATTAGTACTCCTCTGAAAGAGTTTGGGCTGGGGTAGATGAAGGTATAGGCTGCTCTGACCTAGGAGAGGTATGAATAGAATAGAACCATGGGAATTTAAAAAACATTGTTATAGAATTTTCACAGATTTGAAGGTATGCAAGAAAATAACTTATTTTGAAATTACTTTTGGTGGCTAGTTTGTGTTCTTTTGACCTGAACATGTTCTGAGACTGAGCCATATGCAACATTTTTGATTCAGGACATCCGGAGAATCCCTGAAATAAGGCCTTAGATAATAAGGTTTGTCATTTTGCAGGCAGGACTTTTTGTTAAATAAGATCCCAAAGTTTTTGAGATAATTTAAGAAAAGATGTTAAGAGGAGAAATACTGGTGAAGCAGATGAGGCATAATATGATGTCAGATGATTTATACATAACTCATGATAATTATCTCAAATTTCATCTAAGTTAAGGCAGCCTAAATCCATGTCATTGTGATACAAAGTCAGACAATGAATAAGACCGTGGCAATTTTCTGAACTTCAATGGCCTAAAACTATTTCAATGATATGGAATTAAGAATAAACTTCTAGGTCCAATATAATTCATATTCAACCAAACAGGAATTTTGTTTGTTTATTTAAAATGATTTCAATATTTAACTTATAAAGTACTAATCTAATATTCTTTCCCTTAGGGTTTTTGTCCTCTGACATATCAACTGATCTTCTTTTGTTACTGTTTATAGTTACACTTCTTCTTTAAAAAATGATTGAACCATGCATTCTGTTAGTTCCCTAAATTAGCTATTTCTCAAATACATCTGTACATGTAAATGTAATCTATACATGGCATGGAACTATAAAATAATACCTTAATATTAACTTTATATTTTAATTTAACACAGAAAAAGTTAATTTATATATCAGTGTTATGCCAACAAGATCAAATGGACTTAGAAAAGCATTTTATTAAACTTTTCCTGATTTCAAGATTAATATTTGAGAATAAAACTAATGATATTTCATTAATAATATCTCATTTGTCCCAGACAATCATTTCACCAATCCTGTCAGCACTTTTTAAAATCCCTTACATTCATTTTTAGGTTTGGATAATAAAAATTCATCTCTTGCTGTTATGAAATATGTGTAGTCCTTTCAAACAATGCCATCCATAGTTGATATAATATAAATGAGAGTTTTTATACACAAAGGTGCATAAATGCAACTATTATGAACAGCTTTTGTCTTCATTTAAGTATAATTTTATGCATATACTTTCATGTGTGTGTGTGTGTGTGTGTGTGTGTGTGAGAGAGAGAGAGAGAGAGAGAGATAATCCACATATGGGTTCAATATTTAATGCCTTCTTTTATGCTATCGCTATCAATCAGATCATCCCTAATATATACAGAGAAGTTGTTTATCTCCAAACTAGCAATTACAGTACAGCACTGATGGCACATCCATTCATATTCACTTTCTTTCTTACTCAATATATTCATTCCTTTTTCTCCACCTCCCAGCACAATGCTTCCTCATCAAATTCTAAGTGTTATCTAGTGTGTCTCTTTTCTGTTCTTATTTGACAAACATCAATTCTGAATCACTACCCTTGTTTGTGTCAGTTCTTGTCATATCCCCCATGTTGGGGATGCCAGTGAAGAGACAAATTTATGTTATGAAAACTGGGCACGTTTGTGTTTTGTGTCTGCTTGGCTGGGCATTGTCACCTCTGGTTGCTGTCTCCTTTGTCATTGAAATGTCTGTTGTCTTGACTTACAGTACCCAAAGTCTTCATCAGGAAGGAAGCTGTTTTTGAATATGTTCTGAAGTCTACACAGCAATCCAATTGAAAGAAAATGATTGGGAATCATTAAATTGTCTCTAACATTTACAGGGCTGTGACGACTTTATTAGCTTTGTCACATAAACATTAATGCTTTCTTCTTCAAACTAACTGTGGTTTGTGAAATCTCACTCTGACTGTCATTAAAGTCATTTCTGTTTCATTGAAAATTCTCACTGCACTGGTTCCCAGGTGCTTTCAAATTTCTGACTAGAATGTGTGCTTTCCTTATGATTAGACTATAGGGCAGACCTAAACTTATTTTTTATATGTTCAATCATCTCGCTACTTCCATTTAGATTTAGAAATCTGACACCAGAGCTGACCAGAAAACCCTTAAATCCACAAATACATATATTTCATAAGAATAGTTTTTTTAATAAATAAGTTTAATAGGTTTCCTTTATTCCTTTGAATAGTAGCACTGTCCAAATTAAACTAAGAACAAAATTAAATTGATTATTCATCCAGAGAGAACTTCTGGCTCCTTAAAAAGTACCTCAAGAGGACAATTATTTGGATGGACTAGGACTAAGGTGTAGGCCTCAACTTTTCAGGCCCAGAAAGATTTTCTGCTCTTCATAGACGTGATTGTTTTTAAGAGGACCTAGCTCACACTAACCAAACAGAAATGGCTGATGTAAAATCCAGAGGTTCAATTTCTCATATCATTAAAATAATACAACTGGAAAACTAACAAATGTGCACGTTGGAGATCAGTGCAAACCTTCCAGTGAGAAAGCTCTATTGAAAAGAAACTTCTAATCAATACATTATGTGTTAAGTACACTATCATAGCAAGGAGCAACCCTTAAAGATGTTAATGGCCAGTGTCATCAAGTCATTTATAATTCATCTGTCTTTTCTGTAGGAGTATTTCTACTCAGCAGAATGCATGACTGCTTCAACTTATATGAAATATCTCCTCTTAACATCTTAGGTACACTGACATATCCTTGCTAGATGGAATACCTGTTCTAAGATGTTATGACAAGTCTTCCTCTTTTGCCCAATGTCTTTCTGAGGACAGAGTCTTATTCAATTAATTTGGGTAATCTTCTTAAGTAATTTTAGCTTAAAAAGTTAATTGGACAATACTCTTTTAAAAATTAGTTCAAGTTTACTTGATTAAGTTTCCTTAGCTACACCCTACCGAACAGGATAGTCATAATGTTTATCATCTAAACTGAGACCCATATTTGAATCCTATTTTGTTGAGACTACAACTGTAACAGGATTTTGTCAAACAAACTGGTGTATAATATTACCCTACTTGTAGGTAGTCTATACTTTTTCAGATCATTAATCTCATCTGTGGAATTTAGTTGTTTCCTCTTTTCACTTCAAAATTCTGGAATTAATTTTTTGTCATTCATGACTTCTTAATGACTATTGTTCTTTCCTCTATATGGCTGCTTTAGACTCATTGCATACTGTTATCCATTCCTTTTTTTTCTCACATCTTTCTGATTTCAGTAGATTGCTGCAGACATTAGGATTGCAAAATAATAGTTGTTTGGTTACATATTATCCCTAACAGCCTTGTTAAGATGTCACATTTTCTCAGTTTCATCTGAAAACTTCTTTTAGGGAAGCAAGTGTTGGGACAACCTCAACACACATACTCCAAGTCACCCCAAAATGTATTTCCCTTGGTAGAGACAATTCTATGTGCTCATGTTATGATTAGCTGAGGCATTCTGGGTAATGCAATGCATACCACCTGCAGGTCTAAAGTTTGATATCTCCCAAGAAACAGTTTCTTTTCACCTCTCCTAGATGGATTCAAAGACGCCAGTGGAGGATTCTGGTGCCATAGAAATTGGCAGAAGGATATAATTAAACTAACCTTGGCCCTGCCTTGCAGACTCTCTCTTGTCTAAGAAACAAACTTATATTATGGAAAGCCACAGTGAGTTGGGGTCATTTTACTATAGCAGTTAATCTTCCTTGACTGATACAGGTGCCATTGAAAACAAATTAATGAAAACTCCACAGAAAAGCCTGTCTAAAATTGTGGGATACACTGGTGAAATAACTACATACTTGTCAGAGCACATAAGGCCTTCCAATATTTTCTCCAAGCATACTTCACTGATAGTTTAAATCATTATTAAATGTATCTAACAAATATACATTAATTGCGATTTTTCTTTAGATTTTATTCATTGAATAATGTATATCAAGGCCTTACTAAATTGTCTTATCATCATACACCTGTTCAACTAATCTACATTCCCAATTTACCATTAATTGCCATTAATTCTTCTAGTCTCTAATCCATTCTGCCCAGTGTTTCCTGGTTAATCTTCATAAGGCACCATTGTCCGTGCACCCGCAATGACGTCCTCTTTATGACAAAATAAAGTTCAAGCATTTTAGCCTTTTATTTAAACTTTTGCTATCTTCTCTAAACTACCTAAAATGTCCAAATGACCAACTCCAATACTAATTGAGCACCCACTATATTAAACCCTATGTTAGTCATGTATCATACTAACAAGTAATTTGTACTTCCTACTTCAATGATGAAGATAATACACTTTATAATGATTGACTATCCTGCCCCAGATTGGATTGCTAGAAAGTGCCAGTGTGAAAACTATAATTCAAGCCATTTTTATTTTAAAGTTTGCCTATATTCTGCTAGTACTTTTGCCTTACATCATGTTTATCTCAAAAAGGATGAGTGAAGATATATAAATGGTCAAGTAAACTGAAACCATTCAAAACTATCTTAGTAACCAATAGGAAAGAATTATGATTATTTCATGAACTTTAAAAAATTTTCAAATACTGCAAGCTTTCTTACTGATGGTAATAGAGGTATAGAAAAATAAAAACAAAGAACACTATATTTATTTAGTGTACAAATTAAAATATTAGAAACATTGAAAATTAAAGTTTTCTATTTTTTTATAAAAAACCTACCAAGAGTAGTTTGAATAGTGCTTGTCTTCTTCTTTCCCTATAACATACAAAATGGAGTGAGCGTCTTTTCTAGTCTTTCTTAACATGGATCAATTTCTAACATGTTATCCTTTGTACTTTCAATATCATAAAAATTTCCAAGAATTTCTTAAATGTAAAGATTTTTTGCCAACACTTCCTCTGGGACATTTTGATTCATATCCTCACAACAAATTTCCTCATTTATATAGATAAAATTTGCCTTTATTAAGTTCTTCCTCTAGAGTCAGTCTCTTGAGTGGTGGCAACATCAACATGTATATAGTCAACTCTTTTTTCTATAACTCCACTTACTTTCTATTTGAATTCCACTTTATTTTGTTTCTCTGTTGTATTTTCATTTTTGCTGGCCAATCTCTCTTTCAATTTTCCAGTTTTGCAAAACGCCATGTGGGTTTACAACTGGAAGACAGGGAGGCAACTGCATGTTTACCTGTCTGTGCCTGACCTGACTAACAGGTGTGCAGTGACCAATCACGGACAGCATTTAAAAGAAGTGGCATAATTGGTCACTGATCATGCCATATATCTGTTAATTATGCAGCGATTTGTGGACTCAAGACCAAGTAACAAAGTTTGTACTTTACACAATTATTTACAGTTAATATAGAAGCTGAAATTTGAGACATGTTGTTGGGGGACTAGTGTTAGTTAACTAAACCATGACAACTCAAATTCATACATATTCATAAATTATTCTCAAACAGTCAATTCCAATATTTATGGAAATTATTTTTTCTCTTATATATAATTTCTTTAAATCTTTACCTGTTCTTGTAGCCCCCTTCCCTTCTTGATTTTTACCTAAGGATTAAGGCAGGGAATAGTCCATCATCAGCACATTTATATTTGTTGTTTTCCTCCTTCTTCTTACTCTTCTTTTATGTAGATTCTCTTAAGCTCTAGGGCAGGAGTCCCTAAAATATGTATCCCCAAGGGGCAAGCAAGGAACACAGTTGAGTATTGCAGAAAAGGGACATATGGTTAACTGAAGGACTCATTCTCCTTGTGATGGACTGAGTATCTACTGGCTCCAGAAGAATCTCAGAAATTCTTGAATCTCTGGTTATGCCAGAAAGAGAACTCAATCCTCCCAGATATTTGGAATTTTTTCCAATAGAAAGCAGAAAATTTTCTTTTATAAAAATTGCCTTGTATGGCAGGTCCTCAAACAATTAAAAACAGAATTACCATATGATCCAGCAATTCCAGTTCTGAGTATATACTTAAAAATTTGAAAACATAGACTCAAACAGTTATACACCAATATTCATAGCAGCATTATCCACAATAGTCAAAAAGGTGAACACAACACAAATATCCATTGACAGACGGATGGACAGATACATACAATAGAATAGTATTCAGCTTTAAAAAGGAAGGAAATTCTGACACATGCTACAAAATGAATGAATCTTGAAGATATTAAGCTAAATGAAATAAGCCAGTCACAAAAGGATAAATATTTTATGATTTCACTCATATGAGGTTCTTAGAGTAGTTAAATTCACTGAAACAGTAAATGGAATAATGATTACTAGGGGCTGGAGGGAGGAAGGAAGGGAGAGTTATTATTTAATGAGTACAGAGTTTTAGTTTGCAAGTTTTGCAAATACCTAATGCCACTGAATTATATATTTTAAAATCATTCAGATATGCTATGGATATATTAAAAAGCATGCCTTACTTTAAAACCTGGCAATTCATTCATGAAAAAAAAAAAAAAAAAAAAAAAAAAAAAAACCTGTGTAGGAAGAGTTGAATCCAAGTGTTTTAAGGGACTAATGCTGATGAAACATAACGGTGGGCTCCATAAGAAAAGACTAAATAATTGAATATATTACTGATAGGAGAGGGCTTCTGTTTTGACTTGTTGAAGGGAAACAAATTTTCTTAACATTTATGTATCTGATGATTATATGACTTTCATACAGGCTAGCTTCTGCTTCAATAATTTTAACATTATTTTTCCTCTTCCATTACTTACATAATTCAGATCCTAGTTCTGTAGAACATTTTCAGGTGATTTCTAGTTTTGCAAAATCATGTAAAAACTTTCTAGGCCTTTCTACATGGTTATAGCTAGAAAATTAGTCATGGAAGTGATTGCAACCCCATGGAAATATTCATCTAAATCCAAATAAAATATATCCCTCCTTAGCAGAGCCTCCTTAGCAGATTTTAAAAATGCTCATGGCCACCGTATGATGAAGATGACTCATCATGAGGGAAAGTGAGACAGAAGAGAGGTCTTAGTGGAAAGAGTTAACCAATTAAAAACAAGAGCATTCTGGGTTGAAAAATAAACAAATTGTAATTCTGAAGGAGCAGTATACAACAAAAGAAAAAAGGAAAGGGTAAAGAAGACACTACAGAAAAGGGTAAAATGTGGTTTAATTAGCAGTGCTGATGATATATATTAAACAGTTTTACTTGGATATTAAGATATAGACATTGGTATAACCTAGGAACAAAGCTAATGGGAATTATAACTCCATAAGATCTTTGGGTAAGGAAATTTTTAAATTTGAAAGAGGGGGAGGGAGAAGAAATAAAGTTTTGTACACAGAAAAATAATTATTTAGCAGAGCTTTCTCAATAAAACAAGTGGAAAGAGATTCTGAAACAGAAGGCCAGTGCAATGAAGCAATGGTAATAGGACAGGGAATGTATGAACTTGGCTGAGTACTTGGCAGAGAGGGAACACCAGATTTATGCACTAATGGTGCAAGATATAACAAGGAGGTACTCAGAAGAGGAAGAGATGAGTGGAATCAAGAAGACTTACTTGCCAGCTACATTTGCCATCTGTTAACATGACAGTGCGTCATAATGCAAAATTGTTCATAAACACTAATGAATCAACTTTAAAAAAATACAACCTGTGACATCTGATGAAGCACAGATAATTGAACGCTTGTCAATTTACAGATTAAGCAGAATTCATTGACAACCTGATTATTCAAACTGTCAACAAAACTTGTATGTCCTGTGAAAGAGAAATGCTATTCTGAATACTGTTTTTAAAATAATGTCTTTATATTTTTTTATTAACAAATATTTTATGGTTATGTTCAAGATACTAACTAAGACTGAAGTTCTTGGAGAAAAGGTAAAGTGTTGATGAATATGATACTAAGATTTGGGGATACCTTATGTTATGTACTGTCTCTCATTAATAGAAAATTGTGCAAATGTTCATAAAATCATAATAGAAAATTTAGAGGAAAATTAATTTTGAGCAAGAATGTATATTGTAATTATATCATCATTGAGTTGGTAGTTGATTAAGTATGTTTTCCTATTATTTCTTAGGATATGGTTGATTTTGCCATGGAAAGAGCAATAGTATTTTGGATTGTAGAAGTGCAGGGTATTTTCAGAGGCAATCATGACAGTAAAATCAAAATTCAGGGGTTTCCCTGGTGGCGCAGTGGTTAAGAATCCGCCTGCCAATGCAGGGGGCTGGGTTCGAGCCCTGGTCTGCGAAGATCCCACATGCTGCGGAGCAACTAAGCCCGTGCGCCACAACTACTGAGCCTGTGCTCTATAGCCAGCCAGCCACAACTACTGAAGCCCACATGCCACAACTACTGAAGCCCGCGCATCTAGAGCTCGTGCTCCGCAACAAGAGAAGCCACCACAATGAGAAGCCCGTGCACCGCAATGAAGAGTAGCCCCAGCTCGCCGCAACTAGAGAAAGCCCACATGCAGCAATGAACACCCAATGCAGCCAAAAATAAATAAATAAATAAAATTTTTTAAAAAATCAAAATTCAGAGGTCTCATGGGTACAACATTTCTGCTCTAGCAGGATTGATTATTTTCCTCAGGGTGGATGACATGAACACAATACTGGTGAAAAGAAAACTAAAATATAAACATCTCACAGCTACCATGGAGATAAGAGACAGCCCCACTTCTAGGCACCTCCATTTTTTTTTTTTTTACTTGATCTTGTCACACACTTTTATTTCTATCATTAGATCCTTAAAGTTCTACCTTTTGAAACGTCATAACAGTTGGACAGATGAGATGATCCAGGCTTTTGTTCCCTCAAAAAGCAGATAATAATTAAAACGATCATGGTTAAGATATTATAAATGAGTAGTTACTGAATCTATTCAGATGAGAGTCAAATTGTTTACAGTCCATTCTCATGGAAAAAAATATGGCTCATTTGAGATTATATCTGAAGTTGTATATTTTCATGATTTTGGCATAATGATGTTTTACTGATGATCTTCTATGTTGTTTGGTTGAGAATCTTAGGTGTTAGATGGTAGAAGGTGCATGTATACATTATTTTAGCATGCCTAAGCCAAAAAATAATCATTAAACATTTTTGGATACTACTTCTGATTTAGTTCATAAAGATCATTGTAGTAAAACTGAACTTGAACATTATTACTAAGAATACAAAGATATAAAAAAATATCTTCCCCTTTATTATAAAAATTTTACAGACACAGTTTGCAGAGATTACTTTTAAGTTTTAGTTATTAATTAGGATTAAAAAATAAATGAGCATAAAAATAGTTGGCTACCATAAGGACAATCCTTTTAACTATAGTCACCTATTAGATTAAATATCAGATTTGAAATATAGACTTTTAAGAACTGTAAGTGACAAACTAAGCCTTCATATTTTCCTTTTCTTAGGAAAATAATTTGAGTATTGATTATATACTTGTATGTGAAAATGTCTCAAAAAAGTCGTAGCTTTTGAGAATCTGCCTAGACATTTAGGCATTAATCACTTTGCGATCCTTTTGTAACACAAAATTTGATTGACTATTATTACCAAAAATTGTTCCATGTGCTTCCAGATGAGTGTGATCTAGTATGTCAGGTAGTAATTTAAATCATTTCTCTTGAATTTAGAAATTAAGGGTTTCTTATCAATAGATTCATAATGATATCACAAGATCATACAAAAATATGACAGTACTTAGTATTAGAGGCTCTTTGTTTTTTTAAAAGAATTTAACCCTTAGGTTATTGTTGATTTTACATCATTGGCATTTGTTCTCTGGAAAGATAGTCATAAAAGGAATGTTTTAAATTAGTAAAGAAATGACAATCTGAAACTGCAAGCAAGACACAGTAAATCTTTTGAAGAAAAGTAAATAGTGTATGATGCATGAAGTTTTTCTTTCTCTTTCTTTCTATTTCTTTTCTTTTTCTTTCATGATTTTTCTCTTTTTCCTTTCATTATTTTTTTACCTAAGCATTGTTATTGCCTGAATTAACTAATGGGGATGTGTCTCTAGAAAAATGGATGTATAACAGACAGGAGAATGATAGTGTTCAAGGAAAAAAAAAAACCCAGATGTATATTTTCTTTATAGTGATATATGTTCAAAAGGAATTTCAAAATGTAATAACTAAAAATATTTGTAATGATACACATAAAGTTTTTTGGCCTTAAGGAATTTCAGAGCTGATTTTTCTTTTGCTACAGATTTGCTGACCAGTCATTACTGAGATCATCAGTTTTAACTAGTAAATTTATTTCATTCAAGTGAAAAATATATTTGCTAATTTATTCCTCATTATGTTTTCTTTAACATAGGATAAAACATGAGATTTTATTTCTTGAAAGGTTTAATAAAACTATTTTTATAGAACACTTCACTTTTAATCTACTGAAAGCCTCAATTCAATAATATTCATTGAACATCCAATATATATTAGCCACTGTATTTGACAATGAGAATATAATGCTGCACAGAAAAGAATACATTCCTGGACCACATGCAACTGGAAGTAGCCTAATGTAGATAGAGTCAATAGAGGAGCTTTAATAAAGAAACAGAAAAATGAGCTGTGCTGGATATTAAAGAATTAAAATTTCTATGAATAGAGAATTAGAATGCTCTGTGGAAAATAAAAGGAAAAACTGGGAAAGAGTGAAGTCTTCAAGATGGTGACACAGGATGTTCCGGACTTCAGTCCCCCTCAAAGAAGACCAGCAATCAACTATACATAAATAAGACACCGTTGTGAAAATCTCAGAACCTGAGGATGAGGTTGAAGCAACCTCATGGCCACAGAGACCTAGAAGGACAGCATTAGAAAGGTAAAGGAGTAACTACACTGATGGCATTGCCACCCCCAAAGCAAAACCTAGGATTTCTCTAGTGGGAAAAAGAGCCCACGGTGGACAGCCAGCACCCTCCAGTTCCCAGGTACCCCACTTGGGTCTCCCCTCACAAGGATCATCGGGGAAATCTGCTAGGCTTGACCACTGAGGATCAGATAGAAACAGAGAAAGGGGTGCAGGGATTATAGCCACCAGCACTCAGATCTTGGCAAAGCACATTCCTCTGGAAAGCTGTGCCCCAGCTGAGATCCCAGCCAATGACTGTCCATCTGCAGAACCAAGCCTGTGACTCGACCTGCCGAGGAAGTTACGGGGCAATTCTGCTTGGTTTAATTTACCAACCAGAGAGCTGTACAGGCTTTGGAGCTCATCCTATGGCATCACCCAGGGAGGGAAGCAAATTCAAAGCCCCATCTACTGCTGAATATAGTTTCCAGTGCCGCCCAACCAGGAAGTCTAATCATAGAATCCCCACAGCATTAGAGCTCACCCTAAAGCAGGGAACCAAGCCAACAGTCTTGCCCAAATGTGACATGTAGCCTCAGGCCCCATATAACAAGGGGCACTTAACAGTGACCCTGGACAGCCTTGGAACCCAGCCTACAGTACCACCCAGCTGCAGATCCCAGCCTTCGGTCTTGCTCAGGCAAGGAGCCCAGCCAGTGACCCGGTCCAGTCATAGCACATAGCCTACAGCCCCACCTGATAAGGGAGCCCAAGACATTGACCCTGCCCAAGCACAGAGCACAGTCCCTGGCCCCACCCAAGAGGTGGATGCAGCTGGAGGCCTCTCCAACCAAACAGCCCAGCTAGCACCCTTGTCCACAGGGAAGCACAATCAGCAGCCCACTTAATCGTATAGCCCAGGCTTCAGCCCACCCAACTTAGGAGGAAGACTTTTAAGATTTGTATTTACCCTTGAAAAATAATCTTATGGAGGTCGTGGTGTAGATTTTGGGCAAGAGAGCTTCCATAGCAATCTGTATTTTTAAAAAGCCTCTTTTTTCTTATTTTTTTTGTTTTGTTAATTCTCAAGCAATCCTGGTCAGGGGGTTAGTATCTCCTGGGGTGTTTACATTTCAAAGATATGATGAGATTTACACCTTCCAGGAACAGAGAAAAAAATGCAAGTTTTCTCCCAGGAGGTTTGTGTTATATTTTTCTGTTATCATAAGTCTAAGTAAATTATTATTGATATGTAAAATGTTCCTTTGTATCAGAAAACGAACTGCATGGGGAGCTTGTCCATCCCTTGCATTGTCAATCATCCCAACATCCTCTCCTTTGTTCTCCCCATTTTCCCAGGGATTCCACCTCTTAGCATCCTAATCAGTCTTTGTCACAAGAGCTCAGATCTTAATCCATGGCAGCTTGTTCCCTCTGAGCTTTGCAAAATGGCACCTAAGGTCTCCAATTTATTATCCTGTTCTCACACCTTGTCTGCCAACCCTGAAACCAGCAGAGCAGTGGACACCAGCACATCCTTCTCTATCCTCAGCTCTTCTTCCAACTTTCAAACTGGAGCGTCAGCTCTGGTTTGGCGTTGGTGTCCAGCTGGCCTGCCCACAGTAGAGGCTGCCCAATGCAGCAGCCATTCTTCTGCTTTCTTTGCCACAGTGTCTTAGATGCAGTTCCTCAAACAAGCACATCAGACCAGCCAGGTTTTCAGGGGTGTCCTCACACTCACATAGAGGTAGATGGCCAGCTGAGGATTTCCCCTGTGGATTTCTCTTTCCCAAGGTCCATTTCTTCAGTCTCCTGGCTGGCTTGCCAATTGTTGGTTCACAAACTGGCCCCCATACACAGAGGGCAAGGAAAGACCCTGAAGAAAGAGGCTAACCACCCAAGATTGGTAGGTGACAGGTTTAATAAGCAAGGGAACTTACATACAAGGTTTGTCTTGGGTGGCCACAAGATGAGTAGAGTTCCACACCCACCTGCCAGAATCTAAAAGTTTATATACAGATCTTAACTGGGTTCAGTCACATGTACCATTAAGATGGTCTCAACAACACATTACTCCCTCAAGGCTGGGTCCTTGAAAGCAGCTGCTACTGTTGGAACGATGGGCAGAGTGTAATTACTAAGGACAGGGGAGGTGGGGGTGAAGAGCCTTTGATTGCCCAGGTCCAGCTCTTGGGTCAACAGGCTGTCATATCCTCTTGACCACCTCCTCCGAAAGCATGTATACCTCAAAGGTTTAAGAATACTGTATCTATTTATGAAGGTCAATTTAATTTAATGTAGAGTATAAGTTATAGATGCTAATCAGCTCTTTCATATAGGATAAAAAGATTTAGTTGAAATTTGTTGTTGTAATGGTTTTACAGTGAAAATGTTAAGCTAAGAGAGGTGAGACATTATCCTCAGACTATAGTAGAGGCTGCATTAAATGAGAGTATCTGATAAGAAAACTACACATGCATTTTGACAACAGGAAAAAGATGAGAAATCAGAAAAAACACTTCAAATACCAAAATATAGAGTGATTTCAAAAATAATTCAATGCAATCAAGACAGAAAGAGTTGTGTTTTACATATGATATTTAACAAACGTCTATTTTCAATAGTAACAAAGAAAAGGAGGATGAAGATTATCAAATCCAATATTTTCAACAGTTTTTGAAAAGGAGACATTATTAGTCAATTGATAAAACATGTGTCAAGAATCTACATGTTGTCAGCATCTGTAATTGCATTAGAATTGATTAAACTTATCTAAGAAAATAGTCTTCTGAAATTACATAAAACATAATACATTCAACTGCTCATTCAATATACATTCATGCAGAGCAACCATCTTACTAAACCCACATAAAATGATCAATCTGAAATAGAATTCAAAAATTTCAACTACAAATTTACAAGGAGTCAATGTGAAAGAAGTTGAATAAATGCATCTGGAAGTAATGTCCAAAAGAACTGGAGAACAAAAATGCAAGTGTTGCATTTATCCTTAAAACAGGTTAGATTTGAAACTTTCAAAAAGAATGATCATACTTTGAACATTGAATAGAAAAAGCTAGAAATATAAATACCAGTGAATCTAGAGAAGCAGAAAAAATAATCTGCTTGAGTTAGAGAAATACAGAATATCAAATTTAATGGATGTAGCATGGGCTAACAGCTCTTTATTAAAATCAAAGTTTTTGTGCAAATTGAATTGCTTATGAAAAGGAAAATTTTATTTTTCAAGCTTTTCATTTGACTATTAATGATTTATGAGTAAGAAAGTTGGTCAACAATGCATGCCTCAACAACAAAAAAAGGCATGACTTGTTCTTCAGACAACAGAGTACTATGAAGAGAAATTATCACATATATGGTATTTTTAAAAATACATCACCACCTCACACCAGTCAGAACGGCCATCATCAAAAAGTCTACAAACAATAAATGCTGGAGGCGATGTGGAGAAAATGGAACCCTCCTACACTGTTGGTGGGTATGTAAACTGGTACAGCTACTATGGAGAACAGTATGGAGGTTCCTTATAAAACTAAGAATAGAGTTACTATATAATCTATTAATCCCACTCCTGAGCATATATTCAGAGAAAACTATAATTTGAAATGATACATGCACTCCAATGTTCATTGCAGCACTATTTATAATAGCCAAGACATGGAAGCGACCTAAATGTCTATCCACAGAGGAATAGAGAAAGAAGATGTGGTACATATATACAATGGAATATTACTCAGCCATAAAAAAAAGAATGAAATAATGCCATTTGCAGCAATATTGATGGACCTAGAGATTATCCTACTAAGTGAAGTAAATTAGACAGAGATAGACACATATCATATGATATCACTTATATGTGGAATCTAAAAAAAAAAAAAAGATACAAATGAACTTATTTACAAAACAGACTCAAAGACTTTGAAAAAAAACTTATGGTCACCAAAGGGGAAATGTGGTGGGGAGGGATAAATTAGGAGTTTGGGATTAACAACATGTATACACTACTATATATAAAATAGATAATCAACAAGGACCTACTGTATAGCACAGGGAACTCTACTCAATATTCTGTAATAACCTACATGGGAAAAGAATCTGAAAAAGAAAGGATATACATATATATATAACTGAATCACTTTGCCTTTCACCTGAAAATAACACAACATTGTAAATTAACTATACTCCAATATAAAAAAAATAAATAAATTAGAAAAAATACAATCAACAAACAGGAGTTGGAGATGCAGTGGTACAACTATCTATAAAGTAAAACAAATTTTAGAAAGCTAAATAACTTAAAGACAAAATAATATATCTGTTAGGAGCTGAATTGTGTCCCCCCGAAATTTTAAACTCCAGTACTTTGGAATGTCACTCTATTTGCAGACAGTTCCTTTAAATATAGAGTTAAGTAGAGTTATTAGAGTGGACACTAGTCCAATATGTAATCATAGGCCATAGGATTACAAACCTATGCCTATGTAAAACCAAATGAGTAAAATAGAAGTAGCTTCTTTCATGATAGGCTAAAATATACTTTGTAAGCAAACAATTTTACTTTAAAATAACTAATACATGACAAAGTATTTAGAAAATGCAAAAATTTCTAAAAAAGAATTGCAAAGTGCAGTCAAATATTCCACGCAATTCATCAAATGGAAATAATTTCCTAGAAAAGTAATTTTACCTAATATTATTTGTCTTAGTTAAAATAACATTTACTGGTGACTCCAATAAAGCAGTTCTGGTCAATAAATCAAACATGGAAAGATCAATAACTGAATTAAATTCTATTAAGATGTCCCATTTCCCATTTTAAAACCAAAAAAATAAATTAAAAAAAACTAGCTCCTCCCCCTCCCCTCCTCCTCCCCCTCCTCCTCCCCCTCCATCTCCCTCTCCCTCTCCTTCTCCTTCTCCTTCTCCTTCTCCTGTTCCTTCTCCTTCTCCTTCTCCTTCTCCTTCCCCTTCTCCTTCTTTTGTTTATTTTTGTTTTTGAAACAAGCCTGGGTATTTGGAACACTAGTTTTGAACAAAAAAAAAATGAAGGAAGTAAAATGACCCTATTGCCATGTACTCACATTTTGGAATGTACTCACATGATCCTATAGTGAGGTTTGCAGATGACAGAATATTTGATGGAATATACAGATCTTAGCTTTAAAAAATGGATCAAAGACAGCATAAGCAGAATATAAAAATGAATTTTTATTTAAAATCTGAAATTCCATATTCAGAAATTTATAGCTTGGACACTTAAAACTCAATAAATATGCCAATACAAATGTATTTTAAGCTTCCTGACACCAAGTCAAATAAATGCATACTTGTTAAGTAAAAGAAAAAGAAATTAAAGATGCCCTGGAATTTAAATCAAAAATAAATTTTAACTGTATATATATATATATATGAATGCTCCTTGGAGAGTTCTGGTTGAAATACTTGACTGGAAGTCAGAGTTCAAAGTACTTTATAAAACTGTATCACTTGCTTGCCTTGTGCTACTTTTTTAAACACTTAGTGTCCCATTTCGCAATCAGTGCAACCTCCTTTTACTCCTTTTTGCCATATGGCACCAGGGTCAGGATATTATATTATCATAAAAGCTCATATCCATTCTGTATTTGACTTGAACTCTTTGATAATTTTTTTTCACCTTCTGTCACTGTCTTCAGACAAAGAAATTGAAGCTAAATGACTTATTCAAGGGCACTAGGTCAGCCAGCCTTATGCTATTGATTTAGATTAATAGTTTTTATTTTCCCAGTTGGATTGACCCCTTGAGCCTTGTCAACTCTAATTCCATTTCCATAAAATCGGGATAATAATACTTAACACTTAGATCAATTGAGTATCTCCGTAATTATTCTCTTATACATGTAAAGTATTTTGAGCATAGAAAGTGAAGTGCAGTCTTTTAAATTACAAGCTGCTTAAGAGTGAAGAGGTTGCTGAGAGATATTATAGCTCTGTTTGATTTTTGGATGAGCTGACACTTGGCAGAGGAATTATATTTATTCCCTGTTGCTCAAGATAGTGACTTTTTTTTTTTGGATTGTTGGCTTTTTTTCTCTTTAATAAAGTCCAAAAGAATTTAAGCACCCAAATATTATTGTCATCTCAAACAGTTACAATGGGGGACTGAGTTACTATTTATCGAAATATTTTGACCACCCTATTTTGTAGTCCAACCCTCTTTCCCAACAGCCTAAAACTCTCTTATCCTAAGATATCTTTTCTTGCATTTTTCAAATTATTTTTTAAATTATTTGATAATCACTTAATTACTTGTTTTTTATAAATTAGGTTTACTTTGAAAATTGTATCATTTTCTCATCCTCCAATCATTTACTTATTTACAAATTTCATAGGGCAGGAATATTTGTTTATTGTTATTGTGGCAGTGGCTGTAGCTATTGACATCATTATTATGATTATGATTATTAATATTTTAATGGGTATACCTTAAACTTCTACATAATGTCTAGCCATGTTGGCGAAGGTCACAGAGTTAGTAGCACAAGGTCCCTAAAATGGGACTTCTTGATCCCCAGACCAGTTATTCTTTCCTGATAACATGCTATTTATCATTATCTATCTACCTATCTATCTATCTATCTAACTATCTACCTATCTATCTATATTTATACCCGGATAAAATGTGTTCTTCTCCTCCTCTCTTTACATTTCTTCTTTCATTTTTCCTTTTGGGTGAGTGTGTATCAATCTGCCATTTGATACCTTTCCCAAAATAGAAAATTGCCTCTAGACTTAAAGTGCAGTTTGGAAATATAAGAGATCAATTAAAATGTTTAACACTCAGAAATGCTGTATGATTGTCCTAAGTTAACAAATCACACAGGATCATTTTAGTTTCCTCTCGTTGACGAATCTCCTTTTCAGCTTAAATCCCAGTTGTGACAATTAGCTCAGATAATGTGTGCATAACATTTATATTGCACTGCAAGACATACTCCACTTTTAGTATTACGTCTGCTGTGGCTCAAATATTACCATAAAACATGGATTTTGCTTATGTGTAAAATTAGATATTGTTCCCCAAAAAGGAAAACTGTTTTGCACATGAGGTAAAACTGGCAAATAGTAGAATATTTTCCATCATAGTATTAAGCATTATATTATGCCTTGCAAAAGCTCAGCACTCAGCTACAAACTGCTCATATACAAGTGCTTTGCAAATGTAATAATTTATTGTCATGACATCTCCTAGAGAGGTTGGTAAAGTAATCCAGATATTTCACAATTTTAATACTGTCAATATCTCTAATCTAAATTTAACCAAAAATGTATTTTGTTGTGTTCAATATATTTCACAGTTAGAAGGTTAGATCTATGTTGCCATAAAATATATATAGACTAATAAAAATTAGCGTGTTCTGGAGTTTGCAAATCATTCAATGTTAAGCTTTTCTTATATTATTTACACTAGCAACGTTATAAAACAGTCTCCCATGCTATATAGGATACCATCTTCAGTTTGAAAATAGCCATTTTTTGTTAAATTTCAGTGGAAAATATAGACTTTTAGAAGTTCCTTAATTTTCTAATTATTTTTTAAAAAATAGGGTCAAAATTGCCTTTATCACTCCAATTCAAGAACTAATATGGAAGTTTTAAGTAATGTTGTTACAATACTCTCAACTTTAAGTATTTGAATGATCTGTGCTAAACATGTATATTTTATTAAATGTATATTGCAATGTAATATATTACATAACTTAATACAATGCACAAATGTACATTATACCCACTTTCAAATCAATACATTATACATATATTAAATGCACAATACTATTAATATTTTATTGAAATTTTACTAAAATATGATAAGCTGTAATTTATCAACACCTATGTGCTATCTATGTTACATGAAATAAGGATGACATGAACTTTCTGGTGCTTTACATTAGTAAGAATCCTGTTTAATGAATGCTTTCCATGAGCAAACAAAGCATAAATTATATTTTGAATATTTTAAAGAGTAGAAAGAAATGCAACTTTTCAGTTCCTCACCTTCAGGTGTTTAAATTTGTTCTCCTTGTAATAGGAACATTTAGATTACTACATTTTTATTGATTTGTTAGATTTTACACATACGTAGTCTTTATAAGTATTTATTTCTGAAAATGCAAGAAAAAAATGAAATTTATGACACAATTTAGGTATTTTCTTCAATAAAAATGGTGCTTTAACAAAGTTAGGTAAACTGTTTTCTTCCTCTTTTTTTTTTTTGAAATTAAAAAATTAATGACAGCCCCACTTGGCTTATGCTTTGCATTAAGTTATAAAAGATATTGTAATAACATGCAAGTTAATGAGATAAGCTGACTTTTTTTTTTAGTTTTATTTTTATTATTTTATACAGCAGGTACTTATTAGTTATCTATTTTATGCATATTAGTGTATATATGTCAATCTCAGTCTCCCAATTCATCCCACCACCACCACCCCCCACCCCGCTTTCCCCTCTTGGTGTCCATACGTTTGTTCTCTACATGTGTCTCTACTTCTGCCTTGCAAACTGGTTCATCTGTATCATTTTTCTACATTCCACATGTATGCGTTAATATACGATATTTGTTTTTCTCTTTCTGACTTACTTCACTCTGTATGACAGTCTCTAGGTCCATCCATGTCTCTAAAAATGACCCAATTTCATTCCTTTTTATGGCTGAGTAATATTCCATTGTATATATGTACCACAACTTCTTCATCCATTTGTCTATCAATGGGCATTTAGGTTGCTTCCATGACCTGGCTATTGTAAATAGTGCTGCAATGAACATTGTGGTGCATATGTCTTTTTGAATTATGGTTTTCTCTGGGCATATGTCCAACACTAGGATTGCTGGGTCATATGGTAATTTTATTTTTACTTTTTTTTTTTTTTAAATATTTTATTTTTCTGGATTGTGTGGTGTTTGTGGTAGTTGTCAGCATTTTTTTTTAATTTTATTTTTTTATTTATTTATTTATGGCTGTGTTGGGTCTTCATTTCTGTGCGAGGGCTTTCTCTAGTTGCAGCAAGTGGGGGCCACTCTTCATTGCGGTGCGTGGGCCTCTCATTATCGCAGCCTCTCTTGTTGCGGAGCACAGGCTCCAGACGCGCAGGCTCAGTGATTGTGGCTGACAGGCCTAGTTGCTCCGTGACACGTGGGATCTTCCCAGACCAGGGCTCGAGCCCGTGTCCCCTGCATTGGCAGGCAGATTCTTAACCATTGCGCCACCAGGGAAGCCCCTATTTTTACTTTTTTAAAGAACCTCCATACTGTTCTCCACAGTGGCTGTATCAATTTACATTCCTACCAGCAGTGCAAGAGAGTTTCCTTTTCTCCACACCCTCTCCAGCATTTGTTGTTTGTAGATTTTCGATGATGACCATTGTAACCGGTGTGAGGTGATACCTCATTGTAGTTTTGATTTTCATTTCTCTAATAATTAGTGATGTTGAGCAGCTTTTCATGTGCCTCTTGGCCATCTGTATGTCTTCTTTGGAGAAATGTCTATTTAGGTCTTCTGGTCATTTTGGATTGGGTTGTTTGTTTTTTTAATTTTGAGCTGCATGAGCTGTTTATATATTTTGGAGATTAATCCTTTGTCCATTGATTCATTTGCAAATATTTTCTCCCACTCTGAGGGGTGTCTTTTCATCTTGTTTATAGTTTCCATTGCTCTGCAAAAGCTTTTAGGTTTCATTAGGTCCCATTTGTTTATTTTTGGTTTTATTTCCATTACTCTAGGAGGTGGGTCAAAAAAGATCTTGCTGTGATTTATGTAAAAGAGTGTTCCTCCTATGTTTTCCTCTAAGAATTTTATAGTGTCCGGTCTTACATTTAGGTATTTAATACATTTTGAGTTTATTTTTTTGTATGGTGTTAGGGAGTGTTCTAAATTCATTCTTTTACATGTAGCTGTCTAGTTTTCCCAGCAACACTTATTAAAGAGACTGTCTTTTCTCCATTGTGTATTCTTGCCTCCTTTGTCATAGATTAGTTGACCATAGGTGCGTGGATTTATCTGTGGGCTTTCTATCCTGTTCCACTGATCTATATTTTTGTTTTTGTGCCAGTATCATATTGTCTTGATTACTGTAGCTTTGTAGTATAGTCTAAAGTCAGGGAGTCTGATTCCTCCAACTCTGTTTTTTTCCCTCAAGATTGCTTTGGCTATTTGGGGTCTTCTGTGTCTCCATACAAATTTTAAGATTTTTTGTTCCAGTTCTGTAAATAATGCCATTGGTAATTTGATAGGGATTGCATTCAATCTGTAGATTGCTTTGTGTAGTATAGTCATTTTCACAATATTGATTCTTCTAATTCAAGAACATGGTATATCTCTCCAACTGTTTGTGTCATCTTTTATTTCTTTCATCAGTGTCTTATAGTTTTCTGAATACAGGTCTTTTACCGCCTTATGTAGGTTTATTCCTAGGTATTTTATTCTTTTTCTTGTAATGGTGAATGGGATTGTTTCTTTAATTTCTCTTTCTGATCTTTCATTGTTAGTGTATAGGAGTGCAAGAGATTTCTGTGCATTAATTTTGTATCCTGCAAACTTACCAAAATCATTGATTAGCTCTAGTAGTTTTCTGGTGGCATCTTTAGGATTCTCTCTGTATAGTATCATGTCATCTGCAAACAGTGACAGTTTTACTTCTTTTCCAATTCAGATTCCTTTTATTTCTTTTTCTTCTCTGACTGCCGTGGCTAGGACGTCCAAAACTATGTTTAATAACAGTGGCGAGAGTGGGCACCCTTGTCTTGTTCCTGATCTAGAGGAAATGCTTTCAGTTTTTCACCATTGAGAATGATGTTTGCTGTGGGTTTGTCATATATGGCCTTTATTATGTTGAGGTAGGGTCCCTCTATGCCCACTTTCTGGAGAGTTTTTATCATAAATTGGTGTTGAATTTTGTCAAAAGCTTTTTCTGCATTTATTGAGATGATCATATGGTTTTTATACTTCAGTTTGTTAATATGGTTTACCACATTGATGGATTTGCCTATATTGAAGAATCCTTGCATCCCTGGGGTAAATCCCACTTGATCATTGTGTATGATCCTTTTAATGTGTTGTTGGATTCTTTTTGCTAGTATTTTGTAGAGGATTTTTGCATCTATATTTATCAGTGATATTGGTCTGTAAATTTCTCATTTTGTAGTATCTCTGTCTGGTTTTGATATCAGGGCGATGATGGCTTTGTAGAATGAGTTTGGGAGTGTTCCTTCCTCTGTAATTTTTTGGAAGAGTTTGAGAAGGATGGGTGTTAGCTCTTCTCTAAATGTTCGATAGAATTCAGCTGTGAAGCCATCTGGTCCTGGACTTCTGTTTGTTGGAAGATTTTTCATCACAGTTTCAATTTCATTACTTGTGTTTGGTGTGTTCATATTTTCTATTTCTTCCTGGTTTAGTCTTGGAAGGTTATACCTTTCTAAGAATTTGTCCATTTCTCCAGGTTGTCCATTTTATTGGCATAGGGCTACTTGTAGTAGTCTCTTAGGATGCTTTGTATTTCTGCAGTGTCCATTGTAACTTCTCCTTTTTCATTTTTAATTTTATTGACTTGAGTTGTCTCCCTCTTTTTCTTGATAAGTCTGGCTAAACGTTTATCAATTTTTTTTATCTTCTAAAAGAACCAGCTTTTAGTTTTATTGATCTTTGCTGTTGTTTTCTTTGTTTCTATTTCATTTATTTTTGCTCTGATCTTTAGGTTTTCTTTCCTTCTACTAACTTTGGCTTTAGTTTGTTGTTCTTTCTCTAGTTCCTTTAGGTGTAAGGTTAGATTGTTTATTTGAGATTTTTCTTGTTTCTTGAGGTAGGATTGTATTGCTATATACTTCCCTCTTAGAACTGCTTTTGCTTCATTCCATAGGTTTTGGATCATCGTGTTTTGATTGTCATTTGTCTCTAGGTATTTTTTGATTTCCTCTTTGATTTCTTCAGTGATCTCTTGGTTATTTAGTAACGTATTGTTTAGCCTCAATGCGTTTGTGTTTTTTACGTTTTTTTCCTGGTAATTGATTTTTAATCTCATAGCGTTGTGGTCGGAAAAGATATCTGATATGATTTCAATTTTCTTAAATTTACAAGGCTTTATTTGTGACCCAAGATGTTATCTGTACTGGAGAATGTTCCTTGTGCACTTGAGAAGGTGTAATCCGCTGTTTTTGGATGCAATGTCCTACAAATATCAATGAAATCTATCTGGTCTATTGTGTCATTTAAAGCTCATGTTTCCTTATTAATTTTCTTTCTGGATGATCTGTCCATTGTTGTAAGTGAGGTGTTAAAGTGTCCCACTATTATTGTGTTACTGTCGATTTCCTCTTTTATAGCTGTTAGCATTTGCCTTACATATTGAGGTGTTCCTATGTTGGGTGCATATATATTTATAATTGTTATATCTTCTTCTTGGACTGATCCCCTGATCATTATGTAGTGTCCTTCCTCGTCTCTTGTAACATTCTTTATTTTAAAGTTTATTTTATCTGAGTATTGCTACTCCAGATTTCTTTTGATTTCCATTTGCATGGAATAGCTTTTTCCATCTCCTCACTTTCAGTCTGTATGTGTCCCTAGGTCTGAAGTGGATCTCTTGTAGACAGCATATATATGGGTCTTGTTTTTGTACCCATTCAGCAAGCCTGTGTCTTTCGGTTGGAGCATTTAATCCATTCACATTTAAAGTAATTATCGATATGTATGTTCCTATTACCATTTTCTTGTTTTGGGTTTGTTTCTGTAGGTCCTTTTCTTCTCTTGTGTTTCCCACTTAGAGAAGTTCCTTTAACATTTGTTATAGAGCTGCTGAATTCTCTTAGCTTTTGCTTGTCTGTAAAGCTTTTGATTTGCCAGGTAGAGTAATCTTGGTTGTAGGTTCTTCCCTTTCATCACTTTAAATATATCATGCCACTCCTTTCTGGCTTATAGAGTTTCTGCTGAGAAATCAGCTGTTAACCTTATGGGAGTTCCCTTGTATGTTATTTGTCATTTTTCCCTTGCTGCTTTTAATAATTTTTCTTTGTCTTTAATTTTTGTCAGTTTGATTACTATGTGTCTTTGCATGTTTCTTTTTGGGTTTATCCTGCCTGGGACTCTCTGCGCTTCCTGGACTTGGGTGGCTATTTCCTTTCCCATGTTAGGGAAGTTTTCGACTATAACCTCTTCAAGTATTTTCTCGGGTCCTTTATTTCTCTCTTCTCCTTCTGGGACTCCTATAATGCAAATGTTGGTTTGTTTATTGTTGTCCCAGAGGTCTCTTAGGATGTTTTCATTTCTTTTCATTCTTTATTGTGTTCTGTGGCAGTAAATTCCAGCATTCTGTCTTCCAGGTCACTTATCCATTCCTCTGCCTCAGTTATTCTGCTATTGATTTTTTCTAGTGTATTTTTCATTTCAGTTATTATATTGTTCATCTCTATTTGTTTGTTCTTTAATTCTTCTAGGCGTTTGTTCTTTAATTCTTCTATGTCTTTGTTAAACATTTCTTGCAACTTCTCGATCTTTGCCTGCATTCCTTTTCTGAGGTCCTGGATCATCTTCACTATCATTATTCTGAATTCTTTTTCTGGAAGGTTGCCTATCTCCACTTCATTTAATTGTTTTTCTGAGGTTTTATCTTGTTCCTTCATCTGGTACTTAGCCCTCTGCCTTTTCATTTTGTCTATCTTTCTGTGAATGTGGTTTTCTTTCCACAGGCTGCAGGATTGTAGTTCTTCTTGCTTCTGCTGTCTGCTCTCTGGTGGATGAGGCCATTTAAGAGGGTTGTGCAAGCTTCCTGATGGGAGGGACTGCTGGTGGGTAGAGCTGGGTGTTGCTCTGGTGGGCAGAGCTCAGTAAAACATTAATCTGCTTGTCTGCTGATGGGTGGGGCTGAGTTCCCTCCCTGTTGGTTGTTTGACCTGAAGCGACCAAGCACTGGATGCTACAGGCTCTTTGGTGGGGCTAATGGTGGACTCTGGGAGGGGTCATGACAAGGAGTACTTCCCAGAACTGCTCCTGCCAGTGTCTTTGTCCCCATGGTGAGCCACAGCCACTCCACCTCTGCAGGAGACCCTCCAACACTAGCAGGTAGGTCTGGTTCAGTCTCCTATGGGGTCACTGCTCCTTCCCCTGGGTCCTGATGCGCACACTACTTTGTGTGTGTCCCCCAAGAGTGGAGTCTCTGTTTTCCCCAGTCCTGTCAAAGTCCTGCAGTCAAATCCTGCTAGCTTTCAAAGTCTGATTCTCTGGAAATTCCTCCTCCCATTGCTTTACCCCCAGGTTGAGAAGCCTAATGTGGGGCTCATAACCTTCACTCCAGTGGATGGACTTCTGTGGTATAATTGTTCTCCAGTTTGTGTGTCACCCATCTAGCGGTTATGGGATTTGATTTTATTGTGATTTTGCCCCTCCTACCATCTCACTGTGGCTTCTCCTTTTTCTTTGGATGTGGGGTGTCTTTTTTGGTGAGTTCCTGTGTCTTCCTGTTGATGATTCTTCAGGTTTTAGTTGTGATTCTGGTGCTCTCAGAAGAGGGAGTGACAAGCTGACTTTTATAATGATAAGCAATAAGGTAAGTTTATTAAGTTTCTATAAAGTTCAAATTGTTGAGGTTACCTCTACATTAGTTTTAAAGTATCCAAACATAGACATTTGATTAATGGTTTCTCGTTTGCTATATACACCACTAACCAGATTAATACTTTCCTAACTATCCTTCACTCATGTTACAGACTTGATTCATTCATTTATCATACCTGTATTGTGTGCTGTAATTTCCTAGCTAGCTCCTCAGTGGTTCCAGGGTTTTTTAACTCCCACCTAGTTTTCAGTCCTTTGCCATAACACCTCCAACTTAACCACCTTTCAATTCTACTCTCAAACCAACAGCTCCTATTTGGTGAACTACAAAAACCCATTCTTATTCCCACCTGCCTTTCCTCATTCATGTCCTGACTAATCTAACTTTAATCTCTTTTGAGCCACAACATTTGGAGTTTGTAATTAAGTTTTGTTACCACGTAATACATTTTAGTTGTTTATCAGGTGGGTTAATTATCTATTCAAAACTGCAATATAAGTTTTGCATAGCTTCTGCGGGAAGGTAGCATCATTTGTTCCAAATGTTTCTTTCTTTCCTAGTTAGGTAAGCACACATATCACATCAATGTCTTTATATACCTTTAATCCATGTTTTCTATTATCACACTCCCTGATTAGTAAAGACCCTCTTCATGCCACCAAGATTATTATAGAAGCCTTCCACCTGATGGTCCAGTTGACTCTTCTACACTGCCAACAAATTCTTATTATAAATTCAAACCTGACCACTCTATTATCTTCATACTATACTCTGAAGACCTCCAGTGCAGAAGAAAGGCCAATCTCATAAACACCAGACCCTTCAACATTGGCTGTGTTTTGCTCTTCTGTTTCTTTGTTTTCTGTTTTTCTCCAAAAGTGTACTGGACTTTTTACTATCTTCAGAAAACATCTGTCCCTTTCATGGTTTTGTGTGTTTGTTCATATTGCCTGTTTGGAAAATCATAGAAAATGAAAGTAAAGAACAGTGATAAAATAACTTTTTGATACTCTATTGTTTAAATAGATAGCTACACTGTTAAAGTTTTATTTCTTGTTCTCCTTCAGGATAAGGCAATGTTATAGCCTTCAGTCTTCCTGAAGTCCCTTATTTATGCAGTGAATATACCCAGCAATAACCTATTTCTCATTTTGTTAAAGTACTTTTTGTAGTACTTGGGTCTCATAACTTGTTTACAATTTTGAAAATTCCTAAGGTTGCCAATTAAGTTGGGTTTATGTGGGTTATATGGATTGATATTTATTGTATTATAAATACAACTATTTTCAAGTAATGATGCATTAATTCATGTAAAATAATAATAGAGCAATTGCATGCTACCATAAAACAATTTTTGTGAAAATTAACTAGATTTTTTGGAAAAAAAAGGGGAAAGAGTGGCATTAAGTTATCTTTTACAAATTTCATTAGTATCTTGCTTAATAGAAGGCATCCAGGTCCTCATATCTGCTTCTGCATACAATTGTTTGCAATATGTTGTTTTGGTTGGCATAAGTGAAAAATATCCAGCCTCATACAAGTAAATAATTGATGTGTGTAAAATTTCTATGTAAATTTTTGTTTCTTTTGATATACTGATGCTCAAAGTGGTGAATAGCCAATATGTCTTGATTACCAATACCCATGTGGATCTGTTTTCTTACGCATATATTGATGTTGGTGTCTTATGATCATTTTGTCTTATGGAATCAAAATTTCATGTGAAAATATAGAGCAACAGAGATACTTCTCAGAATTATCAACTCTGTATTACTGAGGCAATTATATGTGCAATCTTTCTTCTCTATTCTCTCCTCATTACTCCACCCTAAGGTTTTCATTACTCTTTTGATTTCCTGTGTTTGTGATACAGTTGGCCTGTGAGTGCTTCCTCAAGGGCTGTCTTCTCACCCAGATGACATTTTTACAGCTTATGAGACCACCAGCTTTACCTTCTAAAATATCTACATGGCTTAGTAAGACATGTTCTTACTTTAACACCTCTCTTCTCTCATTGAGTGTCTCTGGCAGTATACCCCCTTTTTTGTTTTTAACAAATGAAATGGCATCATATTTCTTAATTAAATTGGGCAAAAAGATATTGAAAATTATAATGTTATATTATTATTAACTAAATTGGTTAAATTTAAAAAAATTGTAAGGAGGTAATATTTCATACTTCTGTATCCCTTATATCTTATGGTAATAAAGCATATAACATATATATTCAGTAAATACTTGTTGGTTGATTAATATTTGTGGTAGATTGGTTGCAATGGTGGCCCAGTTAATGACCTCTTGTATACATACAACATGATTTTGCAGCTTCTTCCTTCAACAAGTGAAATTTATTTTCTCACTTCTGAAATCTGTGCTGGACTTGTTAGTTTTTTGAAAAATGGAATACAATGCATGCTAAACAAGTTCTGATCTTTGTCTTTAAGATCCTTAAAGGCAAATTATCTTCCTTTTCCCCCTTCTCCTCCCTCTTTTTCTTCTCTTTCTCTCTCCCTCTCTCTGTCCTCTCTTTTCCCCTTCCACCTCCACCAGGAGAAAAAGCCTGGACTAGCCTGCTGGAGTATGAGAGACAACAAGTGAGAATGTCCCATTCTATAGGTAGCTTACACCGAGAAGCAGACTGCAAACTCACAATTTTCAACAGACACATAAGAAAGACCACTGAGACCAGAAGAACGACTTGAATGATATCAGGCTAAATTATTGATCAACAAAATCATGAACAAAATAAATGGTTATTACTTAAGCAACTGAGATTTGGGAAGGTTTGCTACTAAGCAATAGATAACTGATACAACATTGTACAGGATTATACATATATATTTGTTTCTTTTTTATGTAATACTGTCTGGGAATTATATATTTTTGGCCTGAGATCTGAGGTGAAATTGATTGCATGATGAAAATAAACTTTTCAGACTTAAGATATATAAAATTCTCATTTCTTAGCGAATTTCATGTTCAATTTATTTTAGTCTCTTCCTCAGTCAAGATTATCCATGACTCCATGACTATGGATGAATAATCCAAGAAAGCAATAATACTCTTGTCTTAGAGAAACTGCTTTTATAAATAAATGTTAGATGCTAAACTTTTCTTTTTCAGTTCAGCACTGCCCCAATATAATTTATTTAAAATATTTCGAGTACTATTCTAGTTCTGGCCTCATAGTATATTACATGTAGATAATAAAGGTAAGAAATAGTGATCCCTGGTGATGAATCTCATAATTCCTTAAAACAATAGTGATAAAATGAGTGGTAGGAGATTAATTTCCACTTCCTATTCCCCCTTTAATTTCTATTACAATAAAAATGGAGCAATCCTTAATTCACTCAACAAACAGTGTATTTACTCTGAACCAGGTATGGGCTAGGATCATAACAGTGTATACAATGGAGAATAAAATAAAAATGGACTCCTCTATTATGAAGCTTATAGTAAAGCAGAGGAAGACAGAAATCATTCAAATAACTACACAAATTATATATCAAAGTAACAGTTATAAAGGAAAATAATAGGATCTATAAAACAAAATTGCAGGTGAGGTGGCCTATAATTTAGATTGGGGATCCATTAAAGTGTCCTGTTAAAAGTGGCATTCATCAGAGAGTTAAAGGTTGAGTAAGAAGCAAAAATATTGCAAGTATGGGAAAGATAATGCCAGAAAGAAGGACTAACACATGGAAATGCCTTAACTTGGGAAACACATTGCTATATGAAGGAAACAAAATATCGATGTGGCTGAGTTGGATTGAGTAAGGGATAGAGATGATCCATTAGTTGGAGAGGAAGGTAAGCAGTTGACCTTGTGTGGCTAAGTACGCCTTGCTGAGAATTATACTTTATATCTTAAGTGCACAGTGGGTCAGTGAGGGGATATAAGGAAGTTGGAGGTATAATTCAATACATACTTTCTCTTTCTTTCTTTTTAGTTAAGCATTTTACAGACATAAAGTGCATAAATCATAAATATATATCTGTATTAGTCAGGATTCTGCAGAGAAACAAATAGTAGGAGATAGATAGATAGATAGATAGGTAGATGATAGATAGATGATATATTTATCACAAAGAATTGGCTGACATGATTATGGAGACTGAGAAGTCTCATGATCTGATGTCTGCAAACTGGAGATCTAGGAAAACCAGTAGTATAATTAGTCTAAGTCTGAAGGCCTGAGAACCAGGGGAGCCTATAAGGTGTAAACCCCAGTTCACCAATCAAAAGGATGGAGAATGTGAGAATGTGAGATGAGCCCAAGGAGGTATGCAGGAAGCAAAACAGGATAAATTCCTCCTTCCTCTACCCATTGTTTTATTCAGACTCTCAAGGGGTTGGATGATGCCCACCAACATTATTGAGTCCATTGATACAAGTGCTAACCTTATACGGAAACACCCTCGCAGATACACCCAGAATCTGCACCCCCCAACCCCCATGGCCATGATACATAAAATTAACCATCATAGTATTCAAAGAATCATAACCAAGTGAATACAACTTTGTAACCTGTGTCTGTTGCCAGAGACCACTCTCAGTAACTTCTCCCTGTCTTTATCCCATCCTTTTCCTGGAGTCTATCATCCTCTTGACACCCAACATTTTAGATTAGTTTAGCCTCTTTAAAACTTTATACAAATGGAATCACATAGCAAACATTCTGTGCCTGGCTTATTTTGTTCTGTTATGTTTCCACCTGCAGCAGCAGTACTATACTCCACCTATTTTCTGTATAATATTCTGTATTCTAACTATAGCAGTATTTATTTATTTATGCTATTATTGATGGGCATTTAGGCTACATCTGGTTGTTCTGTAAAGCTAATGCAACCATGAACATTTTTGTACGTTTTTGTTGTACCTATGTACACATTTTGGTTGAATATATACAGAGAAGAAAAATTGCTAGACCAAAGGGTATATGTATATTCAAATTTAGTAATAATAATAAAACAGTTTCCAAGGCTTATTGTGCTCAATTGCACTTCCACTAGTGGAATAAAGTAAAAGAGAAATACATTTACTATAGGGAAAAAATAACAAAGAAACTTGTCTGTTGGGATTTTGGCATTGAATGGAAAGAAAAAGAAATCTCTCCTGAGAATTCATACTCACAAACTGGTCCTCATCTGGATTTGCAGCTAGTGAGCTGAAACTTCCAAGCTGAGAATTTATTTTTAAGTGATCCTGTATAAGTACCTTCAGGTACCAGGCAGAAGCAAATGCAAGTACTCTCCAGAGAAACGCTTCTTTCAGTCAGGCCTTACAGCAATCCCATAGATAATGTTCCAGAAGAAATAAAATCACAGTTTAAAAAAAAAAAAATCACACAACCAATAATAAAAGACAATCATGAGCAAGAACTTACTTACAGAAGAGACAGAAATGTCAGATTGCCAAAAAGTACAGATATCCGGGTTATAAGCCAAAATAAAATTTAATTAATTATATGTAGTTTTAGATAAATAAATAAAATAATTAAAGTATGAACACTTAAGAGACAATGCAAATATCTAAGGAGTCAAGAAAAAGGATCAATTAACATGTAAACGGAATTATATAAATTTTGCAAATAGAATCACAGAAGGAAAAAAAGAAGTTAAATATGTTAAAGAGAAGATAAGCAATGTGAATGAGAAGATGTAACATGCTTAGATGCATAAGAAAGAGAAGTGACATTATTCAAAAAGATAATAGCTGATAATTTTCCTATACTTAAAGGGAATAATCCTCAGATTTAGGAAATATAATCAATTCTTAAGAGCATTAAGTGAAAAGAAATCTGAACTTCGACATGTCATAGTCAATCTGCACAAAACAAAAGCTAAAAAAATTTTGAAAATTATATAGTGAGATAAGATAAATTGCCTACAGAGGCACCATGATGAGACTGAGAGCTGACTTTCCAATAGCTAAAATGGTAGTTAGAAGACAACATCATTTTGTGCGATGTGCTAAGAGAGAATAACTGTGAGCCTGAGACTGCATACCCAGTGGCTATCTTCCAAGAATGAAGGCAAATAGACTAGTGTTTGATTAAATAACTGGGTACTATAACCTACCCAGGCTGACACATCAAACTAACTATTGCATATGAGAAGAAAAACATGGCAGGTTATATAGTAGTTACATGGGCTACCTTGGGGAGCTGAGGATAGAGGGAAAGTTAATGTGGCAGGGGGGAAGAGGAAGAAGAGAAGGAGTAACCAAGTGAAAACAGGGGAGAGGCATATATCTGATCAGTTGATACACTGAGGGAGTATTATGTACTATCTGAGTATATATGCATAAAGAAATTAAATATATTTTTTACAAAAGAAAAAAAAAGAATGAAGGCAACATAAAGACTTGCTTAGATGAATACAAATTTAGGTTTGTTCCTTTTTTTTTTTTTTTGGTTACTATTGTTTTTACCACCAAAACTCTCTTTATACATATTATCTATTATCTAGGTTATACTCCAGATAAAGGAGATTGAATCCCAGACAGAAAATTGTTTGGCACAAAAAATCATGAGCCAAGATATTTGAAATATATGAGTACATATAAACAAACATATCTTGAACAAAGCAATAATAGTATTATCACATTTGAGAGGTGTCTTAGTTTCCTTGAGCTGCTGTAACAAAGTACCACAAACCGGGTTGCTGTATACAACAGAAATTTATTCTTTCGCACTTTGTGAGGTAGGAAGTTGAGAGCTCTCTCTGAAGGCTCTAGAAGATAATCTGTTCCATGCCTTTCTCTTAGCTTCTGGTGTTGCTGGCAAATCTTGGCATTCTTTATCTTATAGACACATCACTCTAGTCACTGCTCCATTGCCCCATGGCATTCTCATTGTGCGTCTCTGTATCTCTTCTCTTCTTGTAAAGATACCAGTCATATTTGATTTAGGTCCCACCCTACTGCAGTATGACCTCATTGTAACTTGATTACATCAGCAAAGACCCGATTTCCAAATGAAGTCTCAGTCTCAGATAAAGAGGTTTAGAATTTAAACATATCTTTTTGGGGACACAATCAATCCACACAATGGATTAAAATAAGATACTAAAATCTAAACAAGAATTGAAAAGAAGAGAGGGAAAACTGAATTACATTAAAGAATTACATGTTCTTCAGTCCTTGTAATATTCTGGAGGAGAATAAAGTTATTAACTTTAGACTCTATTATTTGAACACACATGATGAAAATATTATTTGTATATAATCAATATTTAATAAAAGATTAAAATTAACTTATGGACATGTTTATGTTCCTATAGGAATAGAAGACTTCTTAGCAGAGATCCTAAAACATAAGCAAATAAAGGGAAAAAACTAAATTTTAGAAAGTTTCCATATGCTAACAAAGGAGTTAAATGTATATTTTTTGTGACTTCTTTGTTACATAGAACTGCTCTACAAAATGACATTTGCGTCAGTGGAACTTTATATTATTCAAGTTAACAAAAAAGTAAATATTTTCTTCATGATCTTTCTACCTGAACTTCACAACCTCTGCTTCACTTACCTGGCTTTACGCAGGCAAATATTAGATCCATCTAAATTCCAATAATAACTTTCTCTCTAGTTGGAGACAGTTGGAGCAAGCTTATTTACTATTTTTACCTGCTAATTACCTATTTGCAAGAGAATTTTAAAATGCTACCCTAATCTATGCCCCTATTTCCTTATGTTATATGCAATTCCCTGTTACTTTGTTTAAATAGGTTATGCCTTTAACAGTAATTGTCTGGAAGTGAGATTTACCCTATGTTGGGTCACTGTTGCCTGTACCAGTTATTCTAATTTTAGGACATCACAGGCCATATGTGAGAGGGAACCAGATTCTATAAAGTTTGGGCACTGCATTTCACATTTACCAATTATCAAGGGACCTGACTGGAAAATGCAATTTTGTAAAAATTCTTCCTAGGAGAACTCTTTGCTGCAAAGGATTGATATGTTCTTACATGTACAAATTAATTACTTTTGTCACATATTATTTGTGATTGGTCTCATTCTTCGTGTCAGAAATGACAATATCTGTTCTAATGTAGGTCAGGAAGGAGAACAGGCTGGGAAAGGCTAGGTCTTTCTCTGTTAGCAATTAGAAGCTGCTTGATGCTTTCAGTGCCTGTGGATAAATAAAACTACTGTAACTGCAGAGCCATTTTTAGAATTGCACATCCACTGAGACATTTTGACCTGCAGCAATAAACTACTAGGCAGTACTTGAACTGTTCATATCAGTTAATTAGAAAATGAATATGTAACTGAATAGATTAATTCAACAACTTACCTAAGCACAGCAACAGCAACTTCACACTTCAAACCTCTATTATCTTGTTTCCCCCTTTTCTCTTTTTCTTTTAAGAATAACCACTCATATGTGAATTTTCCATTATAAAGAAGCCAGTGAAAACAAGTTATTTGTCATTTTTCCCATTAACTGATATCAACAAAATATTTTATTCATGTTTCTTGAACACAGAGGCTGTAACAGGTTCATCTATGAAGCTCACAAATGACCAGAACCTTAACTCATTTGTTCTGGCTCCTTCTCTCCCTCACAAAGAAACATGGCCAGCCCACCAAAGAGTAACTTGGATATTCATTCATTTACTTACTCCACAAACATTTTCCTGAACGCCTAGTGAAACAAGCATCATGGTGTAAATGAAATAGAGAGCAAGGTCACGCTGGCTCAGAAAGCTTGCTTTTTGACGGAGCAACCATGAAATATATAAAAATGATCATCAAGCATGTGAAATAATGTCAGATTTTGATATGTTCTATCAATGAAATAACAAGTGTTTACATGAAAGGATCTAGGTGCGTCTACTTTAGATAGAGTGATCAGGAAAGACCTCCATAGGGGTGAGTGTTTGCTTCATGAATATTGTAGAGTCACTCAAGTCAAAGAGCTGGAAAGAAAAATCAAGGTTATGAGAATAGGAAATGAATCCCCTGCCTCCATGTCCTATTCCACTGTTGAAACTGGTAAAATGTGCTGATACAGTTTATTAAGAAAAACACAGTGTTCCGTAAGGTTAGAAGACAGGCTGGAGATAGATGAGCAAAACACTATGAAAAGAATTTTGGATTTTATTCTACATACTGCAGAAAACAACAACTTTAAGCAGGGGAATCATATGCATTGCCTTGCGTTTTGAAAATAAGTTATGGGCTGCTATGTGAAGAATGGATTTGTTCTGGACAAGAGGAAAGTGGGAAATCAATTAATTGGTGAAAAATGTTCCCTTTCATTAGGATAATGGTAATTGAGATGGAGAGGAGGGGATACCCTAGGATTTTTCTTGTAAAAGATTAATACACAGAAACCTCAATTAAATAGGTTTGAGACACCAGACGGGGATCTATCATGCCCTATGAAGATAGCAAAACCCAACAGGAAGAAGAAATACTCTTCTTTCCTGGCAAGGACTCAGCCAATGAAAAGCCACGAACTCTGTCTACTATAGCCCTCTCAACTTCCTTTTCCTCTGTATAAAATGTTCTCCTTCCCTTGCCATGTGGGGCTTGCCTGAGGCTCACCATAGTTACAGACCTGGGATTGCAATTCTCTTCTGATCCTGAATAAACTCTTCTTTGCTGGAGAAATATCTGGCAGTCTATTTGTCTCAGGTCAACAGTCTTCAGCAATTGGTTAAATGATGATGCCATTTCCTAAGATGAAAATCCTGGGCAAGAACTATATTGAAGGGAAAATCATGACTTCTGTTTTAAAAATGTAAAGTTTGAAATACTTAAGCTATATCCAAGTAGATTTTTCAAGCAAGCTGTTGTAAATGTAGCTCAAAAGAGATATCTAGTCTAAAAACTGTGTATTTTAGAGTTATTGGCACATAGGTGGTGTTTAAAATCATGGAGATTGATGAGGTCTTTTAAGGAGAGGAACTTCGAGATTTCGGTGTCAGGTCAAAACATGACCTTAGGAATGGAGCCTGTGAAGGAGTAGCCAGTGAGGGAGGAGAGGCCCTGGAAGAGTGTTCTATGATAAGGTAGAAGATGCATTTCAAGAAAAAAATGAGCAATCAATTGTCTTGGACATCACTCACAGATCGAGTGAAATGAGGAACTAGAATTATCTAGTAGATTTGCTTCATGGAGGCAGTTGCTAGTGTTAACCAAAGCAGAGTTATGCAATCACTTGGTAGGTTCTGCTTCCCTGGGAGAGATTCACTCAGCACAGCCTAGACTCACTTAACTCATAAAAGAGGAAAATGTACATCAGTAACCCTTTAGGATGTCATGGGACCTCTCTTTCCTATGGCAAAAATTATAAGCAAAATGTGTGTGTATTAATGTAATTATCCACTTAGTAGTGGAACTTCTGACCAGCAGAGGTGGTTCTTCCTGTTTTCGCCATTTTTCCACACATACATTGTCAGATTCCAAGTGAAATAGTGTTTTCTTAATTGCATTTTTTCTAGAAATAATTCTACTCAAAGTAATAATGGAACAAGTTTCTGTCAATGTGTGGTTGTACTTCCAGACCACTTGGTGTATATTACCACTGGCAATATAAATCAGACAAAATCTTTTTATAAAACAAGCCTTCTCTGTTAAGATAGATGGGTAGATACTACAAACGTCTTGAGGATTTTTCAGTCAGTTATTATATATGAAAGTAGTCTAATACTGAAGGCATACTATTTTATAGTTTCATGACCAGGTGTGATGGGAAATTATTTAAAATTCATGGATATTATTTACATGGGCATATTCAATCTATTGGTTGTTTAATAAAGTTTCTTACCACTTTTCCTTACTGAAAGTCCTAATCCCTTTTTATTCTCCTAGAGTTTTCAGAAACTGTGGCCTTATTTTGAAAATGTCACAGTGGCACTGCATTATGATTTGCATTCGTGATTTTCAAAGTGGACACTGAAGTGTCAAAGCACACTTTTCCCCTGGGGAAGGGTTATCAGAATCTCAGAGTGTTGGGAGATGTGTGAGTTTCAAAGAGTAGCTTTTAAATAATCAATGTTTTCATTTTTTTAAAAATTAGAAACATCTCAAAAAATAAATATAAAGGGGGCATTATTTTGTCATATTTTTCAAAATGGATCCTGTTTAAAAGCTAAACAACTGTTTTGTCTTATACAACTATTTTTAAAGTAAAACTGCAAATTGGTAAAAAACATCCAATCAGAACAGAGGAATGTAAAAAGTAATATACAGTTCTCTCTTTTACCTCCTATATAATAATTTGTTTTTCATCCTTCAAGTTGTTATAGTAATTAATAAGTTCATATGCATATAACGTAATTTATGAACTTTAATCAGTAACTACTATGAAAAAAAGGAAGCATTTAGTTCAGTTACTCTACTCTAATTTTCTTTGTCTCTGTTTGACAACAGTTTAACACTTTAATATGGAAAATCCCTAATACACCACAGAGTTGAGAGAATAGTATATATAATAGTATATATAATAATCATAAATATATAATTTCCATCACCTAGATTCAAGAATTACCAGCCTATGGCCAGTTTTGTTTCTTTTATTCCCCCAACCAATTCTTACCCACCTCAGATTATTTTGGGATGAATTTCAGACATTGTGTTAGTTTCTCCCTAAATATTTTAGTACACCAATCTAAAAGATAAGAATTCTTTTGCTTTGTACATAATCAAAATATTATTATCACATTAAAAATTATAATTCATTAATATCATTAATTATACATGAGCTTATTTATTTCACAAATTATTGTATTTAACAGTTTGAAGAGTTAAATCAGGATTCATGTAAAATCTATATGCTAGAAGTTGATGTGTCTTAAGTACTTTTTAACCTATGTGTCCTCTAACTTTTCTTTATGTATTTCTCTTACTCTTTTATTGAATACTTATCAAAATTTTAATACATACTCTATTTTTATATCTGTTATTTGATATCATCTTTTAATTAAATTTTATTTTTTGATGCTTCAACTTTAGGCGGTACATTCTGACTTCAAATTATATAGAAAGAGTAAAGTAGTGCACTTTCACTTTTTTTTCACCTCTGTCACTCTTGGGATTCTTTGAGACTTTTGGATCTGTGGTTTGTGGTGTTTCCTTCATTTTTGGAAAATTCTCATCCACGATCTCATTAAATCATTATCTGTATTGCTCTCTTCTCCTCAGAGACCTCAATTGCAGAAATGTTAAGTCCTTTAATGTTTCCTCAAACTCTTGGATTTTTCTTGTTTATTTGTTTGCTTTTTGTTTACTTTCTATTTTACCTCTTTATGTCTCAGTTTGTATGTTTTCTATTGAATTATCTTCATATTTACTGATTCTTTCTTCAATTGTGGCTGGACTAGTGAAGAGCCCAACAGGGCATTCTTCATCTCTGATACTGCATTTTTTATTTGTGGCAGTTCAGTTTGACACTTTCTTTTATAGGAGAAAGAGATGACCATCTTACAACCATATAATAAGAAATCAACTAAACTTGTAAATTCTTAAAGTGTGGATATAGTATGTAAGTTTGGAATAGCTGTGGGGCTCAGAGACAAGAGTAGTTTGCATTCACCACAATCCCTTTTCCATGGGCCTGGATGAGGTGCTTACAACTGGGGGAAAAATAGGAGCATGGAGGAAGTCTCCATCAGTGGCACAGGAATAGACAAAGAAGTCCTTGGCTGCTGGGAACAGGCATGAAACCCCACCTACTTCACAGTACCATTTTTTCCTGTTAAGCAAATGCCTTAATAATCTACCATCCTTGGGATTTTACTTGAAATTTCATTCTGGCTAATCTTCCCCCTCGTCCTGTTTTTGTTTTCCTTACTCCTTTTGCAGTCTCTCATGGTAAGATTAATAATCAATTCCGGATGGATTCTAATTTCATAGTCTCTCCTGGAAAACCCAGGGAAGACAATTCTCTTTACTATAGAAAGGTAAATAAAATTAGTATGATAAATGCTGTAATCCAACTTATACATAACAGGCGTTAGGACCACACAGCAGAGAGTGAGAAATTCTTTGGGACTGGGGTTCTGAAGAGACTTGAAAGATAAACAATATTTAACCATGCTGAGATTGGGTGGTTGAGGGAGGAAGGTTTTCTACATAGTTGTAAGTCAACATTTTTACTCAAAGTGAATTACTATATCATGCTATGTAAGCCCATTATGCTTCTCAATTTTTTTTTTGGGGGGGTGGAGGTAGCAAAAGAAAGAGGACATGAATTATGGAACATAGTCTCAGTGAGCAAACCATGTGTGCATGATGTGTAAGACTGCCTTTGTTTGTAATTAAAAGTTCACATGGTACATTAGTACATTCATTGACTACCTACACTTGATACCCAGCTACGGAACAACACAAGGAGCCTTCTATGCTAAAAAGACAGTTCAATGTGTGAGAAAAAACTGATAGTGGAACATAAATAGTTTTAATTTACATAAAGATAAATATTAATAGATAAAAAGTTATTAAAGAGATTGAAGGTGACTTGAATTCTCTGAAATCAAATGTGATATATTTTGACGAAGGACTCAAGTGCACCTGAAATGAATGTTGTGCTCTTAGGTGGAAGGTTCTACAAATGTCAATGATTTCAAGTTGTCAATGTGTATTAAAAGCACACTAGATTGAGAATGCTTGGCTTCAAGCACAAATCTGACATTTACTGAGTCTACAGAGAAGTCCTTCTAGTTCTCAGTGTTTCATTTTCTCCTCTTTTTATTAAGGATTACATAACCTTCAGAGTTGTGACCATTGCTGCAACTTTAAAAACAGTTAACTGTAAAGCATCACACAAATGAAACCTCTTTTTATGAATTCTCTGAATTCAGATAAACTGAGTCACTCTATAACCTTTACACACACCAAAATATAATAATTTTTATACTGACAGTCACATGTTCAATCTGGTTGGGTCTATCATATTGGCAAATGCACCTGTCTCCATTTCCCTTTCCCTAAAATTGGGGTGAATTTAGCTTCAAAGGAACTTCTTCTCTCCCCTTAGTGTTCTTGTTCTTTTTTTTTTTTTTTTAATTTTATTTATTTATATATTTATTTATGGCTGTGTTGGGTCTTCGTTTCTGTGCGAAGGCTCTCTCTAGTTGCGGCAAGTGGGGGCCACTCTTCATCGCGGTGCACGGGCCTCTCACTATCGCGGCCTCTCTTGTTGCGGAGCACAGGCTCCAGACGCGCAGGCTCAGCAATTGTGGCTCACGGGCCTAGTCGCTCCGCGGCATGTGGGATCTTCCCAGACCAGGGCTCGAACCCGTGTCCCCTGCATTGGCAGGCAGATTCTCAACCACTGCACCACCAGGGAAGCCCCTCTTGTTCTTTTTTGATTGACATATAATCCAATGACTTTGGAAATCACATGATGAATCATAGGTGTACATGTCATGGAAAAGAAATGGCAAGATATAATGGAAAAGACAGCAGGAAAGAAATAAGAAACACTAATTCAAATTGCAGATCTTTTACTATTTAACTTGTAATGTGAAGGAAAGCTAACAGTGTTGAGCGTAATGAAAAACATTTTAGACTTTAATCCAAGACTATCCCATAAAACATGCCTATGGCAAGTTTCCTGTTGTATTTGAAATCTTGTTTTTTTATGTACAAATTATTGAGTATTAATCATGAATTCATTAACTATGATAACATATATGACAGATATAATACAGTACTTGGCAAATAATTAAGACAATTTTAATTTTTTTTAATACTTTTTCCTACTCTTCCACCTTCTTTCCTTCCTTCCTTCTTTTCTCCTTCCTCCCTCCTTCCATCTGTAACTTCCTTCCTTCTTTATTTATGCTGCTATTTATAAAATAATAATATTGGACTGTCTGAGCTCTAAAGTTTATTCTAGCTCAATGACTCAATGGTAAGCTAAGACTGCATGTGGAACTCTCATCATCTCTGAGAATTTACACAATCATGTCATGGCTGGTGCTCTATCCTCTGGAAATATAATCGCTTCTGCCTTGGTATCAGAAGTAACTTAAATGAGTAAAATAATAAACTGGAAAATTTGGCTCTTTTCCTGAACCTAGAGCATATCAAAAATACCAAGATGAAGAGTTTTGGTCAGATTCCCAGATAAGAAACCTGATTCAAAGAGGTCAAAGAGAAATTAGGGAATTCTAATATTTGAACAACAAAGCCCTTCTCTAGGATTTTCTGTTTCTCTTTGGTAAGGTTAGAGGCAGGAAATAGGTAGTTAACAAATCAAACTGAAGAATATCATTATTCTCATTATTATTGCTACCATTATAATTGTCAAAATGTGTGAAATACAAAGCAAAATTTCTTCCTGATTTTCTATGCAACTCTGAGCCAGATTTTCTCAGTCTAAAATGTTTTATAAATATGTAAGTCAATTATCAGAAGTTACATGAACACTTCTATAGCATTAAGATAGTGTTTTTATTTTAACGCTTTTAATATCAAATAATTATATGGCTAAACGGGGGAGGGGGGAAATTAACCTCTTATATAAGTAACGCCTGTAATATCCTTTCCGGAAAATAAATTTTTTAGCTGAAATGCCTGAGTTTAAAGCCCAACTTAACCATTTGTTGCCCATGTCACTTGCCAAAACATTTACCCTCTTATGCCCCATTTACATCTACTGTAAAGTGAAGAAAGGAACTGCATCACCTGATTTTGTAATAAGGAATAAAAATTAGACCATATATAAATAAAGCACTTAACACACAATTGCATCCATATTAAATGCTTGATAGAAGATAATTTTATAATTGAATTATTGGCTTTTTATTTGAATGATCAGAAAAGGGAACCTAGAGAAGGTAGGTGACTTGTTCAAGGTCACATTGTATGCTAGTGGTCTTTTAACTGTGTAAGTCACAGTTCAGGGTCCTTTACTGATAATTCCAGTGACATTGAATAGATCCTTATGATTAATAACAATATTGGGATAGCTTGAGGGTTTCTTGAGCATTTTTTCTCATCTTTTCCTTTGCAAATAATATGCAGGTCAACTATTTGTATTTAAATTGTCTCTACTGAGCAACTAGTAGGACAATATCATGTTGAAGATTTTCAGTTGAAGTGGTAGATTTTTTACTTCAATTAAAAAAGAGTGGTAGATTTTTGTGTCCATCCATATTCTATTTCTTTGTGTTTTATTTTCAATATGCATGACAAAGATTAGTGAGACTAATTAGTGAGACTGCCAGAGAGTGGGTTAACATTCACTAGCAAACCAGAAAGTACAAACATTATATTTGAAACAGAAGAACTGCCTAAGTATTTTTCATAGTAAAGTTTAAGTAGCTCCTTATTTAAAAGTTACAGAAGTTGTTATAAGTTATAGAATTAAATTATGATTTTGCTTATGGAATACAGTATGAAGAAGCATACTATTTCTCAACATGTAGTCTATGAGTCATCAGCATGAAAATCTCCTTGGATGCTTTGTAAAAATGTATAGACGTCTCCATATACATACTGAGTCAGACTGTTTAAGTTGGAAACAATTCCATGGTTCAATTACTGCCAGGAATTCCCATGCCTATAAAAGTTTGTATTCTTCTGGCTTAATTCTCAAAAGCAAGGTTATAGATCTGAGTTTGAAATCTGGTACCACCACATTAGATTTATAGAATGTTGGGCAAATTAATCTCATGTCTACTTAGTTTATTCATCTGTGAAAAAGAGACAATGTGAGTACATACTTCATGGAGCTACTGTAGAATTAAATGAGCTAATGTATGAAATCAATCTGGCACTCCATAAGTGACAGAATGTGGGCCTTGGAAGAGCTTTTTGGGTGATTCCTCACACTGCAAACCATTGAGTTAAATTGTGATGTCCCTAAAGACAGCATCTAATTCATGCCTCTTTCTAGTTCAGTGTCTAGAAAAAGAAGTAAATTCAGAAGAGTTCTGTTAATAATACAGGTTATTCAACATTTATTCTATTCTCTACCCTCACACCCAATCCCTAGGAAAATAATTTTTCTAGATTTCTGAAATTAACGTGGATCACCCTCATTCAGTACAAATACTAAATAATCTTTGATGTCATTCTTCCTTCCTATATATAAGTATCTCACAATGTATTATATTTCATAGATAACTAATCTTGTAAGATGCTTCTCAAAAAATTGTTTCATAGTCACATATTTTGAAAAAATGTTACATCCGCTATAAAGTTGCAGAAATGTATAGTTCATATTAAAGGATACAATAAGTTCTATATCAAAGAAACTTGATTTATTTTTTAATTCAGGATTTCTTAAACTTACTTGATTAAAGAATTTTTTCACTGCATAATACTTATAAAGATCCTTTAGCATAAGTAATCGTCCTAGTACATTCTTTTGTTCGTGTGATGTTTTCAAAATTATCCCTTTCCTCAGTCTTTTCCCTTTTGTGTGTTCAGAAGCTGACGTTGGAATTATAATTAAGTGCATGGGCAGCCATATATGGCTTCAAACCCTGATCCTTCACTTAGTCGCTGTTATCCTAGGCAAGTTAATTAAACTCTCTAGACCTCCATTTTCACATTGTAAAATGGAACTAATAACACCCACTTTTTGGTGCTTTTGTGAGAATTCTTTCTATGATGTCCATAAAGTACTTACCCCAGCCTACTGGCTGTGAGAATGACCTGTTAACTTCCTTCGTATTGATTTCCATTGTTGCCTAGAATTCTAATAATGTGAAATGTCCTTATTTTCTTTTCATAACAGTTTCAAATCATGCCTTTTCTTTAAGTCATTTCAAGTATCCAATGCAGTGGACTGCATTTGACTGTCAGAATGAAGCAGGTCATTGCCCATGATCATTCAGAGAAAGAGCAATTAATAAAATATTAGAACAAAAACTCTCAGTCCAACATGGGGCTTTTTTCAATGTTATCCTTATACTTGTCACTACTTTCTCTTCTGAAATGGTTGCTACCAATACCTGCTAAATTCTAAGACAAGTATAAGAGGGAAATGAAAGTCAAGCTCAGAAAGAACATGTGTTTTATATGCATCTTGTTCTTTTGAGGGGTAGTGTGTTGTGGATAGGCATTATCTTTCCATTATCACTTTCTCCTGCTGACTGCTGACTGTCTCAGGTGGCAAGGGGGACTGGTAATTCGACAAAAGTATTCTAACCCTCTTGGTATTTTTTTTTTTAATGTAATGAAAACAGCTTCTTCTTGAAGTCTCCATTTTGCACTAAAGGCAAAATGTCACCAGGAACAATAAGCAAAAATAGGGCCTTTAAAAATGATTGGTCAGGAGTCCTTCTGGAACCACTCACTGGTCATCTGGTTTGGAATGAGTGGTACTAGTTTCCAGCTTACACTTCAAAGGCAAAATACCCCTTCATGACCTCCATTAGCACTCCTGGCCTGGATCACACATCTTGTACCCTTAATGTTTCAAGTGTGATTCATTCTGAAGGAATATATTCCATATAAGTATATGGAAAGGTTATAATTAGGGATAGTTTCACCAGACCTTTTCTAGGGCTTCAGGGGGTAGGAAAACCTTAGTGACTTAGGTGTCCCCCAAGATACGGTTCTCAGTTCTTCAATCTCAATTTTTTATTTCTTTCTGCATCGAATAGCACACTAACAATGAATCATGTCCTGGGGACAGAGTCATATTAACCAAGTTCATCTGACTGATACAAAGGTCAGGTTTCCATTTCATTAATTAAGAATGACATAGATAAACTTTTAAAAGATCTGAAATAATCTTATTTAAATTGCTTCCCAGTTAGCAGAAGTACCTAGGAAACTAGATTATAACAGGAAATTTGAAAAGAGAAGGATAAAAACTTCCATGGGAAGAAAGACAATTTTATCTTGCTTGCATTATACACTTGAAGTAAATTTAAATTACAGTTGACCCTCAAACAACAAGGGTTTGAACTGCACTGGTCCACTTATAGGTGGATATTTTTCAATAGTAAATGCTATAGTACTACATGGTCTGTGGTTGGTTGAATCTGTAGATAAAGAGGAACCGTGGATATGGAGGGCCACCTATGAGTTATATAGGTATTAATCCCTTCATTGTTCAAGGGTCAACTTTATTCCATTTGCTCATATCTTATTGCAAGAGCAAGAACATACAAGGTCATAACCAAGTCATCAGTTTCTCTCTTGCCCCAAGAATATTGTTCACAGAATAGAAAATTTTAAGTATTTGCTGATATGACCTAAATTGTTTCTTGACTGGGTATTCCCTTTCAAATAACCATATTCATTTATCCAATACTTGGCAAACATTTAATGAGCTCCTACTATCTGTTAGATTCTTTACTAAGTGCTAGGAATATAGAGATAAATAAGAAATGGTACCCGGCCACAAGGAAGTTAAATTCATAGTTAGGACAGAGTATGGATTAGTTATAAGAAAGTTGAATTAAAATTAATTACAAGACTATTTAATGAGTGTTATGGTAGGGATAAGCATGGGGTTCAATGTGACCAAAAAGGAGTAAGATAATTCAAACATGAGGAGTTGGGGAAGGTTTCTTGGAAAAGATAACATTTCAGCATGCCTAGTAGTAATTAGAATTATTTGCTAACTATGGAAACTGCTGCTAAATAGCTTATCAACAAGAGAATGTATAAACACTAAGGTAACCCATTAAAACAAAAAGACAAACAGTGAAAATTTGGGAGGGAAAACAATAAGAATCACTCCAGCAATCTCAAAAGCAGGAATTTATGGGGTTTGTCTCTCTTGTGATACTGGCAACATGACAAATCTGGTGATATAACAGTTCATTTGTTTGTTTTTGCTTGTTTGTGTTTTTGTGGGTGTTACTCCATTGCCAGTTTCAAAAGGACTGACTGGGGTCAGGTGTCTATATCTGGATAAATCAGTTACAGCCAAAAGAGCAGGATAATGGAGCTTAGAAGTGATTGGTGAAGACCTAAGTCAATATATTTGGTGCTTCTCAAGGAAAAAGCTTGGTATGAGTTGGTAGTCACCCAAAGAGATACCACTATGCTACATTACAGTCTTATTAGTTCTCTTAATTCCCAATGCCCTCAGTATAAAGTTCAAGCAGTGTATTATAGCTGACAAGGGCCTTTACAAACTTACATGGCTTCTGCTAATCTTTCTGGCCTTATTGCATAAGACAACATCTTGAAATCTAAGTGCCAGCTATATTGAGTAATTCTTACCAGGCCCCATGAATGTGGCTATGCTCTTTCTTTCCTACAGGGCTTTGCCTTTGTTATCATCTTGAAACATGCTAAAAGGTTTGAGTTCCTCTTCTTGCCTGATTTCTATTATTTTTAGCTCCTAGCTATGTAATCATTTCTAATAAGAAAACTTCATGACTCCTAAAGAATGCTCATTTGAGTTCCCACAGAAACTTGTACTTACTCCCATCATACTATAAGTCTATATTCTATGTCCCTGGGATAGAAGTCGTATCTGTCCTGTGTTATGTTATATTCCAAGAGCCTACCAGAGTACTAGCATGTAGTACTTACTCAATAATTATATATTTAATTATTAAAATTAACACCAGCTTTAAATTCCAAATGTCTATTTATTTGTGTATATTTTTGATATTTTTATACAAGTTATGTTTCTTTCACCATTGTGTTGCATCCTTACAGTATAGTGCTTGGAGTATAGCTCAATAAACATAGGTTGAATAAACACCAAATGAGAATAATCTTGCAATATTAGAAAATGATGTGTTCTTGTGTAAACGATAGACTCCTTGGTTGCAGAAGCCTGTCTGTCTTTACACCTCAACATTCTCAGGGCCTACAACAGTGCCTGGCACATAGTAGATGGCTCATACTTCTTGTTGAATATATAGGTGAAACAGTTATCATTAATACCAACACAGTATTAATATCCATAAAACTATTCTTGTTGTGGGAATTCCCTGGTAGTCCAGTGGTTAGGACTCAGTGCTTTCACTGCTGGGGCCCGGGTTCAATTCCTAGTCAGGGAAAAAAAAAAAAACAAACAACTATTCTTATTGTAAGAATTTTTTTAAAGATAATTTAAGGTCAGTGTCATCATAATGATCACCCGGTACAACTGTGCTGTAAAACAATGGGGCAGAGGTGTGTAGTTTCCAAATTAAAAAGATGGCAATTAAGCTGGCTTCATGGTCTGACACTTCTGTTTCTCTTATTTCAGTGATAACTTCATATGGACTAGGAATCATTAAGTATTGTTTTATTACATATAATAAATATTGATGGATTTCCTACAAAATAGTCAATTTACTTTTGTTTCTTATTAAAATAATAATCACAAATTCTTGTCCTTCTACCTCTCTCAGCTAAATTCAGAAGAGGAAACTTTAAACAACGTAGATATGCTAAAACACTAAGATTTTTCTTTTGTTAGGTGGGACCCCTTTTCCAACCCCACTCCCTTTTTTCTTCCCATTATCAAAGAGGCAAAATATCTCACCTTCATGTAGGTGCAATTGGCCATTTGAGAAATGGGTGTATGTCATTTAATTTTTTGTGAGTGTCCACCTGACAGGTTAGGCTTCTGTGTATATCAATCCCGAGATCACATCCTTGAAGTAAGAATGATAATCGGAGAACAAATTTGGCTTTGAGAGCAGTAATCTTAAGACAGCCTTTCCCTTAATATTATTAGAGGAAAAAAATATATATGTGATTTCTCCAAGTGAAATGGAAAGCGCAAAAGGAAAATAAAAAAATGTTCAAAGTGGCAGGGTCTCTGCTTGTTCAAATTCTTAAAATACAGCTTAACGCACAATCTTGTAAAACACTAAATGAGAGAAAAGAGGGAGAAGAAGTCCTTTTTTTGTATTCCCTCAAGAAAACACAAAAAGACAGATGGCCCAAATGAGAGGGTCTCTGGTCAGATGACACCTTAATAATCTTCTTTTGCTTTGACAAAGGAAAGCATGTAGTGAACTGTGTGACGACTTTGTTCTCCCAGGAGAAAGGACAACAGAGTGGAGAGAAAGATGCCTAAAAGCGGCCACATCTTTGACAACGTGGGTTATGATGCTTCATTTTGTTAAGTAGTGAAAGAACAATAGGAATCTTTCCTTTTATATCTTGCGCTATCCCTACTTATAAAATCCAAAGACAAAAGTTCAAAACAGTCCAATTGTTTTTTTCTTTCTGTTGTATAATGAGGGAAGAACAAAGAAACTTGTTTTACTCTGTCTCTGAGAAATGAATAATGGTAAAAATAAGGAGAGAAAGCAGAAATAACCCAAACCAACAGAACATTAAAATCTCACACAGAACTGTTTGTGGAGCTCCAATTTCATCCTTCAGCAACAACTAAAGACTGTCTTGGATTTCACTCTGATCCACAGTTTCATTTCCTGTAAGTCAGTAATGCTTATGGAGTGAAATTCTGGACTGACTAGCATGATACTTTTAAGCATATCTTCCTGGCTGGAAGATAAATCAATTTTGCCTTTCAAGACTCAACACTACTTCCTTGTAATATACTTAAGGAAAATCTTGGGTAGAAAACTGAATTTCAGAGAATCATGTATCCAACGTCTAACTCATTCTTTTAAATATTCCCGAAAAGAAGCAACAAAGGGATTGTCTACAGCATGAAGCATGATATAGTGAAAAAATTGTGTTTTATTTTGTTTGTTTTTTTTTCAAATTCTGATTGTGACCCTTGGTTGTGTAGCCTTGCTCAGATTATTTAGCCTTACTGAACTGTAATTTCTTCAGATATAAAGTTTTTTAAAATCAGTACTTCAGATGTAGAAAACAAACTTACGATTACAGGTGGTGGAGGGGAGGGGAAGGGGGAGGGATAAACTGGGAGATTGGGATTGGTGTATACACACTACTATATATAAGATAGATAACTAATAAGGACCTACTGTGTAGCACAGGGAACTCTATTCAATACTCTGTAATGACCTATATGGGAAAAGAATCTAAAATAGGGTGGATATATGTATATGGATAACTAATTCACTTTGCTGTACAGCAGAAACTAACGCAACATTGTAAACGTACTCCAATAAGAGTTTAAAAAAAGAATGCTTTGCAGATTAAAAACCTTCCAAAAAATAAAATAAAATCTGTACTTCAGAAGGATGCTGTAAAGTTTAAATATCCAGGTAAATATAGAACACAACACATTTTAGGGCTTTTCCTTACTACATATTAAAACATCAAATATTTGTGACATATAAAAAGCTCTGAAATGAACCAGAGACAATGGCACACTTACTGCCTTCTTAATTAACAGATTCCAGCAATATAGAGATTGGTCATCTCCAGCCTATAGACCAAATTCAGTCCTCACATGATTTTGTACACAAAATTAATTGGAAGGCAGGCATGCCCATTTATTTCTATACTTTCTGTTGCTGCTTTCATGCTTCAGTGGCAGAGTTGTGTAGTTGCGTGGAAACCATATGGACCCAAGCCTAGAATCTTTACTATTTCCACCTTTACAGAAAAAGCTGAGGACACAACTTGAAAAAGAGGAAGGAGAGGTTAGCAAAAATTCTAGACAATTTCCAAGGTTGTAAAAAAACAAAAAGAAAACTCCCAAATGTATACATATTCCTAGCACTGGTATATTCAACTTGCTCTGAGACTAATTTTATTTAATATATTCACCTTCAAAGATTTTTCCCACTCAGTAATATAGATGGAAATGGAATATATATGTTTTGGTTCACATTGCTGGACTTTTTTCACAATATGAGTAATACCTGTACCCTTAGAAAATATAAAAGCTCAGTAAATTGTAAAAGCATCTTGACTAAGGCCAACCATTTTTATACTCTCTTAACAATCCTCCCTCGATTTCCATTTATAATCACCCCCTTTCTTCATAACTGCTCTCCCAAACGGCAACTAATATCTCGATGAAAAAGTGTCACTTCTACTGCTGAAAGCAACATTAATTATTCATTATCTAGTTCAAAACATTCATTTTAGAAGGAAAAAGCAGAGGGTCAGAGAGATGACATGAACTAGCCCTCAGTGCTGAGCAGCATCAAAGCTGAGAGGAGAATCCAGTGTCTGGGATCCGGCTTCACTGATCCCTTAGAGACAACACGCTCCACTCCAATCTGGCCTACCTCTGTTCTAATCCCAATATTTCTATTAATATATTATCTTTCTTTTTTTGCATTTTCAACTTCTATCTCTATCTCCTCAACCCCAGCTTAAATAAGCCATTTTTCACAGAAAAAAATCATCCACTGTATTTCCCCACCAAGTTTAGAATGTCACCATTATAATTTAGGAAACAGTCGTGCACACAAATGGCTCCTTCTTTATTTTTTCCTTCTACTGCTCATGTGCTTATGCATTTTCCATGGCCACACACCTTCTGACACGATTCTCTGTTTTATCACCAACGCCTAGCAATCAACCTACCCCGTTATCTCCTCGTGGCCCTCTTCTAGCTCTTTTTCCCGATGGCAGCTGGCTCCCTGTTGTCTCCCTTCTTTTTCATGTTTTTACCATACCTTATCCCTCTGAAGACGTTTTCTTGTGACTCTCTTCCTGTTTTTCCAACCTCTCTTCTTCCACTTTCTGATGTTGTCTTCTCTGCCATCTCTTCTTTTTTATTATTATTTCATGTGTCTCAAATTTTACCTGTTTTCAGGATTTAGACTACCCTTTATTTATATTACATCCAAGAGTATGGCTTTTTTTTAAATTATTGAATTTTATTTTATTTTTTTTTATACAGCAGGTTCTTATTAGTCATCAATTTTATACGCATCAGTGTATACATGTCAATCCCAATCTCCCAATTCATCACACCACCACCCCACCCCCCGCTGCTTTACCCCCTTGGTGTCCAAACGTTTGTTCTCTACATCTGTGTCTCAATTTCTGCCCTGCAAACCGGTTCATCTGTACCATTTTTCTAGGCTCCACATATGTGCGCTAATATACGATATTTGTTTTTCTCTTTCTGACTTACTTCACTCTGTATGACAGTCTCTAGATCCATCCATGTCTCAACAAATGACCCAATTTCGTTCCTTTTTATGGCTGAGTAATATTCCATTGTATATATGTACCACAACTTCTTTATCCATTCATTTGTCGATGGGCATTTAGGTTGCTTCCATGACCTGGCTATTGTAAATAGTGCTGCAATGAACATTGTGGTGCATGTGTCTTTTTGAATTATGGTTTTCTCTGGGTATATGCCCAGTAGTGGGATTGCTGGATCATATGGTAATTCTATTTTTAGTTTTTTAAGGAACCTCCATACTGTTCTCTATAGTGACTGTATCAATTTACATTCCCACCAACAGTGCAAGAGGGTTCCTTTTTCTCCACACCCTCTCCAGCATTTGTTGTTTGTAGATGTTCTGATGATGCCCATTCTAACTGGTGCGAGGTGATACCACATTGTAGTTTTGATTGGCATTTCTCTAATAGTTAGTGATGTAGAGCAGCTTTTCATGTGCTTCTTGGCCATCTGTATGTCTTCTACGGAGAAATGTCTATTTAGGTCTTCTGCCCATTTTTGGATTGGGTTGTTTGTTTTTTTAATATTGAACTGCATGAGCTGTTTATATATTTTGGAGATTAATCCTTTGTCCGTTGATTCGTTTGCAAATATTTTCTCCCGTTCTTAGGGTTTTCTTTTCATCTTGTTTATGGTTTCCTTTGCTGTGCAAAAGCTTTGAAGTTACATTAGGTCCCATTTGTTTATTTTTGTTTTTATTTCCATTACTTTAGGAGGTGGATCAAAAAAGATCTTGCTGTGATTTATGTCAAAGAGTGTTCTTCCTACATTTTCCTCTAAGAGTTTTATAGTGTCTGGTCTTACATTTAGGTCTCTAATCCATTTTGAGTTTATTTTTGTGTATGGTGTTAGGGAGTGTTCTAATTTCATTCTTTTACATGTAGCTGTCCAGTTTTCCCAGCACCACTTATTGAAGACACTGTCTTTTCTCCATTGTATATCCTTGCCTCCTTTGTCATAGATTAGTTGACCATAGGTGCATGGGTTTATCTCTGGGCTTTCTATCTTGTTCCATTGATCTATGTTTCCGTTTTTGTGCCAGTACCATATTGTCTTGATGACTGTAGCTTTGTAGTATAGTCTGAAGTCAGGGAGTCTGATTCCTCCAGCTCCGTTTTTTTCCCCTCAAGACTGCTTTGGCTATTCAGGGTCTTTTGTGTCTCCATACAAATTTTAAGATTTTTTGTTCTAGTTCCATAAAAAATGCCATTGGTAATTTGATAAGGATTGCATTGAATCTGTAGATTGCTTTGTGTAGTATAGTCATTTTCACAATATTGATTCTTCCAATCCAAGAACATGGTATATCTCTCCATCTGTTGGTATCATCTTTAATTTCTTTCATCAGTGTCTTATAGTTTTTTGCATACACGTCTTTTGTCTCCCTAGGTAGTTTTATTCCTAGGTATTTTATTCTTTTTGTTGCAATGGTAAATGGGAGTGTTTCCTTAATTTCTCTTTCAGATTTTTCATCATTAGTGTATAGGAATGCAAGAGATTTCTGTGCATTAATTTTGTATCCTGCAACTTTACCAAATTCATTGATTAGCTCTAGTAGATTTCTGGTGGCATCTTTAGGATTCTCTATGTATAGTATCATGTCCTCTGCAAACAGTGATGGTTTTACTTCTTCTTTTCCAATTTGTATTCCTTTTATTTCTTTTTCTTCTCTGAGTGCCACGGCTAGGACTTCCAAAACTATGTTGAATAATAGTGGTGAGAGTGGACATCCTTGTCTTTTTCCTGATCTTAGAGGAAATGCTTTCAGTTTTTCACCATTGAGAATGATGTTTGCTGTGGGTTTGTGTATATGGTCTTTATTATGTTGAGGTAGGTTCCCTCTATGTCCACTTTCTGGAGAGTTTTTATCATAAATGGGTGTTGAATTTTGTCAAAAACTTTTTCTGCATCTATTGAGATGATCATATGGTTTTTATTCTTCAATTTGTTAGTATGGTACATCACATTGATTGATTTGCATATATTGAAGAATCCTTGCATCCCTGGGATAAATCCCACTTGATCATTGTGTATGATCCTTTTAATGTGTTGTTGGATTCTGTTTGCTAGTATTTTGTTGAGGATTTTTGCATCTACATTCATCAGTGATATTGGTCTGTAATTTTCTTTTTTTGTAGTATCTTTGTCTGGTTTTAGTATCAGGGTGATGGTGGCCTCATAGAATGAGTTTGGGAGTGTTCCTTCCTCCTCAATTTTTTGGAAGAGTTTGAGAAGGACGGGTGTTAGCTCTTCTCTAAATGTTTGATAGAATTCACCTGTGAAGCCATCTGGTCCTGGACTTTTGTTTATTGGAAGATTTTTAATCACAGTTTCAATTTCATTACTTGTGATTGGTCTGTTCATATTTTCTATTTCTTCCTGGTTCAGTCTTGGAAGGTTATACCTTTCTAAGAATTTGTCCATTTCTTCCAGGTTGTCCATTTTATTGGCATAAAGTTGCTTGTAGTAGTCTCTTAGGATGCTTTGTATTTCTGTGGTGTCTGTTGTAACTTCTCCTTTTTCATTTCTAATTTTATTGATTTGAGTCCTCTCCCTCTTTTTCTTGATGAGTCTGGCTAATGGTTTATCAATTTTGTTTATCTTCTCAAAGAACCAGCTTTTAGTGTTATTGATCTTTGTTATTGTTTTCTTTGCTTCTATTTCATTTATTTCTGCTCTGATCTTTATGATTTCTTTCCTTCTGCTAACTTTGGGTTTTGTTTGTTCTTCTTTCTCTAGTTCCTTTAGGTGTAAGGTTAGAATGATTATTTGAGATTTTTCTTGTTTCTTGACGCAGGCTTGTATAGCTAAAAACTTCCCTCTTAGAACTGTTTTTGCTGCATCCCATAGGTTTTGGTTCGTCGTGTTTTCACTGTCATTTGTCTCTAGGTATTTTTCGATTTCCTCTTTGATTTCTTCGGTGATCTGTTGGTTATTTAGTAAAGTAGTGTTTAGCCTCCATGTGTTTGTGTTTTTTACGTTTTTTGCCCTGTAATTCATTTCTATTCTCATACATTGTAGTCAGAAAAGATGCTTGATATGTCTTCAATTTTCTTAAATTTACTGAGGCTTGATCTGTGACCCAAGATGTGATCTATCCTGTAGACTGTTCCGTGTGCACTTGAGAAGAAAGTGTAATCTGCTGTTTGTGGATGGAATGTCCTATAAATATCAATTAAATCTATTTGGTCTATTGTGTCATTTAAAGCTTCTGTTTCCGTATTTATTTTCATTTTGGATGATCTGTCCATTGGTGTAAGTGACGTGTTAAAATCCCCCACTATTATTGTGTTACTCTCGATTTCCTCTTTTATAGCTGTTAGCAGTTGCTTTATGTATTGAGGTGCTCCTATATTGGGTGCATATATATTTATAATTTTTATATCTTCTTCTTGGATTGATCTCCTGATCATTATGTAGTGTCCTTCCTTGTCTCTTGTAACAGTCTTTATTTTAAAGTCTATTTTATCTGATATGAGTATTGCTACTCCAGTTTTCTTTTGATTTCCATTTGCATGAAATATCTTTTTCCATCCCCTCATTTTCAGTCTGAATGTGTCCCTAGGTCTGAAGTGGGTCTCTTGTAGACAGCATATATATGGGTCTTGTTTTTGTATCCATTCAGCAAGCCTGTGTCTTTTGGTTGGAGCGTTTAATCCATTCACGTTTAAGGTAATTATTGATATGTATGTTCCTATGACCATTTTCTTAATTATTTGGGGTTCGTTTTTGTAGGTCCTTTTCTTCTCTTGTGTTTCCCACTTAGAGAAGTTCCTTTAGCATTTGTTGTAGAGCTGGTTTGGTGGTGCTGAATTCTCTTAGCTTTTGCTTGTCTGTAAATCTTTTGGTTTCTCCATCGAATCCGAATGATAACCTTGCCAGATAGAGTAATCTTGGTTGTATGTTCTTCCCTTTCATCACTTTAAGTATATCATGTCACTCCCTTCTGGCTTGTAGAGTTTCTGCTGAGAAATCAGCTGTTAACCTTATGGGAGTTCCCTTGTATGTTATTTGTCATTTTTCCCTTGCTGCTTTCAATAATTTTTCTTTGTCTTTAATTTTTGCCACTTTGATTACTATGTGTCTCAGCGTGTTTCTCCTTGGGTTTATCCTGTATGGGACTCGCTGCGCTTCCTGCACTTGGGTGGCTATTTCCTTTCCCATGTTAGGGAAGTTTTTGACTATAATCTCTTCAAATATTTTCTCTGGTCCTTTCTCTCTCTCTTCTCCTTCTGGGACCCCTATAATACGAATGTTGTTGCGTTTAATGTTGTCCCAGAGGTCTCTTAGGCTGTCTTCATTTCTTTTCATTCTTTTTTCTTTATTCTGTTCCACAGCAGTGAATTCCACCATTCTGTCTTCCAGGTCACTTATCCGCTCTTCTGCCTCAGTTATTCTGCTATTGATTCCTTCTAGTGTAGTTTTCATTTCAGTTATTGTATTGTTCATCTCTGTTTGTTTGTTCTTTAATTCTTCTAGGTCTTTGTTAAACATTTCTTGCATCTTCTCGATCTTTGCCTCCATTCTTTTTCCGAGGTCCTGGATCATCTTCACTATCATTATTCTGAATTCTTTTTCTGGATGGTTGCCTAACTCCACTTCATTTAGTTGTTTTTCTGGGGTTTTATCTTGTTCTTTCATCTGGTACATACCCTTCTGCCTTTTCATCTTGTCTATCTTTCTGTGAATGTGGTTTTTGTTCCACAGGCTGTAGGATTGTAGTTCTTCTTGCTTCTGCTGTCTGTCCTCTCAAGAGTATGGTTTTCATCCTAACCATAGATATGTCCAGACAGAATTGTGACAAAGTTTCAGGCAAATCTCCAGATCAAATCCCAATGAAGTATCTTTTTTTCATCTTTCCTATATCAATGAATAAGTGAATAGTATAACTATCACTCTTCGAATCCTTGATTTTTTAAATCACTTTCCCTCCCTCCCTCCTTTCTACTCTCCCTAACTCCCTTCTTCCTTTTCATCTTATCCATATGTAATTAGTTGCTATGTGATGTGGATTCTCACCCACACTACATTCCCTATTTCATTCAAGTCTCTTTTTTCTATTTATACTATTATCACCTCCATAATCCAGACATCAGACACTTCTCTCTTTTAAATTTGTGGATGAAAGAATCAGAATAATCCTGCACCTTCAATATCATCAGCAGTCAGACAGAAACCATTCAGTAAATTCACCATTGATCGTGTCGTTTCTTAGAGAAAACCATTTTCAAATAATGTGAAACTCTAATAGAAGAAAGAACTAGAAGAAGGAGCCTATCATATCTATACGAAGATCATGTGTTCACAAAGACTTAGACAAAAATCATGTGAATAAGTACACTCACATTTGCAATGTGAGTATAAGCAGTGTATTTTTAAGCTACATTTAGTTTGCCCTCACTATGTGTCAAAACACCATTTTGAGTACTTTACACATATTAGTCCATTTGATTTTCCAAACTATCCATGAGATATGTGCCAATATTATACCCATTTGCAGTTAAGAATAATAATGCACAAAGAACTTGATCTAGGAAGTTGTAAGTGGTAGAGGATAGATTGGAATTCAGTGGAGACTAGACTCTTAACTATAAAATTATAATTCCAATCTAGAAATGTGAATTATTTTTGGAAGAAAATTATTACTTATTATGACCAATATATTTTTATTCATTCATCATATATTCATACTTTCCCCTCAGAACCTAGTCTGTGACAGGCAGTGTATAGCCTGGGGATCCATCAGTGATAAATAGATATGTCTTTTTCCTCATGAAGCTGGCTGATGAATTAAATGCAAGATGAAGGGAATACGGAAAAAAGGAAATACAGGGTGATTCTTAGAACTTCTGTTTGAGCAAGTGGGTAGATTGTGACACTTTTTACAGGGAATGGGGGACCAGAGGCTTGTCCAGACCCATTTTCAAAGTATAATTAATTGACAAGACCAGAAATTTTCATTGTTGCTGCTGCTTTTTGGTTTGTTGGTTTGTTTTTATCAGGAGGCACATAATGTCTGGAATTTCTCTTTTGTCTTTACTAGCATCTGCTTGTCATTCAATGCTGAGATCCATCAGAGGCAGGAAAGAGCTTATAGTCAAATTCTATATATTTCATTTTCATTTTTTTGCTGAACACTTTTATAAAAAGAAATCATCAACTATTTGCTTACACAGTTTTTAATTGATACAAGAAAGAGAGAATAAACATTTGATTATTTTCCTTAATTTGCCATATTTCAAGATGATTGTATATATGAGCATGCATGCGTGTGTGTGTATATAGACATATTCATGAATTTAAATACATTTGATGAGTTTCAATCCATAGCAAACCTTATACTTTTCAAAGCTCAAATTTCTCACCTTTGGCCATTGTGAGTTTCTTCAAGTTGATACCTGAATCCTTTGGAAATGTTTTATATAATAAAATTTAAAAAAAGAAATGCTCAGCTGTAGTACTTTTAATTCAAATTCAGGACTATGAAGTTGTACTTAAAGCCTTCTGTCTTAGAGCCTTTGTTCTTCTTTTCCTTTCTTCCACACAGAGAATCCTCGTTTTCCAAGACACAGGGGATGATAAATGTATTTATTTTAAATTATTTATTTTTAATCGGAAATCATAAACACAGTGGTCTCAGAATAATATTATACAAACATCCATAGTACCAATATTCTTAAAATAAGCAATATAATTGATAAAATAGTAACTTTTTCTTCATTTGCTCTCCCTAATCTCCACCTCCACATTTATGCAGTGACACATGTATTGTCATGGGATATAGCCATTATTCATTATACTCTCTTTCTTTTGCTATTATATAGTCTTAGTTTTAGCAGTAACCATATATCTAATTCTCATTCTCAGTCCTTATGTCAATGGGTCTATTCATTTTGTGGTCTGATGCCCTTTCTCTAGTACATTCTTCAGGAATGGTACACTAGAAAAATATTTCCCAAGGGCTTGCATGTTGGTAATAACTTGTCTCCACCCTTTATCATTGAGAGTTACTTTTACCTTTTACTCAGTGTAAACTCCCTGGACACTTTCTACCTTTAAACATCTTAAATATTGTTCTCTGTTTTCTTGAAGCAAATGCATTGTTCTTAATAAACATATGAGGATAAGCCATAAAAAAGAACAAAATAATGCCATTTGCAGTGACATGGGTAGACCTAGAAATTATCATACTGAGTGAAGTAAGTCAAACAGAGAAAGACAAATATTATATCACTTATATGTGGAACCTATTTACAAAACAGAAATAGAGTCACAGATGTAGAAAACAAACTTATCTTTACCAGGAGGGGAAGAGGGAGTGAGGTATACCTTGGGAGATTGGGATTGACATATACATACTACTATATATAAAATAGATAGCTAATAAGAACCTAGTGTATAGCACAGGGAACTCTACTCAATACTCTGTAATGACCTATGTGGGAAAAGAACCTAAAAAAGAGTGAATATATGTATATGTATAACTGATTCACTTTGCTGTACAGCAGAAACCAACATAACATTGTAAATCAACTATACTCCAATAAAAATTAATTTAAAAAAATATGAGGATAATCTAATTTTCTTTTTCTTGCAAATTCTTGCTCATTTTGCCTAAATGCAAGTTTTTATTTTTCTAGATATATCAATAATTGTAAAGAATATATCTTGATTTTAGTTTTTTCTGAGTAAATATTTTTAGACACACAATGTGCCCTTTCTTTTGTGTGTGTGCCCTTTCAATATATTGTTTCAAGCAGCTTTTAAAATTTTCTTGATGGTTACATTGCATTTTAGCTTTGCTCTGTATTGTTATATTATTTTGGTTTTCTTCTTTGAGGCCTCCTATTGTCCATATGTAATTTATTCTTTGCCTTTATTAAGTATTTGCTACTTTCTCTCAAGACTTTTATCTCGTTCTTCACTCTTTTTAAATTTTAAAAGTTTATTCTCCATCACTTTCTATTCCTTTCAAGGCATTATCTCTTATGATTTTTCATTACTGGATTTTTTTATATTACTCTTCATAACAAATTATTTTTCTTTTATTTTTTCATTGTTTACTTCATTTTTGAATATTTCTGATCTATGTGGTTTTTCAGATCTTGTACAACTTTCTAAAAATATATATTTAGTTGCTTTGAACATTTTTTTTTAAATTAATTAATTAATTTATTTATTTTTGGCTGTGTTGGGTCTTCGTTTCTGTGCGAGGGCTTTCTCTAGTTGTGGCAAGTGGGGGCCACTCTTCATCGCGGTGCACGGGCCTCTCACTATCACGGCCTCTCTTGTTACGGAGCACAGGCTCCAGACGTGCAGGCTCAGTAGTTGTGGCTCATGGGCCCAGTTGCTCCGCAGCATGTGGGATCTTCCCAGACCAGGGCTCGAACCCGAGTCCCCTGCATTAGCAGGCAGATTCTCAACCACTGCGCCACCAGGGAAGCCCTATTTAGTTGCTTTGAAATGGTAGATTATTATAAAACTAGACCCTATCTTATCCACTCACAAAAGAATTAAAACTAAATAGACTAGACTTTAATGTAAGACCTGAAACCATGAAACTCCTAGAAGAAAGCATAGGAAAAATGCTTCTTGGTATGAGTCCTAGAAGTAATTTTGGATATGACACCTAAAGCACAGCAACAAATCAAAACTACACAAGTGGGACTACATCAACATAAAAAGCTCTGGACAGCAAAGGAAACAATAAACAAAGTGAAAAGACAACCTATGAAATAGAACAAAAATATTCACAAACCATATATCTGATAATGGGTTAATATACAATCTCTCTTTAGAAATATGGCATCTGAGTAAAGACATTAATGGGACAAGGGAGAGAGGCCTGAGTATACACTCACTCATTCACTTACCTATCAAAGATTTTAAACAGTTCTAATTTTTGTCACATCTCTGCTAAGCACTGAAATATGAGTGCTTAAAATATGAGTGAAAGTGTTACTCTCCCAAAGAGATTCAGAATAACTAATATATTTTCATTGTTTTAGTCATCAATTACATAAATGTTCTACCAGTATTAATTGAATGAAGATCATCTTCCAAAAGGGGTATAAAAAAGCACATAATTTCTACAAAAAATTCGAGAAAGAACTGCATTTATTAAAAATCTCAATATCACCAAGAAGGAATTCACTTCTTATAACGTTTTCTATTTTACCTCATAGTATCTGAGTCATTTTCAAATTCTTATTGTGTGTTTTTTAAAGAGTTGTTATAGAGTTTGAGTACAGAGATTCATTCTTATCTAGATGTAGTGAGATTTTTTTCTTATTGATTTTTAAAATTATTTTCTTCCCCTCTAAGATGGAAGTTGCCTTAACAATCCTTCTGAGGCTTACAAAAGAGAACCAGCACAAGCAGAGAGAGGTTGGTTGTTCTCTTCCTAAGAAACAGGAATTTTGTAATGAGAGCACATCACAGAGTCTCCCTGAGTGCAGAAGAAGAGCTTAGCTTTCCAACTCTGCATGGGAAATGATTCACTAATTAGTAGTCCTAAATGTTAGGGGAAGAGAAATGGAGAAATAAAAGCCATTTATATGGTATTTTGTGTGTGATGAAAGTGTTGTATGAAACTTCGCTTCTTCATGGAAAATACCATTCTGTAAAAACCTGGTCCTATAAACTGTTAAGTGGGTTCCTACAGTTGCAGACTGATTAAAACCCAGCAGGTAAAGCTAAAATAAACAAATGCCACCTGCTGCTGGAACAGGTGTTTGTGTCCTCATTTAGAAACCAAACTAAATGAGAGGATGCAGAGGGGTTAGAAGAGACCATTGCCTGGATTACCAGGATCCTGGCATTCTGTAATTCATTGCTGTTTGTACTTGAACTTAATACTGGGGATTTTGATTTGCCAGGTTAGCTGATGATGCCTTGAGGATTAAACTTCAATATAATTAAGAAAGCCTCTATCTTCTCCTGGTAGGATTCCCACACTCAGTGCTGGCATTTTGTCCCCTTGTTTTTACTGTTGACCTCTCTCTTCACCCTGCACTACTTAGAAATCAATTACAGGGCACAAATTAAGGAGAGTTCCTTTCACCTCCTAACAACAAATGAAAAGACACTACATGCAGGATAAACTAAAAAACAGAATATATTGGATAGCATGCTATGAAATTTAATGAGTACCTTTTAAATATCATTGTGTTATGTGATATTGGGTTATTTTCTCCTCTCACTTTTTTTTCCCTCTATTTCATTCCTCACCACTTTTCTAGCACACTTGCCATTTGCTGAAAGCAGAAAAAAAAATGTTACTCTCATTGTTATAAAGACTTTGGGCCTCTTCTTTTCTCCTTAAATAATATAAATGCATGAAAGTCATTTTAGAGTGGTTTTGAGAAAGTGTGATTGGCAGATTCATGAAATCTTGGGGGCAAATAATTTCCCAAACATATTTCCAATAGTTGCTTCTTTAGGATGAATCTAAGTTATTTTATAAATATTGTTGTAAGATCATATAAATAAGTAAATAGGATATTGTTTTAACTATTTCAAAGTGCTTTATGAATACAAAAGGAAGTTGAAATAGAAGTGCTGTTTGAAGCCCATTGGGAATAGACACCACATTAAGTTGCAAGACATCTGCCAAGGACTTGCAAAAGAAGGTAGAAGGGTGGTTTTGTGACCCTTAAAACCTTCTGGAAGGAAGTAGGGATTAAGAAAAAAGAGCTTTTAGGACACTACTTGATAGCTGATTATTTACACCGTTAAGTTTTGGGATCTCAGTGGCAGTATGTGCAACTCCAACCTAGAAAATAGGAAGAACAAAACGTAGCTGTTGACTGCTTCGACAGCAAAGCAAAGGAGAAGTGGCTGCCTTGAGCAACTTGTGTGCCCAAATTTTCTCAGGGAAGACAGTGTGGAGTGTTTACCTTTGACCAGATTTGGACCATGATCAACAAACATAAGCAATAACAATACTCGAAGCTGTAGATTCATGGAGGGATGTTTTAGTTACAGTAATGCTAGATTGTTGTTGTAAAGACACACACCCTACACTTTCAGAGTCTTAACAAAATAAAATTTTATTTCTGCTCATATTAAGTCCAGGCAAGTAGGAAGAAGGCTTTCTTCCTTGTAATCATTTCGGAATTCAAGGCCCCGCTATTTCATGGCCACTTTAGACTTTTAGACTCTTTCTCCCATTTCAGCTTGGTACTGGAAAGGCACATCTTCTTATCCACTTTGATCCAGAACTGATATATATTGGGTCTTTTCAGATCACAAGGCCCACATAGATGCAAAAGGAATGCCCCAAAATGTAGGCCCTGGCTAAGACACCACTGCAGTTCTACAGTATGAAAGAGGAGTATACCTCTTTGGTGGTTAGCTATCAATTTCCTCAATAAAGAAGCCTAAACTAGTATAAGGAATTTTAGGTGCTTCAGTGCTGATGAAGATGTAAACAGTCATGGAAAAGAGAGAGGTCCTCAGGCTTCTTAGTGGTATGGATGTATGAAGTGACCTCCAAGTGGGCATGTGAGTGAATTTCCAAGGAATTCAATACAGCACCATTAAAAGAAAGTGTCAGCATTAAAGGCTTTCAGTAGCCAAAGTAAACATTTAGTTCAGTGTTGGTCCAATTCCTTCCATGTTCCCTAAACTCTCTTCCTTTTCTACTTCCCTCACCCTCAATCCTAGACCCTACACTGTTGGAGTCAAAAGGGAAAAAGAAAAAAAAGCTGATAACAAAATGTATGATAGAAAGAAATAAAAGTAGAGAGAGAAAAGGGGCTACACCCCCCCTCTCTCATTGTAATCCTAAAGCATTCTCAATGGAGATACTGAGAGTAGCATGCAATACAGCTTAAGATTGTATCTTATTTTAATATATACTGGATTAGATATTAATTACTACCCAGAGAAGTTCTGATTACTTGAAAGTAAGAAAAAAATAAAAATAAAAATAAAACACTAACCTTTAATTTCAATCAGTAACATGGGAAAACCCTGCTCCAGAGAATGAATTTAAAGGAACAGTGGAAAAAAAATAGTCGATTTATGATTACATCCCATGAATTGTGCTTTAATCAGAGAATGGGATAAATAAGAGGTGTTGTGTTGACTATATGAGAGAAAGCCTTTCACAGGTATGAAGTTAAATGTTGTAGTTGATCAGTGTTCTTGTTAGATGTGAACTGATTTCCATACCTATAGTATTTATTAATTATATATAATTATATTTAATACACTTTTCTTCCTTGGTATACAAAATGAGCATTATTTACTCTTTGGTGATTTATGATTTGGAAGGTTTCAGAATCATTTTAAAGTAATATAATTAAAAAAGAAATAGGACATATTAGAAAAATTCACTCTCTTCTTAAGCCTTTCCTAACACTTTTCTTCCTCTTTTCCAAGTAGAATTAATCCATCTTTCTTGCCTTTTACTCTGTAACTTGTGCGTATCTGTCCTTCCTGTTGTACTTGAGCATTTAGAAGGCAGTGACCTCTGGGTGTGGAGAAAAGGGAACCCTCTTGCACTGTTGGTGGTAATGTAAATTGGTACAGCCATTATGGAGAACAGTATGGAGGTTCCTTAAAAACTAAAACTAGAACCACCATATGACCCAGCAATCCTACTCCTGGGCATATATTCATAGAAAACCATAATTACAAAATTTACATGCACCCCAATGTTCATTGTAGCACTATTTACAATAGCCGGGACATGGGAGCAATCTAAATGTCCATCAACAGAGGAATGGATAAAGAAGTGGTACATATATACAATGGAATATTATTCAGCCATAGAAAGAAACGAAATTGAGTTATCTGTAGTGAGGGGGATGGACCTAGAGACTGTCAAACAGAGTGAAGTAAGTCAGAAAGAGAAAAATAAATACCGTATAATTACACATATATATGGAATCTAAAAAAAAAAAAAAAATGTTTCTGAAGGACCTAGGGGCAGGACAGGAATAAAAACGCAGACGTAGAGAATGGACTTGAGGACACAGGGAGGGGGAAGGGTAAGCTGGGATGAAGTGAGAGAGTGGCATGGACTTATATATACTACCAAACGTAAAATAGATAGCTAGTGAGAAGCAGCCGCATAGCACAGGGAGATCAGCTCGGTGCTTTGTGACCACCTAGAAGGGTGGGATAGGGAAGGTGGGAGGGAGACTCAAGAGGGAGGAGATATGGGGATATATGTATATGTATAACTGATTCACTTTGTTGTAAAGCAGAAACTAACATACCATTGTAAAGCAATTATACTCCAGTAAAGATGTTAGGGAAAAAAAAATGAACGAAATTGAATTATTGGTAATGAGGTGGATGGACCTAGAGTCTGTCATACAGTGTGAAGTAAGTCAGAAAGAGAAAAACAAATACCGTATGTTAATGTACGTATATGGAATCAAAAAAACGGTACTCATGAACCTAGTGGCAGGGCAGGAATAAAGAAGCAGATGTAGAGAACGGACTTGAGGACACAGAGAAGGAAGGAGAAGCTAGGACGACGTGAGAAAGTAACACTGACATATGTACACTACCAAATGTAAAATGGGTAGCTAGTGAGAAGCTGCTGCATAGTACAGGAGATCAGCTCGATGTTTTGTGACCACCTAGAGGGGTGGGATAGGGAGGGTGGGGGGGGGGTTCATGAAGGAAGGGATGTGGGGATATATGTATACATACAGGTAATTCACTTTGTTGTATAGCATTAACTAACACAACATTGTAAAGCAATTTTACTCCAATAAAGATATTTTAAAAAGGCAGTGACCTCTGAATTTCCTTTATTGTCAAAAATATCTGATATGTAGGTGGCCTGGTAAATAGAAAGACTCACTGATTTGAAAAAGAGGCTGAAAGTTGAGGTTTTATAATAAATCCCTGAAATTATCTTTTTTTTTTTCTTTTAATGAATTACTATTCTCTCTTAAAAGTGGAACACAGAAAAAAAATCAGTTAATTGAGGCTTTTGGATCTTAAGTTCCTATTAATCAAAGTTTTAATGAATATAGACATAGAAGACAGATAAAGACTTTGACAAGATGCCTCTCTCGATACCATAATGAAGGTTAATATGTAAAAAGTCCCTATAGTAGAGACCCTGTGGGAGATATAGCTCTTAAGTGTTCCCTACATAATCAGAATTCTGTGTTTCTTTCTCTTTTACATGACAATTTCAAAGTGATACTGAGCTGAACAACCTAAGGAAAGGATTAGTCCAAGAAGGAATGATATTTCCAGTAGGGTATGTACCCTTGGAAAAAAGTTATCACACTTCAAGCTTGGTAGTGGTTAAGCTCCATGCTCAGAAGAATTTCCTGGGTATACTTAACCTCTTCCAATTTGTAAAATCTGTGTTGTCATTTACCTTCAAAGTCAAATTATAAAGGCTTTCATATCCAACTTGAGAAAACAGCCTCTTTTAATAAATTATTTTGTTATTAAACCACACGTGTGTTTTTGTTAAATTTTAAATTAAATTTACTTAAGATTTCTGATACTTTACAAAGAAGTCAGCATGAAAGAAACTCTAAACTTAATCTGTTGCCATTGTCAACCTAATTGATTATCTTAGGGAAGCAGGTTGTATAGGAATGACAAAGTATGATTTGAAAGAAGTGTATTATCAAGATGTTAAGTTAACTATGAAATAATCGTAGAGCTTCTAAATGTTCAGAGTCCTGCTAAATGTGAAAAGAAAGTAAATGCAATATGCTCAGTATTTTTTCATATTTTCCTTTGTCTTTGGAGGTCACCAAAATTATTCCTATTTGCCAATTTTCTTCCTATTAGGTAGCACATCAGAGTAACTGCCTTGTTGAATTTCTTTGATGTTAGACATTTATGACATGCTGGACTTTTCGTGCTTGAGGCTGTTTCTAACACATTCTCTAATTATGTTTAAATAGGAGCTGGCTCTTGTATAAAACAGCAAATCTGGTTTTTTAGAGCAGAACTGTTAAAACTGCATTGATGCAAATCCAAGAAGAGTGAGGTTAAACTTGAAGCCAGTTTAGCCAAGTACAACAGTGCAAGAGAGAAGCAATTAATTCTTCCATATTTTCCAGGGGGCATATTTCAGTGCTTCCATATTTTGGCCTCTCTTAAATACTTCTTTCCTTTAATATGTGTGCAACTCATCACTGGCCAGTACCCTTTCAAGTAGACAACCTCAGCAGTTTAAACGCAGACACATTGGGCTTTGCTGTTCTTGTTCAGTGATTGTAAGACACACAATTTGCCATTTGCTGTCATTCTCTCTACAACCAATACCAAAAACCAAGTTTGTCTGTGAATCCCTATACTATTTTTTTTTCTGAATCTAAATATATATTACTAAATGACTGACAGAACACTCCTATCATGAAAATAACATCAAAGAGAGAAAAGAGACAGGGACTTTAATTTAAATTTGTTCCCCAACTCATGGCATGCATTTAAGCAAATCTCTTAAACTTTGAATCTTAGTTTTACTATTCATAAAATAAGAACTTAGGTTGAATTATTTCTTTTTCCCCCAAACTGGCCAACTGTTTGATGATGATGATGATGATGTTTATTTAATTACCATAGCTTTCTGTTTATTTTCTTTCATTGAAATATTAACTTTATACAGTAAGCATGTCCAAATCTTGTGTACAATTCAAGGAATTTTTAAATATGCATGGACCACTTAGATCAAAGTATAGATTTCCAGCCCCCAGTGGGCTCCCTGGTTTCGCCACTGAGTCCATATTCCTCACTACTATCTTCACTTCCGACACCATAGCTTAGTTTTTCCTGCTTTTGATCTTTATGTAAATAGAATCCTTCGGTATGTGCTTTTATTGGTGCTTGGCTTCTATTGTTCAACAATATGTCTTTGAAAGTAATCCGCACTCTGATGAGTAGCAATAGCTTGTTCTTTTTCATTGTGGTGTTGTATCCCATTGTGTGCGTATACCATTTGAGTTGTTTTCAGTTTTTGGCTATCAAGAATAAGGTAGCTGGTAACATTTTTGAGTGTGTCTTTCTTAAAATAAACAATTATTTTGAGGGAGGAGATATATAACCAGAAACAGAATTACTGAATCATAGGTTGATCTTATGTTCAACTTAAGTAATACTTCTTTATACCTATTCTGTTATTTACCTTAGATTTTTCTTTAAATTATTTTTTTCAAATTTTAGCAAACTTATGGTTGTGTAATGGTGTACTACTATTTTTTTTAAAGATTTTAACATTTTTACTTAAAAATATATTTAATACCTCTGAAACAGTAGGTTTGATGTGGTAATTTTTTTTAATTTACATTAAGATAGATCTAAAATTATCACACTGCAAAATATCCATCTATATAGAACTTTAAATACTCTCATGTTAACCACATTTGTTCTAGATGATCTGTTTCTAGGTCACTTCTCTGAGAAATTTTAACGATAAAAGAGAAGATTTCTACTATATAATCAACATTTTTAATAAAATCAAAAGTATAAGTAGTCATGATTTCACAACTAAAGAAAGTTTGAAAAAAAAAACATTTCTAAAATATATATACCCAATACTATTAGGAGTTAACATGAGAAAGCTAGTTTTGAGATATCTATGATTACAACATAACTCTTGTGGCAGGTTTTTGGTCTAGTATTAGCTAACGACTCTTGTCAGTCATGTACGATTCCATGGCTACAGCTGATTGCAGGACAGGTGGTCACAGATCTGGGTTTCTTAATATCTATGGAGAGGGAGGACTCAAACTCCAGAAGCCAGGAGGCCACAGTTAACAACCATCAAGATGGGGGGGCAGCTAAGGGGGTTTGACCCACAGGGGATTGAGGAGATGTCATTCCATTCCTAGGGACAAAATAGACCATTAATAAAGGTGTTGTTTAACACCTATAAAGAGAGACAGAGAATAAAAAGGAAAAGGCAGGAATGCAAGATCAGGAAACAGTCATGCTACCTCCCCAAAAAAGTCACAATCTCTTTCTAAGTTTCCAGATCCGAGTCAATGTTGTGATCCAGAATCCTATCACTGAATAGTAGCCAGGCCTGTAATAGGAAGGATCCTGTCATAGGTCCTTCTACAAAGGGAAATATGGCCATTTACTCTGGTAATTATACACTACGGAAAAGGGAATACCCATACATTTTGAAGGCTATTGGGCTCATACCAAGAGACTCAAAGCATCTCTTCAGTCCTCCATTAGAGTGGAAGCTTAAGGGATCTAAGTAATACATGAGGCTCTAGTTAAAGTCTGGTTCATAGTGTACCCACTGGATCCATGGACTCACCCACTGGCCATTTTCCCAATCCCTGAGTGCATAATTGGAATTGATGTGCTAGGATAATTCCCACACTGAGTCTCTGACTTGTGTCTAAGAGTTATCTTCCCAAAGAAGGTCAAGGAGAGGTTTTAGAACTTGTCCCTTCTCCCACACCATAATAGTATATCCAAAACTATATTTCATCTTAGAAGGTGGGGACAGCAGAGATTAGTGCCACCATTAAAGAACTAAAGTATACAGTGGTGATGGCCCCTTTTGTATCTCCATTTACTTTGCCTGTGTGGCCTCTGAAGACACTGGCTGGGTCACAGAGAGTGATGGTAGATGACTAAAGGCTCAACCAAGTAGTGGTTCCAACCACAACTGCTGTGGTAGATGAGATGTCCGTGCTAGAACACATTAATGAGGTTTCAGGAACATGATAGGTGGCCACTGAGTTGTTAAATATGTTTTGAACTTCAGTTACAATAGGGGATCAGAAACAGGTTGCACTCCTGTGAGACAGACAATATTTATTTACAGTTTTACTTCAGGGCTATTAACTCTCCTCCTCTCTTTTATAATAGAGTCTGAAGAGATCTGGACTTCCAATAAACCCCCAGAGACCACTACACTGATCCCTCATGTCAGTGAATTTATTTGGGTTGAGCAGGACAAGAAAAAGATGGCTAGTGTGCAGGTGGCCTTCATAGGACACATGTGTTTCAGAGAATGAGAGATTAACTATACAAAGATTCATGGATGTGTCTGTTCAATAACCAATGACATTTGTGGGGGTCCTTTGGTCAGGTATTCCCTCCAAAGTAAAAGACAAATTGCTGCATAATGCATGCCCGAACACCAACAAGCAAGCATAGCACCTGTTAGGCCTTTATTGATTCTGGAGGAATCACATTCCACTTCTACTCGTACCATTCAGGTCAAATACCTGGTGACATAGAATCTTGCTGGCCTTGAGTGGATCTGTATCAGGAAAGGGCTCTGCAGTAGGTCCAGGCTGTGGTGCAAACAGCTCTGGGTCATACCAGCCTACAGATCCTTTGAATTGGGAAGTATCTAAAGTATGAATAGATGATGCATGACCAAATGGGAAAATCACAGCAGCAGCCTTATAGAATGCTGAAATGGCCTCCTTAAAGGCATGGCTAAAGTAACAGTCAGAGGTAACACTGAGAAAGAGTGGTATCCCATCCCTCAGAATGGAGTGTATGCACTCAGTCATAGATCTCTGTATGATTCTGTGTCCTCAAAAGAAAGAATACATACAAATGAAGGGGTGGAAGCAGGTGTGATCATATCACTGTCACTCCTAAAGGCACATTGGAGAAGTTTTTACTTCCCTTCCCCACAAATCTGGGCTCTGCAAAGTTGTAGGCTCTGGTCCCCAAGAGTGGTGCATGCTGGGCAGGGGACAGGATAAGGTCTCCTTTGATATACTAGCTGTAGCGACTGCCATGACATTTTGGATTCCTGGTGACTAGGAACCAGGAGGTAAGCAGTGCAGTCACCATCCTAGCAGTGGTCATTAGTAATACTGAGCAGCAAGACAATGCAGGGCTGTATTAATACAGTGAGGCAGTGAGGAATATCTGTGTAATATGGGTGAACCTCTTGGTGCCTCCATACTCCCTTACCGTATTGTAAATGTGAACAAACCCATGTGACAAACCTGGCCTAAGAAGGTGCTATGGACTGAATGTTTGTGCCATTCCACTCCCCACAACTTCATATGTTGAAGCCTTAATCCTCAAGGTGATAGTGTTAGGAGGTGGGGCCTTTGAGAGGTAATTAATCATTAGGGTGACACCCTCATGAATGGGATTAGTGCCTTTATAAGAAGACACAGGAGAAGGATGATCTTTCTCTCTCTCTCCATGTGAGCACATAGGAAGAAGGCTGTCATCTGTAAACCAGGAAGAGAATTCTTACCAGAACCTGGCTACACTGGCACTCTGATCTTGGACTTCCAGTCTCCAGAACTGTGAGAAAATAAATGGTTTATTTTAAGCCACTCATCTTATGATATCTTGTTACAGTGGCCCAAACAAACTAAAACAGAAAGTTATGATTATCAAGCGTTAAGAACACTCAGTAAAGAAGTGTTATAACACCAAGTTGACCACTGAGACTGGGGAGGTGATAGACAAAGGGAAGGAATTTTGAGTGGATATTGTAGGAGGGAGTTGATAAGCACCTGTTGTGATACAAACATCAACTACAGCAATGGGTCAGTATTTGGTCCCACTAATGTCTCAAGTTTCCCCTTAAGAAGAAAAGCCCATGGAAACTTTGGAGGAGTTGGCCATGAAAATGCCCCTCTCAGATCTCTTACAGCAGCAGGGAAGGGGAAGGGTTGCTATGAAATTAATTTCAGCTGCTGACTCTGAAATCCATCACCAAGTTTGCACCAAAACTACAATTTCCCTTAGCTGCTTCAAACTGTGCAACAAAGCACAGTAGGGATATGAATGAAGGCTCTTTCTAAGAGCCACCAGATTTTTCTGACCAACATCTTAGGATCAAGAACACTGACAGCCTTGCCAAAACTTTTTTCGAATTGCACGGCATTCGAAGACCTCCCTTTCTTCCTTTTTCCCTTTCTTCATAAGAGGCAGACCATCATCATGGTCAGAAGGTTCTCCCATCCTTCTCTGGAGCCCTCCTCATCTTTCCCTTCATAAACCTCTTATGTATCTAACCTCATCTTGGAGTCAGCTTCTTGGAGGGTACAGACTAATTTATAGGTGTTTTCAAGCACACCCTCACTCATTATACATAATTTTTTGGAAAACTTCATACCCATCATTATGTACCAGTTTATTGGCATTAATTTTTTGGATGTGTTTTTGTGTTTTAGACGTACAGTAATAAAGATCAAGTAGCAGATCCTAAATCAGCCTAAGTATAAAGGAGAGAAGAGGACAGAGTGGGTATAAAACAAGAGATGAACTAATTTTCTTTCCTTTTTAACTATTACAGGCTAAATTATTGGCAGGATATTGCAATTTTAACAAGAAATAATGTTCTTCTTTTAAAATTTTGTTTAGTAATTCCACTTTCTCTAAGTCAATGATTTTTTTTTTAAATGATAGATAAAAATGAATGTAAAATGATTTATTTTGTGAGATACCTACTGGCCTTTATTTAGTTTGTCAAAAAATAACATCATTCACCTGCCTTTGAATATTTACATTTTTGTCCAGTGCTTGAGATAATTTGTATTTTTTCTTTTGTTATCACTTTGACTCGGAGTCAATATTTTCAAGGCAGTTGGTTTGGTTTTGAGGTTTAGCCTTTTGTCACAGAACAAAATCAAGGCTGCTTATCACAAAGCAAGTGTATATGCATACACACTTAGGGTATATACACATATACTTAGGATCTGGTACTTAAGATAGACAGATAGATAGATAGATAGATAGATAGATAGATAGATAGATAGATAGATAGATGATAGATAGATAGATAGATAGATGATAGATAATGAACTCATATGTGGTTCCTGCTTTGAACATACCGACAATTCAGAGACTGTTATAGAGAGACTTGCAATTTGCCCAAGGTCACAAAACATTTTTTATGTCACTTCAGATTCACTGTTATTTTAATGGTAGACTTCTATTTATTGCCTCAGTTCAGCTACTTCTTGAGTCGTTTCCACATTAAATTTATATTTGTTGATAAAGCGGTTAAAGACTGAAGAAGGCCATCTCCCAAATAAAAGTAGGTATCCAGGCTCCACTTGTTTTTCAACACTCCATAGAAAATTATCTTGGTTTATAATCAATGTGGAGACAGCTTCCATCAGCTTCCTGCTTCTTGTACTCCTTTCCCAAAGAGGAAGAAAGATTGAGGAAAGAAACAGCATGTGTTGCCTAGTCCTTGGAGCATTTGTCCTCAGGACAAAGGTTTTTCTCTGGTCATTCAGATGGTAAATGTACCAGTAAAATCTGTCCTTGAAACGGAGGCTTTCAAAAGTCTAGCTGTGCTGGTCATGGCATGTGTTTGTGTGTCCAACTGAACAAGTGTGTTTTAGAGAATTAATTGGACTTCAGTGTTGAGACATGTCGCCAAGTGAGGACTATCAGAAACAAAGATGACATATTTAACTCTGTCTGATTTCTGTACCTCTGTATCCAGTGGTTTTGGAGTTGAGGAAGAGAGAGGAGAATTACTATTGATAATTTTAAGCCCACTCTAAATGCCTGATAAAACAGCAGCCATGCTGTAATAAAGAGGCAATAAGAATGGGAACAAACAAAATAACAGTAAGGCTAGGAAAGGTGAAAGACAGAGGGAGTCTGGGTAACAGATGGAACATTGAGTGGTTGTAACAAGGACAGTAATTGCCTCACTCTAAAGTTCACCTTTTATGATAAAAGTAAACTTTCTTTAACTACTGTTAGGTTTCCTCTTTAAGTTGGAAGCAATTCTACAACATAGCTAAATATAAAGTATATTCGGATTTGCAAGACAAATTTACATTTATTCATTTACTCACTCACTCATTCATTCTTTCAAGAACTAGGAATATTATTCCACTTCACATATTTTAGTTTGGAATACACTTATTAATTCTGCAACTCTTTTTACCAGAATGAAACTTTATTTTCTGCTGTATCCTAGTGTTTAGGACACTTTCTGCTATAAATAGGTGCTTAATAAATAATCACTGGGTAAATAAGTAATATATTATTAAGTTATCTGCCAGCAACGAGGTATATGAAGAAATATGAAGAAGATATATGAAAACTCACAAATACAATTCAGGGTTATAGGAATGATATATTTTAGTTGTAGGTGAAAAGTATGAATATGGTACAATAAAAGGAACAGTTTCCTCTTCACAATCCACTGATCTGAAAATACTCCAATGTCATCCCTGTGGGTATCAGACTATTATCTATTTTAATGACTTTTTGAAATATAATTGAAATACAGAAGATATTTAAATTGTATAATTTGATCAGTTTTGGAATATGTTTTGGCTTGTAAAATCATCACCATAATCAAAATAGCAAATGTTTTCATCATCCCAAAAAAGTTCTTTGTTCCCTTTTCTAATCCCATTCCTTCCTTCAGCTCTGTCTGCAGTTTATGACTAATCTGCTTTTGGTCATTCTAAACTAGTTTGCATTTTCTCTAATTTTATATCAGTGGTTCATGGCGTATGTACTTGTCTTCAGTTCGCTTTTTTCTCTCAACATAATTTTGAGACTCATCATCTATGTTGTTGTGTATCAACGTTTTTTTTAATTGCTGAAAGTATTCCACTGTAAGAATATACTATAATTTGTGGACAATTGGATAGAATATACATGATAATTTGTGGACAGTTGGATCATTTCTAGTTTTGAGCTATTGCAAATAAAGTTGTTATAAATATTTTTGTATAGTCTTTGTTTTGTATGGATAGATGCTTTTGTTTCTCTTGGCTAAATAGCTAGGAGTCGGTTGTCTCAGTCATACGATTGGGTATGTCCACATTTGGAGAGACTGCCAAATGTTTTGCAGTATGGTTGTACCATTTTACCTTCCCTTCAGCATTGTATAAGAGGTCCCATTGACTGAGAAAATATTTGAAGAGATTATAGTTGAAAACTTCCTTAATATGGGAAAGGAAATAGTTAATCAAGTCCAGGAAGCACAGAGAGTCTCATACAGGATAAATACAAGGAGAAACACACCAAGACACACATTAATAAAACTATCAAAAATTAAACACAAAGAAAAAATATTAAAAGCAGCAAGGGAAAAAAAAAAAAAAAGAGGTCCCATTGCCCCACATCCTTGCCAGCGCTTGATGTTTCCTATGTTTTTTAGCTATTTTTTAAAAAATATGTAGTAGTATCTACTGCGGTTTTAGTTGGCATTTCCTTGGTAACTAATGATTTCGATCATTTTTTTTTTTTCACATTCTCATTGTTTTTTGGATTCTTTAATGAAGAGTCTGGCAAAATTTTTAGAATGATAAACACAGATTTAAGGGTGGTGGTCCCCCTGAAGAGTATAAAGGAAAATGTGATGAGAAAAATACACATTGCGGTTTTTAAGTATCATTAGTGTTTTGTTTAGTAAGTTTGATGGTGGGTAAATTTTCTATTATTATTTGTGATTGTTTATTTAAAAGATGAAAGAAACTTGTTGCTAATGAGCATCTGGGAAATAGTCAAAGGTAACTTCTATATCTGATACCTAAAAGATGTTTTGATAGAATTTATACACAATGAGAGCTGATGAATTCATGGACTTCAATCTAAAAATAAAGTTTCTAATTCTTTATATGATTAATTTCTTAATATAATTAATTTCTATGCAGTAAAGCTTTAATAAAATTCTTTTGAGTGTTTGAAAGGCACCTATGTATATGGATATGCAGTCAAGTGTCAAAAATGTTCATGACTGCAATATATTCTGAGAATATATTGTACTATCTACATAGTTATAATGATGTGATGAGCCAAACCAAAATGACTGAAAATACAAAAGAGTTGTCCTTTTTTCTCTCCAAGTTAAAGGATTGGGTTCTTGAGCCTCTTATGATGTATACTCTTGTGCATAAATCTTTGAATTTGACCAATAGAAAAATACGAAATCATGTTAATCCCTATATTTTATGGAAATTAGATGAGGCAACCTGAATCCTTTAACACAGGGCAATTATAGGATTCTGGGGCACAAAGTTTTTCACATCTTAAAAGATTGGATCTTACGTGTGCTACTCTTGACAGCTATGAGGCTTAAGTTAAAAAATGAATGCTGCAAGCAAATTCCTTGAATCTGAGTTTGAAAAAAATCATGGTTATTTCAGAGCCTCTACATTTAATGGAATGAAATTAACAACTGCCTTAATAGGCTAAACAAACAAAAAAAAATGATCCATGCTTTGATTAAAAGGAACGAGAATAGAAGAGATGGGAAACAAAGATTGAGTTAACTCAGCTGATTACATTGCAAAGTTCTGAGTCCCTGGTCAGAACTCTATCCCTACAGGCTCAGCCCTACCAGGGCCCAATATCTGCTAGGATCCAGTAATGAATTTTCCCTGTTCCTGCCTTCACCAGTTCCTGCTCTATGGTCCCTATACTTGCCTTAGGTATCTCACACATCCACAACTCTACTGTAAAAGTGTCTCTTGTGATGCCTCATATCTAAGCCAATAAATATTACATTAGGAATGAGGAGCTACTTAAGACCTACATTTTCAAAGTCTACGTTTTCAAGAATATGCTCTTCAAGATGACTCAGTAAAATAGTGATTGACAACTTTCAAAAAGAAAGATACAGTGTCTTCCCTGGTGGCGCAGTGGTTGAGAATATGCCTGCCAATGCAGGGGACACGGGTTCGAGCCCTGGTCTGGGAAGATCCCACATGCTGCAGAGCAACTAGTCCCATGAGCCACAACTACTGAGCCTGCGCGTCTGGAGCCTGTGCTCCGCAACAAGAGAGGCCGTGATAGTGAGAGGCCCGCGCAACGCGATGAAGAGTGGCCCCCGCTTGCTGCAACTGGAGAAAGCCCTCGCACAGAAACGAAGACCCAACACAGCCAAAAATAAATAAATAAATAAATTTAAAGAAAGATACAGTGTCTAGGTATAGTGACTTGAATACCAGATATTTGTAAATATTTTGTTGTGTAACTGTTTTCTCCTCTGAGAGATTAATTTACAACCTAATGAATTGGGATGAAAAGCATTGTCTCTGTATGTGTACTTATATTGTTAACTCTCCAAAGTACAAAAATATTTTCTAATCTACTCTATATGGCAGAAATATAAATGCCTTCCCTTTTTTATCATTTAAAATAAGGTTTAAAAATAAAATTGCCTAGGACATTAGAAATAATTGTATGGGTACAAATTTTTTCCCTAAGTTATTATACTAAGGCATATTGGATAGGAAAACTGATTTTTATGTGAATAGAAATGAGAGGCAGTAACAATTTTAGAAACAATGTTTAAGAGGAAAAAAAAGGCAAAAGTTATATTTCCTCAGTGTGCACAAAAATGTATAAATTGTATAATATTCATAGAGAACAGAAATATAGAGTCAGCTAGTACAGCACCCATGCTCACCGCACAAAGGAGAAAACTGACACTGTGTGGGGTTTAGTGATGGACCAAGGATCTCAGAACCCTTGAGAGTAGAGCAAGAATTGGACCTCAGGTCCTCTGACCCATAACTGTTGACATAATCCTCCTATAGAACCCTTTTGATTTACAGTACAAAAAGAAGGAAATTGAGAGAGAAGTAGGTAACAGGAATACAGAAATACCTGGTATCACCTTTTGCCTTTTTTTTTCCATTTAAACATTGTTTCTAAAATTGTTACTCCCTCTCATTTCTAGTCACATAAAAATCAGTTTTCCTATCCAATATGCCTTAGTATAATAACTTAGGGAAAAAATTCGTACCCATACAATTATTTCTAATGTCCTAGGCAATTTTATTTTTAAACCTTATTTTAAATGATAAAAAAGGGAAGGCATTTATATTTCTGCCATATAGAGTAGATTAGAAAATATTTTTGTACTTTGGAGAGTTAACAATATAAGTACACATACAGAGACAATACTTCAAAATTAGGTATTATTTCACTGAAGCTTTGACAGCCCATTTCCTTAGTATTTTCATCTGTAATAAAACCTTTCTGAAGGGACAATTGTTGGGGGAGGGGGTGGAAAGCATCTTAGAAATGTTATTCGACTTTCTACAATTATCTTTTTAAAAAGCAGCACTGTGTCTCAGGCAAGGGATTTTACAAATTACAATTTTTGACTCACTCTACTCTCATAGAACAACTTAAAGTTTTGACAGGTTCTCAAATTGCAATTACTGAAATAATTACAGGTATTCCCTGCTTTTCGAAAGTTCACTTCATGGCACTTCACTTTTGCAAAAGACCTACATTAGAACTAAAATAGCATTCAGTGTTTGTTTTGCAGTGAGCCATTATAAAGGCAGTGTGCACCCCAAGCAGTGAGAATGACACCGCCAGGCTCCTTCCCCAGGAATTACACTCAGCATCTCGGCATCAAGTCACCATAGCTTTGAACTGTGTCTGTGAGCAGCTGTACTTTATCTAGATTTATTTGTACATCCCTTAGCAAGATGTATCCTAGGTAATTGCTTTTTCCCTTTACACCATTTCGGCTTAGGACGGGTTTCAAAGGAACGCTCTACTTTTGAAGAGTGGGGGAAAACTATTTGATCTAACAATAATTGTATTTTTGAGAAAAAACATAAAAATTTGCCCCAGCAATGTTTGGGATAAAAAAATAAATGTTTTAAGCAATTATTGTTTAAATATTTATAAGTATTCTTATCAATATAGAGATTCTCAATTCCTCAGTGTAGAATTTTCAATGTTCCAATTGTGCCCTGGGAAGTCTAGTAAAAAAGCTACACTGTATGTTGAAATCCATATGCTATCTATATGTTTTAGTATTATAATGATATATAATTATTTTTTACATTCATATATTATCAAATATATTTTCCTATGTAAACTATTTAATTTCTCCTTTTCTGCCTCTTTCTCAAATTTACTGAAGAAATTCAATTGCACCTTCTTCCTTACTCTTATGAACCTGAACTTGACATTATTGTTCTATCTATTTACCATATTTACATATTTAATTCCTGCCTTCCCACTGAAGAAGTCAGCTGTCCTACATCTATAAAATGTCTTACTGTCATTTTATATCCTGGGTGAATATTTTCATTGTGATATCTGGTAAGGTTTAAATAAGTACTGAGTTCCAAGTTAGCAGAAGTGATTTGTGCTATTTACACACTGCTTTCTATAGATAAAACATAATCTTGCTGTGATAATTTTTCTCCTGTAAAATATATGTCTTAGACTGGGTTGCCACTGGCAAACAGAGTTTGAGACAAGGGCTTTGTAGCCCTTTGAAACTTTGTGGGAGTTTCAAAGACAGAAGTTGGAGATTGGGGACAGTAAAATAGATATGAGGGAAAGTCGATACTGTGGTATATACTCCAGTTAGTCAAATAGTAGGCAATTGAGACTCAGTCTTGCTGGATCTTTTGAGAAACTGTCTAGAACATGCATAACAATGATCTATAGAGGCAGAGAAGAGGAGAGAGAACAGCCTTTGGTCCCTGTCATCAATTGTTCAACGATTGCTATGTAAGTGTTTCCTAACACTTCCAAGACACACATGATTGAACCCTGCACAGTTTATGGCAGAAGTCCAGGGAATTTAGGGAAAGATGTACGAAGCAGTGAGTCAAGGTGCTGTCAGTGACAACTGTGACAAGCTTCTTGTTACGTAAAGCAAGAGATGATGTAAAAGGTGGGCTGAGATGATGTGAGGTGGGAAGTTGTGGAGGTTTTTATTTTGGGTGGTGTTCAAATTATGATTCATTTTCCTTAATAGTTACAAAGACTATTCAAATGATGTATGTAATATTGCATGAGTGTGGTATCTTGTTCTTTATAAAGAATTGTTTCATCTGTGTTGTCAAATTTGTACATTTGGAATTGTTCCAAATACTCCCTTATTATTCATTTGTGGTCTGCAGAGTCTCTATCAATATCTTTTTTTAATTCCTGATATTCATAATTTTTATCTTATTTTCTTTTTCATTGTCAGTCTTATTCATAATTTTTATCTTATTTTTCTTTTTCATTTTCAGTCTTACTGTAGCCTTACTTTTCCATTTTATTAATCTTTTAATAAACCAGCTTTGGGTTTTCTTAATTTTCTCTATTTTTTTGTTTTCAATTTTAATAATTTCTGTTCTTTATTATTTTCTTTATTCTGCTTGGTTTGGGTTTATTTTTCCCTTTTTCTAAGTTCTTCAGGTAAGAGTTTAGACTATTAATCTGATTATTTTTTTCATTTTTCTAGTACATGCATTAATTCTATCAATTTACCTCTTGGCACTGATTTAGCTATCCCACAATTATTATGTGATGCATTTTCACTTTCTAGAGTTCACTGTATTTTTAAAAATTTCCCTTTGAGGCTTCCTCTTTGACCCATGTATTATTTAGTAGTGTGAGGTTTTGTTTCCAAGTGTTTGGATATTTTCTTTAATTTTTCTGTTATTGTTTTAAAATTAGATACCATTATTGTTTGAGAGCACAGTCTGTATGATACAAATAATTTTTAAATGTTCAGGTTTGTTTTATGGCACAATATAAAGTCTATTTTCCTATGTCTTCCAGGGGCAATTGATAATAGTATATATTCTGCTCTTGTTGGATGGAATGTTCTATAATTCTTGATTGTCCTATTGGTGGATGGTGTTTTTAAGTTCCTCTATATCTTTGCTGACTTTGGCTAGTTATTCTATCAATTGTTTAGAGGAATGTTGAACTTTCTGATTTAACTGTGTATTTGTCTATTTCTCCTTTCAGTTCTATCAATTGTGGCTTCACATATTTTGCAGTTCTGCTATGTCTTCTTGGTGGAATTACCCTATTATATTATAAAATGCCCCTCTCTTTCTCTGATAATTTTCTTTAATCTGAAGTTGACTCTATCTGATATTAATCTAGCCACTCGTTTTCCTTTGATCAATGTTTGTATGATACATATTTTTTCATCTATTTCAAACTTCCTATTTTGTTATATTTGAATAAATATAACATTTCATGTTTGTGTCTGTTACCTGTGTATAGTATTATAAAATAGCCCAAGTCCTTGGAAAGCATCATCCTACCAATTTCTAAGGAAACAATAATTCCTGTTGTGTTATCTGAAGAATTACCTCAATCGGGGTAAAAACTTTGCTAAAATTGGCTTATCTGTTCCTTGGTCCTATTCTTAAGGAGCATGGGGTGTCACGTGCCTCTGATGTGGGTTTTCAGGAAGTTTTGATCACATGCTCAATTTCTTAAATCTTATTTGTACACGTTTTGAAAAGTCAAATTGTTGATGCCTCATTCTTCAGTCAGAGTTATATTGAATAATCTCGACAAGTAGCTATACCTTAGTTTTCACCACAGTATATGGAAGGAGAATCAGCATTTAGTAACCCTTTCCAAGGAGGGTCAGTGTCTCCTCACACTAATATAGAATGAATTATGAGTTTCCCTTTGGAGAAGAAGCTGTGTTTATCTTAACTGGTCCACAGAGGACATGAATTAAAGTCACTGATCAATAAGCAGAGTCACATGATAAATATTTAAAGATTTGTCCATCAGTTTCCTGAAGAAAATAACTCTGGGAGTTAACCTCTGTAATTTATAATTCTGCATATTTCTTATTGTCCACAGATTTTATTGTTATATTTTTAATTTTTAAATTTGCTCTAACAATACATGAATGCATATTCTTGTTACAAATAGCCAAACAACAGGAAAGTATATATAGCCAACTTGATTTTTCCCACTTCCTTCTCTCTCCCAATCCAATATCCCTCCTGAAATGTCTCTTAGAAAACAAACTTATGGTTACCAAAGGGGAAAGCTGGGGGGGAAGTGATAAATTAGGAGTTTGGGATTAAGAGATACAAACTAATATATATAAAATAAACAACAAGGACCAACAAGGACATACTATATGGCACAGGGAATGATAGTCAATATCTTGTAATAGTCTATAATGGAAAAGAATCTGAAATAACTGAATCACTTTGCTGTACACCTGAAACTAACACAACATTGTAAATCAACTATACTTACTGATTGTTTGATTTGTAAAAAATATATAATGTTGATCGTTCAGTGTATTTTTTCCATTAAACAAATGTTCAAGTTGTCAGTTTTGAAAACAAAAGGTATCTCTCATTGCCAGGTGACATGCAGAATTGTTAACAACTGACATAGGATAGACACTAATTAAAAAGAACACAGACCATAAACAACTAAAATAGCTATAATAGGCACATGAGCTGAATATAGGTCCCATATATTATCATTTTTGATCATTTTCAAATACTATGTGTATTAGGTCTTCTTTGTGTATTCTTTCATTGTTCTTTCAGCCCTAAAAATTCCTTCTAAGCTCTTGTGATGAAAACACAGTTTCTAAAAACTTTATGTCTGTCACAACTGATTTGACCAAATTGTGCATTAGTTCATGGTAGTCTCTATCTTTGACCCAACTAACTAGGTTTATATCAAAGGTACCATCTAGATCTAAAGGAGATCCCTGATTTTATTTATCTTTCCCTATTGATGTGTCTTTCTCAACAGATCTCATTTAAATCCAATAATACTTTTCCATTGCTTCTGAAATCCTTGCATTCTTCAATAAATTAGTCTCTCTTAAAATCTTCTGGAAGGAGAAACAAAGAAAGGCTACCTAGGACCAGATTAGACTTTATAGTTCTTAATCTCTCTTCTATATGCTGCCTAAAGTTGACCAGAAGCTTAACATGGTTTACAGTAAAGGGTTTTACCTCTGTGATTAAATTTGCAGTGATCTAAAAAATCAGATATGTTTTGCCAAAGCAATCCTCAGACCCATTAAAATAGCCTTCAGGGCCTGGATTAAACTAGTCCTAGAGCATACTCTATTTAAATAAATAGCTTGCTTAATCAAATAATAGCTCCCCTAAAGAGCTCACTCAGTGAATGAACCTTTTCCTCTTAGGATTCTTTTACTGCACCCAGATGTAATTTCTTTGCAAATTGCCTCTGGCAATATTTTTTTCTTTTGTCTTAATGTACAGATTTTTAAATTTTATATTCATTTACCATAGTCTTCAGTGATTCCTCACTGAAGGGTTTTCTGTTGAGTAATATTTTACTCTATGGGAATCAACTATCCTCTCTACCTGACCTAATATATCTAAGCAATCATTTTAAGTAAGATAGTACTGTGGTATACACAGCAACAATTGATCAAATAGCTCCCATTGCTTAAATTATTTTTGATTATTAACCAGGGCATTTACTTCAGGTTAGTGGAGATTTCACTAAGCATGCTAGCAGAGCCCATTTACCGAATAGGATATTTGCCTCTACAGCACTATTTGTCCACAAAGCTGGTTAAGTCAAACCACTCAGAAGAATCTCTGACAATTCGGATTCAGCCATTAGAAGATTTACTCTGGAGACATTGTTTAGTTTGTTTATTTTTATCATTTTTTGTGTGTTTGTTTTTGACCACAACTGCCTCACAGTTGTGTGAATTTCCCTATTCACAATTAACTTAATCTTCTGCAGTTTCTGTTTCTCAATCAATAAAATAGTAACAAACCTCTATATTTTACAGTGCTGCTAAAATGATTCATTATGCCCAAAATAGTGCATCACGCTTAGTAAATGATTAAGGAATGTGGATCTCTTCCCCCTGACCCTTATTTGTCTATTCATACTCTCCCTACCCCTCCTTCTCTCTGTCTGTCTGTCTGTGTCTCATCTCCCTCTCTCTCTCAGTTCTTTTTTCTCTTCTTCACCTAATAAGTAAAGTATCATTTTGCTTCCTCCTACTTTTGAATCTGTATTTTTAGCCAAATTTGCAAGGTAGAATGACACAAGAAGATTAGCTATTTGTGATGATGTTACATACGTAAACAGTTCAGCAAACTGCCTGTCATATAGTCGTTGCTTAGTAAATCCTGGTTCCGTTCTGTGTCATGACAAAGAAAGAATCAAATTCATCCAAGTTGTGGTTGATTTTAGTTGGTGCTGTGGTAATTGTTATGGTTATGATTGTTGTTGCATATGGGAGATTCTTGATAATTTTGTTTTGCTTGCGTTTTTGCCTAAGGGAGCATCTTTGTGACATTCTCTTCAAAAACATTACTCAAACTTAGTTGACATTTTACAGTGAAATTTGAAAAATTACTCATAAGTGGGGTTTTTTTAACCATTATTGTTATTGTCATTGGAAATGTTACCTAGTCCAAGCTTGCTCTGCTCGCAGCACGACAGGCCAATAAATCAGAGACGAGGTGTTGAGGCAAAGAATACTACGGAAAGCGGGCAGACCGAGAAGGTGGCAGACTAAAGTCTCAAAATAACATCTTATCGGGGTTTGGATGCCAGTTTCTTTTATAGCACAGAGAGGGGGAGGAGATGAGGAAGTAAAGTAAAAAGGCCATAAGTTTTGCAAATATCCCCTGGAATGGCTAGCCTCAGGGAGGAGATATGTTAATTTCTTTGTTCTTGCAGCCATCCACAGGCGGACAGGGTCCAGATGTTTGCCTGAACAAAGGCACTTTCGTTTAACATTCAGACAGAGGGGCAGTGTTACCGGAGGCAGGCCATTATTTATAGACAGTATCTTTTTAGTGAACAAAAGCAGCAGAAAGCAAAGGTTAAAGTAAAAGAAACAGATCCAACATGTAGTCAGATTTGGCTCTTCCCTGTTACAGAAATAAGCATTTAAGTGGGTTTCTTACATTTACTCATTGCTTAATATAATCCAGGCACTATGCCAAGAACATTACATATACTGTTGTACTTAATCCCTCAAAAATTTTAAGAAAGAAGGAGCTGAGACCTAAAGAGGTTAAATATATTGAATATTTATCTAAAACTGTATAGTTAATGAGTGGCACATCCAGAATTGCAACCCAGGACCATCATCTTCAACCAAAACTTTTAAAAGGATCATGTGACATCTACAGTTCAGCATTTGCAACAAAGGGTGTTGTCACTTAACTCCTTTGTCTCCTTTACCTTAACTACCTCACTTCAAATTCCCTTTATCTATTTTTCATAACTATCCAAAGTGATGTATTTAAGATATAAATCTTATTGTGACCTTTATTTTTTCTTCCTAAAGTCCATCTATGGCTCCTCATTTTCTCGGCATAAATTCCAGTCTCCAAATCAGTACTGGATCTCTTTATAAAATGTTCTCTATTTACCATCTACACGTGCCACGTTAAACTATTTGCACTTCTCCCCCCAAATCATGATTCCTCCAGATGGCTGACATTTGTACATGTTGTTCACTCTGCCTGGACTTCTCTCCCATCCCTCATTCCCTAATACCTACTCATCTTTCAAGACTAAGTCTGTCTATTACCTATTCAAGGAAGCTGTCTTTGATTCACCAGGGCTGAGTGAGGTATCCCATAACTGGTTGCTCTCAGAACACCTGGAGCAAACTTCCACTCTAGCAAGAAGTCCACTGTTGGTGAATTTGTCTGTTTTATACAAAAGGATATGATCTGCTTGAAGGCAAGATTGTGTTTTATTCTCTTAACACAATGCCTATCACAGAGCTGGAATTTACAAAGCAATCAGTTGATTAGAATTGAATGAAATTAAATGCCTACTGGAAAAATACTGCCAAATCCGGATTTTCAATTATGTTACTGGTTCCACATAAGACCACTTAGGGACTTGTTCCCTGGGATTTCTCTGTAAGATTGGAGCCATCCTGATGCTATGATGTGGGAAGGAAGGCTCTGCTTCTATCAGAGGCTAAGAGCTTGATGTTCCGGACTCAAGGATGCCAAGGGTAATGAAAAAAATAATATCAATCTGCAAATTTTCAGACACAATCAGCCAGGACCTTCAACATCAAGAAGACCAGAGACATCAAAAGGATCCTTCTAACATGGGAATTAGTCATAGAGAGACCAAGAACTACTGAGTAAAAGGAACAGTATCAGAGAAAATGCAGATTTAACTACTTTGCTGTGTATTCTTCAAATTTGATTGTGTTTCTACTTTGACAAGACTCATTCTCAATGTGTCAAGAATGCAACCCTAAAAACAACCACCAAATATTACGACTGTCACGTGTTTTGCGTATAGTTAAATTAGTTTTCAATCTTACCAAGCAAAAACATCTTGAGGTTGTATTAACTAAAGTTCCCACTTCAATTTCCATCCTTTCAGCTGAAGTAAAATGCAACTGTCAGTAGATATGGGTGTTGGATGTAATTACATACAAGTCTGCTACAGCAGAAGAATGTCAGATTTTCCCCTGCCTAATAATTCTCATTATTCTGTTCTGGATCCTGCTGAAGTCTCTTAGGGTAATTTTGAGAAGGAGAGTCCAAAATGGACATCACATTTCTAGTCATCACATTTTTAATAGGAAGATGATTTCTCTAATGGAAGTTTACTCTCTTTTCTGTCACTATGACTTTATTTGCAAGGAATGGTGAAGGAGATATTTATAACATCCCTCTTTCTGAGTTTCTACATTCAGCTTTTCCATTATAGAATAGAGAGCAAGTATACTGTACTTTATGCAACTGCCAGTGGAGTCCTGTTTAACTCATCCTATCAGTTTGCATTAATTAATGCAAGAGTAAGAAGGATTGGAAAGTTGGCAGCCCAGCATTTCTGAAGCCTGAAATTCTTTAGTCAGTAAATGTATATCTCAAATTGGTATATTAGGTTATCAAAGAAGTTTTATAAACCTGGGGACTGAGAGTAAGCAGGCTCTACACCTTGCTGGATTTATCCTTGCATGCTAATGTATTCGTAGAAGAATTTTATTCATCAGTTGCTATAGATAATGTTCTCTAGACAGGCCATTATTATTATTATTTTCTTGAAACCATGGTAGATGATTTGTTTAGTTTTGACGTAAGTTGGATTATTTGGATTCCACAATCATACCTTTCATATGCAGTACTGCATCTTCTTAAAACAAACTCAGTAAAGATGGATTTAATATGGATTTGCACCTAGCAGTCTGTCAGCATTCTTGAATATTTTATTATCAGAACTAACAATAATAATTTTCCAAGTCCCAAGTTTATGCTGGTAGCTGAGCTGAAATCACATTTAAGAATGATCCATACCTTTTTAGGTCAACATCTAAATGAGAAGAGAAAAGGTGAAGGCAAGGGACTTTAGACCATGAAATTTACCAGCCAGTGATTATATACCCTTACATCTCCTATGACATGATAGACACAAGCCTATTCTAATTGCTTTTAGGAAAATGTTTATAGGACACTGAGGTTTTGAACACAAATAGTTTCAAAATGTTTACAATCAGTGCTCCTAGAGAGAGTATTTACCCACTGAAATTAGGTATTGCAGTTTAAAACAGTGGTTGGGAATAGAGTACACTAAGGTGAATTCGGGAGAACAAATGTAATTATTTGGTTTCAGTTTCAGTTGGACTTCATGCATAAATATGCTGACTGTTGTAACCAAGTTAAAAAATCAAAGACAAAGACTCTTGTTTTACAACCTCTGCAAGGACCTGTTCTCCAGTTTTGGTTACCAATCTCAATCTTCAATAAAACGCATTGGTGCTGAAGGGGGATTCCAACAAGACCAGTATCTTAGCCCTTGAGAAAAATGAAAATACACAAACAAAATAGCAAATACCATGGAAAAGATAAAATATAGAAAAATAACATTATTTTTTAACTAACGGACACCTCTTTTTCCCAGCTCTTTGGCTGAACATTGATCACTTCTTCAAATGATTTTGCAGTATTGTTTTTTACATTTAAAATATAAAGATATAATGTAAAGATAATGTAGATTTTTCTCTTTGGGGTTTGATCAAAATTTGTTTTTGTTAGTGATAACAAAACATGGTAAGTTTCTCTAAGCTTAGCAACTCAACCGTTGATGAGATGTACACTTTAAAAAATGTTATCAAATCAGGAAAACCTCTATCAAAAAAAGAACTGCATCTGTATTAATTTGACATATAATGGAACTGAACTGTTCACTTACTATTTTACATGTCTGATGATAGGAGAAACTTCAAGAGCTTCTCCCTCTGGACATTTCCAACCTTGTTTTTTCTCTACCAGCCATATACTTCTGGCTACTATTGCAATCACACCTCAGGTCATAAACTTTTGAGTACTAACATAGGTGCAATGGCACAGTGCATGGTATAAGTGTTCTTAGGAGCCATTCCTATACCAGGATGGCTAGCTAACAATACATACATGGACCGCATAAATACAGCCCATTAAATTTAAATTAAAAGTATCTCCAACTCAGCATTGTTTACATTAATCAAAGAAAAGGGACTTCCCTGGTGGTGCAGTGGTTAAGAATCCTCCTGCCAATGCAGGGTACACGAGCTCAATCCCTGGTCCGGGAAGATCCCACATGCTGTGGAGCAACTAAGCCCGTGCACCACAACTATTGAGCCTGTGCTCTAGAGCCCACAAGCCACAACTACTGAGCCCACGTGCCACAACTACAGAAGCCCATGCGCCTAGACCCCATGCTCCACAACAAGAGAAGCCACCGCAATGAGAAGCACGCACACCGCAACAAAGGGTAGCCCTCGCTCACCGCAAATAAAGCAAGCCCGTGCGCAGCAACGAAGATACAATGCAGACAAAAATAAATAAATACAATAAATAAATTTATTAGAAAAAATCAAAGAAAAAAAATCCCAAGGCCACTCTGACAACAGAAAATAAAAGGAACTTGGAGTAGAAGGAGACAGTATTCTTAACTGACTTCAGTTAAAATACTGTATTTTGAAGAGCTTGCAAATAAACACAGCCAATTCATTGCTAAGGTCCTTTCAGGGTTTTGGAAAGGGTCCATTTAAGTGGAGCCCTGAAATCTGTGCTTCCTTAATTTCACAGTAAATCAATTTCTCCTGCTGTGTTTTATTCAGGAATTACATGGTAGGATTAAGAGAGAGAGAGAGGGGGAGAGAGAGAAGAATGAGATAGTATAATTGATGAAGAGTGGGAAAACTAAAAGAGATAGAGTAAACATCAAGACTTGATAAAGTACAAAGAGCTCTCAGCTAGGGATAATAATCATAACCATAACAACAATAATAACTAAAAGTTTTGTAGCATTTATTATGTGCCAGTGTGTTTTCTATCTCAGAGAAAAAGCTCTACAATTGTTAGCTATAACTATAATTAGTAAATATTAAGGACTCTTAAGTTAATCTGTCATCTTATAAGCATCAAACCCCTGGTTTGTAACTGTGAGTACTTTTCACTCTACAGAATCTGAATTCTTGGAGTGAATACCACTCCATCCCCATTGGAGCTCATAATGGGGCTTGAGACTTGATTCTTAAAAACCATGCAACTCACACCCAATTCATCCTGTACGTTGCAGGACAGTGATTACAAGTAATAGCAAAGTGCGTAGAAAGCTTTCCAAGGAACCAAATGTAGGTGGATGTAACCAAACAAGATTTAGGTTCAAATGTAGGTAGTGTTTATTTAATACCTACTATGTGCTAGATTTTGCCATAAGTGCTTTCACAAATATTAGCTTTATACTCCTCAAACAACAAATAAATCTCCATTCATATGTACTCACTTTAGGGAGACCTAACATTAAAACCCAATGAAGTAAGCCTTTCAGGCAAGCTAGAATATTTTGGAAATTGTCAGCAACTTCCATTCATCAGTATAAATTTAAAAGCAGAATACAGAATGCTTTGGGAAACTAGAAAGTCATATATAGAATTTTCATTTGATCCTTATAATCTAGTTCAAGGGTTGGCAATCTTTCTGTGAAGGGCCAAATCATAAATATTGTAGGCTTTGCAGCCTGATGGTCTGTGCTGCAACTACTCTAGTCATAGATGAGTGAAGAAATAGCCTGGCCATGTTTCAATAAAACTTTATTTATAAAAACAGACAGAGGACAGATGGGATTTGCCTCATGAGCTATAGTTTGCTGATGTCTGTGTAGTATACTGTACCTGATAATTTAAACATGATTTTTAAGAACAACAGACAGTACCTATATCTTATGGATAATTTAAGTGTTTTTTCAAGGGATATTTTTACTGTTATGATTTGCCTAGGCAGTGGCTCAAGATCTTAATATGAGCATATGTCACAACTCCTATGTCTATGGATTATTTAGATCCTTTGAAGATAGTTAAGTTCTCCAAAAATATTTTGTTGAATCAAATTGACCCTTAGAAAGGTTTAAGTAGTATGATAAACCACTAAGATACATAATGATTATATTCATAAAGCACTAGTCTAAGCAATTTGCTTTTCTCTAAAGATAGTGCAAATCACATGCACTCAGACTTTTTCTTACATGGGAAATTACCATGCTTAAAAAGCTGTATTGTTTGAACTAACAAACATGGCTCAGGATAAAGAGGCTTTAGTATTTTGTTAATACTTTGCATAAATTCAATTGAGTAAAACATATATTTCTGTCTAGTGTTTTGTTTCTCTATTTTCTGTTTGTTTTGTTTTGTTTGTTATTCAGTAATGGGATTAGAGTGAGGATATGGCTGTGCTATCTGATCAACTTAATAAACGGTGAGGTAATGGTAAAGTTTGTGACTTTTTCCACCGCTATGAGTAAAATTTATGCAAAATACACATCCTCCTAAAGTCTATATTTATTAAAAAGAAAAAATACATAATGTCTATAGAACCTGAAATATTCTGGAAAACAAAACAAAATGAAACTTTGAAAAAAAATAGTCTTACTTTAAATACCCCAGAGGGAGGGAAATGTACTCTGTTGTTGATTTCTATGCCCAGAACCGCTGGCACAAGATTAAAACAAAGATAACTATAACTGCAATAATTATAGTGCTATTTACTCTTCTGTTAATATGGCTGTTACAGTGCAGATGCTTACTTGAGAGCTGACTGTCCCTCAAATGCTAAATAGCAGATAAGGACAAAACTCAAATCCCCTTTATCTGTTTAAGTGATATTTTTACAATTAAAGACTGTTTACTGGTAATTGGTTGCACATAAAATTGCTGCATAGCTCGTAGTTTTTAGCATGCGGTTTTAAGAATAAAAGAAACGATTTCCATTCAAGCATATTTTTGATGATTTCTTAGAAAAGTAATGCTGGGGTAATGAATTACTCTTGAGACTATCAGCATTCTCGTAGGTATCAGTCAAGACAGCAGATGCTTAAGTACACTCCTCTCACCTTTGAGGAAAACAGTTTAAAATATCTATGTGGAGCAATTTACATGATTAGTGCGTGCCTTTCACAAATATAATTGAGGGCTAGGTTTGTGGGAAGGGCTAGCAAATTGCTATTTCTTTTGGATTAAATTTTTGGATTAATTCAACATGATAGATACAATTTCTATATTCATATAAACACTTATGGGTAATTTATGGCATAACATCTCGCTTGGCAAGTATATATAGCTGTTTTATGTTGTCTTTATTATAATAAAAATGTAAAGGAAGGCAATGGAATCTAAAGTTAGTTGGAAATGCAAACCTCTGGTATCTTGTTGAAATCTGAAAGATTTGAAAGTGAAAGATATTGGTATCTTGCTTACATATTAAAATTTGTGACTGTATCTCCAGAAATCCCCTTCTCAAACCTCACACTGTACTCCCACTAAGTGGGTTTTTTTTGTTGTGTTTTTCTTGTTGTTGCTGTTGAACTGTTAAAAACATCACCTCCCAAAATGCAGCATTAGGCAAAGAGTGGCTTCCAGAAATGATATTTCAAAAGTGCTGGTATGTTAGCTTTTGGTATGGATTTTGTTTTCTTTTTTAAAACACAGCATCCAAGTTATTCCCCAAAATATAATCATAGGGCAGAAGATACAGTAGAAAGTTAATAGCAAAATCACCTTTTTTCTACCAAAAGGAATTTCTCCTTTCCTAGGTGTTCAGATACCTGTACTCTGAGTCAGGATGTTTACATTCTCAGCACATCAGAAAGGGAGGAGTGGAATATGTAAGATATGTGAGGAAAAATGCCCCTAATATTTACATGTGATGTAATCACTAGAAAACAAACAAAAACCTTAAAACTTCAGTTCACCTCATTATGTTTTATTTTGAAACCTAAAAGTTCTGATCCACATTAGAACATTTTCTACATTATATCCTTATAATGTTACAGAGACTGGTAAATTGCATACAGTTCTTCAGGCTTACCTGGAATTGCTAACAAGCAAGCCCCAAATCCCCCAAAGTTTAACACTTGGAAACAGAATGGCCTCAGGCTATTGAGAATTTGGAGGGGGAAAGGTATATATTATGTCCCCTCCCCTGATAGAACAAGTTAGAGTGCCAATGATCATAAACCCCTAGAACCACTGCAACATCACAAATGAACCATCACAAATAAACTCTAACTTATTTGAGCAGACATAAGACACCTTGTGTACCAGTAACTATTGTGAAATATCAAAATTTCACCCAACTCCTTTCAACCGGGTGTAGAAAGTGAGGCAGTATATTTTCAGTAACCTTTATATTTTAATTTTTCATTAACTAATTTAATTCAAAGTTCTCAGCCAGAGCCGCTAAATTAATCATAGTAAAGGCCTTCAGGCTGGATGTGGTCTGGAAGATCAAAAGGAGTCAACATCCCTAGCAAGTCACAGACACCAACATTAGCCACTTAGCACATAGCAGTGCTAAACATATTAATGACATGGTAAATATTTAAATTTAATATTTAAATTTAGCTTCTTGATGAAACTGCTGAAAACCTAAAGCCACTAAAACTTCTCTTATTGGGAATAGTAAGTAAAATAGGATATAATATGAGAAAGATGCTAAAAGAAGTCTCTTATAACAACACTTAGACTTCAGAATTTTTTAGGTTTTGTAGTACATTAAGGATGAATAAATTTAAAGTGTATGGGGAATAGGGAGCAAGGATAGATCAGCACAATAGAAGAAAATGCAAACGAAGATGCTATAAGGAATATTTATGAAGGTTTTTGCAGGGAATGCATTGCAATGTAATGCCTCATAGATACATTTCCAAATGTAAAAGTCAACCTAACAACAAAAATATATGCTAATGAATAACATTAGTAACGGGTCATACTGAATTCCTATTAACTGCTGAAATTAATGTTTTCTAACCATTTCCAAGTCTGCAGAGCTTTTGATCTTCTTTATTGTATTAATGTCCAAAACACAAAGGAAAACAATAACAACAACAACAAAAAAAGGATGAAGAACAACCTTAAGATGATTTTTTTAGAATAATTGCATTTTTGTGTGAGCTTCCAAATGTGGTGACTTCAATTCAGATTGTACTTATTACCACTATAAACAATTATTATTTCAGTGATCATACCATGCATGGAATGGAGCTATATAAGAAAGTGCTATAATACTAAATTACCATTAAAGTCTTTTCTTATTGTGTCTATTCTCATTATATTATTATGTATTAAAGAAAAATGATTCCTTAATTAATGAAACTTACAAGTAGTAAGAACTCATTTTTGGTTTTGATTTTATTATAAATCTGTAAGTAATAAGCAAGGTTGCCTAGAGTTTTAATTTCTTTCTTCTCACCAACTGAAGAAAGTGCTTAAATGAGCAGAAACTGAGAAGGCAAAGAAATCAATGGAAGCAGAATATCTTGATAATCATGAGTGGTCAAAATGAGCATATGGGTCAATCCATGATTTTCTTTTTTTAGAAAGCTCCCTTTAATCAAGCTAAAGTTATACTTTTGAAATTTCTTTTTTATGAGCCATCTCTTAAAATATTTTAATTCATTTCCAAATTGAGAATTTTACAGCACAGCTACTCGTATTACATGTCTAATTAAAATCCCAATGTTATTTGTATAAATAACCATGACCTAAATTTCAGTGTACTCTTTAAATTTTTAATGAACAACATACTTTTAGCGTCGTCTCAGAATAGTTTCTGATTTCACTTAATATCAACTCAGAATATTTTTGGAAAAAAACCACCATTCACAGAGTTTATTATTTGTAAACCTGAAATTCAAACCCAAATAGTATAGATTCAGAAGGATGTTTGAATGGAACAGTAAAGCGTGTGCTGGCTCTAACTCCTGATTCTGATATATCTGAAATGAGTGAAAATAAACTTATTTTACTTCAGTGGGCTTCAGAAAGAGCTGTGTGTCTACTGGAACCAACATGCTTTCATTTGAGTTTAGGAGGTACGCACTGAGCCGTGGCCAGGGAATATATTGCATAATGATGAAGAATAAAGGGAAGATTGCTGATTGCATTTCAGGATTCCATGGATGCCTTGGTCTGTTCATGCTGTTATAAAAATAGCATAAACTGGGTGGCTCACAAACATCGAATACTTACTTCTCACAGTTTGGGGGACTGAAAAGCTCAAGATCATGGCACTGGCAGATCAGTATCTGGTGAGAGACAGACAGTGCCTTCTCCCTGTGTCCTCACACGGTAGAAGGGCCACAGAGAGCTCCAGGGCCTCTTTGATAAGGGCATTAATCCTATTTATGAGGGCTCTGCCCTCATGAACTAATCACCTCTCAAAGGCCCCACCTCCTAAAATCGTCACCTGGGACATAAGGTTTCAACATATGAAAGGGGACACAAATATGCCTCCATAGCCATGGGTACACTGGAGTACTTTAACTGGGAGACGGGAGGGTGAAGGTTGAGTCTTTAAGGATATATGTAAACAATTATAGAATTATGAGAGCAGAGATACTACTTGAAAAAAGCTTACGTTTATGGCAGTGATTGAGTTAAATAGGAATGTGAGAAATTGTGTGTTTAATCCCAACAGTATCTTGGCAGTATTAAGCATTGGAGCCCACAGCTTGGACCCTGAAAAACCTCCTGCCTCATTTTAGGAGCAATGTGGCAAAAGGCCTGCATCTGGCTTTACATAGTAGTTTGGCTACTTTCAAAGAAAAAGATAAAAAAGATAACTATATATAGTAAATACATTAAAACAATAGCCATAAGAAGTAAATAAGCATGATAATTAAAAGATTCATTACCTGATGGGGCTAAACTTTTATTCTTTTTTCTTCATGGAATAGCATGTATGTCCTATAAATAACATTATTTCTCCATATAATTATTTTTAAATACTTATGGATTTTGGAGTCAACGTATGCTTACTTTTGACCGCGCTGCTCCTAACTCCTTTCTCTGTTGACCCTGGAAGTTTCCAATCTTGAGTGGTGTACACAGCAAGAGAAGATATATAGGCTTGGCCAGTTTCCAAAACCATTAACTCTTTCACTAAGCCCTGCTAAGTTATTAGTTTCCATGAAGCTCAGAGTATCTTCTGCAGTTTGTTACATCATACAGAGCCTATAGCAAGCCTCAGAATTAGAGCAGACATCACTATGGTTTTATTCTCCTTTAAAAAAAAAAATACCTCTTGATTAACTAGTGGACCGTGATAGAAAGGAAACAACTGACTATGAAAGCCAAGCTGCCATCATCAGTTTCCAGGGGCCCATCAATTAACTATAACCAACAAGATTTTGTCTTCAAGTGAGAGTCTATACGAGGAATGGGCCTGAGTAGGTACTGAAGTCATATGTGTATTTCATAATCAGTGAGCTTATACTGTCATCTGGCCTACTCCTGCCATAGTGTTGGTTTTCTTTCAATCCACCTTTATGATCTCATGGAAAGCTCCTTTTAACCATTTGAATAAAGATTAGAAAAATGGTGTAAATATGCTTAATAAATGCACCTGCGGTGCAAACATTAGCCTACCGTGTAGCTAATGCATTTCAATAGCATTCAGAAATATCCTAGAAAGAAAATAGAAATGTTAAAACTTCTTACTTTTCCAGGAAGAAAAGTGGCATGTTAGAATCTATGGCAATTTGTGGAGGGAGGTTAATTTTTACAAAAATGATCAAGGGCTTTGTAGGAACAAGAATAAATTATTAATAAGAAGAAGTTTAGGGAAACATTGTATAGAGGGTCCTTTCAGAGTGGGTCCAGAGTATGAGAATATGCGTAGTTTGCAAATGCTCATCATTATAGCTCTAACCAACAAAGAAACCCATACTTACCAAGTGCAGTAACTCCAACTGCTCTGGGAATGTGAGTCAGCAAACTCAATGTTTTCCCAATAAAATTAATAGCCAAAAGGACCATGATGGGGGGAAAAAGAAGTAGACTGTGAATAAGTTCAACAATAGTCCTCTCTTCAGCAAACTGGACTGACTCTCCTGTTGTTGAAATACAAAATTGATGCTTATTATCATAAGTAGCAAAAAACTTCACTCTCCAGTATGATTCCAAAACCATATAATGGAGATGATCCCCTATGAACAGGGTAACGGATCAGTGCCTGGCACATGGTATAAATATTACCTATTATGATCATCATGACTAGAGGTTCATATGCATTATAATCAGACACAGAAGAGTAGAAATTTACCCCTGATGGATTAGATACCTTAATTCATTTTACCCGACATGTCTCTGCTAGCATCACCATTCATTGGGCTTAGGAAAAAAACCTTGCAGTGTTAAAGTGAAATAGGTTCTATACTATGAATCAGAGATGAAATGTATTAATGAACCCACTTAGTGCTTCCTGATACCTCCTTACTGAGCGAGAGAATCTAATGGATGACCAAAACACATTCAGGTAGGGCTTCCAAAGTCACATATTCCGTGGGAATACAAATTTTGATTACGAAGTGCATTAAAGAGTCTCTCAACCAACTAAAGTGATGGATGGAGGAAAAGAAAATGTGAAAGGGATGGTAGAGGAGGTATGTTTTAATGCAAGCTTTGGTTAATTGATTAGCTGTAGAATGAGGAATGTAGTCTCCAATTGATTTCCATTTTTTTCTTCCTTTTTTCCCCAACATTAACTGTGAAAAGTGTTGGTGGAATTTACCTTTAAGATTTTTGATTATAAGTTGCCATACATAAAGAAAGAGTTCCTGGACATGGATGTAGATACTGATGGAAACCTTCTGTGTCCCACATTGGGGAAAATGTAAGTTCAGGTCCCACTACCCCAGAGTTAGTTAGGCCAGAACATATTTGGGGTAATATAAGAGGAAGAATGATGTATATAAATATTTAGAGTTCAAAATAGTGAAGTGCAGCACTAACTTATGTCTGATTTTGTTTAACTAGAACCTCAGTTACCTTTCTACTTTTAAGAATTCTAAATATGTGAGTTTGAAGAAAGAGAAGCCTATGCCTTTTACTCTCAAAGCTAAAGGGGGCCAGAAGTCACTCTCCTCAGCTGCTATGAATCTCTGCACTGCACTGTGGCATTGTCTCAGTCAACCAGAGGTCCCCAACTGGTTCAGGATCTAGTGTTAGTGACAGAAAGTCTTGTAACATTTCACAGAGATGATGTACAGCAGGGGCGTCAGTGTCCCCTGAATGATGAACCACCTAATAGCACACACCCAATGACAGAATCCCCTTCATACTGTTTCTATGGTGTAAAGATGGGTATATTTTTGGCTGCCTGGTCTCACTTGGTTTCTTTCCATATTCTGACCCTAGTTCTCCAAGGCTTCCTCTGCTGACTCTTTGAATTACTTAATATCATTGCATTAAGTTTACTTTCTACTTAAGTTAACCAAGGTTAATTTTGCTAATTATTAATTCTTATCAATAAATATATGATATGGAATATAATCTATGAAAAATTTGGGGCCTGGCACCTGGCAGCATATCATGTATGCTATAAATGATGGTTCTTACTCCATTCTTTTTATTTTCTATCAGCTCAAAGATAAGAGTAAATAGCTCTGTTGATAACAACACATTCAGTTAAAATAACACTAGCTACTCTAACAAAAACAAAAGCACATAAAGTAGATAATGGGCAATATATGATATTTTATTTTTAACTCATGTATAATCCAAAATAAGTGCTTTTGATCTATAGTTCTTCCCTAATTAGTGATTGAGAGACCCCAAATTCTTCCATCTCATACCTCTGCCAACTTCAACACATAGTTGTAAAGGCACTGAGCTTGTCTACATAAGCTGACGGCATGAGGAAGAATATGGAAAATCTTACATGGGCAGTTTCCATGGATCAAGTCTGGAAGTGATGCATGTCATTTGTTTGTATTCCATTTGCTGGACCTCAGTGACACAATCACACCGTAATGCAAGGGATGCTGGAAAATGCTCTCCATCTATTTGCCTAAAAGGAAGAAAAATGAATTGACAAAGAGCTAACATGTCTTAGTGACAAATAATAATCCTCCTTTTTATGTCTTCCAGGAGCCAGTAGTATACTAAGCACTTTATATCCATAACCTGACTCATTAAGTCATCACAACAACAATGAAAATAGACATTATTTTGCCCACTTTATACATGATGTAATTTAGGTTTAGAGAATTTAATTTTTCAAATACTGTACAGCTTTGCATCAAAAGAACTGGAAAATATACACAGATGGTTCTACCTGAAAAACTGATGCTTGTTATACTATGGTACACTACTTTTTCATTTTCATCAAAGCTGTTACATTTCTCATATCAAACATACTTGGAAACAAAACCATGGTTGAATCAGGATTATTGTTGAACTATATTCTTTTACCAGTAGTCACTTGGCCAAAAACTCAAATAATATGTTTCTTACTAAATTTTATACAAAACAATGATTTGGACCAGAAATACGTAAACTATCAGAATGCTTGCAAGAATGCACATCTCCTATGTTTGTTATATTATTTTGAATCTTTGAGTTATTCCATATTAAAACTCTCTCAATCTGTGCCCCATAGTAGACTTAAATCTAGTTTGGGGGCTAAAGAATAATTATTGAATACTTTACATTTCATGTATGGCAAATTTAGAAAACGGCATTAGAAAAATCCTGATAATTGAAGTTATGATATTTAATAAGGTAAACATATAGGTACAAAGACATGATATATACTTATTTCTAATTTTCCACCAAGACTATTCGAAATTACTATGCCATTTGCTTGTGAAAGTTGCTTTTCTTAAGAAATATTTAATGGTACGTTCAAGTCAATTCCTTACTATATAGAAAATAAGGTTATTTTTGCCCTTTATTGGATGATTGTAACTTTTATTTTCCTACTGTATCAACAAGGAAAAATGAGCACGTCTTTCACATCCACAAGTGAAAAATATGAAATGAACAAGGGACCAAAAATATAATTCTTTTTCATAAAATATATTGCTCACTTTGTGAAAGAAAAGAAAGTCTACAGTTGTATAGCCCAGTGAGGACACTTTAAATGGGTTTTTATTCAGAAACAAAGGTTATTGAAAGAACACATTTTCTGAATGGCAATTGAAACTTATAGGAATAAATGTAAACTCTTTCTCTGAAAGGAATATCTGATAAAGGCATAAGTCTTATTATCCATGAAGCAGAAAGTATAATATAATCCCAAAGTCTTCGATTTTAAATAATAGATTTTCAGAAGACTTCTTCAAACAATAGCTCAGAAAGTAATAGAGTCTTTTTAAATGAAGATATTATAAAAAATCATTTTATGAAAAGAGAACGTTTTTTGAGGAGCAAAGTTTTTCATTGTTTCTTTCTATTCATAGTTTACTTTGCAAACTGAGATCTTGCAAGTTGAAGGGAATTCATATGCAAATATCATAGATTTTTGCAGCCAGACATTAAAAAAAAAATGGATTATAAGGCTTTCTTTTTCATTCAGTCAGGATCATCATGTGCTCTTCCTTTTTCCATGTTATTAATAGAGAAAATTATAGATTTTCATTTTATTTACTATCTTCAAATCACTTTCACACTTCTACAACGATCTTTGTGGTAAGGCTATCCATGGTCTTTAGAGAACTACTCAGAAGAAGAAAAGAGAAACTAAAGTGATATTATCCAAAAACCCACATTTTTTATTTCAATTTTTTCTCTTATGAGATAAGTAAATTATTTTTATTCTGAAGTCAGAATTTCCGTATCAATAAATAGAGTGTCCTGGTTAAGTTGAAGACCTTTACGTGATAAGTCTCCCATTTATTTTTTTCTTTTGTTTTGCAGAAGGAAGATACATCAGAGATTGAGTTTAGATGCCCCTTCCCCAGGATGAGTCTATTATAAACACACACACACACACACACACACACACACACACACAATGCATCCATAGGTTATAATCACAAATATAGGGGGAAATGATATTCCTACAACAATAAAATGTAAAAAGGGCTGGATCCCTTATCTATAAAGCATCTTGTTACCATTTCACTTAGCATTCTGAGTATGGATGAAAATCTAAGTTGTATCTTTATATCTGTAACTATAGATTGAAAAAAAAGTACCTCAGTATTTTGTTGATTACACTGTGGGTTCTGGCTCTCTGTAGTAGCTTCCATTTTAAAGTAACTGTAGAACTTGAAAATGTAACTATACAAATAGATATTGTAAACTCCAGAGGTAGAGAATGAGTTTTCACTACTCTTTGCTTTATTTGAGGGCTAAACTAACTGCTTGAACAACATCAGCTTTGTACAGGCCAATTTAAAAGCAAGACTTCCTTTAAAGCAGAACCTTGCAAAATAAAATAGTCACTCCATGAAGGCTACTTTGCATCAGGCACATTTTCTGTGGCCTTTATCTGACTAGATATTGACAGAATATTTGAATGAGAAATGATATCTAGGACTTCATTAGTCAGTAACAAATCAGCTTTTGCAAAATACCAATACGTCATTAACACCTTAACAAAAATTAATTTATTGGATTTATCAAGTTACGCACGAATTTACACTTTCAAAACTCCCAAGAGTTCAATAATTAGGTAATTCGTGCTTTTTAGAAAATGTCATTTTCAAGATTAAGAGGCTCTTCATAGGTCATTTGATCATTTTTACTCTTATACCTGGCCAGCTCCAAAGCGTACAGCCTGAACCCAGCCCTTCAAGGGTTATCCACTATACACATGGACTATGGCTTGTCCTCAGCCTGCACAGTCCCAGAGAAATGAGTCCCACGAGATTATAAAAAGAGAAATGTCCAGTGTGGCACCCGCAATTTAGGGCTCACCAAAGAGAAACTCAAGAATTATTTTATATAAAATCTTTAAGCTCCTTGTGCAATAATATATTTGTGAAGCTTCAAGCAATAAACTCCTCACTCAGCCTCTTCCAGCAGGGCATGGAAGCTGCAGGGTGTTAGGTGATACTTATACTGATTGTTTTGCCCCTTGTAGTCTATTTTCCTTTGAAACATCAACAACAGAATGGGGAAAGGTAGCTCCATCATTATCAAGGCAGCTTTATGAATTCACACTGAGCAGAGTATGGTCTATATTTTTTACATATTAGTGGGAGGAATTCTTTGATTTTATGCATGCAATTAAAAATACTGCTAGCATCAGATCTGTTCTATGAGCTCATCATTCAGGAGCCGTTTATGTAATGAAAAATATATCACTCCAGAGGACACAGTGGAAATGATATTACAAATAACTACTATGAATATTTGTGTACAAGTTTTTAAATATGTTTTCAATTTTCTTGCTTAAATACCTAGGAGTGGAATGATTGAATCATAGTGTGGGTTTATGATCAAATAAACTATCCAACTTAGGGATTATCTTTGAACTTTTCTATATCATTAAGTAATCTTTTTTTTTTAAATCAAATTATCATTGGGTTTTGGGCATTAAATCTTATGGTTACTCCACAATTTATTAAACTAATTTCCAAGGTTTGAATGTTTAAGTTATTGCCATATTTTAACCCACTAAGTATATATTAGTAAATAATATTTTCATTTATAAGTCTTTATCAACTCTGATTACTTCTTTAAAATATACAACTGTAAGTGGAATTACTGGAATTATTGGATCAATAGAGTTACATTTTCAAAGACTCTTTGTAGAGCAGTTTTAGGTATAGAACAATTTTGAGAGGAAAGTATAGAGATTTCTCATATATCCCTCCCCAACACGTGCAAAGCCTCCCCCATTGTCAACATCAATCCTCAGAATGGTACATTATTTTTTTAACCAAGGATGATCTGATATTGACACATCATAATTACCCAAAGTCCATAGTTTACCTTAAGAGTTATATATTTTTAAGTCTCCTCTTATAGACTGTGAAATTGATTTTCTGAAAGGTTAAAAAATATATATATTTTCAAAGAGTGAACAAAAATCTGAATTAAACTTTTACTAAAAAAAAAAGTTTTTCTACATTTGATAGAATTTCAGAATTAAAAGGAACAACAGACTTTCCCTAACCCAATCTTTTACCTAGTTCTTGTATATCCTCTGTAAAATACATAGAAGTACTTTTCCAGGCCCTGCTTGGGTAAAAGAGTGTATGAGTTTTGTCTGTTGTTGGACTGCATTAATAACTGAAAAGAGTTTCCTTCCAGTGAGCAGTGATCTGCCTCATTTTAGCATTTCCCACATTTTACCAAGTTTCAGATAAACAGAAACCATAGTCCAGCTGAGGTTCTGGGCCAAATCTATACACTTCATGCAGTGTAGAAATGAAGACATGGGAATTTGCTGTGCTCCAAAAAATGTTCAGCTCTATCTGGACTTCACTACTTCTCTGGCTGAGTATCAGTCTTTCTTTGACCAATAAGTATAAGTTCCTAATTAATAGTGAATGTAAAATAACCAGCTCAATGTTTGGCAAATTTCAAATACTGAATGAATACTGGATATAATTTCTATTAATTTTTAATAATTACTATATTACTTGTATGTATAGAATATGTATTTATGATTTCTGTTTTTAAGTTTGAAAAAAATAAATTTGATAAGCTTAGTTGCTAATTCCTCTGTCTCTTTTTTGTTTTTGAATTATTTTAACTGATAATTTGCTCTGAAGCAATGAAAAAAAATACAACTTCTAATGTGATGGTTAATTTCTCGTGTCAACTTGAGTGGGCCATGGGATGCCCAGTTATTTGGTCAAATATTATTCTGAGTGTTTCTATGAGGGTGTTTTTGGATGAGAGTAAGATTTAAATTGGTAGACTGAGTAAAGCAGATTGCCCTCCATAATGTAGATAGGCCTCATCTGGTCAGTTGAAAGCGCAAATAGAATAAAAGGCTGAAACTTCCCTGAGTAAGAGAGAATTCTTTCTGCCTGATTGCCTTTGAACAGAGACATTGGCTTTTTCCTGCCTTCATACTCAAACTGAAACATCAGCTCTCCCAGGTCCTCTAGACTTCCGGCCAGTGAACTGGAAAAAACAAAACAAACAAAAACAAAAAACAAAAATCATTGGCTCTCCTAGATCTCCAGCTTCCTGACTTACCCTGCACATCTCGGGAATTGCCAGACTCCATAATCATGTGAGCCAATTCCTTATAATTAGTCTTCTTACTGTATATCCTTTCTGGAGAACTCTGATAAATACACCTAGCTTATAGAATTCAACAGAATGAACTAAGCACTGCATTTGGAAGTATAGAAAACACAGACTTGTAACACTGTCCAGCTTCCTTAGAATTAAGTCAGGAACCTGGAGGCTAAGTTCTTTCTTTCTTATTCAGTAACTGAAATTGGAGTAAGACTACAAAATAATTTCACACAAAAGCTAAAAGCAATCTATCTGGGAAAATAATGTGGATACATCTAAGAAGAAAGCCCGAAGCTCTTATTCCTAGCCCTACAAGTCATCCAGTTCTCCTTCGTGTCCATCTTGACTGAGAGCCCTAATGCTAGTTGCAAGTCAGAGCAAGTGTAACTAGCAAAAAAGCCCCTAGGACTGATATGAAAGCCACAGTTTGAAGAGTATGAAAAATTACTAGCTATTGAGAAAAGAACTCATTTCTCTGTAAGTACTTGCTTGAAGAAACCAACTGGAAATCTGAATGATAAAATAGAGATTCACTCAATCTTGGTGTCACCCTCCCCCCTCACCCACTCCCTCCAAACAAAAGCTTATTTAACTTTACAGAAAGAAAATTGACAATTTCTCCAGGTTGACCTTTATCTTTTTTAGACAAATTTCTTTTTAGTGGTGGGGTAGTCTTCGAAGGTCTCAAGAGATTGTTTTCAAGGATATATTAGTTTATTTTAGAGAGGTACAGAGCTTTACTTTCTAACATTGTGCTGGCTTAAATGTATTCAAATACATTGTCTACTTTGAAATGTGTTTTTGAAATGTTTTGCAACCATCCTGTATTTATCTCTGAAGTGGAAATTAAGCACACACTTCTCTGTGCGTTCAAAATATCTGTATATATCCTTCTTTTAAGTTTTTTGTATCATTACTATTTCAAAGAATATATCAGAGTGGCCTCACTGAAATATATTTAAATGATTATTCAGTTATGTTATTTAAGTAGATGGTATTTTACTGCAACTTTATATTGGAGTTTTAAATGAATGTCATAGTATTTTAAAATACTTTCCCACAATTGAGATAATCCTTGTTTAAAACAGAAAGCAAAGAATAAAAAAGGACCGTATTTCAATATTCCATTTCTTGCAAATAAACATGGGTTTTGCTTCGTGCATTTCCTAAGAAGTTCTTGGACCTCTTCATTCATCATTAATTCAATAAACATTTATTAAATAGCTTCTATGTACAAAACATTATACTCTGTCATTAGATTTTTAAATCATCATATGCTTCTGCTTTAGAATACAGGGCCTGGTATTATATATTTTATGTCAATTGTGTTGATCAGAAATCATTTAATTTTAGAGATTTACAGCTTTACTTATCTCAACTCCTTTAACTCCTTAATTCTCAGGAACTCTTTCTAAAATCAGTAATTTCTTTATGTCAGTTCAGTGTTGAAAAACTAATAATGGTTTCCATTATGTTCAAGATAAAGTTCAAATTCCTTACTGTGACTAAAATTCATTTCACAATCTTAGCATTTCAGCTTCATCTCATTTTCTTTCCCAAATATGTGTATTTGGGAATATATTATATATATATATATATATATATATATATATATATATATGTGTGTGTGTGTGTGTGTGTGTGTATATATATATATTAAACTATATGTATTTAATATACACAGATATATATATATATATATATATATAACCCTGTTCTTTGGCTTTGTCTTGCTTGTGTCATTCTTCAGATATCAGTTGGATGTTACTTCTTTGAAAAGGTTTTACTTCCTTTCTTGGCCAATAGAATTAGGCACTTACTCCATTGTTCTCCACTAACAAATCCTTATTAGAGGGCTCAGTGCAGTATTTTGTACATTTTTGGGGGCTGTGCCTTGCGGCATGCGGGATCTTAGTTCCCCAACCAGGGATCGAACCCATGCCCCCTGCATCTTTGGGAGCACGGAGTCTTAATCACTGGACCACCAGGGAAGTTCTACATTTTTCTTTATTTTTTAATGCTATATCTTTGTGTGTTGTCCATTAAGTTATTGAATATAGACATTTTGCCTGGAAGATATTCGTAAACTGAGCAGGGCTTAGCATGTAGTAACCATTCAATACATATCTGATTGAATGAATGAATGATCAAATGAGTAGAGAAACTGAGACCTTGAAAAACTAAGTGATTTACTCAATGTCAGAGAGATAGTGGCAAAATGAAAATTGGGATTCAAGTTTTCATATTTGTTGTGCAGTGCTCATATTTTTACTTCCTTCTACCTAGGTAATGACAGGTGACATTTTCTAGATTCATACAGAGTAGAAAAATATGATATTTCTACCTTAAGGCCAGTAGCTTAAAAACAAAGATAAAGAGAAGATGATAATCAAAAAGGAAACAATTTTTACTCACAGCAGTAATTTGACTGAGGGCCACATACCTGCTTTCAAGGCCAGTCATGTACACATTCCTGATTCACCAAGGACAACTGATGGAAATAAAGACCTTTCCTATTGTCTGTTTGAGAATGTAGTGCTCCTTTATTGTAGCCTGTGCTGTGAATCAGAGATGGGCCCCACATCCTTTGAGGGTACGGTAGTTAGTGGCCAGTTACTTAGGAAAAATAACTCACTAGACTTCCTGTGACCTTTCCTTATCACTACATACACAATTGTATACCCATAGCTCTAGTTGAAGATAGATTAAGCAGAGAATCAGACCAAAAACAAACAAACAAAAAAGGCTTTTTTCACTTTACCTTTCTGAGGGCACAATCTTGTACCATCTGGAAAGAAAGGGATGAATTTGACTAGAAATAACCAAAACAGGGTGTCTGTCAGTATTTCATTAACTTGATAAACCTATCCAGGGAAATCACAGGTCTATAGTTAGGATTTGAGAACATACACTTTTGTTGAAGGAAATAATCCTTGTGAGAGAGGGAAATGGTGAGAGGTCAGAAGCTTAGGGACAAAGGAATGAAAGTGTGGTAAAGACTAGATACAGTCTGGTTCTAATAATGTCACTCTATATTTATATAATTAAAAAGGAAGATCTAATTTTACTTTAATTAGCCATAGCCTCAAAGTTGAGAATTAATGAGAAAATTTTGTTTTGGTTTCTATGACATAATCTTTTTCAGTCAACTTAGTAGTTTTATTGAGCCAATCAAGTTACAGAATATTTACCTAATTTGGGGGAAAATAGTGCAACATTAATTCACTTACACACAAGAAATGTATTAAACCTTTATTTGTCTTTAGGGTATTCCAAAAAACTTAGAAAAATATCTTTTGATACTGTTAAAATTACAAATCTTAGACACTATACCTAGCTTGCAACTAGCACAACATTTTCAATCAACAGATTTAAAGGTGGAACCAACCTTACAAAATGGATGCTATTTTTATTTTCAATTTATAGATTTAAAACCTGAGACATGCAAATGTTTTCTCAGGGCCACAGTGAGAGTGTGGCTTCAGTGTTATCCAGGCAGTGGGGTGTCAGAAGCTGGGCTCATTTCAAGCCATTATACCATGGTTTCTTTCATCTACTGTGGTCATTGAGGACATTTTAGATGTGCTGCACATCTAAAGTTTATATCGTTTATCATTGTTGAAACCTTATACCTATATAAATAGCTTTCAGATAATTAAAAATTCTTTGCTTCCAACAGAAAACTTTGAACATAGAAATTCAAAAATATAGAATTATCAAGTACTATACCATTCAATTTCATGCCAGCTATTATGGAGGGAAGAGCATTCCCAGTAATGAAAGTAGCAGGTACATTTTAGGTCAAGATTGTCTAATACTCAACTTTGAATTGTTTGTTTTTTGGTTTTTGTAAAGAACCATCCCCCTCCATTCCCCAAATATTTAGTAGAACGTTTCTGTGCACACAGGCCCATCTTCCTTATACTTTGTATGTGTCCGATAGGGAAAGCATGATGCAGAAGAGATCAACATTCTCAGAAGGTGAGATCAAATGCGTGAGGAAGAATTCCACAAAAGAGGATCCTGGTTCAGAAGTTACAAAATGAAATGGATTTTTTTGCTCCCTTCCTAAAATAATTCTAAGCTAAGTTTCTAGGCCTATGAGGGATTACATAGGGAAAGGAAATGTTAACCACAGGACAGTGGAGGACTTTGGGACATCCAGCCCTCAGCATCTTATTTATAAGGGTTTTCAATGAGTCCCTGTGTAGAATGGGTACCCAAAATATATATTCCATTCTTAATTTTTATCAGGATAGGGGAAGCAAAAATTTAGCTATGCATCTATCTTTGTTGCTGTTGTTCTTGTTGTTCTTGTTGTTGTTGACATTAAATGCTGGCCAAAGCTGGCAAAAAAGAAAGATTTATTTTTCTTGGGGAACACTGGATGTGTAATCCCATGGTCAGGAAAGTGTTTAAGCTGTCACCCTTCTATAGCATAGATTTTCCAAAATCACCCATCATTTCCTATGATTTACTTCAAGTCCTTAGGCAAGCAACAATGCTGCAAAGTAAGTCAGCTACAAATTTCACTGGACAACCCTTCTAGAATCACAACTTCACTCATTGAAGCAGTTTGACTGGGTTATCTGTCAGAGTTTGAACATGGTATCTGGAGGCGGCTGATACAATCTATTTGAAAAATCTTTGTCTTTGCCTATAATAACAAAATTATAAAAATAAGCCCAGGAAACTATTGCCTAAGATTATAATTAATACAGTGTGCTTCTAAGCTTTATATATGTCACAACAACAACAGAACATCAAATGAGAAAAAGTTCTCAAATGTAAGATAGTCCATAGAGAAAAGCCAATAGATACAGAATCATAAAACGCTGACTCTATGCAGCTACAAGTCCAGGGGAAGGAGAACCTTTGACATAACTACTGTTAGTCTGATATAAACTAAGGGAATATTCTGATATATGATTCAGAGGAAGCACTGGATAAATTTTGTGCCTTCTGGCTGCAGATGACATTGAAGGAAGGATGGACAAGGACTGATTTGGCTTTGGTCAGGATGTTTGCCTGCCTGGATGTATTACTATATGTAGGATTTATATCTAACTCTTTAAGAAAAATGGGTGAGGAGGAAATTTTGAAAGAAATCTATTCCAGAAGTTTCATTAGCCCACAAAATAATTTGATATCGTCAATATCAAGAAAAAAAATCTAAGAATTAATTTCCATCTATCTATGGCTATCAGGAGGAAAAAATAACTTTTATAAAGGAGGGGCACATATAACTATCAGAGACAATTGTGTGTGTAAATTTAAGTTAACTTCACTTTTATAATTTCAAATCTATTCATTGTTTTTTTTTTCAGTGAAATAGTAACTATAAATATAGTTTATATATCAAAATATATATTTATCGTGATTATAAATGATTTTAGTAATTTTATTAACAGAAATATCTTCTATGAGTTTTATTTGATAGCCAAATAGACTTATCTATTTTAAAAATGTTCAACCCAAAGATTGGCAAAGTTTATAGCAAAGGCCTAATGGTCTGCACTAGTAGATAGTTGTATATAATTCTGTTAATTGAATGCATACTAGGACAATTCTTTAAATATAGACAAAGTACTTATTGAAACATATACACACAATGTATTTGATTTTATTTATTTATTTTTATTTTATATATATATATATTTTTTTTTTTTTTTTTTTTTTTTTGGACACTCTGCATGGCTTGTGGGATCTTAGTTCCCTGACCAGGGATTGAACCCTTACCCCCTGCAATGGAAGCACAGAGTCTTAACCACTGGACCACCAGGGAATTCCCTGTATTTGATTTTAAATCAGACCATTTTATACAATCTAAAATTGTCCAAATGATTTTTGAGGTAATTTCTGGCGCTTAAAAAATTTAGATTTTTCTGGAGTACCTACACTTATGGCCTAAAATGCAAATATAAGACTTTTGGCCCCATCGAGCTATATGCATTTTCAATAAGACATAATTTAACCCATGATGTATAAGTGTTCATATGAAATTAGTTAATATTAACTCATTCCTGTGTAACTTGACTTTCTTTTCAGTTTGTAGTGTAGACGTGTTCATTATGCATGTAACATTACAAAGTACTTCTGCTAGATGCCAGGGAGTCAAGGTAAACTTTTGAATATAAGAATTTTTGTCAATGTGTTTGAAAGAAATAAGATTTAAAATAACATCAAACAAGTAGACCAAGTGGAGCTCAAGTGTTCTTATAATATGATGCTGTCTCAAAGACACGGTGGAAGCACTCCCAACTCTCACTCTTCACTATGTTTTAGCAGTAGGTTTATTGCCCTGACTACACTTACAGTCAAATAAATGAATGTTCTGGAAAATGCACTTCTTGATTTGTCACTAGTTTACAGAAATATCATAACCTTTACTTTTTATTCAAAGCTGGTTATAACCTGCTCTGTATATCATGGCATGAGCTCAGTGTAGCATTCTGTTTAATAGACAAAAATCATAGTAAGTTAAGTCTTAGATGAAGGAAAATAAATTATACATTTATGAGTAAATAATTGGCTTTCATGCTTTAGATGTATCTTTCCATTCTTTTATTAAAAAAATATCTATTGAAGGCCAAGTAGAAGCTATAAACTTTGCTAGATGCTGGTATCTTAAAGATGAATAAGACATGCTTTCAGCTCTCCAGTTGCCTAAATTCCAGCCAGGGATATTACAGTAAACCCACACTCTAATAGTTGTGTATTTAGGAATTTCACAGTCATTTGTTGTTTGTATCTCAGAAAAGCACAGCCAAAATTCATTCTCTAATGTCCCAATTAACACATATGTACTCCACATAGTTGCCTTTGGGTATATTTAATTTCTGATAATGAAATAGTATAAACTCTTCCAAAACTGTGAAACCTGTTTAAATTTATTATTTTTAAATGCATATGCCTTCGAAGAAACTAATTAAATCAATTAAACATTAAAATTGGAGCATTAAAGCATGACAAAAACTGTTTTCTTAGAACTCTAATAATTTGTGTCTCTCACAATCTCTGGGGAAATAATAATTAGCATTTCCCTTAGGACTCATGAAAGAGTTCCTTCGAAGAAAAAAATACATTTTAAAATACTAGAATTTTTTATTACCTTAAATTTATTTAGCATGAATGTCATTCCATACTTCTCATTCACTCTTACATTTAACACTTTGATAATATTTAGGTTAAAAATGTTACTTAGTCTGTCCTACTTCCATCATTCAGAGAGAGTCCTCTTTGTGTTTTATTTCGCTAATTCGAATCTGTTTTAATTTGTTAATCCCTGTGATCTACAATTTCTTCCTAGAAGTAGGTTTTACAAACTAAGTAGTATCTTCCAGGTTATTGGAGCACCATTCTATAAACATAGGAAGCCAGAATGTTCTGAATGATACGCTTGTGGTTTAAATAAATTAAGAGTTTCTAAAACTAGCTACTTCATTCCAAGAGAATTATAAAGGTTGTAAATTGATATATCTTAGTTCTTTAAAGAAGAATCTTATGGATAGCACCATTGTGTTTCTGAGAGCATAAAATACTAGTTTTATTTGGAACTGGGCAATTTATATAATTTTAAATGCAATAATAAGAATGATAAAATGAGATATTAGTAGTAATATTAACATCATTTTGGGCTAGAGAAGCCAGTAATCTTCTAATTATGCTTTAACCCAATGATACCTCTTTCCGGAAAAGTCCTTCAGGGAGATATCTGTGCAAAACGGCACAAGAAATAAAGGAAATGGTGCTGTATTAATAATTTCACAACTCTGGTTACTAGATTGGACCAAACTGAGAGTGTTCTGCCTAGACTAAAGGTTCTAACTCTAAAGAGTAATTAAAAGCCACTTGTTGCAGTACAAGAATAATATTAACCAAAAAAATAGGAAGAAAATGCATACATGCCTACTGAAATGTACCAACATGGCCAGAAAATATCTTCACTTCCTCTCCATCAGGTCTACTTAGGCTGGGTCTAAGGAAGGTGGAGATTCAGAAGAAGAAGACAAAGATGGTTGGCTTGACTCCATAGAATCAGGATTACTTCATCTTATCTCTCTTGCTTCATGTAAGTTGATATATAAAGCCTCATGAACTGGCAAACTGTTAGGAAGGATCTAGACAACAACAAAAAGAGTCATAGAAATTACTTAATACAAAGAGGCCCCCATATTAAGCAAGTAATACATAGACAAGAATAACAAAAGATGTAATTAAATCTGTGTCCTCTGTCAAATCCAGCCCAGCTTGACTCTCATACTGTTCACCACATACCTTTAAACTTGAAATAAAGAAAACTCAAATAAAGAGAATTCACTGTGGAATCATTTGTCTATAACTTCTTATGAGAGTTTAACAGTGACTAAACTTTAAACCATCAATTATATTGCATATGTCCCAAGTAAATTTTACTGATTCCCCTATTTTGCTCTAGAGATTCTCATATTCAGGGGTAGAGAATATTTGATGGTCTAGTTATATAAAATTTATTCAATTAAATTAACATTTACTGTGCCTGATGCAATGAAGAAAGCAACAGTGCTAATATTGCTCTCATGGAGCTTATATTATGTGGTAGGACATAACACATGAATAGATATGTAGAATGCTTAAGTATACAATTAAAATCAAGGTAAAAATGAAAGAGTTGTCAAATTTGATCTCTCTCTCTCTCTCTCTCTTTCTTTTGTTTTCATTTCTTTCTTTTATTTGACCTGCCTTCCCAGGGGAGGACCTGAAACTTTGGAGACAGCAAGGCAGTAATCAGGAACCTAGGTGTAGAGCAGTGGAAATGGGAGCCTGAGTCCTGAGCAGGTGTTATGCAGTCAGCAAGGGACACAGGCTGGTCCTGTGCTCCCATTGGGACCGAAGAGAAAGTAAAATATCACTTTTCCTATTTTTCCTATTACTCTTTCCTTGGTTTGCATGTCCTTGGGTAGCTTCAGGAATCTTTCCATCTTTCACCTGATCTTTTGATCTTTTGTGCATTATGTTGTCAATATAAATATCCTAAATTTGACCTACTTCGTGCTTGGAGCCACCATATATGACTGCCCTCTTCTCAGGAATTGGGTCCTTTTTGTAAAACATTAACCACTGTCTTTGGGACTTTAACCACTGGTCATACTGAGGATAAACCTTCTGTAAAACCTGAATGCAGAGCCTACCTGCCTTGTTCTATTGGCTCCTAAGTCCTCCTGGGACTCAGAGCTTTGCTCTAGCTTTATATCTGAACTGATCAATATGCAAATGGTGCTCCTCATATAAGTGGACCGGATTCAAACTTAAGATCATCAGGAGAGACCAACTCCTGCCCAAATTTTCTGTCATCTTTTTTATTTATATCTAATCAGAGTCAGGTTCTTAAACCTTGAATATTTCAATTTTTTTAAACAGCCTCAGTGATTTGTTTCCATAAAAACTCAAAAAATGACTCTCTTTTTTGCTTTTCAATATGTTTCTTTCAAAGTTTGTAGACATTTCAATTTTTCTTTGTATATTTTTTTCTAACTTTCTCAACACTCCCTCCCTGAGCAGTATGTATCCACCGTATACATTACCCTATTTTGAATAAAGCATGAACACATGCTAGACAGTTATACTTTAACATTCTTATTCTAATCACTCTTCCTAACACTTGCACCCTTGAGCCCTATGTTTGAGTTGGGTATTTGTCTACTAACATTCATTAATTTCTTGCATAGTACAGATTTATTACTCAAAGACAGCTTTTTAACCAGACAATATATTTCTTAGCTACTGTTTCATCTTGTTTGGCCATATGACTAGCTTTTGTCCAAGAAATGAGCAAAAGTATCCCAATTCTGGTTTAAGGCTTCGAAACACAAATGCATGCTGTCTTATTACTTCCAATAGCTGTGTGCAAATAATGGTAAGGAAATAGGGGATTGTGGAACTAGAGCCCCCAAATGGAAGAATCCTGGGTCACTGTATCACTAAAGGGAAGAAAGACATGCTACAACCAAGAATAACAGAACAGAATTTTTTCATAAATAATAAATAAGACTATTTTTCAGATATATATTTTGGGTCATTTTATTATCACCACACACTTGCGTTAACTAGCTGAAACAACCCAAACCCTTTTAATCCAAATAACTTTGATGTTTTTCCATTGGGAAGTCTTTTGTGGATGTTCCTAGACTAGTTTGCGTGTTCCTCCTATGTGCTCGCTAAGTCCATGTTATATCACATATAATGTCTATCATTAAGCCATATTACATAGTTTTAATTTAACTTCCCAGGTAGACTGTATTTGTTTTGGCTTGCAGAATAGGACTAGTTTCTGCCTTATTCTGGATAACATCCCCAGGACCTAGCCTTGTGACTTGGAACATATGAAGTCCTAAATAAATATGCACTCAAGTAAGACATGATAGAACATATAGAAATGATTGGAAAGCCACATTGATTTAAGATCTAAAGGCTCTAGTGACCCCTCAGAAAGTCAATAAATACCTTAATTTGAAAACAGTGTTTTCCCTTATTTATTCATTGAATGTCTTTTAAAATAAGGCCTTCCAACTTCCCCAAAAATATTTCCAAATGAACAGTTGCATAAGATTATTTTATTAAATGCTAGATTTGTAGAATTTGAAAATAGTGTTCATAATACCATGTGAGAGTTAAAAAAAAATCTAATGAATGTGCTAATTTTTCTTATTTGCTGCAAAAATGGTAGTCAATATTTGTGTCATGCCCATCAGTATGCCTCATATACTTATTTAACATTGATATGTTAAATATAAATAAATATTAAAAGTGTTAGCGGCTACGCATATCTGCATTTTGTATGATTAATTTTCAAAAGAAAAAATTATCAACAACCAAAACACTTCAGAAATGTAGTTCAGAAATGCAAAGAAGCTTTTACTAGATTAACCAACCATGTGAAAATAGCGTCTTTGAACTATAGATATTTTTGCTTAATATGACAGCTAACTAAGCTTCTCTTAAGTACAATTTTTCTACAGAAACTGAAAAGCTTTTCCAACTCATTTATAGATTGGACATTTTTATATATTCAAAGGGAGATGATGTTTGCTTCCTTACCTCTTCAATTTTTGGTGCTTGCACTCCTAAATAAAATAGATTTTTTTCAGGTTAATCGCCTTTAGCCAGAATCTGAACTGTTTCTTGTTAAATTCAATTGCTCTTAGGCTTAAGCTACTTTTTAGATGTCCCCTTTCATAATTAAGATAAAATCCTCAATTAAAATCCTTTCTGAAAGAGTTCTGGTTTACTGTCCGCGTACCAAGGCTATGGAATGTAACCTAATTCACTGTTAGATCTCTAGTGTGCCTGAAAATGTACAATAATTCATATTCATCTGAGTATACTTACCAATTATAAGTTGAACATTTCTTTGAGGCTTAATGACTGTGTTCTTTCTTTTAATACTCATTTTGGAGTTGCAATTCACTTTCCAGTTTTCCTATCCTATCAATTCTAAACTAATCAGCCAATTCACTGTTAATTCCGTTAGGTTTTTATTTTTGAGTTATTCTTAAGAAGGAAGGGAGGTTTGATATGTTATACTTTGTATCTAAGCCTTATCTAAAATATCTGATTAGTGCTTGGAACAAATTATACCACAAGATTCTTACTGTTCCATACCACCACTAAATACAAACAAGGAACTCTAAATATTACTTTTATAACCAAATATTTTTGGTTTCATTCATGTCTGTGCATATGTATCTGAATTTATCTTATTACCAATGAAAATGTTCTTCATTTATGGCAAGTTGTTTGTTGAGCTTTGAAAGCAGGGCATAGGGACCCAAATCATTAGTCATGATTCAGAGAGACCCAAATAAGTGAATCCTTTTGAAAATTGAATCACAGCATGGCCTTTATGATTTTGTTTGTGTGTTAGTACTTTGGGACATCTAAAAGTTTTGGAAAAGTACACAAAGTTTCAGTATTGCAAGCACAATTCACAATGGTGAATCCAGCCGATATATAATCCCAAGAGTGAAAATAAATTAAAATAAAATAAAAGATGATTTCTAACCTAACTTCATACTTCTGTTTATCAGCAAAAAGTACAAGCTTTGTTAAAGCTCAGGGTGTCAATTATCTTACTTTTCTTTGTGTATTTCCTACATAATTAAAAAAAATGTTTAATATTTTAATTTTATCTTTTTAGAGCATTTTGTTGCATCTGCATGAAGTGATTAAAATATTTTTGAACAAAAGGAAAAAGTATTCATGTCTGTATATGGTGTTCAAGTGTTATTCATTCTCTGTAATCATGTTTAGATGGTTTTTCTCCATCTTATCTCTTCTCTTTCTTCCTTGCTTAACTATTTTTGGTCTTTGCCAATATCTTGAAAACTAACTTGGAATTTTTCATAATTTCACTCTTTCAATACAGTGAAACTGTTCTTTCTTTAAGGATCTATGTAGTTCTGTGCATGAAGATAAAATAGATTCCATATAGTTTGGTCTAATAAGTAAACTGCTTATCCAGAAGTAATCCAGGGAATATCATATAATAAAATATGGTAAAAAGAAGGCCATTGTCTTAGATCGGTTTTCCTGGGAAGCAGACTTGGCAAAGGAGGTTAGATGATGGAGTTTTGTTAGGGTGTGCCCTCAAGTTCTATGTGTCACGTCATGGAGATAAGTTGGCCTAGGATGCAGTCACAATGAGAACTTTAGCGGATCTTATGGGACACACTGAAGCTGAGATGATCCTTCAGAGGTTTCCCAGGTTGAGGCAATGAGGTCATGTCTTTATATCCCGGCAGTTACCTATCACTGGATGTGGCCTTCCCAGGGACCAGAGTTTGTCAGTTGAGACCATTCCCAAAGTGAGCTCACAGCTCAGAACTACCAGCCAACAACCTTCCCAAGAGCTGAAGGAATAAATCCTCTAGAACTGAAGGCAGTATCCGGCAGCACAGCATCCACAATAGGCAATATGCCTAATATTATTACCTTGATATAAAATTAAAAGTATCAATAAGTTCTTTCAATTTGATGTATAATTGAAATCACAGGAAAACTAAAAGTTTAGAGTTATTCATATTTGAAAAGAGGGAGAGTATTGTCACCTGAACAGAATTTACGTTTAGTACTTTCTTTCTTTTATTTCTGTGCTTACTCTCCTTTCTTAGTAATCTTTCTCTCTTTTTTTTTCTGATAAATACCCATTATCCTCATATGTTTTCTCTGAATTCATAATCTCTCCTCCTTTACACCCCCAATTATCCTATTTTCTCCAATATCTTAATTTCAAATAGCAGCTTTGGAATAAATAATTCTATTTAACTAAGGTATAAAATATAATGTATATCATTAGCAACTGAATATTTGCCACACAATGAGTTGTTAAATAATTCTTCATGAGGCATTCTCCTGTAAAATGAATGTCTTCCAACCCCATTCATGTCACCTGAACCCTATTCTTGACAACCTGTAATGGGAAAGGCACCCCACTAGTGATTACTTTCCTAATCTCATATGTACCTAATAACCTCTGATTTTACAGATATAAAGGATGAAAGAGTTTAAGTCACTCTTCCAGTAACAGGCTGTTCCAAAACTGCAAGAACCTGTTACTGATCTTTCCATTATGTCTCGATGTTTAATTAGTGTCCCCACGGCTATCACAGTGTCTAGAGAATAAAAAGTCTTTGAAAAATATTTGTTGTTAGAAGTAGACAGAGAGACAGGAATAAACTAAGAAAATGATCTTCAGTAATGGAACACCAGGCAACAAAGCTATCAGAAAAGACAGCTATTTTGTGGTCAAGAATTTAGAACACATTTACTATTATAAAATTTACAATGCATAAAAGTTACATTAAAGGTTATGTAAAGATTATATATTCTGGATTTTAAGTACCCTTAGCAGCAATTAAGAACTTGCAAAGACGTCAGAAGGACTCCTGGTTGTCACTATATTAAGCTTCTGTTGATTCTACGACAAATAAAATAAGTAAATTAGGAAGTAAATGGGAAACAATTACTGATCTTATCTTTCCCTTTAGAAGTAATCTTCTAGAAAGTGAGAAATAGAGCATATCTCTGGTCATGTAAACAGGACTGGATAATTTTAATGAGTCTAGTAATTTTACAACATTGGCTCGCCTTAGGACAATATCATCTGAGTCTTGTACTAACTCTGAGCTTGTTTCCTCCGCTGAAAAGTGAGGTGCTTGCTCTACAGTCTCAGAAGTCTCTCCAAGCACTAACATTCTCTAAATCTATGAATACCCCTTGCTCATTTCCATCTGCATCGTTTCTCACATTTTTATTTCTTTATGTTTGTTTCCCAGTTTATCATGCAGTACTTTTTGCAAACTTACACATTCCTCTGGGTACGTTTTCTCATATATAAGGCACATTTGTGGCTAAAACATCAGAATTATACTTTTGAGAATACCCATATCTTTAGCTTCTAAAATGTTAACATACGTAATCTTGAAATGCTGAGTCAAACCTTGTGAACGATGTCCTGTAAGGTGTATACATTGTATTAACTTCTTGGAATCAAAAAACAAAAATAAGATATTCTGAGTTCCAAAACACTTCTGGCTCTACTGAATTCATGTAAGTTTTATGGACCTGAATATATATTTTACAAAATTGATAAAGAGATTGTTGTTCTTAAGACTGAGATATGGGCTTTTAATTAGAATGGCTTTTACTGCTTTTCACAGGTTTAAAACTTTCAATGAACAAGTACTTTTATTGCTTCATTGACATAAATCATTACTTTTATCATCTCTCATTACTTATTGTTTTAATGCTTTGCTAGTTAATCAGAGGCCCCAGCTTACTATTCTTCCAGTATACAGTGCTAAAACAAACACTTCCACTTGCCCGATATACTACACATTTAATTCTTGATTTAAAAATAAACACTAGGCTAAATAGTGTTTGCAATGACTTTCTAATAGCTTAAGTTAGTTCCGGGTTTTAGACTTTGAATATTTTTTCCTCGTTGCTCTGATCATTCACAATTTTTTCTAGTACTCAGTCCAGTGAGATTTCCAGTTTGAGTGCTAGCGTTAATTTCTGGAACCAGATCCCACTGAGTGCAGAAGGGCCATTTATTGTTACAGAGCAACAAAACCTTGTACCAGAAAAAAATGTTCCCCAGTCCTACATGCTTGCTACAAACTTTCATCTTCCAAAGTGTGCCTTTTGACATAAATAGTTGTGCAAAAATTATGAAGTGCTCCTGAATAAATCTACAATATATTTTTAAAGAATAGTTCTCCCAAAGTAGCCCATGAGGAGAAATATAACAAACAAGCAAGACACTCACTGAAAAGGATGGTCTGAAATGTAATTGAAAATTGTTGTTTCACTGCAGAGAATTTCATAATTAACTCTCCCGGTTATTGCAGTGATTATTCAAGTTTTAATATATTCTAGCAAAAGTCCTTCCAGTACAAGGGTAAGATATTTAAAAATAAGTGGCTGTTGTAGTTTTAAAAACTTTAATATCGTGTTATATTTTGTCATATGAAATCTTGCAAGTGATGTTACCATTACTGCTTTGGCTCCTATTATTTTCCAAAAACTTAAATACTTTTAGATCTTCCAACACAGTACAAGTCTCTCATTTGTAGAAGTGAAGGAAAGAATACGGAGCCTTCCATAGAATTGAATATTGTCTTACTACAGATTGATTCTTCCTCTGAGTTCTAATTTTAGTGATTTCCTTCCTTATGAGTTTGTAGACTATATTAGAAAAAATACCTGCATTTTGGCGTCAGAGTGACTTGGTTTCAAATCTCAATTCCTAGCTGTATAACTTCAGAAAAAATGTCATTTTCTTCATGTGTACAAAGAAAAATAATTGTACCACCTTCATAATACTATGGCTCTGACCGATAAACCAACTGATGCCCAAGAAACACACAGTCTGCTGTCACACCTCAGTAAGTACTGGCTTCTTTTCCACTAAGTGGAAGGAGACACCCTATCTGAGCTATGTAACCTAAGCTCTGAAATTTGTGAAAAAAAGTTTTAACTCTTTTACCAAACAGATATAAGTTTTAAAATTCTTTAATTAATAATAGTAATTTTTAAAAGTATATATTGAATGCTTACTATTTTCCAGACATCACAGAATCAGGGAAGTATCTCCATTAGGGATGAGATATATATATATATATAGATATAGATAGATAGATAGATAGATAGATAGATATACACACACACAAATATGTGTTATATTAGAGGTAAAAGCCAACAAAAGTAAATTTTATTTATTTTCTAGGCTCATACTAGATTTATTAGTACTGATAAGTATCTAGAAACTTCTATCTGAAAAAGAAATGGTACCTCTTTTTGGTGACTAATGATTTTCCATCTTTGCTCATAGTTATCACAAATGACCTGAGATTCATGATATGCAGTCCATGTACGTGTCACAGGTAGGGCAGAAAAATTCCATTGAGAACACTGATATCCTTGTTATTGCAATCTTCTTTTCTTTGCAAGTTCAATTCTACTTTTTCCAAAGAAAAATATATAAATGTTTGAAATATTTTCTACCTAATATCTTCCAGCTCAACCTAGTTTCCCTCTCTGGGCAACAATATTCATTTCTTTGGGTTGTTACTTTTCCTCTTATTAGTTATTTTCAAATAAGATATTTATACTTCCATTTCTTGATTCATCAATTTTAGACATATTTATTTACTTCATCACTTGTTTCCTACTGAAGTGTGGTTTACATGTATTATCACTCCCTTCTTTGCCATATCAGCATTGATAAATCACAGTTTGAATTAAAATGCATTCATTCTTACCATGTTGTGACTATATAATTTGGGTCGCTGCAAATTCAAGGACTCTTTGGTGATTATTTTTCTGCTATATATGTTTTATGTTTATGGAGTTAAAATGTGCCTTTTTAAAATTACTTGCTTGGAATTAGTATTAAAAAGATAGGTATGTGTAGTCTAGAACCTCAGCATCTTGGCCAGTTCCCAAATTCAAACTATTCCTGTGAAAAGCCTCCTTGCTTAGAATGTGGCACTATGGAAGGCCAGTGCTGTTTCCTAATGTGGCTGTGGGCATGAGTACACATGCACATGTGGAATGTGTGGGAGAATGTGTTTTTTTAGAAGTCTCTAACCCCAGTGTTACAGATAGTCTTGGCACCAGCATGACCTATCCTGTATCAGAACCAAGGTATCCAAATCCAGTATTATGACTAGACATAACCATCTGTGATGTGCAAATGAGAAGATGTCACTGCCTACTAGACATCTCCTGAGTTTAGTGTAGTCCCTAAGGAGGCTTGCACTTGAACTGAGTCATCTTACTATTTCCTTGGGAGAGAAGGTAACGTATAGAGAGAGATTGCCCCCTAGAGACAAGGGTTCTAAGGGTCAGACGCAGATGAGGGAGGAGGGTGGGACTCCCTGGGTACACTGGGGCGCCACGCACAGTGACGCTAGGCTTTTGGATAATTGGAACATATTACAAAACATCTAGTCCATATTTTCTCTGTTTGGAAGGAAGCTTAGCAGAGTAGAGACAGAAAGACCCAGTTTTAGACTCTAACCTCATCATTTACTAATTTGTATGACCTTAAGCAAGTCATTTAACTCTATGCCTCAGTTTTCTCATACGTAAAATAAAGGTAATCAGTAATTACCATGTAATTGTAGGTCATTGTAAGAATTCAAAAGTTTGCATATATTTGATTTTGGAATTAGTCAATAAATGAGAATTATATTAATATTGGAAACAAATTTTTAAAAATAAAATTCCTTGCTTGGGTTCAAAGGAACTATCCTTTATGAATTTCAATAAACCAATTTATATATAAGTTGACTATCAATATTTAGTTTCCAGTTCTTAAAGATATCAGATTATCTATCTATCTATCTATCTATCTATCTATCTATCTATCTATCTATTTATCTACCTGTTTTGTTTTCCTGGTGGATTCTCTCTCACCATTCTCTGTCCTCCTACGTCAATCTAAACTGTTTGCTTTCTGGGCTTACTGCAAATTTTACACCCTGAATGTAACTTTCTTGCTTTCTAATGTAGGAAATCTTGGTGCCTAGATCCCATTTCATTTTTCTTGTTTTCTTAAGAATGGGTATATATTAGATCATTTCTGAGCTCTTGCATATTTGAAAATGCTTTTCTCTTGGAAATAGTAATTGAAAGTTTGGCTAGGCATAGGTTGCCAGAATGAAATGCTTCCTCCTTACTAAGAAAGTGTTGCTCTATCATCAACTAGATCCACTGTTGCTGTTGAGTAGTCTAATTTGCTCTTCAATTCTTGGCATATAAATCATTTGTTCTTAGCAGAATAATTTTTGGTGTCCTACTTATCACCTGTCTTCTGAAATTTCACAATCAATTAAATAGGATTGGGTTTTGATTCTCTGTCAGTTTGTCTACTTCCATGAAGGAGAAAGTCATATTAGTTAATTAGTATTAGACTTTTTAACAATTAGATGATAAATAGCTTGCCCCTGTTAACAGAACTACAGAAACTCTTAGAACTAGAACCATAAACAGTCAACCGTGTCTTCTACATTTTAATAACAATAAGATTTTGATTACTCGTTTTACATGTTTTCTTCTGTTAAATGACATTGGCTTTATTTTTATGGTGGTAACATAAAGTTTTCTTTTTAGATGTATTTATATGAGTCAAAAAATGGTCCATAAGCTATATTGAGGAGGAAAAAAGGTGGTAATCATGTATGGCCAAAACCACAAGCTGGTACATGGATTTAGCAAAATGCACAAAAGACAGATGAGAATATTAAAGGTGATGCTAAAAGGTAGTGTTACACTCTGTTACTTCTGTCTCTTTGTGTATAGGCCTAATATGTCCAGTGCTCAAGAGCTATAGGATCTTTCATAACTACTTTTCTGTTTGGTGTAACAGGAGCCCTGTGATTCAGCATCAATATTGTTGTTTGAGTTCCTATAGTTTCTTACCACAAAGATGTAGGGTGCAATTTGCTCAGTATCATTTTGCAACAATGATACTGTGACTTTGAGGATAGTTTCTAGTTACTTCTCTATTTGTTTCTATCACCTAGCTAAATGGGCCCCAAAAGATGGCTTTTATTTGATATCATCTGACCAAATATTTATAAAATGGTGGCCTAAGTGTTGCACTCCTTTGTTTCTTAATATGATGTTCTCAGGGTAGGAATTTTGATCACTCTTCTTTACTCAAAGCCTCTCTGGTGGAGGATAGAGACAGAAAGATGACATGGGCGAGCAGCTGATTATTCATTGTCTGCTCTTTGGCAGAGCTATGAAGTATTGTTCTTTTTGTGAATGTGGACCCAAGATTGATTTTATCTGAGGGTCCATCATCCATCAGATTTTTCCCATGCCTGTGTATTTTAAAAAGGAAAATAGCTGTCATCTGTTTCTGAAACTCTGTTTTCTTTGGTTCAACTAGTTGGATTAGTGATATATTTGAAATCACACTCACAGGAATGACAGGCTACTTTTTTTATTGCACTCACGCCAAAGTTTTAGGCTGCTAATTAGAGGTCTTAAGGCATTTTAATCAACTCTGTTTTATCATATGTGTGGTCAAGCCACTCAGGATGGCTGTTCTCTTGCTTTCTGTACAGCCCCTGCTTGACCGCCGCCTGCTTCACTTACACCCTACTCACATGACTGACCTTCCTGCATACTTGCCCCAGGTCCCAGCTAGTGACTATTCTTACCAAAGGGGCAGTGAGGGGTGTGCCCCTCTGCTAGTTTCCCTGGTAATCAATAAGCCAATCTGAGGACAATTCCCCCTATACCTGGCAATCCCCCTTTCCCCCCTCCCCCTCCTCAGAGTGAAAACTGTTGCCTTGTGCTGCCCACCACTGCACACGGTGGGTGTCACTCTAGGACCTCGCTTCAGACATGTAAGCTCCCTCTAACCGTTAAACCACTGACGTCTCTGTTGCTGACTCTGGGCTCTCTCTTTGGTCTTGAAGCTGGGCAAGTGCAGATCTTGTGGGCCTGTGGGGTGCAGCCCAACATCATGCAAGATACCGTCTTTGGAAACTTAGCTCCCGTCCTGGCAATTTCTAGTATATAGAGTCCTGCATGTGTGTTTTATAATAGTTGAAGGTGCTTTAGCTCCAGTGGGAGAAAAAATGGAGTGTGTGTACACATGTGTTTGTATAGACCTATGAATGTATAAGACTGTTTTGGAAACAGTTAGAAAAGAAACTTCTTGTAATAAATTTCAGCAATCTATACTAATTTAAAGGAAACATTTCCAGAACTGGAATGAATCACAGAGACTTCACATTTAAAAAAAAAAAAATTACAATAGTTTTAAATAATAGCTTGCAATTGTCATTTTTTGTTCAGATACTATGTTAATCATTACTGGCGTGTCACATTCTGGTGTCCATACAATTGAACATCAACACTACTTCCCTATAAACCTGCAAGCATGTATGTTTTAAAGCACTTCGTATAAACTTTTGATCTGGGCTGTATCTTGTTTTAATAATCATTTTCACTTATGAAATAGTGGGAAAGTACACATTCCTCTTAAATTGCTCTAAGATCCACTTCAGTTACATTAGTAAGCTAAAATTTTGGGAGGCTATTTCTCCCTATCAAATATCTTTTGACTTGCTTTTAAAAAGAGAACACCTAGGAGCAAACCTATCAAATAATTTAGCATAATTGTTTTTGATCTTTTTGAGCTAATTTTTGAATGCTATTTGTTCCATATCTGAAAAGAACCAAAGCCTCCAAACAGTATCTTGCAGATATTGAATGCTTCCTCAGGTATTTTGCTAATCTCTGGGTTTAAGAATAACAGGTTTTAACTGGAGATCAGAGGAAACAACCTTGAGAAGAAGTACATAGTGCTCTAGTTAATGGAAATATTTTTCACATTTTATCCACGTGAATAAGATGACCTTAAAACACATCCTGTTTACCACTCCACAATGATAAGAGTTCTACTGAATGACTTTAGGCAACTTAAAAAAAAAAATCAATGAAGTGATCAAAACCTTGTTAGTGGAGAAGTTCCTATCACTAGGCTATGAGGAGAACATTGTCACATTGATATATATGGCTTACTGTAAGTTGAAAGACAATAATGATTTTAATACAGAATTTAATCCTCTGTGGGCCAGGAGAAGGCATTATTAGAAGAATTGAAATACACAGTATTAGATACTTAGTATTTTAAAGCTGACATTTTTTGATAAAAAATGCTGCTTTTTTTTTTCCTTTACTCATTTTATTTTGTTTTTACATGCTCCCAATTTTTGTTTGTTTGTTTTTGCTTTGTGTTGACTTTTTTTTTAATTGTGGTAACAGCATCAAGTTCCAAGAACTTGGAAGGTAGACACATATGTCACTTTTTAAAATATTCTTCGTTCTGACCTAGTGTGTAGCACACTTACCCATGAATATAATGGAGGACTAGAAAGAAACATCTAGATCAATTCCAATCCAAATAGGTGTTCTCTAACTTCAATGTGTGCAACAATCACCTAAGGACTTGTTAAAACAAAAATTGCTGAGCCTACCCCCAGAGTTTCTGATTCAGTTGGTATTGGGTATTTATATTCCTGTTGCTTTCCCAAGTGATGCTGATGCTACTAGTCTATGGGTCACACTTTGAGAACCAGTGACTTAAATATCTTCCTATTCTAGCCATTATTTACCTCTGCCTAAAACACCTATCTCTCCTTACCCTCTTAATTAGCATCTACCCAATATCAAAATTCAACTGAGAAGACACACCTTTTATGGGAAATTTTCTCAAACACCCCCAGCTTAGATTCGATGTCTTTATCTGCCAGATCTATTCAGGAGACAGAATATACATGGTAATTTGAAAATAGAAAATAGAATATAAAGAATACTAATTATTACAGGATTGGAGTAAAGAGGGCTTGGTAGTAAGAGTTAAGGAGAACTCTAAAAAGTGGAGGAATAGCAAAGGTAAGGAACAACCACTGCTCCAAGGGATGTGCTCCACACTATTTCCTCACTAGAGAGGAAATAAACACGGCTCACTGAATAGCATAGAAGTCCCTCTAGACTTGCTAGAAATCTGCCTTCTTAGGTAGCTGTCCACCGGGACGGTGAAGCACACAGAACCTGGGGCTACAGAAAGTGCACATGGTATAGAAGCCTGGTGCTAGAGAACTCACTCCTGCTGCAGGAGCTGGGCACTGGGTATGTAAGAGGAACACACTGGAATAAGGAAGGAAAGCCCCTTCATTTTGCAATACGTCTCCAGCACACACTAGTGACAAAGCTTAACATTGTGCCATCTGAGAAAGAAAAAATGTTTAAAGGACCCGTGTTAATTTGTGCAGAAGAGGCAACGCAGAATAAATCTGGGACTGAGAACCAATACATTGGTGATTGATACAGTACCCCTGGTATTTGATCTGGGGGATACACTATGCACTCAAAAAATATATGTTGAACTGAACTCCCATGATAACTGTGTATGCTTTATTGACACATATAATGGTTCCTTCAGTAGATATTATTGAATATACAATACCACTTGTTACATTATTATTTTAACCCCAGCACTCACTAAGTACCTGGAACATTTTAAGAGCTCAGCAAATATTTATAGAATGCATGATTATCATATAACAGAAGTAAAATGTCAAGTCAAATATTTTGAAATGACTTGGGATGTTTATATTTCAACTCTTTCAGAGAGAGGTAATAAATAAAACTGTAAATAGGTAAAAACATAAGTAGCCATGTCTGTTAGGACTTCTGTGCTATAAAATTTAGTTAAGATTATTTTAAGAACAATACTATAGAAATACTAACAAAAATATCCATAAGTTGACCTATAAATAATTGAATTTGAATTAAAAAAGATATTCATCAAAACAACAATACCCTAGGATGAACTGAAAATTGTACTGTTTTGCCAATTCTTAACTATGACAGCTATGTCTACATACATCAACATATGACATGATTATGATATTAAGAAGAATGAGAAGGATCTTGTAATTCAATCTCCAGAAAATAAAATAAAATGTTGTCATTAAAAAGAAGAGTGCTGCTTCATTTTTTTTGATTGCTGTCAGAGAGAGAGAGAGAGAGAGGAAATCTCATATATTTCATTAGTGGAATAAAATAAATAAGGAAACGTAGAATAATATGTGCTGTATATATGTTCATATATTTTATACATATGTACATATGTATCCCTTTTTACAAAGTGGCACATATATTAACACATTTATAACTACCAAGAGAAATAGGCAATCTTATTAACACCATTTTGCAGATGACACAACTGAGGAACTAAGAGATCAACCACTTGCTCAGAATCACACTAGTAGAAAATAACAGGACTGGGATTTAAACTTGGCACATCGTTGTTATACCCTTTTCTCTTAAACACTACACCATGTACATATATAAAATGAAGGTATAATTGACATACATTATATTAGATTCAGGTGTACAATATAATGATTTGATATTTGTATATATTATAAAATGATCAGCATAGTAAGTCTAGTTACCAGCATCATGATACATAGATAAAGATTTTGTGTGTGTATGATGAGAAATTTTAAACTCTACTCTCTTAGCAATTTTCAAATATGCAATACAGTATTATTAACTATAGTCATCATGTTGTACAGTACATTCCCATGGTGCCCTGGAAATTTGCACCTGTTGTCACCCTTCACTTTTTCGCCAACCCGTCACTTCCAGCATCTGGCAACCACCAACTTGTTCTCTGTATCTATGAGCTTGACATTCCTTTTTTTTAGACTCCACAAGTAAGTGAGATCGTATGGTATTCGTCCTTGTCTGTCTCTCTATCTGACTTATTTGACTGGCATAGTGCCTTCCAGGTCCATCCATGTTGTCACAAATGGCAAGATTTCATTTTTTATGACTGAGTATATTCTGTTGCATATATATATACTACATCTTCTTCGATGGACACTCAGGTTTTTCCCATATCTTGTCTATTGTAAATAATGTTGCAATGAACATGGGTGCATATATCTTTTTGAGTTAGTGTTTTTGTTTTCTTTGGATAAATACTCAGAACAGGAATTTCTGGATCATATTGTAGTTCTATTTTCAATTTGTTGAGGAAACTCCATACTGTTTCCATAGTGGCTGAACCAATTTACATTCCCACCAACAGTGTATGAGGATATCCTCTTCTCCACATCCTTGCCAGAAATTGTTGTCTCTTCCCTTTCTGATAATAGCCATTCTGACAGATGTGATGTGATAGCTCCTTGTGATTTTGATTTGCATTTCCCTGATGATTAGTGATCTTGAGAACCTTTTTATGTACCTGTTGGCCATCTGTTTATCTTCTTTGGAAAAATGTCTATTCGGATCTCTGCCCATTTTTCAATCAGATTGTTTTGCTATTGAGTTTTATGAACTCTTTCGATATTTTGGATATTAACATCTTATCAGATATATGATTTGCAAATATTTTCTCCCATGAGTAAGTTGCCTTTTCATTTTTTTTTTTTTTGATGGTTTCCTTTACAGAATTTTTTTAGTTTGAAGTCTCCACTTGTCTACTTTTGCTTTTGTTACCATTGCTTTTGGTGTCAAATACAAAAAATCATCATAAGATTAAATTTTTTTCTGTAAGTTTTATGGCTTCAGGTCTTATATTCAAATCGTTAACTCATTTTGAGTTAATTTTTGTGTATGTTGTAAGATAGTTGTCCAGTTTCATTCTTTTGCATGTAGCTGTCCAGTTTTTCCCAATACCATTTATTAAAGAGACAGTTCTCTCCTTATTGTATATTCTTAACTCCTTAGTCACAGATTAATTGACCACATGTGAGTGGGTTTACTTCTGAGCTCTTTATTATGTCCCATTGATCTATATGTCTTTTTTTATGCAAGTACCATACTGTTTTGATTATGATAGCTTTGTAATATAGTTTGAAACCAGGGAGCATAATGCCTCCAGCTTTGTTCTTTCTCAAGATTGCTTTCATGATTCGGGATCTTTTGGTTCCATACGAATATTAAGATTATTTATTCTATTTCTGTGAAAAATGCCATTGGAATTTTAGTAGGGATTGCATTACATCTGTAGATTGCTTTGAGTAGTATGGACATATTAATAATATTAATTTTTCCGCTTCATGAGCACAAGATATCTTCCATTTCTTTGTGTCTTCTTCGATTTCTTTCATCAATGTCTAATAGTTTTCAGTCTTTTACTTCCTTGGTTAAATTTATTTCTAGGATTTTATTCTTTTTGATGCAATTGCGAATGGGATTGTTTTCTTAATGTCTCTTTCTGATAGTTCATTGTTAGTATATATAAACATAACAGATTTTTGTATATTGATTTTGTGTTCTGCAACTTCACTGAAATCATTGAGACTTTCAATGGAGTCTTTAGGTTTTCTACATATAATAGCATGCCATCTCCAAATAGTGACAGCTTTATTTCTTTCTTTTCAATTTGGATGCTTTTTATTTTATTTTTCTCGCCAATTTTCTCTGGTTATGTTGAATAATAGTGGCAATTGCAGGCATCCTTGTCATATTCCTGATCTTAGAGAGAAAACTTTCAGCTTTTCAATGTTGAGTATGATGTTAGCTATGGGTTTGTCATATATGACCCATATTATGTTATGTTCCCTCTAGACGCACTTTCCTGAGAATTTTTATCATAAATAGTTGTTGAATTGTGTCAAATGCTTCAAATACTTTTTCTGCATATATTGAGATGGTCATATAATTTTCATCTTTCATTTTTTAATATAGTATAGTATGTTAATTGATTTGCAGATGTTGAACCATCCTTGTATATCTGGAATAAACTCCACTTGATTGTGGTATATTATTCTTTTAATGTATTTTTGAGTTTGGTCTGCCAATATATTGTTGAGGATTTTTACACTGATGTTTATCTGGGTTATTGGCCTGTAGTTTTCTTTTCTTGTGGTACCCTTGTCTGGTTTTGGTATTGGGGTAATACTGGGCTCATAAGATGAGTTTGAAAGTATTCCCTCATATTCTATTTTTCAGAGAAGTTTAACAATTGGTATTCATTCTTCTTTGACTGGTGGAATTCACCAGTGAAGCCATCTGGTCCTGAATTTCATTTGGGAGAGTTTTTCGACTACTATTTCAATCTCCTCACTAGTAATCAGCCTGTTCAGATTTTCTATTTCTTTATGATTCAGTATTAGAAGGTTGTATGTTTCTAGGAAGTTATCCATTTCTTATAGGTTGTCCAATTTGTTGACATATAATTTTTTGTAGTAGTGTCTTATGATACATTATATTTTTACACAAGAACATATGTTAAATAGAAATGCTGTGGCCCTACATAGGTAATTGGTATCTCCTTTCCAAACAGACTAAAGAATTAACTTCTACTTTGGCATGCTAGAGCATTTCTAATCCAGCTCAAATCTTCCTTCCCTTCCATGACCCTTACATAAACTCTATGCTTCTGCCAACCTCATCTTTGTATCATTCTCATGACATATTTTGTCTTTTCCTTTAAATAGATTATTGCTGATACTTCATATTCATGTGTCCACTTCAACTATTTTTCCATAACCAAAAGCTATCAAAACTTTCCTGCACTTCTCAGTCAGCTTATTGTCACCTCCAGTTACTTAGACATGAAATAGTTATACCATTGCTAACTGATGGATCCAACTAAATTTAAACAATCTCTCTCCTCCTTTACCCAATGACCCACAACCTGTTCTTTTTCCATTTTATTATTTTCTCATACTATTCAGGGTCCCTCTTTCACTTACTCATTAAAATTATTCTATGGAATGTACAAGGAGGATTAATCAAGAAATAATTAATGTGGTTCTTATAATCTAACCCCACTGTGATGACTATTTTAATTCAGTCTCGCTCCTTTTCCACTATGGTTACTTCTGTAGTCTCTTAACCCTCTTAACTTACTCCAATCCACAGTCCCTGATCCAGAATGATCTTCTTACATTGCTAAAATATACAAAGTTTCTTTGGTATTTCAATGGAATTTATAATCTTTAATAAGTCATACAAAACCCTGGTCACAGTTTCAGTCTCATCCTGCACTAACTCCCAGTATTCTTTACTCCTGAACTATGTAACCACTTGTAATTCTGCAAAGATGTTCTGCCATTTCTCCTTGATGCCAGGGCACTCTTCAACTTACTTAAATTTCCTCTTTTAATTTCATTTTTTTTTCTAAGTCTTACAAATTTATTCAGGGTCAGCTAATTTAGAAAGTTTATCTTTAGTCTTTGCAAAAATAAAAAATGGGCTGAACGTTTCTACTCCCATATCCCTATATATTTGTATTTATTAATGTGCATTCAGATAGGCATAAAGTAACATGTTAGAACTGATGCATTAAAACAACATTTTTTTCAAATTTACTTTTATCTTGATCTTAAAAGTAACTTACATTAAGTTGTTGCAAATTTCAAAATTATAGAAAGTGTGAGAAAGAAAAATATTTTATATTATCAAGAAAATGAAGCAGTGACTGTTTTCATTTTATTATGTCAATTCCTGGTATTTCTCTATGATGATGTTGCATAATTATTCAAAAAATAATTTATTTGGGGGCTTCCCTGGTGGCGCAGTGGTTGAGAATCTGCCTGCCAATGCTGGGGACACGGGTTCGAGCCCTGGTCTGGGAAGATCCCACATGCCGCAGAGCGGCTAGACCCGTGAGCCACAGTTGCTGAGCCTGCGCGTCTGGAGCTTGTGCTCCGCAACAGGAGAGGCTGCGATAGTGAGAGGCCCGCGCACCGTGATGAAGAGTGGCCCCCACTTGCCGCAACTGGAGAAAGCCCTCGCACAGAAACGAAGACCCAACACAGCCATAAATAAATAAATAAATAAATAAATAAATAATTTAAAAAATTAAAAATAAAAATAAAAATAAAAAAATAATTTATTTGATGTCTGTTAGAATTATCTAATGAATGTGTTATGCCCATATTATTAAGTCTAGATTTTCTATTTTTAAAAACTAATGACAGTAAAATTAAATTTTGCTGAGCATTTACTTTATATGTGGAACTGTAAGGAAAATATTATGTGAATAATCTCATTTAATTCCCACAGTAATCCTATGAAGCTGGTACCATTCTTTCACACCTTTTCTGAAGAAGAAATTAGTCTCAGAGAGATTAAACAGTTCATGCAAGCTTATAGACCAGCAAGTGGGGTGCCAGCATTGAAAATTTTTTTATTCCAGAGGAGATGTTTCTTTTTAACATGAAGACTACAGAGGCTTTTACTTCTTTTTCTCCAGTAGGCTCTGCAAAATGCTGATTATCTGCTTTACTTGTTAGTCCTGGGAATATGTTTGGTTTGTGTGCTTAGCCCTGCAGCTTTTCCTGACTTGCATGCCCTGACCTTTCCTTTCCCTCTCTTTTGTCTAGAATCCTCTCTCACACTGCAGTGATGAAAAACATGATATATTTAACTCCCTTCAGGGGAAAGAAATACTTGTAGATTAGGTTTCAAAGGGAAAAACACAAATAAACAAATAAATAAAAATAAAGTGAAAGTAATCACACGTTGTGAAGTTATATGACACTTCTTCATCGTTCCTTGGCTGAAGAAATACTAGGGGGTTATTATTTAATCATGTAATGACCAATTATATCTAAACTGCATCTTATACTATATTTTTTAAATTTTTTTCCTGTCCTACTAGATTTTTACCTTTTTCAGTCATTATTGTATTTTTAGAACTGAAAAAATGTCAAGCACATAGAATATTCAGGAAATGCTTATGTAAATCAACTAATAAATAAACAAATGGACGGGTCATATTCTGTAAGAAAACATATGCCCCAGCTACTGGGAACCATTAATCTTGCATGGTCATATAGAGGCAGTAAACAGAGGTATCCCATGTTGTGCAACGTCTCCAAAATTCAAAACTCGGAATGACTATATCCTTTCTCAGTCATTACTATAAAAAGGGAAGCTCCTCTGTATGGAAAAACTCCAGTAATAGTTACTCCACTTGCCAAGTCTTGTCCATGAAAGTAGTGGTTAAGAACACCTACAAAATATTCCCCAATAAATGAGTCCATGAATCACTACACTCTCAACGATAGTGATATTTGAGGCTGGATAATTATTTTTGTCGGGGCTGTCCTGTGTAGGACAGTTAGCAGCATCTCTAGCCTCTACGCATTAATGCCAGGACCGTCTCCAGTCTTCACAAATAAAAATGTTTCTAGAGATTGCCAAATGTCCCTAGAGAGGCAAAACCTCAAACTTTAGGTCATCAGAATCACCCAAACTACTTGTGAAAACACAGACCTGGGCCCCATTCCCAGAAGTTCTGATTCAGTAGACGTAGGGTAGAGCCCAAATATTTGCATTTCTAACAACTTCCCATGTGATCTTGGTGTTGAAGCTGCTGGTCCAGTGACCTCACTTTGAGAGTCACCACTCTAAAGAACACTGCATTGTTGCAAAATAATTTTTAAGCCAAAAGGATGATTTGGGAATTTTCTGCATTGACATTCATGTTTGTGTTGGTTTGTTTGGTTTTTACAAAATAGAAATGGTATTAAAACTAAACCTCAGTCTTTAAAATTAAACCACTAATAGTTACATGTTTCATTAGCTCATGATACCTTTCTTATGTATAATACTGTAAGGTGAAATAATGTGAATTCAATTGCACTAAACAGTATGCTTTTCTAAAGCCAAAGTCAAATAAAATTGTGATTCTGCTACAGGCATTCAACAATTTTATCTTTAGCTCTAAATTTAAACTGAACATCAGCAAATATATGCAGTGGCTACCAAGTAGGCATAGAGAAATAATACAAATAGGTTTTTCCCTACATAAGCTTATTCTGCGCATATACTAAGCCATAACTTATTTGGATAATTGAAATCTAATGTCTCTCAAGTCTAAGTTATTCTACAGCATGTGAAAAGTATTAGAAAAAAACATCTGAATAATTTAGTCTAATTAGAGGTATGAAGAATGTTTCTAGAAGCTTTCAGCTATCCATGTAAGTGCTGTGATTCTTCTTCTCCACCTGTCTTTTTAGTCTCAGGTTAAAATGGGATTACCTAAATTAGCATTGTTATAGTTCTAAGTACATTGTAGGCACTGTAAATACATTGTAAATACATTGTAGGCACTTTGTGAGCATGTACTACTATTTTTCTCTTGTTCATAATTTGTTGAATTAACATTGCACAACTAACTCAAATGTAGGAAATCAGTGATGGAAGATATGAATGTGGTTGATGAACTGAATTTACTTCTGCACACATAGAAATTATCAACAATAAAATGTCTTCTCTGTTCTCTTCATTCATTAAGTTGGTATTTATTAATAGCATCCACAATGTGACAGTAAGTAATGACAAAGTCTTTCTTCTCATAGTACTTGCTTTCTGTGTATATGTTAATAAAACAATCAAACAAATCAGTTACATGTGGAAAAGCTTGGCATAGTCAAAAAACTAAAAGGTCAATGTGATTGGAGCCCAGAGATCAAAGGGTAGAGTGAGGCACATGACACTCAAGAAGTTGAGGAAGGGCTGATCTTTAATCCTAAGAGCTTGGGCAATCCATAGAAATATGTTATCACAGCAAATGTCATGAGGAGATTTGAATTTTGAAGACAACTCTTAATACAGTGCAAAGGAGGAACTGGAGGGTACTAGAGTGATTGTGGGAGACTAGTTGGAGGTCTGTCCTTTGGAGTTGAGTGGTAACCATGGGGGTGGGGAAAAATGACACCATTTGAGGAATAAAATTAGCAGCATAAACCCTGTGATAGAATATGGGCCCTGAGGAAAAGGGAAGAAAACAAAGATGCTTTAGCCTTTTAGCACCTATAAAATATTTTGCTTCCTGTAACCTTATTTCAGAGAAGATAAATAATTTGTGTGTTCAACTAAATCTATGTTTTAATTTTCTGGTAACTAAAATTCTTAATACTTTTTAATGACAAACATCTAGGATTTTGCAAGGTGAAGGATACTCCAATTAAAGGAGCTACATGACAAAAGGATAGTAGTGCAGGTAAAAGATTCAATTCTGTAGTAGAAGCTCCTGGTTTTAAAACACGCCATGTTACATGATGTTACACCAAGGACAAACCTACACACTATATTCAGAAAACTTTTTAGTCTGTTTAGACTATTCTGGCTTCCTATTGGCAGATGTACTCTGTCCCATAAGTGAAAAGGTATTTTCTAAACACTGAAGGTGAGTTTATAATAACCCAAGTTAAAGTAATGGAAAGCATTGAATTGATCAACAGGAAACTTGAGAAAGGTTAAAATAGCCTCCATTTTTATGTTGCTGTACAGTAGTGGGTAATGTTAATTGAATTCCCCTTGTGAGATTCTAAGAGATTTTTCCACAGGATCCTATGCTGTATAAAAAGGAAACAATGGCTTGTGGTAAAGTTAATTCACGCTGAGATACATTAACTGCACCACATTATCGGTTGCTAAGAGTGCTATTAACACACATCACCCACTGTGTATATTTGTGAATTAGGAGGTTTCCTTGTTAGTGGAAATGAGACACTTTCCTTGAAAATACCAAGCCCTGTGGATGTTATCTTTTTTTTTAATTTTTTTTTTTTTACTTATTTCTCCCCCCTACCTCCCACCCCCCAACCCTGCTGCTAACAACCACCAGGCTGTTTTCTCTGTATCTATGATCTTTTTTATTTGTTTGTTTTTTAGATTTCACGTGTAAAAGAGATCATAAGTTATTTGTCTTTCTCTGTCTGACTTATCGGTAGATACGGTTTTTAAAAAGCATGAAAGGAGAAAAATACCTTTATTCCATATATGATATGGCTCTTCTCACTTTGGATAAAACACTTTTTACTACTATTTATTTTCTCTTTGTCCTATTTGCTGTTGTTGTTTTGTCTTTTGTTTGTTTGTTTTTTCTTATCTTTTTTTTGTAGTGGTGGTGGAGGAACATTTTAAATAGAGTCACACCATGAAAACACTTGCATTCAAGTTTACTAACCTATTTTGAATATTCTAAAATAACAGCTGCTGGTTACAGAAACATCCCAACTATGGAATCAGAAAATTCAAGATCAGATCCTGGCTGTGGTTCTGCCTCTACATACGTGCCTGTGAAAGTGGGAAAAGGAAGAACAATAGTTATGAAAAGCTTATATAATATGCCAGGCAGTGGGCTTGGCTTCACTTATGTTCTTTCCTTTAAATTAACAGTGACCTATATGTTATGTTTCTCCTCTCTTTAGGACTGAGGAATCTGTGGCTCTGAGAAAGGCAGTTCCTTTACTGATCTATAAAATAAGAGTTACAAGCTAGGTGAATTCTGTGGCCCCTTCATCACAGAACAGTCATACAGACATATTCTCACGCCTTCCCTCACCTTTTCCCACACACATCAACACAGACACTAGCGCTTAAAAAGTTAAAGAAAACAATAAGTATTAGATAACTTCATATTTTTTTATCATTTCCTATTGCAGCAACCTTATGTGAAAGAAATATTTCAGTATTTTGATTGTTTAATTAATCCTCTACTTATAAACTCACGTTATGCATTAATGTTATTCTACCAGATATTTCTTACACTTGATCAAACACCAAAAAGTATAGCACTATAGCACTTAAAAACAATAATTTAAAACTATGTTGCTGACATTTTCACACTACATTTACTTTATTCCAAAAGTGGACCCAGGGTATGAATAGAAATGTAATTCCTCACCAATTACATGGAAACAAAACAACAGTACAATTACATGATTAAAAATGAATTTTATTTATGCTTTTCCATGCATGAAATCTACATACTTCCTGCCTGGTTTGTAAATAGGCTCTGAAGTACTCTTCCGAATGTGTAATAACTTTCACTGGTGAAGTGCTCATAAAATTGTAATTATGTGTGGAAAAAATTAGCTTCCAGAACTCTAAGCTAGAAATGTAGGGAGAGCAACATGAAAGAAATTCAGAAAATGTGTTTTCAATTGCCCACCCTCTGTAAATGGCTATGTCAATGACATAGATTTACGAAGCCACTGGTACAATAGGAATATCTATTTAGTTCATTCATTGATTTTAAAAAAGTATGATAAAGTGGATTCTGGTGGACAAATATACCACTGAGAGTACTTTGCATCATTATTAATCAAACATTTAGGACATATTTAAATATAAAATCTTTCTTTTCTGTTATGTGCATGAAATTTTTACTTACAGGAAATACTTTTTTGTAGGTAAAGAGAAACAAACAAAAACTTCTCTGGGAGATTTTGTCTGGGAAAAATAATAACAATAAGAGTTAATAAAATAAGAAACAATAGTTTATGAGATATAGATAAAATCATCTAAATCAAAACTAAAAGTAGACTATAGAAAACTCTCAGCATTCCACAGCATTCTCCCCGACTTCTTGTGCATATCACTTGTGCCAGAGATAGCTACCTGCTCACCACAAACTGCTTTCTTTTCTTCCTGGGCACAGAAGTAGTCCACATTTTTCAATTTCTCTTTGTTTAAGTTTTGGCTACAGTATAGATGGTAAAATATGAGCAGTGTAATATGTGCGCTTCCAGGCCTGGCTCTTAATCACCCACCACTCTCCTCACCTACCTCCTGCTCCACCTCCTCCTCTGTGAATGGTCCTGTTGCCTCTTTCTCTGTTTTCCTTTTTAATGGCTGGTCATCAAAGTGTGTGTTGGATTAGAAGGCATGTGTTGAAGAAGCAGGCCCACCTGTGTCTTTAAAAAATAAAGTGGATGAACACCACACATCAGCCAATCTAGAATTATCTTGGATTGCCTATGTGAGAAAAATCTTTCAGTTGTACTTAATCCGTTATAACTCTGGAGTTCTAATTTTAAGAAATGAGCCCATACTAGCTAGTAATTAGTATATTTCACTGTTTTTTTGATCAGAATCTAGAGGATACACATAGAAAACATAGTCTAATATTAGAACATCTTCAGAAAACAATGAATAAACAACTATGTATATGTATATATACATGTGCACAATAAATACATAAATGAAACTTCTGTCAATAGAATTAGAAAATAAAGGCATTATCTGGACAATACATATTTCCTTAAGTTTCTAACAGATGACCAAACCTTAAAGAAGTACCAGGAGGCTGTCAGACTGTCCAAAAAGTGTGGCTGTTCATTCATTGCCTAGTCAGAAGACTGATTGAGAAAGCAATGCTCCACTCATCCAGTTTGTCTTTATTTACATAGATGGAAGAGTAAATGATCTGAAGCAACCCAAACAGAGAGCACTGCGTCCAAAACCTAGGTATTTAGCCTATTCTGTGTAATTCAAGAGAAAAGTAATAGAGCAAGCAGTGTTTTTTTTGCTTTTTACTTTAGACCATGTTTTGTCTGTTTCAGTGCTTATTAGCACTTCCACCAAAATTGGTTAAGGAAGGGAATCTGAAAATCCCCACTCACTGGTATTGATCTACTAAACTAGTATTAGTCACATCACCTCTGCTACCTTGCCTGTATGGCCACTCAATATCAATCATATTTTGACTACACCACTCCAAGGCATGGATTCTAATTTGAAAAATGGAACAAATATTGGCAGCAACAGACACTAGACTGCATTACTGAGTGCTGGCAACAGAAAGATGCCTGAAGATGGCGTTTTTAAGACAACATTCAATCCATTTGTTGCTATAAAGAAAACATCTACAGTATTAAGAATTCAGTATTGCAAAAAGCTGAAAAACACTCATTAACTAAAATCAATGCTTTCCTTTTCTTCCAAACAACATTGTTTGCTTTTAGAAAGTGCTGAAATTTTCCACTGTTCACCAAAATGTATCTTTATCCTTTGTCAAATATAAACATTTTGTGAAAGGTCTTGCTTTAGTTAATATTTTAATTGCTGTTTCTAAGAATCTCACAGATTTCAGACAAAAATATTTTTAAAATTTCATTATAACTAATCCTTTTTACAGACTAATATTAGAATATGTAGCTTTTATAAATCAAAATCTTATAGTATCACTGCGTAGTCTTTCTGCTATAATTATACTGCTAGCATAATTGTCCCTATATATCATTTGTTAGTATTTTTGTTGAACACCTACTATATGCAAGAGACTGTGTTAGGTGCTGAGAATATAAAGATAACAAAACACAAACTGATTCCTTATTTGAAAGTGAGCAACACAAATATAAAAGGACTGAGGTGTGACAGTTGCACAGGGGAGGGTCTTATACATGAAAACCAGTCTCAGGATTAAAAAGAGGGTTACTATGCTACAATTTGTGATATGTTCAATTTATATTCTAGAGCTCTGCTTGGACACTGTGTGCCTCATTTGACTCTAGAAAGGAGATAACAAAGAAGGTAGAAGATCAATACTATTGACAATAATTTCAAGTGTTTTATGTAAAATTATAGTCACTCATGACATGTTTCATTTTAATTTGTTAAATTGCCTAACAAATTAAAAATTAGGATTTAATTAAATGTAACTGATACCTGCTATATATGCATACCTATTTGTTTGTTTATTTGTGATTGGTAATCTAAGGCCAAGGCATTCTTTCAATGTCTTGAATAATCAAAAATAAAATATGTTTGAAGAATGAAGTAAATAAGAAAGAGGAAAACAAATGCCGTATGCTAACACATATATATGGAATCTAAAAAAAAAAAAAAAAAAATGGTCATGAAGAACCTAGGGGCAAGACGGGAATAAAGATGCAGACCTACTAGAGCATGGACTTGAGGACACGGGGAGGGGGAAGGGTAAGCTGGGACAAAGTGAGAGAGTGGCATGGACATATATACACTACCAAATGTAAAATAGATAGCTAGTGGGAAGCAGCCGCATAGCACAGGGAGATCAGCTCGGTGCTTTGTGACCACCTAGCCAGGTGGGATAGGGAGGGTGGGAGGGAGGGAGATGCAAGAGGGAAGAGATATGGGGATATATGTATATGTATAGCTGATTCACTTTGTTATACAGCAGACGCTAACACACCATTGTAAAGCAATTATACTCCAATAAAGACGTTAAAAAATAATAATAACTAATTAATTAATTAATTAAAATGTCCACATTGTAAATGAGGGTGATTTGATTTTATTCTTTGTCTATTTCCCATGATAAATCTCTGTGATTCAAAATATTTTGTCTAGGGGGCTCTTAGGTATTTAGTGCCAGTATGAATTTGAGATTCCTTTCTCAAATCCAGGATAACAGACTTGGCTTTCCTATTGCAAACACAATTTCAAGGCACAGAATTAAAGATACGACCAGAATTCTACATCTTTAGAGATTGAACTAAAGATTCTTGTTCTCTTTGTATATTTAAGCCTGTTTGCCTATAAACCATTATTTTCAGGATTTCCCCTTTGACAAGTTCCTGGAAGCAGGAAAGAACTGAACTGTCCCTATTCTCTGCATCATAAATTGTCAGAATTAACTGTGGAATCACATCATTTTTTTGGATGCCACATAAAGTTTTATGTTAACAGTATATTGGAGAGAGCCCCCCATGTTAAATTTTGGGTTTGGGAATGAAACTAGAGTTATTTGACTTCCTTGTTGAAGAAATGAGTATTGAAAAGAGCATAGGTTTGGAATAAGACAGATCTAAGTTCAAATACTATTTTTGCTGCTTATTAGCTGCCTGTTTAAATGATCTGAGTTCTGATGATTAGAAATGAGTTTCATGTGGTGATTGTAAGAATTAATAAGGCAAAATGTACAAAGAGTTTGATATGTAAACATAAATGTTGGTGCCCTCATCCTTTCTGTTTGTTAATCTTCTTTCCTTTCTCTTGATTTCTCACTCTACCTATTTTCAGAAAAAAAATTGTGTACTATTAAATATAATCTCTAAATGTTACGAGGTGTTAGAGAATAGAGTTATGATAATCCATTCTCTCATGACTCCTGTCTTCTCAATTTTATATCTAAGGAAGCATACATACTAGGAACAATAGCAAATTAATGAAAAAATATCTAATTAATTAAATATGAGGTAGTTTTTAATATCCCATGATGTGAGGATTGGTTAGTAACTATATAGTGGCTCCCTGACCCGTCCAGGAAGACTACACATGCTTTCTATTTAATCTTCTCAATCTATGATTGCCTGATACATCTAACTTTTTACCTCTTTACAAATATGTGGTGGAGGTGGAAGAGGCTGCAAAGGACATAGAAAGGATCAGACAGTTTTTGTTTTAGCTATTCAGCCTCCTAAGGAAACATACCCAATGACTGTCCCATTCTCTGCACCTTTACAGTAACATCATGGGCCTTGGATAGGAGTTATAGAGAAAAGGAATTGTTTCTCTATCCTTTCCAAAGTAACAATTTAGGGAGAGGGAAAAATCATCCACTCTCTGTCTATGTTTGTTCACCTTTCGAACTAGTCTAACACTGATAATGGTACCCTATATTGTAGGAGTCAAGAAAGTATAAGTACATTTCTGTTATAGCAAACTTTTATTGCAAAGAGGTTCTGTAAGAGAATCTCATGATAGAAATTTAATTTTTGTAATTTGAGTACCTAAAATGAAACAGGGCTGATATGTTAAATTTTGTAAAGCATAATCAATTGGAAAGAAGCATATTGAAGAGAAAGAAACAACTTTCCCAAACCTGCTTCATCTGCACTCCCACTAGGATGGTTACTTGCCATGTTGATATTTTTTTAATTGTAATAGTCACAATCTTTGTTTATGAAATTGAGCAATTAATCAGTTTTAAATAGGATTTTAGTGTCTTTGCTATAAAATTCACTGAAAACAGTTAAAGAGTAAAAACTTCTTGGTTTAGTTTTTAACAATTTCAACATATTTTTAATAATTTCAACATATTTTTAATATGGGTGAGAATATATGGGCCTAAGTCATCTACTGTATGACTCTGCTATCACTGGATTAATAGAGTAAGGTTCTCAATGAGTTCACCTATGGTACATGGAAATAGTTTTGACATACTGAACACTTTTTTCAGTTCTTTTTGTTTTTTTTGTAATGAGATAAAATTATTTAGTAATTAAGAATCAGGCTTGAGAACAGAACATCAGGGGTCTCCAAATTTTACCATACACCGACTTTGTGACAATGGACAAGTTACCTTTCATTGAATCATGTTTCTCACCTTAAAATGTGATGGCAAGAGGATAAATGTGATAGTCTTGTGAGGATTAAATGAATTAATATAGTAAAGTGCTAGAAATAATGCCTGGGAATATAATGCACACTGTAGATTATAGCAATTCTATTATTAACCAAATTGCTTTGACATTTACTCTTAATGAATTGCATTGATACATGTTTTGTTTTGTCTCCTAGTAGACAATAAGTGTTAAAAGGGCAAGGGTTTGTCCCTGGTGCTATATCATCAGAGTGTGCAAGTGCCTGACACACGTTTAAAAAATATGCTAAATAAGGTAAATGGATAAGTGAATTCAATTTTTTAAAATTGCCTTAAAAGCATGGGGGAGTTATTGCTTACACAATAATAATTTAATATAATTTAATAATTTAATAACAACTGTTTATTAGTCAATTACTATGTGCCTATCTTTGACTTCATTGTTTAATAGAAACCCCACAGGAGCCTTAGAGGTGGTTATCATTACTATCCCCATTTTAGATCTGAGGAATCTGACATTCAAAAAGATGCATAAGTTTTTCAAGATTGCTTATTAAATGTTGAAGCCAGGATTTATGCCCAAGTCAAGTATGATTTATAGACAAAATGTGATTTTGCTTCTTATTGACAGGGAATATGTTCCTTTTCAGATTTCTACAGAGATTTTTATGCTATAAAATATAATAATTGAGTTGAAATTAGAAATTGTCATTTCAAAATAAGTTAAAAAGTTTTCACATATGAATCTTTCAGTTATATCTCAACACACACAGCAAAAGGGACTCATGATGGCAACAAAGGGACAAGCAACTCCTTAAACTTTAAGAAAAGGGCTTTCATTTATTTTCATCCTGGCTGAAGGCCATTTTGAAATAAGTTGGTATGTAGCTCATAAAACTTACAATGAAAAACAACCAAACAATCAGAAGGCCAGGTTGAAATTATCCAGCAGTCAGAACTTTTGTGAAGGAAAAATACACAGTGTACCATCAAATATAGGGTAGAAATGAATTATCTTCTGCCTGATGAGGAAATAAATCAAGTAATATCCATTTATTTATAGATATAATTGATATTTATATATCAAAAAGATACATTTTTCTGATTTTTTCAAGAATGGAAATTTAAACCAAAATAAACTATGTGAGATCCTGGTGCCAAATTTATAACAACATATTTATCAAAAGTTTGTTTGTACTTTATCCCATAGAAAAGGGCTTTATAAAATGATAAAAAGCAGACAGTCACCTTGAAGAGTAAAAAACTGAATGAAAAACAGCCATGGTCAGATATGCCAGCCTAATTGGATTGTTGCCTAATGAATTGCATCAAACTCTTTAAAGTGAAATTTTAGATCAAGAAACATTATTTTTAAGAGAAACTTTAGAAATTATGTAGTAGAAGGATGTTAAACATTTCTAAATCAATTACATTATGACATTAAAATTAAAAACAAATATTCTATAAAGTCATAGAGATTTATGAAAAGATACAAGAAAAATGGTGAGAGTAAAATATATTAATTCAATGTCCAACAAATACTTCATAACTATGATGTGCCAGGCAACATGGCAGGGTAAGATTAATGATTTCTCTCTCTTCAGAGTTTCAGATTATAGATTATAAACTATAAATGAAGATTAGGTGATATTGCCAGTGATTCAAGGTAAGGGAGAGAAGTTACAGAACACCAATGATAAATAGTAAGGCAGGTTTAATTGTAGGGCGCAAAATTCAGAAATTTAGGATAGATTTTTCTGGTTATCTTTTGCTTATTTGCCTGGTATATTTCTTTATTTTCTGTAGGATTATAGGTATCCTTTCAAGGTATGAGCCAAATCTGGGAAAAAAAGAAGGGGCTAATTAATAAGTTGTATATGACTTATGTATACAAACTTTAAATGTCAGTGAACCAACAACTTAACCAAAAGCACTAAAAATAAAGCACCGTTCATGAAATAGCCTCGGTGAATTATAGCAAATATTGGAGTATCACAGTTTCAAAAGTTATTTTATGTACAAAACACTCCAAAATATTTCATGTAAATATTGATAGAATGTAGTTATTTCTATAATTTTTATTCAAAATAAAATGATAGCACTATAGTCTACAAACTAAACTAGTGGTATCTAGAAATATGATGAGGAATAAAAGATAGTTCCTGCCCTTCACATGCTCATATTTCAATCAGAGCATAAAATTACATAGATAGATAGATAGATAGATAGATAGATAGATAGATAGATAGATAATAAAGAGATAGAGACAGACAGTTATGGTACAATTATGTATACATGGACTCAGAGAAAGAGGAGTTTTTAATTGTGCTTGGAGAGGACAGGGAAGACTTCCTAAAGAGTTCCTATATTCCTGAGTGTCAAAGGAAAGGAAACTTTTCAGACAAGTGGTGTAAGAAAAGTGGACTTTCTGGCAGAGGGAACAAGTATTTAAAAATGTATATCAAGTTCAGGGATTATAAATGAGCTTAGAGGAGCAGGATCCCCAGTCCATATAGGAACTTTATAATAACTGAAATTAGAAAATTGGAACTATAAAGCTTTAGATAGACTTGTCCTTACCTTTAAGGAGCTTGGGTGGTTGGAAACACTTGACAGGTTGAGAATGGGTTTTAGAAAGACCACTCTAGCAGCAGTGTGGAGAGTAGTGTGCAAGAGAGAAGAAACTAGAGCCAAATAATCCATTAACAAGACTATTACAATTGTTCAAGAGAAAATTCGAAGAGACATGAAATAAAGCAGTAGTAGTAGAGAATAAGTGAAGGGGATGGGTTACCGTGATTTTAAGAAGTTGGACATGAAAGTACCTGTTTGTCTAATTAGATGTGGGGGTTAAATGAAAAAGAAGAATTTACACAAGTGATTCTAAAACCCTCCTTTCTTCATTAAATACATATTTTAGCACACACAAATTTTACATAGAATTACAGGTAGTTTTCTCATATAATCTGAAACTCAAACTGAATGTATCAATCAGGATTCAACCAGAGGAGCAAAATCAATGATAGTTTATCTCTAATTCTTTCTCTACGTCTATCATCTCTCTATATTATCTATATCTATGTCTACATATACATCTTTGTCCAATGCAAGGAATTAACTAACACAAGCATGGCTGAAGCTGCAGATTATATAGGATAATCTCCCTTCCTTGAAGTTATCTGATTATTGATTTTAACCACAGCTACAAAATACCTTTATAGCAACACTAGATTAATGTTGGATTAAATAACTGGGGATTGTTTGTTTTTTTTGATATTGAGCTGCATGAGCTACTTGTAAATTTTGGAGATTAATCCTTTGTCAGTTGCTTCATTTGCAAATATTTTCTCCCATTCTGAGAGTTGTCTTTTCATCTTGTTTATGTTTTCCTTTGCTGGGCAAAAGCTTTTAAGTTTCATTAGGTCCCATGTGTTTATTTTGTTTTTATTTCCATTTCTTTAGGAGGTGGGTCAAAAAAGATCTTACTGTGATTTATGTCATAGAGGGTTGTGCCTATGTTTTCCTCTAAGAGTTTTACAGTGTCTGGCCTTACATTTATGTCTTTAATCCATTTTGACTTTATTTTTGTGTATGGTGTTAAGGAGTGTTCTAATTTCATTCTTTTACATGTAGCTGTCCAGTTTTCCCAGCACCACTTATTGAAGAGGCTGTCTTTTCTCCATCATATATTCTTGCCTCCTTTATCAAAAATAAGTTGACCATATGTGCGTGGGCTTACCTCTGGGCTTATTTCTGCAGTGTCAGTTGTTACTTCTCCTTTTTCATTTCTAATTCTATTGACTTGAGCCTTCTCCCTTTTTTCCTTGGGTAATATAGTCATTTTCACAATGTTGATTCTTCCAATCCAAGAACATGGTATATCCCTCCATCTCTTTGTATCATCTTTAATTTCTTTCATCAGTGTCTTATAGTTTTCTGCATACAGGTTTTTTGTCTACTTAGGTAGGTTTACTCCTAGGCATTTTATTCTTTTTGTTGCAATCTCTAAAATATACAAGCAGCTCATGCAGCTCAATTTCAAAAAACAAACCACCCAATCCAAAAATGGACGGAAGACCTAAATAGACATTTCTCCAAGGAAGATATACAGATTGTCAACAAACACATGCAAGGATGCTCAACATCACTAATCATTAGAGAAATGCAAATCAAAACAACAATGAGGTATCACCTCATACGAGTCAGAATGGCCATCATCAAAAAATCTATAAACAATAAATGATGGAGAGGGTGTGGAGAAAAGGGAACCCTCTTGCACTGTTGGTGGGAATGTAAATTGATACAGCCACTATGGAGAACAGTATGGAGGTTCCTTAAAAAACTAAAAATAGAACTACCATACAACCCAGCAATCCCACTACTGGGCATATATCCTGAGAAAACCATAATTCAAAAAGAGTCATGTACCACAATGTTCATTGCAGCTCTATTTACAATAGCCAGGACATGGAAGCAACCTAAATGCCCATCAACAGGTGAATGGATAAAGAAGATGTGGCACATATATACAATGGAATATTACTCAGCCATAAAAAGAAACAAAATTAAGTTATTTGTAGTGAGGTAGATGGACCTAGAGTCTGTCATACAGAGTGAAGAAAGTCAGAAAGAGAAAAACAAATACCCTATGCTAACACATATATATGGAATCTAAAAAACAAAAACAAAAAATGGTTGTGAAAAGCCTAGGGGCAGGACAGGAATAAAGACACAGATGTAGAAAATGGACTTGAGGACATGGGGAGGGGGAAGGGGAAGCTGGGGCAAAGTGAGAGAGGGCATGGACATATATACACTTCCAAATGTAAAATAGATAGCCAGTGGGAAGTAGCTGCATAGCACAGGGAGATCAGCTTGGTGCTTTGTGACCACCTAGAGAGGTGAGATGGGGGGGTGAGAGGGAGATGCAAGAGGGAGGGGATATGGGGATATATGTATGCGTATAGCTGATTCACTTTGTTATATAGCAGAAACTAAAACAACATTGTAAAGCAATTATACTCCAATAAAGATGTTAAAAAAGAATAGGATCAATTATCCAAGAAAAAAATAAAATATAAATAAATAAATAAATAACTGGGGATTTAGCCTATCCAAGTTGTCAAAAAGACTACCACACTCATATACAGACCTCAACTTAAAAAAAAAAAAAAAAAATCTTTGTTTTCACAGGATTCCTAGACTTCTTGCTCAGAAAATTGGGATAATCACCCTGTAATTAATCAAAATAAGAGAGGGAAAAAGGAAAAGATTAGTAAATTTTTGGTGAAGATAAAGAGGTGTAAATTGAATTGTTGTTTCTGAAGTTACCATGGAGTGTTAAATATTAAAATATGTTATTTGGTATTTTAAATGAATGTAAAAAATGCTTTTATGACATACTAATATATGAGAAAGAACTTAGCATGCTTTCCTTAAAATAGTGTTGTATGGTAGAGAGTGCAGGCAGGTGATGATGCGAAACCTGAATTCTAGTAGTTGATATTTCACTGGAAAGCTAGTATTTGGGAAAGATATGTAACCTCTCTGGATTTCGCTGTCTTTATCTGTGAAATAAGGAAAACAGACTAGATTGCTCTATCTTCTATTGTAGTATTACATAATGAATGCATTAAAATGATGTTTCCTAATGTAATGATGATCAAAATAATTATCTTCAAATTTGTGGGTGGGTTTGTTATTAACCAACTCTTCATAGATAGCCTACAGTCAGTATTAGATAAAATATATTAAAGTGTGGATATGAAAGAAACAGAGAGGGTTGGGAGTAGAGTGCTTTCTGTGGTTACATCTAGCTATTCAAACATTATTTCTCTTTTCTTTTTAAATTCTAAATTCACTGAACAAAAGGGCATTTAATAATCAAAATTTTGCAGCCATATATTTCTAGGCACTCCCTATTGATCTCACATAATTCTTGTTTCCCCCAAATTGGATTTAAATTTTTTTCTAAACAGGAAAAGGAGGATAAAAAAGATGGATATGAGAAGAAAGGAGAGAGTGAGAGAACGAGGACAAAAAAAATATGAAGGTGAAGCAAAATCAACATTGGTTAGTTGGTTAGTTTTGCTTTTGACAGGCAAAAAAAAATTAATCACTGTAATAATAAATTATTACATCCCATTTAAATCTCCTCTATGTAAAATTTCCTACACCAATGGATTATTGTTGGACTAAATGTATTTTGTGTTTGAGCTGCTGAATTTATACTCTATTCTGCAATCCTATCACCCAGAAGGTGTTTAGTATAATTTCTGGCTGTGTTTGTTTATGAAATATATTGCTCCTAATCCATAGGTCTTAAGTATTGATGATTGCCAACTCCCCAGCTGAGACTTCTCCTTGTCAGATTTGCCACAATAGGTTAACTGGACATTTGAAGGAAGATAAGCTAAGGACTATTACTGAGCAAGAGTATCTTCTTTCTCTTTTTCTAATCAGTTTATCTCGTTTCTCACTATGATTCTTCATCATATCCTAGAGTTAGTTATTAACATTTACACTGAGATTTAATAAGTAAAAAGAAAGTTCTCATCATAGGTTAAAGTATGCAGTTGAGCTAAATTCTCTATGTGGGCTTTGCTCAAAAAATGGATAAACATTAGATTTGATTTAATTATTTTCAAAATATATATTAATGATATTTACTGAGCTGTCTTTTCCAAGTGGCCCAAGTTACTCCCTCATATTTTGTTTGATGATAACCAGAACGCTTTTAGCAAAAAAAATTTTCACATAACCGATCCTGTGCAGACTTTCTCTTGCTTTTCACAATCATGGTTACGATACACCCAATGGCAGTGAGTATTGGCAGCATGATAAAGTGGAAAATTATTTTTTGAATTTTAAGATTTTTTTTGTTTATTCTTGCTTTTCATCTAGGCTACCTTTTTTAAGAATTTAAAAATGTAGTCTATGAATTGGCCTGATCTCTCATCTACTAACAACTTCAGTTTCTTTGCCTAACAAAGGAAATCAAAGATTAAAATGATGCACATTGTAAAAATCATGCTGATTTCACTATAGAATGTATTTCGATTTTCATATATTGCCACCATTTCTTTAAATGTTGTGGGCATTCATTCACAACCTTTAAAATAATGAAGCCCCTTGGTCCTCCATCTTCCATTAACTCTAGTCTGTCATTCAGATTAATTGTAAATAGAATTGGTGATGATATTATCAAAGATTTTACTTGCTTATAGGGACTGATAATTCCTCTGTGATCATCTTTTTGGAGGCTATTCAAAGCTTAATGATTAATCACATTGGCAGCTTAATCATATATAAGGCATTTTAAGATTTAAGTAAGTAGAATTATCTTAGAGATGAACTTGAAAGCTGATTCACTCTCTGAAATAATATTAAACAGACCACATCATCTGTGTGCTACCTACTCATTTTACCACTTGCCACACTCACAGCATAATTAATAACTTTCACATAGTTATTATCTACCTGATTCGTTGTGCAAGTAAACCTTAAGTCAAATTATAAAAATACAAAACAAAACAACAATAACATAAATTAGAAATGATACCAACAAGATCACATCAGTGTAGGAAATAAGCAGTTCCAAAACCACCACAGAAAGTGAGTGAGCCATGATTGAAATACAGGATGGAAATGGCAGCTTTTACATCGCATGATTGGAAGGTTGTCGGGACGAGGTGTAGTTATTGAAAATCTCTCTGCTGCCAACTAGTCAAGATGCCTAAAATTTCTCCATAAAGTTATTTCTTTTAATTAAGACATTATGTCGTCCATAGTCCACTGTATACTTTATTGCTTCTGGAATATAACAGCGATTAACACCTCAGCCTCAATTACTTTAGTTAATGGTTTACACAGGTATTTAGTAACTTTGTTTGATAGTCATTGTTTCTATGGTTGGATTGCCTTATTCTTCTGTATCCTAGACCACATGCTCTGTTTCATAGAGGACACAAACCAAGAGAAATTTCTGCAAGTGTAATTACTTCTTCTAGAAATTGAATTTCTGACATAGAGACCTCTGTTTTTCTCCACTGGTAAACAGTGGAGTGGGCTGTGTTACTAGAAATACACTTTAAGCTTCTTTTAACCTCTTTTTCCTTTATTTCTTTCTCTCTATTTCTTTCAACTGAAGAGCAATATTTGGGCCATGGACCATGTGGCGTCTATTTGGCTACAGAGGGTGACCCAATACAATTAGCTACAAACTACAACTTTATAAAATAAAGTAAAATAACTGGCTCATTGACTCCATCACAAGGGGTAAATCATGCTAGTTGGGTTTATATTTTGGGGGTGGTGCTGGTGCAGAGGGCTGCATGTCCTCGAATAGTTGAACTTGAATTCTAGAAGATGGAAAAATGAACCCGTGGAATATGAATGTTTTTTGAGAGTATATTTATTTTTCTTTGTTCTTTCTTTCTTTCTCTCTCTCTTTCTTTCCTTCTCTCTCTTTCTTTCTTCCTTTCTCTCTCTCTCTTTCTTTCTTTCTCTCTCTCTCTTTCTTTCTTTCTTCCTTCCTTCCTTCCTTTCTTTCTTTCTTTCTTTCTCCCTCTCTCCCTCCCTCCTTCCTTCTCTCCCTTTCTTTCTCTTTCTTTCTTTCTTTCTTTTTCTTTCATCTTTCTATTATATATGTATCATCTATCATTATCCATCTATCTGCCCATCCATCTGTTTATCTATCTATCTATCTATCTATCTATCTATCTATCATCTAGCTAGCTATCTCTTAACTATTTAAAATAAGTTTAGATGTGATTTTACAGCATATGCATGTACTCTGTGAGTCTCACTATGTTATCCCAGTGTGGGGTGGCTGTGTTTTTCACAGGATCATTCCAGCCAAGAGATGTACAACCTTGTGTGATCACATGCTCAAAGCCCAGAGACCAGGAACCTCCACAAATTCTTTAGGTCTGGGTTTCTCAAAGTAGTTTACATTGTGCCACACATAGAAAATAATAAAATGCACTTGGCACAATGGGATAGACTGGACTGGGAACTTTCATTTATAAGAGGTTTGCAGAAAAGGCTCACTTCATTTTCTAATAAAATAAATCCAGTTTTGAAAAATATATTAATATTTAATTTGCTGCGAGTTTTCAAATAAAACACTCCTAAAATTTTAATGAGAAAAATGTGCTTACATCAGTGATCATTGAAGTAGTTATTTATAATACCTGATGAAGATTTTTAATAATGATATCTTGAGAATTTTCAAAAACACTGTTAACGACAAAAAAAGAAAAAGAAAAAGCAAACATAGAAAACCAAAAACTGGGTTACAAAAGCAATTTTAATTTGCAAACAGATCTTTGAAATTATTTCAAAGTTTACACTTTTGAATTTTTATTCAAATAATCTAATAATAATTATTATTTTGCTTTCACTGATAGATGTCTCTAAAGACAGAGGCCGAGGCATCTAGTAAGTGTGAATTTAGCCATCCAGGTGAACTAGCTGGAGCTTTGTCTGTCCCCCACTCTGACTGACTGCTCTTCATCCTGTACATCATGCCCCTCCAGCACCTGTGTTGCAGGAAGGGGGAACCCCTCCAGGGCCCAAGAGTGGGCTCTAACACTCAGAAATGAATTGTCCAAGGAGACAGGTACTGACAAAGCAAGAGACTTTTTTGGGGAGGGGCACCCAGGCAGAGAGCAGCAGGGTAAGGGAACCCTGGAGAGCTGCTCTGCTACGTGGCTCACAGTCTCAAGTATTATAGTAAAGGGGTTAGTTTCCGGGTTGTCTCTGGCCAGTCATCTTGCTTGGCCCATATTTGGTCTGACTCAGAGCCCTCTCTGGTGGCAGGCACAGCTCTCAGCCAAGATGGATTCCAGTGTGAGGGTTTCTGGGAGATTAGGGCAGGACATGTCACTCCTCCCTCCTCCTTTAGGTCCCTCCTGAATTCTTCTGGTTATTTTTCAGTGGCAGTACCTCATTCTTTATTGGGACCTCCTGTTATGAGACAACTCAGGCAAGTGGTTAATGCCTGGCCAAGGCGGGTGGTTTTGGTCAATGGTTCCCTAACACCTGGACCAAGGAACTGTCCAGAAACTCCACAGGGACCTTGTGCACTGATGGACAGAGGCACAAAATGATCCTGGCTGCTGAGGCAGACAGATCCCCTGCTGGGAAGTGTGCAGCACATCCCAGTGGAATAGATGTTGCTCATCCTTCTTCCTGCCTGCTGGGACAGCTGGGAGTGACCTCAGACCCCTGTCAGCTAGGGCCACGCTGAAGAGCACCCAAGGAAGTCAGTGTCTGAGGTTACACCTGTAACCCACTCTGGACAAACTTGAGGGCAATGTTTCACAGAAGAGGAAGCTCTGTCTTATCAATAAACTCTCATGGGAAAACATACTCTGGATGAAAATCAACCAGAACCTTGTTAACATGAGCTCTTATTTTTAAATGCCAGATGTGAGACATCTCTGAAAGAGTATTCTATCTAGGAGAAAGTGGGTACAAATTTTTCATTTAGTCTGGGGGCCAGGAAATTGTCAGTCACATTCCAACTGACTTCAGAAACTGTTTAATCGAAGAGAGCTCCTGGAAAAAGGAGAAATATTTTTTGTAAATTAGCAGCCAGAGTTTTGGCAATTCGGCTTTTATCAAGTGATATGAGGAGGAAGATTTTGAAGGTAAAACCGTGTGTAAGAAGAAATGAAGAGAAAGAAGTGTTGGAGAAAAGGGTATATGAGGGTCACACTGGAAAATTCTTAGTCCTTCCAGGTTTCCTACAATTTCACTGTAAACATCTGAAAATCTATGTCTCAACCCTTCCCTTTTTAGCTCTCTTAAATCTATAATTCCAGATATCAGTTTTGGTGTACCATATAACCTGGCAAAAGAGGAGAAACAAGGAATAAAAAAGGGTGAAAAATTGAAAGATTGTGTTGCATGTTTTTGTTTCTGAAAGTAAAGTACACTGTTTTATTTTCATTTTATCAGTTATTTCTATGATATCACCTTATTTAAAAATTCTTTTTGTTTAGTCTTTTATTCTTCCTCCTTCTCAAACATAGTCTAAATGCTGTCTAAGAATTGACTAAAGATAATTTGAGTTGGATGAAATAGCATTAGAGTTAGCGAAAATGATTCAGCCTTTTGAGTCAGCTGAGTCTAGTGTGAATTCTGTCTCCATCACTTTTAAAAATTTATTACTGGACAAGTTAGGGGTCAGGGTTCTCATTTTGAAAATTGTTCTTATGGACCACCATTCTGAAGGTTAAAAAAGTAAGATGCCTAAAACACACAAGCATGGTGCTATTTCATAATAGGCATCCCCAAATACAGATTTATTCTCCCTTTTCTCTTTGCCTCTCTTCTTATTCTTTGGCTTGGATGACATTTTACCTTGTACTAAGAAAAACACTAATTATGGATAATTGCTTTTTTAACACAATACTCTTGTTCTCAAAACATACTCATCCCTTTACCTTTACACTCTTTATCCTTTCTTGTCCTTGAACGTTTAGTAATATTCTGTAGTTTTTTCTTTTTTTTCTTCTGAACAGGTACAATTTATTTATTTATTTATTTATTTATTTATGTGTACAAGAATGTTTACAGCCCTTTTATTCATAATAACCAAAAACTGGAAATCATAAAAATGTCTGTTGACAGAAGACTGGATAAATAAATGTGGTATAGTCGCACAATGGAATACTAGTCAGCAATAAAAATGAATGAATTGCTTATACGTGGAACAATGTGGATGAATCTTTTTTTTTTTTTTCTGGAAATATGTTTATTTTGCCTTCACTTTAGGAGGATATTTTCACCAGCTATAGAACTCTAAACTGTCTGTTATCTCCTTTCAGCCTTTTAAAACTCTCATTCATCACTTGGCTTTCATCATTTCTGCTGAGAAGTTAGCTTTTAGTCTTATTGTTGCTCCTGAAAGTAATGCATTTTTTTCTCTAATTGCTGTTATGATTTTCCTCTCTTGATTTGATGATGATGTACCAAAGTGTAGTATTTGTTGCCTTTATCCTGCTTGGGGTTATTAGTAATTTTTGATTTTGTGACTCAAATTTCTTTACCCTTTTAGAAAATACTTGGTTATTATCTCTTTCAATATTGCTTCTTCTACATTCTCTCTTTCTTCCCTTCCTGAACCCCTATTATGTTTGCTAGAATATCTCATATGATAAACCATGTCACATGTCTCTGACACTTCCATCCTTTTTGTTCTTTGTGCTTCAGTCAGGATATTTTCCACTGATCCCTCTTCAGCTCACCAGTCCTCTCTTCCGCTGTGTCCAATCTGCTGTTAAACCCCATTTTTGAGTTCAAATTTTGTTTACTATTCTTCTTCAGTTCTAAAATTTCTGTTTGCTTTTTGAAAATATTGATTCCAGTTCTCAACTAAAGTCTTCATTTTTTTCATTTATTTTCTTGATCACATTAATTACAATTCTTTTTCAATCTGTGTGTGATAACTGCAATGATCTGGGACACATGTGAATATATTTCTATTATGCTTTTTTTCTCTTGGCTCTCTTTCTTGGATCCTGGTAATTTTGGATGGGATGCTCATCCCTGTGCCTGAAAGAGGGATCTGGATGAAGTTATTTTCCTCCAGAGAGGATTCACTCTAGGGCCGGCAGGCAGAATGGGTGCAATTTATTTTTAATAGACAGAAAAACAAACTGCTTATGAGAATTAATTGGGAAGAAGAGATCCATTCATCTATTCACTTTTAGGTGATTTTATATATTAATCACCTACTACATTCTAGGCAATGTCCCAGTAGTTGGGACTAATCAGTGAACCTAACCCTGAATTTCTGAAATTTGCATTCTAGAAGGGGAGACAGACCATGAACACATAAGTGTATAATATAATGTTATATAGTGATGAGTGGTATGGAGAAAACTGAATAAGTGCAAAAGGTAGAGAGTGACAAATTTGGAGAGGGCAGGGACTGTTATTGTAGAGAAAGTAGACTGGAAAGAGGTCTTTCTATGATATTTGAGACTGGACATGATGAAGTAAGGAGTGAAACAGGTGAGTTAAAGGCAGATAGGAGGCAAAAATGAATGAAAAACATTCTTTTTCCCCCTCTACCTACCTTAGATTCCTTGGCTGGGGCCTGTGAAGCAAACTGATAAGAGAGAGATTAACAAGAGGAAAAAAAAAACCAGTGTTAATTACATACCTAGGCACTGGTATTCACACAGAAAAATGTGGCTCAAGGCAGTGGTCAAATAATTAAGGCTTATGTTCCATCTTAGGCTAAACAATGGAAAAGGGGTTTTGCTATTCTGGGCAGAGGAGGAAAGTTACAGGAAAGTGATCAACAAAAATGTGGTGAACAAGAGTTGTTTAGTGAAGTTTGTTATGCCGATTTAAGTCAGTGCCTTGCCATTAATAAGAGTTGTTGAGTCTCCCTCTTCTTAGTATGGGAGAGGGAGACACCTTTACAAATAGAAATTGTTCTTTATTTAAACAAAACTAGTGCCCTATATTTAGAGAATTTTCTGGTCTGCTGGTTCTAAATGGCCTTTAGCTCAAAATAATCCATATGCCAAAAAGGTATATTTTGAGGTGACATATTCTGGTACCCATCATTGTAATATTTCACTGCAAAATATTCCATCCAAGTTTTTTTGTATTTTGGTGGAGAATTCAGTATCTAAACCAATATCTAACCAATATCTAAATAGGTAAAATTCCATTATTTTCACAAGGGTTTCTCCAAAATTATAAGCCAGGCTTATAAATCTTACTTTATTAAGCCTAATTAAATATAAAAGTATTCTGAATAAGAAAACAAAAATCTAAAATAATTGCTGGCATACCAGAAATCTTGAGAATGGCTGGGAAAAAAGCGGCAAGAGATTAGTCAGTAAAGTGCAAAAATTCCTCGCTATGAGGTAATATGATACATTTGAAGATGGAGTAGTCGACAATTTTTCTTATTTCTCACTTTATCTATCCCATCAGCTAGTACTGAAATGCCCTGAATATGTGAAAGCATCAATTCCTCCCAGATCTCTTTGCATTGTGCGGCTCAGCAGGTATCTTTTCAAAGGTAAAATGTTCATAGTTGTCATTAACAATAGTGGAGATCTGTGACCATGGTGAGTGCTTCCTTTGTTCCCTCTGGAACTTTCTCTTACAGCTTTTCAATTCTCACTAGTAAAATCGAATCTATCTTTTCCAACTGTTCATCATTGGGTAATTGCATTCCTATTTGGGTAATTATCTCCTTAATGAGAAAATTACAGTTCTTCTTGATTTCTGTCATATTTCTGAGAACCAATTTATTTAGTTCAGTAATAGTAAAGGTCAGCTACCTAGAAATATTTACTTTTTTTAACTCATATCAGTTTCAAACTAATTCATCTGATTTTTAACTAAACTAAATTTCCTCTTTCTAGAAACACTTGATACAATCATCCCTGATTTTATGCTTATAGTCTTTATTTTCAAATTCTGGGGAAACGTTATTCTTTGTGTAACAGGGAAGAGCTAAATCGGACTCCATGTTGGATCTGTTTCTTTGACTTTAACCTTGCTTTTCGTTGCTCTTGTTATTATAATCATACACAATGGCCTGCTTCAGGGAACCCTGCCCCTCTGCCTGAATGTTGAACTAAAGTGCTTTTGTTCAGCTCACAGGGAGACAATCTGACCCTGCCCACCTGTAAATGGCTGCAAGAAAGGAGAAATTAACACATCCCCTCACAGAGGCTCGACATTCCAGGAGATATTTTGCAAGACTGATGACCTTTTTTACTTTCCTTCCTCACCGTCTCTCCCTCTCTATTTTGCCTTTTTACTTTACTTCCCTCTCTGATTCTATAAAAGGAACTGGCATCCAGAACCCATAAGATGGTTATTTTGAGACTTTAGTCTGCCATCTTCTCGGTCTGCCGGCTTTCCGAATAAAGTCATATTCCTTGTCTCAACACCTTGTCTCCGATTTATTGGCCTGTCGTGCGGCGAGCAGAGCAAGCTTGGACTTGGTAACATTTGGATAGTAATCAAACAAATAATTTATTTATTTTGGTTCTAGGTTTTAAATAGTTAATTAAGCATTCCTACTTAGTAACTTGGTAGCTTTGGAGCTAGAAATTAGATGGAAAGCTACTGTGTTCTCGTGTTGTTTTACTTGCAATGGGGGTTGAGGACCTAATAATTTTTCAGACATGTCAGTTGTGAGGAACACAGAACAGAAACTTGTGTGCTCTCAAAATTTCAAAAATGTTTGTATAGTTTTTCACCACATAAAATGTATTTGCATTAATAGTAAAAATATTTATTATATAGTATAGTAATACATTTCTGATGATTGTGGTGTGTGCCTCTTCATCAGAGTAATTCATTAAAACAGTCAATTCCTTTTGAGATAAGATTTAAATTTTTTTACATATATATGACAACTAAAAAATGTTGCTCGCCACCTGGTTCTACAAGAATGAAGTCACTAGACACTGCAGTCCATGACTTTCAACACACCCTGAAAGGAGTTTAGGGTGGTGATCAGGAATGAGGCAGTCTGTGCTCTGGGAAAACTGGCAGAACAAACCTTCGGACAGTTAGATATTTTCAGGAGAAAATTTTATGAACTCAATTTCTTTTATATTCTCATACGTAGAAAAGCACCAAAATCGTTAATGGAGACATCCTCTCCTCGTGATTAGTAGTGACCTTTGACTGAGATATGGGCCTGGTTGCACGCATCCCTTCCCCAAAATCCCATATATACTGATCTCCCCCTTACCTTTTTGGAGCAGTTCCTCAGAGATATCTGAGTGGCTGTCTCTCAAGTCCCAAATAAAGCTAAACTCACAGCTCTCATGTTGTGCATTTTTTTCAGTCGACATATACAAGATATCTTTAAACATTTTTTTTTTAATTAATTAATTAATTAATTTATGGCTGTGTTGGGTCTTCATTTCTGTGCGAGGGCTTTCTCTAGTTGTGGCAAGCGGGGGCCAGTCTTCATCGCGGTGCGCGGGCCTCTCACTATCGCGGCCTCTCTTGTTGCGGAGCACAGGCTCCAGACGCGCAGGCTCAGTAGTTGTGGCTCACGGGCCCAGTTGCTCCGCGGCACGTGGGATCTTCCCAGACCAGGGCTCGAACCCGTGTCCCCTGCATTGGCAGGCAGATTCTCAACCACTGCGCCACCAGGGAAGCCCTAAACATTTTTAAAGATGGTGCAAACTAAAATACAAGTTTCAAATTTTAAATATCATCCAGGATAAATATTAACATTCAGGTGTAAAGTATATGAGATCTTAATTTTTTTGCAACATAAAGTCATAAAAAATAACTTGCTATGCTATTTAAAGGACCGTACATAATGTATATGTATAATGTATATCAGAGTTGCAAAGACAGCAGTCTGAGTCCAATCATACCCATTTGTAGCTTTGTGATCCTGGGCAAATTGTACAACTTCTCTGAGGTTTTGGTTTTGCATTTGTAAAACAGAGATTATAATATCTGCCTAACGGATGGCTGTAAAGATAAAATATGATAAATGTATGTAAGCTGAGCACAAGACTGAGAAACAGTGAACATGCAATAAATTATATTTTGTTCGTTCATTTATTCAACAGATATTTATTTAGAATTTGCAGCTCTTACTAGGTTTAGGAAAAAAATATTGAATATATGCACGACCATGACAAGTTCATGTAGGAGATGAGAGTGGGAAGGACTAGTGTAGGGTTGGAAATTCAAGTTTAAATATGGTAGCCATAGGAGCCTCACTAATAATGAAATGGAGCAGGACCCTATGGTCCTTGGCCCCTATGTCCTCAGCCTGCCTTTTGTCTGTGGAAAAACTTTACCCAAAGAATAAGTTTAATCAGAGAAGTGAGAAAATACAGAAACAAAAGAAGACAGACAAAGGAGACCACATAGTAATAGTTTAGTCATTAAGCATAGTCAAGGACATTAAGTTCCTCCTCAAGGGCTATAGATGATATTCTGACACATATCCTGTGAGCTGTCTTGTAGATACTGAAACCCCCACCAGGTGGAAGAAGTTAAGTACATGATGACCAGACTGTAGCCATGACCTAAGCTGCCACTATTCCAAGAATTGGCCTCAAAGAAATGGGAACAAACCGACCCTGGAACTGAAGAGTAACTGTACTTAAAACAATCAAGATGACGCTGGTCAGACCACCGATGACCAATTTCAAGATGACTGTCAGAGCTGACTGTGCTGTTCCTGCATGTAGCCCCCACCCTCAGCCTATAAAAGCTCTTGCCCACTGGTTGTCAGTGGGGAGGGAGTCGGCCTTTGGACAGGCGTCCACTCTCTCCCTGGTTGTCAACATCCAAAATAAAGCAAACTTTCCTTTCCACCAACCTTGCCTTTTTATTGGCTTTTGAGCAGCGAGCAGCCAGACCCCACTTTCCGTTACAGTAAGATGAAATTTGAGCAAAGACTGGAGTGAGATGAGAATAGAAGTTATGAGAATATATGGGGATGTGAAACTCAAGCAAAAGTAAAATGAAACAAATTCGAGGGTTTTGAGGTGAGAATGCACTCCACATATTTAAGGAGGTCACTGGGTAGTGGGGACTGAGTGAGAGAAGAAAGCAGTAGAATCTAATGCTTACTGAACACTGACAATGTCAGGAATATTCTACGTACTTTATATTTAACTCATTCAATCCTAGAAAAACCCCATTGATACAGGTATTATTACCACCATTATACAGAAGAGAATATGAGGAATACAGGGATTAAATAACACCTGGAATGTGAGGGGCCATAATTTGAACATAAGAAGTCAGGCTTCTGAGCCCATGCACTGAACCACTGCATGGTAGGAGATGGAAATAGAAAGGGGAGGGGAGGAAAGACCATATAAACATATAAGACTTTAATTTGAGATGAGAAGCCACTTAAAGATTTTAAGTAGAGTGTCATGATTAGCCTGAATGGGATGACTCTGCCTACCTTGTTAAGAATGACTGTGGGGTAAAGGGCAGAATCAGGGAGAAAGTTAGGATGCACTTGTAGTAGTAAAAGTGAGCAAGGGTGGTAGTTTAGACAAGAGTGAAGATGATAGTTAAAAAAAAATGGTGAAATAATATTTAGAATCTGTATATATTGTGAAATTAAAGCCAACTGTATTTGCTGAAAGAATGAATGTATGGTATGATGTAGTGTTTTCAAAGATAACTCTGTTTTCTGTCTCAACAACTAGGAGGATAGAGCTGCCATTAATTGAGATGAAGGACAATATCTAGGGAAGAAGGTGAAGAGGCTAGTTTTAAACATGTTATATTTCAGATCCCTATTAGACCTCTAAGGGAGAATATTAAGTGCATTGTAAGATACACAAGTCTGGTTCTTTAGCACATAGATAATATTTAAAGCCATGAAACTGGATGAGATTAATACAAGCAGCAGCATGGATCAAAAAATGCTAAGTCCAAGGGTACATCCAACTTTTAGCAGCAGGGGGATAAGGAGGAAGTAGGAATGAGAATGAGAAAGACTAGCTAGTGAAGTAGAAGGAAAACAAGAGAATTGTGATACCATGCATACCTAATGTAATGTTTCTAGGTAGAGTGATTGTGTTAAATGATGCTGAAAGGTCGCATAAGATGAGCACTGAAAATAAAAGCAGCCATTAGATTTAGCAAGATGAATACTATTTGTAACCCTGAGAATAGTAACTTTGGTGAAATGTTGGAGGCAAGCAAAGATGTATATATGTATGTATATTGAGAGAGAGGGAAAAAGAAAGAAAGACATTTATTGACCAATATTTCAAAAGCACTTTATAGTAATTATGAACATAAATAGTGCAACTATTGTCATATATGAAATCAAGAGGGATTCCTTTATTTTAAAGATGGTATATATAAATATACCATATCATATACCATAAATATATAGCATATATATACCACAAATATATTTTTATGGTGATATGAATTATCCAATAAAAAGAGGGGATTGATAATGCAAGAGAGAAAGAAAAATTCCTAACAAGATGGCCCTAGTTAGGTGAAATCAGATGAGATCTAATGTACTCGTGGATGAGTTTAGGTTACAATCGCAGAGAATTCATATGCAGTAGGAAATGAGAATATGAAGCTAATGTAGGGAGATGAGTTTATGTAGTACTGTGAGTGTGTCGGATTGATGTTCTGATGGTTTTTATTTACTCAGTGACATAAGAGGAAAAAAAAAGGTTATAGGTACATAAAAAATGAGTCTAGAAAGTAAAAACCTAAGAAAAATATTATAATTGCCAAACAAAATTAAGAAACCACTTGAGGTCAGTAGTCTTGAATTTGACATGATAATTGTCTACATGGTTATATGTTTTTCTCCAGCTTTGTTCAGATAAAAGGACTGTTAACTTTTCACCAAAATTCCTTTCATACTAATCAAGCTATGTTATGCAAATGTCCATCCTGCTTAGAGATTTCTTTTTCACAGATTCCATTTTACCTAGGGAATGTAAAAATGTGGCAAAATCTTACCTGGAAATATGAGCAGAAGTGATATGGGAAACTCCTGCCTCACTTGTTTAAAAGAAAATTATTAAACTACACGTCCTCTCCAAATTATACGAAATGAGTCATGGTCATGCCTATTACCCAACTCTAATCAGGAAAGTGAGGATAATGCTATAACAGTGGGAAAGGAGAAAGGGAACCTAGGTCCCTGGTTGTCTGCATGGAGTCCAGAGTCCCTACTAAACTGGACAACTCATCTGGATATCCTTATTTAAGAAAAAAATAAATTTCTATTTTATTTAGGTCTTTATATTTTGGAGGTTGCCTTGTCCAAACAATTTATTCTTTACCCTGGCTAACAGTCAAGTGAGGATGCAAGCTAAAACAAGAGTTTAGTTTTGACCAGATTTGGAGCCTTGCTAAGACATTACAAGAAAACAAGGGTGAAAATATTGCTAAGAGTATATGCATGGGAAGACATAATGATTAACCATGATATTTAAGTTGTGTAAGAAGGAAGTAAGGACATCAGTGAGGGAGAGTGAATTGTAATAGAAACAAGTGATATAGGGTCAAAGCATTGTGGGAGTTAAGTTTCAGAGACAGAGTCTAGAGAGAGAGGAGCTGATGGTAGAGAATGGAATAGTTGAAATTTAAATTTTGGAAAGTTGCAATTATTTGTAATGACAAGGTTTAGATCACAAGCTTGGTGTTACTTAAATTGATGTAGAGTGAATGATAAGAAAAACAAACTGAGAGACAAGACTATAAGAATAAGGATAAGTCTAGACATTGAAAAAGCTAGAATTACAACTGACCAAAGCAGTGTCAGAGACAGTGACATTAAGCCAGGAGATACATTTTCAAAGAATAAGGAGTGACCCAGGGATTGCTTAATGATTTCAAAAGGAGGGAGTAATTATTATTGTATTATGTGTTTCAGCTTAACCCCAATTAACTTAATCATTTCAAATTTCACAACCATGGTGTTCTTGATAATACATCCTTGACTTCATCCAGAAGCCAAGCATTAAGGATATTCCATAACAGAGGGTTAGGCTACACTTGTTCATATTATTACAACTGTGAATTTTGGAGATGTTGCAGTTTGCTGAAATAATGAATATTTATTTTTCTAGCTAGTGTTCTGAGGTGGTTTTACTTTTTTATTTATTTATTTTATTTTATTTTATTTATCTTTTGCCGAAAGCAAATGCCACAGTCAGCAAGCTAAAGGGAATCGTTTGTATCACAGCAGGAAACAGAGGACGAGATAGCAAAAGAACAGTGAAAGCCAACTACAACTTCCTTCCCTCTGATCACTCTCCTTTCATAACTAGAGAGCCTGGCTTATTTATTGGATGCCTTGAAAAAGCAATTCTATTAAAAAAAAAAAATTCTAGCTTAAGAAAAATAATGGATTTTATTTAATTTAAAATATCAGGTACTTGAAACAACATTGTAACTGAAAAATTTTACAGAACTATGGAGCATCCATTCTTATGACAATTTTCTGGTAACTGTTTTTCAGAAAAATGCTAGCACGTTTATGATTGAAAAATGTTTGCATTATTTTTTACCTTCAAAGCATCTAAACTAGCAAAGGGTCTGATTTTCCTCCTGAGACCTGGGGACAATCTCATAATATATTCAAAGCGGGAATATTTGAAATGTGAGTGTGGATTTGGTTTGTGGGAAAGTCTGGAAATTAACAAGTCTTAGATAAATTTAAATACACGTTTGGGGTGCAGATAGTGTGGATGGCTCTTCCAATCCTTTTTTCTCTAAGGAATGGTTTTGCATTAGACAGTACTCTCTCAAATTATCTTATTGTGGAATTCCTGGCCTTCCAAGCATCTCTGCTTCTGAAGTCTAAAATGGGATTCCCAGTTTAGTGTTATTACATATCTAAGAACAACGTTAGAAATTTTAGGTTTTGTACAAAACAAACAGATAATTTGAAGAGAGAAATGGGTAATTTATGTATTTCTTGAACAAATAAGTAGAAATGCAGTCACAGAGGAAGAAGCAGACAGTAAATATGCATCTTTAGGGAAAGTAGACCTACATGAAGCTATATATCCAAAGCAGTCCACAGCTCTTAGTTTAAAATTGTAGGAACAGAAAGAGATTATTGAGACTGTTCACAGTAAAGGAAGAAGATACTGGTATGGTTGCATAATGGAATGATGAATAACAGGTTTGTTTGTTGGAAAGTACAATCAGCTATCAAATAACATATATACGAGCAAAAGTTAAGATGATTGATAATATATAGCAAATGAAAGCTCTTTATAATCTAACAAACCCCCATCCTTAGAATTAAACTGAGTTAACAGACTGTTGTATATTAATCTAAAATTGAACTTGAAAACTATAATCTAACTTAAATAAGTTAATACATATAAAACGTGTAACATAAATGAGCATAACAATAAAATTAACACCTGTAGACTCACAAATCAAAGGAACAATTATGCAAACTTGTAAAGTTCCATGTGTTAAGAAAGAGTAAATGGGCTCAAAATGGAGTCACTGTACTAAACCCACGTCATCAAACTGAGAATTAATACCTAAATTAATTACAATTTCAACCTTTTCCAGGAGTAGAACCTTAAACCAGTCAATGCAGAATTACCTGGTTACCACTAGTGAGGTAACCTGCCTGATAGTCCCCTGCCTTCACCCAAAGGAAGGTGACCTTGCCTAATATAATCCACTCTTTGCTAGTAACTTCCTTGTCCTGTTTCCTTTATACAGCTTCTTGGAGCTCCTTTCTATTTGTTAGATGGAATGTTGCCCAATTCATAAATCATTGAATAAAGCCAATTAGATCTATAAATATATTCAGTTGAATTTTGTTTTTTAACACCTGCCTGTCCCCTGATGGCCTTAACTCTTCTCCAAAGACAACACCGAATACTGATTTAAGCTTATTTTTTAAATCATTCTCTTGGGTTTTTTTTGTTTCTTTTGTTTTGTTTTGTTTTCATTTTTACCAGGTATATATGTATCTATAAACAATATATAGTTTCTGTTTGTTTTCCTGAGACCTGCTTTTTTAACTCATTCATATTCTAATAGTCATCTATCATGTGCATAACTGCTGTTCCTTCATTCTAACTATCACAGAATTTTCAATTTTTTGAATATACCGCAATGTATTTACCCATCCTTTTGTTCTGTAAGCTGATGGGGTAAGGAGTCCCTGGAGAAAGAGAAGCAGGCATGGCTTTATGACATAAGAGACACCAATTTTGACCTAAGCCATTTTGTGATCTAAGCCTGGCTACAGTGCTTATCCTTGAACAGGTTTCAGTAATTGCTGATCTTAAGGGAACAAAAGAATGCAAGAACAAATGACTGTTATCAGGCAAGAGAAGTAACAATAACAAAGATAATATATCAGTTGTAAAGACTCCCTATTCTGTTTCAATGGTAAAGATTAGCCTGAAGTGCTCAACCACCAGATCACTTGGAACCTAGAGACTGATGATGTTGACCTTTTTTGACCCCGGTGATTTCAATCAACTAAAGCTTGGACTCTGTCAACCTTTGCCCAAATTCTATGACACCACTCATGCCCCTTCATGAATATGCATGTACCCTTTGCTTAAAAATAACCCAATTTGGGGCTTCCCTGGTGGTGCTGTGGTTGAGAATCCACCTGCCTGTGCAGGAGACACTGGTTCGATCCCTGATCTGGGAAGATCCGGCGTGCCGCGGAGCAACTAAGCCTGTGTGCCACAACTACTGAGCCCACATGCCACAACTACTGAAGCCCACGTGCCTAGAGCCCGTGCTCCGCAACAAGAGAAGCCACCACAGTGAGAAGTCCACAAACCGCAATGAAGAGTAGCCCCCACTCACCGCAACCAGAGAAAAGCCCGCGCGCAGCAACGAAGACCCAATGCAGCCAGAAGCAATAAATAAATAAAATAAATAAATTTACAAAAAAAATAAAAATAAAAAAATTACCCTATTTTGCTATTGGGAAACCCTGCTCTGGGAAAGATCCCTGGTGCTCTCCTTAATTGCTGCAAGTAATAAATCCTTCCTTCTCCCATTCCTTGCCTAGGCTGTGTCTTTTGGGTCAACATCCACCAAGGGGCTGAAACTGAGTGGGACCCTATGGGGCTCCTGGGCATGAAAGCCTTTCTGTGTCCCCCATATATTTGACCTTCCCTGCGTTCCAAAGGGCAGGTTCGAACAGTTGTTGATCAGGGAAGGGAGGGATCCAGAGACAAGGGAGGAGCATTCAAAAAATAATAGTGCAGTCTTGGTGCAGGGTTCTGGTTCCACCTCAAGGAATACACATAACAATATCTTTGAGCTCTACAGAACTAAAACTCCCAACAAATGGAAGATGTTAACTACTTGATGACGTATTTTTCATTCCAGAGAAGATCACAGTTTGATAACATTGAGAAAAAGAGAAGCTCATCAGGAGACCACCTGAGGCCAGATCAAAGCAGTGCAGACCCTGAACACAACCCGATCCTTAACAGCAACCCTGCCCTTGAACCATTGCTATAAAACTCCTCATCAAATCCCCCGGGTTGGGACACACAGTTTTTTATACACAAGCCTGCTCCGTCCCCCCTTTGCCTGGCAAAGCAATAAAGTTATTCTTTTCTACTTCACCCAAAACTCTGTCTCTGAGATTCAATTCAACAGCAGTGCACAGAGAGTTTTCAGCATCAGGGCAAACCTAGTTTTCAGGTAACAGTTGGACATTTGGGTTAGATTTTTATTTTTTTTGCTATTACAAACTCATTCATTATTGTGTTTGCCTTCTGGTGTCCATGTGCAAGAGTCTCTAAAGTGTATACCTTCAATCGAGTGGATTGATAGGTTATATGATCTGGAATATAGAACTTTACAAAAGATACCAAGTAATTTTGTAAATTGTTTTTAATAATTTCACTTCTACCAGTACTGATATCACCATGGCCATTACATCATATATTTGAAAACATCTGGTATTATTAGAAATTTAAAATTTTTTACCGATCTATTGTATTTTAAATTGTCTCATTGTAGTTTTAATTTAAAATATAAAATATATTCTGTCATCAGTGATGATTCCCCTTCTCTATAATGGTTACTGTCATTGCATTCTTTTTATTGGCTTGATTATTATCTTTTTCTTAGGAATTTTAGGAGTAATTTCTCAATTCTAATCCTTCACGAAATGTACGGAAAATATTTTTTCCAATGTGTGATTTGTGTTTTAATTTGGAATCCAAATACATAGTGTAATGATGTCTATGTTTAAATAAATTAAAATGGCTATTAAAAATTTACTAGTAACAGGAGACATAAAAATGGGGCAAAATTTAAAAAATCAAAAACAAAAAATATACTCAAATCCTCAAAAAGAAAAATAAAATAAAATAATTTACTCATTTGAATGCTAAACCACGGTGTAAATCCACAGTTAAAAAAAAAAAATTGGTAAACCAGTTATTCAATCTAAAGAAAGTACAGAGATGAGGCATAATACACAGAACATGAAACAAGAACAGCTAAAAAATTTCAACCTAAAAATAAATAGGGTTTCAGAGGAAAGAAAATAGCATAGTGAGGAGGTAATATTCAAGGGGACAGTGGCTGAGACTTTTCTAAAATTAAAGGAATGAATCCTTAAAAATCTGGAATCTTTTCTTATAATGTTAGAATGGTTAACCCTTTTGCTGAGAGATCTTGATAGCATTATAAAGCGCTGAAGAAGTGTGAAGACCCACATGATTTTAGAACTGTGTGGGACCTTAGAAATTAAAGAGTTCCAAACCCTCATTCTATCAGTGACTGTTATACATATTGAGGCATATGACCAGGTCCACTCAGTACAGGCATGTAGAGCAAGGACTGCATAACTTCAGGAGTTTCCATTTACATTGACTTCAGTGATGTGAACTGCATTGGCTAGTCAATGCATTGGCTCATCAGCCACTAGGAATGCCCAAGGTCATTAAAACATAACCAGAGATATAACTCATGTTGCTATTTCATTCTCCTAAAACAACATTGTCTTCTCAAAGACCATAAATATTAACCAGATATAGTTGTTAAAACACACACACACAGATTGAAATCTTACACTTGGTGTGACAAGAAATAATTTTGAAAGAAAGGAATCATGATTTGTCTTCATCCCGCTTAATCTTACCTTTGTCAATTGAAGCCTTGTTTGAAACAGAGTTTGCACCATAGTTTTATTAAGCCTCTACGTCCTAGGTGGGAAAATTCAAGCTTATAAGTGGAAAACTATCAGTGCTATTGATTGGGTCATCTAGCCCCAGAGAATTACTAAATATGTTATTTCTCAGGTCTGTCTCCAGGACTTGTTCCATGGAAGTATCTTCTTTCCTTCACAAAAGGAAGAAGTTCTGCTTGTTTCAGAGACATGATATTTTGTTGTTTTTTCAGTAACTGAGAAATCAAAGAGACAAATTACTAACTCAAAAAAAAAAGAAAAGTGAGTGAGAGAGAGAGAGCAATTTAATTTTGAAACTAGTAGAAGAGTTTAGAAAGGCATGGAGAAATGAACATTTTTCTTCTGACTTTGTCTGATATATTTCCATGATTGCTTTGTATAAGGTTTTGTATCTCTACTTTGCCATAGATCTTGTTCACAAGATAAAAAGATAAATCATTTTTTGTCTCTATTGTAGGTCCCTGTCATGCCATGCAAAGTTTATTAACCCTGATTTTTCTTCTCTAGATGTATAATAGACAATTATATAAAAGGAGATATCAATTTTATGACTTAAGGGCTCAGCTTTAGCCACTAAATAACAATGTTTTTGTTCACTTTTGGATGTTATTGATGGGAGACGTGGAGGAGTTCTTCCCCTTGCTCTTAAGCTACTTACCTGCATTTAATACCCTATGCAACTTGAATAACCTTAGCATTTTGTAAAGTCTTTATGACATACTCCTTTGTCACCCAACTTCCATATTAAAGTTCAAATTAAAGCTAGTTAAATAAGAAGGGAGGGCAGAGTTCCTTTATCCTTTGTACTCTGTCCTTTGAACTTGAAACCAAATTCAATTGCCTGTTGTCTGCTTGCTGTGAGGTAACCTCAAAGGCAAAGTCGTTCAAATGACTGGTTTTCCAGGTTACTTCTTAATGGTACTGCCTAACCTCTTACACCCATGCTGTATGGCCTTTGTACAATTGGTTTAATGAGTATATCCTCTAATTTCCCCGCGAAGTGACTTTTCTTCTAGAACATTAAGGATTTTAAGAGGTTAGTCAAACTTTTGAACTAAAAATCTGTCCTTGAATTAAGAATGTGTGTATCCTGCTCTATATATTATTTATTCATTTCTAATGGGGTGATTCCTGATGGAAACCTTTGAAAAATTGTTTTCATTATTGAAGAGCAAAATGTTGTTTTTTTCTAGGTTGTAAGTGTGGTTTCTTTCTTCATTTGTTTATGTTATTTTGCCTTTATGATTCTCACCCCCTAGTTCTACAGAACAAACAAGGAGGCAGGCAGAGAGTTAGGGAAAAATATTTACTCAGTACCCACCAAAAGCCAGGCACTGTCACGGGAAGGACTCAGGCAATAATCACATAAATTAATAAGAAGAATATTTAAAATGCTGGGAATGGCAACAAAGAAAATAAATAGAATAATAACAGTTGTGATGGGACTGAGGGGGCATGAATTTGGATAGGGAATTCACTGAAGGCTCTCTGAGAAAACTGACACTTTGCAAAGTCCTAACTGATGAGAAAGAGGCAACCATGTAAGAATCTAAGAGGAAAAGAAGGAAAAAAGTAGAAGAAAAGAGGCAACCATGTAAGAATCTAAGAGGAAAAGAAGGAAAAAAGTAGAAGAAAAATAAAAGAGGTTCAGATTATGCAATAACCTTGAAGACTGGCAAAGAATACGGGATTTCACTGGGAAATAATAAAAGGCATTAACAAAGAGGTGAGTCATATTTTAGAGAGTGTGACTACTTTCTAAAGAAAGGTGACTAATCTCCAAGAGAAACACAGCTGGACACTAGTTAAAGCAGTAAAGGCAGATTTCATTCAGTAACTGGTGCAGTTGAAGAAAGAGACTTCTGCAGTAAGAAAATTGAGCTCACCTCCAAACACAACAAAGACAATTGGGGATTGATAGCCAACAAGGCAAGTGAGAAAGTCAGTGGATGGAAAATTACTAAGAGGAGACATCAAGAATAGGAAGATTCTTGCTGAACTGACCTAAGGAGATTCTCACTAAAGACAGGCCAAGGTCTTATACATCAAGGTGAGGGATAATGAACTTGATCAGATATCAAATACCAAGGGTGAGGGATTCTTGCCAAGTTGACTTAGCAAGATTCTTTGCTAAAACTTGCTTCAGTAGACCAAGGACAGGGCCGAAGGATGAGACCTAGTCCAAAAGAAGGCTCAGAGGAGACTGTCTAATTTGGTCAAGAAGAGAGTCTCTGTCAAAATCTCTGGGTAGAGAATGTACTTTAAGGGGGCTAAAGAGCCAAGGGAAAGAAACTTATTAGGAGACTATTATGTTAGTCTAGGTGAGAGATAATAGTAGCTTTAGCAGAGAAAATGGGAAGAAATTGTTGTTTGGGGATATACTTTTCAAGGTAAACCTGGCTGAACTTACCATCAGAAAGGAGTGAATCCAACGAGATCATGCAGCCTTCTCAGCTTTTAGGCTGAGCAACTGTGTGGAAATAGCGTCAATTACAGTGATGGGTAGATTTACAGAGGGATGGCAGGTGTGGGGTGTGCAGGTCGATCAATAGTCCTTTTGGGGCAGATAATGTTGGAGATACTGTCCAAAAACTCAAAGTTCAGTTTGTAGCTGAAGGGTTAGAGCAGGGCTGGGGATGCCGAGAGGAGCCTTCAACAGAGATGGGTTGAAAGCCATGGAACTAGATGGAATCAATTGAGCAAAAAGCAGAAGGTGATGCAGTTTGCACTTTGCTCATTAAGAATCAAGAAAGTACTTGAAGCCCCCACAATAAATACTCTGACATAATCACCATGTAGGGAATATATATAGAATGATGTAATAGGCTGGTATATTCCATATGATTGTACAGAGGTAAGTGGCCACTTTATATTTTTCCACAAGGGAAGAAGGAGCAGGGAACTAATACATTGAATATCTACTCTGTCATGACTGTGATAAAAGTTTCTCATAATTGTCTCATTTAATTGTCTCCATGAAGTAGTTATCATTTTCATTTTTGAGAGGAGTAAACCAAGAAATGTGACCACTTTCTGACAACAACACTGCAGGGTCAGGATTCGAACCCACGTTTTTCTGGTTAAAAAGTTTGTGCAGAACTCATCTTTTAAAAATCTCTTGAATCTTATGCAGATGGGGATAAATTACTACTACCCCCAGCATATAAAATTTAAATGCTCAGAGTGATTTGTCCTCTCAATTATAAATAGCTAAAACAAAGATCCATAGGACAGAAAAGACTGGCTTTCAGCCTAGCCTTTAATTCCAGTGAATTCCTCCAAGGCACTCTATCTTACCCCAAATTTCCTTGATATGGCCAGAGAAGTTGGGAGCATTGCATAGAAGGTGATGTTGAAAGATGGAAAGCTTTACTACAGTTTAAGATTCCATCCTGGATACACATATATCCTTCCAAATTAATGAGGACTTTGGTTATGCAAAACAAAATGCCTGATTTCCCTGTTTTATGGCTCATTATGTTGCACATTAACGAGTTATCTATGGGCATTTGTTTTATCAGAGTTTGTGAGAAGTTGGCCAGCCACTGTGCTGTTATTCTGTATCTCAGCATCCTTTTCTCAGAGGTACATAACAGGACTGACATTTACTTTGGATTCATAATCAATTGATAGTTTATATAATTGATTTCTATTCCCTAGAACTGCTTTTCCTATTGAGAGTGTCTGACCTTGAGGTGTCTTTGTCATTCTACGCTAAGAGTCAATAAACATTTCTTCAAATAACGCAGATTGAGGGGAGGGGTATGTGTGTTTGTGTGTGTGTGTGTGTGTGTGTGTGTGTGTGTGTAAAGGGATGGGAAGCTAACTAAATACAACATCTAAATTTTTGTTTTTAACCCAATTCATTAGTTGCTTTGATACTGGGTTAACACTGGGTGAGATCTTCATTTTGTACTTGAATTCTTAAATATTGCCACTATTTTTTTTCTTTTTTGGTGAGAACATTTAAGTTCCACTCTCTTAGCAAATTTCAAATATATGATGTGGTGTTATTAACTAATAGTCATGTTTTACATTAGGTCCTCAGAACTTATTCATCTTATAACTGAAAGTTTTTTGCTTTTATCAACCTCTCTATTTTCCCCACTCCCAACCCATCACCACCTTTCTACTGTTTCTATACGTTTGACTTTTTTCTTTTTTAGATACCATATATAAGTGATACCATGCAGTGTTTGTCTTTCTCACTATCCTTAACCCAGGTCACCAAACAGATAACTTATTTTAAATAAGATAATTCACTTAAAGTATTTAGAAGAGTAGCTGGTGCATACCGAATACATGTGAAGACAAAATAAATTGTGGGAGTGGGCCACATGAAAAATTGGGTACAGGGTTCAATGCAGAGAGAACAGCAAGCATGAAAGCCCTAAGGCAGAAGGACACTTGGCTTTTTTTTTTTTTTAATATTTTATTTATTTATTTATTTGGCTGTGCCAGGTCTTAGTTGTGGCATGCAGGATCTTCAGTTGCAACATGCGGGATCTAGTTCCCTGACCAGGGATTGAAGCCAGCCCCCCTGCATTGGGAGCACGGCGTCTTAACCACTGGACCATTAGGGAAGTCCCCCAATAAAGGGATTTATTATCTTATATAACCAGAGTCTTAAATCAGGGCATCTCTGTAACTTGTAAAAGTAAGTGGCTCAACAATGTTATCAAGGATCCAGGTCTTTTCTATCTTGCTATCTACCAGTCCCAGCTTCTTTTTTCATCGTACTTATCACCATTTGAGACAATATGACATAGGGGTTAACATAGACTCTGAAGCCAAACTGCCTGAATTTGAAACCTGGCTACCACTTTACTAGGTGTTGAGTTAAACTACTCAATCTCTCAGTTTCCGTATCTGTAAAATGGGGATGATTATTATAGTGTTACCTACCTCAGAGGGTTACCTTGAGGATTGAGTGAGTTGCTGTGAGGATTAAATATGTAAAATGCTTAAGCAGCCTAAATGCCCATTGACAGACGAATGGATAAAGAAGATGTGGCGCATATATACAATGGAATACTACTCGGCCAAAAAAAGGAACGAAATTGGGTCACCTGTAGAGACCTGGATGGACCTAGAGACTGTCATACAGAGTGAAGCAAGTCAGAAAGAGAAAAACAAATATCACATGTCAACGCATATATGTGGAATCTAGAAAAATGGTACAGATGAACCAGTTTGCAAGGCAGAAATAGAGACACAGATGCAGAGAACACCAAGGGCGGAAAGGGGTATGAACTGGGAGATTGGGATTGACACATATACACTAATATGCACAAAATAGATAAGTAATAAGAATCTGCTGTATAAAAATAAAAATAAATAAAAATCAAAAAAGAAAAAAAGAAACTATAGATTTAGCAGGGCCTCCAAAAAATTAATAAATCTGTAAAATGCTTGAAACAGCTACCCTAGTTCTAGTTCATTCCTCAGGCTCAGCTGTATCCTGGAGACATTCCTGTATCCTTTTAATAAATTCCCCTTTCTCATTTAAACCCTTTATTTCTGGGGTTCTCCACGGAGCTCCCCGCTGTCATTTTGCTTTGGCGCCATCTGGCGCCCAAAAGGAAGTGATGCGCCTGCGCTCTCCACTCTCTGCCTTTTGTCTCTTCCCTTGGTCGAATCTGGTGCCTGTACCTTTAAGATGCTTGGTCAAGACTGAAGAATTCGGGGGCCGGCGCCAGACACTTGGCATTTTAAAGTAGCAGCATGAGGGAGAGTATGGCTGAGACAGATTTAGAGATAGGAGAGTAGAGATTACATTTGGAGTGTTAGTCAGGGGCCAGATGATGTACAAATTTTAGTCCAGGGTAAAGACTTTGGGTTTTGCTCTAAGAGTGATAAGAAGTTCTAAGTGAGATTGGAGGGTTTTGATCAGGGAAATGACAGAATTTGACCTGTAACTTTTTAAAGCAACTACTACTTAACTATTGACACAATTAATATATATATGTATACTGGATGCACACATACACATTTATCTGTCTATATACCTGATATACATAGGGCACATATATTACTGATTTATATAAAATATATAAAGATATGTGAGTCTATATAATATGTAATGTATAAATATACATGGTCATATATATATATAAATATATAAAACATATCTTATTCCATTTTGGGACCAACATTGTGTATCAACTCTGAAGACATAGAAAATTGTCCTGAATTTCAAGACATTTACAATCTAAGCCAGCCAGCAAGCAAGCAAGCAAGATCTATCTTTGAAACAGACAAGCATGTATTTACTTGGCTTATTTAACTTAGTTTTCTCTCTTAGTGATCTTGGGTCTATCGCTCATAAATGGTATAATTTTGGATATAGTGTTTAGGGTCACTGAGGCTTTCTTTTCCATGAAGTAACACAAATAACAATAGCTATTTCAGACAATAATAATATATTGGAAGGCAGGGGCTCCAAGGCACACTTGCCAAAGATAAGACCACATGAGATCTTTGTGGGGGGAAAAAGTATACAAAATATACAAAGTAGCAATCCAGTGTGTGGAAAGGAGTTCAGTTATTATTAATAAAATATTTTGGAAATTAGTATATTTGAAAAAAAAAGGAAAGTGGGAAAGAAGAAAAAAGGAAGTGAGGGAGGGAAATTAAGCCTATTTTATAAATATTTGCTGAATTTGCATTATAACTGTAGAGTAGTAATAGCTGATAGTGAGTGCTTTCAAAGTGCCATACATTAAAGTATTGTATACATATTAAGTTCATCTTCAAAACTTTTGTATGAGATAAGTAAGTAGTGTTTTTATTTGCACTTTACAGAAAGGAAAGTTAAGGCCTAGATTTTAGATAACTTGTCTCAGGTCACACTGTAAATGATCTTGGTGCAGCTCTGTAGCAACATGGCAATATTAACAAAGTTGTGTTGCATCCAGTTGCCAGCTCTGCTAATAACCCTCTGAGCCTCTACTTCCTCTTCTTTAACATGGAGTTTTGATAAGGACCTCGTAACTGCAAAGATGCTGGGCCAAAACATTCTGGTGTTCAAAAATAGTAATTTTCTGTGCTCAGTTAATAATTCACCAAATATGATATATTGCCTAATATATATTATACATTCAATATTTTGCTAGTTCTTACTCATTAAGCTTGTTTTTGAGTACCCTGCTGCTACATTTGGAATGAAAATTTATAATAAGTGGTAACACAAAAACAGTATATTTTCCAAAATAAAAACTATAATCTGAAAGAGGATGCAAGAAATGCAACCTCCTTCTCTCCCTGAGTCTGTAGTCATAGTTCCTGTGTCCAAGTTCCTACAAAATAATCTTATTTTTTTTAACTAACCCATTAAAGAGTACTTAATCATTTTATTTAAGATACATATAAAATTGCAACAGCTCATCCAACAAAATTTTCAACAGCATACACGAACTAAGTAGTATGATTTTAGATTCCAGTCTTTTCAGTTCACTTGATTTCACATAATTTATTAATTCCAAGGAACAATTTATTAAATGTGCAATTTAATGTGGTTTTATTTTATATCATTGTAACTCATTGGAGCTGAATGAATTCATTTAAATCAAAATAAACGTACTGATTTTTAACCAAAATGGTAAAGTGAGTTATGGGTGAGTAATAGAAAAAGACAGTGTAGAGTGTTTGAGGATTAGAGAATTTCCACCTCCAGTTATTCATACCGTCACCTCACCTCTGTCATGAAGCTGTTTTAGGTACTCTTGACATTGTGGTTTCTCCTTGACATGAATGCTGCTGTACTTTTTTTTTCATTTTACAGGGACCTCAGGTTATCCACAGAATTCAGTACTCTCTGGGAATTTATTAGTAGATACATTCACCATGATTCTTATTTACATATATAATTAATGATTCTCTAGGGAAATTATGCCTTGCTTTTGAGAGGCATACATTTTGTTGGAAAACAATAGGCCAAGTTGATTTGTCAAAATTTTTAGGGCTGTTTACAAACTAATTTGAGAACAGTATGGAGGGTCTTATTCAGATTGTCCTCAGGCACATAACCCATGATTGAGTCCTAAGATGACTGTATAGGAAGCTTTTAATTGGAAATAATTGTTTTGCTATAAAGGCTTTTAGTATAATAGGAGCTCTATGTGTAAAGTGTTAATCATCCTGGTGCTGAACGTTCTTGTAAGAATGGGAGAGATTTGTGTAGGAGTAGTGATGGATATAGACACTTGCACGCTCAATATTGCTGATGGGCAGTCAGAAAGCCAATATCAGCAGACTTACGAAACCTACTAATTTGGCTTGGTTGTCATCAACAGGCACCAGCAGGAGCAGTGTCCTCATTGGTCAGCAACATCAAAGTGACAGCTTTAGTTTTAAAATAGGGCAAAGCTTTGGAAAATACCAGTAACAACTAAGGGTTTTCCATCTACACTGAACAAATAAGACTCTCTGGCAGATTTCCAAAACTTTTTACACAAATTTGATGATTAATTGAATCCCTCCAGGAGATAGAAATAGAGCCAGTGAAGTACTGTTTGTGACTATTATTGTTTATATTTAATCATAGAAATGAGTGGTCTGGAAAACACAGATCACTTAAGTGTACCCAAGGTCATCAAACTTGGTACCAAGTATAATTATTATGTAAATTGAAGTCCAGTAACCAAGAAATTGAAAACAGAAAATCACCTTACTTTCTAAATGAAGCAAAATCATCCATATAATAAAGTTTATTAAATGTTCAGGAAGATATAAAAACAAAGCCGACTTATAACAATTTAAAAATTGAAATATTAGCTATTCCAGTTATTAAAAAAATTTCCTCTATAATTTCCAAAATCAGGTTCATCTTTGGTTCACTGTCTCCATCTTTTCTTCACTCTGCCCTCTCCTAAGGCCTACTCATCTTTTTCTTATGTCTTCAAATTCATTTCCATCCTTTATCAAATCTCACCATTGGATCTCTCTCTGTATGTCTAAGGACACAGCAGAATTAATGTTTATAAAGCCCTGTCTAATGAAGTTCTTAAGCATGGGTTTTTAGTTTCCTAACTTCTGTCATAAAAAAGAGAGGTTTTTGTTTCTTCTACTTTACATATAGAATTCCAGGCAATCTTATTTTGTATAATGACATAAAATGGAGAAAAACATAAATTTTGGAGATATGAAGACAATTTGTTGTTTAATTGTGTCTTTATCTAGAACAGTTATTTAATATTTCTCTTAGTCCATTTCAATGAAATGAGGATAAAATAACTTTTTAAACAGGTATTATGAAGAACGAAAAAGGTGACAGGGAAACCAGTAAACAAATGTTAATTCCAGTCTATTGTCCTTTCTTCCTCAATATACAAGTTTGTAAACTGAGGTCCAAAGGAGTTATATAACTTCCCCATGGTCATTATTTTTCTTTTTATTTTATGTACTTTAATTTTGTTTCACCAACTTTGAATTTCCTGGCTTGACACAAAAGAAAAAAAGTCTGGTGATTTTCTGGCTAGGTGAGGTCAATATCCTGTACACCTCATCAAGATCTTAGATGTGTGGTCCATGGAGTTAAGAAGCTATTGCAGGCCAAGTCATCCTAAAAATAAATTCCAGTCCAAAATTAGCTTACAGGAAATAGTCCCAAACTATAGGGCTTTAAAGATAAAGAAGACAAATCAACTAACTGAACGTGGGAAAAAGAGAAGGAAAAGAAAAAATAAATTTATAAAATAAATCTGGAGTAATTTCTTTGTGGGAATAGAGAAGGTTTCACATGCTTTTACTCAGGTTTTCTGTCTACTACTTGGGCCACACCCAGGGTCTTTGAAAGAAAGAATAAGTATAAATGAACGAGGTAGAGTATAGTATTCTGGAAAGGAAAGAAGGAAAGAAAGAAGGAAGGAAGGGAGGGAAGGAGGGAGGGAGGGATGAAGGAAATTAATTTAATTAAGGTTATTTTGTAAAGAATTAGGATATTTTGAATTTGTAAATACAGGAAAACGTTTCAAACGTCATGACTTATCTCTGAATTACCTATAATTTTATGTATTTACTTATTTATTTATTTATTTATATTTTTGGGCTGTGCCACACAGCTTGTGGGATCTTAGTTTCCCGACCGGGTATCAAACCCGTGCCCTCCGTGGTGAAAGTGCAGAGTCCTAACCACTGAGCCACCAGGGAATTCCTTGTTTTTTTTTTTTTCCTATCTATAATTTAAAATTTCTGTTTTCAACCAATTCATGAATCTCTAGAAAATTTAATAGGCGTATGTTCATTTGCATACCAGTTTGCGCTCCTTACCACAATAATTTCTGATCTTTCCTCTGACAGTAAAAAAAAAAAAAAGAAGAAAGAAAAAAAAAAAAAAGAAAAGGGGTCATCAGGCAATTTTTTGTTTTTTTTTACTTTCAGGAAATAGTACAGATGTAATTTACCACACACAAAAAAATTCTTACAATATTTTCGAGCAGTCATACCCCAAGCGAAAACTATTTTTCTTCTACAAAATTCTTTGAAATTTGTACATAATTTTTCCTCCCTGGTAAGAGTGATAAATATTGCCTGACTTTTGGTTGAGATGGTGTAGGTGTGGGGTGGATCTGTAACAACCCTTTACATGCCCCTAGAAAGTATACACAAAGAACAACTATACTTTCAGCTATTGTGAAACCTTGTGGCAATCCTATAACCAGACATATAAGAAAACCTTGGGCCTCATATGGATAAGTTTTTTCATTGGGAAAAACAAGAAAAGTTGATGTGCATTCGAGAATGTTATGAAATCAAATTCATAAAACTTTAGAAGTTTCAAAATAAAGCATTATTTTTTCTTTACATGTGCAACAATAGTTTTTTTTTTCTTTAAGTTAAATCTGAATTGATTTAGAGGTGGATTACAAAAATGTCCAATTTACGTTAGGCTGTCAAAAATAGTGTAAGTAGTAAAACTACATGTCTGTATCTTTAGCGGGGAGTATGGTTAGAGATAAACCATGGCAGATAAAACTGAAGTAATTTCATGTTCTAGTTTAATTCTCCAACAAATTTGTGGACACAGAGAGTGCATCGCCCAAGGGCATCCCTCTGAATTAGGCTAGTGGTAAATCACAACATGGATTCAACCTTTCCCTTACTGGATGCTTATAAACCGACAAAATCAGGTTAATGTGAACAACAAGGTCAACCACAAAAGGAAAGGACTTTCACAAAAGGGCAGCCTAAGGTAGATGGGTATTTAATGATAGCAAAAAATGGTTATTGGTCAATGGCCCACATGTGCAACCTTGAGTTCCTTAGTACATCTGGCAGACAGCCCTTTCTACCCACATCTTACCCTTTATTCCCAAAGCATTATCCATTGTCCTTAATTCCCTAAAAATGGCTTTACAAATAGCTATTTTAAAATGTTGCTATGTTAAATATCCTTTCTTACCCTTCAAAAAGAAAGATGAATTGTAAATAGCATACTTTGTTAAACCTTGATTGTTGAAATGATAATCATATGTTGAGTGTTTATTTTGGTATGAATCTGACAAGTATCTGAAGTAAAAAATATTTATCCAAATATTCACAAAATTTATTTCTCCTCATAGAATAAAATGTGCAGGAAGCACACTCACTTAAAAAAAATTAATATAGGATTCTGTAAAGAAGAATTCTGCTCTGTGTATGAAGCAGAAGAAGATTCAGGTTGCCTTATTGCTTAGTTTATTAATATTTTTAGAAGAATAATAATAAGATTTATTAAGTGCAAAGAAACTGTTTAAATCACGTGTAAAATTGTCACAGTAAATTTCTTTGCATAAAATTTAGAACTGTTTAATGTCCTGACCAGCGGCACTAATCAGTGTTGCTGGAAATCTTAGCTCTGATGGCTGGTAAGAATGTATCGAATGTCATGTCACCTTGCCTGCCTGCACTTCTCTCTTCCTGCTCCTCCAGCTCCCCAGGAGGGAATCAGATAATTATAGATCTCAAAAAATATTCTGCTCAAAGCATTGTAGCAAGCTGGTCTAGGAGATTATGTATCTGAAGTTGTCAGTTCTGAAATTCTTCTATGGAATGACCTCAAGGAGCAAATATATTGTAATCACTCACTTTATACAAGAGGATACGTGAGGTTAAAGGTGGTGCTGAGCCTGCTGTTCTGTAGTTACACTAAAGCCGGCATAAGAAACAGCATGCTTGCACCGCACCATGTGCAAAGGAGGTTGGAGGAAATAAAATATTTCTTGAAAGTGGGTAAAGTTTTACCAACGAAAACAGTTCTGGAAAACCTTTTGCTAGAGTTCCCTACATATAAGAACAAATCTTACGGTTAACACCCTCACTGAAAGATGTTTCTAATTTCAAAGAGCTCAAGAATGGCAAACTAAATGTAGAGGTGTTTTTCTTTTATCAGTTCTCACAAATATAGAGAAGTAAAGAAAAAGAAGACAATGCAACTCAGCGAAATCCAGAAGGGTTCTCACAACTAGGCAGCAGTGTCTCCCACCTCCGCAGTCACAATGTAAATATGCAGTTTTCAAAAGGCAACCCAGGATGCGTGCAGGTCCTTCTGCATGCATGGGTATATACATATATGTGATTATAAGTATATTTTATTCTTAGATTTGCAGTAACTCTTACATAAATCTTTAAGAAAACGTCAGCATTAAAAGTAAAGAACTAAGAAGCTGGCTTGAGTTGGCCACAATTTACATAAATATTTTACAAACTTTGAAGATTTACCTCAATCGTGACCTCAAACTCCCTTGCTATTCCAGATTGGGCTTCTCGGTAAGTTAGTGAACCAAGGAAGGTATTTCTGCTGAATTGGGCAAATTCTGTGGTAGCTTTGTGATTTGAACAAATTTCTATTAACTTCTACGAAGAAATCACAAAATTGATTTTCATCTGTGAACTGAGACAGGATGTGAAAAATTCCCCAGAGAAAGGAAAGAAAGAAAGATTGTCGGTTACGAACATAACGCTGAAAATTATTCAGGATATTTAACATGGGATATAATTTAATCAGGCCCTCCTGAAAGTCATGACGGCTCTAATACACATCATATGTTTCTTACACATTTTTGTATTGTATTCAATATCTTCCCTTAAACAGGGAAGAAAGAGATGAGTAGCACCAAGGATATTACTAGGTTGAAGCTGCAGTGTCCATACCACTTAAATGTTTCTTCAAGCAAGATTTCAATCCTCCCAAACCAACCTTCGAACACAAGTTTCATGAGCATAAAGACATTTAATAAGTACCATTGAATGATGATTAACTTCCCAAATTACCGGCTAATTAACCTGCTGTGAATTTAATTGATGAATTCAGCCCTCCAAGTCAGAAGCTAGTAGGGTGGGCAGTCTTAAATTAGTTCTTCTTAAAAAACTGGAAAGCTAGAACTATCCTATTAATTCATCCTAAATATAACTGATTAGAGAAAAATATTTTGAAACCGTACAGGTAATTTTGTCCTTTCATTTTTTTTTTTTTTAAATGTATTTATTTATTTATTTATTTATGGCTGCGTTGGGTCTTCGTGGCTGCTCACGGGTTTTCTCTAGTTCTGGCGAGCGGGGGGCTACTCTTCATTGCGGTGCGTGGGCTTCTCATTGCAATGGCTTCTCTTGTTGTTGAGCACTGGCTCTAGGTATGCAGGCTTCAGTAGTTGTGGCTCACGGGCTCTAGAGCGCAGGCTCAGTAGTTGTGGTGCACGGCCTTAGTTGCTCCAAAGCATGTGGGATCTTCCTGGACCAGGGCTCGAACCTGTGTTCTCTGCATTGGCAGGAGGATTCTTAACCACTACGCCACCAGGGAAGCCCCTTTCATTTTCCTTTAATACTATATAGTGAAGGTGTCAGTTCATTCTACTGTTAATGGAATCCTACATCAAAGCTTATCTTTAAGTAAGTACTATGGGCTTAGAGATTCAGGTTAAAAGTTTTACAATTTAGCAAAATATTTTTGAAATAAAAATCAGTTTAGCTGGAAGAGGTTGTGATGTGATCTGCTGAGAAATCAACATGAATAAAGTAGTTGTCCAAAATTGTGCATATTTGGAAGGGCCAAAATACATCCTTAATAATATGTATCAGACTGAATTAATGGTTTGGTCTCTTGTTGGGAAAGTTATAATTAATAAAACACAAATAACTATCATTTGTTGAGCATATTCTATGCTCCAGGCAATGCAATACATATTATTTGAAATTTGTAAAACTCTTTGGATATTAGTGAAAATATTTTATAAGTGAAGAAATTGGACAACAGAGAAGTAATTGCCCATGTTTATAGAACTATGATTTAAAGCCAGATGTCTGTAAAAAATCTGAGATTTTTATGCTCTTTCTTACTCCTTCAAAAGCAAAACAGAACATAACAAAACAAAATCAAGCAAAACAAATAAAAATTATAATATACACGCACGCACCTCTGCAAACACTACAGAAAGTTTATTTCTATAAGACTTTAGCTTCTGCCATTCAATATGTTTATCTAAAATCAGCAAAATGTAACTGCTTTTAAGTTCTTTCACAGTTTTTTTTGTCAGTGGTATTGCTTCAGATTGTTAAACTAGGTGTTAGAAAAGCAGAGTCAAGAGTCTTAAGAAGAAATTCTTGGATGAACATAAATTTCCTTTTAAATTTGGCTTCCTGAAGAACACATGGATTTGAGTGAAAAAAACAAATTTATTCTGTTAATTATTGAAATCAATAAAAGATATAGAGACTAAATTGTCTTCTGTGTCCTAGATTTGGAAATTATTAAAGGTTCTCTTTTTTGGCTTGGAAATTGCTATGGCATCTTTTTTTTTTTTTTTTAATTTTATTTATTTATTTAGTTATTTATGGCTGTGTTGGGTCCTCGTTTCTGTGCGAGGGCTTTCTCTAGTTGCGGCAAGTGGGGGCCACTCTTCATCGCGGTGCGCGGGCCTCTCACTATTGCGGCCCCTCTTGTTGCGGAGCACAGGCTCCAGACACGCAGGCTCAGTAGTTGTGGCTCACGGGCCCAGTTGCTCCGCGGCATGTGGGATCTTCCCGGCCCAGGGCTCGAACCCGTGTCCCCTGCATTGGCAGGCAGACTCTCAACCACTGCGCCACCAGGGAAGCCCGCTATGGCATCTTATTGCCAAACTATGAGCAAATTCAATTAGTTAGAGTTTGGGAAAGAAATAGACTTTTTATTCCTAAGCATTCTTCAAAGAGCTTAACACACTGTCTGGTACATACTGTAAACGTCTGACAGACCTTCACCTCCTTCCGTCCTAGAACTCCCTTACTATGTGAAATAGAGCTTCTCTCAAACTGACTGAACTGAGGAAGGTATTTCGACATTGGGCAAATAGTGTGGTAGCTTTGTGAAATAACTTCCTAATTTTTAAGTTCACCTTTAGTATTTTGTTGAACACTCTTTACTAAATATTTACTTTAAAAATGGTGGTGGAGAGACCTTCAAGACGGCAGAGGAGTAAGACGTGGAGATCACCTTCGTCCCCACAAATACATCAGAAATACATCTACATGTGGAACAACTCCTACAGAACACCTACTGAACGCTGGCAGACGACCTCAGACTTCCCAAAAGGCAAGAAACTCCCCACGTAACTGGGTAGGGCAAAAGAAAAAAGGAAAAACAGAGACAAAAGAATTAGGGATGGGACCTGCACCTCTGGGAGGGAGCTGTGAAGGAGGAAAGGTTTCCACACACTAGGAAGCCCCTTCACTGGCAGAGATGGGGGGTGGTGGGGGGGAAGCTTCCAAGCCATGGAGGAGAGCGCAGCAACAGGGGTGCAGAGGGCAAAGCAGAGAGATTCCCGCACAGAGGATTGGTGCCGACCAGCACTCACCAGCCCGAGAGGCTTGTCTGCTCACTAGTCTCATATGAGACTAGATATCAATTACAGGAAAAAAAAATCTGTAAAAAATACAAACACATGGAGACTAAACAATACACTACTTCATAACCAAGAGATCACTGAAGAAATCAAAGAGGAAATCAAAAAACACCTAGAAACAAATGACAATGATAACACGATGACCCTAAACCTATGGGATGCAGGAAAAACAGTTCTAAGAAGGAAGTCTATAGCAATACAATCCTACCTCAAGAAACAAGAAACACATCAAATCAACAACCTAACCTTACACCTAAAGCAATTAGAGAAAGAAGAACAAAATATCGCCAAAGTTAGCAGAAGGATAGAAACCATAAAGATCAGATCAGAAATACATGAAAAAGCAATGAAGGAAATGATAGCAAAGATCAATAAAACTAAAAGCTGGTTCTTTAAGAAGATAAACAAAATTGATAAACCATTAGCCAGACTCATAAGAAAAAAAGGGAGAAGACTCAAATCAATAGAATTAGAAATGAAAAAGGAGAAGTAACAACTGACACTGCAGAAATACAAAGGATCATGAGAGATTACTGCAGGCAACTCTATGCCAGTAAAATGGACAACCTGGAAGAAATGGACAAATTCTTAGAAAAGCACAACCTTCCGTGACTGAACCAGGTAGAAAGAGAAAATATAAACAGACCAATCACAAGCACTGAAATTGAGACTGTGATTAAAAAACTTCCAACACACAAAAGCTCAGGACAGATAGCTTCCTAGGCGAATTCTATCAAACATTTAGAGAAGAGCTAACACCATTCCTTCTCAGACTCTTCCAAAATATAGCAGAGGGAGGAATACTCCCAAACTCATTCTACAAGACCACCATCACCCTGATACCAAACCAGATAAAGATGTCACAAAGAAAGAAAACTACAGGCCAATATCACTGATGAACATAGATGCAAAAATCCTCAACAAAATTGTAGCAAACAGAATCCAACAGCACATTAAAAGGATCATACACCATGATCAAGTGGGGTTTATCCCAGGAATGCAAGGATTCTTCAATATACACAAATCAATTAATGTGATAAACCGTATTAACAAATTGAAGGAGAAAAAACATATAATCATCTCAATAGATGCAGAAAAAGCTTTCAACAAAATTCAACACCCATTTATGATACAAACCCTCCAGAAAGTAGGCATAGAGTGACCTTACCTCAACATAATAAAGGCCATAAATGACAAACCCACAGCCAACATTGTTCTCAATGGTGAAAAACTGAAACCATTTCCTCTAAGATCAGGAACAACAAAAGGTTGTCCACTCTCACTGCTATTATTCAACACAGTTTCGGAAGTTTTAGCCACAGCAATCAAAGAAGAAAAAGAAATAAAAGGAATCCAAATCAGAAAAGAAGAAGTAAAGCTGTCACTGTTTGCAGATGACATGATACTATACATAGAGAATCCTAAAGATGCTACCAGAAAACTACTAGAGCTAATCAATGAATTTGGTAAAGTAGCAGGATACTAAATTAATGCACAGAAAACTCTTGCATTCCTATACACTAATGATGAAAAGTCTGAAAGAGAAATTAAGGAAACACTCCCATTTACCCTCGAAACAAAAAGAATAAAATACCTAGGAATAAACCTCCCTAAGGAGACAGAAGACCTGTATGTAGAAAACTACAAGACAATGATGAAAGAAATTAAAGATGCTACAAACAGATGGGGAGATATACTATGTTCTTGGATTGGAAGAATCAACATTGTGAAAATGACTACACTACCCAAAGCAATCTACAGATTCAATGCAATCCCTATCAAACTACCAATGGCATTTTTCACAGAACTAGAACAAAAAGTTTCACAATTTGTATGGAAACACAAAATACCCCAAATAGCCAGAGCCATCTTGAGAAAGAAAAACTGAGCTGGAGGAATCAGGCGCCCAGACTTTAGACTATACTACAAAGCTATAGTAATCAAGACAGTAAGGTACTGGCACAAAAACACAAATATAGGTCAATGGAACAGGATAGAAAGCCCAGAGATAAACCCACGCACATATGGTCACCTTATTTTTGATAAAGAAGGCAAGAATATAAAATGGAGAAAAGATAGTCTTTTCGATAGGTGGTGCTGGGAAAACTGGACAGCTACATGTAAAAGAATGGAATTAGAACACTCCCTAACACCATACACAAAAATAAACTCAAAATGGATTAAAGACCTAAATGTAGGGCCAGACACTATAAAACTCTTAGAGGAGAACATAGGCAGAACACTCTATGACTTTAATCACAGCAAGATCCTTTTTGACCCACCTCATAGAGAAATGGAAATAAAAAGAAAAATAAACAAATGGAACTTAATGAAACTTAAAATCTTTTGCACAGCAAAGGAAACCATAAACAAGATGAAAAGACAACCCTCAGAATGGGAGAAAATATTTACAAATGAAGCAACTTACAAAGGATTAACCTCCAAAATTTACAAGCAGCTCATGCAACTCAATATCACAAAAACAAACAACCCAATCCAAAAATGGGCAGAAGACCTAAACAGACATTTCTCCAAAGAAGATATACAGATTGTCAACAAACACATGCAAGGATGCTCAACATCACTAATCATTAGAGAAATGCAAATCAAAACTACAATGAGATATCACCTCACACAGGTCAGAATGGCCATCATCAAAAAATCTATGAACAACAAATGCTGGAGAGGGTGTGGAGAAAAGGGAACCCTCTTGCACTGTTGGTGGGAATGTAAATTGATACAGCCACTATTGAGAAGAGTATGGAGGTTCCTTAAAAAACTAAAAATAGAACTGCCATATGACCCAGCAATCCCACTACTGGGCTTATACCCTGAGAAAACCATAATTCAAAAAGATACATGTACTACAATGTTCATTGTAGCACTATTTACAATAGCCAGGACATGGAAGCAACCTAAGTGTCCATCGACAGATGAATGGATAAAGGAGATGTGGCACATATATACAATGGAATATTGCTCAGCCATAAAAAGAAACGAAATTGAGGTATTTGTAGTGAGGTGGATGGACCTATAGTCTGTCATACAGAGTGAAGTAAGTCAGAAAGAGAAAAACAAATACCGTATGCTAACACATATATATGGAATCTAAAAACAAAACAAAACAAAAATGGTTGTGAAGAACCAAGAGGCCAGAAAGAAATAGACGCCGATGTAGAGAGTGGACTTGAGTACACAGGGAGGGGGAAGTGTAAGATGGGACGAAGTAAGAGAGTGGCATGGACATATATACACTACGAAATGTAAAATAGATAGCTAGTGTGAAGCAGCCACATAGCACAGGGAGATCAGCTCGGTGTTTTGTGACCGCCTAGAGGGGAGGGATAGGGAGGGTGGGAGGGACACGCAAGAGGGAGGAGATATGGTGATATATGTATGTTTACATCTGATTCACTTTGTTATAAAGCAGAAACTAACACACCATTGTAAAGCAATTATATTCCAATAAAGGTGTTAAAAAAAAAAATTGATGGTGAATTCTATTCTATTGCCATACCATGAGTCAGAGCAGCCTGAACATGTCTTTATGATTGAGGAAGGATGGATTTAATAATCTTTTCACTTATGCTATGCATGTTTGTAGATATTGGCGATACAAATATGAAAAAATGTACATCCAACACTGTTGGTTGCTGTCATCATCCACTTACCTGCTTTCTTTGCCGGCCTTCTCATTTGTATGTCCAGGTTTCCTCTGTATAACTCAGGAAAGGTAACCCCTGTCCCTGGTCTATGCGTAAACCATGCTTAACCTAAGTTTAAGCCAATCAACATGGTTCCATTTTATGTACTGGAAATGAGTATTTGGCCCAGTTTTGACTAATATAACCTGAGGGGGATTCAGTAGGGAAAATTCTAGAACATTTTCATTTAAAAAAAAGCCAGAGATGAAAGAATAAAGGAAACAAAGAAAGAAGGATGGAAAGAAGAAAAGAAGGAAGAAAGAAAGGAAAGGATGAGAGATGTCATCACTTCTTTTCAGTCAATGTGTGATACACAGTCACACCCCTATTTTGGAAATACTGAGGAACGTTTATATTTCTATACAATCCATCTAAAGTCTATAGTGATCCACTACCTTTAACAGTAAATGATCAGAAATTAGATGCTAGATAGATCAAATGATAATGACCACAGCTAGATTTAGTAAGTTTGCAGTTGTTTTGGTATCTATAGTCTTTAAAGTATATGATTCTGATACTGATTTTTACAATGTGTGATCTATATATTCACAATAAATGCTTGTAGTTGAGCATGGTGTAGAACATGGTAATCTTATTTATTTAAATGTCTAAATAAGACTTTACAGCTAATCTTTTGTGGAGATATCGATCTATGAAGGAGCTCCAGATCCCAAAAATCAATATAAAGTGAACTTGCATTGGCATTAAGTAGCATCACTAAAAAAAAAAAAAAAAAAAAAAAAATCCATGATTGCAATACAATTTTCCATCTTCGGAGATACAATTTATATAGGTAGGTGTTTGAAACACAATATTCCACGTGAGATTTAATCAGTTTTAAATTCTTCAAGTCAATGAAAATCAGGAGGAAATAATAAATAGATGATTATCTCAAGTATTCAAAATGAAGTTAAATCACAAGTCACTATTAAAAACATTTTTTCACTTTGATTTGTATACATTACTTTGGAGATAAATACAGTCAACTTAAAGAAGCAAGCTGAACACTTTGCCCAAATGATCATAAATTTAAAGGACTCTTAGCAGGCTGTGGGGCACCTCATGTACTAAAGCTACTTCCTCTTATAACCACTTTTAAAGAGAAAAGAGTGTTTTGTCAATAAATATTGAAATTGAACTTTAGAAAGACAGGGCACACAAAAGTAGTTCTTGTTTCTCTGAAAGTGCCTAGAAATGAAAGAAGGTTTTTTTTTAAAATCATAATAGTTTAAAAAACAGGAAAGTATATTCTCAGGGAAAATTAAACAAATACTAGAAAATGAAAATTCCTTAAAGATACAAAGCAAGCAGATGTATTCAACTAAGAAAACAAATCTCAAATACCTGTTGAAGAGTCAGGTATTTATTATTAGATATTATTTATCTATTAGGATGCTCCATTTTCAAAAATGATGAATACCAAGAACAGTATAAGGACCTATGATAACCTTTACAGTGCTTGTTGAAGAATAGTACATGGCAGAACAGGGCTGGATAAGTTCCTCTTTCCTACCCAGCTTGTGCTCTGATTTCAATCACCAAGGTCTTTTCCCACAGATTAAAGCAACTAAGAAGTTGGGTTAAAGAGAATATGAGGTACCCATATTGCAGGCTTCTCAGCAGCCACAACAAAGGCTTCCACTGAAGACTCCTGGCAGCACTCAATTTCCATGAATCACTAGAAATAAATTCCTAACATCAGCCACTCTTTTGTTTCCATCCCTTAATCTTGCATAAATTCTAATGGCCAGTTCTTAGCCAGGAACATACATTGAAAGGGATTCTGTAAATGTAGAATCCAACTTATCTCAGTTACATTAGCACATTTTAAGACATTTCCCAAAGGGGCTTGAAAACGGAGAGCAAAGATTACACATTTTTGCCAAATTCTAGTTTGTTATAAATAAATACGCATATAACATATTTTTCTTTTAAAATAAAAATGACTTATTTTGCTTCCTGAGGAAAATACTCTCACAACTTAGATTACCTAATTTATCAAATAGAAGCATTCCAATGAGAAAATAGATATTGCATTTTGCCATACATTAATACTGAGACATAAATAAGGAATAGCAATATGAGGTTTTAAAATAAGTATTCCCTATGCAATCATATCATGGACACATACAAAGTCAGATGGAAAGTAAATGACTCATGGATTGTATACTCTCTGTCACTAATCTAGTCTTTAAGCCTAATTAAAAAAAATGTATGGCATATATTCAGGTTTTCCTGAGTTTGTCCAAACTTGTTTACTACATTAGGAAAGGAAGCAGACTAAATAGATACACCAAATTCTAGATATTTTATTCAAGAGTAAAAAGACAGAAAACAAACACACACACATTCCACCCTGTGTTAGGCAGAATAATGGCTCCCTAAAGATGTTTATGTTCAAATTGCTGGAACCTGAATTAAGATTGCACATGGAATGAAGGTTGCTAATTAACTGACTTTACCTTGGAAAGATTATCCTGGGTCATCTGGGTAGGCCTAACATAATCATAAATTTCTTCCATAGTGGATGAAGGAGGCTGACGTGGAGGTTGGAGTGATGCAATGAGAAAAGGCCTCGATCTGCTGTTGCTGGCTTTGAAGATGGAGAGAGAGGAGCATGAGGTAAGCAGTGCCCAGGTCTTGGAGTTACACACATCTGGCTGAATAGTGTGAAAAAGGTTAAGATGGAGGATGGTGGTCATACTTTTTGGGAGAACAATCAAGAATACAGTCACAAAGCCTCAAAGCATGAAGCATACATAGGAGTAGTGAAAATATGATGTAAACTTTGGAATAATTCAGAAATATATTATCTAGCCAGATAAAAATGTATCAGCAAAAAGGAAATAATTACATAAGACTTGATGCACTATATAAGGGTGGAAAATACATGGAGTCAAAAAGATCTAGTTTCAAAACCCATAACTGCCACTGACTAGCTGTGTATATATACATAATATATAACATATATAATAATAATATATATACACATATATAAAGAGAGGCACACTTATCATTTCAAGTACCAGATTAACGATCCATAAAATGGGTAAGGACACAATTTTATGATGAATATTGTGAAGATAAAGCAACGATATTACAAAAAGATGAGTACATTGCCTAAAACATTAAAAATGTCTATAAATATTAGCTACTGATAGCAACAAAATATTTAAGCTGTTATTGAGAAAAAAAAGTTAGATTTCATGAGGAAGTAACCTGTGAGGAAATTTAGGAAGAAAGAGAGAAGCATTAATTGATTAGAAGATGTGTAAGTAATGTATTCTTATTATTAATTCTGTAAATTGAAATAAATCATTATCATATTCCATTAGAAATATAGTCGATGGATAAATCTATAAAAATATTGATCACTACATTGTACACCTGAAATTAATATAACATTGTAAGTCAGCCATACTTCAATAAAAAGAGAAATCTAGTCTATTTAATGAATAGTAGCACATTGTAATAAGTTAGCTTCTATTTGATGCCGTTCATTTTCTAATCTAATAAAAGATTTCTTCTAAATGTTACAGTAGTTAGGAAGATCTTCATTAATGCAATAAAGAATTTTATAAAATAGAATCATAATCACCTAAAATGAGCATAATATAAATGTCTTGATGCAAATATTTTCCAAAATATAAAAAAATTCTCTCTTTGATAGTTGTTACAATAACATATTTCACAGATACTATTCTAAAAGAGACCCTTCAAAAAAGAAACAGGAGATGTGACACTCCTATAGTCATATAAATTTAGGGAACATTATATAATATAACCCCTCTTGAAGAGCCACAGTGCTCAAACACGTGAAATTTATTAAGGTTCTATGGAGTCCTGCTCTAGTAAAACTATTTAACTTTGTCTAGCATAGTCTTTTTTTTAAAAATTCCATTATTCTACTACAAAAAAAAAAAATCATTTATGTAACACTTATGTAACATACCATGGAACAATTCTTCCACGGAAAAATACTTTGCAGTATACAGACTTAGATTAGGATAAGATAATAAAACAAATCTGTTGTTTTTTTAAAATTCCTTGTTTTTAATGAATGATGTTCAATGGAAGTTTCTGCAACAATGGTAATATTCTCTCTCTGTGATATCCAATACAGTAGGCACAAAAAAGTTGTTTAATTACTGTTGGTTGAAATAATTAAATACATAGTGATATTTAGGAATTATGGACTTGTATAAACTGCAGAAAATGATACAATTTTCACATTTTAAAGGACTTAAAATGCCACCTAAACCAAACTTTTAACAAGTGCAAGTATTTGAGCTGTAATAAAATATGATATTGTTATCAAACATAGCCATTTTGTATCAAAGACTCACTATCTCAAAAATTGAGGAAATTCCTATCATTTTTTGCAAAGCTATAATTCTTAGAAAATTCTTCCTTATATTAGACTGAAATGTGATTTTCCATATACTACACACCTTGATAGGAGTTCAGAATAACAATAAATTACATACAGTGCAGCTTTTACATCAAACACTGAAACACAAACTGACATAGAGAATGAAAAGATTTATATAACTTAATCAAATCTCTTCAAGTTTAACATGAGACTTTGGAGTGAACTATTGTTATCTGCAAAAAATGATGTAACTGTCATAAGAAATGCAATATTCTATATATATGTGTATTTATATATATTTCTCCAATCTTTAAATTAAATGTTAAACTCAACATCACCTGACCAAAGACAGTATAATTTATATGCAAAACATTTTGGCTCACTGTGAAACCAGTATAATTTACTCACACGAATAAAAGTAATTGCTAAAAGGAAAGATTTATTATTCAGTCAATCCAATATATTATAAACACAAACCAATATATAGTGGCAATCAATTTATTATACTTTATAAAGCATTTCATGTGGAAACCAATTTATAATAAACCAAAGACTTAGTGCCAACCACATTTTTAAAAAGCTTGATATAATTTTCACATAAATTCCATGTAAAAAATTAAAACTTGACTTTATAGATATCCCAGACAGAAACACTACTCTTCTTCTGTGTGTCATCAGCTTCCAAGATAGTCAAATATTTGTAAAAACTAGGTTTCTTTTTTTTTCCATTGTGAATATGAAAGAAAGGAATTATTAACAAAACAGAGGTAGATTCTCCTTTAAAAGCTTAGAATTCTTCAAATTTGGTAAGTAGTGGAACGCACTACGAAATAGCAGCTGCGGAAGCACATTTTTGCTGACTTCAATTTTATTTAAAGAAACAATTTAGCGGGACAAATTCTGCAAACACTAACGCATTTCTCCAATTCACATTTTAGATTTGCTGTAGCCAAAGGAGCACTTGCCAAAGTAATAAAGCCTTTGTAACTTGAAATGGGTAGGTGTTTCTAAAACATTTCAATTATTTTTTAGATAACTCTGAGAGATATGGGTCAAAACAGATTTTAGGTATGCAAAGTGAGACATTTAGAGGCAGTCACAACGTCCTTTCTCATGCAATCCCATCTCTTCTGTCCTTTACACATGAATAATTATGTTCAGAGCTTTCTATGGATTAACCAGCACGGAAGAAAAAAAATCAGGCAGGGAAATTTTAGGGGACAGCCTTCCAAATTCATTTCAATGCTGTTCAACTAATTCAGATTTATTAAGGTGTGTCCATTTTACTGCTGATGAGACAAGTAAAAATAATAACCCTATACGTCATGGTGGCAAGTCATTGACCCCAAGTATCTTTCAGGATTTCTTCTAAAATGAATGACAAGAGCAACTAGTCTCAAACCTGTGAGCCTAGATTATGTGGGACTAACTTTAATTTTAAGGTGCTCAATTAATACCCAATATGAGTTATATTTTAATATTAAAATTATTCATAATTCTAGGTAATCTGGTGACATGGGTAGATGCTTCCTTTTAAAGTGATAGTTTATTTTATAAAAGTAAGCTTCTCACTGTTCCTTAATATTATAAAGGCTTGTTAAACCAATTAAACAAGGAGGACATTAGACTGAGGTTGCTCTAATGCCATGGTGACCTGCAGAAGAAAATTAAAATCTGATCTTGAAATTGCCTCAAGGTTACAAAATGAAACTTAAGTACAACCAATCACAAATATCCAACTAGGCTCTAAGCTACAGTCAATCAATAGTTTTCTTACCTTGCTTTTGCCTTTTTTTATAAAAGTCTCTCCCCGCTCCCCAATCCCACCCAGCTCCTGCCTGCAGAGCCCTCCTAACCACTTCCAGTTTGGTGCTGCACAAAGGGAATGGATTTTGCTCAAATAAACTTAAAAATTTTAATCTGCTTCAGTTTATCTTTTAACAGGCTTTACTTTTACTCTCTCAGTTTAAAATGTTTTCATACAGTTTCTCAGCCAGTCAAAATCCTGGTCACTTTTTTGCTAGTGTTGAATTTTATTTTCTTTCCCATGCCTACCATTTCTTACTATAAAATGACTGAATTTTAAGTTTGGAAATGATACCAAGCAGGACCCTGTGGGGTTCCTGGGCGCAAAAGCCTTTCTGTGTCTCCCATTTCTTGATTACAGGATATAGCTAGTACCTTAAGGGTATAAACCAGAGTCAAGCTGCCCAGTTTTGAATCTTAACTCTACCAAGGACTTAGGCAAAGGACTTAATCTTCAAGTGCTTTGTTTTCCTCATTTATTAACTGAAGATAATAAGATCTTAATAATTTAATAAGATTGAATGAGGAAAAAAGGTTATGTTAATAACATACTTATTACTTAGATGGCCATGTAGTAAGAACTTTGTAAGAACTTACTAAGTAAATAATATTTATGAAGTCTTTAAAATACTAGACTTTCAAGGCACATTTGCAAATATGTGCTTTTAGTGAAGTGAGCACTCCTTACTACATTCCAAATTCAAAGACTTCACTGATGGCCTTATTCCTAAATACAATATAATAGTTTGATTGGTCAGCTTAAAGAGGACATAACATGATGTGGAATCTGCTATTTAGTATTTGTTCTGAGGACATTTCAGAAGTCAAGGGATTGATATGGTATAGAATTAACTAAAAGGAAATACATATGTTTATTGTTCCAGAGACGTAAAACTAGATGAGCAATGGTTCTGTTACCAAGTCCAAGGTCATACTGCTCATTGCACAGTAGACCAACAAATTGAAAGATGGGTTGTTGGGGCAAGAAATAGTGACTTTATTTGGAAAGCCAGTAGACTCAGAAGATGATGGATTAGTGTCTCAAAGAAAGATCTTGCCCAGGTTTGGATGCTAGTTTCTTCTATAGAACAAAGAGGGAGAGGTGAGGAGGTCAAGTAAAAAAGGCAGTAAGTTGTTATAAATATTTTCTGGTTCCAGCCAAACTCTGGAGGGGATGTGTTAGTTTCTTCTTCCCTGCAACCATTCACAGGAGGGCCTGGTTAGGATGTTCCCTGTGAGCTTAAACAAAGATATTTTAGTTTAACATTCAAGCATGGGAGACAGGGTTCCCAGAGGTGGGCCATTACTTATACTTTAAACTATAGGCAACATCACTTCAGTGATTAACTTGTAACAAAAGCAATAGAATACAAAGATTAAAGTAAAATAAGTGGATCCAATATGGGTCAGATTTATTCTTCCCTGTTACAGTGCCAGGACCCCCTCATACTAACATCAGTAGATACTCAAGTCCTTTATACAAAATGGAGTAGTACAGTTGGACATCCACATCCAGAGATATGAACCCAAGGATACAGAAAGCCTGCTGTACCTATAATGTTATTGTTAAAGAATAAAACAGAAATAGAAAATTATCTCAGTATGATTAAGGATTACAGATGTTAGCTGCTATAAAAGATAGAAGAAAAGGAAAGTAGCTTGAATGTGGAAATTAAGGTGTATTTGACCTCCTTTTGCCCCAATTCTATCTTTTCATCTCCTTCATCTCTCACTTTCATTCTAAAATGCTTTGCTCTTTAGGTCTTGTCTGGGCTTTGTATGCTATAGAAGCTGAAGAAAATATTAACTGAAAATTACTAGTTGTGGTGCAATTTTACTCCCAAGTTAGATGATCTTGTTTCCTGAGAGTTTGAATTGGAAATCCATGATTTATGGATGTGACCTTCTCCAGCTGGACCCTAGAATAGTCTTCTTTGGGAATTCCAAATCAGGAGCAAAGAGCAATTTACACTGAGACAAATTCCTCTCTCTGTGGAATTTAGCATTTTGGGAGTGATTTATTACAACTTAGCTGTGCTTGTGACAGTCTTAAGAGTGCTTTACATACATGCATGTCTGCATATACAAACTTGGATTTATTTTATTATTAATTCCCCAGAATTAAATATTTATATACCAACTGAATAGAAATCCACAAGCAAATTATTTACATTATATCCCCGCCAAACTGTCCATGTAAACAAATTGAAAATATTAATGTTTTAAAATCTAGCACAGAAATAATAGTTAATATTTCTAAGCTTATCTGATCAGTTGTTGATGGGTCATTGGAATACAGTTATTTCAGAGAGACAAACCGTTATAAAATAGATTTCATGTCCATTAACTTTTAATTGGTATTTGTTATTAAGCCGAGTAGAAGAGTAAAAGAGTGAAAAGGAACTAATAGGTATTCAGCACCAAAATTCAGCTAACCACTAAAAGTTTTAAAAATGGTCTGCCATTAATACTGTTTAATAGACATATCTGTATTTAAAATAACAGCAAACCCTTACTGAGAGCCTATTATGTGCCAGTGACTGTTCCAAATATTAACTCATCTAATGTGTACTAATTTACTTACTGCTCATAATAACTCTAAGAACTAGATGAAAAAATGAGGCAGAGAAAAGCCAAGTAACTTGCCTAAGATCACACAGCTAGTAGTGGTAGAGTCAGGAATCATACCCAGGGTGTATGATCACACACTCTATGCCATTAACTCTTATATTGTCCTGCTTCATATTGACTCATATTTGTATATATATACTAAGTTCAGAAGGCAAAACAATTTATATTTTTGCCTTACTGAGTTTCTCTAGCCCCGGAAAAACTTTGTCATGATGTAAAAGAACTTTTCCTCAGAGATGAGAGCACTTTTAGGTGATTTCAGATGTTTTCTTATCTACTTCAAAAAAATAAAAGATGATTTCAGCCAAGACATCGAAAAACCTGCGAGCCTGAGTTGTTTTGAAAGTCAAGAAGGACAAAAGATGCTGCTAGTCCTTGGGTAACCATCATCTTACTAGGAAGATGGTGCTTTGAGATTCCTGTTGCAAGTGATGCAACTGGAAACGGATTCTTTAAAAAATAAGTCTAAAATTCAAAAAACTCTTTTAATTAAATGTGAATAACCTTAACAAAAAGTAACAATGAAAGTTTATTACAAAAAAACTATTTTGTCATATGATGGAAGATGTGAGCAAGTTTTTGTTTGTTAGGTGGAGTTGATCTAGTGAAGACTTATTTTTGTCCTTAAATATAAATGAAAAGCATACTAGTTTGCAAATTCTCCTAAGAAATGGATTACAGAGATGTGATGAAACAGGAAATAAAGAAAACATATTTTAAGAGACTTTACATGCATTTTAAAATTTCTTTGATTTTTCTTTTTCTTTTTCTTTCTTTTGATTTTCATTGTCATTGCCCATCATTGCAAGCCCCTATCTGCTATAAGTTAGTCAGAAAATTAGTTGACTCATTCACAGCCCTTTCCTGACAGCACAGTGACATCTTACAGGAGTATGTTTTGACACACTCATTAATAAGATCATAGTACATTTTTCCCTCAATTATATTTATATTTTTTATAAAATATCAATTATATTTATATTATTATACAATTATATTTAGTTGGTGGCCTTGACAATTTGTCTGCAGAATTACTGCTTTATTTAAATGGGAAAGAAAGATATCATTGATATGTATTTGCTTAAAATAATATGTATATAATATATAAAAGTATGTTAATAAGATGTGTGCATAAGTAGAAAAAGTGTTTTCCCCAGGTTTTAATATTTTTAAAAGGCTGTTGAAACATTTTATTTTCTGATTTTGGGATTCAATAATCTTCTATATCTATCTCTGTATATAAAGCATATTGTAACACTTTAAGACAGTCAGAAATATAAGAGTCTTAGTCTCCAAGATCTCTGAGTATGAATTAATTTATTATACTTAGCAGAGTTTAAAATATATTTTTAAAAGATTACAGAGTTTTGGGAACTTTCATAAAACATTTACTGACAGAAAAATTTACTACCCTAAAATCAAAGTTATTATTTAAATTTCTTCTTTTTCATCACCACTGTCATCATCATCATCATCATTTTTGTGTCAACAATCAACCATCACCAGCTCCATCTTTCATTACAGCTGCTTTTATTTACCAGCATTACATATTTCTTTCTCCAAACACTTACCTTCAGAAGCACCTGTGTCCAAATGATTAATATTGGTTTTCCTCATCAAAATTTGCCTACTCCTTTTCTTTTTTTTAAGAAATAGACTTTGATTCATTCCTCTTCTTCATATTCATCTCTGTTTTCATTGCTTCTCCTTTTCATCCACTCCATTTTCTTCCACTCCCTCCTTCCTTCATTTCACAACAATTGTGACTGACAAAATCCCTCCAAGAACTTCAGTCTAGTAGGGGAGACAGATAAATAAACAGGCTACAACTGTACAACTTGACAAATCTTCGATAAGCACAGGTACTATGAGAATCTATAAAAGGAACCTGTGCCAGTCTTAAGGCATCAGGATTTAACAAGAGAAAAGAATACATACATATCTTTTAAGCTGAATCTGCAAAGTTCATTATCAAAATTAGTGATAGGGGACTGAATCCAGATGCTTCGTTATAAATTCATTTAGAATATATTTCTGGAATTATCATGATGACATACCAGTCTCATCAGTTTGAAACTGACTTTTAGGAAGGTGCTAGTTGATCAGTTGACCAGTTCACCCTAAGGGTTAAGTTGGAATCACAAAGTAGGTCATGATCCATAATCAGCAATAACTCCTGGAGAGTTTCACCTTTAACAGTGACAAGTGAACTAATGACAAATAAGTCTCTCTAAATCTTTGCCTTCTTTTTGCACATCTCTGAAAGAAAATGAAATTGCTTGAAAAATTCAACGAACATGCTCTCCTATCACTAGGCACTCTTCAGTTAATATTGTGCTATGATGCAAAAGAATATGGAGTGGTAAATGTGAACCTTTATACTACATTAAATAACATTTCACGAACAGAAATAGAGCATATAATATCTGCAGCAAAGGGGAAGAACATGAGAATGTGGAATAAGATGTAATTTATTTTCTTAAAATGGCTCTTGTCTATTATATTTCAGTTCCATCTCTCTTTATAATAGATATTCTTATCAGACATTTATCTGCCATCACTTTCTGACATAATATACATCTTGTGATTTCCAGTTTTATCACACAATAAACTTTCCTTATGTTCTCAAAAATAATGAGTTAGAATTGACTAAAAATAATCCACAGTATTATCATAGATGTTTCAAGCTAGAAAACTGATTCTTTGAACAGTAACTGGCTATAGAGAACAGATTTTGGAGGATTTTGAAGGATTCTACCAAAACATCCTCAAGGGGTTTTATAGCTTTTATTTATACTTAAATTACAAAGAGAATTTGTTAAGATCATTACATGAAAACAAAAACAAGACAAAAAAAAAGTTTCCCTTTATTTCAGCATATTTTGGCAGTTTTCTCCATATTAATAATTGTGGTTAATATTAGTATAAAAGTTACTTGAGCTACATCATTTTGTTAACTTGCTTGTGACACAATTAAAGATCAGCAATGACTTTCTGTTTAACTATAATACAAACTCAAAACAGGCTGAATTTCAAAGCATCACACAGAATGATACTCTAGCCAAATCTACCAAACTTGATAATTTTTGCCCCATCTGTGAAATGTCTCCTTTTCCCTTTTGTCTTTACAATCATCATCACCATCATGTTACTAAAAGCTTCTAAAATCCTATTTCATCTAAAAAGCCTTACCAGTAAAGAAATCCAGTCTGTGACTTGTTTGTCTCAGGTAGTCCTGAAATGCCTGTGGATCCTTCCTCTTAATCTTCTCTTACAAAATGAACTAAAATTATGTACTTTTCTATTCTTGGCATACTTGATTATTTCATAAAATGAGTAACAACAAATAACAATTGTTCTGCCTGTAGATGGCTTATCTGGATACAGGACAGATTGAATCTACCAGATTTGATGAACAACTTAGGGAAATTAAACATTTAGACATTATACCCAGTCTTATGCCAAGCCAATTAAAAAAAATGCCTACCCGAGTGGCAAATACTTGATTAGCTTTAACATATGACAAAATCATGTCCTTGTTATATGCTCATTGCCTTTTTTTTTTTCTGTCTCTGTATGATCTAAAGTCAAATGAAGTTTAACATATGTAGTAGTATAAATATAGAGCAAGTGGCCTGACACTATAGAAATCTTTTGAATGAGTATTTTACTGCATCTCTACAAATTCCAGGGTACGACTCTTGTGTTAGACAACCAGGGTTTGACTCCTGATCCAATCAGTACTAGCTTCGTTGCCTTGAGCACCAAACTGTAAAATGGTAATGATAGCACAACTTAATACATTTATAATGTGTAAAGCACTTAGCACACTAGTTGGCATGTAATACTTAAATGTCAATTGTTACTTTTATGGCCCAAAATAGAAAGGTCTATCAAATAAATAGAATGTTTTACATATAGATACATTAGCACATTCATTTTGACTATTTCATATATACATATATCGTAAACAGAAAACTACTACAAGGCAGAGATAAATCTTAAACTCTTCCTACAGGCTATCTATCACACAATCTCTATAACTAATTTCTTACCAATAGCTTTTATAGATTATGGTGTGAACAGATACACAAAACCCACTTACTTTTTTTCCAAGAAATTATAATTATAATTCAAGAGAACACAGCCTATATGACTTTCTGTAAAAGAAAACCCTTTGGTGCCTAAAAATACTATAGGACTCTACTCTGTGTATTACCCAGTGTCATTATTAAAACCTCACATTCAATGTTATGAATTCAAACTATTTTTATAAAAATATTTTAAGTATGTATTTGTTTCTTGAATTAAAGGTTAAGAAAAAACTCTCAGAAAAGCAGGATAATAAAAGCAAAACAATAGTTTGAACACACTTAAGATTTCATAATATAGTGCCATGAAAACTGGTGTAGAATTTTAAAATTCTGGCAGATAGCCAAAAGGTTTGCAATAACAATGAGTTCTAGATAATTAAAACATTAGATTGGCAGTGTTTTGGAATGTGTTTATCCTTTAAGTGAAATATATTACTTATTATTTGAAATTTATTAATTCTCAAAAACAAACCTCACAACATTTATTACATACCAATACTAAATAACGATTTATTTTGGAAATCAAAGAAACCAAGATTTTATTTTAAAGATATTCTAAAATATAGTATTTGGTTCCAAATAGCCAGAACTTTATTGTGCATTTGCATTTTTTAATATGCCTTGTGTATATTTGAAAGAGTAAAACCCATTCTGGAGAGTCCAAGATGCAAAATTTCACTCTTGATTTACTGACTAGAGTTATTTTTAGTTTCCTGTATATTTTCAAGAGACTTGAGAAGTTGTTAAAGGATCTTAATTTTGCTTAGTATCTAAAATAGAAAAGTAAAACAAAAGTGCTAAGATATTAGTGGTATTTGGGACTTATTTGGAAGATATAAGAGCTGAAGTTATCCTAAGATTTATTTCTAAGCTTTTTCAAACTCCTCCCAATTATATTAAAAAGCACACACACATAACTTAATGTAGAGTTGTGGGGAAAAATCTATCTTAAGTATTAAGGAAGCTAAACTATAAACTATTTAAACATTACTTGTAATGTCTACATCTTATTTTAAGAGTACAAAGACAAATAATGAAAAACAACTCTTTCTAAAAATGTCATTCAGACCTGAAAAATACTTCAAAGCCATAAAAGGTTAAATTTTATAAAAATTTTATTCAGGTTTTATTTTAGGAAAAAAATCATGCATTAAATTACTCAGTCTGTTTTATTTTAATCTGAACTGTATCAAATTATATTTGAAGCTTCAAGGCTCTAGAGGTGGTAAGACTGGTAGTCATTTAATTTCCATAAGAACTCCATGATGGTGGCATTGTATAGTGTTATCTTAAATTCTTGGTTTCTGTACGTTGGCTTTTGTTGCATAATAAATCACCTCAAAATTTAGTGGTTTAACAAAGTAACATTTATTTAGTTCATAGTTCAGAGAATTAGCAAGTTAGCCTGGACACAGCAAGGCAGTTCTGCTGATTTGGGCCAGGCTCAGCTGATCTTGGCTGGGTCTCAATCTTATATCTGCACGTGGTTTCCAGTTTGTCTGGGGGTTAGCTGACGGTTAGCAAGGGGCCCTGCGTTTTACTCCCTGTGGCCTCTCCTATTCCAGAAATCTAGTTTGGCCTTGTCCACAACACCAATAAGAAATCTCTTTTCAAGTCTCTGCTTTCACCAATTTTTCTACTGTCCTATTGATCAAAATCACTTGTCAAGCTCAGAATCAGTGTGGGAGATATTCCTTAAGATGTGGCTAGAAAGTGGCTGGAATAAGTTGGGGACCATTGCTACAACAATCTACAACAGGCACTTGAGCATTTTTATTCAATGCCAGAAACCAATAAATCAAAAATCATTGAAAAAATTAAGATTGGGTCCCACAGATAATCTCACCTACAGGATCGTTCTTAGTAAATGATTGATAAATGTTGGCAGATTGAAAAGACATTTTATGAAAGGCATAAATTAACAAAGCATGTCACAAAACTGCTTTCAACTAGAATGAAAACACTGAGCATGGAAACCAACTCTTTATTAGAGTGATGATTAGGATAAAACAAAAAAAGAGTGAAATCAAAAGATAGCTAATGGAGAATCTTGAAATCTAAGTGACAGATTTGAATTGATTGAGAAAGGTTACTGAAGTAATTATTAAAAATATTAGGTAGAAAAAAAGTCAATTATTGATTAAATAAATATAGAATAATGAATATGGGATTGGGGGGATCAGGCACACTGGATAAAAATAAACTGAGAAATTGTTATTAACTTATACATTTCATAAGGACAGGACCTATGTATGTTTTTATTTATTACATCCCATTGATACCTCTATGTTTAGTGGGTTGCCTGGCATAAATTCAGAGCTGATAATTATTTTCATTGACTTCACTAATCAAAGAATTTTATTTTATTTCATTTTATTTTTTTAAAATTTTATTCAAATATCAGGTTCAGTTTCCATTCACCAGACTTGATGAGAAGTCCAGTATTTAGTCATCATTGGACTCTTCCTCCAACTGCATGAAATTATATGTATCTCAAAAGAATGAGAACTGGGCATGGTTCTTAGTCCATGATGGTCACCATCCTTGATATACTTTTGTTGCAAAATGCTGTCAAACTGGTCCTCCACATACTGTCAGACGATGTTTCCCAGGGCAAGCAACTGGGAAGGCCCCCCAGGAACCCTACTCTCTGACTGTAGACTCTTTTACAAGGGGCCATGGAGTCTGTCTGCAAGTCAAGAAGCTTAAAACACAAAGTCTGCCATCCCGCACCTAGGATATTGTATGTAAGTGGAAATGAGGAACTCACAATTTTGTGAAAAATATCATTCATTACAGTAGCCAAGAAAGACTTGAATGTTCAGTTCTCCCACCTTTGGTATTGGACGACTCACTTCTTCCTCTCTAAGCATCTAACTAGAGGGTTGTCTTATGAGGCTTTTAAAATATAAAGAAATTTTTAATCCTCCTTTCACACCCTCCAACCAGTCACTTTGAGGTGCTCTAAAGAATGACTTTTCTTGGAAAAGGGACGTGGGAAGATAAAATTGCTATGAGATTTTTTTTGAATCTGATATATTAGAGCAAGGAAAAAAAATCACAATAAAATACCCTCCAATACAAATGTGATATGCACATTTTACAAAGAGTAATTTAGGCAAAACAATTTATTTTCTACAAATTAAACAATTCACTCATGGTTAAAAAGTAGGGGTAAAACCAGGATTAGGCCCAGATCTCAATTTTGTTACAAGGTTTTTTCTATTGGCTGGTTCTGCTGCTTCTGAAGCGCTCTTGATTGAAATTTCAGGTGGATCACGTATTGTGAATAAAAAACAAATGCTGATGTCAAAGGGAATAAGCTCTCATCCATGGATATTTGCATATTTTAAGGTATTTAAAGAGTTTTTATCTAATACAGAAGCCATTTTGATATGTAAGTCCTAAACATGTGTTTATTGACAACAAAGTGATCTCCTATATTAGTATTATTTGGTTTCTGTTTTTCTCACCTGTTTGTTGTACACTTCTTTGTTGGGCATGGAAATAAAGCATTGAATAAGACAGACAAATTCTCTCTTCCCGTAGAGTCCACAATCTAGTAAAGGCGCCTACAATAAGAAGTAAACAAATACATAAAAAGATAATTACACATTCTGATGACTGATGTGATAGGAGTGTGTGTGTGTCAGAGGACAGGTAGGTTTTAGACAGGAAGGTGGGGTCAGGAGAACATGTCCTGTTGAAGTGGCATCTGAGCTCACAATACCAGGAAGAGAAAGAGCCCAACGGCTTGATTTGGGGATAAAAGCATTCCAGACAAAAAGAGTGATAGCAAGTGCAAAGTCACTGAGGTAAGAATGAGCTTTATATGGTTGAGATATGAAAAGGAAGCCAGCATGGCCAGGCTCTCTTAAGATATGGAGAGGCTACCAAGACATGGATTTGGAGATGGAAAAACAGCCAGGTCATATGGCATTTATAATGCAATTTTATTTTAAGTGTAATGGATTTTAAGTGTAATGGCTATTTATTATAATGTTTTAATCAGGAAAGATTTTTTTAATGTTATTTTTAGTAGTTAAGGAATGGATTATGTATTGGGTTGGTCAAAAAGTTTGTTTGGGTTTTTACAAAAAACCCGAATGAAATTTTTAGCCAACCCAATAGCTATAAGAATGAAAACAGGGAGTGAGACCAGAAGATGATGTTGACTTGGGCTCGGATAATGGTAGTGGAGATAGAGGGAATTAGACGTGTGCAAAATATACCTTGGGGTTGGAGCTAACAGCAATTTCTGATTGATTCAATGTGTATTATAGTGAAACTAGAGAAATTAAGGATTGCCCATTGTTCTGGATCTGGGCACTAATTTGAATGGGAGGCTGTTTACTCACATGGGAAACTAGAAGATAACAGGAATGAGGTATGGAAAGGGATTAAGAGTTTGATTTTGTCTCTGTGTAGTCTGAATTACCTTTTAGGAAGCCAAGTGGCAGTGCTGAATAGGCAAACACATATTGGGGTTGGAAGATAGGGAGCTGGTTTGGTCTGGAGTTATACATTTTCATTCTTATATAGCCACCTAAACTATAAGCACCTGGAAGGCAGGAACAAAGGGGCTACACATTTTTATTCTTTTCACAATTCTTAATATATTTAACACCATACTGATGATGATTTTTTTTTTTTTTTTGCAGCTGCTGATGATGGTGATGACAATGATGATCACAATGAGGTCAGCAAACGTCTTAGGCCAACAATGTAACTGCTAAGGGTACACATTTGTAATCTCAGACACAATCTGTAGTTGCAGGTAACATGACGGATTCTATCAACTTTGGAGAGATGCACAGGGACCAGGCACAGCTGGATTCACTTTAGAATGTTCACCAGGGGAGAGATCCTACCCTTTTTCCTATTTTTATAGGAACTTTGTAAAAGTGCTGGTGACATTTGTCTGAGCTTATGTCATTTATTTTAATGAAAGTGACCTTGTTTTCTGTTAGAAAGACAAACATCTTACAGCTTGATTCCAATTGTCCAGGGAAATTGTAAACCAATGCTGATATTACTTGTTAACCCCATAGGAAATAGAATATTCCATGACTCTTGCTCATGGAAAAAAAGGCACTAAACCAAGAAAGCCTAGAGCTAGGTAACCCCAGGTGTACTGAGGTCTTCAATAGACAATTCTGTTTTTCTCTCTACAAGATAAGGTCAAGTATTTATTGACACTACTTACTGGGTACCTACTATATACCAAGCAGTTTGTAAGTACTTTACATATATAATAACCCATTTCATCCTATTTATCATTATATAAATGAGTTACAATTATCAACATTTTCCAAGTTAGGAAACAAACTTTGAAAGATCAATAACAACAATAAAAATTCACCAAAGTCACCCAAGTAGTCATAGATAGAGCTATGATTTAAACCTGATTGACTCCAAACACACTGAATCACTGAATGAAACTACTATGGGGAAAAGCTTCTTTATTGAAGTGGAGGGGGGTTCAGGGAGGAGTAAGTAGAGAGAGGATGGAACTGCAAAGTGAGGGGACAAAAATCTGCAGAAGACATGCTCCATAAGGGAGTTTGCTATTATTAGCCCACCCTGCCAAATATTCTACTTGGCTCTGCCCTTTAGTTTAGTCCTCGATAAATTCTGCACCCCAAATCCCTTTGGTGAAGCCCTGCACTTGATACTTTCATCACTAGATCATAATACCTATTTTTTATACCCTACAGCTCAAAGTACTTTTAGATCCATAAACACTGTTTACTCTGAAGATCATCTCCCTGCTTTCTGAGGACTCTACAGATGCACTGGAAATATATACTCAGGAAAGAGGGAGTTTTATCATTTCAAAGTGTAAAAATGAACAATTTTTGAGAAAATCACAGCTATCACCTGAAAGTTATGTCAATTTAGTACTCATAATATGGAAAAACTGATAGCTCTGAATTGAAGAAACTACCCTATACATCGGTAAGTAATTTTTCAGTACTCACTCACCATTTTGCTTGGACACTTGGCCTTAGCTACTCGACCTTTACAATTACTGTCCTGTTTTGAGTGAAGAAATACAAATTATCCAGAGGGATGCAAACACATTTATTCCAGGGCAAAGTTTGGGGCTAACCAATAATTTTCACTTCTGCTTATGAGTCAAGAACTATTGATATCAAGGGTCCACAAATAGGATCAGCTAGAAGCCTAGGCTGTCACCTACCATGTTGGTAGTTAGTGATGGAATTGACATCCTGAAAAACTTTAAGAGAGGACAAGAAAAAAATTAAAGACTTTGTAAAGAAATGGATAACTTCTCTGACATTCTCTTGTATTTCATGCATGAGCTCAGGGCAGTGACTAGATTAGCATGTTTAGTTTTCAATTCAGTAGCTGAGGTTTGTTATGAAAGTCAAGTGATACAGATGGTAGGCAATTATTCATGCTGCATCAGAAAACTGCTATGAAGACACTATTAAAATATGATTGTTGATTAGTAATCATCATGGTTTCTCAAAAAAAAAACTTTAGTCAAAATGAAATCCCTGGTGGGTTCAGATGCTTGCTAATGTGTCAGGCTAAGGGAAGGTTAAGATGTCAATGTCATTAACTATGAGATCAGATGACCTAGACCATCACTTTCCCCTCTAAAGTCTGTCGATTTAAACCAGTGCTTTTATTATGATTATAATATTATTATTATCCATGTGCGTTTCTAATGTATGACAGTGTTTATGTATCCTTGCAGTCACTATGATGTTTCTTCTTTATAAAAAGTGACCCTTGTTTCCTCCTTGCTAAAGCACTCATTTAATTGGATATTGGTTTTAAGGGAGTTTGAAAATACATAGAACATGACTTTGCCATTGGTGAACAACCAGCATATAGTGTAACAATAAATTTTGCTGTTAATAGTAGTAATGAGAGCTCAATATGAGGTGAATGTTATCAAACTTGCTTCTTATAGATTATCTCTAACTTTGCACAATAATGTGACAAGATATCATGAACTGAATTGTGCTCTCCCCCCCCCCATATTAATATGTTGAAGCCCTAACTTCTGATATGACTGTATTTAGAGATAGGGCTTTTAAGGAGGTAGTTAAGATTAAACGAGGTCATAAATGTAGGGCCTTAATCCGATAGAACTAGAGTCCTTATAAGAAGAGGAAGAGACACACTAGGAGTGTGCACACAGAGAAGAAGGCCACATGAGGACACAGGGAGTAGGTGGCCATCTGTGAGCCAAGAAAAGAGGACCCAGGAAAAATAAAAAACAGCCAACACCTTGATCTTGGACTTCCAGCCTACAGTACTGTGAGAAAATTAATTTCTGCTGTTTAAACCACCCATCTGTGGTATTTTGTTATGGCAGCACTAGCTGACTAATACACAAGGTAAGGGTCAGTGTGACTATTTGAAAGAAAAGGAAATTAGCCTGTCACATCTCAGTCTAGCATTCCCCATGAGTGCCTGTTACGAGAATCAGCCCAGGCTTGCTCAATCCCAGGCGTTTCTGATTTCACAGCCTGGGTTGGTATCTACAAATGCTCTTTCAGAGCTGAATTGCTCTAATCATGTGCTCTTGAGGTACATGGAACTTGGGGTAAGGGAGTAAATATGTAAGTTTTATTCTTGTTTTTAAAATACTGTGGTGTTTGATTCTATTTTTCTGGCTTTCCCAAGTTAGGGAAGTCCGAAATTCTTGGGTATTTTGAAAGGATTTTGAGTATTTAACTCATACATTAAATGCACTAATATTTATTGGTTGCATACTATGTTCCAGGCATTATTCTATTATTATGGATGCAACAAATAAGATATAATCCCTCCCTAACCAGCTCCAAGGTGCCATAGTCCTATGGTAGGGAGAAGCACAAGGACAAATCATTACAATAGTCTCTGGCAGTGCAATTAACAGTATGGTGCATGATCTCACTGCAATTTGCAAACTCTTGCTGGTCTGCCATGGGATTAGTACAGATTGTGAGAGGGAGCATTCAGAAACGTCTAGACTGATTTTGCATAAGGGCAAAATTCAAAATTCAAGTCTTTTTTTGTTTTTTGTATTTACACAAGTATTGGTCTTGTCTGTAATCAACAGGGAATTAAAAAAGCAAACAAACATACAAGAAATAGTCCCTTATCACAGATAGATTGGGAAGTCCTCTTCTGTGTGATGTCTGTGTTTACCTCAGCTTGAGGAAGGAAGATGGAAAACAAATTCAAACTGGCAAGCTGTTTACTGACAATTTACCACATATTTTTATTGTGTTTACTTTCACTTAGGTCAAAAGGAAATAAAAGTAATGCTATATTTGGGTCAGCTATTGAGCATATTTTATTTTAAAGTAAAAAAAGAAAAAAAAAGGGATTCTAAGGTAACTTTATAGAGATCAAAGTTTTCTTTCTCGTCTTAGGTATTTTTTGTCTCAATCAGTAAAATAAAGCAATTGAGCTTAGATAGTAATTAGACACCCACTCCTCTGGCTTAGTTTTACAAGGACATAGAATGATTACTCAGGAGCCTCTGCTTTCTCTATTACAGCTTGGCAGAGAGGTGGACCAGTCAGGAGTTGGCTCTGTCTTGAAGGCTGGGGCAAGGTGGGAGCTGAGGAAGAAATTTTTCTGTTTAATTTCTTTAGGTAATGTCCAGGTCATTCTTTTCTGACTTTACCAAGATGAAAAAGTTAGGAATTTATGGGCTTAATCCTGGCCCAGAAGAATTCACTAACATCACCCTGGCCATCAGTCACATGCCTCCTGAAGAAAAGAATGTCTGGGTTGTGAGAATACCCTGTTTGAAACCAGGGTAGACAGGGTCTTAGAAAACTGGTCGATGTCATTATTAGTCTCTTGAATTTTAAGTGGAGTGATTGAAAAGAAATCAAAATAAAAAATTACAAGTGGGATTGAAAAGGTTTGGAAACCTAGTTCAGAAAATACTTGGCAACCAGTGCAGTAGGACTATGCAATGTTAAAAAAAGTTATAAACTGTATCGGTGCCATAGGGAAAAAATTAATTCATCCATATTTGTTCATAAGTAGCACAAAGTTCAAAAGGTTTAACATCACACTTATAAATTTACAGAAACAAGATTAATACTATATATATACCCAAAAAAAATTACCACGGTATCCAATTACTAATAAACTTTTTTCCCTCAAATTTTAAGGGAAGTTAGGCTTGAATATGAATTGCTCTTGATATGCAGAATTTCTACTCAGCCTACTCTAATCTAGAAAGGCAATTCGTTTTTGTCAGTTCTATTAAAAAACCTCATATACCACCTTTCCCTGCAGTGCATCCAGCTCCCTTCTAGCTCTCTTCTTTTATTTCCTCTTTCTACAAAGGAGAACCTGTTTTGTGTTTCTTTTTTCTTGCAAAAACTGGGGATGGAGTATAATAGAACCCCCATACGCACACACTGCCCCTGTATGTGACTAGGATAAAATCTTTATGGAAGATTCATTCTCATTAGAAAGAAATTTTCTAGGACCTATTCTTTTTCCAATTTTTTTTTTTATTTTGGCTTTTGGTTTTTCTCCACTGTGGAGCTTATAAAGAAAGTCCAATTTAAATTTAGGATATAATTGGTTTCTCTATTAGTTCGTGTAGGCCTTTCTGTACAATTCCAGGTATTTTTCTAAGAGAATAGCCTTTTCTTTAAATGCTAAGATTCATTTGCCTTTGAAATGTTATTATGTTTGAGCAAGACCTTGGCATTCTTAATTCGGATATATGAAGAGTTTCTTCAAGAAAAGCATCATAAATTATTTCTTATGATTAACTGAAAAAAATTATTTATCTAGATATGACCTAAATCCTGAAGAAATTAGATGCCGTTGTGTAATATGAAAGATAAAGTTTATCAAATTTATAATATTTTAATTTCTATATATTATGTACAAAATCATGGAAGTAACAGATAACTGCAATTAAACATTACAGTGTTTATTTTCCTTTTTTCCCCTACTCAATATAACATGAAAAGGAAGAGAGAACACGGTGAAGTGGCATGCTGAGTGCAATTAACAAATAATGGTTTTCTTCCGTGGAAGGAATTGTGAAATTTAGAATTCTTCTGTGTTAAGATCCAATCCAGCATCTTGGATCTATCATTTACTACTTTCTCAAATCTGGAAGCTTGGTTATGCTCTCTGAATCTTAAATCGAGACTAATAATTTACCAGGGTTATTATAAAACTTAGTGAGATGAAACATGAACACATGCATTGTTATTTGGAAGGCTCTCTGTAATTGTAGATTGTATTTGGGTTTCTTGACATTTTCTTCTGTTTCCTCTCCATATAAGGCTTGATATATTTAATTATATTCTGACTTAAGGAAAAATTGCAGAGTTGATTTTAAAATTATTGGCAGTGTGCACTGTAAACACACTTGAGGTAATTCAACTGACATTTAGGTACATTTATTTACATTGATGTATGAAATAATGTATGTCTTCTTTGTTGTCTTCTTCTTTGTGACCCAGAATATATTGGACTGGCCAAAGAGTTCGTTCGGGTTTTTCCATAAGATGTTAAGGAAAAACCCGAACGAACCTTGTCCCAACCCAGTATATAGTTTCCATGTATTTCTCAGATGCTTACTTGTACATATTGATATGTTTATCCATTACTAACAATTTATTTTATAACATTTTTTTCAGAGTTTCCTTTTCAATTGGCACTGTAATCAGAGGCATAGATTCCAGATCCAAAATATCTGAGTGGTAGAAAAATTTAGATAGGGTTCCAAATCTAATGGAAAGGATTTTCAGTACAGTGCCCTTTCTCCTGGAATTTTTTGACATTCTTTGGCACCTATGTTAATCCAGAAAAGACAAACTTCTCTCTGGCTGCTGAGAACTAGAAGAATTTCATTGCCCTCATTTACCAGAGGGACTCCACAGAGAGCAATGTGACATATCACAATCTTTTCAAAGAAGTTCATTTTGACCCAAGATTACATATGTCACAGAAACATTTTCTCTCCTAATGTAACACAGCAGGAGGCAAGATTTGGGTTTCCTTCTTCTGCTGAGCTTTATCAGCTTTCTGATTTCCACGACTTACAATATATCGATCTTGAATTTTCAATATTTCCAACCATCTCACACTGCTAGAATAAAGATTAATATCATGTTGTTGAAGATCACAAGTTGTGGTAATATTTCTTAGATATGTACATGTGCGTCTTGGTGTGGGAATTTGTCTGTGAATCTATCGGAGGCAACCTTAATAAAAAATCTATACACCAGAAAGATGTGAATGGTGCTGAATTTTCAAAAAATATTTAGCAGCAAATAAATGTGAATTTCAGCTGACAAAGCTACCTTCTAGTTCAGGAACTTTTCACTTGCTATTCCATCTGTTTGATAAGTCCTCTGCCCCCTCCATGTCATCCCTAACCCCTGCAATATCTTGCTTATACCGATCCTCAACCACTCTCTCACATCCACTCCTGAATCTAGAAATGTTTGTTTTTTCTCAATACTTGGTAATCTGCTTAAGTAGAAGCTTTCTCTGACCACTAATCTGCATTCGTTTTCTCAATGATATGAAAGCACTTAATTTAATCTAAAAGTGTATACTATTAGCTATGCATTTATAGAACATAAGCTTCATGAAGGAAGATATGTCTTATTCACCATGAAATTGTTACCATCTAGAATAATGTCTGGCATATAGTGGTTCTCAATATATACTGTTATTGACTAATTGAATGAATTCAAGTTCCTTTGGATCAGATTTTCCACAAAGAAGGAGAATGAACATTTAAGGTGTTATTTTTCTCAGCATTATATTGAAGTTGTTTTATCATTTTGAATATTTAATCTTTGTAACTTAAACCATTCTAAAAGAAAGTCCATGGCTTATGCCATCAGACAGAGCTGCATCAACTTATAGTTCCATTATTTACAAGCTAGGTGGACTTAAAAAATAAATTAACCTATGTAGACATCAGTTTTTTCATCTACATATTGGGGAGAATAATATTTTCATTAATAATTTTTGTGAGACTTTATCCATGAATATACCCTTTTAGTCCTGACCTTATTCGAAACTCAAGTTTCTCATGTGCAACTACCTTCTTGAAATTTCCACCTGGATATCTAATTGATATCTCAAAACAACATTTACAAAGCTGAATTCAGTGTCTTCTCCAATTAGCCCCCCTTCTAATCCTCCCAACCTGAGTATATGGTAACTGCCTTTGACCAGTTGCTTCACAACTATTACCTTGGAGGCATCATTGGATAATCTATTTCAAATCTCACAATTCATAGTCTTTTAAGTTGTCTTTTCTAAGTTAAATATGTAACCAGAATTCAATTCCTATTTGTCTAAGGACTTTTCCCTGGCTTACAAAACCATAGGCATTTTGGCAAACTCACTACCTGTCTACACTACCCTCCGTCAATCTCCCCGGCTCCATTCATTGGTCATGGACTTTCTTCCTACAACTTGAACATGTTATATACTTCATATTTCAGGACCTTTTCCAGAATAATCATTCCCAGTTATCTATAGGCCTGACTCCCTCCTTTCTTTAATATATCTGCACAAATCTCACTTCATCAGAGAGATATTTTTTGCTTGTCTGCTATGGACTGAAATTTTGTGTCCCTCCAAAACTCATATGTTGAAGCCCTAAGGTGATGATATTTGGAAGTGGGGACTTTGGGAGGTAATTAGATCATGAAGGTGAAGTCCCCATGATGGGATTAGTGCCCTTATAAGAAGAGGAAGAGGGCAAACTTGTTCTCTACCTGCCATGTGCAGACATAACAAGAAATGGCCTTCTCCATACCAGAAAGAAAGCCCTCACCAAGAACCAAATCTGCTGGCACCTTGATCTTGGACTTCCCACTCCAGAATTGTGAGAAATAAATATTTGTTGTTTAAGCCACCCTGTATATGTTAATTTGTTGTGGCAGCCCAAGCTAAGATGTTATCCTTATCTAAAATATCATCCCTCCTCATGTCCTCAGTCTCCCTCCCTATATCCTGTTTTATTCTTCTACATAAAACTTGGACTGACATACTCAATATATATTTATTATTTACTTATCATCTGTTTTCTCCCAATAGAATGTAATCTCCTTGAATTTGGATACAGTTTTATTTATTGCTTAGGGCAGTAACTAGTACACAATAAGTATTAAATAATTATTTTTTGAATGAATGAATGAATGACTATTTTTGGCACTTAGAAGGTTCTAAGTAAATGATATACTTTATTATAATAATCATTTTTAAACTAAAGGAAATTATAAGTTTCTGTTTTAAAGATGTGTCAAATAGAATATCTTTTTAAATTTTTTTAAAGAAAACTGATTTTCAAACTGGGTTTTTAATTAAACATTATCTTTATAATACATACTAATTTACATGTTTAACATTCTCTGTGGTGAAGCTGATTTAACCCACAGATGATAACTATCTGTGGCGAGTATATGAGGTGCCAGATTCCTCAAAGCTAATAATATTCTTTCTATGTGTTTTTATCTGCGATTAAATTTATAGTCAGCATTCCACAAGAGGGCAAATTAATAATAATTGGTTTCTCTTTGGAATTTCTTTGTATTTATCGTATATAAAACTTAAGTGGAATTCTCATGGTATCTTATCAAAAATATCTACAGCAAGCAATCTTTCAAAATTATACTTAAGGTAAAGATATCCTGATACAGGTGCTTTTCATCAAAATTCAAATGAGACTCTACCACCTCAATCCTAAGTATGCTATATCTCCCTTATTTCCTTACAATCTCCTTGGAAGATTGCAAATAAAATTTTGTAATTTGATTTATCATGAAAATTATTGAGTATAGGCTAAATCTTTAATTTCAATAATGTTACGAAATAGCATTTTTTCTCTTTTGCAATCTGTAGATTGTATAAATTGAGTTGAGAATCACACAAAATTTATGATTTCTCTCTCTTTCTCTTCCTTCCTTCCTTTCTTTCTTCCTTTCTTTCTTTCTTTCTTTCTCTCTTTCTCTTTCTTTCCTCTTTCTTCTTTTTTCCATGAATACATCTTTAATTTGTATGTTCTACATTGATCAGAGTTCCAATTCAAATACAAACAAGTAAAGACAAGAGTGCACTTTCTTGGAATAGTATATATCTGTGGATGGATCCCAAATCTTGTTTTAGAAACAAGAACAACCTTGAGAATGTGCTCATATATATCTAATTAAAGCACTTTTAAATGAAGTAGAAATAACATCAGAAATTTATTTGGGCAGGTAAAATGCATTTGTCAATCTAATAAAATACCAATTATTCTATCACAGATACAAGTTTACTTTCAAACATTATTTTATCAAATGTAATTTTATGAGGCAGGTGTAATATCCTAGAATTACAGGATATTTAAGGTTCAAGATCCTATAAATAGTCCTTTCAAACTAATTTTATAAATGAGAAAAATGATCTATGTTCTTAGAATTGTTTAATCACATTACTTATGATAGAATCTAGTTTTCTTGACTCCTAAGCTTGTTGCTTTTCTAATAGTTGTACACTTTTTCTTTTGATCTTCCTCAGTAGTCTTCTAATACTCTGCTTTATGTCAAATTACATTTAAATTGTTAATTTTTATGAACTTCTATAAGACAGGGACTATTTTGTTAATTTCTTTATTCTAATTCCTGCCAGGAATTATACATATCTTGATATAAAGTAGTACTCAATGGTGTTGGCTAAATAATTAAAGAAATAAAAGAATAATGATAACTAATTTCTTGCTTTACAGTTATAAATGCCTGTCTATAGGTTGACTTAATTTCATTTGGTAAAGATGAAGATTCTTTGCCTGAGGAAGGTTGCCATGTGAGTAAGGTCCATGGCAACATAATAGTCCCAAAGTAATTTTAGTGACAATAATGATATTTGAAAATATATACAAAGCTAAACCATAGTCTTCAACATACATATATTTAATTTTAGTAGTTCCTCTCCATGCAACATTGTTCTTCCCAAATCTATTTTTTTCTATACATAAAAACACATAAAAAGATGCTAAATTATTCCATCTTCAATTAAATAAAAACCTCTCTTGTCAATGCAAATATGTGCAAATTATTTTAGCATTTTAAGTTCAGGAGTACCTTTAGAAACTTCCTGACTTTGCAGTCCCGACTGCACACCGAAGAAGATCTCCTTTCATTACTTTGACAATAGGAATGGTTTTGTAAATACTCCTTGCATGTATTTCACGCGTCAGCAGTCTCACTCCAATATAGATCTACATCTCAGATTAGATCATAATTTGTTTTCTGCTTCACCTTCACCCTGATGTACTATTTCATATAATGAAACAGTAAATCAATAGAATCCTTGTGGGTGAGATTCTGTAAAGAAAACAACCTGTGTTCTGCTTAATTATAAACTCATTAAAATAAGAACATGACATTTCCAAAACACTGATCTATTCTTACAAGTCAAATTCCACTGAAAGCTAAGTGTGGAGCTTACTGTCCTAAAAACAATCTTGGTTAACTAAAACCATGTACAAGCAAAGTCATCACTGATCTGGTTGGACCTAAAGAGCCTACTGACTTTGTCCTTCAAATCAATAGGTATAGTAGGTCACAGATAAGTAATCTGCTCAATTATAGCTGGAATTTCCAACTCGTTCAGAATTCTATAAAAAGGGAAAAAGAGTATGTTCTCAAAGAAAACTTTTTTCTCATATGATTTCTGAGCGTTTGATTTTTTTTTTTTTTTTTTTTAAATTCATGTTCTTATTTATTGATTGATTGATTGCTGTGTTGGGTCTTCGTTTCTGTGCGAGGGCTTTCTCTAGTTGTGGCAAGCGGGGACCACTCTTCATCGCGTTGCGCGGGCCTCTCACTATCGCGGCCTCTCTTGTTGCGGAGCACACAGGCTCCAGACGCGCAGGCTCAGTAATTGTGGCTCACGGGCCCAGCTGCTCCGTGGCATGTGGGATCTTCCCAGACCAGGGCTCGAACCCGTGTGCCCTGCATTGGCAGGCAGATTCTCAACCACTGCGCCACCAGGGTAGCCCTGAGCGTTTGATTTTTGAATCTCAAGGGAGAAACAGTAGGCCTATGTCTTATAAAAGAAATTCTGGATATGTTTAGAGTTGATGTTCAAGGGTCCTAATATTCACATATAAATAGATAATTCATTATTTAACAATGTTCCTGCAATACACTTTAATTTGCTAATATTCATTGTTCTTCTCACTGGTCTCTTATTAATAAGTTAGTTTTTTTTTTTCTTTTTTTTAATTTTATTTTTTTATTGAAGTATAATTTATTTACAAATGTGTTAGTTTCAGGGGTACACCAAAGTGGTTCATATATATATTTATATATATATTATATATATATATATATAAAGAATATATATATATTCTTTTTAGTATTTTATTTTTTGGTGAAAAGAATCATAGTACAGTGAGGCCTGGTGATTGGACAAAGGTCAAATAGGTAGTAAATGAGAGAAAAATGCGCTACTCTCATTATTCCTGGAAAAGAGATCACCCAATGAGTCCAAACATTTGGACACATGGGCCATCTTTTCTCAGAACATATTACTTGTCATACCTGTGATTGTCCTGGTTTAGTCACAAGAGACTCTTCAAAGGCTCACTCTGCTGGAACCCTCATTTGGATTCAATGGTCATATTGTACTATTAACTTTACTTACCATTGCAATTAACATTTGAAGGAAATGCATTCTAAAATGTAAACAAAAATGTTGCTATTTAAAAGCAATCTCCACGTATCAATAAATATTTTGAAAATACGAAAACAAAACAAAACAAAAAATAGACCCATGAATCATGTTGCTCTCCTTCCTGATGTATTTTTTTTAACTCATCTGTTCCGTAGTTTGGACATGAAGCCTTTAAAACTATCTTTGATGTGTTTTTTATTTTCTGTCACAAGGTAACTCTCTGGGTTTCAGTGCTTAGTAGATAATGAAAATATGTGGAATATTGCTGTCCGGATAATTGATTTACTGTGAAATTGATTTATTTGAGTAATAATAAAATATTGTTAATTTCTAAGCTTCCCCATTACATTAAAAGGTTAATGTGTTAAAAGGAGCAGTGGATTAAACAGCTGGACTGAAATGCTTGCTTCACATCATCATCAAAGTGTGATGTCTTCCTATAGCAGATGGGGGAAAACCTGTCCTGTTAGCTATTACTCTCCATATATCAGGTCTTCCACTCACTAAGTCTCTCTTATTCTTGGGAAACAATGAAAAGAATCATCCCCAAGGAAATAGAAGTGTTCTTTGGTCACTGATGTAATTGGATTGGATATATTTATGTTCTAGTAGATCAGGTCAGAGACTTGAATTGAATTTGAAATTGCATTGTAATTCTCCCTAACTGAAGAAAGAAAATTGGAAGAAATGATCTCTGGAATTATATTTTTTAAATTGGAGCTGCTCAAGCCTGCAAAAGCTTTGTCTTTGAAATATACCTCCCCCAAGGGTCAATATTCTAAATAAAGAAATCTACATTTACTTCCCACTACAAGTAGTTGATAACTGTGAGTCAAAAAGGAACATGTTTAAGAAAGCAAACTTCTCTATACCTTATTCATATCAGAAGAAAAGACACAAGCACTAGGGTGAGAAATAATTACTTTTCAGTTGTTATATCATCTGATATGTTATATTTCACATTTTTGTGGTTGTTAGAAAATGTATTTGGAAATAAGTAAATATAATACACACATATACATTAAATATATCTAACTATATATTTAAATGAACTTTCAAACAGAAATGGTTATTAAGCAATAATTTTTGTCCCTCTTAAAACACTATTTCCTAGAGAGAGGAATAAGGCAGCTGCAACAAACAGAAGGGGACTTTTAACCGAAGCTTAGCACATTTAGATGTATGCATATACAAAGCCAAAATAAATGTAGACATTACCACTTTGGGATATGACATTTTTGAAATGCTGATGTATAAATTAAGACATACAAAATAATTTTTATAACTCTATTACCCTTTGGTTTTAGCTATTGTTTATTCTACCAAAATTCTGCAATATAGAGGACACTAACTTCATTATTTCTGTATAGTTACAATATAGTCATTAGTTCAAAAACTATAGCTTTCAAGCTACAATGGACAAAAGGGTCACCTGAATGATATATGACCATTTCTATACCAAGACACTGCTTTGTGGAGGGAAACAAATCCTGAGAGTGGTTTATGGAACAAAAAAATTGAGAAATTCAGTTTAATGATGAACATGTTTTCACTTAAGAAGCAATAAATAAAACCAATACTATGTTTTAATTTAAGGGTCAGAGTTACACTTCCAAGGTTTAAATGGAGTTTTGATATTTAAATAGAATGAGCAGTTTGATATGTGTTATCACTTAGTACCTTCCATTCTGGGATGAAATTCCTTAAGATCTTCTGGATATATACAATGGAATATTACTCAGCCATAAAAAGAAATGAAATTGAGTTATTTGTAGCGAGGTGGATGGACCTAGAGTCTGCCATACAGAGTGAAGTAAGTCAGAAAGAGAAAAACAAATACCGTATGCTAACACATATATATGGAATCTAAAAAACAAACAAAAAAATGGTCATGAAGAACCTGGGGGCAAGACGGGAATAAAGACACAGACCTACTAGAGAATGGACTTGAGGATATGGGGAGGGGGAAGGGTAAGATGGGACAAAGTGAGAGAGTGGCATGTACATATATACACTACCAAATGCAAAATAGATAGCTAGTGGGAAGCAGCCGCATAGCACAGGGAGATCAGCTCGGTGCTTTGTGACCACCTAGAGGGGTGGGATAGGGAGGGTGGGAGGGAGGGAGATGCAAGAGGAAAGAGATATGGGGATATATGTATATGTATAACTGATTCACTTTGTTGTAAAGCAGAAACTAACACACCATTGTAAAGCAGTTATACTCCAATTACTCCAATAAAGATGTTAAAAAAAAAAATCTTCTGGTTATGATATTTGCTTCATTCTTAATGGGTTTCAAAGCATTTTACATGTAAAAATTTTGCTAACCACTCTTCATCTTAGTTTTTTCATCCTTAGACTCAACTATTTAGTCATTACACTTAACAAGAAATTTTGTCGATATTAATTGGAAACATTAATCAATATTTTACCCTCTACTATGGTCTGAATGTGTCCCTTCAAAATTTGTATGTTGCACCCTAACCACCAAAATTGATGGTAGTAGGAGGTGGGGCCGTTAGGAATTAATTAAGTCATGAGAGTAGAGCCTTCATGAATGGGATTAATGTTCTTCTCAAAGAGTCCCCACAGAGCTCCCCCGCCCCTTCCACCATGTAAGAACACTTAAGTAGGCAGTCTGCAGCTCAGGAGAGGGCCATCACCAGAATGTAACCACGCTGGAACAATGATCTTGGACTTCCAGCCTCCAAAACTGTTAAAAATGTATTTCTGTTGTTTATAACACACCCAGTCTATGGTATTTTAGCATGGTATAAAGCAGGCTAAACAGTCTAAGACACCTTTTTAGATGTAAAAAAGCAGTGAATGTACATGTGTAAAATACCTAGCACAATTCCTGGCATATATTTCTAATAATATAAACTGGTGTATGTGTGTGGGGGGGTGTTTGTGTGTATGAGGCATATACAAAGTTAATTCAGGGACAAAAATATATCTGGATAAAAGAATTTTTTAAATGTTTAGTTATAAATATATTCCCAGAGATTGTATTTACCCCATGAAACATGGGGAAATTTTATTGAATAATATGTTAATTTTATTCTTTCTCTCTCCTTTCATAATTTGTACCAAGTAATTATTGGGTTGAAGTAACAACCATGCTGGGTAACACATAGGACTTAGTGGAATTTGTGAACCCACTTAATTTATATTCCTCTGGGGTCCACACAACTTCTTAGTGGTCATGAAGGAGTCACAGGGGAAATCACACAAATCCAGTATGAATCATTTAGACAAGAGTTTTCAGAATCATATCTATCCAAAAAGTGTTCAGTTCTATTTGGGGATCATGTGTTACCCTGATTTGTTTTTAGTGCTCTATGTATACCTTATCATGCTATAACTTATCTTCAACTTGTTTTCCGGGTAAGTGGTGCTTACTTTCTTTCCCTTTGTAGGAGAATTCATATAGCTTCTTGTAGATATATTTCCAGTAAAACATTCCTCATAGCTTATGGCTCTCAACTCAATGAAGAGTCCCCTGATAACACAACTTGCCATGTTATAAACAAATCTATACATTAATAACTTTCCTACCAAAATCACCAGTGACAAATTTTGAAGACTTTTTATGTGAGTCAACTTCTTTTCCATCTTAAATACTAGTTTTATTTAGATCACAGTTTGTGTGCATCTTCTAAAAGTCTCAATATTACTTGCTAAAAACACAAAAGCTTAACTATGGAGGCATTCTTATATAAGGCTAACAATATGGATGCTGATTATGAGGAAGGATCCAGATAGCTTTTGTCCTTATTGTTTTTCTACCCCAAGTCCATCAAAATATCTTATCAGAGTACTGTATATTCAGTGGGCAGTCATAAAAATTAGTGAGGATTCTTATCAGCGGTAAGGAGATGTATTCATGTTAGCATGAATAATAATAGAAATATAAATAATTAACAAGTGACATTTTTAAGCTAAATGTCAGATATATGTTTTGGATCAATATTTTCTCCCTTTGTGGAGAGAACTTGATATAATATTTAAGAAAATATAAAATACTTTACACTGAGCACAGAGCCTTTATATTTCCTCTGGCCATTTCTTTCCAATTGAATGGTGTTCTTTGAATCTGAGATCCAATTATCATCATTTGTGGAAAGATTCTGACTACCAATTTAATATAATTCTTTTTTTAGTAGTCTGCAATGATACATGGAGGGAATATAACTATGTCCTTATTTGGTGCTAAATTATCTACTTTATGTAATAAGCAAATGTTGGAAATGAAGAAAGGATGTTCTGTACAATTTTTCTCAAATGACACAGAATGGATGTCCAGTAAGTGGCCCAAAGTCCTGATTTCTGGTCAATTACTTACATTTGAGACCACATTTTATATAACAAGTTTAGCTTCTCTTTCTTGAGCTTTGTTTAGCTTCTCTTTCTTGAGCTTTTGCCCATTTAATAGAGTGCTTCCTATTTATATAATGCTTATCTCTGAGAAATTTAATGTAATTAAGATTACTCATTAATCCTGATGATATAACTGTGAATTAGATCCAGTGGTGGAAACTGAGGCAGAGAAAACTTTAGTGACTCTCATACAATCTTACCATCTCGCATTTGTGAAAATCTGCCTTTTAGGAGGAATTGTCACCTCATACCCATTCAGCACTGGTAGGTCACCATATTCAAAAGTTTCCATAGAGACTGTCCTAAACTATTATATTTTGCAGCTCATTAGCTAAGAGAGATGCTTCAGCTTTTGCTACCGCATGTACATCTGGCGAGAAAAATCTCTGCAGTCACTAAAGCAAGCATGAGGAAAAGACAGAGAGGACTCAAGAGCCTCACTGGCAAAAACAAGGAAAATTTTCTTCCCTCATTATTAGTCCATTGTATCAGGTTGGGAAGCAGGCACAGTTGGTCCCCAGCAGAGGTCTAGTTGCTTGCTTAATGTCTCAGACAATAACATATGCCAGCAACAAAACTCAGGATCTCGATATAATAGCGAGGTCCTTGAAATCCTATGAATGGCATTGCAATTTTCAATATAGTCACTAAAATAAAGGCTTCAAGCCTTCGATGGGAAGCAGCAGAGACGACAGTCACAGCCCCTTACAACTGTGTATCTTGCAGTCCATTATTTTGCTGAATACAAAATGAAAATAAGAAACACAGAGTCTCAGATTTGTCTGTGGAATAATCACTCTGAAAGGAGGAAATCAGGCATCCATACTGAAATTTGTCCCCCTAGAGAAACCTGCTTTTTAAAGAAAGAGAGATACACAGCGTCAGATGATGTGCCAAAGAAAATGTTAGTGTGAGAGGACGAGGAATAATGTCAAATTTAAAATAACTGAACAGTAAGAATTAAACTGATTGTTAAATCGTACTAAAAAGTGGATATGGAAACATAGGATGTCAATTCCAATTGTTGATCTGTAATAGAGCATGGCTTCTCAATACTTGCTTTAAGATTTTATTGTTTTGGAAGAGTCATTTCTGAGAATTCCTTTGGTGCATTATAGTTTTTCCCTCTTCTATTAGTAGTCTAAATTTGAACTAAGTTACTAATGCAGTATTAGAATGCTATCCCTAATTTTGATATTTTTAGAAAATAAGAAGTACTATCATGCCTATTGAATGACTCTAAAATTGTTAAAACTCTGAATGTGTTATATGTATTTAATAAAGCCACCGTTAGTATAATTTAGTAATATAATTTTAATAAACAGAAAAAAATGTGTGCACAGCACATATTTATCATACTCTTCAAGAGGAGTTAGAGAAAACCACCTACAACATATTCAAGAGAAAGGAAAGTAAGCACTGTGTGTGGTTTACAGTTAGAGATGTAGCACAGGCCAACTTTGGCTCCCTGCAATGAAATGTGAACTTCTTTGAAAGATGTGAAATAATACAAGCAGAAATGATAGATGGAGGAGAATTTCTGCTTGAAACAATGCAGAGAAGGGATTATCCAAATCACCCTCTGTGAAAGCATACGCTAGCTGTTGTTCTCTTTGTAAAAGCAAGAGGAGAAAATCAATATGTTACAGAACATATTTTTAATAGTGTAATTTGTTTCTGCTTTGTTTTTTCAAACATGTTTTTTCAACATGATAAATTGAACTTGTGTCTATACTAATGTTATTGAGATCTTAACATTGTGCTTTTTCAAGTACAAAATGGGTATGTTACAATATATCACGGTTTCCTAGATAATTACTGCCTCAGAAATACTGAGGGTACTTGGTAAATTTCAGATTCCAGACTTTATTCCAGATCTACTGAGTAGGACTACTCAATACCTTTTGCTGCTGTAGCAAATTGCCACAAACTTAGTTAAAACAAGACAAATTTACTATCTTTATAGTTCTGTAGGTCAGAGTCCAAAAATAGGTCTCACTGGGCTAACGTCAAGGTGTCAGCAAGGCTGTTTTTGTTCTGGAAGCTCTAGGAACAATCTGTTTTCTTGTCTTCTCCAGCTTCTAAAGGCTCCCAGCATTCCCTGGATTTTAACCCCTTACTCCATCTTCAAAGCTAGTAGGGCAACATCTTCAAATCTCTCTTTCTGCTTCTATAGTCACATGGCCTTGTTTGATTCTAACCTCCAGCTGCCCTCCTTCAAGGACCGTTGTGATTATATTAGGCCCACCTGGATAATTTACGAAAATCTTCCTGTCTCAAATCCTTAACTTACTCACATGTGCCAAGTCCTCTTTGCTATGTAAGGTATATATTTGCTATGTAAGGTAATATATTTAAGGTTCAGGGGATTAAGACTTCAACATCTTTGGGACCATTATTCTCTTTATCAGGTCAAGTCTTGGTAGAACTAGATAATCTCACTCAGCAATTAAATTCTATAATTCTATGTATTCACCAACATTTTTGTTAGTACATACAACTATTTACCTATTAATTCTACCATCTAATCATTAATTTATTCATGCACTCATTATTCAACAAGCATTTGTTTCATACCTGCTGGATATGAGACACAGAGCCAGTCCATGGAGACAAAAAAATGAATTAAAAAAGAAATGCCTACCTTCATCAAACTGTATTGTTCAATATAGTTTTTTTTAACTGAATTCATGTATTTATTACCTAATATGTGCAAGGTTTGGTCCACTTACAAATAATTAGACATGCTCATGTAGTCGACAGAGCATGTAATGTATTATTTTCATTGAAATTATAGTTATTATTTCAGAAATGGATTGTAAGATAGTGTAAAGACACATCCATGAGAATATAACATAGAATTGCTAAGTTAAAAACAATGAAGTCTGTAAGACTACAAACTAGGGAGATACACTAAGCAATTGACATACTGCAAGAGTGTCAATAAAATAAAATTTTGCCCGTTAGAAGATTAATGAGCTCTTTTCTCTCTGTACCCAATGGAGATTAATTCAAGAACATGTATTTTGTGCATGTTCCTCACCTCTCCCGATAAAATAAAAAAGTGGTCATCTGGGGGGGGGGGTTTCTTTACTTTTTATTCTCTTTTCTGAGAAGAAACATGTTGCATAACTTGTATTGCACACAGAGTAGCATAATAGACATTTTGTTATTTGGATTCCTGGCCAAGTGATTCAATTAAAGGACGTTCAATTAAAGGATGTGTTTTCTGTAATTATCATATCAGAACTGACAGAAAAGTTCCTCTACTTTTAAAATGTCCAAAGTTAGGCAACAATATGTTAATGTCACGTGACCAGTAAAAATTAGCAAGTTTCTGAAAGAAAGCTGTAGCTCTCATTCTCCATAGGCAGGTTTTTCTGAACTCAAGCCCCAGGAACCCCCCTTTTTCTCAGGCTCACTCTGTCTGTTTCTCCAAGCTTCTGTCTTCCCTGATGTTATCACACATGTTTACCATAGCTACTGTCCAGCCTCCTTCTCCTGGGGTAGTAACAGAGGTGCTTCGGTTACAACTGCAACCCCACATCACGTGAGCAATTCCTTCCACTTCTGCTGTTTTCTCTTCAGGTACTCCCTGCTCTGAAGCTGCTCCCTAGATATTTATGTATCCTTTTGAATTTGCTTCATGCTCTGAACTTCTCGTGAGCTCTTCTGTTTCTTCAAATGTATCTGTTGTGTTTTCCATTCTCTCAACCGTGGAATGAAGAAATCCTGATGAGATCGTTTGAGCTTGTATTAATACATACTACTGGCTTTATATGATTCCACTTTCAGAAAACATGTTTAATAGGAGCCATCAATAACAAAAACCTCTCAAACACCTGTCGATTAGTATATTCATGATATCAAAAGTTAAATATGATGTATCTGTCTGAAGAATGCATTTTACTTCATTTTAAGGAAATTAAAGCACTGTTTTTGTATTATTATTGTTTTGAAAGTATATCAATTTAATTTTACAAAATCATATTTTTTTAAAGTCTGACATTCAAGGAAGTAGAATCGTTTTATACAAAAGCCATCTCTTTTCTTTCCAGTCAAAAATACGTGTATTGGAAAGCAAGAGATACAAGGCAAAATTTGTATTACTTTTGGCATAATTTTTATTCAAGGATAGAATTTCCATTCTCTTGCAACATTCTTTTCATTCTCTTCAAATTCTGAACAGTGCATAATATAATTTTTTTTATTGGAATATAGTTACTTTACAATGTTGTGTTAATTTCTGCTGTGCAGCAAAGTGAGTCAGCCACACGTATACATATATCCCCTCTTCCTTGGATCTCCTTCCCATTTAGGTCATGCTTTTATATTGTTGAATAGAATATACAATTTATGTTGGATGTTTTATGCTGGAGCCAAGTCTCTAAATATATTTTGTCTTTATGATAGTTTATTTCAGGTTCACAGAGCTCTAGAACTACAGAAAACATATTTAACTCTTCTGCTATTATGGATATTTCTGTAGAAAAGTTTGAGGGTAACTGTCTAAAAAGACTGGGATTTAGCTTTGTTGGACAATTGTTCAGAAACTCTCATTATCCACTTGTATCAACCTTAGGCCCAGAATGGAGAAAGCAGAGGTTAGCTTTGAATTCTACATTTTGAGTTAATTTTGGTATCTACTTCTTCAATGATAAGAGAAACAGTTGAGAAGCAGAAGTATTAGAATAAAAAATGACTGCAAAAAGAATGGGATAACACAAGGACAAATTTCTTTTTTACACCCTAGCCAGCATCCATCACACTTGCGGCAACCTCGGGTGTGACAAATTCTACAGACTCATGGCTAGAGAGGGAATCAGACTGTGAGAATTAGATGGACACTACAAATTATTTAGAGCCATACCCTCATTTTACAGATGAGAAGATGTGGTGTGGAGAAGGTGAGGAGATTTTTCTTTGATCTCCCACCCCCTCATCAGAAGAAGTAGGCAACTGTGCTAAGGGAATTAGTCAAGAGATATTTCCATCTTAATAATCAAAAAAAACCCCAAATTGAGTCAGCTTAAGGTAAAATGGAAATTAATTAGGTCATGTAAGCCAACCACGAAATGAATGGCAGTTGAGCAGCACTGAGGTTTACCTGGGAGTCAAGACTCAAATTGAGTTAGGGCTGTCTCTTCTCTCTGCCTTACTTCACAGATTAGCTTCATGTTCTCTTTATGTGTGAGGACTTCTGAACATCAAAAATATGGCAGTAGGTGGCTTGTTCTTTTATTCTAAAAGCCTTTCACCTACAAAGAAAATCTAGTCTCCCTGTTGCAGATTTTAAAATCATAAGGAAGGAGTCTAGTTGGTCTGGTTTGAGTCATATGTCCATCATTTGGACCAAGGAGAGATGAATTAGATTAATTTTCCCATTCTGTGTAGCCAAGAAAGAAACATTTTTTAAAAGAAAAGTAAGGAAGAGAGGGTGTTGGGCAGATAAAACAAAAGTCCCTCCCCTGGGGGCTGAAACTGGAGGAGTGAACATGAGGGACACCTTGGGTTTCTGAAGCACATGTGTTACACACGGGCAGGAATACTTTACAGCCAACCTGCTCTGATTTTGTCTATCCAGAATGTTCATTAGAGACATCAGTTTTAAATGGGCTGTCAAATCAGCTGGGGTTAGAGGGATCAAATTTTCCTTCAATTATCATCCTTTTTAAAAATTTCATTTTATGAAAACTAGTAGCCGTATATTGTATGAAATAATGTATACAGATAAGTGAAATGGTCATTTCAGATTGCATCAAATGACCCATTTACTTTTCAGAAATGGCCTAATTTAGATTTTTCCCCAAATGCTATTTTTCCCTACAACTGTTTTGATGCTTTCTTCAAAAAGTCCTTCTTGTTTATTTTGAAATGCAAATCAGGATGATGTTTAAATTAAATGAATCTATTTCTACTGTTCATACAAGGACTTTATCTTGTGACAGAGTGTCTTATAGTCCTTTAGTTTTCAAAACAATGAACTGTGTTTCCCATAGGCATGTGCCTTATGTTTACAAGAAATGCATCAATCCTCTTAATTGGATGGGACATTAATAAGGGTAAGTCAAAAGTTATTGTTTTTTCCAACTGCTGTAATCAAATGCTAGTGGTTAGAATAATTTTTAAAAATTAAAAGAAAATAAAAATTATTCCAATATAGCTGTTATTTTTCTGACTGTATATGAAATTTGGAAGTTTGATTTCAATATGGGGAAGAAGAAAAATAAAACAGCTGTCTGACTTCTATCCCCAAATGGGGTATAGAAATATAACAAATATATATATATATATTCTTTAATAACAAAAGCTTATTTATAAAGTCCAGCTTTAGTGAACCTTAGTGAACCCAGTGTAGTGTTAATTATGTGTTCTATTTAGGGAAAGAAGAGGCAGCAAATTGTAGAGAAAGTGTTTTGTGGACATAATTAGGCCACTGGGCTCAACTCTATTCTCTGTGATCTTGAGAGTAACATTGTCACAGATACCAGGATACTTCCTCCTCTTTCACAGCTTTAGCTCTTTTGTACTATAGGGTAATGTAAAGGAAAAACCATTTCACCAAAAAATTAATCACGGTATTTTATTAGTCAAATCATGCTTACTGTGTCGTAGGAAAGTGTTGTTCTTTCACCTGCTCTCAGAAAGAGAAACATTCACTACCATCTCACTAACTAAAATACTAGAGTAGCTTTTTCAGTTCCCTCTCAATTCAGTACCTCTTGTAACCATAGCCTCCTATATGTATAAAGGAGCAAGACAAGATGCCCCTTATTCTGTCTTGTCCAAATGTCCTGTCTACTATTTGATATTCCATGATTTATAGCTACAGTAAATGAAGCATGCCATGTTATTTTCACATTCTTTAATTATTCTTCCTGCACTTAAAACTACAATGAGAGCTAGGAAGACAAAGCATTATGAGCTACACCTTGGGTTAAATATCCCCATCTGGAATATTGTGTCTGCGTTCTTGTAACTGAGTAAGAATATCATCTGAAAGACCAGAGATAAATCTCCACAGTTTTATAAAACTTTAATTCAGCCTTCTCAGATAGATGTAGAATAAAAAAACAAGCATAAGAGAGAATGCATAGTACAGTAGAAAGACCATGAACTTTAGAGTGGGACAGACTTGTTTTTAATCTCAATCCTGCATATTCTATTGGAAAGAATTCAGACTAGTCACTTCCATATTTGAGTCTCTGTTTCCCCATGTTCAAAACAAAGGTATTGATAGAAACTTCTTAAGATCACTGAGATGATTTAATGAGATTGCATCTGTAAGTCCCCTAGCATAAAGTGAACTGAAGTACCAAAAAAGGTAGCAAATAATCTAAATTATAGTCTTCCCTCCTTTTTGATAGTCACAAGACAGAGTAGAAAATGAGAACTGTACCCCTATTTGGGATGACTGACAAAGTAAAACTTCAGAAAAATAAGATCTCCTCAAATAAATCTGAAATTTCTGTTGGTATGTTGACACTGATTTCAATGTGCCAAACCCAGATGTTGTTTCCATAAGCAACTGGGTATCTCCTTTGAACAGTCTATCAATCTCCTGAGTCCTTCAGCCAGCTGGTCAGTGCAGCTGTTCTCTTAGCAACATCTGGAGAAGGCAGCTTGATGAGGTAGTCTCACTGAGCTTTCTAGGGTAATCTTGATGTTATAAACCACTTGAAAGAGCTGATCTTTTAAAGGTCCAAACTCCCTAGAATTACCTTAAGAAAGCAGGTCTGGGGACTGCTCATACATCAGTGTTTCCTCAATACCTCATGCTGTTTCATGAAGCAGGTGTAACCCAACTGAGCTCCATGTTCATGTGAACTCTCATACCTACCACTGGTGATAGAAAAGGATGTTATACCACAAAAGCCATCAGTTTCTCCCAAGAATTCCTTTCCCAGGCACCTAAGAGCCTTGGAAAAAGTGACAAATTCTTCTTCACATTTCCCTTTCCTAAGAACAACCCCAGATATCCCAAAATTTTTAACTGTACAAAAATAACTTTACAGCAGTCTCTGGATTACTATTTCCATAATCATGTTACATTCTGAGGAGTGAATTTTAAGTCACCAAGGTCATGCTGATATATTAGTAGTCATTTTCTAGCCATCGCGGGGAGAGGTAGCACAGGGCCCTGTATTCTATGTCAGCTGACAAGGGTTCTAATCCCAGCTCTTTCACTAGGCAATTATGTGAACTTATGTGAATTATTCAGCAGCTCTGGACCCTTATAAGGTCCCTCATCTGTGCAGACTAAATTATTTCTTAGCTCCCATCCAGGACTGAGATTCTATGATCTGTACCCTCAATTTGCTATTACTTGTATCGTCAGGCGGATTGAATATTCTCTCAGAAGTGCTAACTGTCCTTACTGAAAACACTTGCACACAAGGTTATTAGGTAAATTTTAAAAAATTTTCTGTTTGCAGAAAAAACCTCTTTGCACTATGGCTTCATATTAATATTTAACGCATTAATATTATAAAGTTCACGCACCCAACATTTCTATTCCTTCCATTTTATTTGGCAAATATGGATTTTTGTGAACATGATATGCTAGACAAACATATCAAATACATGACATATATATCATTTGTCAGTCATGGGGTTGTTTAAATATTTCCAAACTGGGGACACCATTCAAGAATTTTCTCTTACCTCTATTTAGCAACTATTTCCTTTTTGCTTTGATGCCCACATTACATTTATGAATAGTTCAGGATTTTCAAATTCAATATATATTGCAGCCGCGTCAATGATGAATCATTTATTCACCAACTACACTACCAGTAGATAATATGATGACTTGTGTATACCAGAACTGAAGCCATTAGCCATGAATGCATTTCTTCATTGACACAGACCTAGTAATACTCATGTGTTATAATGCCAGTTATTGTAGATCACAGCTTATACTACCTTTCATCCTGTGCACTTCATGGTTATACAGCTTAAATTCACATCTTTCAAACATTATATTGGATTTCCACAAGATTTCATTGGAGCAAATTGCTGGATATTATACAATAATAGCTGCCAACTCCTGGTATCCTGGGCTCAAGATGCATGACAATAGACCCAAGGCTAATCATTCCCATAATTCCACCTTCACTGCAACTGTGAAAATACTTAGACAAAATGTATCAATGATCCATTTGAAATACTTCTGCAGGGGCAAAATGTATAGAGTGGTATATTTATATATGCCATTGCTGAGACAGGTGGAGCCTGGGTTTATTCTGATCTAATTTTCTATATCTGCTTTTTATTTCATGCTTTAATTTGTTAAAATTATTGAGCTCCCTCACAAAACCTGGTATTCATAGCCACAATAATAATAGATCCTGCAGAACCCATTTATAATTAGGAAGCTGGACTAATAATTGCTTTATCTGTCAATAGAAATCTCTCTGATCTTAACCGGAAGGGTTTACTCTTTCCTGTACATGAATTGCCTATGGGCAGGGATACAACCCCACATAAAGGAACATCTAGCTTATCATCTCAGGGTTCCTGGAGGAGTCTTCTTAGGTACATCAACAATACCCTATGGAGAAGACACAGAGAAAGAAGTTGTTCAACTTCTTGTATGTAATAATTACATAGATTTCAGCACTAATGTCAACTATGGAGTGCCCATAATAGCTCAGTTACTCTGTTGCACTTGATATATACAGTGGAGGTTGAGTCAAGGTCTCAAAGGGCTCAAGTAGTGGAAAAAACAAGGAAACAAACAGATGCCAATTAGTATGACTGGTGCTCTTTAGATGTCACGTGCAAATATCTGCTGTGATGCTCAGCTGTAGATGAGGAGGGCAAGGAAGTCTTCACAGATGAGAAGCATTTTTTGGATATCCAAAGAAGTTTTTTGGATGGAAAGAAGGATGTCGTCATAGAGGCAACAGCAAGTTAAGGAATTTGCTTCTTGACTTACATATGCAAACTTTTGTGAATTTCATCAATATGAATCTGTCAATCAAATCTAGTTCATAGGTAAGCAAGCTTAACTAAAGCAATATTCCACACCAGTAAACCAGAACACAGAACTTAGGGTCGGTGTTAACTTTGCATGGAAGTACAATACTAAAAGCCACCTGGTATCTATTTCCATTTTTCTTTCTTAGCATCCCAGCAGCTATGACATATATGGATCAAGTAAGTAATAAAGAGTTCACTCAACAAAAATAACAGCAATGCACACATGTTTATGTACATCTCTTACGCATTTAGAATTGGATATACCTAGTCCCTGCTTCTAAGATAAACAGAGAAGACATTCGTGTTAACAAAAATGTCCAGGACTATGTGATATGTGCTTAAGTAGGTAAGCACAGAAGAAACGTTAAGAACACAAGTGGAAAAGACACCGACATGTTCTCTCAGATCTGATTTAAGTTAGTGATTCTGACTGTATGAACTTTTGCATGATTTCTCTCCAATGATAGACCATAATAGAGAATTGATTTAAAATGTCCACTAAATCCATCTGGAGGCATCCAGGCAATATTCAAACTGCAAACCAAATGAATCATTTATAGAGCAGCTGGTTTCAGAATCATACACATGATATATACCCCATGTGTCTTCTTAAATACATCCCTTAGCATCACTGATCATACAGAATGTGGATGAACAAATCTAAAATCATTACCAACATGTTATTAAAATTGGCTGAATGCTTTCATAGAGAAAATTCCAACCCCAGTAAAAATTCACTGGAGTTTGAAGAAGTCTTAAAACTTTTCTTGGTAGGGTTAAGTATGGGTTACTATAAATAGGAAAGGCAATAAAAAGTAAAACCTGTTTTTACCAACAAAAGGAAAATTTCATGCAAAGATGTAAAGCTACGGTTTTTAAGAAGAGAACATTGGAATTGAGAAAATATATATAGCACTTTTATTGTAATCAAGATTGGAAACCTACTTAAAAGAAGAGCTTGAGATGGAAACTGTGACCATACACAGACTAATGTGGATAATATGATCCAGTATCAGGAATGGTTGAACTTTAAAGTCTATTTCTTTATAACTGGTATGTCTCAATGTTACCATATTTTGTTTCCATGAATTTATTTGTTCATATATTTGTTTATCCAGCCTTAATTAGGCTTTTTCTATGTATATTCACTCAACATTTATTGTGTTTATGCATGCTGGTTTGTTTTGCTACATTCCGGGGATTCTGAGATTCTCTTTATAGAAGATGGATAAACAAAAGCGATTTAACCTGAAATTACCTGAATTATGAATAATTATGAAATTTAACCTGAATTATGAGAGGTAATCATATGTTGTCATTGAAGAATTATTTCACCTTTTATCTGGCTTTTTTTTTTTTTTTTTTTTGCTGTTGCTGTTAACCAGCGTAGATTGATGTAGCTTTATAGTATCCAGAAGTTACAAGTGGTTCCTTGTTGAATTTACTTGCTTGAAGGGAGAAGGGTGCAACAAACATTGTTAATTAGACTTACACCTAATTAATTAGTAGAAAATGAAATTATACGTCCATCCACTCCATATGAAATAGTTCTCAAAAATCAAAATTCTTCTTTGAGAGTTTATTTTTTTATGATTCAGACCATATTCATTGAAGGTTATGAAAAGAGACAGTGTAAACATCATCTTTGTGTAGCTAGTTCATAGAAAGTTGATATGCTGTTAATTTAAAAACATTCCCAGTTTAAACACTACCCAAAAGCCTTCTGATCTTCTTGCCTTTTGATTTCATCCTTCATTCTGATGTTAAATCTCAGGTACTTTCTCACAAAGGCAAATTTCTGAGTTTTTAACCTCAGGAGCCTGAAAGAAAACATACACAAAGTCTCCTAAGCACATCAGGTAAGTTTCTCTAAAGTGTACTTGATATGGGGGAGATGGCACTTACATCCTGATGACAGTAAGAACTGAGAGAAAGTAAACATGTTATTACATATTTGCTTGAATGAATCAATCAGTAAGCATCTGTTGAGTGATGTGGCTTTGAGTTGTTACTCAAAAAGTCAAAATACATTAGTCATAAACGACTAAAACAAGCATGTTACTTGATTTACCACTTTCTTTTTTGCATATTTGATATCTAAGAATATTTTTTAAAAGGTAAGCCATATTACTTAGTGTTGGTATTCTTTTTTTGTTGTTGTTTCTTCTATTTTATTGAAGTGTAGTTGATTTACAATGTTGTGTTAATTTCTACTGTACAGCAAAGTGATTCAGTTATACATACATACACATTCTTTTTCATATTCTTTTCCATTATGGTTTATCACAGGATATTGAATATAGTTCCCTGTGCTGTAAAGGAGGACCTTGCTGTTTGTCCATTCTATATATAATAGTTTGCATCTGCTAACCCAAACTCCCAATCCATCCCTCCCCCTTGGCAACTACAAGTCTGTTCTAGTGTTAGTAGAGTATTCTTGCATGTAATTCTAATATGCAGTGGTTTCAAATATAAAGCAGAGATTATCTGTACAACAGATTTAGTTCTGCCCAGGTAGCATTGCTTCCAAGATCTACAATGAAAAGCGAGATGTATGACACAACTCCTGCTGTAACAGTGCTGATTATTTAACTGTGTAGACCAGCCTAGACACAAGTATCCACAATAGAGGAATGTGTGTGCAAAGAGACAGATGATCAGTTAAGCTAAGAGATTTTTTTCTGACTGCTAGAGCTGAAATGCTCAATTCTTTTCTAATTCTATACCAGCTATTTCATTATTTAGAATAAGGTTTTGCTCAGAGTACATGTCTGCCCCTTCTTCCATATTATGAAATGGCCATTAGAGGCTGCTGCATAGGGAAGATATAAATGAAGTGATATGAGAGATGTAGCAGTTTCAGTAGATAAGATGATAAATTGCTTTGAGGAGAATTGGCTCAAAGAAAAACAGCAATAAGGACCTATGGTAGAAGCAGCCTTCATAAAGAACACAATAACTCAGCTGTCACAGGTTACTGGGCTCTTGGAGGGCTGACAATGAAGTAAGAGCAAGGCTGAGTCTATAGAATGACTCAACCCATAGGCTTAGAAATACACTCTCTCATTCAAGTCAATTTTGCCACATGTTCATCTGGACCCCTTCCCAACAAACATGGCAATATCATCACTTGGGAGATTCAAAAGGGTATCACTGAGCTTTGGTCCACAGGTTTGGCGCATGGACAGGATGTTCTGAATTCTGAAAGGAAAATCAAGTTAGAACAATGTTTATTTCATTTTACAGTAGCCTTCGCCTTACTCACTCCTTATAGGTGCTCCACTAGAATATGAAAAAGGTATCAGAGTGACAGTGGCACTCATAATGTGACAGAGAAGTTAAGACTCGGCACTAGGAATATTTAAATTGGAGGGGCAGGCGTCACTCTTCCCAGGTTGTTTTCCCTACTAGAGATACTGATGGAGGGAAGGAGGAGGGGGAGAGAAAGAGAGACAAAGACAGAGATAGACAGGCTGACAGAGAGAGACAGAGAGAAAGAAAGACAGAGAGACAGAGACAGAGAGAGAAGGGGAGAGAGATTCATCAGGAACAAAATGTAGTATCTTTCAATGCAAATAAGCTGGTGTTGTCCATCCTCATGGAGGTTTAAGTACAACACAGGTAAATTATGAATAATACACAGACAATTTTTAAGGCAGGTCTTTTCAACCCTGACTGCAGTTTAGAATGACCTAGAAGAGCTAACTTATACTAATCCAATCCTGGGTGCCCACCTAGACCAATTAAATCAGAATTTCTGGAAACGTAAATCTCCATAGATAATTCTACTGTGGAGCAAAGGTTGGAAAACTATGGTGTATGGCTATATAGAACACTATGAGATGTATTTTGATAGAGATGAATATTCATCATGTTATTTGAATTTGTAAATTTTGAATTTGTAAACATGTTATGGAGATAAATAGCATCCATACCTCAAACACCAGAAATGGATATAATAAACAACTGTGAGAGAACCCACTGGCTTCAAGACACTTCAGATAAATATAAAGAGGTTTCTTCCAGATTTAAATATTCTTTACATTCTCTGACACAATGACTATCTTACAGGTTAAATATACAACTTGTTTTCTTATGCCAACATATGTATATTTGATAGTTCATTAAAAATTGAATAAATTAGTTTTTATTTGGTTACTGTTGTCATATGCAAGAAAATGTGAAAACAATTTGAAATATTTTTTTTTCTAGGATGCATGCTGTAGTACTGAACTATCACTAGACTTGAGTTCTAGTCTAGTTCTCATCTCAAGGTTTGGGTGACAACTCGACCTATCTGAATATTATTACCTTATTTCCAAAATTGAGTTAATAATTTTTACCATGACCATACAGTATGGCAACTCTAAAGATAAAATTGAATAAACATAAAATAACAAGGTACAGTGTGGATGCAAGTAATACATAGCATAGGTTTTCCTTGATATTTGTCTTACTGTATCATACATCCTTTTGGTTTAAAAGCTGAGGACGCAATATAAAGCTAAAAAGTTTTGGAAGAATATGTGATGAAGCTGAGCTAGTGTTCCCCACTCCCTGGAGCGGGAAATACAGTTCCCACTTGGAGCCAGGGGTGAGAAGAGGGAAGCAAAGTGCCCTTGTGCTGGTCTTCTTGAAAAGTGATGTTCGGTCTCATCCAAACCCAAGGGACCAGAAGGAGAAGAGAAACTTCAGGTAGGTTTTGTGGAATCTGAAAATAAATGGTGCTAATTCTTTACTTCAGAAGTTTATTCCTTGGAGATTAAAATCCCATGCCCAGAAAGGCATGTGAGAAGGAATGCTAGAAATTAAGATTATGTCTCTTGATAGAGAGAGTCTAAGCTCCATCAGAGAGTCTCTAGAGCTATCAGAATGGTCCCCAAGGGAATCACAAGTGAGCTTTGCTAGACCTGCATTTAGAGAGACCTCATATTTGGGAAGAAGGGAAAACCTAGCTGCAACCTTCATGTAACAAAGGATGGTACAGGACCAGGTATACCTCAGAGGACATCAGAGTGGACAGATGGCCAACAATGGCCAGATATTTCTACCCACAATTCCGGGGCCATATGTAAGCATCACCACCCCTAGTCCTTCATACTTTAGGGAAAACCAAACACTTGGTAGAGATAAATTTCAATGTGGCTGACATTTTGTTCATCATTCATCAGAACTGAGTTTAAAATAGAAGTGATTTTGTCCTACAGTATTAAAGTCACACTTCATGCCTGCCTGAACTAGTGGCCTAGATTTGTACTGAATATGGAATGTGTATCGATAGCATTAAAAAAATACCCATACAAATCTATCATAGGATGAACTTCTCTGAATCTCTTTAGGTTGTTGATAATCTAGACTTCAAATAAATTTTGCTGTGTTAAACCTCTCATACAAAATCTCCTTGAATTCTTACCATATTTCTGGATTGTGTATGCTGCTTCTTGCTTCCCAGTTCTCTTCACTGTTTTTTCAGTGTCACACTCAACTTGGACCCCAAGCATGCTATAGCTTTCAGGTTGATTCTGGTAGGCCAAGCCACCAACTGGAGACCATGTAACTCTCGCATTAGGCAGATTCAAATTACATTCTCTTATTTATAGAGTATTGGCCAGTATAACAATGAGAAGTTACACACACACACAGAGTTTACCATATTTCACTATGTTTAGTGAACTAAACATAGTAAGATATGAAATACTTCAAACTAGCTTGTTAGAGAGTTGTATTTTTAATATATTAATTGATTGCAGTACTGATCTTTCCCTTAGGGAGACTGACAAAAGTGGGTCTGGATAGAAGAGCAGTGAGAAGGTCAATTGGTAACTAAAATTAGATAAAGAGAGAGAATGATTTGGGATCAGGAGAGAGCTGGGTCTCTCTATAGCAGAACAAGGAGCACAGCAGACGTTTTCAGGGCATGAGCTGCTTCAGAGCAAGGACTCCTGCCTCATTTGCCCTGCCATTCAGCAACAGTCTGTGTGCCTACAATCCTCACTTCCACCCCCAACCCACCCACACACACAAACAAGTGAACACAACAAAACAAAACAACAAAAGGGAAGATGGTAGAAGACCTAGATTCCCTGAGGGGAAGTGAGTGCGTAAAAAGAGTACCTTGACTTCCATTTCTGAAAGTGTGGTAACTTATTTATCTTGACCACCCCTTCAACTAACCACTGTTTTTATTGAAGGTGAAAAATAAGATGCTGCAACAGAGACACTCGAAATTACAGTGGCTGAAGTAAATGAAAATATACAAGTGTCTTTCTCTCATAAACATTACTTAAGCTTCAGGTTGTAGTACTACCCAAAGGTTTAAGAATTGAGGGGGAGGAAGGGGAGGGAGCCTTGTTGCTCCTCTAGTGAAACTGAGCTGAAACAATAGGGTGTATCCCTACAGGTTGGGTCAGCAGTACCACCACTAAACAAGTCAACACACACACACACACACACACACACACGCATGCACAACTAAGCAGCATAGGTTTTAGTTTCTGCCTCACAACTCACAGTATCCACATGCCAGTTGCAAATATGAATATATTTATTAGCAAGGCAGAATCTGTCCTGTTAAACGCCAGTGGGATGAAGATCAGCATCTACTCTGTCATTTGAGTTTGATAACAGAAAAAACAAATCTGAACAGAGTCTTAAAGTGGGTATCAAAAGAGAAAAGGGGGGCTTCCCTGGTGGCGCAGCGGTTGAGAGTCTGGTGGCGCAGCGGTTGAGAGTCTGCCTGCCAATGCAGGGGACGCGGCTTCGGGCCCTGGTCTGGGGGGATCCCGCATGCCGCGGAGCGACTGGGCCCGTGAGCCACAACTGCTGAGCCTGCGCGTCTGGAGCCTGTGCTCCGCAACAAGAGAGGCCGCGATAGTGAGAGGCCCGCGAACCGCGATGAAGAGTGGCCCCTGCTCGCCGCAACTAGAGAAAGCCCTCGCACAGAAACGAAGACCCAACACAGCCAAAAATAAAAAATAAAAAAAAATTTTAAAAAAAGAGAAAAGGATTTCTTTTGGGAATGGGAGTGTTGTGCTGTCACAACCTTACTAGCATTCATCATTTAGACCCATCTGTATATACATGAGCAACTTGTTATAGGTGAGGGTTAATGTAGCATACTCTCACGCCTTATACATTTACAAATATAAAACATATTTCCTTTCAAGCCAACTTTCACTGATTCATTTGTAGATTTAATAATCTTACTTATTCTGAGCATTTACCCTTGCTTTCTTACTCTGCAGTCAGGAGCTGGCCTCAGTACACTAAAGTATGTTCAGCATTATAAATGTACTGCAACCCCCACAAAGCCTGGAATGCACATCATTTGGAGAGTGAAAATGGCTCGAAAGCATGAAGTCTCATCCATAGGTAAGTAACCCAAATCTGTGTCTAGATACTTAAACATAAATAGTTCCTGATATCTGGACAGTGACAGATGCAAGTCACATTATCACTTCTTAATTGCCTCCATTACTAAATTCATTACTTCCTTTTGGCTCTTTGAGAACCCTGTGTGAGCTCCTGGGGCTCTCTGCTGCTCCGGGTGAGAGAGAAATGAGCACTTTTGCATGGGTACATTGCTGGGATTTTGTTGATACACATCACATTTCGACCCCAGGTTATACTAAATGAGTGACTTAAAATGATCCTTGGGGAGCTTACCTTACACGTGGGCTTCCTCAGCAACCCCAAGTGCCTAAAGCCAGCTCTGCCTGTCACATTTTCCAGGCTCTCCCTGTTCATATCATCTTGTCTCCTGCAGCCCATGGTGCTGTGTTGTACCTAGAGGGGCATTTTGCTTTTCTAAGATAACGGGTCTATTTTATCATCAAAATTCTTTCGCTACCATTGAGATACAATTTATTTTTTAAGAAAAATCTCCATAGTGTCATGCTATATTAAGCAATAGAACTTTAACTTCCCCAGAAGCATATAAAGTCTGAAGATTTGAGTTGAAAATACAAGATCACATTTCCTTAGCTGCTGGTAGAAATGGGACAATTAGCTCTGTCTTATACACGCACTTTGGGGCATATTTTGTTGGTGGTTGATATTTTTCAATAATACCCTCTCTAGAGCTTTCCTGTCTCTGATTATCAGCTGATGATCTTCAAATCCCTTTGCCCTTTTCTCTTTCATGCAGAAATTTTAGCTCCTTCATTTATAGGTTTATGTAATATATTCACTGAATGCTTGTCAGAGATGTAGCTTCTATTTTTTTTTTTCCAGAATCTTTCTTCAGAAATTGCTAACTAAATTTTTCACCTGCATTGAAAGAAACTTAGTCTATGTTGAAATTATGTCAAAATAGCTCACTGAAAAGTGAAAAATTCATGTTATCTCTTTTGAACTCTACAAGAAAATTATTTAACAGATATTTACAGATTTCCTAAAATGTGATAAGTACTCTGCTGGGTACTAGGCAAATATAATGTCCAATGCACACTCTCTGGTTCCACTGTAGACAGGCTAAGAGCACCATAAAAGAAAGGTATAAAAATACAAGTTATATGCAATGTAAGGTAATGATAAAATGAGTGACCTCTGAATCAAGTTCTGTTTTGCCATGTTAGCTATGAAACTCTGGGCAAGTTCCTTACTTTGAACTTGGTTTCCTCATTTGGATAGTGGAATAATAATAATAATGCCTGCTCTGGGGAAGAAATAGGAGCAAAACCATAATGTTCTTAGAACAGTGTCTGGTACACAGTAACCATTAAAGAAATATCAATTATTTTTACTATTGTCCTTAAAGCAGAGTCTAAATACAGGGTTGTGTTCAGAGCCATGGGGCTTAGGGGAGGGAGAAAATTTATCTCTTGAATAAAAGTAGAAAATATGTGTGACCACAGAGGCAATGTGTAAACTGGATGAATCTTTATGGATTAGTAGATACATCCTTTGGCTTGGCCCAGCTTTTAAGATGTGTGTGTGTGTGTGTGTGTGAGAGAGAGACAGAGAGAGTATATGTGGGTAGGTATTCAGAAATAGCTCTGATTTGCCTTTTTTTTTTTTTTTTAATAAATTTATTTTTTTTGGCTGCATTGGGTCTCCTTTGCTGCGGGTTTTTCTGTAGTTGAGGTGAGTGGGGGCCGCTCCTCGCTGCGGTGCATGGGCCTCCCACCGCGGTGGCCTCTCCCGTCGCCAAGCACGGGCTTCAGATGCACGGGCCTCAGCAGCTGCGGCTCGCGGGCTCCAGAGCTCAGGCTCAGTAGCCGTGGTGCACGAGCCCAGCCGCTCCACGACATGTGGCATCTTCCCGGACCAGGGAACGAACCCGTGTCCCCTGCATTAGCAGGCGGATTCCCAACCACTGCACCACCAGGGAATTCCTGATTTGCTTTTGTTTCATTTTTTTTCCAACTAAAAGACTAGCCTCATTAAATCCATTAAATCATTTATAATTCTTTGGCAGCAGTCAATCTAACTGGCTAATTATTTATAAATAAAATTTATCTGAAATTTGGGGGGATGCACATGATCAAATGGAAGGGTAAAGAACCAGTTGCAGAGAGGTGAGAAACCCAGCAGTCGTTGTAACAGTGATTACTCAGGAGGATCCCTTGGGTGCCTCTGCCAAAATGAATAAACTCCAACTGGTTTTCTCATGCTTCCCCTTAAGATTCAAGGTTCCCGCTAATCCTACTTCTGTCTTTGGCCAGTGTCTGCCACTCTCCCCACTTTAAAGGTTTCAGTTTTATAAAACATCACACCAGTGACAGGGTCACAAGTAATTAAGTGGGTTATCACTCAGGAATATGCAAGCAGAGGGAGTCCTGTGTGAGGGGTCCCACCAGCAGCAAGAGAAAGAGGGAAAAGGAGAAAGAGCCTGGGTCTGGGGCAGCTGCCCAAAGCGTATTTGCAGAATGTGGGGTGTAGACTGATTGTGAGAAGCTTCTCCTTTGTGTGGGAGGAAAATCCCAGGGATAGGGTGAGTTGCCTTGTCTTGATTTAGGGGGCCTAACAGAAATGAATAGGCTGGGGATTCTGATGTTGTCCACCATGGCAGCAGTTAATGGCTTAGCCACATTCGGTTTTGCTGTGGGTGACTCACTGCTTCCAATCCTATTTCTCCACAGTTCCCATGGGAGAGAGACTGACTGGTCATGCTTCGGTGATGTGAACATCTCTCATCCATGGCAGTGACTTTCACTTTGGCACATAGAAGGATGGCTGTTCCCCAAAGGAAAAGAAATGGATACTGAGTAGCCAGGTGGTCATAAGGACCAGCTCCTAGCCTTGAGCATGTGATGACCGCTAGTCTTTGAAACCTTTTGAAAAAGCCTTTTTCCCTTCTATTCTTTAAAATAAAAGCAATAAATAAAGATGAGGAATACATTTCTGGGGGGAGAGAAATGTGATGTTGGAAGAGATGGGGAAACAGGGGTGGGGGAAGGAGAGAAGGAGTGAGGTCAATTCAAAAAATATAAAAATAGAAATGAAGATAGTATTCAGATTTTAAATTTCACTCTTCTCTTTGAAATGTATACTGTATACAAAACTGCATATCACTGAACCCTTAAGCCTGCCTTTAGGTTTGTCACATGGCCTTATGAGGTATGCTAACCCTCCAAAAACTTCTTGAGATGAAGTGTTCACCATAGCACACAAAAAAAATGTATTCAATAAATACTGAATTATTTTTAATGAACTTTCACTCATGATCATGTGACAGTATTCTGTGAGATTTTCACAGAACATTTTATAATACACATGATGTATATTATGAGTGTATTTAATTCAAAGAGCCACACAAAATATTTTGAAAAAATAAAAAAAATGTATAAAAATATTTTGTACTTCAAAGTAGATGGTTAAACTGTTTATTCCATTTATGAAGTTCTTTACAAATTAATTGACCATCTCTATCTTGACCACTTATCTATTATTGGGATTGGGACAGGGAAAGTAAAAATTAAGACACCACTGTAAATCAAGTACACTTCAATAAAATAACTTAAAAAAAAAAAAGAAAAAACTGAATCACTTTGCTGCACAGTAAAAATTGACAGAACATTGTAAATCAACTATACTTCAATAAAATAATTACAAATAAAAAAGAAAAGGATTGGATCAGGGAAAGATAACAGCTTCTCCAAAGATCACAGCATTACAAATAAGGGAACAGAAAATTTTTAGTGCAAGTCTTTAAAGAAGAATTTAAGTGTTCAACTAAAAAATAAAGATATGATATAATGACTTTAGTAATTTCAAACTGTATTCAAAATCGATTTAAAACTAGATGTTTCATTCTGTGCATCACTGAACAAAATTACTTTGTGACACCTCTTCTGATTCACAAGGTAAAAATAATCGCCCACTGTTCTTAGTTTCATAACAATATGTTAATAACTCTATTGTAGCATAAATAACAGTGTATACTATTTAATCACATGCATCTATCCTTGATCATGTCTGAAGAGTTAGAACAGAAGCTTATCTGCATCCTTGTGGTCTCAACATTTAGCACAAGGATGGCCAAAAATATGGTAGTAGAATTCAATGTGATTGATCTTCTTGAGAAAAAATAAAATGATCGAAATATGGTACAAGGGGAGAAAGAGGAAATTAAGCATTTTCTTCCACTTTCAAGTTCACTGTCAACTAACTTCATGACCTTGGGAAAATAACCCTTTGTTGTAGTTAGTGAAAGGATATATGACTCTCTGAGTTGTTTTGAAGATGAAAAGTGATTAAATACATCCTAATCGCCATGCAAAATATTATTATTGAATTCAGTATGCTTCTACATATGCTTGAGAATAACTGTTTTGTGTTCAATATCCAATAAAATATAAGGGCAGTCTGGGAGTTAAAGGCGAGAAGGATATATATCAGGTTTGAGATTTTCCTTAAAGGATTGACCAACTCTAAGCACCTAAAAATATCTTTGCATTAAGCTCAATGCTGGCTCCTGTATGTGAGTCTTGGGAGACACTATGAAGAGACAACACAGGAAAATTCTTTTAACAATGTTTATTGTGTATTTATGTCTAAGGATTCAGCTGGCTACCATGCCTATGGGTAAACCAAACAAAAAGTCTTTCGTTCTAGTGAGAAATGCTGACTAGTAAATAAAAATAATAATAACATGATGAATCAAAGGAAGTACCATGCACAATAGGGGATGTGTGAGTCATTTTTCTCAGGGCATTTGCTTTTGAGCTCTTAGGATAACAGAAGAATACAATCAGTGGTGTCCTGGAGCCAGCTTGGGTGAGCTGATTGTGGGCATTTCTTCCCAGATCCTCTTCCCATGATGTTGAAATTATCCATGGTGGGGGATATTTACACCAAAGAAATAAACAAGTATTATAAATCAAGGCTTTCCTTCACCACCACCCTTTGAGTCATTTTAAAATGTTTATACAGTGATGTTTACATACTACTATATATAATTCTAAAAGAAAATATTTGATGAGAAAAGGAAAATACGTTTGTGTCTTTAGGCTAGAACAACTTGACATTTTACATTTTTTTCATATCTGTGAAGGCATGGTTTGCATGCTTATGATAGTTTTGGAGTGATTGTTTTTCTTCTTTACTCTTTTCTAGGACCTTCCAGAACAAATAGCAATAAATAATTCAAAGCTCCTAATGAATGATTTTCTTCCTGAGACATAAGAAAATTCATTTGAGTGATAACATTGATATGAGACTAAGTAATTTTTAAGCATTTCCCCCTTAGCTGATAGTCTCATCATTATACATCACAGGTAATAACTCTTGTCATGTGTTGTAGATCAATGCATGTTAAAAATGAAATATCCAACTGGACAACTGTGGTGAAAACACTGGGCATTGGCTACGGTGTTCAAATGACCTGAGGTGATAATAACTTGACTAAATACCAACTGAAATTCAAAGGACAGCTTTGCTGGATTGAGTGCTGTTTTGCTTAGTACAAATTAATTTCACAGTTCCCTTTTTCACTGGTGATCACCAAGGATCCATGTCCTACTGCCAATAAATAAGACTTCATTTGTTTCCTGAAATAATTATTTGTGTGAAATAGAACTTGCAGAAGCCAGTTTTTGTAGCCTGAAGCTATTTCTCCTCCACTAGAGCACTCTAAATTCGTTAACTTTTAGCAATTACTTTTGTAGCAGACAATTATCCTTCTAACCCAATCAATTTGTCCACATTTTCATCACTGCGCAGTCTTTAAGCTGGGGAGAAAACCTGCTGGTAGAGGCCCAATTTTCATTTTAGAGTTACTCTTTTTGGTTTATGAAATTGTAAAAACTTGAATTCTTTAGTAATGTTTTTTTCTAATAACATTTCACCACCGCTCCAGGGCTTCATTTACCATGGAAAAGGGTTTTAAAAGGTTTTAGATGAGTAACTAAAATATTTCTCCTGAATGACTACAGGTGCGGACTGTTTATGGGATTGTGGCTACTTCTTAAGGATCTGTACACAGATCACTGATTTGTTAGGCTCCAAGTGTTCTGCTAAAGGCAGGTGCTGTTTATAGCTGGGGGTGAAGTTCTAACTGCTAACACTTCCTGAAGGTAGGTGGAGATCAGCAAGTAGGGGAAAGACAAAAGGTCAGGAACACATAGCAACACTTTTCCCCAGAATCCCAGCATAAAATGTAGAAAACAGGGAATTCCCATTGTATTTTTCAGAAGATGTTTCAAGGGATCATTTGTTATATTAGAGATCTAGAGCTCTAAAGATGTGAGAAATTATGGAAAGGACCTGGAGTTTTAATGTTTTTTGAGGTAGGGCTCCTCTAGATTTGTGAGATGTCCTCTCCACAGCTGGAGAGGTTAGTTACCACAGAAGTGAGAAGCCCATACAGCCTGAGGACAAACATGCAAGACTCTATTCCAAGGGGAGTGTTGAAGGACAGCCGAATTAATTCAGTAGGGGTGAATACAGAGCTTGGAAAGCCAGACAGGTTTGAGGGAAAACTGACTCCCAGTCATGTGATTAAATTAGGCACACTTAGATAATCTCCCTTTCTTAAAGTCACATAAATGCAACATAACATTATCTGATCACAGGAATAAAATACTTCCTATTTACAGCCCCAGGTAGTATGCAGAGCATCTACACAAGGAACAGGAAATCTTGGACACCATCTTAGATTTCTGCCTACCACATGAGGAGTGAGTGACTGTCTCAGCAAAGTTCTTAGGATTAAGGGTAATAATCTTAAGTAAGGAATTTAACATCTTGATTGCATATACCACTTGATACATGGTAGCTATAAAAAAAAATACTTATTTTCAGGTCTAAGGGACAAGCATGGAGCCTAAATCAGAAAATAAGATATTCAGAGTCAAATAACCCAGAAAAGGAACAAGACAGAGCTGCACAATGAGGGTTTAGATTTTGCTATCAGGGACAAATTTTAATTTTTATAATGCAGATTCTGTATATTGGATGCTGGCTGCTTGTTAGGTAAGGGCTAAACCAAATTTTAAGGCATGGGAACAGGGTCAACCTTATCCTCATTGATATATAGGCTTTGGATTGCTACTTTAGTCGCATTCAAGGTATGCAGTGTCTCTCCAATTCCACCTGATATTCTTGGAATAAACCGCTACTTTTTCTCACTTAAGGATTTTAGTTAATCCTCTTCATATATTACCAAACTCCCTAGTACTCTTTCATTCTTATCTACCACCTGCTATTATCAATTAATACATCTCCCAATAGAAATTTTATAGCATCTATGTGATCCTTTATTTTAGAGACTAGTAAGTTACATCTAGGAAAAAATATATATACCCAAAGCAGATCTTAATAGGCACAAGTGTTATAAAAGCCATGGTAGTGGGCTAATATAAATTATGTCCCTGTTAGATGAAGCTTTGGTGTAGTGCCTACTAGATCAGGTTATGACAGCTGTATGGGAGCTCATAAGCCTTGCTCCTCTGTATTTTATCACAGCTTATGCAAAATCAAACTGTAAACAAGAATATATGATAGGGTATGTTACTATTAATCATCAGATTTTACAACAAAGCAATGATTATTAAGATATAGAGATTCTGTATCAAGAATCCTTGGCATTAATGAGAATGATAATTGTTGCATAAAAAGAGTTTCCTTCTTTCATAAAACATTTAATGAGAGCTTACTTTGTTCTAGGCACTGGTGATATGTATAGCAGGGATAAATAATGTCTGCTCTCAAGGAGATTATGATGTATTTAGCGGTAAAACTGAGAAGTAAATCATTGAGTAAAAAATACAATAAGAGCTCTGCCAGAGTTATGCTCAGAAAGCTATAGGGACAAATGTTTGTTGTTGTTGTTGTTGTTTTTAATTCCAAAAGGACTGTAAATTGGAATGTAGACTGTGATAGTAGACCGTATGGGCCATTAGGCATGCACACTAGACTTATCTCACTCTTCTATTTTTCTATCATCTTATCACATACATAATAGGTTTCTAATTCATATCTGTTCAATGAATGAATGGAAAAATGTATTTTTAACGAATAATTTGTCTATTTGGCTACTAGAATCTTTCTCCCTCTCTCTTAATGGTCCTCAAACAAAAATTACAGAATTTCTGTACCATTATCTTCCCAGGACCTGGCTTCTGGGGAATCCCTCTCCACTCCTAGCTTAGGGTTCTGACTTAACTCTATCAATCAGCCTAATTTAGTGGTTCTCAACTAGGAGCATTTTTGCCCTCCAGAGACCTTCAGAAATATCTGGGGACTTGTGTGTGTGTGTATGTGTGTGTGTGTGTGTGAAGGAGAGGCAATGGCATGAGTTGCTACTGGCATCTAGTGGGTAAAGGCCAGGGATGCTACCACACATCTACAATGCAGAGGACCATCCCTTTCTCCATGAAAGAACTGTCTGGCCAAAATATCAATAGTACAGATATTGAAGACCCCGGTTTAATGTTAGGGAAGAGCACCTGATCTAAATTGATCTAATCAGACCAAAGGTTGGAGGGATTTTTTTGTTTTTTGTTTGTTTGTTTGTTTTGTTTTTGGACAGTCAGGGGAAATGAGGCTCTATCGATGGAATATAAATGTAGAAGTATCCATTGAACATGGAACTATCTAGAGCTGAGACCTTAGGAAACAATTCAAAACCATGAATAGAAAGTTATATGAGATTAGGATCCACTTCAAGGAGAATGAGCTAAAAAATTGAGAAAAAAAAAAAAGATTAGTATGACTTGAACAATGAGATTAAACATAGCTTGAAGCCTTCCTTACCTCTGAATGTTTTAGTAATGTAATCCAAAGAATCCCTTTAAATTATTTAAATCTGTATTTGTGATAACTTGCAATAAAACCCTTCAATCTGATGAATAAATGAATGAATTATAAATAAGATATAGGTAAAGAAAAAAATGAAAGGAGGGGCTAGCAAATGTGAAGGAAGTTGTGATTCAGGACGATTTATTCCAGCATCCCCATGCTAGCACAGTCTAAGCACGATCAAGAGCATGATTTTATAGAAAGATAAATTTTTTGATGACACCAGAATGTTCAAAAAATTTTCACTGATTCTCAGCACAGTCACCACCTTGACATTCCAAGATTATTTCATCAAAAGATGCTATGACCACACTCCCGATCCTCCACAGTCCTAAGTATTTTCCACAAAGTCTACTTCCTCTAAGAAGGCTTCCCAGATCCCATTGGTCATAATTTGTACCACCCTTTCCTCAAGAAGCATACATATAGTCTGAAAGAAAATTATTTGAATCTTTTTCTTATGTTCTATTACAGTCTGGCAATTAAAAGCCATTAGTTATTTTTTCTCACTCAGATTCATGCTACTGAAAATTGAGTATATTCTTCATCATCATTGTACCTCACAATTTAGAAGACTATTAATACCTGATAGGAACTCATGAAACTTTATTGAGTTAAATAACACTCTATTGCCAAACAAAACAACATGAACCTTTCTTTCTATTTTTTTTTTTTAAATAACATTTTAATATCCTTACAGGGGACTGTCTTTCTATACCCTGGGACTATTCAAATTATCAGAAAGAGAGGGAGAGAAAGAAAGAAACTGGATCTAAAAAATTGGATTTAGATGCCCTTATTGATGATGTTTCCTTCAAGTCTGAAGCCTCTCCCTGTCAATTTGACTCTAAAACTGTGCTTTGTACTTCCACCTTTATAAATACTGATTGTCTTGAAGGATGGAAACAGAAGAGAATCACAGAACATTGCTGTTATTCTCAGAAGGGAGTGGTAGGGCATTGTTTTCATCCTCAGTTATTGTAGGTATATTTGTCTCAAACAAATAGAGCAGAAACATATTATTTTGTGCTAATTAAAGCCACCATTTACTCTTAGGTACTTCCTGGGGGTAATACACTCTGTGCAGACACAGACTATAGCTTTTCTGTACTATCTCACACCACCAGGATAATATCCCTAAAAATCTGTTCAGATCCTGAACTCTACCTTTTAATATCCTTCAGCAGCTTCCCAGATCACAAAGATCCAAGGCAGCATTTATTAGAATGACATATTAGAACCACTAGATCTTTTTGCCTCCATATGGGCCACCCCCTTCTTCATATACCCTCTCATGTACATCTGCAAAAATCTATTTATTACTAAAGTACTTTCAACATAGCGTGCTTTACTACATCATTGGTTTTGCATATTATACTTGCTCTACTAGAAAGCATTCTCCTCTTCCTTGGCCACATGACACAGTTCTATCCATACTGATGACTTAAATCTTGAAACTTGCTGACCTTTATACCTCCCATCATGGGTAGAGATGAGTTCTCACCGCTCTCCGCAATATCAATACCCTTTCTTTTTGTGCTTGTTGCTTCCTTTGCCTCCTTAGGTAAAAAAAACTTTCTACATTAATGTTTTTAATCCTTTAAAAGATGGCTTTCAAATATTTGAACCTGTAATCTGCATTTAGAATGTAGTGTAAATAGGGTTTTAGAACACAAATCTAAGTGTTTGTGTGGGTGTGTTTGTCTGTGTGGGTCCATAAATTTCGTGTATATAGACTGATCTTACTAATCAAAATCCACCATGAAATTTTCTCTTCTTTTCTTTATCATCTCCTACTTATTTCATAATTGAATGAAAACTACCCTCTCTCCCACTATTCTGCCTGTCTTTCACACCTAAGTAAACAGTATCACCATCTACCCATCTATTCCAGCAGACTTCTGAGAATCATATTGATTGCTCTTTTCCCCATCCTTCTCATGTAAATTGGTCTACCTTGCATCCATGTCTTCCATCTCAACTCACGTGTTAGTCCAGACCATAGTCATTCCCTATTTGGGTAATTGAAGTAACCCCACCTTGGCCTTCACACTACAGTAATTATCTTTCCATAGCCTATTAAAAATGGAAATAAAAGTCAGGTTGTGCCCCTCTGTATTAGTTTCCTAGGACTTTCATAACAAATTACTACAAAGTTGATGGCTTAAAACAACAGAAATTTATTTTCTCACAGTGCTGGAGGCCAAAAGTCCTAAATCAATGTGTTAGAAGTCCTGCACTTCCTCTGAAGGTTCTAGGGAAGAATACCTCCTTGCCTCTTTCAGCTTCTGGTTGTCTCCAGAGGTTTCCTGACTTGTGACTGCGTAACTCCTGTCTCTGCCTTCATCTTCACTTGGCTTTCTCCCTTGTGTATCTTTGTCTCAAATTCCTCTTTGCCCATCTCTTATGAAGGCATCTGTTGATAGATTTAGGAGTCACCCTAATTCTAGGATGTCCTTGTCTTGAGATGCTTAACTTAATTATATCTGCAAAGATCCTCTTTCCAAATAAAGTCACAATTATGGTTTCCTGGTTATGGACACACCTTTTTTGGGGGGGAGGGGTTACACTTTAACCATTTGGTGGCTTCTTAATGCCTGAAAGTATCCTATTTTAAAATTGTCATTCTATATTAATAGTAGATATGAAGTCAGAGGTAAAAGAGCTCAAGCAAAAAAAATTATTTATTAGATTTTTTTCATATTTTGTAGTTCCTATTATAATTTGTGTTTATATGTTTTTGTTTGTACCCCAGACTAGATGATACGCTTATGAGAACATATACAATATATATCATTTTCAGCCATACCTATAAATCCATGTGCCAAGGACATTGCCCACATTCAATATATATGTTGGACAAATAAATGAACTGATTACTGAAGAAAATAAGGGATGGATAGATAGTGAGAAAAGCTCACTGACCTGCTGTAAAATAATTAGTATGTGTTCTGCTACCCCCATGTCTTGGGAATAACCTTTTCGGAGCACCTTACTAAAGATAATATTCTGGAAAGGGCTCAGGTTAGTCCTTCTCCTTTATAAATGCTCAAAAATGGAGGATTTACACCAAGGTTTGGAAAGTGTCAGGTTATCTATTAGAAACAGAAAAAAAGCTTGACCTAAATGTAGTCTTATCAAGCACTTGTTTTTTCCTAAACAAAAGCATAAAATATTCTGTAATGAAACATTTATTTTTAACTCAACTTGATATGCTTGATTTCATGTAATAATGCATTTTTTCATATTTTATGTAAAATATCTATTATATGACTCAAAGGAAATTGTAGTGCATACTTAATAATATTCAAGGAATATTACATTAACATTCTGAGAAAAAATAATTTTATATAGCTTGTAATTAACAAAGAAGGATAAGTATATAATACATTCTAAAGAAATCCAAGTGACAACACAACTGGATATTTTATATTGATAAGTAAAAATTTGTAGCCTACTAATTGCTAAAAATTGTTAACAGACATTTTACCTAAAAAGCAAAAATTAGTTGTTGTTTAAATCTTAAACCAAAAAAAACTAAGTCCATTTAAGTAAAAAAAAATAGTTTTTAAAAAATGTTAATTAAATTATTGAAGAAATGGTTCACAATCTCTTTAGAAATATTAACATTACTTTAAGAATAGTAAATTAGATAAATTAGACTTTAATTATAAATATTTTTGAGTCATTGCAATATTCAAATATTGCTCAACTATTTACTTAGAATTCTGTCTTTGACTTTGAAAATTGGAAACAAAATTAAAATTATGATTAAAATGTGCACTGTTTTTCAACTTTCACACTTTAAAAGAGCAAATGAGAAAATCAATTGATATAACAGGTATCAAAAAGAAAATGGCATTGCATCAAAATTACTCAGCTTTTTATCATGTTTTATTAAATACCTATTATGTCAAAAAAAACTAGTTAATGCTTGCTAACATATGTATTTTCATTTTATGAATCAAGTTTGACAAAAGGCATTAACATAGAAAGTGAGAAGAAATATTTGGAATTGAGGTAACATTTAACTCTGCAAAAAAAATATGTATTCCTTTTGTAGACATCTATTGACCACCAAATATGTGACAGGGACTCTGCTTTGTGTAATTTATGCCAACATAGATGACATATATTTCCTTTCCTCAAAGAAATCCCTTTTTAGCCTCAAAAGCATTTTGTTATGTTTCCCCCATTCATTAATTCTTTCAATAATTATTTATTGAGTGCCTACTTTGTGATGGGAATTATGTTATGTGTTGGGTATATAACTGTGAACAGCAAGCCCACAATGATCTACTCTTCTCCATTATGCACACATTAAAACATCAGTAAGTTCCTTTGATTTAATCCAAATTCATTTTTCTTTGTCCATGGCCAACACTTTAGACCTAACACTAATATCCTCCCTGAGACTAAGGAAATAAATTCAAACTCTCCTATCACGTGTCCTCCAAACCACTCTCTATATAGCCCATCACTACCTTTAATCATTTTCATTAAAATAAGAATAAAATACAAATTCTGTTCTAGAAATCAACAAGAACTCAAGATTTAATCTCAGAGATTTGTGCCTCCCAACCTATGTAGAGTATCATCCCTTTTGCCAGTCCCCATTTCCACAATGATTCCAATGGCTGGTCCTTTCTAATACTTTAAATCTCCTCTTAAATATCATTTCCACAGAAAAATCATCTCTGGTAACACCATTTCCTTCGTTCCTTATCTTCCAGAATATTATCAACTGCAGTATCATGTTATTTGGTTTAACAGTATAAATGAGTGAATAAGTCAATAAGCTTTCAGTTTATAGGAATTAAAGATAGGTCTACAGAAACTATAAATAAGCAAACAGACATTTATAATTCTGAATGATAAAAGTACTATGGTGCTAGGTGCAGGTTTTTTTTGTTTTTTTTTTAATTAATTTATTTATTTATTTATTTTTTTTGCTGTGTTGGGTCTTCGTTTCTGTGCGAGGATTTCCTCTAGTTGCGGCAAGCGGGGGCCACTCTCCATCGCGGTGCGCGGGCCTCTCACCATCGTGGCCTCTCCTGTTGCAGAGCACAAGCTCCAGACGCTCAGGCTCAGTAGTTGTGGCTCACGGGCCCAGTTGCTCCGCGGCATGTGGGATCTTCCCAGACCAGGGCTCGAACCCGTGTCCCCTGCATTAGCAGGCAGATTCTCAACCACTGCGCCACCAGGGAAGCCCTAGGTGCAGATTATATATAGTTAATAAAAATGTTAAACCTAACCCAGTCCCTAAGTTTCCACAGAATGTATAAACCAGGAGATAAAAGATTAGCAGTGTATCCAAAGTTGGGAAATTGAGAAAGAGTTGAGAACTTGGGAAAAAGGAGAGTTATAAGCTATATGAAGAAAAAATACATCAGGAATTAGACATTGGGAGGTGGTCATGAATAAGAACAAACTGAAGAGATAAGTGAGGATCAGATCATGAAGTGCTTTATAATTCATTTGAGGAACTTCATGTGGGGACAGTCGGGAGCCATTGAAATTACTTTAGTTCCCCGTATAGAATGAGGTGGAGAGGTGTCGTTATTACTGTTCTGTTGCTGCCATAACACATTACCACACATTTAGTAACTTAAAACAGCACTTATTTATCTTGTGGTTTACATGGGTCAGAAGTCTGTGCACAGTGTGGCCCGGTCAGCTGTATGCTCAGAGTTCACAAAGCGGGAATCAAAGTGTTGGCAGAACTGTGTGCCTTTCATGCTCCCAGTCTACTCAAGTTGATGTCAGAATTCACTTCTATATAGTTAGACTGAGTTCCCCTTCCATGTTGGATGTAAGCCAGGGATTCTTCTTCGCTTCTAGAGTCTCACCCATGTTCCCTGGCTCATGGCCCCATTCAAAGCCAGCAACAGCTGATCAGTTACCTCTCACACTTAGACTTCTACCTCACTTTTTTACACAGTTCTTCTGCCATCTTTTTCTATTTGTAAGGGCTCGAGTGACTATATTGGCCAATTTGTATAGTCCTGTTTATCTCCCTATCTTTTTTTTTTTTTTTTTTTTTTTTAAACATCTTTATTGAAGTATAATTGCTTTACAATGGTGTGCTAGCTTCTGCTTTACAACAAAGTGAATCAGTTACACATATACATATGTTGCCATATCTCTTCCCTCTTGCATCTCCCTCCCTCCCACCCTCCCTATCCCACCCCTCTAGGTGGTCACAAAGCACCGAGCTGATCTCCCTGTGCTATGCGGCTGCTTCCCACTAGTTATCTATTTTACATTTGGTAGTGTATATATGTCCATGACACTCTCTCACCCTGTCACATCTCACCCCTCCCCCTCCCCATATCCTCAAGTCCATTCTCTAGTAGGTCTGTGTCTTTATTCCCGTCTTGCCACTAGGTTCTTCATGACCTTTTTTTTTTTTCCCTTAGATTCCATATATATGTGTTAGCATACTGTATTTGTTTTTCTCTTTCTGACTTACTTCACTCTGTGTGACAGACTCTAACTCCATCCACCTCACTACAAATACCTCCATTTCATTTCTTTTTATGGCTGAGTAATATTCCATTGTATATATGTGCCACATCTTCTTTATCCATTCATCCGATGATGGACACCTAGGTTGCTTCCATGTCCTGGCTATTGTAAACAGAGCTGCAATGAATATTTTGGTACATGACTCTTTCTGAATTATGGTTTTCTCAGGGTATATGCCCAGTAGTGGGATTGCTGGGTCATATGGTAATTCTATTTTTAGTTTTTTATGGAACTTCCATACTGTTCTCCATAGTGGCTGTATCAATTTACATTCCCACCAACAGTGCAAGAGTGTTCCCTTTTCTCCACACCCTCTCCAGCATTTGTTGTTCATAGATTTTTTGATGATGGCCATTCTGACCGGTGTGAGATGATACCTCATTGTAGTTTTGATTTGCATTTCTCTAATGATTAATGATGTTGAGCATTCATTCATGTGTCTGTTGGCAATCTGTATCTCTTCTTTGGAGAAATGTCTATTTAGGTCTTCTGCCCATTTTTGGATTGGGTTGTTTGTTTTTTTGTTATTGAGCTGCATGAGCTGCTTGTAAATCTTGGAGATTAATCCTTTGTCCGTTGCTTCATTTGCAAATATTTTCTCCCATTCTGAGGGTTGTCTTTTGGTCTTGTTTATGGTTTCCTTTGCTGTGCAAAAGCTTTTAAGTTTCATTAGGTCCCATTTGTTTATTTGTGTTTTTATTTCCATTTCTCTAGGACCTGGGTCAAAAAGGATCTTGCTATGACTTATGTCATACAGTGTTCTGCCTATGTTTTCCTCTAAGAGTTTGATAGTGTCTGGCCTTACACTTAGGTCTTTAATCCATTTTGAGTTTATTTTTGTGTATGGTGTCAGGGAGTGTTCTAATTTCATACTTTTACATGTACCTGTCCAATTTTCCCAGCACCACTTATTGAAGAGGCTGTCTTTTCTCCACTGTATATGCTTGCCTCCTTTATCAAAGATAAGGTGACCATATGTGCGTGGGCTTATCTCTGGGCTTTCTATCCTGTTCCATTGATCTATATTTCTGTTTTTGTGCCAGTACCAAACTGTCTTGATTACTGTAGCTTTGTAATATAGTCTGAAGTCAGGGAGCCTGATTCCTCCAGCTCCATTTTTCGTTCTCAAGATTGCTTTGGCTATTCGGGGTCTTTTGTGTTTCCATACAAATTGTGAAATTTTTTGTTCTAGTTCTGTGAAAAATGCCAGTGGTAGTTTGATAGGGATTGCATTGAATCTGTAGATTGCTTTGGGTAGCAGAGTCATTTTCACAATGTTGATTCTTCCAATCCAAGAACATGGTATATCTCTCCATCTATTTGTATCATCTTTAATTTCTTTCATCAGTGTCCTATAATTTTCTGCATACAGGTCTTTTGTCTCCTTAGGTAGGTTTATTCCTAGGTATTTTATTTTTTTTGTTGCAATGGTAAACGGGAGTGTTTTCTTAATTTCACTTTCAGATTTTTCATCATTAGTATACAGGAATGCAAGAGATTTCTGTGCATTAATTTTGTATCCTGCTACTTTACCAAATTCATTGATTAGCTCTAGGAGTTTTCTGGTAGCATCTTTTGGATTCTCTATGTATAGTATCATGTCATCTGCAAACAGTGACAGCTTTACTTCTTCTTTTCCGATTTGGATTCCTTTTATTTCTTTTTCTTCTCTGATTGCTGTGGCTAACACTTCCAAAACTATGTTGAATAATAGTGGTGAGAGTGGGCAACCTTGTCTTGTTCCTGATCTTAGTGGAAATGGTTTCAGTTTTTCACCATTGAGGACAATGTTGGCTGTGGGTTTGTCATATACGGCCTTTATTATGTTGAGGAAAGTTCCCTCTATGCCTACTTTCTGCAGGACTTTTATCATAAATGGGTGTTGAATTTTGTCGAAAGCTTTCTCTGCATCTATTGAGATGATCATATGGTTTTTCTCCTTCAATTTGTTAATATGATGTATCACGTTGATTGATTTGCATATATTGAAGAATCCTTGCATTCCTGGAATAAACCCCACTTGATCATGGTGTATGATCCTTTTAATGTGCTGTTGGATTCTGTTTGCTAGTATTTTGTTGAGGATTTTTGCATCTATGTTCATCAGTGATATTGGCCTGTAGTTTTCTTTCTTTGTGACATCTTTGCCTGGTTTTGGTATCAGGGTGATGGTGGCCTCGTAGAATGAGTTGGGGAGTGTTCCTCCCTCTGCAATATTTTGGAAGAGTTTGAGAAGGATAGGTGTTAGCTCTTCTCTAAATGTTTGATAGAATTCGCCTGTGAAGCCATCTGGTCCTGGGCTTTTGTGTGTTGGAAGATTTTTAATCACAGTTTCAATTTCAGTGCTTGTGATTGGTCTGTTCATATTTTCTATTTCTTCCTGGTTCAGTCTCGGCAGGTTGTGCATTTCTAAGAATCTGTCCATTTCTTCCAGGTTGTCCATTTTATTAGCATAGAGTTGCTTGTAGTAATCTCTTATGATCGTTTGTATTTCTGCAGTGTCAGTGGTTACTTCTCCTTTTTCATTTCTAATTCTATTAATTTGAGTCTTCTCCTTTTTTCTCTTGATGAGTCTGGCTAATGGTTTATCAATTTTGTTTATCTTCTCAAAGAACCAGCTTTTAGTTTCATTGATTTTTGCTATTGTTTCCTTCATTTCTTTTTCATTTATTTCTGATCTGATCTTTATGATTTCTTTCCTTCTGCTAGCTTTGGGGTTTTTTTGTTCTTCTTTCTCTAATTGCTTTAGGTGCAAGGTTAGGTTGTTTATTCGAGATGTTTCCTGTTTCTTGATGTAGGCTTGTATTGCTATAAACTTCCCTCTTAGAACTGCTTTTGCTGCATCCCATAGGTTTTGGATCGTCGTGTCTCCATTGTCATTTGTTTCTAGGTATTTTTTGATTTCCCCTTTGATTTCTTCAGTGATCACTTCGTTATTAAGTAGTGTATTGTGTAGCCTCCATGTGTTTGTATTTTTTACAGATCTTTTCCTGTAATTGATATCTAGTCTCATAGCGTTGTGGTCGGAAAAGATACTTGATACGATTTCAATTTTTTAAAATTTACCAAGGCTTGATTTGTGACCCAAGATATGATCTATCCTGGAGAATGTTCCATGAGCACTTGAGAAAAATGTGTATTCTGTTGTTTTTGGGTGGAATGTCCTATAAATATCAATTAAGTCCATCTTGTTTAATGTATCATTTAAAGCTTGTGTTTCCTTATTTATTTTCATTTTGGATGATCTGTCCATTGGTGAAAGTGGGGTGTTAAAGTCCCCTACTATGATTGTGTTACTGTCGATTTCCCCTTTTATGGCTGTTAGTATTTGCCTTATGTATTGAGGTGCTCCTATGTTGGGTGCATAAATATTTACAATTGTTATACCTTCCTCTTGGATCGATCCCTTGATCATTATATAGTGTCCGTCTTTGTCTCTTGTAATTGTCTTTATTTTAAAGTCTATTTTGTCTGATATGAGAATTGCTACTCCAGCTTTCTTTTGATTTCCATTTGCATGGAATATCTTTTTCCATCCCCTCACTTTCAGTCTGTATGTGTCTCTAGGTCTGAAGTGGGTCTCTTGTAGACAGCATATATATGGGTCTTGTTTTTGTATCCATTCAGCCAGTCTGTGTCTTTTGGTGGGAGCATTTAATCCATTTACATTTAAGGTAATTATCCATATGTATGTTCCTATTCCCATTTTCTTAAATGTTTTGGGTTTGTTATTGTAGGTGTTTTCCTTCTCTTGTGTTTCCTGCCTAGAGAAGTTCCTTTAGCATTTGTTGTAAAGCTGGTTTGGTGGTGCTGAACTCTCTCAGCTTTTGCTTGTCTGTAAAGGTTTTAATTTCTCCATCAAATCTGAATGAGATCCTTGCTGGGTAGAGTAATCTTGGTTGTAGGTTTTTCTCCTTCATCACTTTAAGTATATCCTGCCACTCCCTTCTGGCTTGCAGCGTTTCTGCTGAAAGATCAGCTGTTAACCTTATGGGGATGCCCTTGTGTGTTATCTGTTGTTTTTCCCTTGCTGCTTTTAATATGTTTTCTTTATATTTAATTTTTGATAGTTTGATTAATATGTGTCTTGGTGTGTTTCTCCTTGGATTTATCCTGTATGGGACTCTCTGTGCTTCCAGGACTTGATTAACTATTTCCTTTCCCATATTAGGGAAGTTTTCAACTATAATCTCTTCAAATATTTTCTCAGTCCCTTTCTTTTTCTCTTCTTCTTCTGGGACCCCTATGATTCGAATGTTGGTGCGTTTAATGTTGTCCCAGAGGTCTCTGAGACTGTCCTCAGTTCTTTTCATTCTTTTTTCTTTATTCTGGTCTGCAGTAGTTATTTCCACCATTTTATCTTCCAGGTCACTTATCCGTTCTTCTGCCTCAGTTATTCTGCTATTGATCCCATCTAGAGTATTTTTAATTTCATTTATTGTGCTTGTCATCGTTTCTTGGTTCCTCTTTAGTTCTTCTACGTCCTTGTTAAATGTTTCTTGCATTTTGTCTATTCTATTTCCAAGACTTTGGATCATCCTTACTATCATTATTCTGAATTCTTTTTCAGGTAGACTACCTATTTCCTCTTCATTTGTTAGGTCTGGTGTGTTTTGACCCTGCTCCTTCATCTGCTGTGTGTTTTTCTGTCTTCTCATTTTGCTTATCTTACTGTGTTTGGGGTCTCCTTTTCACAGGCTGCAGGTTCGTAGTTCCCGTTGTTTTTGGTATCTGTCCCCAGTGGCTAAGGTTGGTTCAGTGGGTTGTGTAGGTTTCCTGGTGGAGGGAACTAGTGCCTGTGTTTTGGTGGATGAGGCTGGATGTTGTCTTTCTGGCGGGCTCGTCCACGTCTGGTGGTGTGTTTTGGGGTGTCTGTGGCCTTATTATGATTTTAGGCAGCCTCTCTGTTAATGGATGGGGCTGTGTTCCTCTCTTGCTAGTTGTTTGGCATAGGGTGTCCAGCACTGTAGCTTGCTGGTCGTTGAGTGAAGCTGGGTCTTGATGTTGAGATGGAGATCTGTGAGAGATTTTCGCCGTTTGGTATTACGTGGAGCTGGGAGGTCTCTTGTGGACCAGTGTCCTGAAGTTGGCTCTCCCACCTCAGAGGCACAGCCCTGATGCCTGGCTGGAGCACCAAGAGCCTTTCATCCACACGGCTCAGAATAAAAGGGAGAAAAAATGGAAAGAAAGAAAAAAAGAGGATAAAATAAAATAAAATAAAGCAATTATAATAAAAAATAAGAAAAAAAATTATTAAGAGTAAGTTTATTAAGAAAAAAATTTTTTTTTAATTTTTAAAAATAGATTTATTAATTTTTTATACTAAAAATAAGAAAAAAATTATTTAGAAAAAATTTATTAAGAAAAAAATTTTTTTTATTTTTTAAAATAAAAAATATGAAAAAACTTATTAAAAATTTTTTTTAAAATAGAAAATAAGGAAAAAATTATTAAGAAAACATTTATTAGGGAAAAAAAAATTTTTAAGCCAAAAAAAAAAAAAAAAAAAAAAAAAAAAAACACGGACGGACCTAACCCTAGGACTAACGGTGAGAGCAAAGCTATACAGACAAAATCTCACCCAGAAGCATACACATCTACACTCACAAAAAAAAGGAAAAGGGGAAAAGTTAATATATCCTACTCCCAAAGTCCATCTCCTAAATTTGGGATGATTCGTTGTCTATTCAGGTATTCAACAGATGCAGGCACATCAAGTTGTTTGTGGAGCTTTAATCCGCTGCTTCTGAGGCTGCTGGGAGAGATTTCCCTTTCTCTTCTTTGTTCGTACAGCTCCCGGGGTTCAGCTTTGGATTTGGACCCACCTCTGCATGTAGGTCCCCTGAGGGCGTCTGTTCCCCGCCCAGACAGAACGGGGTTAAAGGAGCAGCTGATTCGGGGGCTCTGGCTCAGTCAGGCCGGGGGGAGGGAGCGGTACGGAGGAGGCGGGGCGAGCCTGCGGCGGCAGAAGCCGGCGTGACGTTGCAGCAGCCTGAGGCGCGCCGTGCGCTCTCCCGGGGAAGTTGTCCCCGGATTACGGGAGCCTGGCCGTGGCGGGCTGCACAGGCTCCCGGGAGGGGCGGTGTGGAGAATGACCTGTGCTCGCCCACAGGCTGTTTGGTGGCGGCAGCAGCAGCCTTAGCGTCTCATGCCCGTCTCTGGGGTCCGCGCTGATAGCCGCGGCTCGCGCCCGTCTCTGGAGTTCGTTTAAGTGGCGCCCTGAATCCCCTCTCCTTGCACGCCGCGAAACAAAGAGGCAAGAAAAAGTCTCCTGCCTCTTCGGCAGCTGCAGACTTTTTCTCGTGCACCCTCCCGGCTAGTTGTGGTGCGCTAGACCCTTCAGGCTGTGTTCACGCAGCCAACCCCAGTCCTCTCCCTGGGATCCGACCGAAGCCCGCGCCTCAGCTCCCAGCCCCCGCCCGCCCCGGCGGGTGAGCAGACAAGCCTCTCGGGCTGGTGAGTGCTGCTCGGCGCCGAGCCTCTGTGCGGGAATCTCTCCGTTTTTCCCTCTGCGTCCCTGTTGCTGTGGGATCCGCGCTGATAGCCGCGGCTCGCGCCCGTCTCTGGAGCTCGTTTAGGCGGCGCTCTGAATCCCCTCTCCTTGCGCGCCGCGAAACAAAGAGGCAAGAAAAATTCTCCTGCCTCTTTGGCAGCTGCAGTCTTTTTCCCGGACTCCCTCCCGGCTAGCACCGAAGCCCGAGCCCCAGCTCCCAGCCCCCGCCCGCCCCGGCGGCTGAGCAGACAAGCCTCTCGGGCTGGTGAGTGCTGGTCGGCACCGCTCCTCTGTGCGGGAATCTCCGCTTTGCCCTCCGCACCAATGTGGCTGCGCTCTCCTCCGTGGCTCCGAAGCTTCCCCCCTCTGCTACCCGCAGTCTCTGCCCACGAAGGGGCTTCCTAGTGTGTGGAAACCTTTCCTCCTTCACAGCTCCCTCCCACTGGTGCAGGTCCCGTCCCTATTCTTTTGTCTCTGTTATTTCTTTTTTCTTTTGCCCTACCCAAGTACGTGGGGATTTTCTTGCCTTTTGGGAGGTCTGACGTCTTCTGCCAGCGTTCAGTGGGTGTTCTCTCCGCGGAGTTTTTTCAAGCGCGAAGGGCGGGGGAGAAACGGGCCCTATCTCCCTATCTTAAGATCAATTGATTATTATCCTTAAATCCTTCTGCAATTTCCCTTAGCTTAATATTTGATATTTCCATTTTTTCCATTGAATTTTACTTTTATTGTAATTTATTTAGTGTACAGTAGGAATATGGCTGACCTCCTTCCTAACTGATCTCCAATAAACAACACTAATGATTATTATCCATCATTTTCTTAAAATCTTTTTATGGTTTTTATGGAAAACTAGTTTTTCTTTTTTTTTTTTTTAACATCTTTATTTGAGTATAATTGCTTTACAATGGTGTGTTAGTTTCTGCTTTATAACAAAGTGAATCAGTTATACATATACATATGTCCCCACATCTCTTCCCTCTTACATCTCCCTCCCTCCCACCCTCCCTATCCCACCCCTCTAGGTGGTCACAAAGCACCGAGCTGATCTCCCTGTGCTATGCGGCTGCTTCCCACTAGCTATATCAATTTTACGTTTGGTAGTGTATATATGTCCATGCCACTCTCTCACTTTGTCCCAGCTTACCCTTCCCCCTCCACATGTCCTCAAGTCCATCCTCTAGTAGGTCTGCATCTTTACTCCCGTCTTGCCCCTAGGTTCTTCATGAGCATTTTTTTTTTTTTTTTTAGATTCCATATATATGTGTTAGCATATGGTATTTGTTTTTCTCTTTCTGACTTACTTCACTCTGTAGGACAGTCTCTAGGTCCATCCACCTCACTACAAATAACTCAGTTTCGTTCATTTTTTGGCTGAGTAATATTCCATTGTATATATGTGCCACATCTTCTTTATCCATTCATCTGTTGATGGACACTTAGGTTGCTTCCATGTCCTGGCTATTGTAAATAGAGCTGCAATGAACATTTTGGTACATGACTCTTTTTGAATTATGATTTTCTCAGGATATATGCCCAGTAGTGGGATTGCTGGGTCATATGGTAGTTTTATTTTTAGTTTTTTAAGGAACATCCATACTGTTCTCCATAGTGGCTGTATCAATTTACATTCCCACCAACAGTGCAGGAGGGTTCCCTTTTCTCCACACCCTCTCCAGCATTTATTAAAACTAGTTTTTCTTAACCTCTCCCATTTTGAAGGCATTCTAAGCTATTCTTACATTTAGTTTTTAAAAATCCAAATGTGTTTGTGTGTGTGTGTGTGCATGCTTATAAGAATTTGATGGGCATGATATTATACTACTGATCTCATAATGAGAATAAACATGTTTAATGCATAAAAATATCTCCATTGATATGTTTTACTTGATGCCCCTGAAAAGAAGCATGAATATTAGGAGAAATGAAAAACTGAGCAGAGTGAAAAGACCCACAGTGGGCAAAGATATATATTCCCTTGGCCTTGATTGAAAAGTGTCAAGTGCCAAGGGGATATGGGGAATAAAGAATGAAATAGGACTAAGCCTATGGGCTTTAGTTACAAGTTAAATATAGATGATTCAAAAAATTTCTCCTTGAAATATATATATTTTATGTATTATTCGAATATCTTTGTTCTCCTCCATTATATATCAAAGTAATGAAATTTTTTAAACTCTGATTTGTCTCAACTATGCTTAGAAGTTATAATTGATAATGACAACTGGGGAGAGAAAAATCCATGAAGATGACAATTAAGATGAATTAGAATATGTGATCTAGTTCATTTTATGCACCTGGACGGTTTGTTGTCAAAGTTCAAATTTTGATGTGTGATTGTAAATAAAGGCATCAATTCCTTTAAGCAATAATTCTCAACTTTGGTTGAATATTATATGTAATTAGTTGGGGAGGTTTTAAAATTCCCAATACCCAAGCCACACACCAGAGCAATTAAACTAGAATCTCTGGGGTTGGCATCCAGACATCAGTACTTTCTAAAGCTCCCCAGGTGATTACAATATGCAGCTAAGGCCGAGAATCACTGCTTCAGAGTTGTATAATATATTCTTTATTAAATTGTATATCTGTGTGTATATTTGCGTGTTATATGTTTATTTCCTGACTTTCTGTTCCACTGATTTCTGATGTAATATTTGAATTATTGTTGACTCATTCAAGTTCTAATATAATTTGAGCTAGACATTTTCATATTTTCCTAAGTATTTTTATTTTGTTCTATTTATTTTCTTTTTAAAACAGTTATTTTAATTTAAATAATATCTATATAATGCCCTGTATATTAATGAATGTTTCATATTTCATTTACCATTAAAATAGATACTATTTATTCCCTAGATTTTTTTCGTGTGTTACTTCTAGCATAGAGAAATCTATTGATCTTGAATTGGGCAATTTTTTAATAATCTAATTTTTGCAGTTTTCTACTTGATTTATTATAATACATATCAGATATAGAAATGATATGTAGATTGATTTTCCTCTTTAAACCCTTTGGTGATTCTGCACTTGAAGTCCCTAGCTCAGGGAAAGAAATACTATATTTTTAATATTTTCAAATGAAAAGAATTTTAGAAATCATCTAGTCAAGTGTTTTTGAAATTTTTGACCATAACTCACTGTAAACAAAATGATACCCCAGTATACTTATTTATACACAACCAAAATAAAGTTTCATGATGTAGCATTTACCTTTAGTATATGCGATGCCCTATGATACTTTCTCTTTTATTCTACTCTATCTTATTCTTAACAACGTTTGTCACAATACACGAAATCGTTTTCATGACCCGTTTAAGTACTGAGAGATATTTGAAGAACATTTTTATCCCAACACTCTTATTTAATAGATAAATAAACTAAGGACCACAACAGTTAAGTAGCTTTTGTCCAAGGGTTACACAACTAGATGGTAATAGCATTCTATTCAGTGGTCAGATCTTATCAAAGTTTTGTCACATCAGGGCTTCTCAGAGTTGATTATTCATCAGTATTACATCGGATACACATAAGATATGTAGATTATCAGGAACCTTCACCTGGAATTGCTAATTAAGCTACTTTTTCCAATATCTAATACTTGTATTCTTCTACTGTAATGTATATCTAAGCTAACACAGACTTACAAAACCTGAACCTCCAAGCAGACAGTCAAAGAGTTTCTTCCAAGCTTTGTATTATAATTTCTCCCACTAGTTGATAACCTCTCTGCATGTTTTTCAAGTGTCTAGAGTTTACAGTAAATGTTACTAAAATAGCTACAATTTCTAATTGAAAGGCATTTATTAAGGAGGAACAAAACTATATATCATACATAAGTACTTTATGAATATTGTTCCTTCTAAGATCGCCTACCTGAGAATGAAATAGATGAATCTGACCCTTCACTACAAACTCTGCCATTGATTTAGGCAGCTTTTGGCCTCTACTTTGACAAACATGACATAGAATATATGTAACACATACACATTGATTGACTGGTTAATTGACTATAAATGTGCAGTACCCGCCCCACCCCCACTTTGAAATGCAACTTGAATTCCTAATATTTCATTGGTTTCAAGAATGAAGTTATACAATAGATTTGTTTTCTGATTATTGTCCACCCACTTTGTCAAAATTTATCTTAGAAATTGCTGAATATTAATCACAGATATTTGGTATTTGATTTATGTTTTAAACACTTATTCTTTCATTTAGAAAATAATGTTTTATAGAAGTAAATACATTTTAGCACTGAAATGTTAGTTATGTAGGAAACTTAATGCTTGAAAGAATTAATTCCAAGCTTTACATTTTATCTTTTCTCCAAGAAGGGCAAGAGAATTTGCATATATTATCCAAGTCATTTTTCTTATGTCTTTCAAATAATCATAGACTATGGCTTATATAAAAATTACAAACATTTTAGTAAAGTCATTGCTTCTGACCTTCATTCTAACCTTAAACACACACACACACACACATTGTAACATACTATTGAAGTATTCAATCAATCAAAAATTGCATTTAGTATTAATTTTTTAAGTATTGAACAATGAATTTTACATGGTTCCCTATATTAAATATATAAGCTCATTTACCTTGATGAGATATCACCAAAATTAATGATGGATTATATCAATAGCATAGTTAGCTCTTCTATTTATTGAATTGAGAGACAAATAGGATTTATCTTTAATTTTGCGGGGTTGAGAAGGATTCTAATTCTGAACCCCATGCCTAGCAGTGAAGGACAGAATAATAATCTGATAGATAAGAATGTTTTCCTACGTACAGTTGAAGCCTGAGTGGGAATTATAAATATCAATTGTTGCAATATGCATGGCTCGTCTTAGTACTCTCCCTTAGAATTCTTGGCAAAACACTACCTTAAAAAAGTATTCTACAGGAGTGCTAATGTCAAGTTTTCAAATCAATAATCCATAGTAGCAAAAGGAATGTTAAGGAAAGTCTTTTAGGAAAGTTTTCCTGCTTTTAGGCAACACCTCCTAAACATAAATCATTTCCCTACTCTATTTATTTATGTATGTATGTATGTATGTATGTATTTATTTAGAATATCCTTCATAACACTCAGAGGGAATTCTCTGCCTCTTGAGTATCTGTTCTCAGTATATCATGTATTTTTTATTCATTTTTGGCAAAAACAAAACTATTGCTTATCAGAATTCAGAATTTTAGTCATGTAGCTAACACTAGTAATCAGGTAGCTCTAATTATTAATAACTTCACAGAAGAGTCAAGTTAGCTGGATGACTGCATTAATTCGTTAGTTGGATAGAAGACCTCTTAACCATTACCTACCATTGACAGTATCTAGCAAAAGGTCTGACACTTATTCGTCATTTACTTAGTATGGGTGGCATGACAGAGCACATAACAAAGTGCTTGAATGGATGAATGAATAAAATAAGTAGGATTTGTTCTTATGAGTCCATTTTGGTTGCTAGGTTTCATTCCCTTTACCAGAGCTCTTTAGTGCTTCTTATATTTCTTGGTCTAGATCTTGTACTTGAGCCACCAGGTGGTCAGTGAGTCTAACACTAGTTTCTCTTATGTTCTCCTCCAGACCTGCCTTGTTAATAAATATGATTTTTTAAAAGGAAGACGGTACCTGATCATGCAGTTTTTAACCCATCTCATTAACAGCTTTAATGTGTTCTAGGTTTATTGTGATTGTGGAACTTTCCTAAAGAATATTGAACTCACATTTGCTATGTGGGATCCCATCAATTTCTAGGGAGTACAGTGAAACTTGTATTACACTTCTAAGACACCTCTAAGTTTGTAGAAGCTATTGAATATATTTCTTGCATAAATATAATTCAACCATATTCTCTAAAAGAACAAAATATTTTTAAAAAATGACTGGTCACTTCTCAGCATTTTCCACTATAAGGCAAATAATTTCGTATTTAAACATTTCATTATATGACATATTTCTTATCCTGATTAAGAGAAGTCAAAAAGAGAAAAAATGGTGAAATGATGCAACTGAGGATTTATAAGAATAGGAGTTGAAGATGTGTTTTCTTCACGGAGACTCCATTAAAGGGATTTGTCCTCTGGCTTACTAAGTACACAATGGTAACCATTTTTGAAGGCTGCCTTAAAAATTCAAATTTATTTGTGGCTTAAAAATCTACCTGGCACACAAACGGAAACATAATAATTATTAATATTTATTGAACACCCACTACATTGTAGTCACTGTGCTAAGTGTTTTAAATAATAATTTATTATTATCTTTAAATGTCAGCAACCCTGTGAGGCAGAGTTATTATTTTTTCCATTTTACATATGAGGACACTGGGCTTAGAAAATAAAGCAGCTGTCTCAGCTAGTAGTTGGCAGTTCTAGGATTTAAAACATTTCCCCCTGATTCCAAAATCCACATTGTTAATAATCTTTCTACTCATTCATTTATTCAGCCATCAGAAGAAGATTTATTGAGATCCTATCACTGCCAAGACCTGAGCTAGATGCTAGGGCCAGAGAAGCAAACATGGAGATATGCCCATTCTCGTGGAGTGATGAATTATGCGCTATGTCACTAATAGACATGTGTTAAATCATGCAAGTTAATGTGTTGAACCTTTCAATGGCATTCTTGTTTTAAACAGGTGCAACAATTTTCATGCATTTTTTTTCCAACTTATTTCCCAAGGTCTTTGGTCTCATGGAAAATGGGTTGAATTGGCATCTTCTCCTTTCTTATCACTCTGGGAATTTTTTTTAAATGTTAGTAATTTGTCTTAGAGTAAATCAAATACATAAACATAAAACGAAACTGAACAACTGTTGGTGCTTTGAGCTGACACTTCCCCTGATTCCTTCACAATGCCTGGTTTTGATAGCATCAGTTAACTTTCAGTGGCTAGAAGCACTAAGAACATTCTAAACTGGGATTTCTCTGTATCACGTTCTCCTGATGCTTTCGCTCTGATCACTGAATTGCGTTTATCCCTTCTACTTTCATGTAACAGTATTAAATCATGGTTGCCACAATGATGAATTGATTTAATTTGCTTATTTGTAAATCCATGACTTACTACCAGCAAATCTCTCATCCTTAATCATTCACCCTGTTCCTCTGATTTTATCTCCTAAATACTTCAGAAATCCACCCTTTTCTTCCTGTCACTACTACTACTGCTCTAGTTCAGACACACATCTTCCTTAACCTGACTATTGCGTAAGCCTCCTAACTGGTCTCCCTGTCTCTATTGTTGCACTTCACACAGCACTGCCATCCCAGCCACTGTATTATCTAGAAGCAACTAGGATGGGTTAAAGTGCAAATTTATCATAGCATTTCCACTACACAATATTCCAACATCTATAATACTTTAATGCATTACAAAGAGACAGTGGTACTCCAAAATCATTACAAGCTTCTTTAACTGAGGATGAATATATCATTTATCTATGCAGTGTGACACTCAGTAATACCTAAATTCTGGTGGTATTCAGCAAACACTTGTTGAAGTGAACTGAAATAAATATGCATTAAAGTTGCAGAGAGAGGAAAATGACTCATTTATCTGGCTTATAATTGCTATCCTTTGTTCATTCCTTCTTTCTATCCTTCTCTCCCTCCCTAGGTTTCTTCCTCTTTCCTTCCTTCTTTACATTCATTGTTAGAATATTTTTTAAGTGTCCACTATTTCCAGGCTTTTTGTGTTTGGAATCCAACAAAACAAAAATGTCTGCTTTGCTTGAGCTAAGCTTTATAGTAAAGAATTTAAAATAAGAATGAAAAATATAGTAAATTGATGATCTAATATATTATCAGATTTTAAGTCCTATGGGGAAAATGAAAAAAAAAATGAGAGCAAGGTGAAGATAATCCAGAATGCCAGAGGGGGCAACTGGAACAAAAGAAAGAGAAGCCTTGTCCTTAGTGATTAGCTCACACACATCGACTACAACAAGGGACAAACAAGGAGGATAATACTTCCAGGGGACACACATACACAAGGGAAAGTAGCTAACAAAAGAGAATGGCAAAGAGAGCTCAGAGAAGTAGATGAAGAGTTAGAAAAGAAAATGGTCTTAGAAAACTTGGGAAAGGACGATTTTAAGACAATGTGGTCAATGTTTGTAAATATTACAATATGGCAAAATAGAATGTGAACTGAGATGAGGTCACATGTATCAGTCATTAGACAGTCAGGACTGAGCACAAAACAATGGGAAAAGGAGGAAACAATTGGAGATGAGGCCATGAGTGCAGTGAGCACAATAAGCAAATAAATACTAGGATGTCAGGGGTTTAGCAATGAAAGAAAAGACAGAAAGGAAGGAATTATACAATTGGAGAGTGTTGTGAGCCAAAGAATTATCTATTAAAAATAAGACTTTTTTTTTTTTTTTTGGGTAGGGTTAAGGTAAGTGAAGGACATGCACTTTACATATTTTATCTCTTTTAATCTTCCTCCAGAGTAGTTATTAGTACTTTCAGTTTTCCAAAGAGGAAACTGAAACATTTATTATATGACCAAGATCACATAGCTAACACATCACAGAAAGGATATTTAAATGCAGTTTTGTTGGAGCAAAAAATTATGGTCTTTATTGCAATGCTCATGGGCTAGGTAGCTGGAATTAGGATCAAGGGGACAGTGGAAGGCTTAATGTTAGAGCTGAGTAATGATAAAGGAATGGAGAAGTAAGGGTATGTATTGATAAGTGTGTATGTATGTGTGTAATAAAAAAGGGAAGGATTTTTTTTTTCTTTCCTTTTTGGCTGTGCTGGGTCTTCTTTGCTGAGTGCGGGCTTTCTCTAGTTGTGGCGAGGAGGGGCTACTCTTCATTGTGGTGAGCGGGCTTCTCCCTGCAGTGGCTTCTCTTGCTGCAGAGCATGGGCTCTAGAGCACGTGGGCTTCAGTAGTTGTGGCTTGTGGGCTGTAAAGCGTGGGCTTAGTAGTTGTGGCACGTGGGCTTAGTTGCCCCGGGGCATGTGGAATCTTCCCAGACCAGGGATCAAACCCACGTCCCCTGCATTGGCAGGCGGATTCTTAACCACTGTACCACCAGGGAAGTCAGGGAAGGAATTTATTAAGCTGAAATAGTGTTGAAATTTAGAGGATTTTAGACTTATAAAGCAGACATTATAGGGAATCAGGAATGCAGTTGGTTAAAGCTAAGCAAAATATTTGCTGAGCAATGTTGAGAGACTAGCCAGTGAAAAATATCAGATATGCAGCAGTAGGAACCCCAGGAAAAAATGTGTGAAAGGTTAATTCTTCATAGTCAACACATGGAGGGCACCAGGCTCATGTAGGGTGACATCTGGCTCTCATCACAATGCTCTAGAAGAGAGAAAAATTGAGCCAAGGAAGAATCAATGTGGTTATTGGTCTAACAGTAATAATCTCTCTCTGCCCCAGAAAACTTGTGTCTACTTTCAAAATAGTAGGGATAAATATAGATATTAGAAACATCATATAACATCCGTATGCTTTTGCTTTTTCTATTTGTAAATCAAGTTTGGAAATAAAATTATCATTGTGGTGACAAGAATCTGAGTTTGGGAGCAGCTATTTCCAGGAGTTATCTGAGGAAGCCAGGCATCCAGTATGTAGAGACCAAGGTGCATGGAAAATTCTCCCGTCATCTGTGAGGAGGAGAAAAACATTGACTCCATGGAAAATCTAGCTTGAGTGCAGCTCTTTTGCTTGAAGAGGGAGTCTTGATAGTTCACTCTTCCAATAAACCTTGAGTGAGCAATAGGGTTATTTTTAGACAGGCCTCATCCTTGCATCACAGAAAACAATTGTGTTTGGTTGACATAGCACTGGCAATTTAGAGGCTGCACATAAAAAATACACACACTTTAAAATATAAGAATAAAGGATGCTAGTGAGAATATCATTGAAATGACTAGCAGACTTTCTAGGCTAAATTGGAAGGAAAATGAAGTCAGATGGATTTTTATAATAGTTAAAAACAGGAAATTAAAGTGCTATTTTGGTAATGTTAAGCTGAACACCAACTTAGTAGGAGGAGTATGGGGACCTTGAAAGATTAGTTATTTAGAATTGGTCAGAAGAATATCAGATTTTGAGATATGAAAGATGTTACATCTTCAGATAGTGAGGTAGTTTAGGATGTTATCCTAAGAATAGATTGCTTGAGTAGAAAAGAGCAGAAGTGGGTGAAAAGAAAAGGTTAAGGAAACCCATACTTTCAAAGGTGGTCCCTTTGCGTACCTCTTAATGTTGCCAATCATTAAAACGAAGGGTTGGGCTTCTCTGGTGGCGCAGTGGTTAAGAATCCGCCTGCCAGTGCAGGGGGCACGGGTTCGAGCCCTGGTCCGGGAAGATCCCACATGCCGCAGAGCAACTAAGCCTGTGAGCCACAACTACTGAGCCTGCGCTCTAGAGCCCGTGAGCCACAACTACTGAGCCCACGAGCCACAACTAATGAAGCCCACACGCCTAGAGCCCGTGCTCTGCAACAAGAGAAGCCACTGCAATGAGAGGCCTGCGCACCACAAGGAAGAGTAGCCCCCACTCGCTGCAACTAGAGAAAGCCCGCGTGCAGCAACAAAGACCCAACGCAGCCAAAAATAAATAAATTAATTAATTAAAAACAAACAAACAAACAAACAAAAAACGAAGGGTTGAAGCTAACCTATGATCCAGGTACCAAAGGTTATGAAGGAAAAGAGGTGAGGATGGGATGGAATCAGTATTATTAGGAAATGTAATCTTCAAAAGGTTTTTGCAAGAAGCAGTCTAAAAGTAGAAGGGAAGTATCCAGAAAAAATTGCTAACCCAATAACAAGACCCTATACTATAAGGAGATGAGAAATGAGGATATGAAAAACAATAAGTCCCCATCTGAGAGCATTCTATTAAACCTCTTTTCTATACATCCTGTAAATAATGGTTATCCTTTAAATTATCTGGTCACTACTTCCAACTTGAACTTAAAACTAGTTAAAAGAATTAAGTCTGAATTCATCAAACCAGGTTTTAAGAACAACTCTGCCACTCACTAACATAGGAAAATTAGTTGTCTTCTCCATGCATAACTTTCCTCTGCCACTCAGTAACATAGGAAAATTAGTTGTCTTCTCTATGCATAACTTTCCTCATCCATAATACATGAATATTAATGCCTGACTTATTGTGTTGTTTTGGATGTTAAATGAAATAATATGTATAAACTGTATAAACCATTTAGCTTAGGGCAAGGCACAGAGTCTGTGTTCAACGCATAGTTTTACCATCATTTTCTGAGTATCGCTTCCCCAGAAATGCTCTCACTGTCAAATCCATTGGCCTTTTATGCTATCAAGTTTTTTTGTTTGCTTGCTTGTTTTAAACCTCTCATTATAGCCTTGAGCTATTCTAAAGGTCACAGGTTATGTTTTCTAGCAGGAGACAGAGACGGAGATGAGCATTTATTGGGGATCAACACTTGCGGAAGGGAGGGGAGAGAAGAAGAATTGGACAAGAGAAGAAATTGAATTGCAATGTAGGCCCAAGCAAGCATTGGCCAACCTCCTGGGAGAATCTGGAGTGAGCCTTGCCTATCAGCATTGGCCCATGTTGCTCCAAAATACCAAATACTTGTTTGCTTGACTCACCCAGTTGCCAGATATAGGCCGTCAAAGCCATGGAGTAACCGCCAGTGAGGTGTCTCTCTGCAGTTGAGGCAAACCCTCAGGCAAACTGAAGGGGCCAACAGCTGGAGGCTGTCTCCTGACCACATTCCCAGCAACTGGTCAAGTCCTTCCTTGAGGTAAAATCTGGATTATTTCCTCCCCCCCCCCATATCTGTCAAACCAATCTATGCCTCCATTAGGCACTTACTTAAAAAGTCTTTATTTATACCAATACTTTTCAAGTTTCATTCTTGTAATTGCAATTGAATTATAAGCTATATACTGCAGGGACCAAGCTTAATATTTCTATTGCAGCCATCATAGCACCATACACGGTGCTCAGCAAATAAGAAATATGAAGAAAATAACTACTTTTTGAATCATGGATAAAATAATTCAAATGATAGCATCGCCTTTATTCAGATTGCATTGTGAAGGTTTTATAGTCTGTTCTAAAAGGTGAGTCAAGTGTGTATTTTAGGATAAGTAATTGATTACCCCAAATTTGGAGCAGACTTTGTGTAAGTACGCTTCTTTAGTCCTGACAGAAGTTATTCATCTATCATATGCGTATTAACTTCCTATTTTATGCCAGGTGCTGTTCTAAGCCCTGGGAATACAGCAGTAAACAAAATAGACCTTTTATCTGCTCTCATGGAAATTATATTCTAGTAGAATTACAGTGGCTTTCTGAAGAGGAGCACCACCACAGCTTCAACTATAAAAGGAAGAAATGTATCACCACAATGGACCTGACAAAATAGTGGAACAGGCAGCCATACTTACTCTGCTTTGTAGACGAAAGCATCTCAGTCAACTGAAAAGATGCCTGGCCTCGGTGAAGTGTTTTAGGAACAACTTCAGATGAATATTCTATGTCTCTGACACATTTGGTAAGGGCAAGTAAGCATGTCTTTCATTCCCAGTGGAAATCACAGTGTTGGATTATTGATATTCAAATAACAGTTTTGGTTTAACCCACAAAGCCCAACAACCTTCCTCTAGTTCCTGGCTATAGGCATTTGGTGATTTCTCCATCCTGGTTTTTTGTGCAAAACCATATTAATCTCACCAGCATTCATAGCCTACATATTGCCTTCCCTCACACAAGAGTGAAGAGAAGTACTTGTATCAAGTACCCTTTATTACATCAGCATACTGTTAAAACAAGGATTTGAGGCAAGAGTTTTAACTTAGAAAAAAAGGATTACATGAGTTAGTGGGTGTGATCTGGCTACTGGGTAATGTGGATTTTCCAGTTGCCCACCATGAGACAGTAGTCCATTTAGACAATGACAATCATCATTTAATTTATCCTGTTACTTTCTTTGGTAAAGAGGATTTAGAATTATGCAACCACCAATAGGAATATTGCTTACCTGGCAGGGGTCAGCCAAGTAGCATCTTCAGTAGGAAGAGAAAAGTTGGTGCTTAAAGCTGCTCTGTGAGCAAAAGCAGAGGTTAAAATCATCCTTTAAAAAAGTCCTTCACCCTGAGAAATGTCTTCTGGAAGTGTAAGCCACACCTCCCGGGAGAAGTTGGAATACTCTGAGCATTTGTGCACTTGTGATTTTGTCCCAGAGGAGCAAATTTCCTACATACAAACACAAATCTGTGTTATCTACAGAGCTTTACTTGCTGTGACTTCAGTCATGTTTAAGCCATATGAGTTAGTTCAGTGAAATATAATGTAAAGGCAGAAAATCACACCCAAACATCTTCCAAAAATAGGAAATGAATTGACATGAAAGAGGCAATAAAGAAGACTGAGTAGGTGCCACCTGAGCAAATAGATTGTGCTAAATTTTTACATAGGTTATTTCATGTGCATATGCCTTAAAGGCACTAAGGATATTATGAACTACTGTACAAATATATCATTATTATTAACATTATTATTATTATATATTTCAACTTCAATCTAAAATATATATTTTTTCTCTTTCAGAAATCCTTCCCTACCATGGACACTGTCAATCCAGGAATAACAAAAAAAGATCAATTACCTTCCCTGAAATCTCCTTGTGACCCACTAGTGAGACAAAAAGAATTAAGAAGGTAAAGAATCAGGAAAAGGTCTCTGCAGAATCTTGCCATAAGGTTTTTTTTTCAACATTTTTTTCTATGCCCAGCTCTCAGCATCATTTTCCTATAATGGGGAGATGCACTAAGTATTTTTATAGATCGTTTAATACATCCTTTCTTCCTTTTTAGCTTTTATTCTCTCCTTCATTTTTTACTCACGTTTCTTCCTTCCTCTCTCCCTTCCTTCTTTCCTTCAACAAACATTTAAGTAGTGGTATATGCAAAACACTCTAGAAGTAATTTATTATGCTATTGTTTTTGTTGTTGAGTACTTATGATATGAGAATGAAGGGTTGTCTATGCCAAGGATTTGTGCTCAGTAGTTTTCTTTGTGCAAAACTTAATTCATTTGCCTCAAGATCAAGAGCCAAAATATTAATTTACAACTACCAGGTTGAGTATATTTTCTTGCTAAACATACTTTAAAAAATTAAAATATGTAAATTGTATAAGATTTCTTTATATAATCTAATAAATTTAATAGTAAGAAACAAACTCATTTTATTTTTTATGATCAGATTCAGTAGTTTACACAAAAATTTTGGTTTTAAAGTTAGGGATAATTGGTTAAGGTTAGGGACAGGGAAACAAAAAAATGGTGTAAATATGCTTATTAGTCGCCTAAGGCTGCCAGATCAAATTACCAAAACCTTGGTGGCTTAAAACAACAAAAATTCATTCTCTCAAAAGTTAAGAGGCCAGAAGTCCAAAATCAAGCTTTCAGTAGGGTCACACTTCCTCTAAAGGCTATAGATAAGCAATTTTCTTTACCTCTTGTAACTTCTGGTATTGGCAGTCATTTTATTGTCTTGTGACCACATAACTCTAATCTCTGCGTTCATCATCATATGACCTTCTTCCTTGTGTCTCTGTGTGTCCTTTCTGTGTCTTATAAAGTTATTCTCATTGGATTTAGGACTCACACTAAGCCAGTATGATTTCATCTCAATCCTTACCTTTATTACATCTGCAAAGACTCTATTTCTAAATAAGGTCATATTCTGAGATCATAGGTGGACATGAATTTGGAGGGAACACTACACCTGTTAATCCAAAAGGTGAACATTTTAGAACTGTTACATTTTAGAACTGTTACAAGATGCTGTGTTACCCCACTACGATCTTCCTTCATGAGTGAAGGACCTACTGGGCATGCTGCTGATAGACAATCCTCAAATATTAGTAAAACTCTTTGGGAATTATCTTAGCTGAAAAAAGTCACTTCACCCAAGATTCCCTGAGCAGCTTGCATCCAATGACTGATTGGCACAGGGGAAGGGGATTAAGACAGTATACTCAGTATAGTCCTGAAGGGACTTCATGTCTTCATCACTCTGTGCAGGGTCAGCCTAGGTTTCCATTGAAATTGCATTGCATCTTGACGTCTCCATCTGCCCAATGTATTTCTTCCCTTTGCCAGGTGCTTCTCATACCCCTCTCCCAAGGGAATTCACTTATAAACCTCCTCTTGTACACTAAGCCTTGTCTCAGATTCTACTTCCTGGGGCAGCATTCCTTCTGCTGTATAAGATATGAATACACAACTTACATGAATGTTTCACAAAATAATGCTAACCTTCCTTATTAGATACCTTCTACTTCTATATTTTTATTCTATTTTATTCCAGTCTAGTTTATCCTATTATTTTCTACCCATCCTAGCCTATCCTATCTATCCTATCTTAAACTATTCCATCTATCTCATTGTCTATTGAAGAGACAATAGAGGAGACAGAGGTTGGAGAATCTGTGTCAAGATCAACCCAATGGACATCATAAACCATAGTGTGAAAAAGAAAATTCCTCTTGCCTGCTTGCTCTGAAAATAAAGCACATCTTTCTAACTGCAGTCAGTGCGACCCGAGACAATTTTTTTTTAATTTATAAATACATTCACAATAATCCTCTAGATCACGCAAATGATAACTTTGTTAAGTTTTGCCAAAATATCATTACAATATCTAGAAATGCCTATAGAGATGCACATTAAAAATGTAACCACTCAACAGATTTAAATTAATTAAAATATATAAAATATAAACTTAAAACATTCTCAAAAATATATGGCATGTCTCTTCCTAAGTTAAGATTGCCAAGAAAGTTTATTTCAATTAACCAATTATCAAACAGGTAAGCAAACATGTATTTCTTACTCTAAATCAGAATTTGGCCTGACACCTTTAAACTTGCAAGGTAGCACTCACAACAAATTCTCTAATGGTAGCAGATGTTTGATAATAATTTTCACTATAGTTTTCTGCTTTCTACCTGGTATGCTTTTAGAATGACTCACACACCCCAAAATTCTTCAAAACCATTTTAAGTCCCATATCCCCTGTCATCACTTGTATTATTCACACAAATATTTTTTCTTATTCTGACATTTAAAATATATATGCATATAATGAAAATTTTTAAAAACAGAATTCTTTCTTCGATATGATTGTTTGTTGGTTTTTAAAATTAAATATTTGAAAAAAAATGATCTAGGCATAGTACAGTGGAAAAACTCTAATGTTGGGTTCCAATTTGCTGGGTTTGAATTCTATTGTTCACCGTTAAAAACATTTAATTGTTGCGTACTTCATTTCTTCACTTTAAAAATGCTGGTGAGGGAATTCCCTGGCCGCCCTATGGTTAAGGCTCTGGGCTTTCACTGCCATGGGCCTGGGTTCAATCCCTGTTCGGGGAACTAAGATCCCACAAGTCGCACAGCCAACAACATTTTTAAAAATGATATTGAGACTGGCAAGAATATTTCAAGGTAGTCCGAATGCAAAAATAACTTTTTAAGGAAAGTAATCAAGAATGCTAGACACGTTATGTGGGCTTGATATTAGTTTAAAAAACAAATTTAAAAATATTCAGAAGTTGATTTTCTTTTTTTAAATTTATTTATTTTTGGCTGTGTTGGGTCTTCGTTTCTGTTCAAGGGCTTTCTCTAGTTGTGGCAAGCGGGGGCCACTCTTCATCGCGGTGCGCGGGTCTCTCACTATCGTGGCCTCTCTTGCTGTGGAGCGCAGGCTCAGTAGTTGTGGCTCACGGGCTTAGTTGCTCCGCGGCATGTGGGATCTTCCCAGACCAGGGCTCGAACCCGTGTCCCCTGCATTGGCAGGCAGACTCTCAACCACTGCGCCACCAGGGAAGCCCCCAGAAGTTGATTTTAAGTACATTTCTAAGTTAGTATTTTGGTGCTTCTTATCGAAATATTTCAAAAGCCACATGGATTTTAGAGAACTATCTTCTTTCCGTATTGAGAACCTACGAAAGGCAGGACACCCTCTTAGGACTTAAAGAGATATAAAGGTGAGTTAGACACGTTCTGGGACCATAAAAACCAGAGAAGAGACAAGATAAAAGAGATAATTATCAGCCTAAGTTTGTTACTATTAATAACGGGAACATTTCCGTAAAAGATATGAAGTTCAGATTTCTTAAAATCCCTCTGTGATATTTGCTTTCCCAGCACAATGTTTAAACCGTGACAATGACTCTCTGTTACCCAAAGAGACACAGAGCCAAAAAGGTCATAGTGCTCTGCTAAACTCCTCGGAGAAAACAGCACGTACGTCTGAGATTTCAATTCTCTTGAAATCAGTAAACTTCCAAATGTCTCTGGGAAGCCATGGTTCTTGTGAGGCAGGTTGTTCTTTCCAGATCTACGGGCGCCTTACCTTGGGTGCTTCAGCACTTAGCGGGTTGATTAACTGTTACAAGAACTGATTCCCCTAAGGAAATGGGTCCTTATCTTTTCAGCCCAGCCAGCTGAGGGATGGTGAAGAGAGAAGAGAGAAAGTAAAGGAATTTGGTAGTAAAGCACATAAGGGAAGAGCAGACTGACATGGTATATAAATGGGATTTGGTTGGCCTCCTGCCTCTCTTTTCTTTCCTAGTCTGTGATCATATCTTAATATTTTACAGTCCCATTTATTCATCTTTTTTTTCTCCCCCGTAATTGGAAAATATTATAAGCCTGGCTAAAATCCGACATGACAGCAAAAGCAGAAAGATAATCTACAAAACAAAAGCTCCCTTCAGACACATTAGAAGCTAGGCAGAAATTGGTTAATATTTTTCCAGTAGCTGCTTTGCTCAATATTGTGGACTCTTCCCTGGGAGGTCATAACACTTACTGTAAGTACATCTGCGCTCCATGAAATCACAGTCAACTGAGCTAGCTGTAAATCAATTAATATTTTGCGTGTGCTGTGCCTTATTTCAAATATAAAATCAGCAAAATCCACATGTTTAAACAGTGCATTTAAAATATCTTACTAACACTATTTTCAGAACAAAATATTTCTGATTTAGGAATGTGCTGCACTGAGCTACAAAGAAAAACATTTTTTTTCCAAAGAATTGAATTTATTTAGACTTCCATAAAGTGAAAATAATTGGTATATGCTAAAATTATCTTTTTCCTTTTTTTTTCCTTTTTGTCTTGTTCAACAAAGTTTAATTTAAAATAATTAAACACTATTTGCTTAAGTTTGATGCCCCCCCAATTTCATATAATCTCTGAAAAAAATAATTATGTTTAATCTCTGATGTGTTCCATAAATATACTCTCTTACACACACATGCTTCTCCTTAGTAACATCTGTTTTTCCATCAGGAGGTATACTAAAGAGTTGACTCAGGCACCACGATGCTTTCTTTAATCCCACCAAAAAATTGGTTTTATGTTTACAATACAGAAAACAAAAGTTTGAGGTGATTTAAAAATTTAAAGGAAGACCCATCTTTGCATTTTTTTCCTAAATGTCTGGATATTTTATCAATTAGTAACTGAATCAATAAATAGCAGTTAAAAGCACATACTCTGGAGCCAAACTGCCTAGGTTTATATTCTGTTTTCTCCATTTATTTCCTGTGTGACGTTGTAAAGTTTGCTTAATTTCTGTCTAGTTAATTCACTTGTAGAAAGTGGATGATAATACTACGAAACTAAATGAATACACACATATGCATTTAGCAGTTAAAATTCTCCTTTGTAATATAAACTACATAGATAGATGATAGATAGATAGATAGATAGATAGATAGATAGATGTAAGTGCAATGAATATGTTAGCCATAATTCCTAAATTCATTGGCACAGTATGTGCCCTATCAAGCCTAGACACTATCTTTAAAACTAAATAATATTGTCTACAGGTCAAACCTGTTGCCATAATTCTTAGAAGAAAGTTACTTGCACACCCACACACGACAAACATTAATCCTTTTAATCATATAACAGCGCTACAAGTACACACATCATGAAGGATCTAAAACCAATATTCACAGTTCTTGGTACACAGAAGACACACAGGAAATGTCCCCTGACTTGAAGTGAAAAAAGGAGCAAAAGAGATCTCCGTCATTTAGACTGACATTTTTCATGTTGATTATTGTTACGTGTAAGATAGTCACCAAGGTTAAGCCAGGACCCAAGAACACAAAAATGAATTTAAAAATGTGAATGTGTGTGCTTTCATGTTACAAAGCATTACATTAGTAGTAATAGAAGTTTTATTTATAGGACAAATGGAAATGAGCATAAGTGAAAACATCTGGAATAGTTTACCAGATGAGATTTTACAGTTGGATTTTGGATAGGCAGGGCATTTTGAGCTTGCAAAATGGGTACTAAAATGAGAATGAACAGCATTTGAAATGATATGAGAAGACTGCTTGAGTCTGAGGGAGGAGTAGAAAATAATTCTACAGGCATAGCATTTGGATACCTGACACCAAGCAGGAGGATAGTGTTTTAGAGAGATCAGTAAAGATCATACAGTGTACAAATTGGCCTCCACAACATGCGTAGGAATTGGTATTTTATTTTCCAGTATTTTGGAGCTCCTGTTAATGTTAAATAGAAGAATTATATAATCAGATTTTCATTACAGAAAGATCACTTTAATAGCAGTGTTGTAGGCGTATTCCAAGGAAGAAAAGACAAAAATTTTGAGGAAATTATTTCAGTGGTACACCTTGAGTATAAATGGACATAGAATTAAAAGAATAAACTGACATAAGTTAAACATCTATAAAACCCTGACATACTTGAGATGAATTGGAAAATGAGAATAACTGTCGTGGTGAATGCCCCCAGGGATGTGCTGGTAAACTGGCTCCCTGATAAAAAAGAAAAATCAAAAATCAAAAATAAAAATAGTAAGTGCTGAAACTGTACGATTTGCCAATTTCCATGGTATAAATATTCCCATTAAGGCGAACTTCAACATATCAGCATGATGTCACCGATTTGGAATTGGGAGAAATGTGCACCATTGACTCTCATAAGTCAGGAAAGAGGTGGTGCCAGCACACTGCTCCCCAGGGTCCCTGGCTTGCATAACCAGTTTGATTAGGATGTCATTTAAAGCAGAGGGAATTGAGAAGGCACCATTTTTGAGAGAGAGGTGAGTTGTGAATTTAGTTTGAGATATATTGAGTATAATTTGATTCTGAGACATCCAGATATAGATGTCCATGCTAGTGGTTATTGAGTGGATGAAATTGGTGGGGAGCAGCCAGCCCTGACTATTATTATAAAACCTTGGTGAAAATTGGTAAAGCACCTGACTTAAGACAGTATTTGTAGGGAATGTAGTGGAAAGGACATATTCAAATGATACAAATGACACATCAGAATTGATTTACAGAAGAGAAAGGAAGCCAAAGATGTTTTCAGATTTATTTCCTGGATGGCTTTTTTTCTGATGATGCCATAACCAAGGTATACACATCACAGATAGATAGATCTGTAGGTCTGGGTATTAAAAAAATAATAAATTAAGTTTTAGATACGTTTCATTTTAAGTGCCTGTAAGGTTGCAGAGAGTCTATAGAGAGCTGTACTCAGCTAGACTTAAAAGAGTGGATGAGATATCAATAAATAGAGACCAAGAGAAAAAATACTACTAATGGTGAGAAAAGAGCAGCACACACTATGGAAAAAGGAAACACAGGATACAAATAATTTGTATTAATCATGTGAGAAAATAGTAAAAGATGAGACCGGAGATGTTGTTCTTTCACAGATTGGGGATGGACTCAAATGTAAAATGAAAGGAGATGAGAGAAAGGCAGTGGAGATATTGGAGAAAAGGAATATGATCAAAGAACTTTATGAAGAAACTGTAATTTATGAGATGACTTAGAATAGGGGGATCAAAACAGATAGTCCTAAGGGGACACTTGCAGTACTTTGGACTTGAGTAAATGGGAATTGGAAACATGATGAAGCTCATGATATTTGAAAAGAAAGGAATATTTAAGAATACCATTTTCCTTTTATAGAGTAAAAAACATTTTCTCATCCCCTATCCAGATGTTCAGAAACTGAAATAGTAAGCAGCAGAGGCATTAACATTTAAAAACTAACTGTAAAGCTTAAATTTTTAGAAAGAGAACAATGAATGAAGGCAAAGAACATCAAGCCTATCCGAGAAAATGCAAACAATACACTCAGAGGTCAGAAGGTTTGGGCTGCAGATGAGGTGGGATAGTAAACTTAATGGAGCCGATATAAATGGAGCTGGTTAAGGAGAGAATACTAACTGTGGTATCGCAACTATCTGCTTTGCCTTGAAATGTCGTGTCTCTTTCCTCATGCTGGAGGCATACTTGACATTTTATTTTGCCATTCAAAATATAAAAATAAAAGTAGATCAACTCATATTGATATGTTCCCTTCTAGATTGCATGCCTTTCAGAAAGGATAGCTACAATTGATTACTTAGAATAAACATAGTTTTTAAAAGTTTGTTACAATACAAAATATTCAATATCATTACTAAGTGTTTTATTTCCAAGTATTTATTTTGTTTCATCATTATTACATGACTTCTATGGACACATTGAGTTTTATTGTCATTTTCAGCTATATTTTTTATACTTTGGAAGAGGGTTGTTTTTTCCCCATCCTTTGCTTCCTACTTTTGATAATATTCTATAATCATGGTATCAAAAAGTTAAGTAGCAAATACTTCCTTCTCTCGTTCTCTTAGCCATTAATTATCTCTTCTTTCTGAGAAACCATTTGGTAATCCTTACTAAAAGAATTTTTTTCACAATTAATATTGGATATACTGGTAAGGAAACATTTATTAATACATTGATTACTTTGATAATCATTTATTTCTATAAGATAAGCATTTATGGACTTTTTCTTAACGATGATAACACTTATCATTGTAACTTATTAGTCATATAGGCCAGATCTGAGGCCCGATATTATCATTGTGCTTTCATATTATACTCAGTGTTTTGTGCAGAATAATGCTTCTTAAATGCATGTTGAAATACACTGCATGCATTTCACATGCTCCCTTTCTTTTTTCTTTGCATCTCTCAGAAAATCTTTATGTTTTACACAGATGGGGTTTCACGAACATTTTTGTAATTTCCTCAATCAACTCCAATTTAAACGTGTCTCGGTTCATATCTTTTTCCAGCTGCCACTCTAGTTGGCTCATGCTTCTTTCCTGACTCTATTTTAGCCCCCCCGACCAACCACAGTTCTCATTAGCATCTTTACTGAAGATGAAAGAGAAAGGAGACATTATTTAGGTCAATCATTTCTCTTTTCCTTGAAGCTATTATTTGAAACAAGCAAGCAAGCAAGCAAAAAAAATATTTAGCGAAATTGTGCACATATGTATGGATTCCAATTACCCATGTTAACCCTGTTAACATTTACTTGGATAGTTGAAAATTGATGGCATCAGAAATATTATTATTAGATCTCATTAACAATCTAAAGTAACCTAAAATTCATGCAGCTCCTACCAAGAAATAATATTGCTATGCAAATGTTAAATGTCCTAAGTTGCAAAGAAAGGATAATTGAACTAGGACTATAAATAAATTATGGTAGATATTAAAAGAGAAAAAATTTTAAACTCATATTTTGGAATCAAACACATTTTTAAAATGTACTAACATGAAATATATCTCTTACATTTCCATTTCCTGCCCATTTCATGTCCATCTTATCTCTAACTGAAAATTTGTAATTTAAATAATATTTGACTTAGATTTGTAGACTTTGAACGAATTTCTCTGGGTTGACATTAAATATTTACATATATATTTTAGTCAAGAAGTAGGTGTGAAATTCTGAATGACTAATGAATTAGTAATAAGTTGTTAATAGAGATATTCCCTAGGTATGTGAAATACCAGCTGACTTGCATTTATACTGTGCATATTTCTCAAGGGAAAAAAATCATATCCTGTCACAGAGGATGAAGAATTTGAGAAGTTGTCAGCGATACGCACCAGAACTGATGGCAGTTGTTAATGTGTGATTTTTTTTACAAACTGGAAGCATCTAAGATATAATCTTAGAACCATTATTGATTCAAAAAGTATTATTTCTTAATGGTTATAAAAATCAGCAGGTCTATACTTCTTTAAAGTTTATAAAGAGTTCTCATAAACTCTAGTTCGTTTTCACTTCTAATCTGTAAGTCATAGGAAAGTCTGTTTAAACTATTTTTTTTAAGTAGTATTAATCAGTATTCCGACTTGATTGAAAAAAATACAGAAGCTCAAGATTTTTTAATGATTAAGTCACATTTAATAGGATTTACTACAGATATTCTAGCCCTAAATCCTCATACTTTCTCTCTGGATGAGATAGATGCAAAAGACCATCTCCAACTTGTTTACGTTAGACTTTCAAATGCAATCTATAGAGAAATGGATGGGAGTCTGAATCTAAAATAATAGCAAATAAGAGAATGTCTGCTTCCAGTTAAAACTTAAAACATTGTGAGAGACTATAGTCTTCCCACTCACAACAAAAAACAACCACATAAGCTAAAAAATAATATATTTTAAGTTTACCAGAAAGCTGAAGATTCAAGGAAACCTAACTGAACTAAATGTCAGAGAAACACAAGCCATTTATAGAAGAAGGAGACTCTGAGCTGTTTTTATCCTTGGAAAAATGATAGGGTGGCTAGAAAATAATGAACATGTCAAAGACCGGAATAAGAAAAAGTGAAACTAAGTGTTAATAAATCATTAATGTCTGGGTATACACTTGGATGGCAGAATAGAATTCCAAGATATCCCAGGCACAGGATAAATTTCACCCACTCTTTGTTGTTGGTTGTTGTTGTTTTTTTTTCCCCATGGATCTACTTTAGATACCTAAGTGCAATATACCAAAAGCAGGTAAGGAAAGCTGAGATACAAAACAGCTTGGTCTCTCAGGAACCAAAGACTGAGAGGGCAGTGAGCAGGAGAATTGAAAGAAATCTGAGAGATTGCTGGCTTTCACCTGCAGAAGGCTGAAGGTTGGACATGAGAAGTAAGAAACATCTTCTCACGCAAATCAATCAACGTGATACATCATATTAACAAATTGAAGGAGAAAAACCATATGATCATCTCAATAGATGCAGAGAAAGCTTTTGACAAAATTCAACACCTATTTATGATAAAAGCCCTGCAGAAAATAGGCATAGAGAGAACTTTCCTCAACATAATAAAGGCCATATATGACAAACCCACAGCCAACATTGTCCTCAATGGTGAAAAACTGAAACCATTTCCACTAAGATCAGGAACAAGACAAGGTTGCCCACTCTCACCACTATTATCCAACATAGTTTTGGAAGTGTTAGCCACAGCAATCAGAGAAGAAAAAGAAATAAAAGGAATCCAAATCGGAAAAGAAGAAGTAAAGCTGTCACTGTTTGCAGATGACATGATACTATACATAGAGAATCCTAAAGATGCTACCAGAAAACTACTAGAGCTAATCAATGAATTTGGAAAAGTAGCAGGATACAAAATTAATGCACAGAAATCTCTTGCATTCCTATATACTAATGATGAAAAATCTGAAAGTGAAATTAAGAAAACACTCCCGTTTACCATTGCAACAAAAAGAATAAAATATCTAGGAATAAACCTACCTAAGGAGACAAAAGACCTGTATGCAGAAAATTATAGGACACTGATGAAAGAAATTAAAGATGATACAAATAGATGGAGAGATATACCATGTTCTTGGATTGGAAGAGTCAACATTGTGAAAATGACTCTACTACCCAAAGCAATCTACAGATTCAATGCAATCCCTATCAAACTACCACTGGCATTTTTCACAGAACTAGAACAAAAAATTTCACAATTTGTATGGAAACACAAAAGACCCCGAATAGCCAAAGCAATCTTGAGAACGAAAAATGGAGCTGGAGGAATCAGGCTCCCTGACTTCAGACTATATTACAAAGCTACAGTAATCAAGACAGTTTGGTACTGGCACAAAAACAGAAATATAGATCAATGGAACAGGATAGAAAGCCCAGAGATAAACCCATGCACATATGGTCACCTTATCTTTGATAAAGGAGGCAAGCATATACAGTGGAGAAAAGACAGCCTCTTCAATAAGTGGTGCTGGGAAAATTGGACAGGTACATGTAAAAGTACGAAATTAGAACACTCCCTGACACCATACACAAAAATAAACTCAAAATGGATTAAAGACCTAAGTGTAAGGCCAGACACTATCAAACTCTTAGAGGAAAACATAGGCAGAACACTCTATGACATAAATCACAGCAAGATCCTTTTTGACCCAGCTCCTAGAGAAATGGAAATAAAAACACAAATAAACAAATGGGACCTAATGAAACTGAAAAGCTTTTGCACAGCAAAGGAAACCATAAACAAGACCAAAAGACAACCCTCAGAATGGGAGAAAATATTTGCAAATGAAGCAACTGACAAAGGATTAATCTCCAAGATTTACAAGCAGCTCATGCAGCTCCATAACAAAAAAACAAACAACCCAATCCAAAAATGGGCAGAAGACCTAAATAGACATTTCTCCAAAGAAGATATACAGATTGCCAACAGACACATGAAAGAATGCTCAACATCATTAATCATTAGAGAAATGCAAATCAAAACTACAATGAGGTATCATCTCACACCGGTCAGAATGGCCATCATCAAAAAATCTAGAAACAATAAATGCTGGAGAGGGTGTGGAGAAAAGAGAACACTCTTGCACTGTTGGTGGGAATGTAAATTGATACAGCCACTATGGAGAACAGTATGGAGGTTCCTTAAAAAACTAAAAATAGAACTACCATACGACCCAGCAATCCCACTATTGGGCATATACCCTGAGAAAACCATAATTCAAAAAGAGTCATGTACCAAAATGTTCATTGCAGCTCTATTTACAATAGCCAGGACATGGAAGCAACCTAAGTGTCCATCATCGGATGAATGGATAAAGAAGATGTGGCACATATATACAATGGAATATTACTCAGCCATAAAAAGAAATGAAATGGAGGTATTTGTAGTGAGGTGGATGGAGTTAGAGTCTGTCACACAGAGTGAAGTAAGTCAGAAAGAGAAAAACAAATACAGTACGCTAACACATATATATGGAATCTAAGGGAAAAAAAAAAAAGGTCATGAAGAACCTAGTGGCAAGATGGGAATAAAGACACAGACCTACTAGAGAATGGACTTGAGGATATGGGGAGGGGGAGGGGTGAGATGTGACAGGGTGAGAGAGTGTCATGGACATATATACACTACCAAATGTAAAATAGATAGCTAGTGGGAAGCAGCCGCATAGCACAGGGAGATCAGCTCAGTGCTTTGTGACCACCTAGAGGGGTGGGATAGGGAGGGTGGGAGGGAGGGAGATGCAAGAGGGAAGAGATATGGGGACATATGTATATGTATAACTGATTCACTTTGTTATAAAGCAGAAACTAACACACCATTGTAAAGCAATTATACTTCAATAAAGATGTTTTTTTTAAAAAAAAAAAAAGAAACATCTTCTCTGGCACTGCAGAGAGTAAGGTACGCATATTCTGAATGCTGGAGGAAGGTCAGAAGCATAGAAAGAAATTTCCTGAGCTGTAGAAAAATTTAGGCAAATCTAAAGAGCAAACAGAACCTTACAGCAATTCTAAAACTGGGTGGCTAGACTGTTTAGCAGAGAGAGAGCTTCTACAGAAAAATTATACAACACTCAAACAACCAAGTAAATGTAATCCATATTCAAAAGAAGAAACAGTTAATAAAGACAAACCCAGAGGTAAAGATGCTGGAATTATCAGACAGGAACTTGAAACTTATAGGCTTCATGGAAAATATGGAGAACAGGTGTAAAATGATGGGAAATTTTAACAGAGACATGGAATCTACAAGACAGAATCAAAAGAAAATGCTAGGAAAAATACTGATGTAAGAATACATGTAAATGTAGATGTAGATATAGATCTATACATATGCAGAGATATACGTGTATAAACATATATATAGATAGAGAATGTAGACAGATGGATAGATAGATAAATAATCACACATGAACAATTCATTAAACTCATGAACAAACTGAACATAAGGGGAAAAAATGAATGAACTTGAAGAGAGGTAAGTAGAAAGTATTTAAGCTGAAGCATAAAGAGAAAAAAGAGAGTGGCATAAAAGAACAGAACATGTGAGAGCTGTAGGACAATATCAAGTTGTCTGCTGTATTTGTAAGTGGAGCCATATTTTTCCAAATGAAAAAAAAGTCTTTGACCATTTCTCATTGTGCAGGTCTATTGGAACTGAATTATCTTGGCCTTTATGTATCCAAAAGTGTATCTATCTGACTTTCATTTTGAATGATATTTTATTTTATTTGGATATAGAATTTTAGATTGAAAGGTGCTTTTTGGTTTTGTTTTTCTCTTAGCACTTTAAAGATTTTATTCCATTGTCATTCAGCCTCCATTCTTTCAGGTGAGAAGACAGCCATCACACACATTATTGTTCACGAGACTGCATGTAATATGTGTTTCTGTTTCTCGTTGCTTTTAACATTTTCTTTTTATCTTTGGTTTTCATAAGTTTGACTATAATGTATCTAAGTAAGTTTTTTCTTTGTAGTTTTCCCTCTCTTTATGATTTTATAAGCTTCCTGGATCTATGGATTATGGTTAATGCAGAAATTTTGCAATTTCTCAACTATTCTTTTTCCTAATATATATTTTGTCCTATTTTTCCTCAGGGTGTAATTACATGAAGGTAGACTTGGTAGATTAAAGACAAATTACAATCACAAGAGCAACCACTGGAAAAAATAACAATGAGGCTCAGAAAAGAACATGTTAGTTGGTAAGCTGACGTGGCACGGGTAAAGAAAGAGCATTTTATTAAAATTGAAGATATCAAGGTATATCTGTGTTCTCATGGGTATAATGTAACAAAAGGGGGAAATTGATGGCGGAAATAAAGGGGATAATTGAAGATACAACCCTTTGAATGTTGAGACAGTGGGATCCAAGATACAAATAGAGGTATTAGATTTAGATTAAAGCAGACAAAAACTTTCATTTTATGGAGAAAGTAAAAAAAAAAGTTCTAGAGATTAATGCAAGCTGAGAGATTTAGTACTAGTATGATGAAATTGTTCTAATGTGATCCTTTCTATTTTCTTAGAGTGATAGGGAGAAGCATTAATACTTTGATAAGAGGAGAGATATGGTTCTTTTTGGGAATGGTTGAGTAGGGTTTTTAGGTAATAATGGAGACCTAGTAGTGCTTTATCCTGAAATGTGTATTTTTTCCAGCTATATTCTCTTGCCAGGTGTGATGCGGGTTTTGGTTATGTTAGACTAGTATAATGGAGAATGACAAAGGAGAAAGGGAGCTGAAAATACGTGCAAGAGGATATTTACAGAGATGGACTCTGAAATATGTCATATGAGGAGGCATGCAATAATTTCACTGAAGCCACAAGCAGTGAAAAATTGATAGTCATGGATGAAATTCCTGCAAGGAGGTCAGGGAGGTGGGACAATGGGTAAAATTAGGATAGATACAAAGCCATATGGGATTAAAATACGTGTAAAGAGGGTTATTTATAAAGTCTACTTATGACTCACGGCCTTGACTAAGATAAGTTAGGATGGAAGGTACAATGAGATTAGTTTTGATTGTTTTCTAAAAGTAAGTGGTGATCAGTTTCTCCTCTTCCTCTACCTATTCCCCCTGCTCCATATCCTTCTCCTGCTCATGTTTTGTCTCTTAGGCAACCCCTGGTGAAAAGACTCTAAGTGATATTTAGGCCTTCAGAAGTATAGTCTTACCACACATACACTAGGCAAACTTAAAAAATCGAACTTTTTGAAATTTTGAAGTTTCTTGAGATTTTCCATTTCAATGATTTTTCTTCTAGAGAGTAGGCAACATGGAGTTGTTATTTCAACCCATGCTTCTATCAAATCGTGTTGATGGATGCCTTGTTTGTTCAACAAGGTGCTGTAAGCATCCACACTTCCATGCTCACCTGATGTATTTGGAAATGTGAAAGAGTATTTTAGTTGTTAAAATAACTGAAATGTATGACCTGTATATAGTGCCTAGGGCTCGTGGATATTAAATATCTTACAAAACACAATTTTCCTTCCTAAAATGTCAAGAACTATACCGGTGAGAAACACTGGTGTAAGGGAAGCAGAATATTACACTCCTATCATTTCTTCCTTTGTCCTGAAACATTGTTGTGTAAACAGACATAGGTAAACCCTAATGTTACATAATGATTTTCTAAAATTTTATTAAACACAGTACATTTTTACCTTACTTACAGTATCACTAAGATAAAATTTTGTGTTGATATTGGTATTTTATTTTATAAAAGGAATCACGTGCAAATATCCAATGGACTGACTTTACTTGGACCTGTTCCAAGATAAGTTGTTTTTTGAGTTTGCTTTTTATTGTTATTATTATTGTTTTACAATAAAAACAAATAGCTATGCTCTCAGCAAAACAAATTTAAAAAGAAAAAAATCACAGAAGTTTACTAACAGTATTTCAAGATAAGGCTTTTGAAATAATCTCAGCCTAAACATTTACTCATCACTCTATTTTCAATTAATTCTCAACATTCTAAAAACTTTGTTATGTAAAATACATTTAACTTTGCTAATAATTTTAGATAATACTGGATTCTTCCTAAAAGGACTACCATAAAACTATGCTTTCAAACATTAAAAAAAAAAAACTTAATCCAGTAGGACCTAAAACTGAACTATGTAACCTATGATTGCATGTTTCAAATCCTTCAAGTTAAATGTATCAAACATTTGAAAAAGTTCAGACCTGGGTCTGCTCCAAGGCAGGTGGACTCAACATCTTACATTTTTACGTTTAATTAAACCAACAGGAACACAGTTATGAAAATGAAGCGCTCCAGGAAAGAAAGATACAAAAGATATCTTTTATTTCTTCAGTAAAACCCTCCAAAATTTACTCTCCTATCTTGTAAGGCCCACATTTTCTCCAAGGACCAAACTCACAACTTTTGGCATTGCCTAATTTACTTTACCAAGGAATTAAAACCATGAACAAAAGCTTACTGTTAACTGCTGTTCTTAGTGAGGAGGCATTCAAAATGTCACAGGGGCCAGACCTATGGGCTCCTGGACGCCTGGGCCAGCAGGGCATCTTGGAAAAAAGAGTGCTTGGTTTGATACCTGGAGCAGAGGACGGGAAAGCCCAGGGACGTAGTGGGAGGAGGTGACCCACTGTGTCCCAGTACATCCGGGACTAATTTTCTGAGGCCCCTATCCAAATCTGGCTTTGTTTCCATTAATGTTGGTGCTCCCGAATCTCACGAGTATACCCTGTTTATTTGTCCTCTCCTCTTTGCATTTCATTTTCCCCACCCTTACCCCCTCCCCGGACATGGGGAAGGTCAGTACTGAAAGATAAGTTTTTAATGGAATTTCAGCTACTTCTTTATGTTTTAAATTATCTACTGTCCCTTTATACCCACTAGAAATGTAAATGTCTTTGTAAAGATTTTTTCCAACTTTTTCTGTCAGAGTTTATCACTTCCTCTTTAGTGTACCTATAAAACTTTGAACTAAATTCTGTTACATGAGTGTCATTTGTATTGCAGTGTTTTCAATGTATATATCTCACACAGGATTATGAGTTCCTCAAAAAGACGCAGTTTATCCTATTCATGTCTGAATCTCTTGTATCTGTTTCATTGCCTGGCGCTCAGAAGATGCTCCATAAATATTTGCTGAATGAATCTATTTGTTAAGCAAAGAACACTTGCAGTAAAATGACTGCCCAAGAGTTTTTGATAAATGGCATATTTTTCTGCAAATATTGAAGCAAGATTAGATTTCTTTAGCATATTAAACACATATATTAACCAAACACAAACAGTCTGACTTCCAAGTATTTTCTCTCCTCTTAGGACTGAGAGCTGTCTAAAAACAAATTAAATTATTTCCATCATTTTAAAAATGAAGGGATAAAAGATTTGCACATTTAAAAGGGTATTTTTGTCTCAGCAGTGAATTTAATGATCATCTATTAAATGTACGATTCTTAACTAATGAAACTAGATCTATCTGTACAGAAATTTTTGAATTAGTTATTTTATATTCATTTTTCTTTCTGACCTATGTACTGTTGTACCTCTTCCCTTTTTCTTCATACTGCTGTTCAGAATTCTCTGAACCTGAACTATTGCCTTGGATAACAATTAGAAATTACCACATAATTTTTTGGTAAGATTGTACAGAGCCTCAGAATTCTTAACTGCCCTAAACCCCAATCGAAATTTGCCTGACTTTTATTTCACTGCTTAGTATTCCATTCTTCTTAGGAATTAGCAAAATATGGTTCAAGAACAAGTGAAAACGGCAGAAAATATCTTATCCATATGTCCATATTAAACATCAAGTGGGAACTCAGTATATTCCTATTAGTTGATTGGATTTTTCTACCTATTAGAAAATAATATGGATTTTCAATGATTTCTTTCATTGATTTCATTAATTATACCATTTCAGCAAAAATTCGAAAAGGGGTTTTTCTTGGCCTTTTCAACCTACTCCCTCAACAGAGATATCTCATTAAGGTAGCTATGAATTGTTACTGCATTCCTTGGAAACTTCCTTGTATAGCCTACCTGGAGTGCCAGTGATGCTAGCTTCTGGAATATAAATTTAGAAGATGTAGGACCTTAACCCATTTCTCACATGTTAGCTGCAGGACCATACAACTATGCTAGGGCCAGAGACTAAGTTCTTTCTTAGGACTTTATGTATGGGATACATCTCTAACAAATATTTGACGGTACCACCCCATGATCTTATTAACACAGAACTAATTATTTTTCTTTCTTTAATGTCCCTGTTTTTGTGTGAGGACAATACTGAAATCATATAACATCCTAATGGATTGAAATATATTCTTAACTGAATATACTCACATAACTTAAAAGACAGAAATAGTTTCCCCCATCCCATTAAAATTCAGGACATTCCCACATTGCAGACAAGGTCACTCTAGATTTTGTTCCTTTGGGTTTTTATCTTTTAAAAGTTTTTTTTAATCAAATTTACATCAGGAAGGATACTAAATGAAAAACTCAACAGAGCAAAGAGAAGTATCACTCACATTAAGGTAGAAAAAAAATAATATCATTGACATCTAACTCTAAAGACAATATAATTGGAGAGTCTACCTCATAAGAATTTGTATAATAATGTATTTGTAAAAAAATTTATAACTTTTAAAGGTGCCTCATTCTATTTCTGCTATGGGACTTTAACACCTACTGCTACATTGTTTTTGTTAAAAGCATTCAAATAATTAAAAAGACAAGAAACACTGTAAAGACATTTTGCCATAAAAATCAAAAGTCTTTGTTGGTATTTCCACTTTTCCACTTCCTAGCTAAATTTGGATGTCACTTACACTCCCTAGTTTTCTCTCTGTATGTATTTGGGTGATAATTACTTCAAAAAGTTTTTTTGAAGAATGAGTGGAAAGAATTCCTGGGTGCCCTATTGGAATTCACCTAATATTAGATTATTTGGGTAGTTTTCTTGAAAATGATCATTGAATTATAAGGGAACTGAAAACAATATAGGCAGTAAAGAAATTCTCAGAAATCCTCAACTATGCTTTTAGCTATTATTGGGACAATGTTATATCAGAATATCTACCTATCTAATCTATCTATCTATCTATCATCTATCTATTCTCCGTAGCCTAAGTTCCTTAGAGATCTGACCCTCCAATATTATGGAAGCATCATTTATTATTTTTATTATTTTTAAAATTATAGCTCTGAGATTCTGCAAGTGCCTTTGAACATATGACAAATTTTTGACTTGTGTGCACTACAAGCCTGACTATTGCTTTTGAACCTAAAGAAGAAAGTAATTTCTTCCATGGCACCTTGCAAATCTAAAAGCCCATGGTAAAAGATAAGTTCAGAAGAAATAGCCAAGAGAAGAAAGGAACAATGACAATGCCTAAGATATGTATTCTAAGACATTGAGTAGATTCCCTCCTTTCATAAATGAAGAAACTCCTTCACTAGCTACAAAAGAAGGCAAAATTATTCTCACACCTTACCTTTGTTCCCCTTAAATAATTGTAGATATCATTATATTATTGGGGCCATTTCCTTTGTCTAACTTCAAGGATGACCTTGGCCTTGTGGTCATTGTCCTCTGATATATGAAGTCTTTGGAAGTAACAGCAGTTGATTGCAACATAGCTCATAAATTTTCCAACGAGGGAAGAAACAAATATATCAACTCCTTCACTGTCCTCCAGATAGTACCTCTTATGGAGCTCAGGTTATCAAGCACAAAGGTTTTTAAATAGCTTAAGATAATGGAAAAAGAATTACTTAGAAAAGTGCTAAGTATGTTATTATCATCCTTTTCCAAGATTCTTAGGTTTCTATTTTCAGCCAATTCTTTTTCTTAGAATGAAAAACTAACAGAGTCAGCATATATTTATTTTCTCTCCATGACTTATACATTGTTGGGTAATGTTTACAATTTATTGAACTCACTCACTGTTAAATTTGCAGCAGAGTAGTAGAAATAATGGAGACAATTTTAAGGCTTAATTTGTAAGGAAATTATCAGAAAGTGAAATTTCTAACCTGGTTATGAGACATAATAACAACATGTCCAGAAGTAGCACTATATTTTCTACTAGAAAAAAATGTAAACGTCTCAAAGAAGAAGTTTTTCTTAATGTCATTTAAGATGATTTTTATTTTCAGAAATATTTAAATAAAACTGGGCAAGATTTTTGCATCCATACTTCCCTTTCTCTCGCCCCCTCACACACATACACATGCATGAGGCTTTTGGTTCTGCAATTGATTTTTAATGAGGCAAATCCCTGAAATTTAAAGTAGAAATCTTAAAGGCCCTCTATCAGTTTTTTTCTGGTAAGCTAATGACTTTTTAAAATAAATTATTTTAGGGAAAACAACTAATGGGCTTGCAACTGTTTTCACCCTCGTTGAAAAATCTTCAGGCAAGGCATTCTTTATAAAAGGATACTTTTTGTTTTCATTTCTAAGAAATGTGATTTCCAATTAGTGAAAACAAATAAATAAATAAGATGAGCTCGGGGCTAGAAGCAACTTCTGTGGATCTCGGGGTTCTTCAACTTGCTTTTGACCAAAACTCTCAAAATATTCAGCGCAAGTGGGAATGTATTAATAAATTTCATCCATAAACACTTTTGTTAAAAATATATTTTTAGCCTTCCTTTTCAATCCATTCTATTGTTTAAAAAGTCAGATAAGTGTGTTAAGGGAAATGATATAATGACATCATTTGTTTTATTTTGGTCTTTCAAATTATAAATAAAAAGTTTCACAAAAACATTTACAAATAAAAATCTGAAATTAATGTCTATGGAGCAATTACTAAAAATAAGTTTGAGTTAAGGAAAAACTTTTACTTTTTTTTAGTAAGCTTGGGTATGCAGACTCATCTTGAGTTATGTGAGTTCAATTCCAACTCTTCAAATGAATCTCTACAAAGTAAACCTCTTCTCCTTACTTGCTTTCTTCTCCCATATCTCCCCCCAAGTGGCAAAACAAGCCATAGCTCAGCAAATGAATCTTTGGTGCATAACCTACATTACGCTGACATGTACCTTCAGGTTATTTGGAGGAGGTAATACAATGAGTGTAAAGGACACAGGCTCTAAAGACAGGAAACTCACCTCTTAGTTGTGTGACAATGGACACATTACTCTGGCTTCCAGTTTCCTCATCGATAAAGAAGGGGCTTATTATACCTACCTGTACAGTTGTAAAAAATGACTTGAATTCATGTAAAATGTAGAGCGCAATATCCGGCTTATTTCTCCATTTCGTTCATCTGCATATTTCCATCACTTAGAATGGAGCTCAGCACATAGAATCTATATTAGTTTCCTATAGCTGAAGTAACAAATTATCACAAATTTGGTGGCTCAAAACAACACAAATTTATTATCTTACACTTCTAACAACAGAGATTTATTATCTAACAGTTCCGGAGATCAGAAGTCCTAAATCAAGTGCTGCATTTCTTCTGAGGGAGAAGAATTTCCCCTGTTTCTCTAGGAGAGAATTTGTTTCCTTGCCTTTCTCAGCTTCTAGAGTTTGCCCACATTCCTTGGTTCCTGGCCCCCTCCTCTCACCATTCCTACATCTGCTTCCTTTATCACACTTCCTTCTTCAGCTCTGTTCCTCTTGCCTGTCTCTTATTAGGTCTCTTGTGATTATATTGGGCCCCCCAGAATAATCTTCCCATCACAAAATTATTAAGTTGGTCACATCTGCAAAGTTCTTCTTTACCATGTAAGCTAACATATTCATGTATTTGATGGATTAGACATGACATCTTTGGGGGCCATTAATATGTCGACAACAGTATCATCAATAAATTTGTGTTACATAAATTATCTGTAGGTTGTGAGTAAAAAGCTGGTTCTTCCACTTATGTATGTATGCAGCCATTAAATAATCATCTATTTAATTCATATGTGTACAGTTTATTGAAAGCTTAACTAGGTAGAATTAAGCAGTAAATAGCTTTGTTTTTTTCACAATACTGTCCAATTCAAACCACTTTTTTTCATTTGTTTTCACAACAACCTTGTGAAACTGACAAGATTTTTCTTATTTTATAGAGAAAGAAGCAAATACAGTGAAGTCAAGTGACTTCCCAAGTTCAGAGATCTCAGATATATTCAAAGAATGCAGGCTTTCTGCCTCCTTTTTTCTTCCAGGATGATATAATCATTAACATTTGATTTTGAAATTTGAGTTGAGGAAACATTGAGACCAATTAACTGAAGAGAAAGGATGTGGAAAGGGGTGTTTTTATGGTACCTATGTTTATTCATACTGCAGACAAGGGGAGTTTTCCGCCAATGAGAAACACTTAGGGGAGTATTTAGGGTGTTGGGATTAGTGCAAGAGATTTAGCCACAACAAGACTTTGTAATACTATGGTGCTGTCTACAGTGCATTTCCTTGGAGAAAACTCTATGGTTTGACATTATTCTATCATATAGGCTTCCATGTAGAAGTACATTTCCCAGGTTGGGACATTAGAATTAGTTAGCTCTATCAGAAAGAGGACTGAACATTTTGAATTGTTGGAACAGATTTGTAGGGATTTCTATTTTAGGTCCAGTTTTATTTTTAGGCCAAGTTCACACAAGTTAATAAGTTAACATCCTAGATATGCACCAAGTTGATGCTTTAATGTTAGATTTTTGTGTTTAACTGAACCTTGAAGTTAGGAAGATTACATAGCTTTTGAGATTCCTCACTAGAACTAGAACCAGTACTGGTTAACACTGACCCATAAGCAGAACTGGTAGTGGTTAACATTACTGATTTGTTGATAGAACTGGTATTGTAGGTACTAATTAATACGTGTGTGTGTGTGTGTGTGTGTGTGTGTGTGTGTGTAAGGGAGGGATTGGTCCAGTGACAAAAGAGTGATGCATGGTATACCATGCCCCAAGGACACTGGATTAAAGAAATTACCTCTTCTAACCAGTAAATAAACCTTGAGAGGGAGTCAACTCTATAGTGTATTAATTTCTCAGTGTCATGTACTCCAGTCAGATCTTCACCCTGCTGAAGCAAGCTTCAATAAGTAGGTTTTGAAGTTGGAGATGAGACAGAATAAATTAAGGAATAATAAAAAAGAAGAAAATTTCCTAAACTGCGCCATCTCCAACTTTCAATTCTCTTTCCTTATTTTTCTTCCAGAATTCCACTCTAAATTTTAATGACTCCAATGTTCACCATTTATGCAGAGACATGCTCTTAATGTGCTCAGAGTACAGAATATCTTCTGTACATGAGACCACCCAGGAAAACATCAACCAAGTTTGTAGTTTGTGAAATATCATCTATTTGTCTAAAATTTACTATATTCAAAATTATAATACTTTTGTAAGCTGGTCATGTCAAATTCTATTTGGATAATTTGGCAACATCTAACGCCAAATAGGCCATAGACTTTTCCAAAAATATAATGGAGTTAGAGTCTTGCCTAGGTGAGTAAAAATTATATACATCATAGTCTACAGAACAAAATTAAAAGAAGTTTACATTATATATTCTATACCTGTTCAACATTGTAGCTAGTGTAACAGATTTACATTTATTACTTTTTTTGCTGTATTTCTCCTGTCAGTACTATATCGTTAATTTTTTTTCAACTTTTTCCAGTGGAAACAGGCACAGCTTATTAACACCATTTCCAGATTTATTTGCAAATATAGTAGACGCACTTGTGCTGGTACCAGAGCTGCTCTGTTTCTCAAAGAAATATTAAATTTTTGGACTGGAAGGATACAGAAAGATCATCTCATCTGGTCAGTTATTAGATCCAGCAATACCAAACCTAAACTTAAATTGGTAGATTTTGTTCTCTGAGGTATATAAAATACAAGATCAGAATATTTATTTTGTTGTTCAGTTGTATACAAATATCTGCATATGATAATGGAAATGGTGGCATTGACAGGGCTAATTATGATTATCTATGGTATTGAGTTATCTTAATATGTGCACTATGGAAATTATAAAAACATATAAAAATCTGGATGTGTGAGGTCAACATCAAAGTATAGTAGCTGGATGCAAATATGAGTGTGTATGTGTTTGTGTGTATCTGTAGCTAAACACACAGAGAGAGGGTTTGGGAAGAGAGAGAAAAGAGATAAACATTTAAAACATTAAGCAATCATCTCATAAAAGGCCATACTTTTAATGAGGACATTTAGGCTCTGAGGAAGTAAAATACTAGGCCAAGGTCCCTAGTAACTGCCTGTGCGTAAATGATACAATTTTGACTGTGACTACTTAGTAAAAATGAGAGATGGAGGGAAAGAAAGAGAAAGAAAGGAAGAGAGGGGTGCTAGGGGCTGTGGGAAAATTAATCATGATTGTAAAATTGTGCTTTGAATAAGTATTCTTTATTATATGATATACAATATTGCTTTCAGGGTTTTATAAGTATACATACTTTATTTTATAAGTGATTTAAGAAATTTTTTAGGGTAATTTTTATTAAGCCATATTTTTACTTTAGTATATTACATAGGCAATGTTTTTTTCAAATATGCATTTTAAAAATCATGTTAATTCATTCTAAGAAATTAAGTATTCTGGTATCAAATGATCTTAATCAAAATTATGCATGTTTTTGAATTTCTGATTATACCTGAATGTAGTAGCAATAGCATTATATTGATCAAATTTATCTAATTACTTAGGTCAGAATTTAAAACAATGCAGAAGCTTTCTAATTATTAGAAATTAAAACCCATATTTATCACAAGTTGTGGACTAACTGATCTATATTTGGTTATAATTAGATCTATATTTTGTTCCTTTCTTGCCTTTTCCCTTTCATTCCTTTCAGCCTCCTCATCCTCTTAATCAGGTCTTTTCTCAAAGAGTAGTCCTAGAAGAAAATTACCTGTGATACTTGTTAATTTGCCGATTTCATCTACATCTACTAGACTATAATCTCTAGGGGTGTGGAGTTTGAATTTTTAATATAAATTCCTCCAATTATACTTTAACAGAAAAAATAAGTTTTAACACCTCATTCTTAGTAGATATAAATGGTACCAATTCAGTTATTCAGTTATTTACACTAAGTGGTAAGAAATTTAAAAAAAAAAAAAAGGAAAAGAAATGAAAAGAAAAGAAAAGAAAAAAGAAAAGAAAAGAAAAGAAGGAGGGAGGGAGGGGAGAAAGAAAGAAAGAAAGAAAGAAAGAGAGAGAGAGAAAGAAAGAAAGAAAGAAAGAAAGAAAGAAAGAAAGAAAGAAAGAAAGAAAGAAAGAAAGAAAGAAAGAAAGAAAGAAAGAAAGAAAAAGAAAGGAAGGAAGGAGAGAAGAAGGAAGGAAGGAAGGAAGGGAAGAAGGAAGGAAGAAAGAGAAGAAAGGTAGGAAGAAAAAAGGAAGAAGAAGAGAGAAAAAATTTTTAATACATTGTGCCTTTATTTCTCTGGTTATTATTTTCATTTTACAATAAGCCACATGGAAATGAAAAAACAAAAAACAAGCAAACAATGAAAAAACCCACAGACATGAATTTTCATTTTGTGGAATTTAGGATCATTTACCTACAAACTAGGTCCAAATTATTATTGCTGGCATGCTTAGATGTTCTTGATAAAATAATTTTTGATTGATAGAATGACAGATAAATCAATTGTTTCAGACAAGACTTGTATAGCATCATTTATTTTTTATTATTCTAAAGACTTTGTAAGATATCAAATAATGTTCAAATTCCGTTGGTAAATTAATTAGGATGTAGTTAACATCTGCCACAGATTGTAAAACAAACAAATCAAGTAGTTCATGACTACCCACCCATGATAATAAAGGAATTTTCATTTGGCTCAAGTGATTTGACATATTACTAATTAGTAGTAATTCAGTTGTTCTTTTGTCATTGAATAGTTTATTATGAACCATATTACACCAAATAAACAGAAATTAGTTTTCATATTCCTTTTACTGATACTTACTCTTTCTTTTCCAGCTATTAATTTTTAGACTGTAAACTTTTTTCAGATTGTCTTCTAAATCCTGCTATAACTCTGTTTGGCTTAAAATGATATAAGTAGTAACTAAAAATAACGCAATTAAGATTTGCTTTAAAAATGAGTAAATTTATTATCTCACATAAATGAAAGCCATTCAGTACTATGGGCTTTCTTATGCCTTGTGTAATATTAAAGATGGCCACAACTAATTTGACACTGTTTCCATCTCAAAATGAAACCTATGTAACCTCCCCTTGAATCTAGGTGGGGTCTCTGAGTAATTAAGCAATAGAATATGGCAGAAGTGACTGTACCTGCTTCCAGGCCCAGACCTTAAAAGACTAGTAGTTTTGACTTCGTCTCGTTTTGAAAACTGGCTTTTGGAATCCAGTGGCCACATTGTGAAAAAGCCACCTCAGCCCTGGGGAAGGCCTACATGAAGAGCATGAGACTCCCAGCTGAGCTCCCAGGGAGCAGCCAGCACCATCTTATGACCATGTAAATAAACTATCTTGGAAGTGAAACCTCCTTCCCTACTCCAGCTGCCTGGCTGATGCCACATGGAGTAGAGACTAGCCATCCCCATCTAGCCCTGCCCAAATTGCAGATGTACAAACAAAATAAATGATTGTTGTTTCAACCACTAAGTTTGGGGGGTATTTGTGATACAACAATAGATAATCACAGCAGTCATATTTGTTAGGGCATAAGGAAATATAAGTCCTTACCTTCAGTGTGATGGGATCAACATAACCCCAGGTCTTACCCCAGGAGTCACTGGTGAATTCCAAAGTTGTATTTTCCTAAACTAAGCCTATGACTAAAATGGAAATGCAGTCAATTTCTACAGCTGCACCTGGTATATGGAGCAGGGCTAGGTTCATGAAGGAGGGAAGAATTGGTCCTGGGAAAACAATCTGAAGTGTCCACTGCTATCTATAAACTTGCTTTAGGAAGAGAGAGATCTCAGATACCATTATTTAAGACAGAATTTGAAACTCTTATAAATGTCCCTATTTTTTAAATTAATTTTTTATTGTAGTATAGTTGCTTTACAATGTTGTGTTAGTTTCTACTGTACAGCAAAATGAATCAGCCATACATTTGCATATATCTCTCCCTTTTGGACTTCCTTTCCATTCAGGTCACCACAGTGCCATAAGTAGAGTTCCCTGTGCTATACTGTATGTTCCCCTCAGGTGTCTACTTCATACACAGTATCAATAGTGTATATGTGTCAATCTTAATCTCCCAATTCCTCCCACCACCCCCCTTTCCCCCTTGGTATCCATACATTTTTTCTCTATGTCTGTGTCTATTTCTGCTTTGCAAATAGGATCATCTATATCATTTTTCTAGATTCTACATATATGTGTTAATATATGATATTTGTTTTCCTCTTTCTGACTTACTTCACTCTGTATGACAGTCTCTAGGTCTATCCACGTCTCTACAAATGACCCAATTTTGTTCCTTTTTATGGCTGAGTAATATTCCATTGTATATATGTACCACATCTTCCTTATCCATTCCTCTGTTGATGGACATTTAGGTTGCTTCCATGTCCTGGCTATTGTAAATAGTGCTGCAATGAACATTGTGGTGCATGTGTCTTTTTGAATTATGGTTTTCTCTGGGTATATGCCCAGTAGTGGGATTGGTGGGTCATATGGTAGTTGTATTTTTAGTTTTTTAAGGAACCTCCATACTGTTTTCTATAGTGGCTGTATCAATTTACACTCCTACCAACAGTGCATGAGTGTTCCCTTTTCTCCACATCCTCTCCAGCATTCATTGTTTGTAGATTTTTTGATGATGGCCATTCTGACTGGTGTGAGATGATACCTCTTTGTAGTTTTGATTTGTATTTCTCTAATAATTAGTGATGTTGAGCATCTTTCTTTTTTTTTTTATAAAGTTATTTATTTTATTTATTACTTTTGGCTGTGTTGTGTCTTCATTGCTGCACACAGGCTTTCTCTAGCAGCGGCGAATGGGGGTTACTCTTTGCTGTGATGCGTGGGCTTCTCATTGCGGTGACTTCTCTTGTTGCAGGGCACAGGCTCTAGGCATGTGGGCTTCAGTAGTTGTGGCATGTGGGCTTCAGTAGTTGTGGCATGCGGGCTCAGTAGTTGTGGCTTGCGGGTTCTAGAGCACAGGTTCAGTAGCTGTGGCACACGGCTTAGTTGCTCCTTGGCATGTGGGATCTTCCTGGACCAGGGATCGAACCCTTGTCCCCTGCACTGGCAGGCGGATTCTTAAACATTGCGCCACCAGGGAATTCCTGAAGTTGAGCATCTTTTCATGTTTTTGTTGGCCATCTGTATGTCTTCTTTGGAGAAATCTCTATAAATGACATAAAGGTAGGGAGGAACTAATGGAGTAGATGTTGATTCATGAAACACCATGTTAAAATTGAGCCTCCACCATTGGGGACCCTTATTCTAAGAGAATAGATCAGATTAAGTTGATTCAGAAATTCTATTGTCCTCTTCTATTCTGTTTTATTGAAGAGACATATAAAAAAACTACAGATACTTAGTACAATATAAAAAGAAAAAAATGAGATGCAATAGATTAATTATCTAGGTAAATAAAAATCATTTATTAATGCCTGTGTGAGATGAAAGCCGTCCAAGCCCTTATGCAAAATTGCTGTCTGACAAGTGAAACTTGAGAACATTCCTTTCACAAGGCAGATATGTTATGCTTAGTGCAAGTTTTCCCAGTACTCCAAGGGACCACAAACAGTAGGATGGGCCAGTTCCCAAGCTAGAACATGAAAATAATAATTCATTTTCTACGTGACCTTAGAAAAGTGGCTTTTTGAGCTTTCTTTATCCATTTAGTAATGATTTATTGAGCAGTTATGCTCTATCTGTATCCTCATCTATAAAATAAAAATAAACTTATTTTTAAGTTGCTGTGAAGATTTACGAGGTCCTGTTTGTAAAAAAAAAAAAAAGTATTTTGAGCCATGTTTGATTATAAATCGTGTTTTAAACTTTTACACACCTACAGTTGGAAAAGACTCAAAAGCAGAATGCAGAGTGCATCTCTAAGACTTACAAAATGCCTTAAATGTTAGTAAACACAGGATTATCAAGGCAGAAGAGTTCACATACTCAGTATACTGTGGAATGATATGTGATACACTAGAACCACTTCACAGGAATTCGAAGCAATGTGGTTTATCTTTCCATTACTCATATAAGAAAAAGGGTACTGCAAATATGATAGGACAATTTCCCTTACTTTGAACTCTAAGGGGCTGTGACTATTTTAGGTTATAACAAAAATTTTATTGAATTGTTTATTTTTTAAAAGTGGAAAGTCAACTAAAAATTGGAAATACTTTATAATTTAACCAACATTGTGGGAATAGAGGAACAGCTAGGCCTAGTGTCTTAAAAACAATTTTATAAAGGTTTTATTTTTGAAATTGCTCTCAGCTCTTTTCTAAAATAATTTGGGTCCTTAGAATTGGAAAAAAATAGTGATAAAGTTTAACACTTTAGATGACAATTGTTTCTTCTTCATTGTGCTTTTTCTTAAAGGATGTTGACAAATTGTCTGTGACCTTTTCATTCATCTGTTTATTCATCTTTTACACTTACTTATGAACACTACGCTAGGTGCTGAAGAACTTTTGTTAATAAGGAATCAATATATTTTCTTAGCTTTTCAGGGCCTAAAGAATATGATTTTTTTTTTTTTTAAGATTTATTTATTGATTGATTGCTATGTTGGGTCTTCGTTTCTGTGCTAGGGCTTTCTCTAGTTGCGGCAAGCGGGGGCCACTCTTCATGCGCGGGCCTCTCACTATCATGGCCTCTCTTGTTGCGGAGCACAGGCTCCAGACGCGCAGGCTCAGTAGTTGTGGCTCATGGGCCTAGTTGCTCCGCGGCATGTGGGATCCTCCCAGACCAGGGCTCGAACCCGTGTCCCCTGCACTGGCAGGCAGATTCTCAACCACTGCGCCACCAGGGAAGCCCCAAGAATATGATTTTAACTAGTTTTCCTTAATGGAATTGAGTAGAGTGACTTAGTGCACATCTGTCTCACTCTGCCCGGATTATAATCTTCCTTGATTTCACAGTCAATTTAATCTGAATAAATGCTATAAGTAGTTTTATCTAACATTAGAATTACTATACAGACAGCACAAACAAACATACACATGTACGCATACAATTTTCTTTCATCTTTGTTGAAAAAAAGAAAAATACAGAGATCATCTTATATAATGTGTTATAATCCACTGCATGATTGCCTGAAACATTTTTCAAGGCAAATTCAGTTGTACTTGACACTACTTACCTTTTTTTCTTATGGCTGAGAGAGAAAGGCTTGGACCTCACAGAGAATCTTTTCTCCCACCGAGGCTCCAGTTTTTCATTCCTGAGTCATTTAGATTGCAACAGTAGCGGGTGGCTTTGAATAACTGTGGTGGGAGGAAAAAGGTTAATTTTCCCAAAATGGAAATCTCCAGTGGCCCCAGTGATAATTGAGAGGCTGCAGGAATAAGTGATTCCAAAGAAAAGAATACCCAGAATGTTAAATGAGAGTTCTGATAGGTTTATTTGTGGCCATGTCTGCTTGAAACTAAGGTGTAAATGAACTGAAGAAAAATGTGTATCCTAACCTGACTTGCAACGTGCTTTTAATGATGATGAGACTCTTCAGACTGTATACAGAGAGCTTAACCAGCACTACTCCCCAAAGAAATAACTGCTCCAAAGAGATCTCTTGCTTAGTCAGTCAGTGAATTTTGTACACATATAGGAGACCAGTGGTTACCAAAGGGACACTGTCTCTGCAACAATTATGAGCCTTAAATGTGGAAGATCCGTGGTGGTGGTGGTGGGATGAATTGGAAGATTGGGGCTGACATATATACACTAATATATATAAAATAGATAACTAATAAGAACCTGCTGTATAAAAATAATAATAATAATAAAATAAAATTTTTTTTTAAATGTGGAAGATCCAGATTCAAGTCCCTTGCTAGTCCCTACTAGCCGAGCAACTTCAGCAAGTTATTTGACATTTTTAAAACTAAGTTTTATCTTCTGTAATAAAAAGGTTGGTTGTACTAAGAAACAATTGAGAAATGTCCCCACTCCCAAAAATGTAGATAAAAATGAGAGCAAGATTGCCCTATCATAAGAAATGGAAAGCTACTGAGAGTCAAAATTTTACACTTTACATTCAAACACACCTGGGATTGAGTACTAAATCCGTTGCTTACCAACTATGTCCATTTAATCTTGTTACTTTACTGATTAAAATTTAGTTTCCTAATTCATAAAATTTTGAATTTTAGAAGAGTTGTTGAGAGGATTAAGTAAAATCACTCTTGTAAAGTGCTCAGAATGGTTTCTAGCACATTATAAGCATTTAAAATAAATGTTAACTTATAATAACTATTTTATTTCAATTAATTGAAAAAATGATTAACTAAAAGGTTATTTGATGAACCAAGAATGAATGAAAGAGGAGAAAAAAAATTACAAAGACCAGTGTCATCAGTGTTGTTAAGGGCCAAGAATACCTGGTAGGCCAGCTGACCCATTTTAGGGGCAGCTAGGTCTCTATATTGAAGATGGTTCCATCAAGGTATGTAATTTTGTCATTGTTAGACATCTGAATACTATACATAATACCTCTTTGTTCTGTTTTTATCATTTCTAAGCAATCATCTATCATCTGGCTTACACGGAATTGCATAGAGAGGGAAATAAAATGATGACCTCTCTAGGCCCAAATAAATATCTGATCTAACTATTGCTTATCGTTTTCACTGAAATGGATCTTCTGATTTTATACAATAGCTTTTTATGCATTTCAGTTGAAGGAGTCAGCCATTCTAGGCTATATAGCTTCTGAATATACAATACAATTTCTAAATTTCCAAACTGAGAACATGACTTGCAATAATCTGACAACATTAAAACATTTAGGGATCCATCTGGAAAAACATGGTGATCTTCTAAAAACTCGAAAATCTCAAGTTTGTTTTCCCATGAGCACTAGTTTAATGAAGACTCCAATGAGAGAATGTAAATTAAAAATATTGGGTTCAGTTACAAAGCAAAGATGACAAAATGTTTTATTGTATTTGAAACTGAGCAGGACCCTATGGGGCTCCTGGGCACAGAAACTTTTCTGTGTCCCCCATTTCTTGATTACGGGAAATAGACTTCATTCAGCCTCCATGACCTTCCCTGAGTTCCAATGGGCAGGTTCAAGCAGTTGCTAATTAGGTAAGGGAGGGGATGTGGAGACAAGGGAGGGACAGTCAAGAGAAATAACAATGCAGCCTGGGGGTAAGGTCCTGATTCCCCACCAAGGGATATACATAGTAATATCTTTGAACTGTTTTGCAGTTACTGAAACCCTCACCAGGTGGGAGAAGTTAACTGTATGCTGCCCACAAGCATGTAGACCCAAGACCGGTTGGAACCAGAAGGTTGATGATACTGACTCCCAATTACCTCACCACTGACCAGTCAGAATGTCCACGAGCTGTTCATGCCCTCCTCTTTGAACCATTAATATAAAACTCCTCGGGCTTCCCTGGTGCCGCAGTGGTTGAGAATCTGCCTGCCAATGCAGGGGACACGGGTTCGAGCCCTGGTCTGGGAAGATCCCACATGCCGCGGAGCGACTAGGCCCGTGAGCCACAATTGCTGAGCCTGCGCGTCTGGAGCCTGTGCTCCGCAACAAGAGAGGCCGCGATAGTGAGAGGCCCGCGCACCGCGATGAAGAGTGGCCCTCACTTGCCGCAACTAGAGAAAGCCCTCGCACAGAAACGAAGACCCAACATTGCCATAAATAAATAAATAAATAAATAAATAAATAAATAAAAATTAAAAAAAAATCCTAATGTGATTTATTTAAAAAAAAACAAAAACAAAAAACTCCTCACTACCCACTCCAGGTCTGGACACACAGTTTTGAGGGCATTAGCCTGCTGTGACCTCCTTTGCCTTTCTTTTCTACTTCACCCAAAATTTTGTTTCTGAGATTTTACTCAGTGTCAGGGTACAGAGGCTGGATTCAGCTTCATATTTAGAAAAAATTATGAAGTTGATTCCAGGACTATTAGTAAAGAATTTCATTTTTGCCATAGTGAGGGGATGAACTAGGGTGTGTATCAGATTATATACTATTACTGCATTTCAAAGATTACCTCTTATTGTTACACTAAGCAAATTATAGAAATAAAAATGAGATGTAAATTGCATATATATGATTTTGACAATTTTATAACCTAATAACACAGATGGAAGATACATTACTAACTCTTCCTGAATTTGACTATTTGGAGGAGGGCTGGTCTGACTTGTAACTAACTTTAAAGTTGCATGTTACTTAGCAGTGTTGCATTTTTAGGGAATTTATTTTGATAAGTAATAATTCATAATTAGCATATCAATATTGTAGCATATGCATAGTTGCCTCCAAATTACTTTTATGTCAATCAAAACAATTAATTTTGTTATTTTAAATAATCATTCTAGACATTATTTGTAAAACTTCTTTGCTTTATTTTTAAGTGGTTTTATAAGTAAGGATAAGCTTTTAACAAGCTCTTATTTAAATTTTCATAAATTTGGAATTGTGTAATCTGAAATGAATCAAGTTTAACTGTAGCATCTCAAGTGAAAAAAGTATACTGGTCACAGAGGAAGAAGTTATACCTGAGAATTTTGCTGCAGAATTAATATAAGAATGCAGTTTAAGCAATACACTTATAAATAATGTATTGGAAATACTTATTCAGAAACTATGTAATGAATCTTCTCCACACTGAGTACGTATAATGTATTAATTGTCATTTATGGTAATTAAAAAAGTTAAAATTGGTTAAATTTTCAAATACACTAAGTAGAAATAAGAAAAATTATCATACAAACAAAAATATAAAAGTTATTTAAAATACAGGAATATGCATATTGTTTTCAAGTATCTTCAAGAACATTAAAAGAATATTCATAATTGATATATTTTAATAATGTATCCTTATTTATTAAATGATTCTCAAGTTAAATATTTTCTGAATAATAAATTTATTAGTCATGTTCTGTTTACAGGGCTTGGTACGCTGAGTCAAAATGTTGGTTTTCTTTTAAATGAAGAAAATCATATTTGTCTTTAATTTGATGGCTTCTTCAATTTGCCTTAATATTTAAAATATTAATTTATTGACCTGTAAAACTTTATATATCTTTTAATTAATACATTTACATCTTTGCTTGCAAAGGTTTAATCTTTTGTAATGTAGTGATGGCCTATAATTCAAATGTTTAATTATAATCTTTGTTAAAAAATTATTGGTATCTTCAAATTTCAAAAATTTTTCACGTTATTTGTCACTGATAATGACCCTGGAAGGCACAGTGAGCATGTATTATTTCCATTTTAAATTCGAGAACATTGAAACTCTGAAAGATCATGTAGCTTATCCAAGTGATTTGGCTAGTGTTAGGGAAACTAGCAATGATTTGACTCTCATTCTGGTGCTTTCTCTATAACATTAAATAATCATGTGAAATAATGTGATACAATGCAATAAAATATGGTGTTGATTACTATGGCCTAATATAAAGAATCCCTCAAATTCACAGAATATTAATTTACTTTAAAAGGGATAAATAATGATATATATTGAATGTGTCAATTAAAATTAAAAAGACAATCCATGTGTAACTTAATTGTAACTTTGCTTATATGCTGCAGTCTGGGTGTTGTTTTAACATTTGAAATGTGATTTTGAAGAGAAGAGTGGCTTTTATGTCATTTTGCATCAGTTGAAACAATAAAGAAAGGCAATTATTAACTATTTTAAAAGGAGAAAGTCTTTTTGTGGTTTTCCTACGTTAGTTGTTAGAGGGATAAATTTGAGTAATCATTTTTCTAATTATTGTTCATAATAGTTAGATAATATTATAGACAATAATTATTGTTCATAAATAGTGTTTTGTTCTCCCAGTCATTTTTATGAATCTTCATAGCAAAGACATTTCCCCCTTCCTAACATAACTGCAGAGGAAACGCACATGGCCTCATGAAAACCCAGACTGGGCTCTAAAAAAACACAGCCAAACTAACCCCAGGGGTTAGGTCTGAATCTTTAGAGATGTTTCCAGTCTACACAGTTATAATTCATTAAAAAGATTGTGTTCCTTCTCAATTGAAAACACAACAGGAGAAAAGAATCAAGAAAAACAAAATTCTCTAACTCAATCTTAAAATAATTACACAGAAAATTAGCCTCATCCCTCTGGGCTACCATTAAAAAAGGGGGGGGAGGGGAAAATGATCCCACCCATTCTCCTTCTATTAGCTACATGGGTAATACAACACATTGAAGAAGAAAAGCACTATGCCCTGACCTAACAATAATATATTATTCTCCACTGATTAAGAAGTGAATAAAATGATGTGCAAAGCAGCTTTTACACATTGCAGTAAGAACTTTCTCACTCCAATCCAACAGAGGTTATTTTTTTCCTAAGCTTCCCAAACAGGATTTCGCTTTGTATAAAGATGCTGAATCTTTTCCTATCAACGTAAACTAAAGGTGCACCCCAGAATCTGGCCCTACAAATCAAAATCCAATGATAACACAGAGAAGATATGATAAGAGAGGTTACGAAGATCAGCTCTTAAAGAACATTAAAAGGCAAAGCAGGTAAAATTGACTTAACTGTTTGCAACATTTGAAGCAAGTTCCAAGTTTCTCTTTTAGACTGTAATAAGTTATTCAGCTCTGTAACATCTGGCACTGAATATATTTTCAATGAATTTGCTGAAGGAATGAGAAACGAAATTTCTTACCTTTTAACTACAGTTAAGCAAGAGACACCTTGCTGTCCTTCTAGCCATTTTGTCCTCTTTTTATGAAAGGCAAAAAAGTGACTGATCCTGTGGGCTTTAGCATCAGAAAGAATTGAGTTTAAGTCCCTGTTTTACCTAATGTTACCTGGGTAATTTGGATCTGGTTAACCTAAGACTTTTATCTACCTCCCTTCCTTCCTTCCTTCCTTCTTTCCTCCCTCCCTTCCTTCCTTCCTCCCTCCCTCCCTTCCTTCCTTCCTCTTTCCCCCTTGTCTTCTCTTTTTTGCAGAGAAATTCTATCCACAATTAATTTTATTGAAAACTACTAATTTAAAAAGGAAAGCCATCATATTCCATCCTGCCATTTCCAACGCTTGAATACTGCTCCTAAGAAGCAAACACTTGGAGATCTTTCTTCTCTACTTACTTGGATTTTCCTTAAAAATAATATTTTCTAATAAACTATTTTTAGAACACTTTTAATTTTACAGAAAAATTGAGAAGATAGTATTACTGAGTCCAAGCTCTTATTGCTCACCAGACAACAGGCCAATAAATCGAGAAATAAGTTATTGGGGCAAGGAATAGCGACTTTATTTGGAAAACTCGCAAATGGAGAAGACGGTGGACTAGTGTCCCAACAAAACATCTTGCCTGGCTTTGCTAGTTTCTTTTGTAGAACAAAGAAGGGGAGGTGAGGAGGTCAAGTAAAAAATGGTGATATGTTGTTGCAAATATTTCTTGGTTCCAGACAGACTCTGGAGGGGATGTGTTAATTTCTTCCTTCCTGCAGCCATTCATAGGTGGGCCTAGTGAGGATGTATCCTGTGAGCTTAAACAAAGGTATTTTAGTTTAACACTCACGAATAGGAGGCAGGGTCCAAGGAGATGGGCCATTATGTATACTTTAATATAGGCAATATCCCTTTAGTGATTAACCTGTACCAAAAACAAGTGTACCGATATGAAGTCAGATTTGTTCTTCCCTATTACAACAGTACAGAAAATTCTCATATACGTCTTACCAATTTTTCCCTATTGTTAACATCTTACACTAGTATGTTATATTCATTACAAATAATAAACCGATATTCACACATTATGATTGCCTAATGTCCTTTCTCTGTTCCAGGATTCCATCCAGAAGGCCACATCACATTTAGTTGTAGACTGTGTAGGCTCCTCTGGGCTGTACCAGTTTCACCGCCTTTTTCCTTGTTTTTGATGACCTTGACTGTTTTCAGTAGTACTGGTTAGGTATTATTGTAGAACATTATTTCAATTAGAATGTATATGATGTTTTCCTCATAATTACACTGGGTTATGGGTTTGGGAGAGGACCACTACAGAAATAAAGTGCATTTTCACAACGTCATATCAAGGATACATACTATCAACCTGACACTAACCTGGACAATCTGGCTGTGTCTGTTAGGTTTTCTCACTGAAAGTTACTCCTTCCCCACCTCCCATTCCATACTGCCTTCTTTGGAAGGAAGTCACTATGTACAGTCCTCACTTAAGATGTAGGGAGTTATGCTCTATCTCTTGAGGGAGATAGAGCTACATAAACTACTGGAATTTTCCTTCACAGATATTTCTTTTCTTTCCTATGTATTTACTTGGTCAAGTATTTATTTATAGCAGAGTAGATTTTAATTTTAATAAAGTTCACTTTACTCTTTTTTTCATTGATCATGCTTTTGGTGTTGCATCTAAAATCTCACGCCAAACCAAAAGTCACCCAGATTTTCTGTGTTTTCTTGCAGAAATTTTATAGATTTTCATTTCACATTTGTATCTATGATTTATCTTGAGTTACTTTCGTGAAGGATGTAAGGGCTGTATCTAGGTTCACTTTCAACCATTTGTTGAAAAGACTGTCTCTTGTCCTTTTAATTGTCCTTACCTCTTTGTGAAATATCAGTTGACTATATGTTGGTCTAGTTCTGGACTCATTTCTGTTCTACACTTATATTCTTGCACCAGTTCCATGTTGTCTTCATTGTTGTAGCTTTATAATAATTCTTGATATTGGGTAGTGTGACTCCTCCAACTTAGTTCCTCTTCTTCACTATTGTGTTGACTATTCTAGGCCCTTGTCTTTATATTTTATAATAAGTTTATGGATACCCATAGAATAGCTTCCTGGGATTTGATTGAGATTGCATTAAAGCAATTCATCAAGGTGTGAAGAATTGACGTTGTGAAATGAAAACTGTTGCCTGCCATATCAGTAAACAAAGGCTGTTGCATCCATCAAGCCACTACAACCACCCCAGAGGGTGAGTCCCGCAGGAAACTCAGGATGGAGACAAACAGGCTGCCCTGCTGCCAAGCCTTCAGCCACTGCAGTCACCCCCAACTGTGCACCCTGAGGGGGACTCAGGATGGAGAGAAGCAGGATACTGGTCCTAGATAGTTAAGGTGCATATCAAAGGAATGATTTCAAAGAGCCCAGAGGCTTGCCTCTTCCTGTACATAGAAATATCTGGTTTTCTTTAATTAACAGTAATCTTTTGAAGTTCTGACTACCTAGCCTTTGTTGCAAAAACTCTGAAATATCCTGGCTCCTCCGTTACCTCTTCCAAGCAATCTCTCAGAGCTATCTGAGAGGCTGCATCCCGGGCTTAAGTCCTCAGTTTTGCCTTCCAAATAAAATATAATTCTCAACTATTAGGTTGTGCATTTTTTTCAGTCAACAACATCTTAATGATACTGAATTCGAGGGAATCTATATATAAATCTTGTATAGGTATTTTGTTAGATTTATAGTTAGATATTTAATTTTGTATTTTTTAGGGGGGCTGCCATAAATGGTATTATTTTAAATTACAATTTCCAGTTGTTTATTGCTGCTATATAGGAAAGTAATTGACTTTACTACATTAGCCATGTATCTTTCCTATACTAGTTTATTCTAGGAAGTTTATCTATCTATCTATCTATCTACCTATCTATCATCTATCAATCTATCCATTTATCTAATTAATAATTAATTTGTTTATTTTAATAGGTTTTTTGGGATTTCTTTACATAGACATTCATGTCATTTGTGAACAAAGATGATTTTATTTCTTCCTTTCCAATATGTATATCTTTACTGCTTATTCTTTATCTCTTTTACTTGCTTTTTGTACTACTTAAGCATCCAGTATGATGCTCCATATGATTGATGGGAAAGGACGTCATTGCCTTCTTCCAAATTTTAAGGTGAAAGAGTGCAGTTTCTCACCACTAAGTATGTTGTTGGCTGTAGGTTTTTTTTTGTAGAGGTGCTTCATGAAGTTGAGAAAGCTCCCATCCTTTCTTAGTTTGTTGAATGTTTTTATCATGAGTGAGCGTTGGATTTTGTTAAATGTGTTTCTGTATTAATTGGTACAATCCTATGATTTTCTTCTCTAGCCTCTTTTATGGCGATAACCTCATAGAATAATTTAGAAAATGTTCCCTCTGTTAACTATTTTCTGGAAGATATTTTGTGTGTAGAATGTACTCTGTGTATTTCACAACAGTTACTCCTCCCCTTCATCTTGCAGGGTCCTGAGGCAGTCTTTCCTGACTCCTTCCCTTGAGAACCTGGTGTGGTAGTTAAAACTCTTGAAAGTGTGCCTCCCCCTCTCTCCCACACACACACAAGACTGCAGCCACCAGGAGTTTCTTACTCTCAAACTAGTCTATACTCAGCCTCCAGTAATTTGTAAAAATTGCAGCTTAAGTGTTCTTAATTTATGGTTCTAATGTTTCCGGTCCAGATAAGCAGCAATCAGCTGTGACTTTTTGCATCTGCCTGTCTCTCCAGATTTTAGGGTGGCAGTTTTCCCTGAGACCTCAGTTCTTTCATGGATTCTGCAATCATTATTGATTGTTATTTTATTTTTTAGCTTTTTTTAATGTAAGAGTAGGAGAGATGACTTCTCAGTTCCTCATATGTTAAAGCTGAAATTGAACAATAAAATGCCTTTCCTACTTATTTCTTTTAGAAAATTATCTATGAATTTTTCTTATAAAAGAGTTTTATTCCTTTTCTCTTGACCTTGCATGCTCTCTCTCTCTCTCTCTCTCACACACACACACACACTCACACGTTCATATCTCCCATCTTTCCAAAAATATTTATAGTGCAAATTTTGTCTATATCAATATTAAACACTGACTGTATTGTGAAATAGACTGTTTTTATAACTAAGCCACATAATATAATATAGTTTTCATTTTTATGAAAACATTTTGCTTTTGTTGTTTTTGTTGTCTCCCTTTAAGTTAATAATTGCTTTTTTTGTAGCTTACTTTTCTAAGCTAAACATCAAAAGCATAAAAAAAAAAAGAAAAGAAAAGAAAGAAGGAAGGAAGAAAAGAAGGAAAGAAAGTAGAAAGAAAAGAAAGAAGGAAGAAAGAAACCCAACAAATTTCTCTTAATGTAGTCATAAGACATTTGCTTCTTTTCTCAACTCCCAAATTTTCCTCCTTAAAATTCCAGGAGCTTTTATTCCTTTTGTTGTATTTTCAGACAAAATATAAAGCTATTCCATTCTCAATGTTACTGCTGAGAATCCTGGTGACATTCTATTTCTCCTTTTTTGTACATGATCTGCTGATGCCCCCTGGAAGCTTTTTGGATCTTGTCCTTACCTTTGTTTGGTGCCTCATATCTACCATATGAGGTTGTTTTGAGGATTAAATAAAATAAGAGTTAGAAATTCCTTAGTTTAATAATTGGCTAATTTTGATCATTGAATTAATACTTGTCATGATAAAATTGATGATCATAATGTTGCTTATTTTAATAAGACATCATGAGATTTCATTCTTTCATACATTTGAAAGTAATACTGCTCACACTTTTATGAACAATTATTGGTCACTTTGAGGTCAATAGAAATTTCATTTTTAGGCTAAAGATAATAAATTCCTTTATAAGCACGGTATGTAGAAAGCAAACACAAGGTCTGGTGGCAAAGAGACCAGGTTCTGAATACTAGTGCAACCATAGTTAAGGATGTGATATTAAGGAAAACATTAAAAGTCACTTAATAATAAATGTCCCACCTCATATGTTTAAGGCAGTGTTACATAAAACAAGGAATATTAAGAACTTGAGTAGTGCCAGTGACACAGCACGTTTTCAAAGATGTACATTTCCACTTAAATTTTATGCTTTTATTCATTCATTCATTCTTTTAAGTTGTGGGACCCATCCTATCATGGAAAAGATTGCATTTGACTGTGTATACACTACATTAAGAGGAATATTTTCCAGTAAAATTTATCAGGATCTTAATAAGTAGGTAGAGTTAGGAAGCCTGAAACCACGTCATGAGAAAGTGATAAAAGTTCCTATTTAAACTTAATAACGTGAGGATATAACTAACATTACATAAATTGTTAAAATGTATTTGAAGGATTAGAAGTTTCTTTGTTGTTTCATAAAGCTGAAATAGATGTTTGGAAGCAACAAACTTTGACAAAGTATAAGGCATAATAATATTTATAATAGAACTACCTAGATTTTGAGCAGCATTTGAGTGTAGTGTAGTAGCACTTTTTTCTCCAAATTATTTAACCATTAGAAAAGTTGTCAAAGAAGGATTTCAAGCACAGCTGGAGTAGTGGTTTGACAATTTTATAATGTATAATATCACTTAGAGTGCCAATTTAAATTCATATTTCTGGGCTTTACCCTTTAAAGAATATGATTTTATGAGGGGTTTTGAGGTGTGCTGCTGATGCAAAGTTTATATTTACAGAAATATTTCAGAAATTCTGGTCTAGGAGTATGACATGATGAATTCTAAGGTTTATTCCAATCGTTGTATGCCATGAATTAATAAGATAAATGCCTCTAGCAGAGATGTGATTCAGTCTGGGCCTCAAATGATGAGTATAATTTCACAATGAAACTCAATATTGTACAAAATGACATTGCCCTGACTAGCATTAGCTAAATCAGGGAACAGATAAGTCTTTAACTTCAACTAAGTTCTAAAATATTAGCAATTTCTATAGTAGGGATCAAAGATATTTGACCTAATGATAGTATCTTTCCAGTTACCATATCTTACATATAATGAAGCAGAAATCTGGTGGCATTTATTGCTTCTGAAACAATACATGATACTTAATGTACTCTATATTAATGAATGTTTATGTCATTGTAACCTTACTGAGCAAACTGCAATATTTATTTCAAAATTCAATTACTTCTTGCAGTAAGAAAAACCAAATGTATTTTAACAAAAGTATGAGCTATTTCAGAACTGGTGCAAACTCAACACTGTACTTTTGAAAACTGACAGTACTTTAAGTCCAATTGGTTGCAATGCATAACAATAACATTTCATTCTTATAAAAACCCACTACTTATTAAGACTGCATAATAAGTAGAGGCATAAGAATCATACAATTCTATGATTTTCACCCTGGGAATATCATTTTTTTTATTTAACAGCTTTTCCCTGAATGCATTTAAAATAAGAAGAACAAGGGTTTTATGTGCAATTATATATTTTAGAATGTGTACTGTTAATTCATATTTATTAAATATTTAAAACACATTACTATTCAAATATTTTTGAAGGCGTTATATACTAATCTTCCATTCATCTCTCATTCTACTATATTTAAATAATCATAACCAAGAAGTAAAATCAGCTAGAATATAGCAGGGTGTGGCTACTTTTGACACTAAAACAGGCTTCATGTGGAGATTTTATAATAGTAACTTAAATACTTGAGATTTTAAAATTATGTAATTTCCAAAAAAAATAAAGACATAAGTGAGAAAGAAATCTGCTATGTTTTAAAATGGGGTTACTTTCACATCCCAAATTTTAAAAATGGTATAATCTTCATTAAAATGCAACTATTAGCCAGTATGTAAGAAACATTACTTCACAGTTGATGAAACCCTATATTACCAAGGGTAGAGTTGTCTCACATTGTATATGAGCATGTATCCTAAGCAAAGAAAAGTATTTCATTCCCCAAAGCAGACACCTGAGCTAGTGAGGGTTTGTTATTTAACTTGCATCACTTGCATTTTCTTCGTATTAGAAAAATCTTATCAACCAGAGCCTCTTTTTCATATTGCTATATGATAGATGCCCCTCCAAAAACCAGCAAAGAAGAGGATGTCTATTTCTGGAACCACTATGGCATCATCAAGAATGGGGAAAATTCTGGGGTTTGATTTAGCCTTGTGTTTAAAATTAGCAGTTCTGAGTAAAGATGTTTTAAAAACCAAATAAAGTTTACAAAACATTGAAGTAGCATATTGACTTGTCTCTGTGCCCAAAAGACAAGAGAAGCCCCTACTAAAAAAAATTTCCTGCTGGTTACTTTTTATATCCATCAGTTCTTGATACATATTCATTTATTTTGTTTTATTACTACTTCTTGTTCTTTTTTAATGCATACTGTTTTTTCTCAAACTTATTGAGAACCCTAAATTTAGTGAACTTTTGTTAACTTTTAAGTTACTGTGGCAGTTGCCTACATAGTACTTTGGTTAAGTTGGGAAATTAGTCTGACATAAAGTGAAAATGTCCAGAAAAAGACACTTGTCCAGATAGCAGTTGGTAGATGAGACTAGATGACAGAGGTTTCCCAATGTTCAAAGCTTGTGATGGCCCATGAGCTCTGGGGTAGAGAAGACAGAAAAATAGCATACAAAATACATTTTCTGGATCTTGAGAGTGTAGAACTCAGCAACAGTATGTTCTAATAGGATAAGGTACTTCACTAAAAAGTGTGTTAATCTGTGACACTCACTACCTTCTGTAGATGCTCAAGTATTCCTGTGTAAATATTCTGGGGAGTCAGGAGCAATCATGAGTACACTGATCACCTGAAATAAAAGAGGGAAAGAGGAATAAATAAACAAACAAACAAGCAAATAATAAAGGCATGAACGTGCAGAGGAAAAAGGATAGACTTGAGATAAGAGGTCTTTAAGTCCTTTATTTAAGAGTTTTACAATTATGGGTGAGTAAATTTCTGAATTTTCACATCTGTAAAATGGGGATTAAAATACTACTTAAATTCCAAAAATGTCATAGAAATTATGTTATTCACCTTAGCGTTGATGTTCTTTGAAAATTGTAGAACCATAAAAATATCAAATGGTATTAGAGTATAACAACAACAACAAAAAAATTCCAGAAAATATATTGTGCAACCATGCTTTGTTTAAAACCATCTCAGGACCAGTAGTGGCTTAAATAATGCAGCCCCACTAGAAAATAGAAGAAATTATCTTAATATGCTTTAAAAAATATATATGTCCCGTATATGAATAACAGTATCTCTAGGTTCTCCTAGGTTCTGGTTAAATTGTTACACATAGGTACTGGGAGATAATATAGCAGAGATTTGAGTCCATTAGACTTAGGATCTATTGCAGCTTTGCCACTTGTCAAATTTGTACCAATGAAAATATATTATCATAAACTTCTTAAGATTGTTGTGAGTATTCAACGTGAATAAAATTGTGTATGATTCCTAATTCATGCCTAGCACATAGTAGGCACTTGAAGATGTTATTATCAAAGAAGCAAAGAAAAACAGACTTAGAGTAAATATGTTGGTTCACCTCACTCACCTTCAACAGAAACCTCACTCAGTCGGTGGGAGAAGTGACTCATTCAGCTCCCTGGACTTGGAGGTCACATTCAGACAGCCAGCTCTGTAATGAGAGCACCAGCATGAAACCCATCACCCTGCCATCAAAGCACTGGACCAACACAGGAGCGATTTTAATTACTTGGAGGACAGATGTCTTGCCAGTGGTCATGGGTACGTGTTCCCCGGTAGTGTCTCCCCATAAAGTTGATGGTAGCATAAATTCGCAAACTCCTCATCACAATTCCAGGCAAAGGAAAGTCAGTTTTAATGGAATTCCTTTCCAGATGAATATAGCAATAATTTGTGAGCCTGGGCCTCCAATTGTTCAGGTTGTTGCTGCTGTTTTCAGCGCCTAAAGAATCACTGTGCAACACCTCATTGCATGTGAATTTATGCAAATTGACAATTAAACAAGGGGGTTATTTTAGTCAAATCAATCAGATATTGTATCTATTTGAAACGATAATACAAGCATAACTGATGGTGCATAATTAATGATTATCCAAGGCTGTTAATAATGAAATGATGAGAAGGTATGAGAGGAGGGAGGCACCAAGGAACTTGGGCTCTAAAGAAACTAAAGAAGAATTTTGCTTCATTTCCTCAAACTACTGGAACCGTTTCTTGCATTTATAACCATATCGACATCTTGTGAGCCTGAACACTTGCACATTGTTCTCTAAAAACATTCTTGAGGTAGTGAAGTGAATAAATATGATGGTGTTACAGAATCCTGACTGGTTGGAATCCTGGATCTTTCTGTGTTTGAATCCTGGTTCTAACAGTAGCCAGCTACCTAACCTTGGGAATACAATTAATCTCTCTTAGTTTTACATTCCTAATTTGTAAAATGATTTTTACGTTATAGAGTCATGTATATATACTTGTGGTGAGGATTAAATCAAATATTAAATGTAAAGGTCTTAGGTGTTTTCCAGAAACTTTAAACATACTAAATAAATATTTATAATTCTTATTTCTTTTGAAACCTCTTTAGTTCTCATTTTCCCACGTAAAAAGTTACTTTATGACAAGAATTTAAACCGTATTGTCTCAGCTTTCCTCTTAATTCTGAGCTGAGAAACCCCTGCTAAAAAATATGGAGTCACAACACCAAGGGCACAGTTTATGAAATAAATAATTGCTAAGCTGGACTTCATTAAAATGAAAAGCTTCTGCTCTGAGAAAGACAATGTCAAGAGAATGAGAAGACAAGCCACAGACAGGCAAAAAAACATCTGTGCATATATATCTGGTAACGAGCTGTTTTTCCAAAATATACAAAGAACTCTTAAAGCTCACCAATAAAAAAAACTAACAGCCTCATTAAAAAATAGACAAAGACCTGAATGGACACCTCCCAAAGAAGACATAGCTTTGGTAAATAGGCATATGAAAAGATGCTCAATATCATATGTCATTAGAGAACTGCAAATTAAAAAACAATGAGAAACCCCTATGTATCTACTGGAGTGGGCAAAACTCAAAACACTGAGAACAACAAATGCTGGTGAGGATATGGAGCAATAGAAATTCTCATTTATTGCTGGTTCCCACCAAAATGCAAAATGGTACAGCCCCTTTGGAACACAATTTGTTAGTTTTTTATGAAACTAAACATACTCTTATCATATAATCCAGCAATAGCAGTCCTTGGTATTTCATAAAATGAACTAAAGATTATGTCCACACAAAAACCTGCACCTGTATGTTTTATAGCAACCTTATTCATAGTTACCAAAACTTGGATGCAATTAGATGTTCTTCATCTAAAAAAAATGGATGAATACACTGTGGTGAATCCATAAGATGAAATGTTATTCAGATTTATCAATAAAAGAAATAAGCGATCTGGCCTTAAAAAGACATGGAGGAATTTTAAATGCATATTACTAAGAGAAAGAAGCCAATCTGAAAGGTTACATACTGTATGATTCCAACTATATGACCTTCTGGAAAAGGCAAAACTATAGAAACAGTAAAAATATCACTGATTGCCAGGGGTTAAGGGGAAGGGAGGGATGAATAGGTGGAACACAGAGGATTTTTAGGACAGTGAAAATACTCCGTATGATTTTATGATGGGGAATACATTTCATTATACATTTGTCCAAACCCATAAAATACACAACAGCATAGAGTGAAACCTAATGTAAACTATGGATTTTGTATGATAATGATATTTCATTGTAGGTTCATCAATTGTACCAAATGTACCACTCTAGTGCAGGATGTTGATAATGGGGATTGTGCATGTGTAAAGGTGAAACACTTCATATCTTCCATTCAATATGTCTGTGAACCTCAAGCGGTTCTAAAAGAAAAAAAGTTTATTAAACAAACATGGAACCTCAGTCTCTGTAATGCCCATGCTTGTGGTAACATCTCATATCTCATTTAATGTCATTCTTCTTGCCCCCAGAGCTATCCGAATTCAATTTATTTAATAGCTATAGGCCTATTCAGATGTCTGTTTCTTCTTGTGTGAGTTTTGACATCTTGGATCTTTCAAGGAGTTGGTCCATTTCACCTAGGTTATCAAATTCATGGGCATAGAGTTGTTTATAATATTCCTTTATCATCATTTTAGTGTCCATGGGATCTGTGATGATGTCCCCTCTTTCATTTCAGGTATAAGTAATTTGTGTCCTCTTTCTTTTTGTCTTAGTTAGACTGGCTAGAGACGTGTCAATTTTATTGACCTCTCCAAAGAAACAGCTTTTGGTGTTGTTGATTTTCTCTACTGATTTGCTGTGCTCAATTTAATTGCTTTCTGCTCTAATTCTTATTATTTATTTTCTTCTCTTACTTTGGATATAATTTGCTCTTCTTTTTCTACTTTACTAAGATGATTGATTTTAGTTCTTTCTTCTTTTCTTATGTTTGCATTCAACAGCATAAATTTCCCACTAAGTACTGTCTTTGCTGCATCACACAAATTTTGATAAGATGTGTTTTTATTTTCATTTACTTGAAAATAATTTAAATTTCTCTTGATATTTCTTCTTTGACCCATGAGTTATGTATATGCATATCATTTTATCTCCATGTATTTTGGGAGTTTCCAGTTTTTCCAGTTAATTCTCTGTTATTTGTTTCTAGTTAAATTCCATTGTGATCTGAGAGTAGACATTATTTGATTTCTATTCTTTTAAATTTGTTAAGGTGTGTTTTAGGCCCAGATTGTGGTCTATCTTGGTGAATATCTCATGTGAGCTTGAAAATAATGTTTATTCTTCTGTTGTTGGATGAAATTGTCTATAGATATCCATTATATCCAGTTGATTGACGTTGTTGCTGAATTTGACTATGCCTTTACTGATTCTGGGCTTTCTGGATCTGTCCATTTCTGATAGAGAGAGAATACAACCAAGTATTTTCCAACCGTGAGAGTGAATTCATCTATTTCTCCCTGTGATTCTATCAGTTTTTGCCTCATGTGGTTTGATGCTCTATTGCCAGGCACATACACGTTAAGGACTGTTATGTGTTCCTGGAAAAGTGATCCCTTCATCATTATGTAAAGCCCTTCTTTATTCCTAATAAATCTTCTTAATATCTTCTCTGCCTGAAATTAATAAAGCTTCTCCTGTTTTATTTGCTTAGTATTATCATGGTATATTTTTCAACATCCATTTGGTTTCTAGGTATCTTTATATTTAAAGTGAGTTCCTTGCAGACAACATATAATTACATAGTATTTTTTTATTTATTCTGACGAACTGTTTTTTCATGAGATCATTGACAGTCAAAGTGATTATTAATATAGTTAGATATCTACCATATTTGTTACTGTTTTCTATTTGTTGCCCTTGTTCTTTGTTCCTATTTTTGTCTTCCTCTCTTTTCCGCATTTTTTGGTTTTAACTGATCATTTTATATGATTCCATTTTCTCTCCTTGCTTAGCATATCAGTTATACTTTCCTTTTAATTTTTTTAGTGGTTGCTCCCATTACTTCATATCCTATTAAGTTTCATGTTTTTCTGTAATCTTCTGCACATTGCAATCCTGAGTGAATTATTCTTTCTCTAACACCATTGTACTACTTATGACACTACAAGATGTTTTGAGGTATCTGAAATACAAATATAGACACAAAAAAGGCATTGTTTAATTATTGCTCAAGTAAAAATTCCATTCTTACACATGCATAACTTTCTTCCCCATGGTAATGTTAAAGCCATTTGTTGAAATTTAATACATACTATATTAATTGTGTCAGTGATGCATAACACAACCATGCTGAAACTCAGCAGGATTCAACAATGTTTTTAATAACCTCATGGGTCTGAGAGCAAGAGATTTATATTGACCTTGATTGGGTGTTGCTTTCAATCTCTGCCCAGTTCAGTTCCATGCCTGGGTTGGCTAGCTGTCAATTGATTTAGACTGTCCTTCCTTGGGTGACTGTGCTATTGGCATTTCAGCTCTTCTACACGTATCTCCAACCTCCTACATGTAACCTCAGGCATGTTTTAATGGAAATGGTAGAAACACGAATGCACAAGCAAATTATATAAAGGTGTTTTTAAGCCTCTTCATGACTTCAAGTCTACCCACATCCACTGGTCATGAGTCACAAAACCAAGTTCAGCTTCAAGAGATGAGGTAGATCTTGTCCATAATGGTTTGACACTGGAAAGTTATACGACAAAGGATATGGATTAAAGCAGGGCAAAAAAATTAGAGCCAAATACTTCAATTTTCCATATTCACTATCCTTTTTATTGGGTTGGCCAAAAAGTTCATTTGGGATTTTCTGTAAAATGCTAATGGAAAAACCCAAATGAACTTTTTGGCCAACCCAATATTTTTAATCAGTTTATGATGTATAGAACAGAAATGTTTTAAAAATGCCAGTTAGTATTTTGCTTGAATTTTGCACAGAAAAATGACACCAAGACAATGACTGCAACGCAAAAATGCATTTCCTACTTCTGATTTTTCTATTTCGAAAGACAGTTACTCAGAGGAACAAAAAAGTGTTCTAGAAATCTCAGTTTGGGTGCATCTTTTGTGTGTCTAAGAACAAGCACATTCAATAGTCAAGGCAAATCTCTAACTGCCCCACTCAGTTATGTAGGACATATTAAGTTTCTGTAACATGTCACATGGTGCTATCTCTTGACTTGTACGTATATAAGTGTTTCAGTTGCAGTGCTGTGTAACTAATCACCACAAATCTGAGTAGTCTGAAACAATGACATTTATTTTGCTCACTAATCTATAATTTGGGCAAAACTCTGTGGAGATAGCTCATTTCTGTCCCACATGGCATGAGCCAGCTCAACTAGAAGGCTGAGGCTGGTTTGTTCACTTATATTTCCAGTGGTTGACACTAAGAAGACTCAAATGATTAGGTACTGAAATTTGAGGGGCTACTTGGACATCTCTTTCTAATGCCATGTGGCTTCTTTAATATGGAAACTTCATGATAGATGTACACTTATATGTCAGCTCACGGATCTCAAGGTCAGATCCCAAAAGAGAAGGAGAACCAGCTAGAAGATGCATCACTTTCTGTTAGCCATGGAATCCATGAAGTGTCACTTCTACCACACGATGCATGTCACCATATATGATTCCTTTTTGAGGGGACAACATTCAGAATTCACCTTTTGATGGGAAGAGTATCAAAGTTCTGAAAGACTATGTAACACCAGATATGTTGCTGTGGACATTTTTGTAAAGTGCAATTAACCAGAGATGCTCTAAGACAAGAGCCCTGTCACAGTGCCCACCCATATGGCTAGAGCAATCTGTTCTCTCCCAGCACCATTCCATGGACTCTAGCATTCCAACTGATGTTTTGTACCTTTTATACCCTATAAAACAGTCACTGTGTGCTTCATTTCTTGAGGACCCTGTTCTCTTACAGGACAAAAGTCCCAGTAAGGGCTAATCAGATAAACACAGTCATTGAACATGTACAATATTTTAAAAATACATTAAGTTGTTGATATGTAGAAAAGAAAACGTATTATTTCAGATTATATGGTGATGGATTTGAACTATCCTACTGAAGAAAATTGATTATCAGTTTCATAAAACAAATCTGAAGTTAACTTATTTATTGCTTATAATTTCTCCCTAAAACTGTCCCCCCCCCACCAGAAGGTATGATCCAAGAGAACAGGAACCTGTACGTTTTGTTTTTACCAGTGTATTCCCAGTACACAGAACAGTTGAATGAATTACTGAATTAAAAGCAAAATCAATTATGACTACAAACAATTAAGGGAGTTATTAGAGAAGTAAGGCCAGACTTTACACACAATGGATAACAAGAAAATCTGTTTTGCCAACAATTTGACAAAACTTGGATTAGAGGTCCCGCTATGGAGCAAATTTCTTTCTCTCTGCAGGCAAGACAACTGAGGTCATTTTATTTGGACTCTTCATGAGTTAAGACACATACTATACTAAAAAATGAATTGATCCTTTCAATTATATTCCTCGGGTCTGAAAAAATACTATAGAAACTTCTAGGGTGCTTATAAAAACATATTTAACTAGGCAGGAATCCAAAGACTCTTCACTGTCTCTGAAAGCTCTTAAAAGCTTAGATAAGCCATTTCTATTTCTATAAGAAGTTTTACCAGTTCTATTTATGACTTGGACCAAGGATTATGTGGCAACAGAGTACACTTAAAGTGAAGGCTCTAAACATCTGTCTCTGAGAGATTGTTTTAAGTGAACTGTGGATGTGAAATTTAAACAACTGAAGTATCATAAGAATACCACTCCTTTTTATTTAATTGGAGATGATTATTAACATTCTTATGCAAATCTTTGTCACTTAAGATTAAGATTTTGAATTCTATAAGGAAACTAGTTACATTGATGTGAATAAGCTTTCTACTCCTCTCATTTAGCATGAGACGGGGAAGAGAGTAAAAATGTCAGAGGAAGACACACCTAGATTTATATCACAGTTCCAACAACTACTACTTGAGTGTCTGGATAAAGTACCTAATCCTCATGAACCTCAATTGTTTTTCCCATTTTTTGGTTGCACCTATAAAACTTAGCACACAATTTGGCTTTTAAGATTAAATGAAATAGCATATTTAAGCATAAAACTGTGCCCAGTTAATAAATAGCAGCTGATCTCCAAATTCCTACTTATCGTAGATGCTCAATATTAAATAAATTACACACTTTTCCTAATAAAGGAATGAGAAGTGGGTAAGTGATCATAAACTACTGAAGTACCAATCACTGGGGGCTTGAGAAAGTTGTACATAGTGAGACCAGTTTCTCCTGAACAAAACCGCTGAGGAGTACTGGATTTTAGAGGAATTCGTGGAATAAAGAAATATTTATTCAGCTCACACAACGTGACAGGAACTATGGCAAGCAAGATAATGTGCCCCAGAGCAGAACTCCTCAGAATCCATCATCACATTTTAATAAATATCTCAACAGTCTCTTCTGCAACAATGTGAGTTTTTATTACGTAAATCAGCTCACATGCACTTGATAAATAAGATACTGATGTCAGCATAATGGAGAAGTTACGTTAGTTTAAAAGGGATTCTTCCTTGCCAGTTAATTCTGCAGTGATATCAGCTAAGCACAGCAAGTAGTTGAGGAAATTGTCCTGTACATCAGTCTTGCCCACTGTCCTCCCAGGGCTCAGATTGACCACCTGTTCTGTCCTGGGAGACGTTTTCCTGATTTGTATACATTGTAACCTTGTCCTCATGACACAGTCATCCCAGCAATTTTTTAAACAAGTTTTCTTAAACTACTTACCTCTTTTCTTTTTAAGGTAAAGCCCTATATTTTCCAGAGCAGGTTTTTTTGTTTGTTTGTTTCTGCAGGATTTAACATGTTTTCTTTAAGCTGCTATTTTTATTTGGATTATAGCTGTGTTTTATTAGCATTCTGTTTACAATAGGTTTTGGAGTGATCTGCATCAGTCCTATTTTTCCCATGAGCCCCATTTTTCATGCACAATTTTTCAGAATATAAGATTTTTAAGAATGCTATGTCACTATATAGAAGAAATTTAGTTATTACCTCCCATAGAAGCCAGAAAAATGGAAGTTACACTTGATATTTTACTTATCATTCTTTCTCTAAGAATTGAACCTCAACTTCTAACAACACAGGCAACCATCCTGCAACAGTCAATCCCTTCTGCTGGATGTTTTCCTCCTGGATGCCTGGGTTCAGGGCATCTCCTAGGCAGTCCCCAACCCCCTGTGCTTTATATCATAATACTGCTTACATTCTAATATTATTTCCCATTGGTTTCTCAAGTTCATAGATTCTCTCTATAACAGTTGTAACAGTTTATTACTACTACCTTGTACAGCCTACATCACAGTGCCTGGCACACAATAGGGGTTCAAAAAAGTGGTTCCAGAATGGCAGAATTCATAGACGTGTCCCACTGTGCGCACATCAGCAAGGACACAGAAGCTTCATCAAAAGTATCCACACTCACTACTATATATAAAATAGGTAGCTAATAACGACCTACTGTATAGTACAGGGAACTCTACTCAATACTCTGTAATGGCCTATATGGGAAAAGAATCTAAAAAAGAGTGGATATATGTATATGTATAACTGATTCACTTTGCTGTACACCTGAAACTAACACAATACTGTAAATCAACTATACTGCAATAAAAAGAAGTGTCCACACTCACAGTTAGTATAATCACATCATCACGATCATTACCATTAAAATTCAATTGCATATGATATTTTTTAGCTTTTATAAGTTATTGAATTCCCACCATTTCCAGTATCCAGCTCCATTTTACAGCCATCAGTCTTAAGGTAAATTTCCATCACCAATTTTCAGGTAGGTGGTTAAATGTGAGGGCCAGAGAGTCAAAGCAGTTTGTCTACAGTTATACATACACTTAATAGCACTGATGCCCTCAGAACTCGTGTCCTACTTCTCGGGCCAGATCTTCCAGGATCACTTCAATTATTCCCAGGGATTCCTGCTCGGTAAGACTTATGAAAGGATTATTTAGGACACAAGATTTTGATTCCTGACACATTATCCTTTCTGTTCCCATGGGCTAAATAGACCAGGAATTAACATATTTTGTATGGATTAAAGCTTTCATTTAATATCTCTGTGGAGAAGGTCTTAGAGCATTGTGTTCTCTTCCATGCATGCTGATTTGAGGAAAGCAGGAGAGAGAATGCTTATTTGTTGACATTTTGGTTTTGGTAAATAAAGTGACCTTTATCTTCAGTCACACACTTGAACTTAAGTAAAGATAAATGAAAGCCTGCCTAAAAGCCAAGTATATTTTGAATGAAGTATGCCTTGTTCTCAGAGGAAAATGCTCATTACTTCTTCCTTCAGGCCTACTTTCCTTTAAAATATCCAGATAATCATGAAAGATAGATTAGATAAACAATTCCTGACCCAACAGTTTCATTTTTCTTTTCAAAAGCATTGATAATAGAATTCTTTCAAAAAAGCAAGTTCCTTGAGCAGATGTAAAACATCAAAGGCTCTGGCCCAGCACCTTTGTGCATTTCTTCAATGGAGATGCATGCAGTGGTCCAGGCACTGTGCTAAGTGGTGGGTCTTCACAGAAGGCAAAAGACACAGTAATAATTTAGGCTTTTTAAAAGAAGCAAGACATAGTCCATTATTTTTATATCTGTTTTAAGAGGACCTTCACTGACAGGTAATATTAAACCTACAGGCATAGATTCAGCTTTTATCTAGATAAACATGAGCTGTGCATTTCCTTGATGTCAGAGAAGTTTTGGTAAGGAACCAAGTACTGATTATCTTTCAGAACAAGCCAATGGACTTTTCAAATGAGTTCAGATGTCTATCTTTTCTAACATCAACCTGCCCATACATATCTATTATAGATTATGTTCTCATTCTAATTTTTAGGGGGGAAAGATTTGTATTTTATCTGCTCCAGAGATAGTTCATAGGGTTACAAGCATCCTTGCTCAAGTCTTGCTTTTACCTCTGTTTTGCTTCCTGTACTCTGTTCCAGACCCTCTCCAGGAACATGGATCTTCCTTTGATGAAATATGGCTGTGATTACTGTCCTTAGCAGAGAGGTGACACAAAAAGACCTCACATACTTATGTCTCATTCTCAAAATTTTCTACTTTTCCATTAATACATGACTAGTGTGCATGAGTGGCAGAAAGAGAGAGAGAGAGAGAGAAACCCCTTCTTTAATTTTTGATATTGCCAATCCCTCCCTTCTTTGGAGCATTTCAACATCTACACATAGAACTTCGTGTCCCTCTAGGATCCCCACCACTCCCTTCACCCAGACAATGGCACATAATAATCCACAGAGTACACTGTTTGGTCTCTGAGGGATTATTCTGAACATCCCATAGGGCTTTATCAGAGTAGTCCAGGAGTGGGTCTGTGATGTTTAATTTTATGTGCCAACTTGACTGGGCCACAGAGCACCAGATATTTGGCCAAACATTATTCTGGGTCTGTGAGGGTGTCTATAGAGGAAATTAACATTTAAATTTGTAGACTGAATAAAGCAGATTGCCCTCCCAGTGTGGGCAGGCTTCATCTAATCCATTGAAGGCCCAAATAGAACCAAAAAGCAAAGTAAGAGAAATCACTTTCTCTGCCTGACTCTCTTCGAGCTGGGACAGTGGCCTTGTATTATCTCTGGACTTGGAGTGGACCTTAACCCATTGGCTTCTCTGTCTTCTCAAGTCTTTGGACTCAGACGAGAAGTACAGATTTAGGGACTTCTTAGCCTCCATAATCATATGAGCCAATTCCTTATAATAAATTTCTCTCTCTCTCTCCTCTCTCTGTTCTCTTTCTGTCTCTATCTCTCTGTCTACCTGTCTCTCTCTGTCTTTCTCTCTTTCAGAGAGATAGAGGGACAGAGATGATAGAGATAGAGACAGAGATAGAGATATTCATTTCCTATCTGTTCTGTTTCTCTGCAGAATGCTAACACAGGGTCCAATCCCGCCAGAAGTACTGCAGCCAGTGTGAGGTGAAAGTATGTGCCTTTTAAAAAAATTTCTTTTAATTATTTTAATTATTGGGCAAAGCACACACACTTGCACTTACGTATATACTACAAATACCTTGTGAAACCATATAAAGAAGAGAACTATTTTTTCAAAGATCACGTAATCCACAGACATTCCTACGGGCCACAAATAGAGTATATCTTTCGCAATACCTCACAGAGTAGTTTTAGTTCCATTCTTTATCCTTCTCCTTTTCCATATTCATTTTCAGCCTGTGCGCTGGAAATTTTAATTTTAGTCTTTATTTGTAATACTTTTTTCAAAAACTTGGAGCCATCAACACTCCCCATCCCCAATATAAGCAGTCACTTCTTCATTCTGCACCAGCTGGGCAGAAGCTTTGCAATTTGAACCTTTTTCCCTTGGAGATAGAAATTGCATTATTTGACAGTTGTGTTTTTCCTCCCAAAAAACTCCATATGTGAAAGGGAAACAGCATAATAAGAGTTTATTTTGCCCCTTCCAGAGAAAACCTTCATGGGTCCCAGAATCTCAGAGCTTCATGACAGACTCTCCTTACACTCAGGCCTGTGCATACCCCTGCTGGCTGGATGCTACTTACTGTCACAAGTTCTATGACTGTATCATTATGACAATATAAGCACACTGAGGACAGGGATTTGATCTGTTTTGTTCTTTGTCTTATGCCCAGCTCTTAACACAGGGCCTACACATAATTTTTACTCCCTAAATAAGCTCAAATGAATTGCAATAATTCATACATTCAAGACATTTCCTAAGGGCACATTAGTGCCAGGAACTGTGAGAAAAAAGTGAGTAGAATGTGCAGGAAAGAATACTGAGATGAATAAAGTAGTCTTAAAGTCCAGTCACAGACATAGAACTAAAATGCCAAGTGTTGGCTAAAGAAAAAGAAATAGTGTCTAGGAACTTCTATGGCCCAGCATCATTTTCTGTTTTGCAGCTCATATTTGAAAGACAGATTGCATTTTTTTTCTCAGCTCATCTTCCTTTTTTTTTTTTTAACATCTTTATTGGAGTATAATTGCTTTACAATGGTGTGTTAGTTTCTGCTTTATAACAAAGTGAATCAGCTATACATATCTTCCTTTTATGTGCTATTAAACAATGAGGCAGAACATTTTATCCTATTTTCATCAAAAATTTTAGTTCTAAAGTTTTCAATGAATAGAAGCATTAGAATTGAATTATAAGAAGAATAGATGTACCACAGTAGTACTACAGTAATTTGAGTGATATTTTTAAAAAGATAGATTATTAAATTTAACCACATTGTGTCATGTGGTTATTAGTCTACTTGGTATTCATCTTCAAATACTATTTTTTTTAATGAAAGAAATGCCAATTCAGCCATTTGGGGATATTTATTATAATGATGGTTTATGGGAAAACAAACTACCTGTTGTTAAAGGATTTTAAATCTATTAAAGTGGATGACAGAAAGAGAGACCGAGTGAATATCGGCAAAAATTATACATTGTTCCCTGGAGAGTAACTAAGAAAATTGGAGTCATTAGAATTTAAAGATTATTTCCAATAAATACTAGTGGGTTCAAAAGAGTTGAATGGGAAATTTAAGAGAGGTAAAGACACAAAGATTGACTCCCATGTGAAAGTAAACTTTAAATTTTGTAATATCTTGTTTGCAAACTCAGTCTGGGGTCTTCTTGTCAAAGAACATAAAAGTAATAAAAATAATTAATATTTGCTTAGCATTTGTACTATGTCAAGTTCTGTGCTGATTATAAATGATCAAATTTAAACTTCAAAACAAACGTATGAGGTGTTTACTTCTTATGCCTGTTTAATGAATGGGCTATAGTGGCAAGTTCATACTGGTTAGGTAACAGTACAAGGCCAGGAAGAGTCAGAACTTAGGTTTAAAACTGTTCAGTCAACTTTCTTATTCATCAGGTTAAATTGCCTCTCACAGTGGAAAAGAGGGAGAAAAAAGGAGGAAGGAGTAGAAAGAAAGATTGTAGGTAAGTGCATGGCTCTGAGGGACATTTTTTGTCCTCGATTCTGTCAGTTCAGGCAGCAATTTGTATTTAAAGCATCGATCTCTTGCTCACTAATTTTGGACCTTACAACGACTCTCATTCTGGTCCCTCTTCTTGGTTCTGAGCCCTGGTATTTCATAAATATCTCAAGCATGCTCCACTGCCACACAGCAATGCCAGCATACTCTTACCTTCTTACCCCAACTCCCAGAACCTCAGCCCAGGACATTGTTCCAGGCCTTCCTAGGTGCCTAGAATGAGCATTCAGGGCATTTTAATCACTGGACAGTCCATTGCAAGTATCTCTAGAAAGTTCATCAAATGGCTTCATGCCTTAAGTCTCCATGTTGCCTTCCATGCACTAACAAGCAGACAAACAAAACAAAACCAAAAATTTACATACAAAAGATAGTTCTCAGTGAATCAGAAGAGTTGCCTAGTTTTATTATTGTTTTTAGTTAAGTATTCCAGCTGTGACTGTAGAGTGGCCAGCCTTTTTTTAATCAATCAAAAACCTTTTTTGGCTCACTTTGCAGAAAGAAACAGATTTGCCACTGCTGTTTCATTTTGCTTTTCATTTGTGCTATTGTCCATCAATCTTTTTCAGACTCCTAAAAGTAAGCAAAATATAGCTTTGCCAACCCTGTGGAGTATCAGATATGGGATTACATTTATCTGCTGTTTTAGATTGCCCTAGTCCAGCACTTTTATGTAATTATTTCCCTTGATTATTGAATCATATTTCCAAGATTCAACTCTTAACAGAGAATATCAAAGAAGAATTTCTTTAAAAAGGAGAAACACATTGGCTTTTGAAAGAGAAAATATTTTTATGTTTTTCTGTACTTCCCTAATGTTTATTTTAAAAGAAATAGTGTACTGCAATCAAGAGTTAAATAGACAATATTCAGAAACCAAGTGTATCATCTTTATAAACAAATATCCATCCGAAGGAATAGTTTGATAAATGGAGTTTCAGATCTCTGATGACATAGAGTTGGGTGTTCTGCTGCAAAAGAATAAACTCAATAATACCAGGTGACTCTAAGTATGGAGTAGAGTCATAATTTGATCTGGACCTCTGGGTCATGGTACGACTTTCCTGGGTCTTAGTCATTTTTGTGTTTGTGGGTCGTTTCTTCAACTAAACAATAAAATTGCATTTTATGATTGTTTTCATACAAAGGTGAATGTAATCCAGGCTGGTTACGTTAATTTATTTTTCTGATTTTACAATAAATTAAAGCATTCTTGTGCACCTTTAAACTTATCAAGGGTCCTAAGATGCTATGGCATCTTACCTACTGAACCTAATGGGTAAGTTGGCACTCCTGGCTTGGTTCAGGGTCAAGGTAGGAAGCTACACACATAGTATGGTTTAGATGTCATTTTGAGATTCTGACTTTCCAAACAGCCCAGCTTATTTTAGCACAGCTCTCACTTGATAGTTGGTCTAAGATATTTAGTTTTTATGTTGCTCATTTGAATAGAGATCTGTGGACAGTATGAAGGTATGATTCAACCTGAGGCAATAGGAGTTTTCAAGACGCATTTTCTTGTTAGTTCGGTGGAGCTCTCAAATTTAGTTTTTTCAAATGATTTAATCAGGACTTTTGAAGGAATAGGGTTCAGACATTACAGGTTGGCATGGGAGTGATTGTGCAGAGGCTCTGGAAAACTGGGAAAGTGGTACCTAGAGTATGCTCCTGTCCATTTCCAAAACCTGCTGTATCTACAGTCTTTCTCAACTCAGTTAATATCAATCCTGTCCTTCCAGATGTTCAGTCAAAACCTTGGAGACATCCTTGACTCTTTTTCTCATACGCCACATCAATCAGTTAAGAAATCACGTCGTCTCTACTTCAATAAAGACTCAGAACACTTCTCTCTAATCCCATTGCTATCACTTTCTGGATTATCGCAATAGTCTCCTAATTGGTCTCCCAGTTTGTATCCTTTCTCCTCTCCTGGCCCTTCTCAACACAGAGGCCAAATGTTTCTTTTAAAAAGTAAGACATTCATCTGTTTCATACTCTTTGATGCCAACCTTTTTGGCCAAAAGTAACAGCCCAAGTCTTTACAATGCCTTACACAGCTGGACACAGTCTGGTCCCTCTTTTCTTCCTAATGTCACCTCTTATTTCTCTCCTCCATGATCACTACATGCTAGAACTATAAGGCTTCTGGAATCCTCTCTCTGTCTCAGGCCTTGGCATTGAATGTTCCCTCAGATTCCCTTGTTGGTCCATCTCTTCCCTCCTTCAAAGCATGCTTATGTCACTTTCTCAGTGAGACTGATAGCATCCACCATTTTTAACCTCTGCCCTAGACTCCTTAATTCTCTTCCCAGATCTATTTTCCTGCAGCATTATAACCTCTTAACATAACATATTTTATTATCTATTATTTATTGGTTACTATTTGTCTCCCCCAAAACAGAGATTACTGTCTGATTTTATCGCTGATGTATTCTTAGAACCTAGGACCATTCCTGACACATAACAGACATTCAATACATATTTATTAAGTGATTGGAATAAATGAATGTGGGGACACCAGATTGATGGGTACATAGTCAGTTGGACCTTGTGCATTGTCTCCTAAAGGAAGAGGGTGTTTGGTCAGTTTTAATGTATTACCTGGGAATGGTGCTGGAAACCAGTATTATAAAAATGATCTTTTTCTTTATACAGTTTGCTCAGGTAGAGCATATATACAAGTTTGATTGGGTATAGCCTTTTTTATTCTTCTAATGATTATGTGTAATCCTAATTCAGAATACAAAGGTCCCTGTGAGTCCCTGAAACAAAGATTATTCCAACAATTTCAATGATTTGCAATGACGGACATTGCCACACTTAGCATTGCCCAAATTGAAAACACACCAAGATAGAAGGGAAGATGGGGCGTCTGGCCAGAGGGTCATTGATGCCAGGGGAGAGAGTTGTTTTGGTTATTGCTTTCCCTCTCTTATGGATGCACCTGGAAACATTATATCATTATGCTATCCTAGCTGAAACTAAAATCTATGGAAGCATGACTATGTCTTGGATAACAGTATTTGGGAACATAGAGCTCCAAATTTTAAAAGACTGCTTCAAAATGTTAAAAATGCTTTAACCATTTTAGTAGCTATTTTAACAGTTTAATACTAAACTGTTTTTAAGAATACTTTGGGAGCATTCATGGGGAGATTTGGGGTTATGCTTCAAGGTACTATATAAAGAACTTCTGGGATTTTGTGAGGAAGCCAAAATTCCAACAGGATAAACTGATAATAGTGCAGAGGTTACCCTAAAAAAACCAAAGTCCGTATCTTACTTCAGAAAACAAACTTGCAAAGAAGCATTGTATTAAAATAGAAGAGATTAATTCATCAGCACAGTCATTCTCTCCTTTATAAAGTTCCAGGGAGGAAGGATGTATATTGATTACTCACTTCTGTGCAGTAGATCTCTCTCTTTCTTTTTTTTTTTTTTTAATTTTTGAAGTATAGTTGATTTACAATACTGCATTAGTTTCAGGTGTACAGTATCATGATTCAGTTTGTGTGTATGTGTGTGTGTGGATTATATTCCATTATAGGTGGCTACAAGATATTGGATATAGTTCCCTGTGCTATACAATAAATCCTTGTGGCTTAACTATTTTATGTGTAAATTTGTATCTGTTAACTCCATACTCCTAATTTGTCCCTTTCCTCCACCTTTGGTAACCGTAATTTTGTTTTCTATGTCTGTGAGTCTGTTTCTGTTTTGTATACAGATTCCTTTGTATTATTTTTTAGATTCCACATATAAGTGATATTATGTATTAGAACATTCTCTCTCTGTTTTGTTTGGAAGCTCACGATTTTTTTTCATGACTTTACACTCATAATCCTTTTCTAATCCTATCCCCTCCTGCATTATTGTAAACACCCTGCAACAAACATGTCATTATAAACACTGAACAGGCTGTGCACATAGCTATTCTTATCCTAGATTTCCATTCACTTCATTCTGGGCCTGGCCTTCCCATTCTGTAAGGCTCACCTAAAATACCTTTTCCTTTCTAACATCTGTGATATCTGGGTGAGAACATTTGGATCTTTGCTTTGAGTTCTGGTGGCACGTCCCATTTACTTTTGGCGCGCACATCACTCTGCCTAGCATTAGAGTCAATATTTTACAGGTTTGTCTCACCCGCTGGTAGTAAACCCTTGAAAGCAAAGTTAGTCTGCTTCCTAATTTTATAACCTAACTGCTTAACTATAACAAGGCTCCTGTGGTTATATGGTTATATGCTGACGTTAAATGTAAGATTTATAAGGAGCCTGAGATACAGCTTCAGAAATTCAAATCCAGTAAACCCCCCCCACCCCATTCTTGGGTTTGCTTTCCACGGTTTCTGTTATCTGACGTCAACCGAGGTCCAAAAATAGTAAATGGAACATTCCAGAAATAAACAACTTATAAGTTTTAATTTGCATGCCATTCTGAGTTCTGTGATGAAGTGTCCCACTGTCCCACTTCTGCCCCACTGGCATCATTATGGCTCAATGATCCAGCATCACCCGATACAGACAGTCCTCCTTCTAATGTGTTATCAGAAGATCAGTATCCATGGGGGGTTGGCTCCAGAACTTCCCATGGATAACAAAACCCGTGGATGCTCAAGTCTCATATAAAATGGTGTAGTACAGTCAGCCCTTTGTAATTGCGGGTTCTGCATCTGTGCATTCAACCAATCACAGATCAAATCCACAGATGCGGAACTGCCAACTGAAGTAGCCTAATGCTACATCACAATGCCTGCCTCATTCACCTCATTTCACCTCATCATGTAGGCATTTGATCATCTTACACCATCACAAGAAGAAGTGTGAGTACGAAACAATAAGATACTTTGAGAGAGAGAGAGACCACAATCACATACCTTTTATTACAATATATTGTTATAATTGTTCTATTTTATTATGTTATTGTTGTTAATGTCTTAGTGTGTCTAATTTATAAATCAGACTTTATTATAGGTATGTATGTATAGAAAAATAAAGTATATATAAGGTTCAGTACTATCCATGTTTTCAGACATCCACTGGGGGTCTTGGATAGTATCCCCTGCTGATAAAGGGAAATGACTGTAACTACTCTTGAAGAGAGGTTAGATTTACTTAAGTGACTTCAGAAGTAGTGTTTGGGAAGATGGGTGGAAAGCCAAAGAAAATTTTAACAAATGTTGAAGATGCTCAAAACTGGAATGAATATTCTTAATAGTATAATAGAGATATTCTAATTTTTACTAAATGAAGACTTGTCAGAAATAGTAAGAATCCATTAAGGCGTCAAGCATTCTGTTACTTAAAGGTTTCTCCCATATCTGATTTTTTATGACTCTATGATTCTGTAATTCATGTCAATAGAAAGCATGCTTTAAAGTGTTAAGGTAGAGTCATCTTAATTCAGAGGTTTGTTTGGAGAAGAAAATGATATACTGCATGTGGAAAATGCCTAGGACCATGCATGCACATAGTAAGTATATTTTCAACAAATCTGAGAAGCAGTGTAATATTTTCAAAAAAAAAATGTATCTTTAGAGTTGTTCCACACTATCTATTCAGGCATCAAGAGTCTCTTTAAGATTAAAAATCAGGCAAAATATCTCTTGAATCCGTGTCCTTGTACATTTACTAATTTTTCCTGGAACAACTTTACCCAACTCGAGGTCTGACTACGGTCTCTCAATCTTCAGCTTTTTAATCCAAATATCATGTCATCTATGGAAACTTCTGGAATCTCAAGACTGAGTGTGTGTCCTTCCTACATCATCTTGTAGCACCCTATAATTAACATTAGTATCCAACTTAATCACACAGCATTTAATTGCCCCTTTACTTGCTTGTCCCATCCACTTTGTTTTAAGTTCTTGGAGGTTATCTTATGTGTCTTATTCCTTTCCACCCCCCAGGGCCTAATACCCTGCCTAAATAATAGATGTTTCAGCTGTATGTGGAATGTGGAAAGGAATACATGAACCAGTGAAAAAAATCTCTTCGGTTTGTTGTGAGAACAAAATCCCTTTATGTAGATGAAAACATATTTTGTAAACTCTAGCTTGTGATTTTATTATGGTTGCAAATACTTTTCTTCATGTCCTCTGCACCTAGCATTTTCCCTATATGCAGTTTATGTATAATAAAGATGTCTGAATAAATGAGTGACTAAAATGGAAAGTCCTATAGTTTAAAAAAATAACATAAAGTAAGTTATTAGAGCATAAAAACACATCATCGTAATATTGTTCTTTTTGAGCCAAATTAAGTCACTTTGCAACATGCATTTCTTTACTCAGCTGAAAATATTCACTCTGCAAGTTTTAAAATGGCTTTCCCTTCTATTTGTCTTTTGCTTCTCATGAATTAGGCCAGCACACATCATTTCTACACTACCCAATGCCAACTTTTAAGCCGTTTCCATTATACATTCATTCCCATAGAAATAATGACTTCCATTTACCACAGTGTCAGAGGTCAGTGAAGCCAAATCAGCTGCAGCTGTATTGTTTTATAACAGAAGATAATGTTATCCCCATTGTAGTTACAAGTGTGATTTCCTCAGAGTTCAAATACTCTTGGAGCTAAAATGTGATTTGATGACTGATGGTCAGCTCATGTTCTGGGGATTAAGTTAATTAAAACAGTTGCCCTACTCTAGTATAGCTCCCTGTAGACTAATTATTAAAGTGCCAAGCACCATTACAGACCTACAGCAATTGAAAGTCACAAAGGGAGTTGCTTATATTACGGAAACTCCAGAACTCAGTAGATTATCGTCGGTAGTAAAAGAACATGCACACTGAGAAGCAGATTACCTTCTCCACAGCCACTGAGCTATTATAAAATGTACAAAGGAAAAGCCAAATGTACAAGCATTTGGATTCATAGCCTTTAGAATCTGCAATTTCCAAAGCTAGTCAAATATCAGAAAAGCAGCTTGGTAAAGTGCAAAGAACTCTGTTAAGGGAATCAGGAACGTAACTTTGAGTCCCAGCTCTCCCTCTATCTGTCTGGGTAAGCTCAGATAATCCCCTTCAAATGTCTCATCTCTAAAATGAAGGGTATATATGTGACCAGTGATTCCATCTTAACATATTTTGAGTTAGGTCTTTTACCAACCAGCATCTTTGGATAAAAGGTACGAGGGGGTACCATGAAGTGGTGAACGCAGTGTCTAAATCACTAGACCTTCTCCTTTTCAGAAATCTTCAAAGAACTTTGCTTCACAGAATATACTTTAAAAGCTTTGTGTAAAATAGATAGCTAGTGGGAACCTGCTGTATAGCTCAGAGAGCTCAGCTTGGTGCTCTGTGATGACCTAGATGGGTGGAATGGGGGGGAGGGAGGTCCAAGAGGGAGGGGATATACATATACATGTAGCTGATTCACTTCATTGTACAGCAGAAACTAACACAACATTGTAAAGCAATTATACTATAATTTTAAAAAAAGCTTTTTTATTCTTTACTGGTGCAGAAAAGAGATGCTTGATGTTGTTTTTGCTTTTATTTTTGGTTTTCTGGTGAATCCCACAGAAGTCGTAAGCAAACAGATTTACATTTTTTTTTTTTATTATATGCTTTTACATAACATGCGTGTTTTCTTTCCACAATAAGTCAGTAATAATCACAATAATAAATCAAAAGTTTTTATACCTGTATTAACATAATGGAAAGAGCATTGGTTATAAAGTTAGATTGACCTAGATTTTAATTCCAAATTTAATAGCTTTGTGGATTCAGGACAAATTGTTTTTCCTCTTGGAATTTTGGTCCACATTTATGATAGATAGATGATAGATAGATAGATAGATAGATAGAGATAGAGATATCCCACCTCATAACTCTATTGCCAGAATTTAGTAGGATACAGCCACCCACGCATCATGCAGCGGGCAGTTAAACTTATTTTCCTTCCACCTGTATAGAGCAAAGAGATAATATCCTTTTTACAATATGCTTAATATAATCAGATTTTACTTTATTTCTGAAGGCTGGGCTGTAGTTCAAGACATTTAATAGATGAGTACATGGCATTTCATGTTGTATTCTGATTAAAAAATGCCATTATCACTGGTATAGGAACACAAATTTTGGAGACTGTTGGGACGAGAAAAATCAAGGCAAGGAATTGGATACATCTATAGATAATTATTCTCTCAAGGTTATCTATGAGCTATCACAACCATCAGGTATTTGGCTACCTATATTACATGCAGTTGATATTCCAGCCTGCAAGCCATTAAGATATAGGACTTAGGTCTTTTCATTTTAGATATGTCAGTACAGAAATATTTGTTTTAAATCAGCTTTTTATATTAACTTTCCATTTATGTAAGTTTAATATCAACTGGTAATATTATTGTTACTTGTCAGCCAGCAAATCTGTTTTGGAATCATTTTGTGTAGTCAATAAATCATCTTGTAAAATCCCTTTTCTCACTAGAGTTAACAGCAATACCTATTAGGAAGCAGCAGCTCTCATTATTACTCCAAAGGGTGCCAGGGCATCAAAGTATATAAGCTCTGGCAGAGCTCATTCATCAAGGTAGGAAATCTGTTTCCAGCACTAAAACAGGGGCTGAGAAACACCAGAGGCCAGTACTTGTGTGAAATAAGTAGAAATACAAAACAGGAAAGAGAGTTACAGAGAGAAGAAAATATAGTTTATCTAAAGTTATATGTGTGAACTGATATTCAATTTTTGATATAATCTTGCCCTTCACAAATATACAGAAGTAAATGGCTTAATTTACAGAGGTCTATATTTTTTAAAAGGCTACAATTGTGTAAAAAATCTTTTAAAACAGATTCTTCACTTATTCTGATCATAAATCTAGATATTCAGAAATTATATCCTATAATATCATTGATTTCTTGATTAGTGGTAGATGTGTTATAAAATTTAATAACAAGACAAGTTTATCTATATCTGAAAACATGCAGCTAGAATAGCCTCAAGATTCATTCTGATTGGGTCTTTCAGTCAAGTCAAGGTGCAGGGTACATTTATTTTCTAGGAAGCATGGGTCACAAAAAAATTAGTACTCATAGTTTCCAAGTGGATAGAGATTAGGATGCTGGTTCCCAAAGTAACAAGTGAAATAACTCCCAAAATCTACTTGTTGATTCAATGGCTTTTTAAACAAACCCCAAATTGGGATAATTTCACAGTTATCTTACTATCATTTAAAATTTTTAATCTGATTATGCAAATTGATTAATGTTGGTCATGTTTTAAAATATGCAAAAATGAATAGATCCAAAATGGCATCAGTCTCTTCATTTGGCCAAACATAATGATAGATAACTAATGTCACACAGCCTATTTGACAGTAGCGTTATTATCTATCATTAGTAAGGTTTCAATCAGCCATGGCCTATCGCCTACCTGGATTGATCACATTAACTGGATAATTGCTGACTGTTCACTTCATATTGTCTCTATAATAAATTATTGATGTTTGCTAGGTATGCTGGTGGGATAACTAACTTGATTTACCTTTCTATTCCTCTAAATATTGAATAGAACATATCACACCGAATAACCTTGCTCTTTCAAAGCTAGGATATGTACCTATATGTTCATTTAGACTTGGTGGAAGAAAAGGAGAAAAAAAGAGAATACTAAGCTGATTTATTCCCTAACATAGGCCTATTTCTTTCTTCCAGATTTGGTTAGAGCTCTTCTCAGGATGAATGGGAAGTTCAGTAAGCTTTAGAGGGGGTCTTGGCTGCAGCAGATTAGATGGAATTTTGACAGCTGTGGAGATCCATGATTTCACAGGCAGTCTCTGGCCATGCCTGTTGGCATTTTAGCTCCTAAATGAGACCCCTTCAATACCTAGCATGGCTGCCATAGAAAGATTCCTACTCATAAGCTATCTTTTTTATATGGAAGCCTCTCATCTTCAGTCTGACATGAATCAGAGTGAACATCAGGGACTCAGAGAGGAGAGGAATTATTTAGAGAGCTGTGTTAAATCACCACCCAGAATTTAACATAAAGCACTTGGTAAATTACAAAAAAATACAACAGAGTTATTTCATGATAACACAGTAAATAACCAACAGCACCACTATAAATCAGCTTGTGTCAGAACTATATGTTTAGGCCTAACGTTTCCAACATGAAAAACTCCCAAATTTACCTGACGTGTTTCCTGTTGTTTCCTGGTTGCTGACTGGCTAGTGACACCATTTCAAGTTATAGAGAAAATAAATTTAGGATAAACATGTGTAGGAGAACGATTGCAAAGTCTGACAGCAATTACAATCAAAGCATACTATACTTTCTCATTGTCAAATGAATATGAGCTGGAACATCTTGAATACTGCTGTTTTATTATCATTTAAATGTGTTTCTAGCACATAAGACATTGGCAGTATCAGGCAACTGGGTTTTGCTCACAACAACAAAAATCTAGTTTTCAGCTCTGGGCCATTGCCTTCTGAAAGAACTGTCTGAAGAATAATAGAAAGCAGAGAATGCTCAGAATAAGTTGTCTCCATAGCCTCATTTTCTGTGACTGTCTGCCTCTGTCTCTGTCTCTCTTTCTCTCTCCTTCTTTCTCCCTCCATAACTTCATTTTCCCAGATTGCTGGAATTTTATTATTTTTTCATTTTTACATCATTTGAATATATTCATTCTACTTATTGATGAATTTCCTATATAATTTACAGAAAAACAATGCACTTTTTTTTGCTAAACTTATATTTGGCCATCTTGCTAAATAATTACTAAGTTGGTGAACAAAATAATAATCTGTAAAAATGCAATAGACTTTTCAGAGATACAGTAAAATTGTGAATCTCAAATTTTCCCGTGTTATCCAATGTACATAGAATGGCTGATCATAGAGTAGATGTAAGCACAACAAAGGGGCTGCACCTATCTGATGCAAATAGATAAGTAATTTTTAAGTACATGAAAAGATATATAGAAATATGTCACAACTATATTTTAAAATATTTAATAATATTGTTATTTTTAATTGTGCATAGTATAACGACTACGGTAAATGTATAAAGTACAAAGTAAAATGGCAATTCAAACATTGTCTGAGGACGCATGGCTGTGATGCACTGAATAGCAGGGAAATCACTGAGTTGTGTGATGGTGGAACTTGCTGGAATCTACCATTCTGGGCTTGTGGGAAAGATGTGCACAAACATAATTGCCTGAGGGTAGTGTCAGAAGTTCTTGATACTGCTGAGCTGAACACAGCGCTCTGCAGGATCCCAGGTGCTGGAGAAAATTATGCTACAGAAGGTTGGAGCTGGAGAAGCCTCCCATGCTGTAGGAGCCAAACTCTGGAACAGTCCTTTGCCCTGCAGGAGCTTGCTGAGACAGCATACTGGAAGCAGGGAGAAAAACCTTTCTCTTGTAATGTCTCTTCAGTGCCCTCTCCTGCAAAGGTTAACACATACCAGCTGACAAAGAGAAAACATTTAAAGAGCTCATCCCCATTTTCTTATAGCCAACAAGGAAGGGTGAATTTGCAATTGCAAGGAAATAAATTGATGATTGGCACGTTATTGTGAAAATAAAAAGAAATAAGTTTTGAGCAAAGATATGAAGAGATTGAAGGAATTATCCAGAAGAGTATATTTCCAGGCAGAGGGGGGGCATCTTGGAATATGCCTGGTGTTACAGAGAAACAGAAAAGGATCAATATGGCTGGAATAGAGTGAAAGATAATGAAATGATATCAGACAAAAAGAGAAAGGGAAAATAGCAACTGTATCATGTAGGACATTTTATACCTCTGTAAGATGTTGACTCTGAGTAAACAAGAGAATGATTACAGAGTTGTTGGGTTTTTATTTTAATTTTAAATACAATTTTAAAGGTTACTTTCCATTTATAGTTATTACAAAATATTGGCTATCTTACACCCAATAGTTTGTGCCTCCCTCTCCCCCATCCCGATGTTGCAAAGTTTTGAGCAGAAGCTATGATTTGACTTTCATTTATGATATTAACTCTGGCTGCTGTTTGGGGAGCAAATTATAAGGAGTGGGGTCAATTATAGTGAGAAGAATATCTGTCAGAAAATTAGTGCACTAAGCTAAATGAAAATTAATGATGGCTCAGGTGGAAGTGTTAGCGGTAGAGGTTACGAGCAGTGGTCAGCTTTTAGATATACTAAAATTTGAAAGAATCAGTAGATTTTCATGATAAATCGAATGTGGAGCCAGATGGCTTCAAGGTTTTTGGTCAGTGCAGCTAGAATTATGGAATTGTCATCAACTTAAATTAGAAGACTTCCTTTGAGTGGAAGGGGGGAAACATTCAGAATTCAGTTTTAGTCATACACATTTTTATATGTCTACTAAATATCCATTTGGAGATGACAAGTAAAAGTCAAGTAAGCAGCTGGATATACACATCTGTATATCAGCAAAAAATCTGAGCTGGAGATATAAATTTTGGATTTCAGGGCATATAAATGTGTTGTTTAATGGCATGCAACTAGAGAAGGTCACTAAGAGAGTAATGGCAGACAGAGATGAGTTGAGATATAAGAACTGAACTCAGGAGTTCTCCAATGTTGAGAGGTTTGAAAGAGTTGAGAAGGTAGTACATAAACTGAGAAGAAGCAGCCAGTGAGACAGAACAAAAACCGAAAATGCATGGTGTCCTGAAATCCAAGTGATATGGTAAATCAAGGAGGAAAGCATGGTCAACTGTTCTGTCTAAGTAATACTTTATGCTTGAGCATTAAATATAATGAAGGTTATTGGTGACCTTGAAGAAAGCAATTTCTGTATACTAGTTGGAGTAAAATCCTAACTGAAATAGAATTAAAGAAGCATGGGCAAAGAGTAGTTGACAGCATCAAGTGTAAATGGCCAGTTTTAGGACTTGTAAAGTAAAGAGGAGCAACAAAAATATAGTATGTGGGACAAAGTGGAAACTCAGCTTTGTCTTCTTGCAATTTTTCTTGCCTAATTACATTTTTAACTGACAGTAATTCGGAATTAATATACAAGTTAGTATAAAAGGTAGGTAATTTTTTTTATTATTACTGACGAATTTTTTGTTTTTGTTTTTTTATGAACTATTTGTAGTTACATTGCTTTAAATAAAAACAGAAATTTAATTTACCAAATTATTTGTGTCTATCATTGGGTATTTTTTTTTCCTTCCTTGAATTATAACTGTATTGAATTATATTATTCATCATATGAACTTGTTTGAATGAACCCTAATATATCAGATGGTATCATTATTTTGCATACTATGTTAATTCCTCTATTTTGTAAAGTATAACTTAAGATTTACATCACACTTTAGATGTAAAATAGAATGACATTTCTGTGCTTTGGGGTTTTTTTTTTTTGTCTGCTGTACTCTGTCAGGTATTGATATGTGTTACAAAAACAAAAAATTCTGGTTATTTTCTTCATTTTGTTCATTTATAAAATTAAATTATTGAGAAAATCATATGTTGAAAGTTGAAATTTTTCATATAAAAATCATTAATGGATTACTTATTTTTGACAAATAATTTTGGAAATTAAATTTTAAAACAACTATTACCTTAAAATAATACATCATTTAAGTTTCAAATTTATTTGAAATAAATAGCATGATATTGTAAAAATCAGTTTTTGACTATTTTAGTGTCAATGTGCATTTGTCTGAGGCCTTATTTCTGCATTTTGATTACATTAATCTAATTAATTTACATATTGTTTTGTTTGGTCAAAGAAGGGTTTTGGACATTTTAATAATCCTACTTTAAAAAATCTATTTAATTGTTAATGTCTAGCTTTGTTCTTATTACCATTTCTGCTTTCCTTAATCATCTTTAATTTTATGATTTATATATTTCATTTCTTTTTTTGGCTTCAGTAATGAAAGTGTTGAATTCTATGAATATTATTCTAGACACACTTCTTACCACAGCCAATAGATTGTGATCTATAAAACAGAGCTAGCATCCTCATGATTGGCTTAAAATGTGCATGCATTTTGCACTATTAAATTGAACAGTAAAGAAGTTGGGCAGGCTACAGATAATCCTGATATAATCTCGTCCTATGAAAACCAGCACTGACGCTAGAAATGAAGATGGGGGCGATCCTAGGGCAGCTGTGTTTGGAGCAGGTCAAGCCAGAGTAAATCTCCTACTTAAGATGACCAAGGAGTATACTCCCCTACCAAGCTCTGAAGAACTAAACATGCTTCCCACTGGAAAGCTACCATTTGATGTCTGACATACAGAGGACATCAATGATTATTAGCATCCACCAAAAGAGAAGCAACAGCCAAAAAAGGATGTTACATAGGCCGTCAAGTATATCAGGTAACCTCTAAATTTTCTCCTACTCTTAGATGATTGAGACAGAAAAGGGGAGAAAGGAAGAATAGCTAGCAGAATACATCACTACTATACACATACACACAGGTGCATAGACGCATATATATGAACACACACATAGCAGTGGGCTGAGAAAAAGGAATAAGTGAGTGTATATATGACTGGAATTTTTAACTTGAATGAAAGTTTGTTTTTTGTTGTGTTTTAAATGACTAAAACTGCTATGGAAGCCCCTGACTGATCAAACAGTGATAAGAAATTGAGATGCACAGAGTATTATCCAAAGAAATATCAGGAAAAAATAATTTCATATCTTCACACTACCAAATTAAGATCATTTAAAAACTGGGTTGCATCTTCAAGAATGTAGTGTTTTCAGAACTTTATGAAAATGTTATAGAAAGATTTTGTAAAGTAATTCCTTTAGTTAAAAATGAAAGTGAGAGACCCCATGATTCTGCTTTTGGTAATTCCAAGAACATTTAGATTCTCTCTTCAATTTTCCTTTCCATTTTGACTATGAAGGCAGGTGCCATGTGCTCTAGGGGCATGAATTCTGTAAGTTGGCTTTTTGTTTTTTTCTGTAGCTTTTGGCATACCTACAGCTGCTAGCTTCCCCCAGAATGCCTAGTTTAGCACAACTTAGTTTCCCATCTGTTCTTTTTTTTTTTTTTCATTTTGCATATGCAGCATTGCATTGTGGGTAAAAGACTGGCAAGACCAGCATACATAAGATCTTAAGAAAATTCAGATTATCTTTGTGCCTAGCAAAGTTTTTTTTTTTTTTTTTTTACTGTTCTTAGTTGTTGGGAATTTCAACCACATCCATAAACAGCAAGAAATCAAGTTCGCAATGTTAAAAAGTTATAAGAAATAGATTTTCTTATTTATGGACCTTGAACTCAACAAATATTGAGTCAAGAGTGAAATATTACATTTCACACTAATTGTCTCCTTTTTGCTTAATTGCCAATTGGAGGCATTAGTAGTAGAAGAGCAAAAAATGTCCACTGATGATAATGATCCTCGAATAGTTGACATAATTCTCTGCTGAAGTTAGATTAAATTGACATGTTTTGAATCTCAATCCAATTTCAGAATTTCACTGCTCTTTATTTATTTAAAAAGCTTTTCCTACCTACTCATAAGTTATTTTTAAAGTTCTGTTTTATACCAGAGTTGGCATCATATATAATTTGATGTGCCAGCTGCTAATTAACTAAGTAAAATTTGAGTTTTTCAGTGATTAAAAGTCCTAACTCTTTATTCAACTTGTATTTGCTATTTTAATTTTTTTTTCTTTGATTTAAAATACAGCTGGCAGTGGGTCATCCTGGAACATAGATTTCCTTCCTGACCTTGAAAGAGTTGCATTTCATTATGAGGTTTATAGTCACCTAAGACCTTCAAAATCTGTAATTCCCAAGTTTAAGAATTCTGTGAATTATGAAAAAATATTACTTAGCAATACTCAGGCCAACAGAATGAGTACAGTATTTAGGAGTGTACATTATCTGATGCATCTCACTGCAGCCTTCACTTTTGAATTATACTCACCGCTTCAATGTGATCATTGACTGAATTATGCTATTCTGTCAAAGGCCAATTTCTACTGCAGTCCTGTGGGAAAGAAGACTTCCTATTCAGTTAATTACATTTGTCCTATTAAGTCTAAAAATCTCATCGACTCTCCAAGTTCTCAATTTCTGCGGCACACAGGTGAGTTTATTGAGGCATCTTACCACACTCTTGTCCCCACTGCAGTGTACATTGTCATTCAGTTGTCCCTAATTTAAAAGGAGTATTAAAGTTCAACTCTGTAGAATTACAGGGGTCAGAAGTTATAAACATGTTTCTGCCGCTTCTGCCAGTATATAGTTTGTAACGGGGGTCTCGAAAAACGTCTGTCAGGTGAATTTGCTTCCCTTAAAAGTAAATAGTATTTTATATATGATTTAAGGGTTTACAAATTGCTCACACATGTACTGTCATTCATTTCTTTGATTATCATGATTATCCCAATTTTACAGATGAAGAAATGGAGGCCCAGAGAGTCAAAGTATTTTATGCAAGTCACTCAATTTACAAACATGGTACCAAAATATGAATGGATAAGCCCTATTTCACAGTTTCGCATTTTTCCCAAGAGACGCTTTGAGAGCACAAACTCTAGAGCCAGCGTGGCAATGTATGAACCCTGGCTCTGGCCACTTACGAGTTGGGCGGCCTTAGTGAAGTTGCTTGTTCTCTTTGTGCCTTAGTGTCCTCATCTGTAATGTGAGAATGTGAATAATATACCCATCATATAGAGTTGTTTGAGGTTAAAATAAATAAAACATTGAATTGAAAGCACTTGAAGCCATTCCTGGCACATCTTTGTTCTATATAAGGGTCAGCTTTGATTGTTATCATATTGAATTCCTTTCAATTCTAAACTAGAATCATGCTAGTAAATACACTGTAGCTGGATAGCACGGATGTCTTCGACCTTCTTTCTAGCATGATTACTTCATAGCATAGATGGCCCTCCTTGAAGAGTAGAAATTTTGCAGGTAAAACAGCTTAAAACACATTTTTTCTGTTTTAAGTGGTCTAATTTAACGGCATCCAATACATTACAGTGATTTTCCTACTCGAGTTTTGAAAAAAGAAACATAATTAGCCCAGCTAATTATTTTTGCTGTAAGACATGCCTTTAAAGTGTACTTATAAACAATTAATTTGCACAGCAATGATTGTTATACTTTCAATTAATGGTCAAAACTCTAGTAGCAAAGGAGGTCTTAAAAATCACATTTGTTTTTGTTGATGTATGTTACTTGTTTATGATATGAAAGAGCAGAGGGTGGGTTGGATGTGAATTCAAATGACTGAATTTAGTTTAACAAAACTATAAAAATAATAAGTTATTACTCTCGTCAATAGTTTCTCATTCTCCCTTTTGATTTACAAGGATGAATTTGCTGGTTAGTAATGTTTCAGCATTATGAGACCTTGGCCCAAGGTTGGAGGTTCACAGTCAAGGTAAAGGTAAATTTTAGGAAGAACTACTAAGCTGTATGTCCATTCATTCAACACCACAGAGGACTAATTATCAATTCATATTTGACTTATATGAAAGTTTAGCATGGTCTGAATGTCAGTTCTGGCACTTGGAAGAGGTTTCAACTGTGGAAAATTGACAAACTTCCCTAAACCTCAATGTACTTGCTTACAGAATAGATGTAGTTATGTTTATCTCAGAGTATAGTTGTGAGTGTTAAAAATGAGATGATAGATATAAAGAATTTGACACAGTACCTAGCACATAATAAGGTAAAAATTTTAGTATATTTAGCTATTATTACATTATTTTCAACATTTTTACTTGCCTGTTGACACTTGGAACATTAATGTCACTAAATATTATTTTTAAATTAATTACATTTGAACATTTTCTGTCAGTATTATATTTATATAAAGCTGGAAATTTCTATGTGTTGGAAATTCTCTTTCCTAAGTGTCACTTCTTTTTTCTTGGTTTCTCAGAGGGAAGGAGATGATCTCTTTGTACCTTCCTGAGAAAGAGGACTTGAGAAATAAAAGCATTGAGAACTTATACAGATGAAAATGTCTTTATTAGCAGTTTGCCTGGCTATAGAGTTTACAGTCTGAAATTATTTGAATTGAAGGAAAGTTCCATTGACTTTGAGATTTCATTGTTAATTGGGAAATCCAATGCCATTGTGACAACCAAATTTTTCTAAGTGATTATTTACCTGTCCACAAATAGAAAGAAGGAAGTTTGGTGGACCTTGGGGTGGGTCTTTTATCATCTGTTTGGCTGGATGCCTTTTGATTTATGAAAATCTATAATTTTATGACATTCAATCATGGAGAATTATTTTCTTTTATAATTTATTCAAATCAGTTTTCTCTCCTCCATTTTCTAAATGTCTATTATTTAGATATTATGTTTTCTGGACTAATCCTCTAAGTATCTTATTTTTATTTCCCTATCTTCCCATTTCTTTTTTGTTGTTTTTAACTTCTGGGAGATATCATTAACTTTTACTATTATCTTGTAACTGTTTTATTCATTTTAATTTTTTTCCTATTTTGTGTGTCTGAGATCTGTTTAGGTCTCTGAGTGGGTTTTTATGTTTGCATGTGTTTTGATTTGTTTTGTTTCTTTACTTCTTTCATGGTTCTAATAGTCCCTCATCTCTCTGAAGAGTGTTCTGAGAAGTTATTTTTCAGTTTTCTTCTTTCTCTATTGTTTCTCTTTCTCCTGATATCTAAGAATATATTTTTTTCTTTTTTGGTTTATCCAGGTCACTATGGCATGTTAGTAGTTACATTGTTTTGTTTTAATTTGCATTTTTTAAAAAAAATTTGTGGTCTGATTTATTTCCCTTTTTCAACTACCTTTGATTCTTGGCTATGAACTCACATTAAAGAGCTAGGAAATAAAATGCCTAATCTGAGTCTCTGTGTGCATTTGTAGTTTGTTAACCGGTGTACTTCAATCTAGAGGAAGCTTGATGATTTTATTTCTGGCTGTCCACCGAGTCTTAGTATATATAGCATTTTATTTGGATCTGGGAATTTCACCAGAGAGAAGTCACCCAATCCCCTGCCTAGAAGTGATCTTGCAGTAGGAGAAGTGGTTGAGGGAGATTTCTTTATTCAATGTAGAGATTTCCATTATTTTCCTGATTTTGTTATATTTTCACCCTCAAATACTCCAGGTCTCTTAAACATAGTATAGCTATTTCAAAGTCGCCAGTGAGTAAACCTAGTGTTTGCCATAGTTGTACAGGGTGACGTGGGGGTCAGGGAGTCATCAAGTTACTTGGGGAGGATTTGAGGGCATCAAATATTTATTTCTCAGATACTTGAAAAGAATCCTGCTTTTATTTCCATTTGTACCACCAGCTTCTGAGTTAAGTGGAACACCCAGTTCCCATGCCTTTCTGGAGTTGTTTGATTGTAATTATCTTGCTTCTGGGCCTCCATTCTGCCTGCTCATAAAACCTCTTTGTACAAAGTCATTTGCTATTGACCTATCTGCTTTGCAGCTTTCAAAATGTTGTGCTACTCAAAGGAAACCGTCAATGAAATGAAAAGATAAGCTACCAAATGGGAAAAGATATTAACAAATGATATACCCAATAAGGGGTTAACATATAAAATATACAAAGAACTTGTGCAACTCAACAATAGAAAAACAAACAACCTAATTAAAAATGGGCAGAAGCTCTGAACAGACATTTTTCCAAAGAAGACATACATACGGCCAACAGGCACATGAAAAGATGTTTAACATCACTAATTATTAGGGAAATGCAAATAAAGACCAAATGAGATACCACCTCACACCTGTTAGAATGACTATTATAAAAAAAAAAGAAAACATGAAATAACAAATATTGGAGAGATGTGGAGAAAAGGAAACCCTTGTGCACTGCTGATGGGAATGTAAATTGGTGCAGCCATTGTGGAAAACAGTATGCAGGTTCCTGAAAAAATTAAAAATAGAACTACCATATGATCCAGCTATCCCACTTCTGGGTATTTATCCAAAGAATACAAAAACACTAATTAGAAAAGATACAGATACATGCACTCCTATGTTCACTGTGGCATTATTTACAGTAGCCAAGATATGGAAATGACCTAAATGTCCATCAAGGGATGGATGGGTTAAGAAGATGTGGCATATATATATATATATATATATATATATATATATATACAATGGAATACTACTCAGCCATTAAAAAATGTTGTACTGCTGTCATTCTTTTCATTTTCTTTGTTCTTGTGGCTTTATCCCTTTATTTATTTGCTTACAGTAATTTTGATGGGAGTCAGGAGGAGTAAGCAGGAACAATCAGTAACAAAACATGACATATTTCCAGTATAAAAGAAAGAGAAATAATTATGTCAATTAGAAGGTATAAATGTCACATCCACAGATGGTGGTACCCAAAACTTAGTGTCTAGATGCCCTCCACATCCCATTCCAAAGAGTAAAAATGTTCCATTTCTATAGAATTCTAACCATTGAAGTACAGACTAGAGTAGTTGCCAAGAGGAAATGACCATTAAATAAAATATTGGTTTGGATATCAAATAGTGACATACATATTAATAAATATTTCCCCAAAATGCATGGATTAGAATGCTCACGTGGTAATAATTAGGTGTTCAGGACTCCTCCTCTAAATGTATTATTATTTTTTTTTTTATCACCAGCATTTGGCTGTTGGCACTTTCATAAACTCACTTACAAGCTATTATACCACACAAAAAGGAGTCTGCCTAGAAATTAATGCTTCTTTCTCAGCCCTTTGCCAAAACCTCATTTTTTCTAATAATAAAAATAAGGGGGGCATATGATAGCATTCTTTGAAAATTTGTGAAAATTAACTGAGATAATATGTGGGAACACACAAAGAGTTGTACAAACAAACCATTTTCATTGTGAAATGGCCCAGCTTCATTGCCTTTCCCGTGTCCTCCTTGATTTCTTGTTCTTCGGAAATGTGTGTAAAGTAGTGCACTTCCCCTAAACAAGTCTCCCAGCTTGGCTTCTGTATAAAATGTCACTCTGTATAGCTCGTCATGATATTGAACTAACTAGCAAGGCGGCAAGAGAAAGTGACAATTTCATAGGAGACTCAGTGTGTTGAGATAAAGTGCCTGTCATAATCCCATTCCCTAAGGGCAGAGTGAAGCTTGAACGTCAGAACATGAGAAAGAGGTGGGCCAGCTTCTGCCCCCAGGTGTTCATACATGAGGCTCAAGGCCAAACACTTAGGTCAGGCAGGAAAAGGCAATTCATCAAGGCCCAACCAGCACCCTGTAGTGCTTGGTTATGATAATTACAAGAATCTGTCTTAATATTTTTATGGATAAAATAGGAAGATAATTATTTATCAAAATCTTGTACTACAGCATATAACTCAGCCTCGAAATAGATCTTAACATTTCACATGGTGTGCATTAGATGGAAAAGTGATTTGGAAAGTGAAACCTTTTAATCATGACAGCTAATTATCTTGCATTTTCTTTTTTGCCCTCCTGGATTTCTCTCACGTCGTCCCCACACCCTCTTTCCTCTGTCTTTGCCTTGCTCTCTGCCTCCCAACCCTCACCCCCTGAAATCCAGCTTTCCAGGCATCATTTTGGGAGCACAGAACAGGCGTGTGTGACAGTTCTCAACTAATTCAGACTTTCATCTTTCAAGTATTAGATGAAAGCTTTAATTCAGACTTTCATCTTTCAAGTATTAGATGAAAGCTCAGGCACTCTCACAAACACAATGTAAACTCTCTGTCTTATCCTATGTGGCTTCCTTGACCCAGAATATAATTAAATTATATGACAAATTGGACAGTGGAAAGGCTTGATGGGAGGCCTCTGCTTTGTTTTTTCCTTCAATTACATTTTTTTTCTTGCTTTCTTCATAGAGGGAGTAAACTGCTGGAGCCAGGATCTACTAATTACATCTACAACCCTCCTCATTAATTCATGTTTCATTTATTCAACCCCCAGTAGGTGCCAGGCTCTGTGCAAGACCCCTGAGAGTGCCAGTAACTGTAAGACATTGCTTCTGACTTCAAAGATCTTAAAGGTAAGCTCAGAATTTAAATGAAGGAATCTTTGGAGTATTATAAGTACTCCACTAAAAGAAAATATAGGGTTCTACATTTGCAAATAGAAAAACAGGTTTTGATCTCTGAGTTCAGGTAAGGTTCATAAAGGAGATCAGCCCTGGTTTGAGTCTTTAAATGAAAGTCATAGCTCACCAGGTGGATCCAGGCAAAAGCATGAGAATGGTGAAGTTTGTAGATATGAAAGAATTTTGCTCCTTAGAAAAAAATAAAACATGTTAGTCTCTACATATGACTGGAGATTAAAGTAGGGCAAAAAAGGAGACCTATTAATTAGCTCGTCTTCTATGCCAGAGGAAGGAATTTAGACTTTATCCCATCAGCTCTGAGGGACATGACAGGTGTCTTTTTGCAGTGGAGTGTCATGTTGAATTGCATTTTAGGAAGAATGCTCTATGGAGTGGTAGTTGGCTGGGGAGACATCAGGAAAACTGGAGGCAGGACACTAGTTAGATGCCTCTCACAGTAAGTCAAGCAAGATAGAATCGGGGACTAATGTGAAGTTGTCACAGTAGACACCAAATGGAGGGAATTCTCATAAATGATTTGAATGCATAGAATAGATAATATTGGAATCAGAGAGGTGGAGGAGGAAAGGGTTGCCATCAGGTTTCTGGCTGAGATTAGAAGCACAAAGAGAACAAGGAAAGTTGATGGCTTCCATTTTCAATTTTGGGCACTGTGGGACACAGTTTTCAGTTATGTGCATCATTATTCCACTCTACTTATTTCCTTCTTTTTCCAGATACCAAAGAGATTGAAGCATGATATTTTAATTCCTGGCTCTACCTGTTTGGCACTATGCTATTTTGAGGAACCTGGTTAATATCTCTATGCTTCAAATTGTTCATCTATCAAATAGGATCAATTATAGTACTTAACTTAGAGTTTTATTTATAATTTATTAGCAGCATTTGGTATATAGTAAGCACTGAAAATGTTTATTGTTGCTATTGTGTTAATATTATTATAATTATCAGCATTATGCTTGGCTAGAGGCAGAGAGAAAATGGATCTGATATAATTTACCATTCTAATGTCTCAATTTCTGTGAGTTTTCACTCTCCTCATCACAGCTCTAAGATTAACGTCTATAAACCGTGTTTGTACCTCTACAGAATAAATTTGTATTACTTTATTGGCTCTCTTTTCTCAAATTTCATCCATTTACATAAACTTCTCCTTGCCTGGAATCCTAGATAAATATATTTTCATCTACCTCTCCCCTCTAATCCTTGTCTTTATGAATTCTATCCTTGAAGGTCAAAATAAAATGACATTTCTCTCAAAAATCCATTCTGAGTTATCTACTCAGATATTTGGGTGGTTTTATATCAATATTTACTTTTTTGTCTTTTAAAGAATTCATATTTCCATTTTATATTGCTATGTGTCACATATAAATATACACATATCATCCACCTTTTCTTAGTCCCTCGAAGACAGATCTCATGCTTTAGAATCTTTTTTTTTTTTTAATCATTGAAGGTACTGAGCATATGGCCTTTTTCATACCAGGGATTCAACAAACATGTATTGAAAAAATAAATGCATTAATTAATGAGAGGATTAACCACTCAATTTTAACCAAAATAAGTATACATTATTAGATTTTAAATCAGTTTGAATTAAGTTTTTAGAAATAAAAGTAGAAAGAGAGTCAGGATCCAAATGAGGTCTCTATGGCTTCCAATCTTGTGTTTTGTTTTTTCTGTCTTGTTTCAGGTGCTGGGAAGAAGGGGAGGATAATCTTCAGGATTATATTATTTTTGCTTCTGATTTTAATCATTAAGAATAAAATGTTCTAACCAATTAACAAAAATCCTTTAATTTTTTTGCATGTATGTAAAAGTAAAGAGAGAAAAAAATGACTTGAAAAAAGAAAAGAAAAAAAACAAGCAAACAGGCCAGAATAAAATTAAAATAATAATAAGCAACTAGGAGAATTAAAGAAACAAAAATAATGCTAGAGACCATTCCAACATAATGTATGTACAAAACATGAAATGCAATGATAATGTTGTATTTATCCTACTTTTACTCATGAATAGTTGCTTAAATATTATAAACAATGTATTCAGTGATGCTTTCAGACCTTGTTCTTATTAACCTGCATAACCTTGATTTGTAGAAATATTTTAATGTTTTATGTAATGCCATTAGTAAGCAGAAGTAATTCTAATTCATAACTAGGCCAGGAAGCAACTGACCCAATCAGACTGTAGGATTCCCCTATGCCATTTTTTAATTAGAAGTTTTCAACTTCTCTATAGTTCTGAATTCCATAGATTTCTTATACAATAAAAGTCTGCTTATCTTACAAAAGCAATAGCCTACAAGACCTCGTTCATGTGACAGCCCTCAAAATGCAGCTCCTCCATTGCTTAAACTGGATTCTTTATTTGGTTGCTCCAAAATGACATCCCATTTTTTTCACAGATGATTTGCATGGATGAGAATTGGCAGATAAATTTCTCCAATGCTATATCTGATATGCTTCCTTTCATCTGTTCTGTTATATTTCAGATTATTCCATTTGGAGCATATTAGTATATATATACGAAGACATAAAGTACTTAAATTTCACTCTAGATATTAGTCATATTAGCTACAAGTCTCAATGGTATAAATGCTCATGAATACAAAGGAGGACAAGGTGGAAGACGATGAGGAGGAGGAGGAAGAGGAGGAGTGGAGGACAAGGAGAATCATCCACAAGCTTAGGGAAGGGATTGGGAGGCAAAGGCAGAGAATATAAGGGAAGGGACTCTAACGGCAATCTTCACTTTGGCCTTGGGGAAGCCTAAGATGGAGTTGAATTAGAAAAGGTAATAATTTTATAAATGCAATAATTATTCTTCCTGCTTTTCCACCTGGTGGCCATGACTTCTCATGTCTGTACCTCAAGATGATGATGATGATGATGTAACAAAATAAAATTCTGTGAGGAAAATCTTGCGTCCTTTCTCCAATGGAAAAACTTCAAAGGAAAGTTCCCAACTGAAAGGAGCTCACAGAACTTGCTAATTAAGATATAAAGAGCCTATGGGAAATATTTCACTAAGAGAATCATGCAGCCCAAGAGAGAGACCTAGAACTCTGAGATCTAGAGAGTTTACACAGAAACTCTGGATACCATGGAGGTTAAGTAGAGAATTCTAATCAGTTCAAAACCAGCTAATGCCTTGTCCTGAGTAGAAGCACAGCCAAACAGAAAAGAAGACAAACATCTTCTGCCTCTGCTTTCCAGGTCTCCTTTCCCAGAATTCTCCATGATGGATAATGGCCACACAATACTTTAAATCACCAAAACTTAAAATATGGCATCTGTTCTTGCCTCCTTCCTCACCAGAATCTGTTGTCACCAAATTTTGATATATTTTCCATCAAAAAATACTTGAGTATTTACTATTTGGCACGTAGTAGTCTAGGAGCTCATGAAATCCAAGGTTTTGGACCAGTGACTCAAAATTTTATAACTTTTTAGTTTTTTTTTAATCCCTCCTCTCTTCTACAAACAAATGAATGGTATAAGCCAGTTGTCAGAAAACTATGATACTTGGCCCAAATCCAGCCTCTGACCTGTTATTGTGTGTTTAGCAAATAAGATTTTTTTTTTTACATTTTTAATGATTGAAAAATATTTTTAAAGCATAATAGTGTGTGACAAATGAAAATTATATGAAATTTAAACTTTAGTTTCCATAAAGAAAGTTTTATTGGAACACCGACACGCCCATTCATTTACCTTTTGTCTACATTTTTAGCTACTGAGTTAGAGTTGAGTAGTTGTGACAAAGCCTAAAATATGTACTATCTGGCCCTTTACAGAAAACAAGTTTTCTTGTTTCCCTGGTATAGGCCCTTAATATACAGGTCTGTAGTACTGAATGCCCTTATAATTGATTTCCATGCTCCCTAATATTTTTCTCCTCAAATCCATCTTCTTCAGAGCCAGTAGAGTGATCTATCTAAAATGAAAATCTATCCTTGTCACTCTCTTAATTAAAGCCCTCCATTGACTCACCACAAACTCTAAGACAGTCCAAGCTTTGTAAATTGGCACATGAACAGTTCATGAATCTGTTGATCTACTCTTGTTCACCCCACTCCCTTAGCCATACTTCGAGTGGTGAGAAATTCCTGTTTAGAGAAAAGGAGAAGCCACAATTGCTCTCTGAAATTATCCATTCTAATGTAAAAAGAGTGAAGAAAGGGAGAGACAAGACAACCTGTAGAGGAAGAGGCCACAGCTGAGGAAGGACCTCCACATCCACTGGCAAGACCCCACGCTTCTTAGAGCAGTGTGGTAGAGTGCAGCCACGCCAGTGATGGAGATGGAGATTATTGATGCAGATGGCACTGCCAGTCGTGGACATCCAGCAACATCCAACAATAACTGGAACTCTATTTGCTGGAACTACTCTGTTCCAGGCCCTAAGATAGGTATTGGAAATCAAACAGAGAACTGGGTAGACATAGATAGGAATGTTAATCAGCCTAGGAGAAATCCACTGATGATATAAGCTCAGGGCCCCATGGAAGTGCAAAGGAGGGGCCCCCTTTTCAAGATATGAAGTGCCAAGGAAGACGTCCTGGAAGAAATGACCACAAAGCAAGTAAGGAAATGGTTAATTATGTAAGGATTAGTGTTTCAAGCTGAAGAAATGTTTTTTGCGAGGCTTGGTAGCAGAATGGAGTGTAGGAAACAAATATCTGTATATGAAAACATTTAAACACTATCTGAAGTCAGAGTCTGTGCCTTATCTGTTGTACCAGAGTTTCTGTTTCTAAGATTTTCTGCCACTGTGACGAGTACTGAACCTGTCAGTGCTTGGCATTGATCAAAACATGGAAACCACCTACATGCATCTCTGTACTCGAAACAAAGGCATTGCAAATTAAAAGTAAGTGAGAATTAATGTTGAAAATGTACATAAAAAACGTGTGCATCAAAAATTCCATAGCAGGGAGTGAACATAAAAGAGTTTGGATTCAACTTTAACAAGTCCTTTTGTGGTACTCCTAGAAGGGTATGGGAAGATCTAGTAGTTTCAATTACTTTTCTGCTCTTAATAACAAAATGAGCTATTTTTGATGAGGTTCTGAAAAAAGTGACTATGGCATTAGTATACTATCAGATGAACAGAAATCTGTAGATGTTGGATAGACATTCTAAAATTTCCATGACATTTCTCAGAAGTTTATGACTGTCATTTTGGGAATGAATAAAAGATTAATGAGGTAAACTTTCCTCTTTCCCTTTTGTTCCAATGAGACAGTCACCCTGTGTCAATACGTTTATTCTGTTATCTTCCTGTGTATTTTTGATCATTTGTGATACTGTGCTTCCATATTTTTGGTTTTTTTCAACATTTCATTTGTTTTATACAATTGTCTAAAACTTGGGGGAAAAAAGAATCATGTACCCGTGAACTATTAAATGTAAAAGATTACTGCAATACTTTGTTCAGGAAAGCCAGCCACTCTGTTTTTATCATTCTCTTATTTTGGCGGACTAAGTAGGACAATTTATGTAAAAGTTTGAGCATAGCCACTGGTACCTAGTAATCATTCAAAACATGTTAGCTGTATATTTATCCAGTGTTTTTATTATTACCATTCTGAGGTTCCACAATGGGACAAGCGCTATAAAATATCAGCCACACCAAGTATGACTGAGAAAGTGTTACAGTTTTTTGCAATATGTCCGATCAGGAAAAGAAATATCTTACAGAATTATGTAGTTTCCACTTTTATGGTAATTATAATGTAATAGATCATTTTAAAAGTCTTAAGACAAATATAATATGAAGCACTGCTGACACAATTTTTTTGGAAAAAAAGTATATTGGAGAAAATAATAAACTCAGGGTCGACACACATTTGAGAATCTGTTTTACCTCTTACTGCCTTTTTAAGAATTTAATCTTTTGGAGTTTTCATTCTCTATATGATATAATGGTCTTGAAAGTACTGGTGTAAGAATAACAAGAAATAAACAAAAAAAGTAAAAATCTGAAACCAAGAATGTCAGACAAATGGAATACATTTTTATGTTCCATTGGTTCATTGTATATGGCTATTTTATGCAAGATATTTTCAGCCAACTTATCTCAAACTGTCCACTTCAACTAATTGCTTGGATATGCTATGATATTTAGTTCTCAACTACATATGTATCGGATTTCTTGTCCAAGCCATAGCATTATGAATAATACACAGGTGCTTTGAAGTCAGAAAAATTGAGTTTAAATCTTACTTCCACCATTTACCAGCCATGCAAACTTGGGTAACTATTCTGTGACTCATATCCCTCTTCTGCAAAATGGAAATACAACCTAACTCACAGGGCTGCTGTAAGAAGTAATACTTGTAATCCACAGACAGTGGTGCTTAGCTCAGTTCTTGGTACCTAACACATGCTCAAGAATGGCAGTGCTGTTTGTTAGTGTTTTGCTTCTCCTCCATCTCATCATCATAACCATACAATTCTCTCATTAAATGTTGAAAAAATGCAGTTAAAAATCAGCAGAGAAAGCCTTAAGGCAAACAAAAACTCAAAGGAGAAGAATAGGAGGTCATTTAAAAAAGAGAATCAGATGAAAATTTATTCTCTGTAGAATAGTGAGCAACCTTGAGACATTAATACTAAACTTAAAAAACCCATAATTATACAGTGGGCTCCACTGGAAGGTCAAAATCCTTTCTAGGATGGAATAGTGAGTCCTATGGTATAAGAAGCCACCCAATTTTCCTCTCCACTATCACAGAAGGATGAATACAATTTGTGTACCTGTCTTGAGTTCTAAAGAATACTTTAAAATTTATTTTAACAAGTAGTTCAACTATATTATATGTCAAATAGCCTTTTGTGATATGGCCTGATGAACTAACAATCTTGTAGAATATTCCTCCTTAAAAGCATAATTGCTAAGTCCCAAGCAATTGACTTATACACAAATGTTAAGTCTCCAGCATTTGCTAGTTGGAGACAAGATGGTTCAGTATTAACACATCAGGATAAATAAGCATTTTAAAAAGCTAGACCTCTAAAATTGATGTCTGCTTAGATACTTACTTAACTACTAGCTCCCAAACTTGTTTTCTCTCTGCTGCCAACACAGAGTAACACTGAAGTAAGCCTAATTTTAGTGTACAAGCAGGCAAACAGTAACTGATTCAAAGGCGTGACAGGGCATTTAGGCAAGTGCTGTATATTTAGGGTTGTCAGATAAAGTATTCTCACTTACATTTGAATTTAAGAAAAATAATGAGTAATTTGTTACTACAAGTATGTCCTATGCATAATTTGCTAAATATTGAAACTTGTTTTAATTTTAGGATATATAATGCAAATGTATATACAGATATATACACACATATATCTTGTGTTTATGTATATAAACATATGTGTATCTTTTATATATGCACATAAGCATACATATGTACTATAACAGATACCCCACATACACTATATATAAACATATTAAATATGTAAACATATTATATATATTCTTTATATATAGCCTTATATAGAGCTTTGTGTAGTGTTTTCTGACAGCAAATATATGATTTTTTTTTCTGACACCAACTACTTATTTTTCCATACCAAGCTACTCTCCAATTTTCTAACAACTGAGAGGATGGAGAGGGGGATGAGGGAAGGAGAATAGAGAGGATGAAGAGAAAGAAGAAGAACAACAATAACTAAAACAACACCAACACCAACATGAGCCCAATTTTAAAAACTTTATCAATTTACTTTACTTGTTTCATTCTGTTGGTCAAGAAGGGATAAAGAGATAGTATAAGTGACTTACTTATATTACTGAAAATTATAGCTTTGACATCTGGAAGACTGAATATAATATTAACATGCATAAGTACATTCAAGCTGTCATTTTTGGAATTTAATAATCAACTAAAATTTATTGAGCAGTTACTATATATTTTAAATTTTGTTCATCATAAGATTCAGCATAAAATTCAGTAGAATTTTAGATGAATCTTGATGATAGATTAACTGTTTTAATACATTGTATCTGGAAACATGCACATAATAAATCTTTTTTGGAGGAAGTAATCAAGAGGAAGTGATCACTGGACCTGGGCAATCTGATGCTCCTTACCTCCTCCCCTGTCCTTGGAATGTACGTTCCGCCCACTGGTCCCCCAGTGGGAGCCGTTTTCAAGGACGCAGCCTTGAGAGAGCATGTGCTGTTGACACCATCTGGACTGTATACATGACTGAACCCAGTTCAGGCCTCTATATTAGACTTCCATGCTTTTGGCGAACAGATGCAGAGATCTACTCGTCATGTGGTCACCTAAGACAAGCCTCGTAATTAAGTCCCCTTGCTTATTAAAACTGCCACTGACCAATCTGGAGTGGTCTGCCTCTTTCTCTTTTGATCATTTGTGATACTGTGCTTCCATATTTTTGGTTTTTTTCAACATTTCATTTGTTTTACACAATTGTCTAAAACACAATTTACACAATTGTCCCCCAACTCTGGAGGGTAAGAAGTCCCTTCTTATCCTCCACGTACAGGAGCCAGTTTCAGATTTCACCAGGAAAACTCCTAAGGTTTTGAATCAATGATATCTCAAGTTTTATTATCAGGGATTACTTTCTGCAAAGATGTAGTTTTTTCACTAATCCATTGTTTAAGAGGCCATTTACAGATAACAAGCAGGGAATCAATCACTCAATCAACAGATACACACATTTTGAGACCTTATAATGTGCAAGTACAAAAGATAACTAAATGCACTAACTGGGTAATAAAGGTTTGGAAAGCATTTATTTGTTTGTTTCTGTTTTTTTTTTTTTTTAATATTGCTTAAATGTCTGATATCAAAATTGAACTACTTTAAATCTAAAGCACAATTTAGAAAATGGTTAGAGCCATTATGGAAGTTGGCCTTGGAGAGTCAAGCACAGCTTCCCAGGAAGAGAGCATTCAGAGAGTGAAAGATAGTAGAATTTGCCAAAGGAAAGAGTGAAAAGAAAATGGCATAATGGCATAGGCAATGCAAGGTGATAGGAAAGAGCATTTGTTTAACAGTTTTATATTGAGCCCATTTATACTCCAGATAATCTGATGATACTCTGATCTTCTTTTTATTCAGAAACCTAACATAATTCATTATTTCTGAGGCACAGTACCTATGTGTATACATGTAAATGGAGGGAAATAAAGGAGGATGAAGAGAGGTGAAGTAATAGAAACGGGCAGCGATCCAATTATGAAGGCTTAGTCTATCATGCAAAAGCATATGATTTTATCATGAGGGTCTAAGAGCCACTGAAGAATCTGGACCAGTAATTAACATGACCATATTTAAATTTTAGAAAAATCGTATGGCAGCAGGGTGACAATTATAGTGGGATGATATTAGAAGCAGGGATTCTAACACGGAGTTATTATTATATTTAATATTTTACCAGAGGTTTGCTGCCTATCAGTCCTTCATTTTTCTCCAGTTGAGCCTGGTCTGCACCACATCCCTGGGTGGATGCAGAGGCTAGTTAGAGAGCAGTTAGTTTCACAGTCTCTGGAACCTCTGGCTTTGAGCCTTAGTTTCATAGCTCACTATCTTCATGAAAGTTTCATGAGGAAACTATATAACCTTTTTCTGCCTCAGTTTTATCACCTGTAAAGTGAAAATATCTACTAGGTCAGGTTATTTGAAAAATCAAATGAGTTAAGAGTTTTATGTGCTAAACAGGGTTTCCAGATAAAATACAGACTGTGCCATTAAATTTGAATTTCAGATAAACTAATAATTTTTATTGTAAGATGTCCCTAATATTGTACTTGTTTGTCCTAAATGTTACATGGGACATATTTAAATTTAAAAAGTAAATTGTTCATTGTTTATCTGAAATTCAAATTTAACTGAATGTCTTGTACTTTTATTTGCTAAATTTGCTAATAAGACTTCCTTGCACATAGTAAGCAGTACATAGGTGTTAACTCTTAATAGAATCAGCTCCTTTCCCTCATTTACAATTATACCTCAGGCATCCGTAGGCACTGGGACCTGAAATCTCTTTTTAGATTCTCCAGGATCTCTCCTTTTATCAAGGTATATTGTCCAAGTTCTTTGAAAATGTACTCTATTATTCTGATTCTTATGAACCTACATGTATGGCATGACAGTTGAAATTGTGTTTTGGGGTTTCATAAAATAATTTCACATATGCACTTATAGAGAATTTCTCCACATTTTCTGTACAGCTGCTATCAAGAAAAAAACATTCAATAGAATTCAATATCTTTTGAATAATTATGCATTTAAGTAAATTAGCCCAAGCCTGGAGTTATGAGAAAGTGTCTCCCTCTTGAATAACTATGCTTTCTTCTTCTGCATCTCTTTGTCAGTTTTTGAAGAAACTCAGAGTTAAGTTTTCTGACTCTTTCTCTTATCTATTCACCCCGCTGTCCTCCTAGAATTTTGACACTTTCCTATTACTCCTATTGTAGTAATTTTTTGCTTTTGTAGTATTTGAGCCTATTATTGCAAAAGTTCTCAAATTACTTGGAAAAAGAGACAAAATTTATATGTGTTTAAAAATCTGTATGAAACGCTAAAATTCTAAACCCATTCATATGCTAAATGTATTGTTTCTATTCGTTTACTGGGTTTCCAAGGCAGTCTTCCATTTCCGCATGTCCCTACTAGTCAATTATAATAATGAAACCATAGTCCCGTAATGAAATGGACAATAAATAAAGGCATTATCCTCATTGCTCTAGCTTTGCTTCCTATCATGACAGTAAAAATTGTTGTTAGAATTATACATGTAAGGTTAATTAGTCCATGAAACAGGAAGATAGTTATTTGTCTGTATCTTTTTAGTTTTATTATTTATCTTTTAATTTTATTTTATTATTTATCTCTTTTCAGTTTTATTATTTATGATCTATCTAATCTGGCTCTATCTCTCTTTTTAGTTTTACATGTAGGGTGGGCAAATGAGAAAAGAAAATGTGTCTTTCCTTTTCCGCAGTTACCTTTTTCACCATCTGTTGCACATGCTTCAAGATGGAGTGACAAAGGATCTAATATACTCATTCACACCCAACTGGCAGCATTGTCGGTCTTCTCCCCCATGGAGGCACACATTTGATTTTGCAACTAAAAGCTAAAGCAAAGGGACACTGCTTAATACAAATGCTCTAATACACCTGGGAAAATTTTAGTCATTGTGGCACCAAAGTCTGACTGAGGCTTCAGACTTTAGAAGTTTAGTAATACGTCAAATCAAAGCATGCCGGTACTGCTTCTCCAGCATACTCCCTAGGTCTGCAGACTGACTTAGAAGAAAGCTCTTCATGCAGGTTCAAGAGAAAAACCAAGAAGCCCTTTCTTCTCCCTTGTCAAGATAGAGAATAAAATCTCAAGGGTCATTACTTAATTATCAAATCTTAGCTCGTAGAAAGGTAAACTAATAGTGGTATTTTATTATAAATAATATTCATTGCTTAATAATAGAGAATACACTGAGAACAACATTAGAACTAAGAAAGCACAGTCATTATAGAAAGAAACCACCAAGCATCTTTTAAATTAAGGAAAACATATTCCCTTGTCTCTCTTAGAATGACACACTGTAAAGCTTTTAAAAACCTTTGTTAACAACTTTATGAATATTAAAGAACACCATGAAAACTTTTTTTAAAGAAGTGATTTATTATTTAATGCTTATTTTATTTTTATTATTGTTGCCAAGCAAGCAACTTCCTAGTGGTGAAGTAAGAATGTTTTCATATTTTAGTGCTATAACATTTAGTTCATCTATTATTAATACAACTCATAAATACTCTCACCATCAAAAATACCCTCAAACAATCTTATTTGGGCTGACTCAGACTTCACTTCCTCCCCAAGGGTTTCCAGTTTCTGGACTATAATTAGTTGTCATCTATTCTGACAGAGAAGATTCTACCAACTTTCCCCCATGTCTCAATAATGTTCTTGACAGTTTTTATATCCTGAAGCAACATAAACAGTTTACTAAGTGAGACCCACTTGTAGAGAAGGAAAAGGTAGAATGGGAAAAAACTTGTTATTTTTAGCTAAAGGTGTTTTTGTAGGATTATTTTCCTGAAAGCATTCATATTTTGCCAAATGTGTGACACAGGTTATGTCACCTTTTAAAACAATTTTAGTGACCTGTTTTAACACCCTGATTGTACATCTGTACGAAAAAGGAAGTATTTTCTTACTAATTAAGGGCCCTCCATTAAAAAATGTATGCTGTTAAATGATTCTTTTAAATTTAATGCTTATATATTCTGTCAAGTATCTCAACTGTCATTTATTTCCTAAAACAATTGAGATAATACATGAGCATATGAAAACTTTAGTAGATTATACTCCTGGTAAATAATAATACTTCACAGCTACAGTTAACATGAAAAAGCTGGTCTTTCTATGACAATCTCAAGGGGTAAATGAGCCTATCTTCCACTGTACAAGCACAGTGGCAAATGTTTCCTGAAGAAAAGCAAAAAATAATCATAGCATAATCAGGCTGGGCTTCACTATCAGAGTGATTGCAAAGGTGGAAATCATCTTGTTTTTGAAGGCAGATCTTTGCTGAATCATGTATAGCTGTGTTTCAACCTTCTTGGCTGTACAAGGCATGCATACATAAAATTTTTTAATTTACACTCCCTCCGTGTTTTAGGCACATTCCTCCTATTCTTAAGATAAAACAGTAAATAATACAAGTCCCAGATTTCAAGATTCAAGTTTTTGGAGCTGGAGTCCAGAAGTAGATAAGTAAAGGGCAATTTACAGCATAGTGTTATGAGCACTGTGGTAAAGATTCCAAGACCCAGAAAAGGGGCTTTCCATCCAATTTAGAGGTGAGATAAAAGTGAGTATTTAGTAAAGTTGTTGTAGAAGTAACAACATCTAAATTGAGTCCCAAAATATAAATAATACATCTTTAATGTGGAATTTGAAGCGGAAGTACAGATATGTCTTAAATTAATAATTCTGATCATAAGATGCTCTTTCCTAGAAATTTTCACTGTGCCTATCTCTAATTCTGATTGTGTTTTCCATCTTTTCTACACTCCTCAGTTTACTACTATTTTATGAGGCAGTGGAGTGGAACGGAGTGGTATATCAGGAAGTGAAGAAAAGCATGTTTTTGGAAATCACAAGGGAAAAGGCTGGTCTTTTGCAGTGGTAAAACACACTAGTTAATAGTATGACCTGGATCTTCTTCTTTTAGATTTCCAGTGCATCCTTTATGTGTCACTTTGAGCAAATTATTTAATCTCTCTTTGTCAAAGTCTCCTTATATGGAATATTGTCAAATCACAAGCTTGCCATGAGTGTTCAAAAATGAGTGAGTTCAAAAATGTACTATATGTAAGAATATTCAATATTCAACATTCAATATTCAATATGACTATTGAATATTCATATTCAATATTCAATATTCATCTGATGATGATATGATGATGATGATGATAATGATGATGATGATGGTGATGTTTTGTCAGCCTGTAATCGCAGGTGAATATTTAAATACTGTTGTCTCCATGGTAATATTCTAGACCAGGTTCTAACAAATTCATTTAAATCAAGCTAATTCCTCTTTAGATTGAGACAAAGAAGAATGCACTTTCCTCAAAAGTATTGCTTTGAGATAAATATAGCAAACCTGACACCTCAAGTTTTCTTTACCTAAATGGAAATAATACATATTTAGGATTTCCACTTCTAGCCATAGCACAATTACTATGTCAGACTATTGTACCCTTTGTAAACAAGTATGAAAAGAGATAAACTATGTGAGGCAGTTGTTTTCAAGTAATGGACAACAGAGGGCAAGCCTATTTTATTTGAAAGAAGAGAAACACTCTTACAAGTGAACTCTGCATTCACTCTGACTTGTGCCTAGGAGATTTTTTTTAGACCACAGTACAGAGAGGAGGAACCCAAGACAAAATCTGCAGTCTCGATGAATGAAGCAGGCAGAAATAAGAGCTCCGAGCTTCCGAGCTGGAATTGGTTTGTGAGGCAGGAGAGCAGAAAAGAAAGCTGTACAGAGAAAAATACTTATGCCAGCATGTTATTGCCTCTGTCCCTTGGTTGAAGGAAAGGCTATGAATGCTTAGGGTGAGATTTTAAGGCCTGTCAGAGAGTAGCTGCCGGGGACTAATAACTGAACTAGAAGTTTCTCAGTGCTGAAAACTTTACAGTATGGCCCAGCCAGAGTGGAGATTCTTGCTGAGTACCCTAGGTGTGCAGTTGACACTCCAGAAAAATCATGCTTCCAAAGTAGGATCACAGACTAGAGCTAAGCAAAACATTGAAACAGAGCCACCCAAACAAAGCCTAAAATAAAAGCTCATAATGATCGATTTTCATTTAGCTGTCTGACAGAACAAAACACAATACTTTAGAGGAAGAAAGATAATCCAGACATTTAACAATATAGCAAAAAGTCATAATTACTAGACATGAGAAAACAGAAACTAGAAATGTAATCCATAGCCAAGGGAAACAGAAATGTATTCTTCCACCAAAAAAATAAAAGAGCTAATAGAAACAGACCCCAAAATGAAACTGATGTTGGAATTTGCAGACAAGGACTTTAAAACAGATATTATAAATATGATCAAGAATTTGAAAAAAAGAAATACAGCTGAGAATCTCAAAAAAATATGGGAACTATGAACAAGAATTCTAACGAATTCTGAAAAATTCAAATATAAAATATCTGATATGAAAAAGTTACAGGAAAAGCAGAATGATCAGCAAATTTGAATTCAGATTAATAGAAATTATTCAAACTGAGTCAATGGAAAAAAAGCTGGGAAAAAAACAACAAAGACTCACTCAGTTACATGAGGGATCACATGTGATATACATGCAATTGGATTCTCCAAAGGAAAGAAGAGAGAGAAGGAAAAAATTGAAGCAATATGAGAATTCACAGACCCAAGAAGCCCAGTAACTCCAAAGGAAGATAAATATAAAGAACCACACATAGGTATATCATAGTCAAACCTCTAAAAACCTAAGATATAGAGAATAAGCACAGGACAGAAAAAACTAGATATATTTTATCAATGTAAAATTCCAGCAGACTTATCAGAAATAGTGAATGTAGGATGAAAATAGATGAACATTTTAATATGTTTAAAAAATGTTGTCAACCTAGAATTCCATATCTAAAGAAATTACCCTTCATAAAAGGAGCTGAAATTGAAATAAAGAAATAAAGAAATTTCAGATAAACAAAAGCTGAGAGAATTAGTTACCAGCAGAAACTACTGTAAGAAATGGTTAAGGAAGTTCTTCATGCCGAAGGGAAATGGTACTAGATAGACACTCAGAAACTCAGATATACATGAATGAATGGAAGGGACTGGAAATGGAAATTATAAGGATAAATATAAACATTATCTTTGTTTTATTTTATTAGTATATTTAAATGACAACTGACTACATGAAGCAAAAATAATAACATTAATAAAATATATGACAAGAGACACAAACGTTTGGAGGAATAGATGGAATTATATTATTTTGTTTTGTTTTGTTTTACATTTCATGTGAAGTAGTACAATATTAAGTCTGAGTAGAATATAATATATTGGAATCCCTAAAACAAATCTGGAGAAATTATACTCTCTGAATAACAATATATACTGTAGTAATCAAGGGAATGCAGTTTTCACATAAGGATTAAAAAAAAAAAAACACATACTAATGAAACAGAATAGATTCCAGAAATAGACTTGCACATATATAATTAATTGATTTTCAACAAAGTTGTCAGTGCAATGAAATGGGAAAAGGACAGTCAGAATAATCATATTTTTAAAAAACTGAACAAGCAAGCAGACAACAACAAAAACACAATCTACTCCACATCACATCATACAGAAAAAGCAATTTGCAACAGATCATACATTAAATGTAAAAGGAAATATTTTAAAGGTTCTGTATGAAAATAAAAGTAGCTGTTTTCACAACCGTGGGCTAGAAACACACCTTTTAGATATGGCACAAACAGTTCTAATCATAGGAAACCAACAGACCCAAGAGTGTATAAAACTGCCAGGACCTTTCCTTCAGAGTTCCCTTATCACCAACCAGCCTGCTGTTCCATGGGGAAAAATAGAGCAGTCACTTGCTTACACTATCATAGTAAGTGATTAAAGGATTGATTGTTACCTTCCTTGTTGTCTTGCTGCTTTAATGGCTATTCTGACACCTGACAGCTCAGCTCTCGCCAGTTCAGCTGACCTCCTTACACACCTGGGGCCAAAATCAAATAGCAATAATAAGTAGACATCTAGATGATTGAGACTCTTCTTAAATTAGAATTTAACATTATTATCAATAAGAAAACCTGAAATTAACAGATTATCACAGGAAAATCACTTATCTCCAAAATTAAATTTGGTAAATATTGATGTGATTCTTACTTTAGGGAATGGGGAGGGCATTGCTAAATTTGACAAGTAATAAAGGCCTTTATTTTGTAGTAAACTTTTTTCTGATGTACAATAAATATAAAAGGGTAAATAAATCAGTGAGTGTATAATATAGTATAGCCTGAACAAATATCACAAAATGGACACACCATATAACTACAAATCTAGCCAAGATATACCACATTAGCAGCACTCAAGAACAGCCAGGCTTTTCCCTCTCTCCCAAGTACCATCTCCTCTCTCTTTCCAAAGTTAAAAATTGCGAAGACGTCTAACGTTATAGGTTAGGTTTTCCTGCCTTTTAGTTTTATATAAATAAAATCATAAGGCAAATATTCTTGTATATTTTTGACTCTTTAGCTTAACATTAAGTTGGCACTCTTCTCTTTTAAACTTTTCTCTATGTTTCCTCTACATATATCATTCCAGGTATTCTTTTCATATTTATGTTATGGATCTTTAAAAAATATAACTAAAAATAAAGCTTAGTGGATCACTTTAACAGCAGATTAAACATTGCTGGGAAAAAATTATGAACAAATAGAGACAAATATTCAATTATAGAATTTTCATTTGATTCTTGTTTGTACTCCATAGTTCTCTCCAACATATTTTGCAATTCCTAGACTTATTAAATAGGTTAATTTAAAGTCTATATCTGTAACTGCATCATCCAGATTTCCTATGGACCTGTGTCTATTTCCTGTTTTTGTCTCTAATGGTCAAGACTTATCTTTTCATATACTTGATTATTATGAATTAAGTGCCAGACACTGCAAATAAAAATTATAGTTTAAGGTTCTGAGTGAATTTGTATTCTCCCAGACAGGATTTACTTTTGCTCTGGAAGGCTGCTAGCAAGGAGAACCAGCAATTCCTTGTAATCTTGATCTAATCAGGGAAATGACAGGACTCAAGTATGAGCTTCGGTCCTGCTAAGGACTTATCCCTGGCATATATCCCATATGAATCCCAGTTGAATGCCTGAGTTGTTTCTAGACTCCTCCTCCTTGGGAGGCACTGAACTTCACTTTGTACTACTCTTCCCTTTGGTTTCATGAGTCTACCAAGCACTTTTCTCATTCCTCTTAGACACCATTTTTAAAGTCAGCAACTGCATCAAAGGGAAAAAAACAGAATGAGAAAAAAGTCAAGTGGAACTTTTAGAATTCAATAATACAGTATCTGAAATTAAAAATTCACAGAAGAGACTAAATGATAGACTAGACATGGCAAAAGAAACGATCCAACAAAAAATATCCTTCAAAAATGTGTTTCTGTGCCTTTGATCTTATGTCTTTCTGTTTTCACAGTGTCTAGTGACATCCAGATGATAAATATTCCTTAACTTGGGTCCCCTGTGTGACAATGACATGGATCACAGTGCCCACTGAACTAAGATAAACATGTGGTTCAAGAGAAATATAAACATTTGATTTTCAAGTCACTGACATCAGGGAGTTGTTTTTTTACTCCAACTTATTCTATAACATTCTGACTAATAAAGATGTTTCAATGTTGGAAAAGCTATTAATGTAATTTCCTCATGTCTTATCAGATTTAAAAGGAAAATAGAATGATTGTATCAGTATATGATAAAAGTATATGGTAACTTTCATCACAAATTCATAGTAAGAAATCTTAGTAAAGCAGGAAAAGGAGGAAGTTGTTCAATATTTTAAAAGGTCTTAGTAAATCCTCTTAATACACATTTTAAATAAAATTTTCATTTTAGAAAAGTTTTAGATTTTCAGAAAAATTGAAAATGTAGTATAGAAAGTAGCACCCAGTTTCCCAGATTAATAGTACCTCACATCAGTATGGTATATTTGTTCAATTAATGACATAATATTGATATGTGGTTGTGACGGTTAATTTTATGTGTCAACCTGACTAGGCTAAGAGATGCCCAGAGAGCTGCTTATTTTTAGGCATGTCTGTAAAGGTGGCTCTGGAAGAGTTTAGCATTTGAATCAGTGAACTGAGTAAAAAATAATCACCCTCATTAGTGCAGATGGGTATTTTCCAAACTGTTGAGGGACAAAATAGAACAAAAAAATGAAGGAAGGACAAACTCACTCTCTCTCTTTGAGCTGAGACATCCATCTTTGTTTGCCCTCAGAAATGGAAATTGGTACTCCTGGTTCTCTGACTTTTGGACTCAGGCCAGTATTTGCACCATCACCTTCCCCCTACCCAATTTCTCAGGCCTTCGGTTTCAAATCGAGTTAGCTATACCACTGCTTTCTTGGTTCTCCAGATTGCAGAGTGCAGATCATGGGACTTCTCAGCTTCATAAATGCACAAGCCAGTTTCTATAGTAAGTCTATTGATTGATTCTGTTTCTCTGGAGAACTTGAATACAATTTTTATGAAGTAAAGTCCACTTTAAGTTAAAATTTACTTAATGGTTACCTAATGACTTTTTCTATTCCAGTATCCCATTCCAAATACTACGTTACGTTTAGTCATCACATTTTCTGAAGCTCCTCTTTACTGTGGTATTTTCTCAGATTTTCTTTGATTTTGATAGCCTTGACAGTTTTGAAGAATGTTGATCAGATATTTTGTAGAGTATTCTCTTATTGGAATCTGGCTTATTGGAATTTTTTCTCATAATAGACTGGGGTTTGTGTTTGAAGACCACTAACATAAAGTCATATTTTCATAACATCATATCAAGAGTACATACTACTAACATGACATCACTGGTGATGTTAATCTTGATCATCTGAATAAGGAAGTGTTTGTCAGTTAAGTTACTTTATTGCCCCATATTGCACACTTGGGAAGAAGGACACTAGACCAGTCCATACCTAAGGAGTGGACATTATGTTCCTCCTTTTTCAGGGCAGAGTGTTTACATAAATTATTGATCATTTTTCAGCAAGGGACATTTTCTCTTCTCTCCCATTTATTTACTTATTCAATTATTTGTTTACATCAATATGAAGTCATAGATATTTATTTTATACTTTGGGTTATGATCCAATACTTTGTTATTTTATTGTTCAAATTGCGTCATATTTGATCCTTGAGGTATTTTTTCAGTTGACTCCTGTATTCCCATCATTGTGGGGTTTGGGGATTTTTGAGTATTTCCTTCCTTTCTGTCATGAAAAGATAGTCCATGCTCAGCTTATATATTTCAATGTCCCAGTCCTAGTATCAGCCATTAACTTCAAAGAGTCTTGGTTCCAATTATTGTAGACTGGTATTAAAAACCAAAAATCTGGGAACTAGATGTGCTTATTCCTACTGGAGTATAATTGATTCTAGGGCATATCAGATAACAGAGTAAGGAAATACATATGTTCAATAAATATTTTAATGATGAAGTATTCTATTCGATGCATTCCCATTAAAGTCATGAACAATGCATGGTGCCCCAGCCATTATTTCATCTCAACATTGCACAAAAAATCCTAGCAAGACAAGGACCAAAAAAAATAAGTATCTAATAAAGTTGATTATAAACATATACTTAAGCTAGTAGTTCTACTCCTAAAGAAAATCCTCACCCTACGGGCAGAAGGATATACATAAGACTGTTAATAACAGCATTGCTTAGAGCACTAAAAATCGAAACAATTTATTATATTTTTAGGTATAATAAATACATTGTAGAACATCACATGTGTCTCACTTTACTGCTAATTCAAATGAATATACTAGAGCCATATATATTCAATTCATATATATATATGAAAAATAATTTGTTCACTGAAAAGAGAAAATGGCTGGATTATGAAAAATATTCCATTTATACAGTTTGAATACATGTAAAACAACAGTGTATTTTATGTATAGATATATGCATATGCAGTAAAAATGTTTAAATATAGAAAAGAATGAATAGCCTTTATGATAAGAAAAAAGGAGGAGAATTGAAATCAAAGGAGTACCTAAAGTATTCTTTTCAAGATAATTATTGACCTCCACATTGTTTAATTCAGTGACCAACTTTCAGTCGTGATCTTATTTGACATATCATCATTTACCAAAGTTAATAACATCTTCATCCTAGAAGTGTTCTATTCTTGGCTTCTAGACATCACATTCTTTGATTTTTTTTTTTTCCTTTGCCACTGGTCATACTTTGTCTCCCCTATTAATTACAATTCTTATCAACTTCTTAAATTTGGAATGCCCTGGGAATCATTTTTTGACTCTTCTAGTTTCCTTTTTTGTCAGTGATTTCTACTGGTTCACAATCTCAATTATCATCTATGTAATGATGACTCCCAAATTTGTATCGCTTGTCCAGACTTCTCCACTAAACTCTATAAAACTCTATACAACTGTGTACTTGCCATCTTTACTTGGAACACCTCAAATTTGAAATGCTCCAAACACAATGTGGATTTTTCCTCTAGAACCTGCTCCACCCACACACGTTCTTCCCCGTCATTGGACTCCAACATTCTAGTCTATCAGAAAAACAACAACAACAAAACAAAGCTTGATTCATCTTTGAAACATTTCATTTATATCCCACAACTAATATGTCAAAAAAATTGACTTTAGTTCAAAATATGCATAGAACCTGATGACAGCCCACCACCTCCCCCCAGCCCCAAGCCTTCTCTAAGGCACTATTACCACTCGCCCAGATTACTTGGTAATCTCCTATCCCTACTTCCATTCTTGTCCCCACAGAGACTCTTGGAAACACAGCAACCAAAGTGATCCTTCCAGTATGTCAGTGCTATCAAGTCATTGCTCTGCTGAAAACCCTCCAGTGGCACCTCATCACATTCAGAGTAAAGCCAGTGGCTTCCCAATGGGCCAGCATGCTCTGCACAACCCGAGTCTGTCAAAGCTCTGACCTCACCACAAGTCCTATCTTCATTTGCCACACTATCCTCCTTGCCATTTCTCAAATATGCCAGGTATACTCCTGTCTCAGGGTATTACCACCGTTATTTTCCTCTGTTTGAAACACTGTCCCTTCTCCTTTATTCTTAGCCTGATTTCTTAAAACTCAAAAAAAAAAAAAGAACCTCCCCACTCCCATTCATGTGCTCCCCAGAGTAAACATCATACATTATTTTTCCCAAGCATGCCTCATCTTCTACCGTACTGTATAATGGACTTATTTATATGTTCACCTTCTTTTTCTTCCCGTTAATAAGTACACTCCAAGATTCATGATCATTCTTAGTTCTTATTCCTACATTCAATGTACCATATAGTGTTTGGCACACACTAGGGACGCAATAAAATTTACTGGGTTAATTAATTAATCTTTAGAAAGACAATAAAATGGCCTGGAAATCTGCATTATTATGGCAGCAAAATTGCATCCTCATCAGATTTTTGGTATTGTATTTTAACTATTTATTTAAGACAAATAATAAAGAAGCCCATTGCGTTACTAATTACAGTAATCATGTACTGCTATTTCTTAAAGGAGAAACTCATTTTCAGAATAATAAAAGGATATAAGACATAATTACAAAAGAATTCTGAAGTAATAAAACACAGGGATAAAAAGAATAAATTTTTAGGAAGTATTTTTTATTTTTTACATATATACAAGTAAACTGATATGACCTTCAAAATGTTAAAAAAGAAAATAAGTAAGCTCTGAAGTTCATTTAATGAGTAACATTGCTGGCTTCTAAAAAGTCATCTTTATTATGAGAAGAGCAACTGGAAATATCTCAGCAAAGAAGTCTCAGGGGATTCTTCTACCAGACATAGCTGAAACAATCTAGTTGCACTGGGGATTGGACATGACTAGTTCAAAGTCAGTGAACTGTGGGTGGCATGCCGAGAATAGAGACTTTTTTTGAGAGAAGGTTACAAAAGTGATCCCAAACAGAGATGTACCTGTCATTGATTTCTTAAACTCTAGTAGAACAGAAATAAAACAGTACAGTTTCTCTCTGGAAGATTAAAAATAGGTATTTTCAAGCTGGCCCTTTTACCATTTCTATAATCCTTTGTGAGCAACTATAATTGTTATTGTGTTTCTCTTGTTAAAGTGTATTCAGCAGAAAAAAATTTTAATTAAGAGAATCAATGGTACAGTTATCTTTTGTTTTTCCCTCTTGTTGAGGATAAGATCTTAAAACCAAAAGACAAGATCTGGAAGTTGCTTTACTTAAACTTTCAACTTAAACAAACAAACCTCTCTGTTTCTTTTGTCCAGATCTAATAGTGATATGGTATCACACAATTTGTTAGGAGTAAATGGATCTCAGGTAGCCTGTGAAATTATAAGGGCTTAGATAAAATTAAACTACACCATCAATGAGAATTGCAATTCATTTCAATATGTTTATTCTTTACAAATGTAACCAATTTTACTTATCCACAAAGATATCCATTTTTAAAATCACAATCAAGAACAAAACATCTTGATTTACCACATCCATTGAAACACACATGACACTTTTATACATCTTTCAAGATTGACTGTAAGAAAAATTACTGGTTCTTAGAAATGTTGAAAGATAAAATTGGCATTCTTTGCTTCTGTGTAATTTGATTTTAAGTTTAACTTATGAATGGATAGATTACATAAATAAATTCTGCTTTATTGTTTATTGTTCCATCCCTGTTATCCAATAAATCTCCCACAGATAACACAATACAGGCTGTACTACCAATAATTCTGTGTTAGTTCTTCTAACGTAGATTCTGATCATCAAATGTTCATGCAGAATGAAATTTTGTCATAACTGTTGAAAGCAGATATATATACAAATAAAATTGTTTTCTTCATTTGTTACAGTCATACCTAAAAAACAGTTGGACAGATTTATATCAAATTTGTAACATATGTTTTGGATACCTTAAACTGGCATGTAATCTGTGTAGTGTGCACAAAATTATTTGGGCAGTTACCCAAGAGGAAACTCAAAGGGTGACAGTGACCACCAAGACAGTGGGAACTTTGTAGCTATAAGAGGCTTCTGTGACTGCAAATCAGGAGAGATCTGCCATTTATTAAAAGCACCATGGAAAGAGGTTTCAAATAAAACACTGTAATTTAACAGCTATAAAATTCCATGTTCCAAGGAACAAATTCTGTTTTGTGATAGAGCACTTCTCATATGGGCACATCCATACAGCAAGCCTTCACATGCTAGACTCAGAGGTTTATATAATTTTGCTTCATGGTTCACAAACAAAATGGAGAGTCTAACTAGTTTTAAATGAGATTCTAAATCAGGTTAGAAAAGCTGAAAGAGGCATAGCTGGAGTGCGTGATTTAAATATAAAATCATTTTTTAAAAAAATTTGTAGAAAAGAGGTAATCCCTAAAGGTCTTATTGCCCCAGTATAGTTTCGGAATCCAACATTTTAGTTAAGCTCTAATTTGATTTCCAGTAGTACATTATCCTTGCAGGACTATCTTATGATCCTGAGATAAACACACATATGCACAGACACACAATAAATGTCCATTTTAAGTATTCATAGATTAAAATCCAGATAATGAACAATTTCCTTAAATCTTCTGAGTTCCATAATGTGTAATTGCATCTTTGTATGTACCTTTTCTTTGAGTTGCGTAGGGCTGATAAATTATTTGTTGACCAGTAATTCATAACAATACAAATTTTATATTTTCTGTGTTGTTTTCTTTAAATATCTATATTTATCTATTCTTCCTTTCATATTTCAAAAGGGCATGTTTTAAGTGAAACTATGCAAGGATAAGAGAAAGTAAAAAACAAAAGTTCACTTCAGGTCCTAAGAATAAGAATTAATATTTAGACCCCCTTCTCCAAACTGCTACTTAAGTCAAACAAGGAAAGTGTTGCAACAAATGTATCTTGTAGCTCAAAAACAAAAGAAAAAAATTATGTTTTGAATGAATTAAAATGGATTCTAAGCAAACCAGGATATTTCATTCCTAGTGTATTAGTTTTCTAGGGCTACCCAAAAAATGTACCACACGATGGGTTGTTTAAACAACAGAAATTAATTTCCTCACTATTCTGGAGGCTAGGCCCAAGATCAAAGTTTTGGCAAGGTTGGTTTCTTCTGGTTTCCTCCTAAGCCTCTCAGTTTGTAGATGGTTTCTTCACCTGGTCTTCTCTCTGTAGCCATCTGTATCTAAATATCCTCTTCTTATAAAGACAAGTCATATTGAATTAGGGCCCACCATAATGACCTTGTTTTAACTTAATTGCGTCTTTAAAAATCCTATCTTCAAATTATGGTTACATTCTGAGGTACAGGGAGTTAGGACTTTAACATATGAATTCGGGAGGCACACAATTCAGCCCATAACACCTGGGTCAAGTCACTTTGCCCTGAATTATGTTCTGATTCTAAATATGTTTTGAGAGTTAAGTCTGAGGTTTATATTGAAATGCAAATCTCCAATCAGATAAACAATTGTAACTCCCATGCACAATTAGAACATTGGGAGGGATAAATAAATTGAGTAGTCATGAAAAAATAAATGCCATAAGTATATTTAATGCCCCAGAATGAGAAATACACATGCAACTTGATGTTGAGAGTGATCAGAAAGACTAGATTATAAATTTGGATAGATAAGAATTTATTGATGTGGGACCATTCACCCAAAACTCTAGGTATAAGACCCCGACAAGGGTCCCATGGATGGTTCAAACCTACAACTACAATGACTGCTAAAACCTTGAAAAAAACAATGGGCACACTGACCAAAGTTGAAATGCCAAAGTTCCCATGGAAGAAGGTGAAGAGAGGCATGCAAAGTTTCAGTGATATGGGCATGATATCCACATCCAGAACACTCATCAAATGATTGTTTCATGAGAAAGCCAAGGCATACCATTTACCAAGTCCACGAGAAAAACACTGTTATGTGATTATCACTCAGTTGTGGATTCTCCGTAGCCAGGCTTGAGAGTAAGATAAAACTCTGTTAAAGAACTTGACCTTCTTATGGCTACGGGGATAGTAGAATCCAAAAACAAGAGGTAGCAACATTTAACCTCCGAAAGCCAGGGGTAACAATTATTGCAATGGCCACCAAGACTGGAATGACATTCAAGGTGGCCTGATATGTAAAGATTTGTAGAGACAGTTAGTAGAATACAAGTGGAAGTGCAAAAAAAATGGACATAAAACAATGTTAACCCTCAGATTGTGACAGCAGAATAAATAAAAGATAAATGCCTGGGAGACAGAGACCAGTCATTCCAATGAAAACCATGATCCCATGTAGAATTTTCAAATTTGAGGCAGTTTTCAGGTCCAGGAACTAATGCATACATTGGTGACCATATATCCAGAGACAAGGGCCCTGAAAAATCATGTCAAGTATAAATGGTAATGACTCCCCTGTACTTACAAGGGACCTTTGGTCAAAAGAAGAATGTCCAGATATTTCAAAGACCTTTGAACACAGGATATGAGTTGAATAGTTGCCAAGAGCTCTAAAGCATCATCATGAACCATAAACACCAGCCCTGCACACCCTCTCCCCCAACTGGAAAGCCACCTGTAGAATCCAGTTAGAATCTAGAAGATCACTATAGGGTACTGCTAGTTCATTCAAGAATTAGGTCAGGGCTTCCCTGGTGGCGCAGTGGTTGAGAATCTGCCTGCCAATGCAGGGGACACGGGTTCGAGCCCTGGTCTGAGAAGATCCCACATGCCGCGGAGCAACTAGGCCCGTGAGCCACAGTTGCTGAGCCTGCGCGTCTGGAGCCTGTGCTCCGCAACAAGAGAGGCCGCGATAATGAGAGGCCCGCGCACCGTGATGAAGAGTGGCCCCCGCTTGCCGCAACTAGAGAAAGCCCTCGCACAGAAACGAAGATCCAACACAGCCAATCAATCAATCAATCAATCAATCAATAAACCCAAAAAGAAAAAAAAGAATTAGGCCAAATTTTAGCTATAGTGTCAGATGGTCAGATATGGTATCTTTGCTCAAGTAGATTTGTAAGGTACTTCAGGTACACGGTTTGTGACAACTAACTTGACAAAAAACATTCTTTTCTATATCATCAGAAAAGAGAAAAATTTTGCAAAAAAAAAATTGTATTCACATGGAATAGAGAACAATATACATTTACATTTTTTCCCCAGAAAAGTGGTAACTTTCATACCCTTCATCATAAAATAGTTCAAATATATCTGCAGCCATCTCACAGAATAGCATACCACACGGATCAATTACATTGATACATTATGTCGAATGGACTGAATGAGCGTGAGATGGATTGCATTCAGGACACCTTACTAAGAAACATGCGTTCTAATGCATAAAAGATAAACCATGTGAAAATTCAGAGATCTACCACATGTATAAAATATTTTTAATTGTGGCAGTCAGGTACAAACCAAGACATGGCCCCAAAGCCAAAGACAACTTACTGCATCTTGGATCTCTTATCATGAAAAACAAAACACAACTCCTGCCAGCTTTCAGTGGGACCCAGAGTAGGAAAAGGTTCTGAGGTTAAGACTGTGACGTAAGTGTTGTAGGTCATAGTATTGTTGGTCAATTAAAGTTCAAAATCAAACAAACAAACTCATAGTAAAAGAGATCAGATTTGTGGTTACCAGAGTTGGGGTGTGGGGCAGGGAGAATTGGATAAAGGCAGTCATAAGGCACAAACTCCAGTTATAAGATAAAGAAGTACTAGAGATGTAATGTACAACATGATCAATATGATTAACACTGCTCTATGTTATATATGAAAGTTGAGTTCTCATTACAAGAAAAAATATTTTTTCTATTTTTTAAATTTTGTGATGATATGAGATGATGGATGTTCACTGAACTTATTTTGATAATCATTTCATGATGTATACAAGTCAAACCATTACGCTGTACACCTTGAACATATACAGTGCTTTATGTCAATTATTTCTCAATAAAACTGGAAGAAAAATAATTGTGGTACAGGTAGTCCTGCCACTTTTGCCATTAAATATAATAACCTTAGTACATCCTAGTGTTGGCGTTATATGTGGTTCAAAAAGATGCTGTGTAGAATTTGTGTCAAGACCAAGTGAGAGAATCACAATGAATACCTCTGAATTTCTGGAGCAAGACTGTGCCATCTGCATTAGATAACTACAATCCTCTTAAAAAACAATTTTTATTATTATATTATCAGATCCTAGTAGAGACAGAACACTTAGACACCAAGTGACCATGGAACTGGAATTGCTCATAATAATTATTATAATCTGATAGATGCCCTATGGTAAGTGGAATAATGCCCATTTCCTAATGCCAGAACCTATAAATATGTTACCTTACACAGAAAAAGGGATCTCATATATACAGTTAAGATAATGGAACTTGAGATGTGGAGTCATCCTGGATTATCCAAGTAGGCCCAGTCTAATCACCTGAGTCCTTAAAAGTGGAGAATCTTTCCAGGTTGTGGCCAGAAAGTTATGTGATGATGGAAGAATAATAGTCAATGAGATGCATCATTGTTACCAACCCCTCGGGAGAAGGTTCCTAAAAAGAGTCCTTCTGCCTGGTTTTGCTTGTGCCAATGGAAGAAGATCAAGTTTGGTTCAAAAACAAAGGAAAGCTTTATTCTTTGATCAAGGAATGGAGAGGTTTGAGCTTCCAGAGCTCCTCATCAGTGAGGGGAGAGGGTGGAGTTCTCACAGGGCATGTGCGGCCCCCGCTCCAGATCTCAGGGCCGGGCGCAGGTCTCTGCACACGGCCCGCCACTGCCATCTCGAATTGAGTGTGTGCAAGTGCTTCTGCACACGGCCCTCCACGCTGAGGTGTCGCCACAGCCATTCTGCACTGGGAACTCTGGTCTGATGTGCCGGGAGCAAGGTCTCAGCACGTGGCACCCTATGAGCAAGTGAAACCAGGCTAAGCACAAAGGAAGAGAAAAACAAAAAAAAAGGTTAGACTTTATTCTATTACCCAGGTTCTATTTTTATTCCCCAGGGAACTGTGAATGGGCTTTGCCAGTGACACCTTTGCTGCATGAAGATGGAGAAAGACGGTCAAGAGCCAAGGAATGCAGGCACCCTCTAGGAGGTGGAAGAGGTGAAAAAAGAGATTGTCTTCTAGAGACTCCAGACAGGAATGCAGATTGGCTGAGCCCTTGATTTTAGCTCAGTGAGACCCTTATCAGACTTCTGACCTACCAAACTATAAGATAATAGATTAGTGTTGTTTTATGCCACTAAGTTTGTAGTAATTTGTTAGGACAGCAGTAAAAAATGAATACAGATTTTGGTGCTAGGAGTGGAGTGTTACCATAACGAATGCCTAAAATGTGGAAGTGATCTTGGAATTGTGGGGGGTAAGCAGGGGCTGGAAGAATTTTTAGCAGTGTGACTAAAAAATCCTAGATTTCCTTGAATATAGTGTTAGTAGAAATATGGATGCCAACCACTCTGCTAACAAAGACTCAGATGGAAAGAAGGAACATGGTTGAAGAAACATAAATCTCCCTGGAGAATTCCTAGATTGTTGTGAACAACAAAAAGTTATCAATTTACACATCTGAGATTTGCAAAAAAAGAAAGCTGGATAATTCTAACTTTGGGCAGGAATACTGGAATCCAGCTACTCTCACTGATGAGAGTAGAACCTATTTAGCGCTTCTGGGAAAGCACTAAAGCAATACAGCCACGCTTGATCAAAATAAGCATAAAGATAAAGTAATAAAGTAAGCATAGATACAGATATGCCATTGCTGAGACTTTTTAAATTTTTCTATATTATTTATACAAGTTTATATATGCACATATATATATGTAAGCCTGGGAAATTCTCACATGAAAATAAGTAAGGAAAAAGTGATGAAAGACCATTGTAGAATGCTATTAATTAAAGATCTGTACACATGGTAATATGGGTTTAATCTTAAAAACATATTGCTAGGTGAAAAAGAAATAAGTCTGGAGCAAAATTATATAAAGGTGAATTCAATTTATTTACACGCAAAATAATAACACAAGTTTTATACATAGAAATGAAAAATATAGCCATGTTTTCCCATGAGGGTAAGAGAATCAGAGGAAAAAAGTAGAGATAAAATTCAATCAATGAATAAAAAGAAGTTACTCAAGTACCAATGACATCAGCATTACACAAACAGAGGAGTATCATTAACTCAACCCTTTGCACATACAACGCAAGTTAGTGTATAAATAATAAATGTGAAACTAAAATTTAAAACATTTTATCATGTATATACATTTCATATTGAGTTAAATTATAGAATAAAAATAAAAATAAATTAATGATTTACGATATAAAGACATAGGAAACATATTCAAAAATAAATATATATGAAAGTCTAATTTGCATAACACTAGGTTTATTAATTTATACCACTCAGCTGCATTAAATATCATAAGCATATCTCTTCATTAATACTGCTATCTCACTTATTAAAAAGATAATTTTATTTAAAATTGTATTGCCTCAAAGGTTTTTAAGGATTAAGTGAATTAATATATGTACATCACTTAGAAATGGATCTGGCATATGAAAACACCACAAAAGTGCTAGCTATCATCATTATTATTATTTCCCTAAAGTAAAGCAAAGTGAACTTTAAAAAGCAAAGTCTAAAATGGATATTTTTAAAAAGCAAACTATTTATGTATTATTTTTATTGCAAAAGAACTGTTCATGTTTTAAGCTCCAAGAGTATACCTAGTATTTGATTTAATCCATTTTTCTTTTTCTAAAAACAGCTTTTTGCTTTGTAAGAACTACTCCTTGGATTGGATATGTAGCATCTTTCTATGAAGCAATTTTTAATGTACATTCTAACCATCAGCATTAAACTGAGAGTGATTATCTCTCAAAACCGGGCATGACATCCATACCCAAAATTTAACAATAAACTCCAGCTCCTTTGCTCCTACCCTGAAGTGTGGCTTTCCGTGTGAGTAATGTAACCATCTAATTTGTCATTCAAACTGGGATGCTTTTGAGAATTGATAACTATACCAAGAAAAATTCCAGTACTGTCCCAGTTAAAATGGGTCATCAAATATAGATGTAGAGACAGTACAATCTCTCTTGAGAATGACCCTAAATTTATATTAGTATCACGTTCCTGTAAACTGTGTTCAAAGAAACTTGAGCATAAATCCACTTTGAATCCTTGTTTTTCTCCCCAATTTTAATGCCACCACATTAGCAGGGACTATCATCTTCTCATGCCTAGATCACTATCACAGCCTCCTAACTGAGCTACCTGCTCTCTCCCTTCTCTTCCTCCTCTAGTGCATCATCCACGTAGCAGCAAAAGTCACCCAAGTCACAGGATCCCATTTCTGACCTCCAAAAACACCTCAATGACTTCTCACTGGCCTGTGATCCAAAACTAATCATGCACTACAAAGCCCCTCCTAGCCTGAAGCCTGACTATCACTCAAACATGCCTCTCATTCAGAAAGCTTTATTCACATCTTTCTTCTTGAAATTCCTGCAACTCACTAGGTTCTTACCAATCTCAAAATTTATGACACAGAAGGAGAAACAGAAATATATAATAATATGAGAGTTTAACATGCCTGTCCTACTCTGGTAGATCAAGGAGGCAATAAACTTGTCAGACACTAAAACACAGACAACCTTAACGCGAACAAACAAGCAAATAGTATATACACACAAATGTAAATTTGCCACATGTAATAAAGTTAAAAATTAATAACAATATTCAAAAAAGGGCGCTTCCAGAAGGAAACGAAAATCAAACAACCACAGAATTCTATTTAAAAATCTACTGAATCAAAGGTGAGATATAATTTAATATTGAAATTTTTTTATAAATTCAGGATAATCTCTTAATGTACTATACTCTATAGGATATAACCAAAGCAGTGCTCAGCGAAAAATTCATAGTATTAAACACCTTTATCAATAAAAACAACAAATGAAGTAGACACTTGCATCCAAAAAGATAAAACAAAATAATCTAAAATAAATAAAGCAAGAAATTATTAGAGATAAAATCTCAATTTATTTTTAGAAAACAAAAACGGAAAATAAATTGTGCTTTGATAAATTAGAAAGAAACACACCATTAAATAACCTAGTTTTTTTAAAAGGAGAAAGCACAAATTCAAAAAAGAAATGAAAAGGGCAATTAAAAAAAAATCATTTTGTGCACACACATTTGATAACCTAAATCTAATTGGTAATTTTAGAAGAAAATAAAGTGTATAAATGTGGCATGTTAAAATCAACCTGAGGCATTTTTTAGCATAGCTGTAAGAGGTCTAATTGCCCTTAGTTGAGTTAGAAAATTTAGACAACTAATTTCCATAGAATAAGAAAACAGAGATTAGTCAAAAAGCCTCCTCACAAAAAATTTCCATTTCCCCTAATGGGTTCACAAAGGGCTTTTCAAAGCCTTTAAGGAACAAATAATCCTAACGTTATTTTGAACAATTACCACGAATAGAAAAATCAGGAAAACTTCTGAATATTTTTTAAAAAGAAGATCCCAAGACCTGAAAAAGATGACATAGTGTATTAAAATTACAGACCAATTTCACTTATGAATAGCAATAAAAATTTTACAACAGAATCATTCAATGGAATTCATATACATTTTTACATTGTATTGTAGCAAAAGCCTCCTCAGGGGAATTGGATGTGAGAAAAGTAGCATATCAGAAATAAGCTGAAAGACAGTTTTCAGCACTGGAATGAAAGGGGTAATGATTATACACCCTCTCTCACAGTTATGCTAGGGACAGGGGAAGGAAAAGTAAGCTTGGCGAAACACAAAGTATTAAAATTTCACATGGGGAAATAAATGACAAAACCACATATATGCCACCTCTCCCCTCCTGCAAGGTTGAAGCTGCCCATCTCACGGTGGACCGTCAGTGACTGAACCTGAGTCTGTTACTGTGCCTGTATCAGATATTGATATCAGATCAATATCCACTTGCTTCTGCAAGCACCATCAGAAGGGCAACAAATGGTAGATTTGTGCTAAATTTCCAACGTTGTGCCTGCAAATCTCATGTACTTCTAATCTCTGCCTGGTCCCTGATTCTCACTACGTGTAGAGAATATCTGCAGTGACGGTGCCAGAAATAGGAAGTTTGTAGAAGCAGCAGCTTTGTGATTTTCCTGAGGAGTGGCTGAATTCCCTCAGAAGTACAAGCATTCTTGGGTGATAACTGCACCATCAGCCAGGAAGAATCACCGCCACTAGACTTGGACAACAATATAGAAACACCAATGGTAAACGATAGAAATCCTTTCCTTCGAGCCATAAAAAGGATGTTCAGAATTGCTATGATTCTCCTAAAGATACCTTAGGTTTCTAACCTTGGAAAATGAAGACGCATTTTTTTTTGTAGTTCCCACATTGAAAACAAAATATTTCATTCATGTGACTTGTTCAATACACATTTGTGGTATGAGTTACAATAACAAATTCAAAATCTTCAGTAGTTGTAACTAGGAAATAGACCTTATTTGCTACCGCTTCCAAATCACCATGATGTTAAATAAAAGGTGACAATATTCTTCAGAATATATCTGTGTTTGTAATACTACCATTTTAAATTCTACACATTTTGAAAAAACAAAGAAAATGATAGACTCAATCATTCTGTGATCATTAATATGGCCAAATGTGTTTTCAACAAGCACAGGTTTCAACATGTCTCTAATTATAAGTTTAGACACATGAATGGTGATTAGCCAAAACTCATTGATAAGCTATAAATCTATACATATATATGCATATGCATGTCAAATTCCATGATAAAATAGAGATTATAGTTAAAATTGTTACATTAGAACAAATACAAAATAACTACAAGAAATATTTTATACACACAAACACACACATATACTTGGAAAAATTAAATTTCCTCCACAATAAAAAAAAATTGTGTTATTTACTGATAGATTTCTCCATTTAAAAAAATCATTGAAAATGTTGCTTTCACCTCCAGGACAGGATCTTAAGATCGTAAAACTTAATAATTTCTCATGTCAATAAGAAAAGTGAGAGAAACATAAAAAGAAAAGAGAAATGAGGGAATCTCTGCATAGGCCACATCTTCCCATTTGTCTAAGAAGAAAGTTGATGAATCTTATAATTAGATGTTGTTTATTCCCTATAACTGGGTGTTAAAGTCTCAATTTATTTTTTAGTCATACACAAAGCTGGAAGAACAGGAAAGTTTAACATAAAACATAATATAAAACAGTAATATAAAACAACTAATATACCTCAAAATATTCAAATCCCATACCTACCAAGTTCTTTTCCTTATAAGTTATTCTTCTAGAAAGAAACTGAGTGACGTAGCAAGTCCTTAAGGACGTATGTGTCTAAAAACCATTAAGAGGTTTCTGTTTCTAGGTATGATGAAGTAACAGGGAGCAGATTTACCCTACAGATTTAAACAAACAGAAAACTAGACAAATTTATAAAACAAAAAATTACAGATAGTAGTGACAGGCAGTGCAGGACTATATTCTCTGAGAAGTGAGCAGTGGTCATCAGGCAAGGTATGCCTACGCTTAAGGCTTTGAGGCAGCCTGCATGATACTAGGCAGGAAGTGGAAACTCAAACAGAGCTTTGTGGTCTCCCTGGATTAAGGAGACATCTGAGATTGTGGAGGATGAGGCAGTTAACTACAGAAGAGGGCAGAGAACACTCTACAGAAAGCTCCAGAAAACTGCAGAGGATACCCTTAGATTTTTAGGGAAGGCCTTTCTGAAGAAGTGACACTGGGGAAAAAATCAAAATCAAACCAAAATGATGAGAATACAGCTGCATTCATGAGATCAGGGAAAGAACATTCAAAGTTTAGGGATTAACAAGGGTAAAAACCTAACACAGGAATAACCTTGGAGTGTTTGAAGTTAAAAAAAGAAAAGTAGCATAGGCAGTACAGGATGAAAAGAGCTAGATCAAACAAACATGGAACAGGTGTTGTAGGACGTTCTAGGACTTCATTTAAATTTTCAATTTTGTTATTATCATCTTGATAAACCATTGAAGGAGCTTGACATTATCTAATTTGAACCTGAGAATAGCCACATTGACTGCTTAATACTGGATGCATGGTAGTGGCACCAGAATTTAAAAATTGTAAGATCAGCTAGAATATGAAGCAGTCTTAGTGAGGTCTGGTGATGATTATGATGGTGGTTGTAGAGAATTTGATGAAAAGGGGAATTAATTTGATATTAATCTTCAGAATATATTTGATATTCATTTTAAGAATATATTTTGACAGTAAAGTTGAATATTTATCAATGGATTAGATATGGTGTATGAAGGAAAGGGAGGAATTAAAATATAATTCTTAGGTTTTTGACTGATACAAGTGAGTAGATTTGGCAACATATATTAAGATGAGAAAGGCTTTTGGGAAGCTAGGATTTGTCCCATTTAAGATGGCCAATTGCAGATGCAAAGATAGATGTAGGCTGTGGAAGGTGTCGAACTCAGGAGTAAGAATCTGGAAGATAACATTATTAAACACATAGAAAAGAATGAGATCACATAGGAAGAGAGCGCAGAGTGAAAACAGAAGAGTGCCAAGGTAAAATCCCTGGGATACTCTACTCTGATCTTTAAAAAAGTGGAAGTCTGTAAATAAGATTAGGAAGGAGTGTACCGTGAGATCAGGGGGAATTCTAGAAACTGTCATTTCCCTGAAGCAAAGAATAGAAAGCATTAACAAGAAAGAAGGTCTAGTGCATCATAACTAAAGTTACTAGGAGGTGAGGTAAAAGGAAAACAGAAAATTAATCACCAGTTTGGTGACTTTAATAAGAACAATACACTGGAGTGGTAGAGACAAATACTCAAATAGAATAAGGTGGTACAAGAAAGGGGCCAACAAATGGATACAAATGAATGAGTTTAGAACACTACAGGGTGCCCAGAAAGATAGAAAGCTTGGAATAAACTTATGTTTAAAGATTACATATTCCAATAATCTGCTCAATATGTTTTAACCTTCAGATCTTTTTCAATCATGCTATGTCTAAACCTAAAACCCAAAGTCCAGTTGTTTATTTGAAAAGAGTACAAAAGATATACTATTTTTTTCTGGTATTTAGAGACTTTGGGGGCACTCTGTAGTATATTTATGTGGATACTCTGTATTTCGAGGAATTTCTCTGTAAAGTAGCCCAGAAAAAAATGGGACAGTGGGTGGGGTGTGGGAATCAAAAGACTTTTTTTATTTTTATTGTCACCATTTGTGTATTTTCTTCCTCCCATGGATGAAATTAATGTATATTTACAGACCCACAGCATTCATCCTTTAAAGAGAAAGAAAATAATATAGAGAAAAAAGATATCATTGCTAGAGAAAGGTCATTGAGAAGGCAAGAGAGGAAGGGATGAAGGGTAGGTACTATTGATTGGGGACAGGTTAGCTCTTAGTAAATAAAGGGATATATCTTCCATTTTAACATTAATAGAGAATTTTTGGTAAAGGAAAAACAGCTAAGTGAGCTGAGAATGGATATGATGAACAGAGTGGAATGTTTGAAAATGGGTTTTTTTGTGTGTGATGACAAGGTCTAGTGATGATTGAGGTAGAAATAAAACAAAATGAAAACAACAACAACAAAAGAGAGAAAAAATTGTTAGAGCTAAAGAGTGAAGAAACTGAGAAATCAGAGTGTTGTGTGTAACATTTATCTGCATTATGAAAGAGTCAACAATTAGAATACCGAGGAAGAAGACAATGAATCAGTCAAGTGACGGAAAAATGAGAAGGAATGGCCTGAGTGTCAGTAGTAACAGCAGGAAAGTGGAAAGATAAGTGGAAAGATCTGATTGCATATGTTTCGCAGAGCTTGAGCTTTGGAACGAGGTAGAAGGGAAAGTCTGACCAGCATTAGTGGACAAGGAGTAGATCTTCACTAACTAAGACCTCATACACGTAGAGAGTGGTAGGAAAAACAGACTGCTCTTGAGAGATTTTGGGGGGAATCAGTGTTAATAGGAGACAGTCATGTTTCATTGAGAGCAAGAATAAACGGATAAAAGATTGTACTGAACAGTGCATAAATGCTGGCAATTTGGGGCTGATATACTTTACTTGACAAATCTTCTCAAATTTATTAAATATATTATATTCCATTGACATAAAATAGCCTCACTATTTATTAAATAAAGAAACAAATAAACTGACGTTTTTCTGATTTACTTAGTCAGTTGAGGTAAAAATAATTTCCAAAAAAGTGCTAGCATAAAACAAGCTGGTAATTAGTGCAATTATCATATAACCTTAGCAGTATGAAATGTGTTCTGTACATGTGATATATGGAAGTAGAATCCACACAACACAGCCATAATGCTGTAACAGTACAGGACATTATGTAAGAAAATTTACTTATTCAGTGTTGAAAATTGGTGACTGAGCTCATTTCCAAGCCAACACAACATTCCACTCTTGCCCTCAGGAGCCCACTATCTGCTATCCACCATCTTCATCTCTTTGCTCTAAATGGAAGTCGTTTTCACTCACCCTCTCCACTTCTCTTCCCATCATCTAGTAAGCCCTCTCCCGTCAGGCTTTCAAACCCTCAACTCCACCAAAATGGGTTTTACCAAGGTCACTGTAGACATCCCTGTTGCCAAATCCTTTTTTCAATTCTCTTCCATAACCAGCTTGAGCTCTTACTGAGATCAATTGACACAGATGACGACTCTAATCTTCCTGAAACAATTTCTTCCTTTGACTTCCAATACATCATTATCTTTTACTTCAAGTTCTATATCTGTTGCTCTTACACCTTAATATCCTTTACAACTTCCTCCTTATCTCCATGAACTCAAATATAGAACTTCTTTTCACTATCTACTTTCACTCTTCAAGTGATCTAATCTAGTGTCTCACTTTACATAGCCTAATCTTCATTCCTATATCTAATAACTTTGCAATATCTCCATATATATATATATATATATATAAATAAAATAAGCAGCTCCAATTTTATATTTTCAAAAAAAGAGCATTTGATGCCTCAAAAATTAAATAATTTTTGTCCTTTCCATTGTCTTCCTCATCTTAGCAATTGGCAATTCATTTTTTTCCAATTTCTCAGGCCAAGGAATATTTCTTGCACACTTCATATGCAATCTATCAACAACTTTTTATTGGCTATATCTACAAATTATATACACAATCTTACCATATCATCCACCCTTATCCAGGTTCTAGCCATCGTTATTTCTCATTAGATTATTGCAAAAGATTTTTTATTTTTCCCTCAATTTCTACCTTTGCTCTAGTAAAATCTATTCTTCATTCATCAGTAATAATGATCCTTTAAAAATTAAAATGATATCATGCCACTCATATGTTCACATACACTTGGCAGGAAGAGGGGGATTTCCCCCTCTAGTCTTCTTGAGTCTTTGTGGCTGAACTAATAATAAAATTGACCCAAGGCAGATTAACAGGAGAAAAAGAAACAAATTTTAATTCTTCCTCATGGAGGTCTCATAGATATGGGACCTAAAAAATGGACAAAGCAGGCAGCTTTTATATTTTTTACACACATAAAACAAACAAACAAAACAAACAAAAAAAAGAACAATAAATTTGTGAGGAATTGACAGGACAAAAAAAAAAAAACAACTTAGGTTTTGGGTGGTCAATTAATGAAGAATCTAAACAGTGTTTGGGCTTGAGGTAGTAAATTAAAGAAATAACAAGGTTTGTTTATATTGGCTTCTCAGCCCAAATTCCCTATCTCTGACGATAAGGGTGTCTTTCCACTTCCAGATGCAAGGAGTGTACCTTTCACATGAGAGATTTATTTTCTGCTTTCAAGGAGACAGAAAGGAGGGTGAGAGTATTCCTCTTTTATTGGTCACTTCTTAGGTAACTTTAACTCAACGTAATTAATATGCCATTGGGGCACATTTGGGGGCAGCCAACTCACTCAATGTAAGCCAAATTCCCTACCTTGGTGAATGTGGTCTCTGCTAACTTTCTGGCTTCATCTCTTTTTATTCACACCATCCTGGCTGACTGGCCAAATTATTTCATAAGCATTCTAAGTATGTTCCTGTCACTTTTGTACCACCTGGTACTTTTGTACCAGCTCCTTCTCTTGCTTGAGAAGCTCTTTTCCTAATATAGTTGTGTCTTGCTTCTTCACATCTTTCAGATCTCTGCTCAAGTGTATCCTTTTCTTAGATTCGTCCCTAATCATCCTTTATAAACAGTATCCTCAAGCATTTGCTGCCCCCTTTTAATACTTTACTTTTAACACAGCATTTATTACCACCTAGAATATACTTATTTGTTTATTTTCTTCTTCCTTTATAAGAAAATTTCTGTAAAGGAGATCTTTTCTGTTTTTGTTTTTGTTTTTAATGTTCCATTGCTGGCTCATAGTCAGCACCTGTCAATATATATTGAATGAATAAATGAAAGGATAAATATAGAACTTTATAAAATTTTTAACTTGTTAATGGACACTGGCTCTCCAAGGGATAAAAAGTTGTATATATTTCCACCCAAGAATAAATCACTGGACTAAGGTTTTGAAGGACATTATTTGGGAAAACCTTATAGCTATCAGATGGCAAGTGCACCTGGTAAGCAACATTCTTGACCTGTTTATTTTATTGTGGTTAAGAACACTTAACATGAGATCTATCCTTTTAACAATTTTTTTGTGCAATGTATTACATTGATAATAGCTATAATGCTGTACAGCAGATCTCCAGAGTTTATCCATATTACTTAATTGAAACTTTACGCCTATTAATTAATAACTCCCCTCTTCCCCCTCTCCTCATTCCCTGGTAATCACCATTCCAATATTTGATTTTATGAATTTGACCATTTTAGAAATGTTCATCAGCAGATGAATGGATAAAGAAAATGTGGTATATGTTTATACAGTCTTCCCTTCATATCTGGGGGAAATTTGTTCTAGGACCCCTGCAGGTACCAAACACTGAAGATGCTCAGGTCACTTATATAAAAGGGTGTAGTACAGTAGGCCCTCTGTATCCTCAGGTTAGCATCCACGGATTCAAAGCACCAATTATAGAATGGAATACCATTCAGCCTTAAAAAATGGTAAGCAACTTTCTTAATTGATTGCTTACTTGGCCATCTTTCTCTGAATATGGCATGTATGCATCATCATCATCACCATCTTCATCAGTTTGGGGAAATTTTGTTCAATATGTTGGTAAACACAAAAGTGAATGCAGTACTTGATCCATATCACCTAAACTGAGTGATACCATAAGAGCTCTTCTATTTTCATTAAGGCAAATACATTACATATCTACTTTGTTACTATAATTGTATTGTACAGACTGCACAACTGTGAAATTCAGGATCAGAATTTATAATATACATTCATCAAAGTTCCTATTGCATCTCATGTTGTCTCACATCAAGATAAGCAAGCTGAAGTACTACATTTTATTTCCATTCAGTTAATGCTCTCATTATATAGTTACCCCCAGGATGACACATCTCAATTATAGAAGGCTTTATATGACTAAGGTCTTCCATTAATGTAACCTCATAAATTTATAAAAAGCCAAAATGAGAGCTCTTGTTTTTCCAGTGTGTTTATCAAACAATGAATTCATATTATTGGCTCTGAGAAAGCTTTCTTTAAAGTAATTAAAAGCAGTACTTATGTCACCCAAGGGTAATTGCTGCTTATTTATTTATTGTTTTACAATTTACCTTCATTAGTTCAGAGTGACAGTGCCAATTGTAGAACAAGCATGAGGTTATTGGGATGTTATGACCATTTGAACTCAAATAGTGGAGGGAAAATCTCAACAAAAAGTACACCTATGTGAATTGGATTCAGCAAGTGATCTACATCAAACAGGAAAGAAAAACACACAAATGAATTTCAACAAACACGTTTTCCTGTATCTTTAAATGAAAAAACAGAAGAAAACACTGATGTTGACATCAATCCACAGGTATGTGCACCATTATATTTAAGTAACCAGTCTGAATCAATGAGGTAGAGATGTTTTATTGAAGTAACTCATGCCTTTTATTCAGAGTCATCTGATATTACCTGTATGTCTAGCTGAAAAAGAAACCTAATCAAACATCGTCTATGAGTGTGTACCTGTATCTCTATGTGTCTGTATTGTCTTTTTGGAAACTGGTGCCTTGATCTCAAATTTAAGCTACTGCAATTGATTCAACTTGAAGTTGGTTAAATTCAATCAATTTCTTCAATTATCTTCAGTAACTTAGAGATATATTTGGATATATACTTTTGTTGCAAGTCCAGATATTTTTCTAAAAGTCTACATATATACATAGATCTGAATACAAAAAATACATAAAAAGTATTGACTATTGTTGTTATATTCTATCTAAATGCTAAGTGATCATAACCATTAATTCATTCCTTAAATAAACATGAACTAAGCTTTTATTAAATTCCAGGTAATTCGATTTTGGATATTCAATAAGACTTATGAAAATACAATCTCTAGGTAAATTTTAGTGTTATATTAATAAAGTAAAAATAATAATAGTAAGTATTATTATTATTGTTATTAGCTATGCTGATAATTATTGCAAACTTGGTACCATGGTAAACTCATCACATGAATTAATCTCATCACATAATCTATGACACAAGCTGTGAACCACATTTTGTAGATTATGAAACTGAACACCAGAGAAGTAAAGTAACTCGTCCAGGTCACATGGCTAGTAGTTGTCAGAGCTGAGAATTGAAACCACACAGTCTGACTCTAGATCCAAATATCTTACCTATTGTATCTTGCTGTGCTTCTAACAAGAATAGATAATATACACCTCTAAAAATGTGTCACAAATACCATGATTACTATGTAAAAGGGCCAGTGTTAGAAAAGTGGGCAAAACAAGGTGAGAAGTCAAATCTACCTTCTTGACTTGAATAAAGCAAGTCAAGAGACAATTTATACAGCATAGAACCCAGAGGCTTGATCTTCAGAGATGAGTAAGTGTCCATGAGATAGATAAGCTCATGGGGTAAGAACAACTTGAACAAAAGATTCACGTATAAAATAACCTGGCATCCTGAAGAAATTGCAGACAGTTCTGTAGAGCAGAAGGTACGATGCAATGGAGGTAGAGAAGGGAAAGAGAGAAGCTTGAGAAGGAAGAAAAGGCAAAACAAACTGTTTTGTATTCTCATGCTTCCAGACTTTTGTCATACATATACTAGATAATTTTAGGAGGTATCCAGAGCAATATTTTAAAATGCATGTTTATTTTAATATAACTTAAGAAAAAATTAATATAAACTGTTATTGAAGTTTGTAATATAGGTTGTGAAGCTGAAATATATATTTAAATTTAACATGATGAGTTGATTTAAAGAAAACTATCAAGTGCACCATAATGCACTGCCATGACAAAACATAAAGTTTGAAAGATGGTTTGTAAACTACATCTGTGTGTGAAATAAGGAGTTCGATCTTTATCCTATGAATAGTTAAGCATAGATTAAAAACACTTTCATGTTAAAATTTTCATCTTGAAACTATTCACTCCGCAGGACCTGCATAAGTCCAAGTTGAATTTAGTTACTGATGGAGCATTGAGAGTTACGTAAGGGATACAGATCAGGGTGCATGAAGCGATTCTGGCTTGGGTAATGGGGGCTACTAGTACCAGCTGTTGAACTGCAGAACATGGGATGATAGTTGTTTTGTTTTTTTTACATTTGGTGGGTGCAGGTTGAATTTCAGATTCAAACATATTCGGATTGAATGCCCAAGTGCAGATATTGATGGGCTGGAAATCGAGAGAGTCACTAAGCACTTTGATAGGGAAAATGACATTGCCACTGGAACAGTTGCACGCATAAGCAAAGCACATGTCAAAATAGTATAACTATATTTCTTATTGTGAGATATCTTGTGATCAGACACTGGTTCAAGACACTTGGATTTAAATATCTAGGACACACACTAAAAATAGACTCTTGCTTTCTATGTTGAACTTATTCAATCAGAATGTGCAGGTGGTGGGCCCAGGCCTTTGCATTTTTGACAATTTTCTTAAGTAATTGATCAGCATAGCCTAGTTTGGGAACAATAATTCTTCAATAAATGTAATTCTTCTCTAGGTGCTTGCACTCCCCAGACCATCCTACCTACCATTTTATTATGTTAAAATATTATGTGAAACACAAACTAATGAAAAACAGGGGGTTGGTTTTTGCTCAGTTTCAAGAATCATGATAGACGTATCTACAGGGACTAGGAAGGCAATATTCATGAGTAAAGCATGTTGGGTATAGGAGAGTTGGGTTTACATCTCTCTTCAACTAAATAGGGCAGTTGGGATTGATTGTTGGGCAATCAGCAATTGCTGTTGGGCAGCTGAGCTGCTGTTGAGCTGCTGTTGGGCAGCTCGAAATGATTGTTGCCTTGCTAGCATGTGGGTTCAGTGTTATAATTTTGTATAATTTTTAAATGTTTAATTGGCAACTAGTTAAAATTACAACAAAAGCAATAAAACTGGGGGCTGGTGTCAGCTTCTAGTGCATCGTTTTGAAGCTCTTGATCGAGCTCATTCTCATTATTTTCTGTGGATAAAGAAGACTCAAAATGATGGTTTAACTTCATTTTCAACACCACTATTTATATAATCATAATTAATTTGTGAATGGATAGAAACATATAAAATGCACAATTATGCTCCGAAGAGTTAGGTTGAAGTAGGTCATTGATTACTCAGACATGTATTAATAATGTACACTTCTACTCTTACTATGAATGTCACCCTGGCCAGGAATCTAAAGACTGTAGCGCTATTTAGTGTATGATAGTGATCCCAAGTTTGGACGTTCTAAAACTATCAAATTTTCTGTTGTTAATTTATTTATTAGCTCAGTAAAGGAAAAAATCCAACTCTTTGAATCCTCCCAGATATTAAAAATAATAATTAGTATTATCATTATTATTATTACTTGTCTTTTAGCAAGACCAGGAATATTTTGAAAGCTAATTTCTTTAAATAATGACTGAGCTACTAACCGTAATAGTATCTGACAATGAAATGCATCCATTTGGCAGGTACTTAGGTAGTTTATGATAAAAACTTTGGATTTCTGTGTTAAATATCTTCAATCTTTCCCTTCAAATTTATTCTCCATCCTTCTACACCTTACTCTCCTTCCCATGATGGAGATCTGCATTGCTACATTAGGTGGCCCACCTGCCTTCTGGCCAATGAAAAATTGCAGGAGATGAGGAAGAGAAACATGAAAGAGAGGTCAGGACTTATCTCCCTAGCATCTTCCCAGAAGGCTCTACACCTCTCACAGTATTACAGCTCCTCCCAGGTACCCTTTTCTTCATTACTCCTACCTAAAGTGTGGTCCATGGACCCATGTTGGTGACAAGAAGCATCTGAAAACTTACATTACAGGGAAATTTTAGGTCTACTGGGTTCTAATTTTAAAAGGTGGAGCTTGCATTTTGTCTTTTTTACTTCACTTTTCTAGTAATTTATTTTTACTGTTTTACAAAAATATCAGTTTGCAAAGGATTAGAAAGCAAACAAAACACAGGAAACAAAAACACACAAAAATTTGGTTCTTCCCCCACAGATAAGGTTACCAGATTTAGCAACTAAAAATACGGTATACCAACTAATTTTGAATTTCAGAAAAGCAATGAATAAATTGTTAACATAATCTGTCCCAAATACATGTATTTTCTCTGGCAACCCTACTACAGATTCTGCTCTGCATGATTCTCTCCTTTCAAGTTTTGACGTGTACTTCTGAGTCCCTTTGGATGTAGGGGTAGTAACAGCTCTAATGTTAAGAGCAGAGGTCTGCATAATCCCTGTAGTTTTCCCCATTATGGCCACACCTTTTTCCAAAGGTCCTTTATAAAACTCTCCTCTGACTGTCTCATTTGAGTATGGCTTTTGTTCCTTGCTGGGACATTGATTGGTACATGTTCCATGCTAAATTCTTCCAGTTATTTCTAAATCCCAGTACTTAGTGTCCTCTGCAGTCTTTTCACTAGATTTCCCCTCCTCACAATTGCCACACTGTATACACCAATAAGTTAAGAAAGAATAGAAGCAGTCACTGGATGCCTAATTTGGGGAAGACAAGAGCCATTAAACTGCCAATCAACATTATCCAGATGTCTGCATCTTGTTACCTCGTTCCTCACATTCTTTCCTCCCTCTAGCTAACTGCTTTCAATATGTAGTTTACTTGCTCTCAGACTCTTTTACAACCTTTCTTAATTGCCCTAATTCACATCCTGCAACTCTGCAATGCAGAAAATGAATAAACTTGCTGTGAACCAACGGTTACTGAGTGTGACACAGAATATACTCCTGTTTTCCAGTTTTAGCTTTATGCTCCATTTCGGAATAGATCCAAGACTTCCTCAAACACCAATTGCTTCTCTCACCCTCCCAAAAAAAAAAAAAAAAAAAAAAAAAAAAAGCTAGAACTCTCAGCTTGAAATTTCTCTGCCTATCTTTTTATCAGGCAACTAGTTCAGTTATGAGCAAATTCTTATTATAGACAGTGCCTTAGGTTGAGGTGAAATCTGCTTCCTTGTAACTTCCAACTATTACTTCTAGTTCTATATTCCTGTGTAGTAAGAATATGTGTGTGTCCTCTTTTAAACATGACTGTCCTTCATATCATCAACATTTAATGATGGCTAACAAAATTATGTCATTGTATTAGAAACTAACTCTCCATTACAATATACTGCAGTGTAATGACTCATCTAACATCAAGATGTAAATTATTTAAATGTGTGTGTTTTACAAAAAACATGCAAACTTTCTTCAAGGTATAATTTTATCTACATGCAACTTAATTCTGCCTTACAGTTCTAGTACTAAGTTATATAGATCCTGTAAAAATATTCTCCAAATAAGCAAATAATCATTTCCTATTTGTGAATTTAAAAATCTTCTAAAAATTAGAAGAAAATAACACCTGCAATTTGATTGAAATTCAAGTCTACCACTTATTAGCAGGGTGATCTTGAGGAAGCCATTTAATTATTTTAAAATTGGTAGATACAACACTTTTATTACACTATTACTAACAGAAAGACATTTGTTATTTTGCTGGTCATGCGATCTTACATCCATGTTTCAATACTGCCTCATATATTCCAGGAAGAATCAACAGTGTGAAATATATTGTTTATTCCTTTCAGGAAGAGACCTACTGTCATATTCTTTGCTATTACTATGCATACATATGTGTACAGACTTTCAATGTATAAATATGTGATCATCTGTTAACCTCCTAATAGCTTTTGTTGGGAATGTGGTTAGATCCAAGGTCATAGCATGAAAAACATAACAAATGATGTTGGAGAAAGAGTGTGGACTACTTGCTTATACTGTAATACTTCTTTTGCATTTGCTTTGGTTTATATGACCATTTTATTTCAAGAAAATAAAGTCATATCAAAAACTTGAAATTGTTAAGTGTGTAACAGTTAAGGAAACAGTTCCATTTTAAAATATATTACACTGGGCTCTCAATGTTCTTCCTTATATCACCCTCCTACCCCAACAACTATTTTTCCAAGGGAAAAAAGGAAAAGGAGAACTGGCCAGAAATGGAATACGGTTTAGGTCAGTAAACATGTGAACTATATATTTTTAGAATGTGCCATAATATTTTTCCAGTTTCTACTCCTTGACTGCAGCTTTGACTAGTGGAGGAAATCTTGCCCCCAAAATTGTATTGTAGCTTTTTCTCGACAGGGAATCACAAATGTAAATGTCTTAAGGACAAGAGTCTGTATTTTATTTCTGATGCTATTCCCAAGCTCTTTCAATAATTCTGGCAACTACTAGACTCATAACAATTTTATTTATTTATGTATTTATTTATTTTTGGCTGTGTTGGGTCTTCGTTTCTGTGCGAGGGCTTTCTCTAGTTGTGGCAAGTGGGAGCCACTCTAAATCACGATGCGCGGGCCCCTCACTATCGCGGCCTCTCTTGTTGCGGAGTACAGGCTCTAGACGTGCAGGCTCAGTAGTTGTGGCTCACGGGCCTAGTTGCTCCGCGGCATGTGGGATCTTCCCAGACCAGGGCTCGAACCCGTGACCCCTGCATTAGCAGGCAGATTCTCAACCATTGCGCCATCAGGGAAGCCCATAACAATTTTTTTAATGAATATGTTACTACCTCATAGCAGTTTCATTCACTATTCTTTCATTCATTCATTCAACAGATTCTACTGGTTGCCTATCATGTTCAATGCACTGTTCAAGTATATAGCTGTGCTACCCTCACCCTCCAGACTACTGTCAGGGTTCTTTCTAACATTTGAATCTCACTGTGCCCTCCTCTTATTTAAATCCCTCAGTGAATCTCTTTAACACCCACATGATACATTACATAATTTCCAAAGTACAGAAATGCTACCCTTCATCAGTTGAGGTCTGTCTTACCTATTGTGATACCTGTCTTGTTGACCCCATATTTATTCTTACTCTATTTTATAGCTGCATTAATTTGTGATTCTCCAAATATACTATACTGTCTCACATCCCTGTATACTTGAGTATATATATTTGTTCAACTTATCAGATTTTCTTCATGAAGTCATATTCTAATTAACATTAATAACAATTTACTGAGTTTTTTTTAACCAGACACTGTGTTAGACACTATATATAAAATGCATTACTTAATCCTTGTAACAGCTATTCAAGGAATGCAAACCTATTTCTATTTTACAGAGGAAAAACCGAGGCCCCAAAACATTAATTTACTCACAGTCTCAAATACCCTTAATGTAATTTCTATTATATTAGAAATTGCTTCCTTAACTTGTCATTTCAAAGCAGATATTGAATTCATTCTGTCATACTTTCCTTCCTTTTTCATATAGTACTGAACTTGGTTTGCTAATTAGTGATCTAGGATTTTTGCCTCTATTTGGCCTCATAAAATTGGGCTATAATTTCCTTTCTTACACTGTCCTTCCCTCATTTTCAAATCAAAATGAAAACAAAACAAAACAAAACCCTGCACATGCATATATTAACCAAAATGGCCTTAAATTTCCCCTCAGTTTAACTAAACTTGAGACAGGCTTCTTCCAGACTATAGGCCCCCGACCTCCTTTTCTGAGAACATTTACTTTAGAAAACTTTCTACTGTAAATTCTTTCGCTATTCCTTTGAAATGCAAATCTTCCCCTAACCTTTTGCCAGTTTTATAACCAGGAATGTTTTTCTCTGGGACCTGGGGCCATCTCTTTGAAATATAATCCTAGAAGGAGATAGGGTCTTTATCTTTTAGTCTGTATATGAAGACAGGAGCATAATTTCAATAAGTGTCAATTAGCAAACATAGATGGCTTAATCACATTGATCCACCTCCCCACTACCATTCTCCAGTACTTGTTGAGCTCTATGTGGCGCCCCTATTACAGCAAGCTTGAATGAGGTCTTCCTTGCCTGTTTATCCCCATCAGTGCAATTTTTCTTTTACAATATACAGACAAACATACATATACTTAGTGTTGCTATTTTCACCTCTCCCCTTCTCTCTATCCTTGTAGTTTTATAACCTTTTAAAAATCACTCCATTTTTATATGAAATGGATCCAAGGAAGAAAGGTGTATGTCTTTTTCATCATCTGTACTTAGAAATGTTCCTCTGTTAGATGTATTATATTTTTTAAAAAAGATTTTTCCAGGACTTCTGTTTCTACAGCAGGAAGAATATTCATATTATCTGGGTACACAGTATCACCTGGACCTGATATTAATAATTCTTTTAGGAAATAAGATTGTGAGCTTCCCTTCTTGATGTGAGTTTCAAAAGCATCATTTCTTTGTCTTCCATTTCTCTATACTCAGCAACCAGCTCATAGCCAGGCACATATCAGTGAGTACTTATGTGTTGAATGATTTAATTAATTTACAGCTTTTCCCTAGGTTACCTCCTCCATGAGGTCCCTTTCACAATTACTCCATGCACAGTTCCTTATGGGACTTGGTCCAGTGCTATGATTGGCACTTCTCCTTCCAGATCCAATAGCTGGAACTGTGTCTGTTCTTCTTATAAGATGACCTCCAGACTTGACAGTGTGTTTCTTGAGAACCAGTATTGGCTCTATCTTCTTTATCTAGTAAAGTATATTTGTATCTGATTCCCAGAAAAAATATATGAGCTATCTTTCTGTGTCCAGGAAGTATATGGCTGGATAAGTCCCAATTTGGGAAGGTAACTTTAAATACATAAAAAGTATTTTAATATTTAATATTTAAAATAATTTTGGTTATACGTTTCCACTATACCTCACTGGTTTTCTCCATGTAAATACTCTTAACGGTTGAGGTTGTTTAACATTAAGAATGCTGAGAATACATGGGGACACTTTCTATAAAAATATTTAAGAAAATAAGCAATCATATAATGTGGAAAATTAACAGATTGTGAGAGATCAATGCCCTTGGGAGGTCCAAACCATTTTAACAAAAATTCTCATTTTCATACTAGCCTTTCTTCAAGCTATTATCCACCAAGATAATACAATGGTCTTCTAAGATATAGATAAGTTAGTGTCACTCCTCCACTTAGAAAACTCCAATGCCTCCCTTTGTTCATGAAATAACATGCAAACTCTCTTACATAGGCTTCCAGGCTGGGTCCTTGGTGCCTGGTTCATGTTAAAGATCTCAGTCTGTATCTGTCAGTAACATGGAGGCAATCTTGAACCTCTATATGACTTGGCATTCTCTGCATTGTACCCCAAAACATGAGTTTTGAATTCTATTTCCTGAAATATTTTCAATGAATATGTGATGCTTAAAGAGTTGAAAGTATTTCTCAGTAAATTAGACTATTCCATCCTCCATCTGGAGAGTAAAAATAATTACAGTCCATAGAAACTTTATAATATTAAAAATGCATGTGGTTAACATTGTTTTCCGGGTTAGCAGTCTAAGTTCAGTTAGAGAAGAAAGGTTTTTTTTTTTATTTTGATAATTTGAAAACACTCTTCTAAAGGAGAGAATGATGTCAGTGATATTGTTTCTTTTATGTTTAAAGGACTAAAGAAAAGTCTTACTTTTATCAGACTCAAAAAGAAGTGACACTTTCTACTAAATATTTAAAAATGGTCTATGCACCTTAGAAAAGATTCGAATGATTTCTTTGTAGAAATAGCATCTACAGGGAAAAGAGGAAATACATTAAACTTTAGCATTTATTGTAGTTTATTATAAGAATTTATATGACTATGAATAGCATTTAATATATAATATAGTCATACATTTTAATACATTTAAAGAACATATTCTGAAACTCTATCTTAGTGAAGTATGACACTGCTCTGAGAATAAAACTGGATCATTTAAACCCAAGCCCTAATTTTTTCTTTAGCAACAATTTAAATGGCTTTTAGGCACTCACTCAAGGAATTTTACACATTACTCTACCCATGATAAAAGATGTGTACTGATCTCCAAGTCTGACTTTATTTCATTTCTAAGCTCCTACCAACTAGATTTTACATCACTGTATTTGTCTATGTTCATCTACCTTTTAATTTAGGTCAGAAATACAGTGCCACACCATTCCAGACTTTGGGAGATAATTATCTCCCTCTTCTCAAAACAAACTTCTACAAAGGAGCTAAGGATTGGGTACGACAGAAACTAAAGAACAGTACTAAAGGGTTTATGGGAATGCTGAGAAGACAGATCCTTGCTCTCTGCATGCAGGACATGGATGCAAGAGGCAGCAGTACCTGGTCAACATGGCAGAGAAAAGCAGAGTGGAGAGAAAAAAGCCATTGTCTCTACTTTCACGTCCTTCTCAGATTTGTCCCAATCATCACATTTTTGGAGGGGAGAGGGAACTGTTCTGAAGCTCAGAAAGAGAAATCATTATATGGCAGTGACTATGTCTCCTCCATTTAATTCAACTTTCTTAGTAAATAGCCTTGCAAAGAAATAAGTATAGATTTTCATGATGGCAATGAGGTATTAAGAGCCATTTTGTAAGACTAAACAGGGCCATAGAAGGAGATATGGTCCCTATCTGACTTTGATACCATGACTTTAATTTTGTATTATTAATATAGAATCTGATAAACCCTAGATGCAAAACAGAGTGAAATTCCTATGTCATATTTCCTTTTGTTTTTATACCAGTGGTTTTTAAACTTGGATGCACATTTGGATCACATGAGAAGGTTTAGAAATCCTGATGTGCAAGCCTTACTACATACCACTTTAAATCAATATCTTTAAAGGTGAGAACCAGAACTCAGTATATTGTAAAGCTTCTCAGGTGATTCCAAAGTGCAGCCAAGGTTGATAAACAATGATCTAGACTATTCCTTTGAAGGTAGAGCTAAAGTTTACTTTAAATAAATATTACGATAATTATTTCATGAAAACATTGTAATGTATAGAAAAGATATCAATTTTAGTTTAAAAGTTGCCTGGATCAAATTCCGTCTCTTCTGCACATATACGTTGACAAATTTAATTTTCCTCAATAATAAAATGGAGATGAAACTACATGAGAATTTTACAGAGAATTTGTAAGGATTATACACAATGGGTAACGCCTACAATATAATTACTGAATAAATAGCTGCTCATACATCAGAGATAATTTTGGCACATTCCTAGAAAATATTATATCTCACAATGCACGTTTCCTCTCCTCCTACACCTTTGGCCATTCTTCTTTCTTTTGCTATCAGAAACTTGATGTTTGGTTTGGGGGGAATGATGGATAAACTTATCCCAATCTTCAATTTTTATATATGTTTTAGGTGAAGTTGATACTACCCCCATTTGTTCTCTGTCTGTGGATATGGATATGTAATTCAGACCTGGCCAAAACAGTACACACTATTCCACAAAAGCTGTGATTTGACCCAGTGTGGGCCAATGAGAGTCAGTGCCCAGATTTGTGTTCAAACTTCCGACAGGGAATTTCCTTCATGTTGGGCTTGCCAGTGCAAAGATGTAGGGCTAGACTATTGTCAGCCATCTGGCTACGAAGTCGGTTCTAACAACATGAAGGAGGGCAGAACTGAGAGCGGTAGAGAGATCAGATCCTGGTAGAATAATGAAAGCCCCTTGATGAAGTGGCACCACAAGCTAAATAGCTAAAGAAATGAAAGCACTGCTAATATTTTTCTTTTTTCTTTTCTTTTTTTTTTCTTTCTTAAGCTGGTCTACAGCCTCCATTGCATTTTCTGACACTTTCAACAGAAAGATTCCTAAATGTATACACATTTTTTTTTAATTTGCTTTCATTATTTTCTTACCATTATATTCCCTTATAATCTGTGACCTGAAAATTTATAACTACTTGTAGTACCACAAAATAACTAATTAATTTATGATAATCTTTTCTTTCATATGCTTTATTCCCGTGCATAAAATAGTTTCACTTCTTCTTGAGAAATCACATTTTCTTTAAAAATTTAGAGCAGATGTTAAATCCTTATTCTTGCTCCAATTTCCAATAAGAATCATTCTCCTCTTCCTCCTCATTGGCTTTCGCTTACATTAATTTATTAATCCTACTGTATACCTGAAAGCAAGAGTCACATCTTAATCATTTTTTAACTTCACACTTAGTACAATGACTAGTGTAGAATCTCTATGAATATTACTGAATAACTGAATTGATTTGTCCCCAAGTTAATAAAACCTCAGGTTGGCTTCATGAATACAATTACAATATTCACAACAAGGGCAGCAATATCTCACATGTTTGATCATGCCTGAAAATTTGTGCTTAATTACATGTAGAGGACTTCCCTGGTGGCGCAGTGGTTAAGAATCAAACACAGGTTTGAGCCCTGGTGTGGGAAGATCCCACATTCTGCAGAGCAACTAAGCCCATGAGCCACAACCACTGAACCTGCACTTTAGAGCTCTGAGCCACAACTACTGAGCCCGCGTGCTACAACTACTGAAGCCCATGCGCCTAGAGCCCATGCAACACAATGAAGAGTAGCCCCCTTTCACTGCAACTAGAGAAAGCCCGCACGCAGCAACGAAGACCCAATGCAGCCAAAAATAAATAAATAAATTTATTTTTTTTTTAATTACATGTATTCTATTCCTTTAGGAGGAATAGAAGGTATAATGGCAAATTAGAATATTCCTTTAAGAAATTATCTGGATGAATTATTGAATTTGGTGTATTTAAAGCAACAGAAGGACCCTGAGATATTCATTCTGATGGTTGTTTTCAACATTTGAAGAACAGTCCTATGTTAAACTAGAGAACAAAACTAACACCAGTGGTAAAATTTATGAAGGGACTGGGAGTATACCGAAGATAAGTTGAACAAATAGAGAGATACACTCTGCATCTTCAGAGGGTGAAGCTCTTTGTCATTTAAAAAGCACCCAAAGAGAAAAGAGAGTTAAACTGGAGGACTTGTTGGTCTGTTGCACCTCCAAAAATGTTTGACTCAGTGATGAGTTATAAATATCATTGAACTATAAATCCAAAGACCAAGACAGCATCCAAGCAGTAATCATTAAATAGTTGTGCAACCATTTAAAAATATTTTTCACACTCTTTGTTGTTTCATTTGCTTATGAGTGGATAGGATCTGAATGATCTGAAATATTTTTCCTAGCTTAAAACTTCTATGCTTTTGTCTTTATTTCTTTTCGTCTATAGTGTATCTTTCTTTTCTTTAATCTTATTAATATATTACCCTGATAAGCATTCTAAAATCAAATTAGAAAAAATATATAAAGCTGAAAATGTTTAATTGTATATATGAAAAAGTGAACTATTAGCACACAAATTAAAAGTGTTAAATTTCTGCAGTAAAAGTAAAATCTCTTATTTGCATTCATTTAAAATGATTCTATAATTAGTAATTGGTAGAACATATGTCTAACATCTAAGTTTATTAAATTACATTTACCACCAATTTGAGCACATATGTTTTAAAAATTATATTCTTCTTATTTAAACAAGAGCAATATAGATGTCATTAACACTAATTGTGATATTTCAAAAGAATAGGAAAACTATACCACTAATTTTGCATTGATTTTATGAAGAAAATATTAGAAAATCTGTAATAAATCATGTTTTTAACTAAAGAAATTGAAAAACAGTACACACATTTCAGGAAGATAAAAAAGATACATACCTCATCAAGCAATTATTATATAGTTCTAAGTAAACACTGTAGAGCAGACGTAGGTGCATTGGCTTAAGATGAGGGAATTACTTAATTCTCACATTGGAAAAAACTCTCTTAATGAAAACATCTTACAGGCAAAATGTTTGACTTAATAGGGAATATTTGCAGTATTTCCTTGAAGAGGTCTATACAAATGTGGTCAGAGGGAATCAATTATTGGTTTAAGGAATGTTGCACAAGTTTCTGTGCTGCAAATTGTTTAAGAATTGAAATTGGTACTTGGGTGGAAGTTTTGTCTTTTATAACATTTCTATAAATGGTCCAGAAGAAAGAGAATATGAATATAGCTTACCAATGATTTTAATCTCTCCCATGTGCTGAAATGTTAAGTCAACAGGGGTTCATTTCAAAATCTCACTATCAGTGTGAGTGGGTAAGAATGTGGCAGACAATAGGGGAAAATGTAAGTTCATACTCTTGGAGAAAATAACTGAAATCATATTATACAAGAATAAAATCGAGGGAGCTCATTTTACATTCGCCACCCCTCCTCCCCCCAATAAATATTGATACAACAACAAAAAAACTTTCAAGCCTTTAAAAACAATTTCTTTAAATTATTGAAACAATATGGTGATTTGACTTAAAAAGAAAACATAATAACAGGTCACGCTGGGAAAAATACAGGCATACCTTGTTTTGTATAATTGTACTTCTCAGATGTGTTTTTTCACAAATAGAAGGTTTGTGGCAACCCTGCCTTGAGCAAGTCTATTGGCGAAATATTTTTCCAATGGCATTTGCTCACCTTGTATCTCGGTGTCACATTTTGGTAATTATAGCAATATTTCAAACTTTTTCATTATTATTATACTTGTTATGGTGAGCTGTGATCAGGAATCTTTGATATTACTATTGTAAATGTTTGGGGGTGCCAGGAGCTTCACCCAGGTAAGACGGCAAACTTAACCAACAAATGTTGTGTGTATTCTGACTGTTCCACTGACCAGCCATTCTGCCATCTCTCTCCCTCTTGTTGGGGCTGCCTATTCCCTTAGTCACAACAATATTGAAATTAGGCCAATTGATAACCCTACAATGGCCTCTAAGTATTCAAGAAAAAGGAAGAGTCGCACATCTCTCTCTTTAATTTAAAAGCTAAAAATGAGTAAGCTTGGTGACGAAGTCATATCAAAAGCCAAAACAGACTGAAATTAGGCCTCTTGCTCCAGTTATCCAAGTTGTGAATGCAAAAAAAAGTTCTTGAAGGAAATTAACAACGCTACTCCAGTGAACACACGAATGATAAGAAAGTGAAACAGCTTTACTGCTGATATGGAGAGTTTTAGTGGTCTGAAGGGACCACAACCTGCCCTTAAGTCAAAGGTAATCCAGAGCAAGGTCCTAACTCTTTTCAATTCTTTGAAGCTTGAGTGAGGTGAGGAAGCAGGAGAAGAAAAGTTGGAAGCTAGCAGAGGTTGGTTCATGAGGATTAAGGAAAGAATCCGTCTACATAACATAAAAGTACAAGGTGGAGCACCAGGTGCTGATGTAGAAGCTGCAGCAAGTTATCCAGGAGATCTAGCTGAGATAATTAATGAAAGTGTTTACACTAAACAACAGATTGTCAGTTTAGATGAAACAGCCTTCTACTGGAAGAAGATACCATCTAAAACTTTTATAACTAGAGAGGAGAAGTCAATGCCTGGCTTCAAAGCTTCAAAGGACAGGCTGACTCCCTTGGTAGAGATTAATGCAGCTGGTGACTTTAAGTTGAAGTCATTGCTCATTTACCATTCTGAAAATCCTAGGACCTTTAAGAATTATGCTAAGTCTACATAGATTGTGGTCTATAAGTGGAACAACAAAGCTTGGATGACAGCCCATCTGTTGACAACATGGCTTACTGAATATTTTAAGCCCATTGTTGAAATCTACTGTTGAGGAAAAAAAATTATTTTAAAATATTGCTCCTTGACAGTGCAGAGGTCACCCAAGAGCTCTGATAGAAACGCACAGTAAAATTCATGTTGTTTTTATGCCTGCTAACATAACATCCATTCTGCAGTCCATGGATCAAAGACTAATTTCAACTTTCAAGTCTTATTATTTAAGAAATACTTTTCATAAGGCTATAGCTGCCATAGTGATTCCTCTGATGGAAATGGGCAAAGTAAATTGAAAACCTTCTGGAAAGGATTCACCATACTAGATATCATAAAGAACATTTGAGATTCATGGGAAGAGGTCAAAATATCAACATTAATAGGGGTTTGGAAGAAGTTGATTTCAACCTTCATGGAAGACTTTGAGGGGTTCAAGACTTCAGCTGAGGAAGGAACTGCAGATGTGGTGGAAATAGCAAGAGAACTAGAATTAGAAGAGGAGCCTGAAGATGTGACTGAATTGCTGCAATCTCGTGATCAAAATTAACAAATGAGGAATTGCTTCTTATGATAAGCAAAGAAAGTAGTTTGTTGAGATAGAAACTACTGGTGAATATGCTGTGAAAATTGTTGAAATGACAACAAGGGATTCAGAATATCACATAAACTTAGTTGATAAAGCAGCTGCAAAGTTTAAGAGGATTGGCTGCAATTTTGAAAGAAGTTCTATTGTGGGTAAAATGCTATCAATCAGCATGGCATGCTTCAGAGAAGTTGTTGGTAAAAGATAATCAATTAATGGGGCAAACTTTACTGTGGTCTTGTTTTAAGAAATTGCCACAGTCACTCCAAACTTCAGCATGCACCATTCTGATCAGTCAGCAGCCATTAACATGGGGACAGGACCCTGCAACCGCAAAAAGATTATGACTTGCTGAGGGATCAGATGATGGTTAGCAGTTTTTAGCAATAAAGAATTTTTTAATTAAAGTATGTACATTTTATAGACATAATGTTATTGCACACTTAACAGACTACAGTGTAGTGTAAACATAACTTTTATATGAACTGGGAAACTAATAAATGTGTGATTTGTTTTATTGCGGTGGTCTGAATCCAAACCCACACTATCTCCAAGGTATGTCTGCATAGGAAATAAACAAAATTATAAGAATCATAATAATAAACATTGAGCATCTACTTTGTGTCAAACTTGGAGGCATTCTGTGAACATTAGAGCCTCATGAAAATCCTTTGAATTCCTAGTTTTTGTCTGAGGAAAGTTGGACTCTTTGATAGTTAAAAGCAGTGGTTCTCAGTCAGGGGACTTTTGGCAAATAAGTCTAGAGACATTTTTGGTTGTCACAACTGGAGGTTGGAGGAGGGTGCTACTGGCATATAGTAGGTAGTGATAAGAGATGCTGCTAAACACCATACAATGCATAAGACAGCTTCCCCCCAGAAACAGCGATCAGGGCCATAATGATGTGAGAAGTGTCAAGGTTGAGAGACTCTGATTAAAAAACATGTTCAAGAAATTTGTCCTGTGAATCTTACACTTTGTATTTATGGTTTTATGTCAAACAGACATGCAAAAGTTTTAGAGATCAATAAAGGCATTAGATACTTTGACATAAAGCAGTCTAAAATATAAAAAAAAATATTAGTAGAGGAAGAGAGAAATAATGTTAATTTTATTTAATCTCATGAATTCAATAAAAATATATAAAATGTTGAATTAAATGATGAGTAAACCTGGAACGTACCTCAAGGATTTTGAAATCACTTAGTGGTGGGGAAAAAGAAAACAACAACAAAGTAGAATGGAGTAAACCCATAAAATAAGTCTAAATACATGGGAGTTTCAAGTAGGAAGAAAACATATTTGGCTCAGAAAATCTAGAATGACTTTATAAAGAAAGTTAGATTTTTTTTTAACTTGATCCTAACAAATGGGTAGATTTTTAATAGAAAACAAAATTGTCTGTTTGAGGAGCAGCATTACTTCTGTCTCTCCTCTCCTCTCCTCGTCACTCCTCCTCTCTCTCTTCTCCTCGCACTACAGAAACTATACAATGTGGATAATGTGCTATTTGGGGAGGAACACAAAGGAAGTTTATTGGTCTGATAAGAAAAGAATAAGGGAAGTTTTATAGAGGGTGTCAATTTTGAATCAGGTGAAAAGGCAGAAGTGGGCAAAGGAAAAGCAACTTCAGGCAGTGGAAAAAGCTCAAGGAAATCAGTGAAAGACTGGAAGAAAGTAGATGGTGCTCACTCTGTTTATAATGTTCTTCCCCTTCTGTCCTTGCAAAGAAAGTGTCTATGTCCTTTAGACCCTTTCTATGAAATTCTTCCTTGGGAAAGATTTCTTTGATTTCTCTGACTTGATCAAATTCCTCTGTAACAGGTATAAATATCACTGTGTTCCTCTCATTTACTTCAATTGTCACAGTAAAATTTTATATGTATTTATGTAATTATTTGATTAATATTTGTCTCCCCACCAGACTGTAAGAATCATAAGATCAGAGACCAGGTCCAATTTTGTTCACCCAATACAGAGCAAAATACTTTCAAGAGATTTGATGCACAATAAGTATTCATGGAAAAAAATGATACATAAAATAGTGAGGTAAGACACAAAATAACATTGTCAGAGTATTAAGTACAACATATACCATGGTGAATTTTGATTTGAAGAATAATGATACCAATTAAGAAAGGCTCTTGTTTGTCTCATTAAAAAGGCTTGAGCTTTATCCTGTATGAAATGGAAAGCCACCGGAATACTTCAACAAACTCTGGGGTTCACAATCGTAGTTTTACTTTATATGGCTGACTTTAACAATAATTTAAATGGATTGGGCATTGGGGTAATAAAGGAAGATAGGTGAATAATCATGAAAATATTATAGTTGTCTAAAGATAAAATGATGAGTCCCTTAGTAGAACCACGGTACAATATGCATAAGAAAGAATTCTGCTTCATAATTTGAGCTAAGACACAGAAGGTAAATTAGACCCAGTGTATGAAAGACTTTTCATATAGTAACTGATCCAATTCAAGTTAAGTCTGAAAAAAAATTTTTTTTCAATTATCTTTCCTGAATAATTGTTATGTTATCCATAATGGCGCTGGTGCCATTGCGTGTGGATGTAGGTCATTATGCGTGCTACTATTCTTCTGAGATACTCTCCTTTTGAGATAATTTACAAATCCATCAATGCATTGTTGTGCTCTAAATAAAATATACTCTTCAAGCATAAAGTCATATCCTGTCTTTATAAATGATGCTACTCAGAAAAAGCTAACTGCATGATGTATCTTCAGAGTCTTAAGACAATTTACTACGGTGGATTTGACTTTTAAATGGAATCATAAATTATACACTGCACTAAAAATTATAAAAATTACACTGCACTAAAAATTAAGGTTTAATGATGAGCTTTACTGTAATTCTCATCTGAGACAAATGTTGCCATAAAAATCTAAATCAGCATTTAATGAACTGACAGAAGCTAGAGACCCTGAGAGCCGTGCTAGTTGAGAAGGACTTAAAGACTTGTGAAAGGAACTCAGGTCAGAAGGTAAAAATCTGTACCTCCTCCCTTCAACTTCCTGAGCACAGAGAGGCCCTCAAGTTACATCTCCCCAAAGAATGTAAAAGATCCAGCTACTAAGGGGACAGCTTTTATCTGTGCAGGAACTAGCGTCTCATTTGTTAATGCTCCAAATGAGACAAAAAATTAGTAGCTGAAGCATCTGTTCCTGCACATTCGGAACAAAGAAAAAATCCTGTATTTAGTGTAGTCACACACAAAGGAGTGATCCGGAAATGTTCCCTGGAGTGTTAATAACAGGACAGTAATTACTCTGAAAAGGAAGGTGACAGATAGAATTCTACGGAAGATCCGACCCACCCTGTTAGACACCTACACAGTTTTCTTTGGGGGAAGTAACTTAATTTCAATGGGAAAATATATTTTCTGTCTGCAATCTCTATTAAATATTTAATTAAAGTTAAGGGAAAGCCTCCTTTTAAAAAAGCAATTAAACACTAGAACACTAGAAAATGTTTTTTAACCCTCTTCTGGTTGTTACTCTTTTGAAAACAACAGATCATTATTGTCCTCGGTTTTAGGAAAATTCCAAGTGGAATTATACTAACTGTGTCCTTTTCCAAAGCTGAGTTATATGCAGGAAGGGAAATAACCCATTTTTTAGATAACATAGAACATAAGCCTTTATGACAATATTTTATGGGGACATGAAGAAATTGAACTAGTGGTTACTTACGTTATGATTCCCTTTTGGTATTGCTCATATAAAGACATTAAGTGTGCAGGAAAATTTTATCTGGTTCAGATGGCAAAAGACGAGTGAAAGGACTTCGTTGTGGAAAGTGTTCAATAAGCCAGGCTTCAAAGGAAAATGAGTATCTAGGACCTTCCTAGATATTAAATTAAGACTCACCTGTTCTCTTTGACAGTACTGGGAGAAAATATGCATATGAATGTCTTCTGGACTTTTGAATATATTTAGAAATTCACGAAGAGAGAGATTCATGGCCTGAATGTGTCCTTACAACTCCCAAACTGCAAACAGCACACTGGGAGTAGCGACTTGCTTTTTTAAAAACTTCACTCCATTCTAAGAACCAATACAAACAGGACCACATCTCTCTTATTCATCTTTGAATCACTAGCACCCAGTACATTGTCTTTCATAGTAGGTTCAATAAAATGTTGTTGAATGAAGAAGTATATTTTACCCAGATGTTTTATATTAGAAAAAGATAGATTTTATACAGTGTTGTGATATAGTGTGTGTGTGTGTTTAAAGCAATACTTTATTGACTCTCTTCATTTTCTTTTTTCTAAAATCATGATAACAGAAGAAATGGAGGGATAAATGTATATATATGATTTAGGCAGAAATAGTTCACTAAAATAACTGGAGGAAAAGAATGGCATTGTTGTTATAAACAATCACTGTTCTTTGATTTTAGCATTTACATTTAAGTGTAGTATATGTGGTAGTGTAGAAACAGAGAAGAGAAAGCAATATAATGAAAAATGGATGTGAATAGGGGACTGTTCAGCTTACCATCTTTTCTCCAACTTAAACTACTCCTCCGTATCTTATCAGGCTAGAAATTGACTGGGCCACATCACAGAATTAGGAGGTGAACTGACTTTTCTCTGAAAACTTGCAAACTCTCATTTTCTCTAGAATGGAGACAATTAGGTGGACTTTCTTGTCCTGCTTCTCTTAAATTGGACTAAACTTGAAACCTATTATGTTAGCAGAATATTTAATTGAGAGAAGTATCTCCCAATCTAGTAAGAATGTGAAAACAAGATGTAAAGGACAAAAAGCAAGCTTTGTGGCAGGTGGAAGAAGAGGAGATAGAAATGAGATAATGAAGGGAATGATCTATAAAGCTTGATGTGCAGCCAGGCTAGAAGTTCAAGTAAGAAAATGGAAAAAAAGTTTGAGAAAGGAGAACAGAAGGAGAAAAAGTAAACAATAATGGAAATAGAGGTGTAAGTACAGACAACTTTCAAGGAGATGAAGTACTTTGGTTTATATATTTTTAAAAAGATAAACTGCAGAAGGAAACATTATGGCAATACAAGGAAAACATTGTATGTCATTTTTTTTCTCTTGGCCAATAACTCCATCTGGCCAGAGCATGTCATATTTTGGAAAATTTTTTTTAAAAGTTGTCTATGACTTAGTGACTTAGAATTGGCATCCTTTCCTTTAAAATCATCAGGTTTCATAAACACAGAGATTTTGACAAGCTTTTGTTCTTGGGGGGGGGTGGGAATAGGAAGACCTACTTTAAGTCATAATGATCCTTTTTATCTTAAGAAGGAGCTCTGAAGGCAGACAATCATTGAGTCCTCTCTTTTCTTCATTCACTACGTACCAGCCTTGCAATTCCTATTGACATGCCTCCAAACAGTATTCCGATTTCACTCATTTTTCTCTGTCTCATTATCATCCTAGAGCAATCCTATATCATCCCCTTCATGAAGAGCTATAGATTTCTAACTGGACCTCTTACATTCCCTCTAAATTCTATACAGTCTAATCTTCACATGGCCACCACTAGATCTTGAAGACTATACAATAGATTAAATCATTTCTCTACTTAAAGCAGTTCAGTGATTTTCAATCTCACTAAAAAGAAATTCAAAACTCTTCATCTTGACTTACAAAGCTTCATGGATTGCAAAGTGGTTTACAATCATCTGCTTTCTTCCCTGTACAATTACGATATCCCTATCCTTATCATGCCTCCTCATAGTGGGGAGAGAATACTTACTCATGTCCTTGCCATGGAAATCCACATTCCATTGGGCAAAGAAGTCGTAAACTATACACAGGCACCTAATTACATAAGCCATGCAAGAACAAAGTACTGCATCTACCCTCTCTTTTCATCCAGTCCAGCCCCTATCCACTCAATGCCACAGCCTGGAAACTAAAAGATCTCTATCTATGGTATATTTGTGAGATCTAGGTAGCATAGACCAAAATTTGGGGGATCTACGCTGCAGAATGCACCACAGGACAACAGTTTACTATCTCTTTAATAGCAAAAGTTAGAGGTTTTATCCTACAGAGGTCTTCAGTACACTGTTGGTCACAATGACAACACAGATGATGTTGGTGAAGGGCTTAGGCTTTATTTCAGGGCAGAGAGAGAAAAGAGCAAGTTTAGAGGCAAAGCATGGGCATGCCTGTGGGCATTAGCTGTCCAGGCTTCTCACTAACCCAGGGTTGCTGGAAGAGGAAAGGAGGAAGATGTCAAAAAAAAAACATGGCATCTGACGTCAGAGAAAAACCCCTGATGAACCCATAGAATTGTATGAGTATTAATTAATTAATTATTGCCAAAAGACTCAAATCACAGAATTCTTTTTTTACAAGAATTGGGACTAAATTATTTTCCCATGCGACGAGTAATGCCATAAATATTTAGACCTGCTTTAACACATATCGTGATTCTTACTAAACCCAACTTCACCTAAATCAAGTAGGAACAGGTGTTTACTAAATTTCAGCAGCAAAATAGTTTTATTTTGCACTTGTGCAGTTGGTAAAGGTTATTTCAGAGTTTACTTTATCCAGCACTTAAAGTAAATGGGCTGCTGTGATTATCCAACACAATAGTCTGAAATTTAAGGGACTCTTTTAAGTAAATCTGAGTGAGAATTTTCATAAGTGCTTGTAAATTGAACCTGCAAGTGACTCAATCTAAATCACAGCATGAGTAATTACAGTAAATCCTCCTCACGTGCCAACAATTCACCAGGAGGCCAGATCTGTGACAATCTTGTTCTCTAGCCTGGAGTTGTCAATGGAACTTCTAAAAAAGACATTTCGTATTTGTGAGCTCATAGTGGCTTTTAATTTCTGATTAGGTTGTCTCCAAATTAAAAATATTTGTTCATGTACAATATAAATCATCATTTTATTTACAAATAATGATAATAATAGATTAATAGTAAAACAACATATGAAAATACTTTAAGCATAATTTGATTTAAGGTGTCATAAATGCTTAAAGCAATATTCACACTTAATTTTTGACATGACTACTGAAGTTTTAAATTTGACTAGCTAGGTTAAATATGTCATGTGTTGAAGTTAGGAATGAATATTTACATAAGTGGCATTGTCATTTTATAGGGTGTTCTAAGTAAATACAAGAAGCAGTTTGGTGATGTTAACACTGAGGTACAGACTAGTTTCATCACATAGCAAACATGAATGTGATGAACATCATACATGTCACTAAGCATATGTGCATTTTTGCAAGTTGGAAATATACTGTGCGACTGCAGTGTGCCAAACACTATGTGTGCTAGCTATTGATAAATTAGGAGATGAATAAATTTGGGCTCAAAATAGTGCTTTCCTCTATGTTAACAGTGCTGAATCCATTGCTGAAAATATGAATGGATATATAACATGACTGGATTGGAATCGTTCTAGTTCTAAAGAAGAGGTTTACTGTGGAATACATGTACCGAGACATACAAGAACAAGGATAAGTTCCAGTTTCTAAAATGGTTTTGAGACATCTTTAGTGAAAATTTAACCTAGTCATGTTAAACACATTTATCACTCATGCCATATTCTAACTGTCTTCTCAAACTATTTTCAGCTTTCCATAAATGAGGAATAGGGATATTTATTTTGGTGCACATAAGCATCAAATACAGCAAGCTAATGGTCAAAAATATATTTTTTACATTTTTTAGAGCTTGTTCATGAACCATCTCTTTTCCTCAGCCAGCACTCATTTCTTTCCAACTTTACATATTCCAAAACAAACTGTATCATCAGTACCTAAAAGTAAGGACCAGACATTAATTAGCATCGTCAGTCTGAAGAAGCCCTGTAATAAATAATGCTTTGTTGACCCACAATCTTTTGCTGCTCTTGCAGGTTTTTCTTTTTCTTTGATTTGATGTCGTTAGAGATTGCCAAACTTTCATTACCTTGGTTTTATTTTCTAATTGTTCAGTGAGGGATTCTATACTGCTCTTCTCAGTTTTAAAGTAAGAATTGAATTTAATTCTTACACCACCTGTACTGTGATTTTAAAATCTAGTGAAGTAGTCTTCTGATAATCCCAGATGCTCAAGTTTGTAGACTAATCTACCTAGCGAAGGGGTCTGATTTCTACTCATTGTCATTTACTGTGTAACTATTACACTGTTAGATTCCTCAGAGCTCTGAACACAGCATAAAATAATACCAGTTAGGATTTGGCCTTGCCAGGAAAAATCTCAGCCTCTAATTTGTTGTCAAAGCATGACTTGGGCACTCAAGAGTGTGTAAAGATTGCAAGCAAACTTGTTGCCTCTTTATAACACATGTACTATTTCTTCCATAGAAATTTCCCAACATATTCTGTCTCTGTGTCTCTCTGAATCTCTCTTTTGCTCACTCTCTACCCCATTCGTAATTCTTTGCCACATTCAATAACAGATACAATTATAAATGTGAAGATTCATCAGCCACAGTTTCTCAGGAACTGGGTTTATAACCCCAATGTATTTCCGAAACTATTTTCTAAAAAATAAATGTACTGCCCTGCAGGGACAGAGCCCATGTAATCTTCTCTTTAAATGAGAGTAGACGGAAAATAAGCTGAAGAGATTTAAATTTCTCCCATCTCAATGTTAAGGTAGGTTCACACTTTGCAGTCTTTACTACCTTGCAAATTTCCCCAAATCTGTCCTTCCCTACCAAGGGATACAAACTTGGCTTTCTATAAGATCTTAGCAGGGTCAGGCACACAGAAGAAAACTCATATTGACCTAAATGTCAAGGCATAATGCTGTGGTTTCTAAGATGCTTTTAAAACTCTACTGTGGTATGTAATGTGCATCCCTGAGCTGCTTTTGAAGCAAATTTTCACACAGTAAACCTCTAGGAACTCTCATCTGCTCTCTCCATATTTCTTCATAAGGGTGTGCCATTAAGGTTCTAATACACAGGTCAGCTTTATGCTTGTGAAACATGAGATCGAGAAATAGAAGAGAGTAAATCAATAATTCAACAAATCACGCGAGATGGTATATTTTAATTCTGCGGTCTGCAGGGGGACAATTTGTATCCTTTAAAGTTTGTGAGGTCTATATGCCAAGCAAATTCATCTCCCCTTTCCATCCTCATTCATTCTGAAACGGTGAATTGGGCAGTGCAATTACACCCATAGCATTGGACGGAGGATACTACAAAGGGGGAAAATGTTGCTTTTAGTGGGCTCAGGAAAAGACAACGCAAATGTTGAGTGGAAGTTGTACAAATTGTGCATAAATCCATTAACCCTAAGCATCATGTACAACATGAAGACCAATAAGAAAAATATAAGTTACAAGACAGACACTAATTTTATGTATCTCTGTGGATGAAAAAAAACTCAAAGGATGTAAGGATTTCTTCTTAAATTACAGTTTCCCTGAGCATCCATGTAGCCCTGACAAAAGAAAACCAAAAAACAAAGCAAACACAAGGGAAAAATCAAAAACAAACAAACCAAAAAACAGTCACATATATAATCTCAGACAAAGTGGGAATGAAAAATAAAAAATGGCTTCTGTAAACATTTTTCAAAGAAGCACAAGACCATAAACTGTTTGTATTGAATTTATATCATTTCTTATCTGCATAATAATATGTTCCTTTTAATTGACAGACATTTCTAAGCTCATGAAATAATTAATTTTGCTATTAGAGATGTTTTCAGATATTGAGCAAAAGATGTTTCTAATTCTTCATATCTTTACAAAAATACAGTATTCCAGCTGTCAGATTATTTTACCCTAAAATTGATGAACTCCAGGGCTACCGTTAAAGAACATGCATTGTCAGGTCTTGCATTTTGGTCATGGTTAAATCAGTATTTATAGACTTGCTGTGTGGCGAAACTTGAAGTGATTATGTTATGTTGTAAGAAATCTGTGCCAAAACTCAATCTTGAGAGATGCAAAAATGCACAATCAGAAATACAATATATGAGAATTAGTATATTCTGAAAAGATTTCAAAAGAGACATATGGGGTCAAATGAGTAAAAGACAAGGAAGAATCATGATGCAAACACACTTCAGATACCTGCTGTGATAAGCCTACCTGTCTACATGTTCAGTATTTTTTCAGACGACTTTCAAGTTATATTGTTCCCTTTTAGGTGAAGAACCTAAGACCAGTGACTTTGAATCTGAGTTTCTGATGTTACTCTCCCACACCCAGCTCAACCTGCTTCTCCAAGAATCTTTACCATCTCAGTAAAAAGAAACTGCAGACGCCCAATTGTTCAGCACCAAATCCTTAGGGCCATCCATGATCCTCTCTTTCTGTCATATTTCACAATCCATCCACTTGCAGGTTCTCTTAGTTGTATCTTCAAAATGATCAGAATGTATGCAGAAAATGAACATTTCTCAGGATCTCCCACTTTGGTCTAAATCACCATCATCAATCACTGGAATTGTGGAGATAGCCTCCCAACTGGACCCTCTGGTCCTCCATTCCCCCTTCTCCATCCCCACTGCCTCAGACTGTCTCAACAGTAAACAGAGTGATTCTGTTATAGGTGACTCAGATCCTTCAGTTCACCACTGAAACCTGCCAATGCCTTCCCATGTTAGTCTGAGTGGAAACCAAAGACTTCACTATGAGCTGTGACATTCTAACTTCAACTCCAAATCCCCCAGTTCCTTTACCTCTAAGAACCCATTTCCTATTCTGTTTCTGTTTCTTCCAATCCAGGAACATTAGCTCATTTGTATGCCGTTCATTATTACTTCTTCCTGGAATACCGCCACCACCCCCCGCCTTGGTCTTATATCTACATAGTTTACTGCCTCTCCTCTTCTGGATTTTGCTAAGATATCACCTTCCCAGTGAGTTATCTCCCAACCATGCTCTTTTGCATTTTAACCCTGCTTCCACCCCCAGAACTCCCTACCATCATATCTATTTTCCTCTATCATAAGCTTAAATATTTTGTTAAGCATAAAAATTGTCCTGATAATTTTCATGGAAGTTCCAAGTAATTTAGTGGGACTGTTTACTACATATAATTCCCTTAGGCAAATAACCACTCTTTCTTCCTCTTCAGCTCTTATTTTTCTTGCTAAGTGCCCTAAATATTATATAATTTACTTATTTATTTGGTTTTTACACCTCTTCTTCCTAAAGCATAAGTCCCATAAGAGGAGAGAATTTCGCCTCTTTTATTGACTTTGATATGTCCAAAATGTAGAGATCTGCTTAGAATCCATTATTGTTCTATAAAATAGTAATTGAATAATTGCACTTTGGATTTTTTTATTTTAATAAATGATAATGGGTTTCTTTTGTTTATTCTTTTATTTAATCTTTATTAGGCTATTGGATGTCAAGGCTTATGGAATAAGAGAGGAATATAAAATGACCAAAGGAAAATTTCATGCTTCAAAAGTTTCAGATATTTTTTACCTGATGTTTCTGCTGAAAGGATTTCTATGGATCACAACATCTCTTTCTTCATCCTCTAACCCAAAACATCCCAAAGGCAGGATTTTGACTGTTTTAGTTCATTTTTTGTAGTCTGTATACTCAGCACAGGCCCTTCGATAACAGTGGGCATTTAATAAATATTTTAGTATGGATGAACACGCCTTAGATATAGTCTCTGTAAAATGAGCAGGTTGGTCTAGAACAGAATTTCTCAGTGTTGACATTATTGTCATATTGGGCTATACACTAGATGCCAGAAGCACCCGTCCCAACATTCCAGTAGCTACAACCAAGAATGTCTCCAGACATTGCCAAATGTCCCTTAGGAACAAAATAATCTACCATTGAGAAACACTGGTCTGGAAGAGTCTAACATTTTATAAAATAAGACTTTGGATTCTATTCTAATGGATCACCCACATTTCTTATTCTCTCTCCTGCTATCTTGATTTCAACCACCAAAGATGTGCTGTCATCCACATGGCAGAATGAAAAGATGAAACATCACTGAGTTGCTCAACATTTCCCTGGTTTAAAGTTAACGAGTAAAGCTTCAATGTTTCTGTACTCACTGTTCCTTTTAAATTATCTCTGTCACCACTCGCTATTAAGGATATAGTTTTCTTATTATATGTGCAGAGGTGATATTTAAACTGCCAAGCACTTTGAGATGAATTGGCCTGCAGGTTGAAACAGGAAACTATTGTATGTAACAAACAGCTGATGAAATAAACACTTAGCTTTCTCTGATATTCAGTTCTCAAGAGACTCTTGACTGATAGCTTATCCCAGAGTCCAACAAACACAGAATTGTCAAGATACCACAGCAAAAGTATCAAACATTTGGTATTCATACCTTCAAATTTGTGAAATAAAAATAATTATGTCGGGCTTCCCTGGCGGCGCAGTGGTTGAGAATCTGCCTGCTAATGCAGGGGACACAGGTTCGAGCCCTGGTCTGGGAAGATCCCACATGCCGCGGAGCAACTAGGCCCGTGAGCCACAACTACTGAGCCTGCGCGTCTGGAGCCTGTGCTCCGCAACGGGAGAGGCCGCGATAGTGAGAGGCCCGCGCGCCGCGATGAAGAGTGGCCCCCGCTTGCCGCAGCTAGAGGAAGCCCTCGCACAGAAACGAAGACCCAACACAGCCAAAAAAAAAAATTAATAAATAATAATTAAAGGTGCTAACAATTTAAAAAAACAAAAACAAAACGTATGTCTTGTTTGTCAGGCATGTTGTACCCATTGAAGAAAATAGTACACATTTTAAAATATTTCCATCAACTACCATCTTTTTCTTTTACAATTCTTCAAATAATTAATCAGGAAAATACCCTGAAACTAGTTCTTCAGTGAAGTTCAGTCTCTGCAGAACATTAATCAAATGACTCTGCAAACATTTCAGTTCAGTGTTCTCCAAGACTCCATTATGAAACAAGCAAATTGCAATGTTGTCAGCTCAATACGTGCTGACTATAAAGGACATTGCACTTCTCAAAAGTCAATCAATCATCAAGGTTGCAATATTCAAAAAGCAGGAAGATTTCCACCCTTACGCCCCTCTTTACCTTATTTGTGCCTCCTGATTACCCATATCATAAACAGAGCTCAAAACTGTAAAATAAAAGTGAGTTTGGTAGTTGACCTTTGTTGTTTGTATTTGCACTTTGGTTCTTATATCAACCAGAATAGACTAGGGTATGCCACTACATCAAACAACCTCCACAATCTTAGAAGTTTAAAACAACAAAGGCTTATTTTTCTCATGCTACATATTTATCTTGAGTAGGCAGAGGAGTCTTCATATTTTCATTTGGAATCCAATATGGAGTCTCCACTATGGAACACTGCCAGCAGGGGAAGAGAGTGTGTCAGATTGTGGACTAACACTTAAAGGCCTCATTTCTTGGGTAAATCAAATCACATAATTGTGCCTCATTTCAAGGGAATTGAGGGACATCTATCTTGCCATGTGCCTGCCCAGTAAGAGGAGAATCAGAAGTAAGGTTGAGTAGCAGTAATGGCTATCTCAGATCTCTCCTTGTCCTTCAGAAATGTTCTGCTCCACTGTCATTACTTCTGTCATTTAAACATCACCCCCACATGATCAGTTTTTTTTTTTTCTGCTACCAAATTCTCTATGATGATAGGAAAAATGCAACAAATTATGCAATTTCAACAGAGGAGGAACTATGCATATTTTGACTTCAAAGAATGTGGTTTAGTCACCTTTGTGTCCTCAGCACCTAGAACAATGCCTACAATGAAACTTACAGGCACTCAGTAGTGTTTGTTGCAGAAGAAAAAGAAAGAATGAATAATTTTTTTTAAAGTAGAAAATTAACAGAATCTCTGAACTTACAATCTAAAGGAATAATAAGAATTACTTTAAATTCAGACAGAAAGTGTAAAATATACAAAGTAAAAAGAATATATGTCAGGCAACATTCTATTGTTTTTCCCAGATAATATCAAAATTTTGTAGTGCCAATAACTGTGCTACCAGTCTTATTCTCTTCCTGTACACTTTCATCCAGGAAGATATGGTGGAATCATAAGAGTAAAGGCCATGATCATATTTTGCTTTTCTATTATGATGTAACCAACACCTTAATTAAGGCTCATCCATAATAGGTAAATGATAAAAATTTGTTGAATGGTTCCCTTCACCATCAAGGCTGAAGATATTCTACATATGATAACTTCCAATTTTATAGCTCTAGTCCACATCTTTCTCTCTTTTAATCTTCAAATATATATATATATATACACACATATATATTCAAATATAGATATTATATGTGTATTTATGTATATATACATATATATTTTTTCAGACATATATATTCAGATATGATGCCTATACTAGAAAACTCCACTTGCTATTCTATGGGCACCTCAACCTATACAAAATAATTCAGAATAGAATGCATTAACTATACCTCCTTACAAACCTCATCTTCCTCTGGCCCCCTACTCCATGAAAAGCACTACCAGAAATTCGAGAGATATTCTTGACTCTTTCCTCATCTTTACTTCCCACAGACAACCACTCTGTAAGTACGGTCCAGTTGACCTCTTCCCTCTCCTTTAATTATTATTTCCTTCTCTCTAGATTCTTTGTCACTGGCCTAGATTAAGCCACTATTATCTTTCATGTGGTTAAAGCAACATTCTCTGGACTCTTTACTCTTGCTCCTTTGTAATTTTCTCTCCAAGTGATACACAAAAATCTGATTATACCATTTTCCTGCTTTAAGTCATTCAGTAGCTTCTTTTTGACTCCAGTAAAAAATACTAGCATAAAATATATTTTGGGTTTTTTTTTTTTTTTTTGCACCTGTTTTTCTTTGCAGCCTTATCTTTAAATAGCAGAGTTGGCACTAAATCAATAGATTGGCCTTGAGCAGTGAGGATTATATAAATCTTTGATAGCTTTGGCGATATTAAGAAAATAACTTTTGATGAAACACCTATTTTTGCTTTTTTAAGAGTTCCTTACTTCTTTGTGAAGAAAAAACAGAATACTAGGAGAGGTAGATATCTTAAAATCCATAGGCCAAAGCCCAATGGATTCCATGACATCAGATGGAGTCTGCCATCTATTTTCTTTGATGTCAGAAATGGACCTTGGATATTAGTCCATTTCTAAATTTCTATTAATTTTATAATAACCCTCTTTGAGGCACCATGGAAGGTGTCATTATTTCTGTAGTGAAGATGGGGAGATAGAAATTCCAGTGCATTAATTGATTTACGTAAAGTCAGTTAGTTATTCTGTGAGAGCAGATAAGAGCTTTCAGTTTTATTCACCCCTTTTTCTTTCTCTACTACCAAGTTTGTCTGGGAGATGTCAAAGTGGGAAGAGACACTACCAGTTTGCACATCTTGGAAGATCAGATCTAGATATAAAGGAAAGGGGAAATTATGTAGACTAAAATGAAAATTATGGTGATAATTTGACTTTAAAGGATTTCTTGCTTTTTCTGTACCACACCATTCCTACTTAGAGGTTTTCATTTCAGTATTCCTGGTGCCCCAAAGTGTTAGCCATACACTTGCAAGACAAATAGTGGATACTTAAATAAGATTGTGAGAAAACGTAAACATGATTACAATAAGGCTGCTTCCAACATGCTTTTGCTAACATTAATGCAGTTAATCCGTTTTTAACCAATTTTACTTATCTATTACCTACATATTTTTTGACTGACAGCATAGCAAATGCTCAAAGTATATGAATGACTTTAAATAATTTTAGATAAGAGAATACTACGCTACCAGCACAGAGTATTAAATAGTTCTAGAAATTCTGTTTCTGAGTTTTGATAATATTTGTAATGCTTATTTCTTCTAAGCTCTATAGCTATCTTCCATTATACTAAATTAACTAATTTTTTTAACCAGAAAATATTTCTTAGGATTATTATTTTTATTGGAAATTCTATACTTGGTTATGGTCCTCAAACAAAACCAGTCTTGGGCTAATCACTTTCTTACTCCTTATCGAAAGCAAACTTTGGATATTTTATTTAGAAAGTAAATGTTGTTAGAATTTAGAGTGAAATTAAGTAATTACAATTTTTTAAAAAGCTTAGAATGTGTATCTAACAACATAAACAATTTAGTCTACAGTTCAGTCATCCCTTCTATTTCCTTATTTCTCTTTGTACTTCCTAATTTCCTACTGAAGATAGACCATCTTAGACATGATCTGTATGGTAGGAGAGAAAGGATTTAAAGAAGATATGACTATAGTATATTTAATAGTTTAAGTTCTAGTTTTTATATTTTATTTCTCTCTAAATAGATATAGGTCTATAAAAGGAGGGGCTGTAAGTGTGATCTTTGCACACTTTTTCCCCATTCTCTTGTGAGAATGAGCAATTATTGGGTTGGTAATTTGAGTGTAATAATCTAACAATATCTTTAAAGTTGACAATGGAATTCACATATCACCGCTTTCGTACTTGCATGACTTAAATCTCTCCATTTCTCTGAAAAATGGGAGAAACAATATTGACCTTACTCACTGTTAACTAATAAAAATGATTGCCATGCTCTTAATAGATACAAAGTGCTATCCAAATGTAAATGCTAAATGAAGCAATAAGTCTTATGGAATATTTCTCTGTTCTGTTAAAATGCTTGAATATTACATCTCTGTAAAATCAGTTCACTTTACTTACTGAAGATGTTCTATCAGTAAAACCATGGTAAAGTGCATTGATTTTTGAGTGAAAGGGTGGAGTACTTCTATGTATAGCTAACATGTTTGAGAGACATTTGTAGCAGAAATCTATTTAAAAGAGCATGCCTTGTGAGTGACAGGTAAAATATTGAGCAGGTCATTTGACCAAAGACCAAATTGATTTTTAAAAAATAATGCTTTGTTTCTATAATGTAAAACTGCTATTTCTAATTCCCAAATCACCTAATATTATTAATAGAAAAATTTCTGACATCTATACCTAGCACCTAGTGCTCCTTGGAAATTTTACCCGGTTAAGAGCCAGCATAAACAAGGGATTCCTGGATGTAAAAAAATCATACAGTTAGTTAGTTTAACTGCTCTCTGATGGTGCAAGCCAATTTAGAATAAGCTAGAAATTTATACATAAAATGAACATAATAATACATTCAATTTTAAGTGCCCAATGTGGACCAATCAACCTCACAATGACACCACCGTGGGTTATGTATCATGGTAACCATTTTATAGGTAAGAAAACAAAGGCTTAGGAATGTGATTTCCCAAAGTCACACTACTCTAGGTGAATGACTAAGATTTCATCCTATGTCTATATAATTTGAAAGCCTCTGTTTATTTTTTTTCCTACTGTAACTTGAATAAAGACAGTGAAAGCTTATAAATATTTAAACTTTGTCATCAGGTATTACTTTCAAACGGCAGCAAATAATCATGAAAAATGGATTTGTAATCATTAGTTAAGAAATTTTAAGGATAAAGTTTAAATTGGAGGTTGAGGTAGGTTTATATATAAACGTTTAGTCCAAGTTATATTTATTGAGCAAATATTGTGCCTGGCACAGTGCTTAATGCTGGAGATAGATTATATATATATATATTTAATTTCACTTACTAATTTAATCCTTACAACCCACCCTATGAGTTATGTGTAATATAAATAAATTACACATATATATATATATATTTCTGTTTCTTTTTGGAGAACCTTAATATAGGAAATATATATATAATTGTTGTTATTAATATTAATATATAATTGATTGATGTTACTTATCAACTTAAAATTTATATAAATGATCAATACATATTGACTTTTGAATTTTAATTATTGCTTTCTTTTTTTCTAGTTTGTATTTTAGCAAAAAGATAACCCAAGACTAAGACCTGTCTACCAAGAGTCTAAACTTAACCTAAAAACTGTACCCTCTATTTCTACAAAATATTATTCTACAATTTATTTTCAGGATGTAGAAAGGAAAATGACTGTAAAATTCTTTCCTAAAGCTAGTTTGAAAAATAAAGTTAGAAATTGTAGAAGAGCAACAGTGATAGAATTTTTTGTGATGCCACTGAAATTGTTAGACTTTATTCAAAGGACTTAACTTGAACCCTATCCATCAAGAGGAAACTTCTGTTTACAAATTATTTGACAATCTTATTTCTGGATCCTAACTTAATGAAAATCAAAACTCTTGGACTTCATCCATTTTACCTCCTATCAATTAACGCTTTTTGACTCCAGAATTACCAGAAGGAAAATTTACTTCCATTTTACTCAGAAATTGCATTTAACTCAATCCCTACTAAAACTACTCGTCAGCATCCTATCTCTTCATTGTTCTATGATCATGCTGTGAACATATAAAACATATACAACCTTCACAAATGCACTCTCTTCTAAGATACAATGGCTACTTTAATTTAATTAATTAATTTATTTTTTGGCTGTTTTGAGTCTTCGTTGCTATGCGCGGACTTTCTCTAGTTGTGGCGAGTGGGAGCTATCCTTCGTTGCGGTGTGCAGGCTTCTCATTGCAGTGGCTTCTCTTGTTGCAGAGCACGGGTTCTAGGGGTGTAGGCTTCAGTAGTTGCAGCACGTGAGCCCTAGAGAGCACGGGTTTCAGTAGTTGTGGCACATGGGCTTAGTTGCTCCAGGGCATGTGGGATCTTCCCGGACCAGGGATCAAACCCGTGTCCCCTGCATTAGCAGGAGGATTCTTAACCTCTGCGCCACAGGGAATCCCCACAATGGCTACTTTATATTTATGCACAGTTTTCACCAGATGACTTAACTTTGTTTTCAAACCTCTGGAACTTCTCAATTTCAACTAGACCTGTAGGAGAATACATCAACTTCTCCTATTATGAACACCGTGGAATGGAGAAGAGGGCGAGTTCTGGGGCAGAGGAAGAAAGTAGAGGCAGGCAAAAGGGTATGACTGGACCAAGGAGTGCTTGAGACAATCCATCCAGTTGTTGATTCACCTCAATGGATCTCCGTAAGACTCAACTATGAGCTTGCTTCAAATCAAGATTTCCAGACTTCATTCCTAACAATTCAGATTCATTAGATCTGAAGGGGACCCTGAATTCTGAACTTTTAACTGGCTCCAAAGGTGAGCCATGAACTACGTTAGAGAAAAACTGGTCTCGTAATATAGGCCCTTAGGTTTCCAAAGTCTTCCCTTAGCTCAGTGGGCTTTTGTCTCATTTTACTCAGAAAATAGAAACCACAAATATTCAGTGTATTTCTCCTTCAACATCTCTACCTATTTCATGTATTTCTATTTCTAACTGCTTTAAAGATTATTAGGTTCATTGACATCAAATATCCTATATTTTCTCAGTTTTATTTTTATTCTTATTCTACCAGAGTTGGTTTGACTCAAACATGACTCTTAACCAGCACATCATTTTCATGAAACCAATTCTGCTATAACATCACATACAAAATTCTGACATCTTTCCCATGTTCTTCTAAGCATGACCTTATTTGGGGCCTTTCTTGGCCCTGGAAGCCCATTGTGGCTTCACACTCCTAAGCAACTGACATTTATTATATGCGAGAGACCATCAGTTGGAAACAGATGAAAACTAATGTGGGCTAACTTCAAGGTCTGGATATTTATGCCATATTATTTGGTGCTTGAGGATCCTCTTTCTCACAAATGTGTAAGGACAATGTGCATCCTGTGTGACTACATAAGATAGAGAACTGGAAATTTCCACTTCCCAAGGCTGCACATTTGCCCCTTCATCTGAGACAATGGGGCTTTTAGTGTCTTGGCATCCATTCACTCAACTCAGATGACACTTCCTTTGTCATCTGTATTAATGGATGTACAATAACCTTATGGAAATGTAAAAGGACATCTCAAAAGACACTCCAGCTATGCCACTATTTCTAGTACTTTCAGAAGATGACATGACTGATGAATCAAACCTAAATGGAGCCATAGGTACTGTCAGTTACAAATATGTGGTGCATACACTGCTGCTAGTTTACATGTCAGGAGCACAGTGCAGTTTTTCCCCTCAGACAATAACTTAACGTTAACTTCAAAAATTTCTCCTAGTGAAACAAAATAGGATTAGTATTACCATAAAATTACAATCCAAAATTACTATTGATGTTTATGTTTCAGAGAGCCTAGAAGATTTATTGATAGATCTTGGTAACTGTTTGAGGCATAGAAAACAGTATGTATAAATTTCTCAGGGATCTCTAAGACCCTCTAGGCCAGCCTACATACTTGATTTACATGTATAAATTAAAAGGAGGCTTTTAGAGTAGGGATTACAACAAAATTTGATATTGTGCAATGTTGCACTCAAATGCTGACTATGCCATCACATCTCAATTTGAAATATAAATACACAGAAAATAGTGTCTAACTCATAAGGTAGTCTTAATAATTATGTTAATGTGATAAGTAATATAAAATAATTATACCACAACTGGCACATATTATGTTGCTAGGAAAACTTTAAGTGCCCAATAGATTGAAAAAAAAAAAAAACATTGAAAAAATTAAGTAGAAAATGAGCAAGATGGTGCAGCAAGAAGACCCTGAGCTCATCTCCTCCCACAGGCACACCAAAATTACAACTATTCGCAGAGGAACTATTGATGAGAAAAACTGGAATACTAGAGAAAAGATCATCTACAACTAAAGATATAAAGAAGGAACTGAATGTGGGATAGGTAGGAGAGTGAAGAAACTGTATAGTCAAGACCATACCCTCTGGTGGGCGAGCCACAAATGGCAGGATAATTACAATAGTAAAGGTTCTCCCCAAGGAGTAAGTGGTCTGAACCCCACATTGGGCTCCCCAGCCTTCTGGGGGATCAGCACCAGGAAGACGAGTCCCCAGAACTAGCCCCGGAATCCTGTGGGCCCTGATGCCAGCCACCAGTGAGCTGACACTAGCCCAACTACTGCCACAGCCTTGTGACCTCCTGTACCAGGACCAAGACCACCCATCAGGAGGCTGACACCAGCACTGGGATCCACTGGGCTCCAGCCCTGCCCACCAGCAGGCCAACACCAGCTCTGGAACCCTAGGGCTCTGTACCCAGATACCCAGGAACTCAGCTCCTCCTGCCAGTGAGCAGGCCCTAGATCCTGGACTCCTTAGGCCCCAGACCCACTCAGACCAACACCAGTTTTGGGAAAGCCTGGAATCCACAGCCAGCCATGTCAGGAATTGGGCCTGCCCACCAGCAGGCCAACACAAGATCCTCGATCCCCAGATCCACATCCACCCACTCCAAACCCTGTCCCCACCAACCAGTGGCTGGCAGCCTCTGCACAAGGCAGGACCTGACAACCAACCAGAGCAGGGGCCAGCCACACCTACAAAACTGCCACATAATTACCCCCCACAACAGAAGGGCCCACACAGCCCAAATAGGGGGCAACCTTAGAGCATACAGTTCCGATGACCAGAGGGGAGTGTGCTGCTGGGATGCATAGAATATCTTCTACAAAAGGACACTTCACCAAAGTCAGGAAATGTAACCAACCTACAAGGTACATAGAAATAAAAACAGCAAATTATACAAAATGAGTGGGCAGAGGAATATCTTCCAAATGAAGGAACAAAATAAAACCACAGAAGAAGAATTAAATGAAGTGGAGATAGGCAATTTACCTTATAGAAAGTTCAAGGTAATGATCATAAAGATGTTCAAAGAACTCAGGAGAAGAATGAACAAACACAGTGAGAACTTTAACAAAAATTTAGAAAATATTAAGAAAAACCAAACTGAGATGAAGAATACAATAACTGAAATTAAAAATACACTAAAAGTAATCCACAGTAGATTAAATGATACAGAAGAATGGATCAGTGAGCTGGAAAACAGAGTAGTGAAAATCACCCAAAGTGAACAAGAAAAAGAAAAAAAGAATAAAAAGAAACGAGGACACTTTAAGAGACCTCTAGGACAATATCAAGCACACTAACATTCACATTATAGGGGTCCCAGAAAGAAAAAAGGGAGAGAAAGGGGCAGAGAATATACTTGAAGACATAATAGATGAAAACTTCCCTAACCTGGGAAAGGAGACAGACACCCAGGTCCACAAAGTACAGAGAGTCTCAAACAGGATCAACCCAAAGAGGAAAATACCAAGAGACACTCTAATTAAAATGACAAAAATTAAAGATAAAAAAAGAATATTAAAAGCATCAAGGGAAAAGCATCAAGTTACATACAAGGGAACTCCCATAAAGTTATAAACTGACTTTTCAACAGAAGCTCTGCAGGCTAGAAGGGCACAGTATATTTAAAGTGATGAAAGGAAAAAAACAAATAAAAACTATAACCAAAAATATTTTACCTGTCAAGGCTTTAGTACAAATTTGAAGGAGAGATCAAAACTTTACAGACAAGCAAAAGTTAAAAAAGGTCACCACTAAACCAGGTTTACAAGAAATGTTAAAGGAACTTATCTAAGTGAAAAAGACCACAACTATAAACATGAAAATTATGACAGAAAAAAAAATTTTTAGTGAAGGCAAATATACAGTACAGGTAGTAAATCAGTCATGTATTAAGCTACTAGGAAGGTAAAAAGACAAAAGTAGTAAAATCATCTATATCTACAATAAATAGTTAAGAGGTACACAAAACAAAGAGATGTAAAATATAATATCAAAAACACTAAAGGTAAGGGTAGGGGAATAAAAATGCAAGATTGCTAAAATGTGTTTGAACTTAAGAGATCTGCAACTTAAAATAATCATGTATACATACATAGAGGGATTGCTATGTACCGTGTGGAGAATATAGTAAACAATTATGTAATATCTTTGAATGATGACATACTCTAAGTAGGCATCACGGTGACTATTTTGAAATGTATAGAAATACCAAAGCACTATGTTGTGTAAGAAGATCTAATATAGAGTTGTAAGTCAGTTATACTTCAAAACAATCAAAACAAACTCAAAGAAAGAGGTCAAATTTGTGTTTACCAGAGACAGGGGGTGATGGGAGTTAAGTTGGATGAAGGTGGTCAAAAGGTACAAACTTCCGGTTACAAGATAAATAAGTACTAGGGATGTACTGTACAACACAGTAAATACTAACACTGTTGTATATCATACATGAACATTATTAAGAGTAAATCCTAAGAGTTCTAATGACAAGAAAAAATTTCTATTTCTTTATTTATGAGAAAATTACTGTGATAATCATTTTGTGATATATGAAAGTCAAATTATTATGCTGTATACCTTAATGCACAGTACTGTATGTAAATTTATCTCAATAAAACTGGAAAAAGAAAAAAAGATAGGCTTTTGTATTTTTACAAACAAAGAAATAATTAGCTAGAGAAAATGAAAGTTATAAAGAACACTATAGCTAATCAAAACAGAGTTAAAAATATAATTTTGTTCTTAGAATTTAGAAATATATATATATAAACTCTCTATACCAAAGATTCTTTAATATTTAGCAAAATGAGTTCAGAACTCATAGTTTTGTAAATCATTGATATCATTTTGGAAATAATATAAAGCATAAGTATATTCATATTTTTGACATCATTAATCTCAACCATAAATGAATACTATAAAGAAACACACTAGAAGATATAGATATAGAAATAGATATAGATATGAAATACCTATTTAAATTTAAAAAAGCATTTCAAATAGATTGACTATCTCATTTTAGGAGTATAGACAGAGAAATGATAGTATGTTGATAAAAAGGAAATGCAGAAAACAAAAACTAAAATATTGCTATCTTACAACTTTTTAAATATTAATAAGAAGGCATCCAGATGGAAAAAAATAATAGAAAGGGTTGTTTCATTGGATACTTTGATCTTTTTTACTTTTCAACTTTTAAAAATGTTTATAATGATCATAGTATGGAGTAATGGGAAACTTTGGGTTTGCCCTTACCTTCTACATGACCTTAACTCCTCTGTCACTTAACTTCTCTGAATTTCAGGTCACACATTTATAAATTGCAGATTAAGAATTACTTGGAATCATAGTAGTAAATTTCCTGTACTACAGCCTTCCACTTCTTGGATAATCAGGAAATAGTTTGCATGCGTTCTTCTTGAAGCTCCACTGTGTTCACTTATCTAGAATGTGAAGGAAATAGACTGGATTGGATGATCTCCAGAGTGTCTCTCCATCTATAGTTACAAGTTTTATTTCAGCATTTTTTCTAATATTTAGAATGTGAAGTCCTTAAAAAATGGGATGTTCATATTTTCTCTAAGATCTATACAATCTTAAAAAATAATCTCTATACTGTATTCCCAGAGGACTGTGAGATTTTCTTCATCAAAGTGCCAGAAATAAAAGTGAATGAAAATCCAGCCCTGCTATAGAGAATAGAAAGAAGCACTGGTGACTTAAATAATTATTCATAATAAATACCATCCTCTCAGAATAACATTAAGATAATTAAATCACAAAACAGTTTAAAAAATGACAGCCCTGGGCTTCCCTGGTAGCGCAGTGGTTGAGAATCTGCCTGCCAATGCAAGGGACACGGGTTCGAGCCCTGGTCTGGGAAGATCCCACATGCCGCAACTACTGAGCCTGCGCGTCTGGAGCCTGTGCTCCGCAATAAGAGAGGCCGCGATAGTGAGAGGCCCGCGCACCGCGATGAGGAGTGGCCCCCGCTTGCCGCAACTAGAGAAAGCCCTCGCACAGAAAAGAAGACCCAACATAGCCAAAAATAAATATAAAAAAAATAAATAAAAATGACAGCCCTATATAATAAAAAAGATAAATTAAACCAAAGAATGAGTTTATTCATTTAAACAATTTCTGTAAGCACCATGCTAATGACAAAATCAAAGATTATCGTCAGTTCAAAAGTATTTTCTACATTTACAGCTTCTCAAGTGGAAATAGAATTCTGGCCTCTGAACGTTTTCACACTCTTTCCCATTCCTTCAAAGTTGTGCCCTCTCATGCATGCAGCAGCCAGAAAAAGTCCAGTTTAATGGGTGAAAGCAAAGACTCTGTTAGAAGAAAGTGTTCTCCCCGTCAAGCCACAGTGCTGGTTGATGATCTTTTGGAGAAGGCAATTGCGAGATTACCATTCCTATGAAAAAGTGAATACATTTCTCAATATCTATCACTTTTGTATAATGGAATGTTAATGTCACACTTTTATTCTGGTTCATCTTGTAAAAGACCTGATGACTGTCCGTTCAAAGTTAATTTTGGCTGTTTTTCTTAGCACTTATTTCTCCCCTTAGCCTCAGGAGACTGTATATATTCCATCACTTAATAAATTTGCAGGTGACATAAGTTTCTCTGTGGCCTCATTGCATAATATTTTTAAAAATATATAAATTTTATGCAAAAATATGTAAATAAAAGTGAAAATGGTCAATATTTGTGAATTTTAATACAGATTGTACTGTGAGCTCTTTGGAGGAACATGTCCCCATTAGACCCTCTCTGCTCATCCACACAAAAAGAATATGTTGAAGTTATAACTTAACTGATGATTATTTTGATAAATTATGTGCCCCACTTCTCCTTCTACACCAACAACCTTAGAATCCCTGTGTGTTAATTTTCGAGGCCTGACATAGCAAAGTACCTCAAACTGGGTGACTTAAAGCAACAGAAATTTATTTTCTCAAATCTCTGGAGGCTAGAAGTGAGAAATCAAGGTTCAGCAGGGTTGGTTCCTTCTGAAGAATCTGAGCGAGAATCTGTTCCAAGCCTCTCTCGTAGCTTCTGGTGATAGCTGGCAATCCTTGGTGTTCCTTGGTTTGGATATGCATTACTTCAATCTCTGCCTCCGTCTTCATGTGGCCTTCTCCCCTTGTCTCTTTACATTATCTTCCTCCTGTGTGTTTCTGTGTCTTCACATGACACTTTCCTCTCTTACACGGATACTAGTCATATTGGATCAGGGGCCCATCCTAGTACAGTCAGCTTAACTGTACTAATTACACCTGAAATGGACTTATTTCCAATTAAGTTCACACTCTGAGGTACTGGTGGTCAGGACTTTAATATACAATGGTGGGACACACAATTCGACCACTAATAGCCCATTAAGAAGAAATCTCCCTCAATGTCTCCTCTGAAGGGTGCACTAGCAGAGCTCTCTTCCCACGCCAATCTCAAACCACACAGTATTACCAGTCATGTGACTGCCATTCTAAAGACTAGAAAATCACACTATTATTATTGCTTAGAGGCACTTATTACATAGAAAACATTTAAGAATATTGGGTCAACAAGCTATTCTAATAGATCAATGCACAATATTACTCCATATATTGATTTTATTTCCTATGTGGTCAAAGACACTGCATACAGAGAGAGAGAGAGACTTCTAATATTTTACAAGACCATCCATCACACATCAGACTGGAAGCTATAACCCTCTAATCCCTGACTAATGCCCCTATTTTAAAAATCACCTGTAGACATCCATTAGCCAATATTTTGAGAGAAACAAGCCAGAGGAGACAGTTCTATCAATACTAAAGGGACTGCTTTTAAAAGTGACCTTGCCTATTGAATACTCAGCATGGTAAAAGAGGAGCATTTTTATACACACATACACTCACTCACTTGCACTCACATCCTCTGGAAAATGCTGTGCCGAGAAGAAAGCTCTAGAGAATGATAACACGTCTGTTAGCAGAAATGAAACTTGTTAAAATGCGACCTAGGACAACCTGTCATCAAATCAGTGGAGCAAAATCCTCTGTGAGCCAACAGAAAGCATTGCACCAACATCGTACAAGACATCACCCAGTTATATGCCTCTGTGAATATTCTTTATAATCCATGCTTAGAATTCTATACATTTTTAGGTCTCTGGTGAGAAACTTACAACTTGATTAAGAACTTAAAAATCTAGAATGTTAAAATAAAACATAATGAATCCCCCCAAAATTGATTCTTTAAAAGATAAGCATTATGTTGATAGTAAGTAAAAGAAATAATTTCATATTGTTTCAAAATCAAATCATTTTACCAAGTGAATCCTTTTAGTGTACTACTCTTTCATGAAGTGAAAGTGTGTTGTATTTGTATTTGATAAAATAGTAATTTAAATCCTGCATCAATTGGTTGTCTGTGCTTAGACAGTTTCATTCAGCTTATATACAATTTGGTTGAACTATTTGTAATCAGGCTGATGTGGAATAATTGCCTTTTCATATTTACAGTGGATCAAAAGATCAATATGATCCAGCAATCAAATGCATGTAGTATGCATATTAATTCATATAATCCATGCACACTTACATGTACTAGCCTTGCCATCAAATCAGTTTAACCATTTTTGAACAGGGGTATATGAGACATATCCATATAACCCAGTATTTTCTACCTATTTTATATCTATTTAGTTAGTAGTCATTATGTACGTAATAGTGAGGGCCATTTAGCTGCCAGGATATTCTCACTTCCAACAGAGAAGCTCCACACTCTCTTTCATTTCTTGCAATTTCAAGAAAGACTGTGTTAGGGGGAAAAAAGCATCAAACTTCAAAAGAATCTTAAAACTATTGCTATAGCTAAGTATCTCTCAAGCATTTTGTTTTCAGGAAATTTTTACATTCTTTAAAATTATTGAGCGTCCCAAAGAGCTTTTACTTACATGTGTTATATTTACTGACATTTAGCAGATTGGAAATAAAAACTAATTTTTAAATTTTAAAATGATTTAAAATTTAAACATATATTTACCAATTATTTACAAATAATAAATCCATTAAATGATATGTTAATAACATATTTTTATGAAATATAATTATACTTTTCAAAGCAAAAGAAGTGAGATTGGCATTTTCTACATTTTAATAAATCTTCCTGATTTCTGGCTTCTTTTAGCTGGCTTCTTTTATCTGGATTCTTTTATAGAAAAACACTGGATTCTTTTATCTGCATCTGCATTCAATATGGAGTAAAATGTTGTTTGGGTTGAAGTGTATAAAGTGAAGACTCACATGTATAAATAATTTGAAAATAGAGGAATATTTAAATAGAATTGTTAATAAATGTGAATGTTCTTCTTTGATACTACACCAAAACTATGCAACAATATTTTCTTAAAGTTACTTGCAATGTGAAATCTGAAACCATACTAAAAAAAGTTTCATACCATATGATATTAAAATCCATTGATTTCTCTTCAACTTAAAATGGATATTTTACCCATGCATGGATTTATAACATCATTCATTTGTCACTGACATATAGATTTTCTAAAACAAGACATTTCATTACACAATGAAAAAATTATTCATGTCATCATTGACCTCACCAGAAAAATCTCTAAGTGTTGGGAAGTTGTCAAGTTCAGGTTGGCAAATACAACTTTTCCAAAATTATAATTCTTGCTTCAAATTTTGAATTTTTATTTTTATCACTGGCAACTATGAGAAATTATATATATACATGTATATATACAGATCTATATATGTATCCTGACACAGGGCTCCTAACATCCTTGAAAATAGGGGTGTTAGCAGAATCTTTCATTCTAACATTTTTGACTCCAGTTTCAGGCACAGAGCTCCTAAAACCCTCATAACTTCCTAAGTGATAAGAGCACTAGGGGTATCTTTTGCTCTAATATTTAGTCTTTGACCCAGGTTCCTGACACAGGGCTCCTAAATCCCTTGGAATTTCCTGAGCGATAGGAGAGTCTTTTGTTCTAACAAGGTGACTCTGGAGTGGTCACCAGAAAGACCAAACCAGGGTTAGAAATTTTAAATTGTCAGACCCATCCCCCATACTCCAGAGAAAGGAGAAGGACCAGAAATGGAGTTAGTAATTGATCATAAGTACATGATGAAGCCTCCATAAAATTCCTAATAGTGTGGGGTTTGGAAAGTTTCCAGGTTGGTAAACACATGCATGTACCTACCAGGAGGGTGATGCTCTCTACCTCCACAGAGACAGAAGTTTCAGTGCTCAGGACCTTCCCAGCACTCCCTCTTTGTATCTTGTCATCTGGCTATTCTTCTGTATTCTTTGTTATATCCTTTATTATGTAATAAGTTGTTAAACGTGTTTCCCTGAGTTCTGTGAACTGTTCTTGCAGATAATCGTGCTCAAGGGAGACGAGGAGATGGGAACCTCTGATGTATAGTCAGGTCAGACAGAAGTTGTGGGTAACCTGGAGACCTACCACTTGCAATTGGTATGTGAGGAGGGGGAGCAGTCTCATGGGACTCAGCCCTTGACCCGTGGAATCTGTTGCTATCACCAGGTACATAGTGTCAGAATTGAGTTAAATTGTAGGGCACCAAGCTGGAGTCACAGAGAACTGCTTAGTGTGGTTAAAAAACCTGCAGATCTGGTATCAGAAGTGCTGTGAATGGGGGAGAAGTGTGAGAGTAAGGGGAAACATAGGAAAAGTGAATTTTCCCTTCTCAGCAACAAACACTATCAGTCATTTTCTCACAGTGACAGGTTCACTGTGTTTGTTGATGATGTTGGACCTCAATGCAGGACACCCCAAAATATGCCACAATGGCATATTGATTATCTTGTATTAAAGTTACTTAAGAAATCGCCAATACACGAGGGACACTCTGACCCTCCTCTCCATTTCCCTGAAAGCAGGAAATAAATCTCTCATGTGAAAGGTGTAGTCCTTGCATCTGGAAGTAGAAGGACACCCTTATTCCAGAGATAGAGTATTTGTGACAAGCAGCCTCTATAAACACACCTTGTTATTTTTTAATTTACTACCCCAATTCCAAACTCTAGATTCTTCACTAACTGAGCACCAGAAACCTAAGTTTCTTTGTCTTATCAATTCCTCATAAATTTATTGTTTCTTTGTCTGAAACATGTAAAAGCCATCTGTGAGAGAGACCTTCAAGATGGCGGAAGAGTAAGACGCGGAGATCACCTTCCTCCCCACAAATACATCAGAAATACATCTACATGTGGAACAACTCCTACAGAACACCCACTGAACGCTGGCAGAAGACCTCAGACCTCCCAAAAGGCAAGAAACTCCCCACGTACTGGGGTAGGGCAAAAGAAAAAAGAAACAACAGAGACAAAAGAATAGGGACAGGACCTGCACCTCTGGGAGGGAGCTGTGAAGGAAGAAAAGTTTCCACACATTTGGAAGCCCCTTTGCGGGCGGAGACGGGCGGTGGCAAGGGGGAAGCTTCGGAGCCACGGAGGAGAGCGCAGCCACAGGGGTGTGGAGGGCAAAGCGGAGAGATTCCCGCACAGAGGATCGGCGCCAATGACCAGCACTTACCAGACCGAGAGGCTTGTCTGCTCACCCGCAGGGACGGGCAGGGGCTGGGAGCTGAGGCTCGGGCTTCCGAGGTCGGATCGCAGGGAGAGGACTGGGGTTGGCGGCGTGAACACAGCCTGAAGGGGCTAGTGCGCCACAGCTAGCCGGGAGGCAGTCCGGGGAAAAGTCTGGACCTGCCGAAGAGGCAAGAGACTTTTTTTTTGTTTCCTGGTGCACGAGGAGAGGGGATTAAGAGCGCCACTTAAAGGAGCTCCAGAGACGGGCGCGAGCCGCGGTTATCAGCGCGGACCCCAGAGACGGGCATGAGACGCTAAGGCTGCTGCTGCCGCCACCAAGAAGCCTGTGTGCAAGCACAGGTCACTATCCACGCCTCCCCTCCCGGGAGCCTGTGCAGCCCGCCACGGCCAGGGTTCCGTGATCCGGGGACAACTTCCCTGGGAGAACGCACCGCGCACCTCAGGCTGCTGCAACGTCACACAGGCCTCAGCCGCCGCAGGCTCGCCCCGCCTCCGTACTCCTCCCTCCCCCTGCCTGAGTGAGCCAGAGCCCCCGAAGCAGCTGCTCCTTTAACCCTGTCCTCTCTGAGCGGAAACAGACGCCCTCAGGCGCCCTACACGCAGAGGCGGGGCCAAATCCAAAGCTGAACCCCAGGAGCTGTGCGAACAAAGAAGAGAAAGGGAAATCTCTCCCAGCAGCCACAGGAGCAGCGGATTAAATCTACACAATCAACTTGATGTACCTGCATCTGTGGAGTACCTGAATAGACAACGAATCATCCCAAATTGAGGATGTGGACTTTGGGAGCAATGATATATATATTTCCCCCCCTTTTTCTCTTTTGTGAGTGTGTATGTGTATGCTTCTGTGTGTGATTTTGCTTGTATAGCTTTGCTTTTACCATTTGTCCTAGGGTTCTGTTGGTCTCTTTATTTTTTGGGGGCGTTGTTGTTGTTGTTCTTATTTTTTAGTATAGTTTTTAGCACTAGTTATCACTGGTAGATTTGTTTTTTGGTTTGGTTGCTCTCTTCTTTCTATTTTTGTTTTTTTTTTAATTACTTTTTAATTTTTTTATTTTTATAATTATTTTTTATTTTAATTATTTTATTTTATTTTTTCTTTCTTTCTTTTTTTTTTCTCTCTTTTCTTCTGAGCTGTGTGGCTGACAGGGTCTTGGTGCTCCAGCCGGGTGTCAGGCCTGTGGCTCTGAGGTGGGAGAGCCGAGTTCAGGACATTGGTCCACCAGATACCTCCCAGCTCCACATAATATCAAATGGCAAAAGCTCTCCCAGGGATCTCCATCTCAATGCTAAGACCCAGCTCCACTCAATGACCAGCAAGCTATAGTGCTGGACACCCTATGCCTAATAACTAGCAAGACAGGAACACAACCCCACCCATTAGCAGAGAGGCTGCCTAAAATCAAAATAAGGTCACAGACACCCGAAAACACAACACCAGATGCAGCCCTGCCCACAAGAAAAACAAAATCCAGCCTCATCCACCAGAACACAGGCACCGGTCCCCTCCACCAGGAAGCCTACACAACCCACTGAACCAACCTTACCCACTGGGGGCAGACACCAAAAACAACAGGAACTATGGACCTGCAGACTGCGAAAAGGAGACCCCAAACACAGTAAGTTAAGCAAAATGAGAAGACAGAGAAACACACAGCAGATGAAGGAGCAAGGTAAAAACCCAGCAGACCAAACGAATGAAGAGGAAATAGGCAATCTACCTGAAAAACAATTCAGAGTAATGATAGTAAAGATGATCCAAAATCTTGGAAATAGAATGGAGAAGATACAAGAAACATTTAACAAGGAGATAGAAGAACTAAAGAGCAAAGAAACAATGATGAACAACACAATAAATGAAATTAAAAATTCTCTAGAAGGAATCAATAGCAGAATAACTGAGGAAGAAGAACGGATAAGTGACCTGGAAGAAATAACAGTGGAAATAACTACCTTAGAGCTGAATAAAGAAAAAAGAATGAAAAGAATTTCGAACAGTCTCAGAGACCTCTGGGACAAAATTAAATGCACCAAAATTCGAATTATAAGGGTCCCAGAAAAAGAAGAGAAAAAGAAAGGGACTGAGAAAATATTTGAAGAGATTATAGTTGAAAATTTCCCTAAAATGGGAAAGGAAATAGTCAATCAAGTCCAGGAAATGCAGAGAGTTCCATACAGGATAAATCCAAGGAGAAACACGCCAAGACACTTATTAATCAAACTATCAAAAATTAAATACAAAGAAAAAAAAAAGCAGCAAGGGAAAAACAACAAATAACATACAAGGGAATCCCCATAAGGTTAACAGTTGATCTTTCAGCATAAACTCTGCAAGCTAGAAGGAAGGGGCAGGATATATTTAAAGTTAAGAAAGGGGAAAACCTACAACCAAGATTAATCTACCCAGCAAGGATTTCATTCAGATTCGACAGAGAAATTAAAACCTTTACAGACAAGCAAATGCTAAGATAATTCAGCACCACCAAACCAGCTTTACAACAAATTCTGAAGGAACTTCTCTAGGCAGGAAACACAAGAGAGGGAAAAGACCTGCAATAACAAACCCAAAACAATTAAGAAAATGGCAATACGAACATACATATTGATAATTACCTTAAATGTAAAATCGATTAAATGCTCCAACTGAAAGATATAGACTGGCTGAATGGATGCAAAAACAAGACCCATATATATGCTGTCTACAGGAGACCCACTTCAGACCTAGGGACACATACAGACTGAAAGTGAGGGGATGGAAAAAGATATTCCATGCAAATGGAAATCAAAAGAATGCTGGAGTAGCAATTTTCATATCAGGCAAAATAGACTTTAAAATAAAGACTATTACAAGAGACAAAGAAGGACACTACATAATGATCTATGTATCAATCTAAGAAGAGGATATAACAATTGTAAATATTTATGCACCCAACATAGGAGCACCTCAATACATAAGGCAAACGCAAACAGCCATGAAAGGGGAAAACGACAGCAACACAATCATAGTAGGGGACTTTACAACCCACTTTCGCCAATGGACAGATTATCCAAAATGAAAATAAATAAGGAAACACAAACTTTAAATGGTACATTAAACAAGATGGACTTAATTGATATTTATAGGACATTCCATCCAAAAACAACAGAATACACTTTCTTCTCAAGTGCTCATGGAACATTCTCCAGGATAGACCATATCTTGGGTCACAAATCAAGCCTTGGTAAAGTTAAGAAAATTGAAATCATATCAAGTATCTTTTTCGCCCACAACGCTATGAGACTAGATATCAATTACAGGAAAAAAATCTGTAAAAAATACAAACACATGGAGGCTAAACAATACACTACTTAATAAACAAGAGATCACTGAGGAAATCAAAAAGGAAATCAAAAAATACCTACAAACAAATGACAATGACCACCCAAAACCTCGAGATGCAACAAAAGCAGTTCTCAGAGGGAAGTTTATAGCAATACAATCCTACCTCAAGAAACAAGAAACAAGTCAAATAAAGAACCTAACCTTATACCTAAAGCAATTAGAGAAAGAAGAACAAAAAAACCCCAAAGTTAGCAGAAGAAAAGAAATCATAAAGATCAGATCAGAATTAAATGAAAAAGAAATGAAGGAAACAAGAGCAAAGATCAATAAAACTAAAAGCTGGTTTTTCAAGAGGATAAACAAAATTGAAAAACGATTAGCCAGACTCATCAAGAAAAAAAGGGAGAAGACTCAAATCAATAGAATTAGAAATGAAAAAGGAGAAGTAACAACTGACCCTGTAGCAATACAAAGAATCATGAGTGATTACTACAAGCAACACTATGCCAATAAAATGGACAACCTGGAAGAAATGACAAATTCTTAGAAAAGCACAACTTTCCAAGACTGAACCAGGAAGAAATAGAAAATATAAACAGACCAATCACAAGCACTAAAATTGAGACTGTGATAAAAGATCTTCCAACAAACAAAAGCCCAGGACCAGATGGCTTCACAAGCGAATTCTATCAAGCATTTAGAGAAGAGCTAACACCCGTCCTTCTCAAACTCTTCCAAAATATTGCAGAGGGAGGAACACTCCCCAACTCATTCTACGAGGCCACCATCACCCTGATACCAAAACCAGACAAAGATGTCACAAAGAAAGAAAACTACAGACCAATATCACTGATGAACATAGATGTAAAAATCCTCAACAAAATACTGGCAAACAGAATCCAACAGCACATTAAAAGGATCATCCACCATGATCAAGTGGGGTTTATCCCAGGAATGCAAGGATTCTTTATATATGCAAATCAATCAATGTGATACAACATATTAACAAATTGAAGGATAAAAACCATATGATCATCTCAATAGATGCAGAGAAAGCTTTCGACAAAATTCAACACCCATTTATGATAAAAAGTCTCCAGAAAGTGGGCATAGAGTGACCTTACCTCAACATAATAAAGGCCATAAATGAAAAACCCACAGCCAACATTGTTCTCAATGGTGAAAAACTGAAACCATATCCACTAAGATCAGGAAAAAGACAATGTTCCCCACTCTCACGACTCCTATTCGGCATAGTTTTGGAAATTTTAGCCACAGCAATCAGAGAAGAAAAAGAAATAAAAGGAATACAAACTGGAAAAGAAGAGGTAAAACTGTCACTGTTTGCAGATGACATACTATACATAGAAAATCCTAAAGACACTACCAGAAAACTACTAGAACTAATCAATGAATTTGGTAAAGTAGCAGGATACAAAATTACTGCACAGATATCTCTTGCATTCCTATATGCTAATAATGAAAAATCTTAAAGAGAAATTAAGGAAAGATTCCCATTTACCACTGCAACAAAAAAAATAAAATACCTAGGAATAAACCTACCTAAGGAGACAAAAGACCTGTATGCAGAGAACTATAAGACACTAATGAAAGAAATTAAAGATGATACAAACAGAGGGAGAGATATACCATGTTCTTGGATTGGAAGAATCAACATTGTGAAAATGACTTTTCTACCCAAAGCAATCTACAGATTTGGTGCAATCCCTATCAAACTACCAATGGCATTTTTCACAGAACTAGAACAAAAATTGCACAATTTGTATGGAAACACAAAAGACCCCGAATAGCCAAAGCAATGTTGAGAAAGAAAAACGGAGCTGGAGGAATCAGGCTCCCTGACTTCAGACTATACTACAAAGCTACAGTAATCAAGACAGTATTGTACTGGCACAAAAACAGAAATATAGATCAATGGAACAGGATAGAAAGCCCAGAGATAAACCCACACACATATGGTCACCTTATTTTTGATAAAGGAGGCAAGAATATACAATTTAGAAAAGACAGCCTCTTCAATGAGTGGTGCTGGGAAAACTGGACAGCTACATGAAAAAGAATGAAATTAGAACACTCGCTTACACCATACACAAAAATGAACTCAAAATGGCTTAAAGACCTAAATGTAAGGCAGGACACTATAAAACTCTTAGAGGAAAACATAGGCACAACACTCTATGACATAAATCACAGCGAGATGCTTTTTGACCCACCTCCTGGAGAAATGGAAATAAAAATGAAAATAAACAAATGGGACCTAATGAAACTTAAAAGTTTTTGCATAGCAAAGGAAACCATAAACAAGACTAAAAGAAAACCCTCAGAATGGTAGAAAATATTTGCAAATGAAGCAACTGACAAAGGATTAATCTCCAGAATTTACAAGCAACTCATGCAGCTCAACATCAAAAAAGCAAACAACCCAATCCGAACATGGACAGAAGACCTAAATAGACATTTCTCCAAAGAAGATATACAGATTGCCAACAAACACATGAAAGATTGCTCAACATCTCTAATCAGTAGAGAAATGTCAATCAAAAGTACAATGAGGTATCACCTCACACCAGTCAGAATGGCCATCATCAAAAAGTCTACGAACAATAAATGCCGGAGAGGGTGTGGAGAAAAGTGAACCCTCTTGTACTGTTGGTGGGAATGTAAATTGATACAGCCACTCTGGAGAACAGTATGGACGTTCTTTAAAAAACTAAAAATAGAATTAACCATATGACCCAGCAATCGCACTACTGGGCATATACCCTGAGTAGACCATAATTCAAAAAGAATCATGTACCACAATGTTTACTGCAGCTCTATTTACAGTAGCCAGGACATGGAAGCAACCTAAGTGTCCATCGACAGATGAATGGATAAAGAAGATGTGGCACATATATACAATGGAATATTACTCAGCCATAAAAAGAAATGAAATTGAGTTATTTGTAGTAAGGTGGTTGGACCTAGAGTCTGTCATACAGAGTGAAGTTAAGTCAGAAAGAGAAAAACAAATACCGTATGCTAACACATATGTATGAAATCTTAAAAAAAAAAAAAAACGGTTGTGAAGAACCTAGGGGCAGGACAGGAATAAAGACGCAGACATAAAGAATGGACTTGAGGACACAGGGAGAGGGAAGGGTAAGCTGGGACAAAGTGAGAGAGTGGCATGGACTTATATATACTACCAAATGTAAAATAGATAGCTAGTGGGAAGCAACCGCATAGCACAGGGAGATCAGCTCGGTGCTTTGTGACCACCCAGAGGGGTGGGAGGGAGACGGAAGAGGGAGAAGATATGGGGATATATGTATATGTATAGCTGATTCCCTTTGTTATAAAGCAGAAACTAACACACCATTGTAAAGCAATTATACTCCAATAATGATGTTAAAAATTGTTTTTTAAATAAAAAATAAATAAAGGCCATCTGATTTGGCCACTTCTTTGGTCTCATGTCTATGAGTACTCCATGTGCATAAATTAAAATTTTTTTCCTTCTGTTAATCTGTTTTGTGACAATTTTAGTATTAATCAGCCACAAGGACTCGAGAGGGGTAGAAGGGAAAAATTCCCCCCTCCCTGACAATGGGATAACATCTGCCAAATACCCAAAGCCAAATAGTCATGTTTTGTCCATTGGTTGTGTTTTCCAAAAAGAGCATTCCTTGAAAAAGGTGGCTAGTACAGCTTGCAGTACAATCACATAGTAATTTTCATTGAGTAAACAATGTACTTTGTTCAGCAGCAGAAGTGCTTTATATGTACTTCCCGTTTCATCACACAGAAATACGTTAGGGGTTGAGGTCTTATAAAATAACTTTTACTGCTTCAAAAAGAAAATTCTTAAGTGTAACTGGTGTCACTGTGTGTGCATGTGTGTGTGAGAGTGTGTGAGTATGTGTTTGTTTGTGCATGTGCGTGCCAGGATGCATTTCGGCAAGAACATAGCAATAAAGAACGTAGTGACTACTAGTAGAGTTTAGCACCACTGGTTTAGTATGTGCTAAGGAAACAGAAGTCTTAGCTACTAATTGTGTCTGTACCATCAGTGTAAATGTCAACACAAAGGTAAATAACATTAGTGCAATTATGAAAACAGTTTTGATGTCACCTTATATATCCTTTAAAGGGGTCTCAGGAGTCCCTAGACGTCAATGGACCATATTTAGAGAATCACTGCATAGACCCGTAGCCCTTAGAGAAGATAAAATTACATCTCCTGCTTGTATTTATACATTTGCAATATTAAACTATACCTTATATTAAATCAATTATTTGTAAAATATATCTCTAGTTTAAATATTTTACTTTCCTCCTGCTGTTTCAAATAACTTTAATTGAATTACTTCCCCCATTCAATATTTTGCAAATTCTAATAAGAAAAGGCACAAATTAACATTTTTTCCTAAACATTCCATGATATAAAGCACTCAGAATGTCTTTATTTGACAAGATTCAGTTTTGTATGTTCTTCTTTGCACATTATAATGATCACTATGTACTGGTAACAATTTAAAACTTCAACTTTTTACTCCTTGTTAAGTGCAGAAATTCTCATTATGACTTTAACCTATGGAAGATCAGACACAAATTTTTCTTAACAGTTTGAACAACTATTAAAAAAAAAAGTGTGGTCATTTTATAACCTGAACTGTCAGAAGACTTAATCTTTCCAAAAATTTAAATTAGATTGAAATTTTAAGTATCTATAACCTTAGCCCTTAATGGATATTATTTCAGGAGCAAATGTAGGCATACAAAAAAATTAATTTGTTTTCAAGAATTGAATCAATTTACGGTAATTTTAGAAAAGTATTCTTATATGATGATGTTAGATTATATACCAAAATTTTTTTATTAAAAAAATCAAGATAAATGTACATATAAGCATATATATGTATGTGTATTATATTATATATGTACATATGTGTTTATCTATCTATATCTATGTCTCTATCTATCTATCTACCTATCTATCGATAATCATTCTCTATTGGCTACTCCAACCACTCCATCATTAGAATCTGTTTTTAATTTGGCATAAACTCTTTTCTGGAACCAATTTTTAATTAGTCTTGGTTGTAGTAAAATGCAACATCGCCATAAATGAGATCTGTATCCTTTGATTACTGTAACTCTAATTTTAGTATATCTATTAGATAAAAATTTGATAGTGATATCCTACAAATTGTAATAAAATTCAGCCATTCATTCATTCAAATATGTGTGTCTGTCTGAGAAGTTACCCTTATAGAGACCAAGAAGGGAAAGTTTGAGGCAGCAGTTTGTGATTTTTAGTAAAACAAGAGCAGAGAAATGGTCATTACATACGGCAACATGAAGGTCATTTTTACCCTGAGGTAAGATGACTAAGTGAAATGGAGGGGCTCAAATTCCATTTAAGAAGGGTTTAGTGGAGAATGGAGTTATAAGGCTTGAGAGAAAATACAGAATTCTTTCAAGTTAACATGGGAAAAGATGTAGAGAAATATGGAGTAAACTGGAGGAGAGTGTGGCATCAATAAACTTGTTAAGATAATTATGCTAGAGCACGTTTTATGCTTATAGGAATTGTGGTAGGCTGGAAATGGTCTCCCAAAAATGTCCACATCTGTGATGGTTAATTTTATGTGTACTTAACTGGGTCACAGGGTACCCAGATACTTGTTTAAACATTATTCTGGGTGTGTCTGTGAGGGTGTTTCTGAATGAGATTAACAAGTAAAGCAGATTGTCCTCCCCAATGTGGGAGAGCCTCATCCAATCTGCTGAAGGCCAGAAGAGAACAAAAGATTGATTAAGGGAGAATTCCTTCTCTCTGCCTGACTGTCTTACAGTTGGGTCATGGGTCTTCTCCTGCCTTGAGATACAGATTCATACTGGATCTTATACCATCTGCTATCCTGGTTTTCAGGCCTTCAGACACTGACTGGAACTACACCATTGGCATTCCTCAGGCTCCAACTTGCTAGATCTTGGGACTTTTCAGTCTCCATAATTATGTGAGCCAATTCCTTATATACATATGCACACACACACACATACATACCACACACACCACACACATCTTATTGGTTCTGTTTCTTTGGAGACCCTAATACAACACCCTGTAAATATGTTACTTAAATGACATAAAGGACTTTGCAGAAGTGATTAAATTATGGATCTTGAGAGATAAGTCTGGATTATCTTGGTGGTCCCAATATAATCACAAGGATACTTATAAGAGGGAAGCAGTAGAGTCAGTGTTACAGACTGAATGTTTGTGCCTCCCCACAGATTCATATATCTTGTATATATTACACCCAAGTGAAGAAGGAAACCCAAGAATAGCTTACAAACCTCATGGGCAAGAGAAGCTTTACAGAACAGATTTGCATCTCTGTAGGGTCTTGAAGATCAAGAATAGGAGGGGGATAAATAGGCCTGGGATAAGAGATTTCCAGGGCTTCCCTGGTGGCACAGTGGTTAAGAATCCGCCTGCCAGTGTTAGAGCCCTGGTCCAGGAAGATCCCACATGCCGGGGAGCAAATAAGCCCATGAGCCCCAACTACTGAGCCTGTACTCTAGAGCCCACAAGCCACAACTACTGAGCCCATGTGCCACAACTACTGAAGCCTGCGTGCCTAGAGCCCGTGCTCCACAACAAGAGAAGCCATTGCAATGAGAAGCCCACACTCGCTGCAGCTAGAGAATGCCCTCATGCAGCAACAAAGACCCAACGCAAAAATAAATAAATAAAAATAAATTTTTTTAAAAAGAGAGATTTCCATATAATTATTATCTTTACAAAGTTATTCTAATGTTTGTATTGTGGGATTTGAGGACTACTAATCCTATAAATTGTATTTACTATTTAGTTTTTTATAAGATATTATAACATAGTGTTTTTCTAGGCATTTTCAAAACATTTTATGTTTTAGCCTTAAAGAGATCATTTGCTTCCTGATTTCTCTGATTTAATAATTGAAGTAAACTTCTTTCTCTGAAACTTCTTTCTAAAAAAAATTGCAGTTCTCTTTCATTTATTCATTTCACACTAACTTACTGAGTGTTCACTTTATTCCACCAGGATAAAGAGAAAAATATGAGAAAATTTAAGATTTCAAGTCATAATTCATTGTGTTTATAATTTATCCTTTTGATTTGTAACATTTTCTAATCTATGAAAGGGAAACTTAATTCATAATGAAATTGCCTACGGTCAAAAATTCAAAACCAAAAATATTCACAATAAAGCACACAGAGATGTAGCAATTAAAATGGCATAGTAATAAAGTATCACCTTGTGATACTTTCTTTTAAAGTAAAAAGACCACACATTATATCCCATCATTAATTTTACATGAAAAGATTCATAAATCCTTTCTCTTTGCTATATGCCTACAGTCAAATTTCTGCACATTAGAAAATAATTTGTGCCTGAATAGATATAATCAATTTGACAGCAATTTCTTTTGTTGCTATTGTTAAGGGTTTTTTAAAATTTATTTTTATTTTTTAATTACAAAAAGAATACATTTGTAACAATTCATGGAATACAGATATAAGTTGTGTCAATAGTCTTACCTTTCCCCTCCTTTCCTCTCCCTCTACCTTGAGGTATGCTAAGTAGTGTTAGCAGTTTGCATTTTTGCTTTCAAACTTATTTTTTAACCTTGTATAGATATAGTTATAGAGGCAGATATAGATAATATAGATTAGATCTAGATATAGATGTAGATGCATACATATGGTTTGTTTTCCTTTTTTAAATTTTTATATTTTACAAAAACAGAATTATCCACTGCTGAATAATGTGTTATAGACATATTTCTAGGTCAATGTATGAGTAACAAACTAATTTATTTAATTAGTTTAAATAAACTAACTGCTTCATTTTCTAACTACAGATGTAGCACAATTTATTTAACAATTCCATATCATTTGACATCCAGGTTATTTCCAGTTAAATAACATGCTTCAATAAATATCCTTGTATAAATACACTAATCTGGCAGTGTTACTGTTTGTTTTGTAGCAAAATGTACTTTTAGTGGATACTGGCATATTCTTTTCCCCAAAGTTTGTTCCAATATATACTTCTACCAGCAAAGCATAACTGTTTTTCTTCCATCATACACCTAAAAGCAGTGAATGATATCAGTCTATAAAATAGTCACTAATATAACAGTTTTTTTAAAAAGTGGTAGTTTTTACTGTTTTAATTTTCATTTCTCTAAGTACCAGTGATTTTGACCTATTTTCTAATATGATTTTTTGACTATTTTTAAATTTTTTGTGTGTGAACTACCAATTTGTAAACTATTTTTTTATTGGAATCTATATTTTTAATAAATTTTCAAAAATTTTCTTTATGTTTGTGAATTTAACTCCTGGCTTGTTATGTCTATATTTCACTTTGTTTAGCATATGAATAATTTAATTTATATAATTTTATATGACTATTTTATCTAGATGTTCCCTAATATTTAGTTTTCACAGCTCAAGAATATACAATTTTTCTTAATTTTTTATTTACCTGTTAATTTTTCCAACACTTCTTATGAAAAAAATTGTATACCTTAAATTTAAAAGTAATAATAATACAATGATCCTTCTTATACAAAAGGTCTACATTTAATAACTGTTAATATTTTACTATATCTTCTTTATCCATCTTTATTGTACTTGCTGAACCATTTAAAATTGTTACATAAATCTTGACACTTTACCCCCAAATATTTACATACATCTCCTAAAAATATGAAAAATTTCAGTGGTTCATTCAATCAGTTGCTCCATTTAGAACATCAATAACTTTTCCCTAATACCATCTACATCAGTCTATATTAAATTTCTCCTTTTATTCTCAAAATTCATAGTTTTTTTTCCTGAATCAGAATTCAGCTATTAGTGATGTGAAATTTGATCACTTTATTTCAAAGAAAATGGTAATCAGATCTTTCTAAGGAAAGGCCCATTTATTTTTCCCCTTTGCAATTCTCAGATAATCTATGGAGTGGCTTTGGCACTGTTCAAATTTTTAGTTTCTGAAACACTTTAATCGTTGGTTTTAGCATCCATTTCTCTCTCTCTCTCTCCTTCATACTCCCTCTTACATACACACAGACACACATACACACACACAAAGGACTCATGGGTTTTTAGGGTTTTTATTTATTTCTTTACAATCAATTACAGAAATGATAATAACAACTTACTAATGTTGTTGTTATTTAAATGTTCCAGATTTAGCCCATAGGAGGCCCTTTAGGCTTGACCTCTTTGTCTTTTGGCATGCCTTCATTGCTAGTTTTTGAATTTTTCCTTGCTTTCTGACATAAGATGTCCCAATGTTACGTAATACTTTTCCTTTCCTGGTCTACAAAGTAGCCATTTCTCCAAGGAGCCCTGATTCTTTTTAGTGAGGAATAGTTCTTAGAAACTAATATATCCATCCTTCTGATTCAGTCATACTACCCTACTTCTGTTGTTTTTTGTGTTTTTTTTTCCTTCACCACCAGTTCTCTAAGGGATATTTCCTATTACTAGGTGCTTCACTTTATTACTGAGATGGAGCTTTTCCAACACAGCCACCACTGGTCCATGCACTTTTCAAGCCTGTTTCTTTCAAATTTCCAGGGTCTAGGAGCCTGACCCAGTGGTATTGGAATTACTTTCACTATTTCCCACCTTGACTGGTACCTTTCTTCCCTTTTCCACACCATCCCAATCTGCCATTCTGGTTCTGTGTGGGCACTAGAGTTAACATGGCTGGTCTCAGAAGGTCCATTTACATGAAAAATAATTTGTTTAGAAATCATTGTCTCCAAAGTATCTGTAGCTGTGCGTTATGGGTGATATTGTTTGCTCTCCTTCTGAATCTGCATTTTTTGTTTTGTTCTTTGTTTGCTTGTTTGGATAATGTTAGAGATATTCCACTTTATATAATAAATAATTTATCTAACATTATATATACATGTGTATATATGTTTGTCTTGTATATATAGATGGTTACAAATATCCATCTGTTTCTATACTTTATCCATTTGCACTAATCTAGTAGCCTGTTCTGCCAATTCTTATAATAGATGGTTGCATACTTTAATAATATGTTCTACTTGAGTCCTCTCTCCCTTCAAAACAAACTTGGCAGTTCTCAAATGACTATTTTTAACCATGTAAACTCTTAAATTGTTTTACCCAGTTTTATAAAGGAATTCTTATTGGAAATGCATTTAATGTATAGAGCTATTTGTGAAAGCTTAAGTATTCTGGTATTTCTTCCACTCTAAAAAATTGTACATCGCTTCCTGATTAAACTTTATGTCCTTCAGTAAAATTTCACGGTGTGATTCATGCAAGTAACTTACTTTTCTTTTTGAGTTTACGTCTACACGCTTAATGTTGTTTGATTATAATAAATAGGACATGTTCCTGATTACATTTATAAACAAGCAAGGTGTTTTAAATAAAAAGCTATTCATTGTTATGTATTTTCCTTCTATTTAATTAAAATTATCTCCCGTTAAAATATGATTATTTGTTGTTAAATATCTTGGATTTATTACTGTGCAATTATAAGTGATTTTTTTAAAATTAATTAATTAATTTATTTATTTTTGGCTGTGTTGGGTCTTCGTTTCTGTGTGAGGGCTTTCTCTAGTTGCGGCGAGCAGGGGCCACTCTTCATTGCGGTGCGCGGGCCTCTCACTATCGCGGCCTCTCTTGTTGCGGAGCACAGGCTCCAGACGCGCAGGCTCAGTAATTGTGGCTCACGGGCCCAGTTGCTCCGCGGCATGTGGGATCTTCCCAGACCAGGGCTCGAACCCATGTCCCCTGCATTGGCAGGCGGATTCTCAACCACTGCACCACCAGGGAAGCCCTATAAGTGATTTTTTACAACTCTTTTATTTTCATAATGTTTATTTAATTTTCCTACTGTCTAATTTTAAATAATAATGGTAAGAGGACATTCACATTCTGTTCCTAAAATCTGTTAATAGTTTCAGTATTTAATGTAGGTAACTTTCCTTGTTATATTGACTGCACACATTTAATCGATAACTTCTATTCCCATTTTACTTAGATTTTTAAATTATTAGTGATTTACCAAAATGTATGAAATAGATCTTTAAAGTATATTTTATAATTGCATTGATATTTTTCTCTCATAATTTTATGAGTATACTAATATATTTTGATTTATTTCATAAAGACACACTTATTTCATTCCTTGAATAAACTATATTTGGTGATTGGGCATTATTCTTGGAATTTACTGCTTTTCTTTTTGCTAATATTATATTTAGGTTTTTTTCAGCTATAGTTATAAGTTAAATTGTTAGACTTTTTTTGTTTTGTTTTGTTTTTTAGTATTTTATTATTGTTATGCTTGGTTCTTAATTCAGTTTAGTAGCTACTTATAATTTTCTATGATCTTTGTAATAGAAATAGAATAGAAATTATTCTACTGAAGATTAGCTACAATTCAATGGTAAAGTCACACCCACTGGGACATTTTACAATATGGATTTCTAATGTATTTTCTGATGTTACTGATCTTCTCAGGTTTTCTATCTTTTATTGAGTCCAAATTTGATATTTATACTTCTCTAGAATAATCATCAATTTCCTCTAAAATTTTACATTCATTGACATAATGTTATATGTTACATGTAATATTCTTTATTATTTCCTTATTATTTTATTTTTATTTTGTTGATTTATTTTATTGTTTTTTTGTTTTTTGTTTTTGTTTTTAACCAAGTTGACCAGTGGTTTATCTAGTTTATTTGACTATATTTTGGTTTTATTTATTCTTTTTATTATTTTTTGTGTTATTTTCTTAATGTACTCTTAAATTATTTTATTTTTTGTTTCAGCATTTGGATACATGATGTCTACTGCTCCATTCATTAATTTTGATTTCATAGCTTTTTAAATTAAAAAAAATAGTTTATCTGCATTTTTTTAAATAAAATTATTTAAGGCTCTTAATTTTCCTCCAAATGAAGTTTCAACTCTATTACATATTTAGTTTTCTTGAAATGTCAAACCTAAAATAAGTTAATTAAACTTATCCACTCTAGTTGTGGTTTTAATAAGTTATCATTGTATTTTTAGGTGTTTAAAAAATATACAGGGTATAGCACTGTGATTCAACATTCTCTTCTTACCTGTCTAATATGTTGTCCGTATGGGTAAATAAAAAAGATTTCAGGATGAAGAAACAATAGAAAACTCAAATTAAGGGACATTACAAAATAATTGTCTATTATCTTTCAAAGTGTCAAGGTCAAAGTTCCCAGAGAAAGGCTGAGGAAATGTTCCAGATGGAAGGAGACCAAAAAGAGATGACAACTGAATGCACTGAAAGACCCTGGATTAGATCCTGGACAATGATAACCAACAGGTATAAAGGGCATTATTAGGACAATTGAAGAAATTTGAATATAAATATATGGAAAGAGAGAATGATAAAGCAAACTGGGCAAAATGTGAACAATGGTTGAATTTGGGTAGAGAGTATAAGAATTCCTTTTACTACTCCTGCATCTTTGGTATAAATTTTGAATTACATCAAAATTAAAAGTTACAGGAAGAGGTTTTAGGATTTGAAAATAAACACAAATAAACCAACCATCTACATTGTTTGAGGAAATTACTTATGGAATACATATAACAAATAGCAAACAAATCAAAACAAGGAGATTCAAAGCAAATTTTTATTAAACATAAATAGGATTATGATAACATACCTGGTTCTATAAATTGATCCCACACAACTGAAAGATGTATTAATAGATGCACTCATATGCATGAATACAAAGGTTTTATACTTTTCTAAGTTGTCGTGCAGTTTGTTATAGTCAAAGGTTTATTTAATATTTATGACATGCTTAGATAAGGTAACCTTTCAAACAAATTATTTCACCATCAATAATCTTAAGTACATATCTGATGCTTTATATATAGCTATGGTTATATATATAATACATAAAATGAGACAGAGTTTATAAATACGTTATGGCACTCATTATGCAAATATAGCTTTTGTACTGAGGGGGAAAATATTTTTCCTGGAAAGTTTTTGTAGATAAAAGTCAATTATTGATGATAACATGCAGAATTTATTGATGATAATGCTAAGAATTCTTGACATGACAAGTGCAAGTTCTGAGAAATAAAAAGAATTGACCAATAACAGCACTGTTACAATGCACACATTTAATATTTTTCATGTTATATTTATTTACATTTCAAAAACAACTTACATTTTATGTATTTTCACAAAGCATTATTTGGACTTCGTAAATATTTATGTAGTGTATAAATGCAGAAGGAAGAAAAGAATCCCCAGATATATCATCAAATTTAATTGTAAAACTCAATTTAGTACTTTTTCATTTAACATGCTTACATTCACACTCACACCTAATTTTTTCTTTAATTAAGTATTGGTGTTAAATGATAAAAGCTTTTATTTAAAATTGATAGAGAAAAAATAATGTAATATTTGACATTTTAAATGCATTTAAGACAAGCTTAAACATTTTATTTACTAAGTTATTTATGCTTCTCCCTATAGGTATTCTCTTTGTTTTCTTTGTCCTCTTTTCTTTTTCTACTGTGATATTTACCTTTTTCTCAATGATATTTAAGAATTCTTAATCATTAGAGTCTATTGGGAAAACTTATAGAAATCTGTCTGTAACTGTAAAAATTAGAATATTTATAATTTCACCTAACAAGAGATAGAGTATCACATATTCAGAGATTGTTCATCACATCATATTTCTTGATTCCTTCCTTATTGTGTTATTTTTGTCCTTTGTCATCACTAGAAGGCTTCCAGAACCAACTGTAACAAAAAAGTCTCTTGTTCAGTAGAAAAGAATAAGAAAGACAGACAGCTATAGAGACAGAGAAGAAAAAACAGAGATAGGACACTCCTCAAATATTTAGGTTTTTCCTTCCATCTGATTTGATCATTTTAGGTCATATGCCCACCTCAGGATATACCATGTATTGTTCTTCCACCTATTTAGGAAAGTAAACTACAAGTTGAAAGAATAATCATTTTTGGCAGAAAAATGTGAAGCAGTTTTATATATTTAAAATCATTTGCCTTGTAGCTACATGTAAGAAAATGATAACTCTAACAAGTATTAAAAAATTTCAATGGAATTATGTGTGTAGCCAGAACTTTTTTTTTTTTTGATACAATAAAATAGAACAAGGTGAAGGAGCAAGGAAGTAGATCAATTCTAATTGCTGAAGGAAATTTTGATAGCATTGTAAGAAAAAAAAGTATTATGAGATGTATAAATAGAGGATATTTCTGATCCATGAGCTGAAGAATTACATGATCTTCATGTTAGACATAGAAGATCTTTTTGTCCCATTATCTTTTTCATTTAAATAAGCCAAATTCTAAAAAGAGAACATCTGTCCCTTTCAAACTGCTAAAATTATATCCCTGAGATAATTTCCTTATGCATAAATTTGCATAAATTTTTGCTGAAGATTAAATTACTATTAAAAGCTAAATTCTTACCTATGTGAAAATATTTTCTAATTGTGGAAACCAGTGCAAAATTAGACAAATCATACCCTATGTTACTCAACACAGTAAAGATGTCAATTCTTCCCAAATTTATCTATAGATTTAAGGCAACTCATCAAAATATCAGTAAAGTTTTCTGAAGACATAGACAACTTTATTCTAAAATTTATATGGAATTGTATAGACCCTAGAATAGCTAACACAATCTTGAAAGAGGAGAATAAAATGGGAGTAATCATTCTAAGAATTAAATCCTGCTACACAGCTAAAGTAATCAAGACAATGTAGTATTAGCACAGAGACCTATACATAGATAAATGGAGAACAATAGAGAACCCCAAAATAGACCCATACAGATATGCTCTACTGATTTTTGACAAAGTTACAAAAGCAATTCAATTGAGCTCTGTGCTTTGTGACCACCTAGAGGGGTGGGATAGGGAGGGGGGGAGGGAGGGAGATGCAAGAGGGAAGAGATATGGGAACATATGTATATGTATAACTGATTCACTTTGTTATAAAGCAGAAACTAACACACCATTGCAAAGCAATTATACTCCAATAAAGATGTTAAAAAAAAATTGAGAAAGAACAGTCTTTTCAAAAAATGATGATGGAGAAATTGGACATCTATTAGCAAAACAAAACAAAACAAATCTAACCTCAGGTATCATACAAAAATTAAGTCCAAAGAGATCACAGCCTTAAATATAAAGCTATTGTATTTTAGAGAAATTACATAAGAGAAAATCTTCAGAATCTAGAGTTGAGCAAAGAGTTCTTAAACTTGTCATCAAATGCATGATCCATAAAAGGGAAAGTTGATAAATTGAACTTTATCAAAATTAAACTATTTTGCTCTACAAAAGATCCTGGTAAGAATACTAGAAATAAAGTTAAAGACTAGGAAAGTATACTTGAAAACCACATTTCCAACAAAGGATTAGTATCTAGAATACATATTTTTAAACACCCAAAATTCAACTGTAGAAAAATAAATCAATACGATTAGAAAATGGGCCACAGACATAAACTGAAATTTTGCTGAATAGAATATACATATGACAAATAAATACATGAAAAGATGTGCCGTATCATTAGCTACTATGGAAATGTAAATTAAAGGAAAATGAGATATCACTACACATCTATTAGAATGGCTGAAAGATAAAACAGTGACAACACCAAATACTAGTGATGTAGAGAAATTCGATCACTTATTCATATTGATGTGAATGTAATATGGTACATCCACTCTGAAAAACAGTTTGGCAGTTTCTTATAAAGTTAAACCTGCAATTACCACACCATTCAGAAACTGCAGTCTTGAACACTTATCCCAGAATAACAAAAAATTAGGTTTATTTAAAAATCCATGCACAAATGTTCACAGCACCCTTATTTCAAATAGCCCCATTGTAGAACAATACAAAATTCATTTGATGGGTGATTGGTTATAAAAATTATGGTACATCCAGTCCATAGAATATTACTCAACAATTAAAAGTAATGAACTATTGATATACAAAATAATACAAAATTATTGGATTAAAAACACCATGAATTTTACTATGTTAGGAACAGGATATTTTTGTATTCCTATACATTTGTTGAGTTTTGTTCCATAATTCACTTAGAACATGTTTGAGCAGTTAATTTACTTAGAGCATGTTTGATCCTTTTGAGACTTGCTTTTAAACTTTGTTAGATATGATCAGAGCAGGCTTTAGTTCTTGGGCTGATTTTATCACACTACTGAGCCAGTACCCTTTTGACAGTTCTACTCAGTGGCCCATGAATTATGACATTTTCAGCTCTGGCTAGTAGTAACATAAATTATTCTCAACCCTATGCAAGCTCCAGGATTTTATCTTTGCTCTACTTCAGTAGATTTTCCATGGCATTGGGTAGTTTCCTTAGACACATTCACTGATCAGTACTCAATTAAAGACTTGAAGTGGACTCTCTACAGGTCTCTGGGACTCTTTCTCCTTGGAGCTTTTTCCTGTCTGGTGCTGTCCCCTATAAATTATAGTTGCCTTGCCTTCCCTAGACTTCCATATCCAAATCCTCAGCACAGGGAAACTCTCAGGCTCTAACTCAATTCTTTTTCCCTGGTCCACTGCCAGAAACATCTCTCCAATTAGCAAGTTGAGGCAATTTTAGTGATCACCTCATTTCTTCCCCATGTCTAAACTGTCACTGTTCTACACTGTCTTAATAGCCAAAAAATTCGTGTATTTTATATGAAGTATTGGTTTTGTTTCAGACAGGAAGTAAATTGTGTCCTTGTTACACCAATTTTTCTGGGAGCAGAGGTCACTTGAAAGAGTCATGTTGCAGTGCTGTAATGAAGATCTGGGAGAAGAAAAACCAACCAGCAAAAATGTTCAGAGGTAGATATGGAATGTATATATTTGAGGAAGTGAAAATTAGTGTGACTGGAGAATGTTAAGCAATGGTTGAGAAGAGAATGAGATGAAATTAAACAGACAATGTTTCAAAAATATAGTAAGTAATGTGGGCCAGTGTACAATTAAAATTAAGTTGTAGCTTTCCTATAAGTAAACTCTAAAGAACTTATGACTGTCCCAGAGAGATTAGATTAAGTAGTTTATGAATTTTCTGGTTTGTTATTTTAAAAAATATACTATACATATCTTCTACTGGTAGTCTACTTGACAATGTGCCAAATGTAATTATAAATATACCACCAATAACTTTAATAGAAATTATGGAGATATAATTTATCAGAATTTCTGTTATCATAGAGCACAAAATTGTACTATGTACTAGCAGTACTATGAAAAATGTATCATTGTATACTTCTCATATATGCAAAAAACTTGATAGAGAATTTTTCAAAATTTGATGACAATTTGAACTAGTTTCATGACAGTATCAGTTGTTATGGGCTGAATTTTCTGCCCCCCAAATCCATAGGTCAAAGCTTAACCGTCAATGTGACTATATTTGAAGATAAAGCCTTTAAGGAGGTAATTGAGATTAAATGAGTTCATAAGGGTGGATTGGTAATCCAACTGGACTTTCCTTAAAAAAAAAGAGACACCAGAAGTGCGTGCGCACAGAGAAAATGCCATGTGAAGACACAGTGAGAAGGCAGCCAACTGCAAAGCAGGGAGAGCCCTCAGGAGAAACCAACAACTTGATCTTGGACTTCCAGATTTCAGAACTGTTCTGTGGTTTAAACTACCCTATCTGTAGTATTTTGTTATGGCAGATCTAGCAGACTAATACACCAATAGTGAGTTGTGAAGCTCAAAAACTTTTGCAAAATCTTTTAAAAAAGACACATATGATCAACCTTGATAGTGGAAAGACTGAATAAACTTTCTATTATCGCTAGAGAAAATAACATAAAATCTTTGTAATACGAATATGAAGCCAAAAATGTAGAAAAAAATGGTATTGTGGAGGTATATGATACTGTTATTTAATTTAAAATGCTATTTTTCTGGATTTTGTAATGCTTATTTTGTTTGCACTGCTTATTAAAATATGCACATTTTGCTTTTTGTCCTTATTCCAAAAAATACTCTCATAGTTAAGTATCATTTATAATTTTGAATTGTTTTTCTTACAGTAGCCTCACCAAATTGTGTAAGATTCAGATTTCACATAACCTGAATCTACCTCTGGCTTTGAAAACAGAGTGACCTGAATCTGAATATTCAGCATTCACTGTCATCAGTTTTTGTTCTGGATTAGCCCAGTCTGAGAGAGAAATTAGCCCTACCATCTCACAAATGCTTTTTCTCATATTACATCTTCTCTGATCAAGAGTCCACCTAGTACATACAGTAGTAGTTAGAACTATTTAGGTCAAATTCCCATTTTACAGAATTATAAGAAATAAAACATAGTTGCCTGTGTCTGTGCATATTTGTTTGTTTTCTCATTTAAACAGAAGCCAATTCAGATTCTTCTCTCTTATTTATGTGAAGACAGTTGATTCATCATTTAGTTTTCTAGGATTTAATGGCAAATCTATGGTAACTTTATCTATGCAATTGCTGTTGCAAACTCTTTACTATGTTATTTTCCTCACTTTCACTTTATTTCCTTTACTTCTGTCTAAGAACATTTTTAGGTCTAAAGATTTTTCTAAACTCAGTATTCCTTGTATTTCAATCTTTTTGACACTTCTGTCCATTATAATTGTTTTCTTCTTTTTTCCCTTCGTGGGTTCACTTTCAGTTGGTGTCTTCTCTCATGCTCTAGAATATATTTTTTAAAAAGTTTTAGATGAATTGGAAAGTATCAAACATGTAAAAGAAAGTAGCATAAAAATGATTTGAAAACTAGAGAAGGTAATGGAAGGAGACATTTTAAAATTAAATGCAAACAGTCGTTCATAGAGCACAAAAAAAGCAGGTGGGAAGAAGAAATTCTCCAACAACCAAGACCAGAAGGGATACTAAAAGGTCAATGCATGGAGTGTACCACCAGGTTAGCAAACATCCCTCTCTCCCCCCATGAGAGAAGTAAATAGAAAATTCACAGGAGACTTGACCAGTAAAGGAACACTAAATAAAATTCCTACTGGGAAGCCAAAAAACCAAGGTTTCCACCGAAAGATAATTTTAAGTTGAAAAAATACATGAAGGCACCTGAGGCTATATCCTTTAAAATTTCTGAAGAAATAAATGTGCACATATGGTCCAAGATATTGCTAAGAGGTTGGGTTTTCTACCACAAGAGATATGAATTTAAATTTTTTAATGTTCTTTACTAACTGTGTAACCTGTTAAAAGTTAATTAACCTCTCTGGGCCTCAGTTTTCCATTAATCAGTAACTAGATACCTCTCACTAGTTCATCATATAAATTAAATACATGAAGATTGCTAAGAACCGTGGACACAGCAACTACTTAACAAATTGTAGTTTGCTTCTGCAGAGGCTGGATCAAGTTAAGAGTCTGTTTTTATGGTTGATAAACAAGAAGAAAGCATGATCTGAATACAGGTTTTAATTTTTATTTGCAAGGTATTCACAATTATAGATGGACCATCTCTACTGGAAAGCAACTTTCTTTGGTTCTTACATAACTCAGGATTTCCATGACCAAAAATGAATTAGCGAAATGAACAAGTTCTGGGTAAAATCCAAGCACCTACTCATTTGGGTACTTTGGAATAAGAGTCGGATTGACCTGAGCTATCATTTTTTTCCCCTAGGATAAATTATATGCAATCAACTCCAATGGGTGACAGGAATAACCCTGATGAATGAAATAACCCTGCTTAGTCAGGACCCTTGGTTTTTATCAACCACTCACAGATCATCCTCCATCAAACCCTTTACCAGAACTTATACTAAATAGCAACATTCCAGTATATCAGATTTATTTTCTCTCCTCTCTTCTGTATACTTGCTGTGTAATGGCAAGAGACAGAACAGGAGTTCCTGGCTTAGAAAATCTTAAATGGGACATGACGTCTCTGGATAAATGGGAGTCATCTCTGATCCATGGACTTTAGAGGTATTCACATTGACAGTCAACATCATCCAGAAAGCAGTGTTCTATCCAGGTCAGACTGTCTGCAGAAAAGTCGTCTGCAAAACCAGCCTCAGCTAGCAGATGTGTCAAGTTATTGACTTTTCATTCACTAAACACTCACTGAATATTTCTTTAGCAGCATCATGCTAGGCCATGAAGGATATAAAATACATACATGGTACACCACTCAAAGAACTTATGGTATTTTTGTATAGATAAGGATAACAAGAATAGAACAAACGGAAATTACTTGAAGCCTATATTGAGAAGAATTGTGAGTGAAATGACCAAAAACAATGGAGAAATCACATATAGGAAATTTAGTATTCAAATCCAATCTTATAGATCAGTGATCCTTAAACTTAAGTGTGCATCAGAATCACCTGGAAGGGTTGGTAGGTTTCTGATTCTGATGATTCCAACATGTCTGCCATATCTGAGTATGGTTTTGATGTTTCCTTTGTCTCTTCAAACTTTTTTGCCACTTAGTATACCTTGTGATTTGTTTCTTTACAGCACATGCACTAGGTAAAAGAAACTTCTCTAAAAAGGCCTTCAGTAACAAGGTGGAAAGGTGTGCGGGGAGGGGAAGTGTTCTGTAGTCCTATGATTAGGTCTCAGCATTTTAGTGTGCCTGTGTCTCTGGACTGTTACCTTCACATGGGCTTCTCAGTTCCCCACCAACATCATCACCCTTAGGTGGGATAGGATGGCTAGAGTGAGCTGGATTGGGGTATTTCCTTTCCCCCAGGTAGGTGAAGGTCTGATAAAACCCCAGCAGGTTAGTCTCTGGTTGAATACTTTTCTCTTGTGAGCAGACCTTGTTAAGAACAATATACTCTGCTGTTCTTCAAAATGGTAACTTTTCCACTCTCTCTGCCAGAAGTATGAGGGAATTTCTCTCTGATATTCACTATAAGAACCTGATTGAGCTCCTGGAGGTAAAACGCAGAAAGGTGTGTGGACCGGATCTACCCGGAGCTTTTGACTCTCTATCCATGCTGAGTCTCCAGCAATTTATCAAGTACGCTTTAGGTTTTCCTACACTGGCACTGGCTCCTGTAGAGGTTTATACTGCTGTGTTTCTGCTCTGGTAAGTTTTGATTCCGTGTATCCGCCTGTCTGTTTCATTTTGGGGTTAGTGGTTTGCCCTGTGAACCCACTTCTCTCAAGAATGTAAGAAGAGTTGCTAATTTTTCAGTTTGTTCAGCTTTTTACTTGTTACAATGGAGTGGTGACTTCCAAGCTCCTCACTTGCCAGTTGGAAAATAGGAAGTCCCAAGTCAGCTTTTTAAATTGCAAATATTATCATGCCATTTCCCCCACCTAGCACCTTTCAATGGTTTTCCATTTCTTGACAGTAAAATCCAAACTCTTTAGCACGACATGTTATATCCTTGTCTGCTTGTCCTGCTTTTGTACATCTCTGTCTAACTTCTTAAAAACCAGCCTCATACAAATATTTCCAATTACCTAAACTCACCCTGAATTTCTAGCCCTTTTGCTTTTCTTATTTCCTATTGGCTCAGTCCCAATGGGTCAACTTGGAAGAGTGTGGAGTGAATATCAATCATTGTGAAATTCAGCCTTATGTAGAGACATATGCAAAGAAAAGTGAGAAAGACCCTGAGATTAAAATACCAGGTTAGATTAAAAAGAGAAAAGCAGAAAAGATCATTGCAATCATTTTAAAAAATATTGTAAATATTGAATATTTGTTCTGGTGGGAGATTAATGAATATTAACTCATTTTTCAAATGTGGAAACTGATTTTTGGAGAGCTTACATAGATTTAACAAAACCTAAATCTAATTAGAAATAAAATCACAGGCAAAACATTGCTTTGGACTTCCTGTCTATCATGCATTCCTCTACATCACTGCCCCTCTACATGTACAGCTAGAGTAGCTTTCCATTTTTTGGATGGTGTTGTAATGATTAAAACAGAAAACTAATGGAAATAAAAGAATGCAATCCTGTCCATACCACTGAATGGTAGTAACAATTATTTCCCATACAGTAGATTTCTCACAATTCTTATGGCTCTAACCCCAACTTATCCTTCAAGGCCTGCCTCAAAGTTTCTCTATGAAATTTTTTCTAATCAATGCAAAAGTATGCATTTTTTCATTCCAAAATTCTGTACTTCTGCTGTTATGGGAGTTAAAGTTTTCTGCCATATATTATCTCTTGATTATTGTCTAATTGCTGTAAGGTACAAAATGGTATTTACCAAACAGTTATAATGACTACAGGTGCCACTTTAAAACAAAACACGCTGATTTTGGAAATGCATATGTCTATAAAATTGAATGATATTAATCCAAGGGAGCTATAGAGAATAGCTGTACTTGAGCTCATTCACTGGAATTGGGCATTGCCTTTAAGATTTCCTTATTAACCATTGGATATAACAGACTTTAGCTTAAAGCCAAAATAGGAAAATGGGAAATTAAATATAAATTTGGATTTCAGCCTTTATATAATCCATTTGAGAAACCATCCAAATAAAATATCATCTGTGAATAATAATAATACAAAGCCTTACTATGTTTACCTTTTATGGAATTTAAGCGTATAAAACCCCGATGATGAATGTAAAATGGGATTCAACATATACTACTCTATTTGTGTAATACAGACATTAAAGAAATACCGTAAATATTCAGAGTTTAAAAAATAGATTATTAACATTTGAAGTGGTCAGAGGTGAAACATATTTGGCTCTAGAGAGATGGTAATATTTTAATAGGATTTTATCAATCATTCTCAACTTTAAGCCAGGTAATAATGGATTTAAGTTGTATTCAGAGAAAATGTTCAGAATAACTAATTTTTCTTTCCAAGGATGATTAAATCTAGAACACACAAGTAAACAGTCTGCTGGAGTCTTTTAAAAAGTTAAGGATGAATTGTTTAGTATTTGAGACTATGGATGTTTTTACTTATCTGGAGGATGTTTAGACCAGACTTAACACACTCCCTCCTTACTCTATGATTCTCCAAAGAATTTTGTACATTAATTAATTAAAATTATAGAAATAATATAACTCTTTATATGTTAAAATGGAAGAAACTACTGGGACTTCTTGATAAAGGAAAAATAAAGAGAAAAAGTGTGTAGAGGATCTAGAAAATGAACAAGCAACGCTTACATTACAGAGAACAACTGCAAAGCATGAAGCAGTGAGTATAGAATTACACTTAAGTTCCAACTGCACTACTTAGAAGCCAAAAATACTTGTAAATATACTTATGCTCTTGGAGTTTTATTCCTTCAGATATAACATGGAAATAATGATAATAACAATTTATACTTTTTCATGGATCATAAAAAGGATCAATTAGATGTTTTTAAAAGCATTTCATATATCATAGAAAAATTTACATATGTTAGCAAATTTTATTAGTATTAAGTTAAATGAAAATAAATTCCAATAAATCTTAAAGAACAATTTATATTTTGTTTATTGCTATATACTCAGTTTCTTTCACTCTGCCAGATACATAGTAGATGCTAGACAAAAACATGTTAAATAAGTTGGAAATATTATCTGACTATATCTTGTAGTGAAACTTATGATGAGTAGTCTAAATTAGTGATGAAATCTAAAGAATGTAGTTCATGAAAGCCCATTAGTGAGCTATATTTCAATTAAAACAAAATGAGCATTTTTTGTAAAAACGTTTTTTTCTGCTAGTATTTTATTTCTTTTTTAGACCTTAGCCACTGATTGACCCCTGTATTTGAAAAAAAATACATAAATATATGCTCAACGTAAATAGAATAATTTTTTATTTCCCCCATTTTTTAAACATCTTTATTGGAATGTAATTACAATGGTGCATTAGCTTCTGCTGTGTAACAAAGTGAATCAGCTATACATATACACATACCCCATATCCCCTCCCTCTTGTGTCACCCTCCCACACTCCCGATCACATCTCTATAGGTAGTCACAAAGCACCGAGCTAATCTCCCTGTGCTATGCAGCTGCTTCCCACCAGCCATCCATTCTACATTAGGTAGTGTATATATGTCCATGCCACTCTCTCAACTCGTCCCAGCCCACCCTTCCCCCTCCCCATGACCTCAAGTCCACTCTCCACGTCTGTGTCTTTATTCCTGTCCTGCCCCTATGTTCTTCAGAACCATTTTATTCTTTTATACATTCCATATATATGTGTTAGATAACGGTATTTGTTTTTCTCTTTCTGACTTACTTCACTCTGTATGACAGACTCTCGGTCCATCCACCTCACTACAAATAACTCAGTTTCATTTCTTTTTATGGCTGAGTAATATTCCATTGTATATATGTGCCACATCTTCTTTATCCATTCAATTGTTGATGGACACTGAGTTTGCTTCCATGTCCTGGCTATTGTAAATAGTGCTGCAATGAACATTGTAATACATGACTCTTTTTGAATTATGCTTTTCTCAGGGTATATGCCCAGTAGTAGGATTGCTGGGTCGTATGGTAGTTCTATTTGTAGTTTTTTAAGGAACCTCCATACTATTCTCCAGGGTGGCTGTATCAATTTACATTCCCACCAACAGTGCAAGAGGGTTCCATTTTCTCCATACCATCTCCAGCATTTATTATTTACAGATTATTTGATGACAGCCATTCTGACCCGTGTCTGGTGATACTTCATTGTAGCTTTGATTTGCATTTCTCTAATGATTAGTTATGTTCAGCATCCTTTCATGTGTTTGTTGGCAATCTGTATATCTTCTTTGGAGAAATGTCTGTTTAGGTCTTCTGCCCATTGTTGGATTGGGTTGTTTGTTTTTTTGATATTGAGCTGCATGAGCTGCTTGTATATTTTGGAGATTAATCCTTTGTCAGTTTCTTCATTTACAAATATTTCTCCCATTCTGAGGGTTGTATTTTCATCTTGCTTATGGTTTCCTTTGCTGTGCAAACTCTTTAAGTTTCATTAGGTCCCATTTCTTTATTTTTGTTTTTATTTCCCTTTCTCTAAGAGATAGGTCAAAAAGCATCTTGCTGTGATTTATGTCATAGAGTGTTCTGCCTATGTTTTCATCTAAGAGTTTTATAGTGTCTGGCCTTACATTAATGTCTTTAATCCATTTTAAGTTTGTTTTTGTGTATGGTGTTAGGGAGTGTTCTAATTTCGTTCTTTTACATGTGGCTGTCCAGTTTTCCCAGCACCACTTATTGAGAGGCTGTCTTTTCTCCATTGTATATTCCTGCCTCCTTTATTGAAGACAAGGTGACCATATGTGCATGGGTTTATCTCTGGGCTTTCTATCCTGTTCCATTGACCTAAATTTCTGTTTCTGTGTCAGTACCATACTGTCTTGATTACTGTAGCTTTGTAGTATAGTCTGAAGTCCGGGAGCCTGATTCCTCCAGCTCCATTTTTCTTTCTCAAGATTGCTTTGGTTATTTGGGGTCTTTGTGTTTCCATATAAATCGTGAAATTTTTTGTTCTAGTTTTGTGAAAAATGCCATTGGTAGTTTGATAGGGATTGCACTGAATCTGTAGATTGCTTTAGGGAGTATAATAATTTCCACAATGTTGATTCTTCCAATCCAAGAACATGGTATATCTCTCCATCTGTTTCTATCATCTTTAATTTCCTTCATCTGTGTCTCATAGTTTTCTGTATACAGGGCTTTTGTCTCCTTAAGTACGTTTATTTGTAGGTATTTTATTCTTTTTGTTGCAATGGTAAATGGGAGTGTTTCCTTAATTTCTCTTTCAGACTTTTCATCATTAGTGTATAGGAATGCAAGAGATTTCTGTATCCTGCATTAATTTTGTATCTTGTTACTTTACCAAATTCAGTGATTAGCTCTAGTAGTTTTCTGGTAGCATCTTTAGGATTCTCTATGTTTAGTATCATGTCATCTGCAAACAGTGACAGTTTTACCTCTTCTTTTCTGATTTGGATTCCATTTATTTCTTTTTCTTCTTTGATTGCTGTGGCTAAAACTTCCAAAACTATGTTGAATAATAGTTGGGAGAGTGAGCAACCTTCTCTTGCTCCTGGTCTTAGTGGAAAGGGTTTCAGTTTTTAACCATTGAGAACGATGTTGGCTGTGGGTTTGTCATGTATAGTCTTTATTATGTTGAGGTAAGGTCCCTGTATTCCTACTTTCTGGAGGGTTTTTATCATAAATTGGTGGTGAGTTTTGTCGAAAGCTTTTTCTGCATCTATTGAGATGATCATATGGTTTTTCTCCTTCAATTTGTTAATATGGTGTATCACATTGATTGATTTGCGTATATTGAAGAATCCTTGCATTCCTGGGATAAACTGCTCTTGATCAGGGTGTATGATCCTTTTAATGTGCTGTTGGATTCTGTTTGCCAGTATTTTGTTGAGGATTTTTACATCTATGTTCATCAGTGATATTGGTCTGTAGTTTTCTTTCTTTGTGACATCTTTGTCTGGTTTTGGTATCAGGGTGATGGTGGCCTCGTAGAATGAGTTGGGGAGTGTTCCTCCCTCTGCTATGTTTTGGAAGAGTTTGAGAAGGATAGGTGTTAGCTCTTCTCTAAATGCTTGATAGAATTCGCTTGTGAAGCCATCTGGTCCTGGGCTTTTGTTTGTTGGAAGATCTTTTATCACAGTCTCAATTTTAGTGCTTGTGATTGGTCTGTTTATATTTTCTATTTCCTCCTGGTTCAGTCTCGGAAAGTTGTGCTTTTCTAAGAATTTGTCATTTCTTCCAGGTTGTCCATTTTATTGGCATAGTGTTGCTTGTAGTAATCACTCATGATTCTTTGTATTGCTACAGTGTCAGTTGTTACTTCTCCATTTTCATTTCTAATTCTATTGATTTGAGTCTTCTCCCTTTTTTCTTGATGAGTCTGGCTAATCGTTTTTTAATTTTGTTTATCTTCTCAAAAAACCAGCTTTTAGTTTCATTGATTTTTGCTATTGTTTCCTTCATTTCTTTTTCATTTATTTCTGATCTGATCTTTATGATTTCTTTTCTTCTGCTAACTTTGGGGGTTTTTTGTTCCTCTTTCTCTAATTGCTTTAGGTGTAAAGTTAGGTTGTTGATTTGAGATGTTTCTTGTTTCTTGAGGTAGGATTGTATTGCTATATACTTCCTTCTTAGAACTGCTTTTGCTGCATCCCCTTGGTTTTGGGTGGTCGTGTTTTCATTGTCAATTGTTTGTAGGTATCTTTTGATTTCCTCTTGGATTTCTTCAGTGATCTCTTGGTTATTAAGCGGTGTATTGTTTAGCCTCCATGTGTTTGTATTTTTTACAGATTTTTTTCCCTGTAATTGATATCTAGTCTCATAGCATTGTGGTCGGAAAAGATACTTGATATGATTTAAATTTTCTTAAATTTACCAAGGCTTGATTTGTGACCCAAGGTGTGGTCTATCCTGGAGAATGTTCCATGAGCACTTGAGAAGAAAGTGTATTCTGTTGTTTTTGGATGGAATGTCCTATAAATATCAATTAAGTCCATCTTGTTTAATCTACCATTTAAAGCTTGTGTTTCTTTATCTATTTTCGTTTTGGATGATCTGTCCATTGGTGAAAGTGGGGTGTTAAAGTCCCCTACTATGATTGTGTTACTGTTGATTTCCCCTTTTATGGCTGTTAGCATTTGCCTTATGTATCAAGGTGCTCCTATGTTGGGTTCATATATATTTACAATTGTTATATCTTCTTCTTGGATTGATCCCTTGATCATTATGTAGTGTCCTTCCTTATCTCTTGTAATAGTGTTTATTTTAAAGTCTATTTTGTCTGATATGAGAATTGCTACTCCAGCCTTCTTTTGATTTCCATTTGCATGGAATATCTTTTTCCATCCCCTCACTTTCAGTCTGTATGTGTCCCTAGGTCTGAAGTGGGTCTCTTGTAGACAGCATATATACAGGTTTTGTTTTTGCATCCATTCAGCCAGTCAATGTCTTTTGGTTGGAGCATTTAATCCATTCACATTTAAGGTAATTTTCAATATGTATATTCCTCTTACCATTTTCTTAATTGTTTTGAGTTTGAAAGCTGGTTTGGTGGTGCTGAATCCTCTTAACTTTTGCTTGTCTGTAAAGATTTTAATTTCTCCATCAAATCTCAATGAGATCCTTGCTGGGTAGAGTAATGTTGCTCGTAGGTTTTTCCCTTTCATCACTTTAAATATGTCCTGCCATTCCCCCTGACTTGCAGAGTTTCTGCTGAAAGATCAGCTGTTAACCTTATGGCGATTCCCTTGTATGTTATTTGTTGTTTTTCCCTTGCTGCTTTTAATATTTTTTCTTTGTATTTAATTTTTGATAGTTGGATTAATATGTGTCTTGGTGTGTTTTCCTTGGATTATCCTGTATGGAACTCTCTGTGTTTCCTGGACTTGATTGACTCTTTCCTTTCCCATATTAGGTAAGTTTTCAACTATAATCTCTTCAAATATTTTCTCAGTCCCTTTCTTTTTCTCTTCTTCTTCTGGGTCCCCTATAATTCAAATGTTGGTGCATTGAATGTTGTCCTGATGTCTCTGAGACTGTCCTCAATTCTTTTCATTCTTTTTTCTTTATTCTGCTCTGCGGTAGTTATTTCCACTATTTTATCTTCCAGGTCACTTATTCGTTCTTCTGCCTCAGTTATTCTGCTATTGATTCCTTCTAGAGAATTTTAGATTTCATTTATTGTGTTGTTCATCATTGTTTGTTTGCTCTTTAGTTCTGCTAGGTCCTTGTTAAACGTTTCTTTTGTTTTCTCTATTCTTTTTCCAAGATTTTGGATCATCTTTACTATCATTACTCTGAATTCTTTTTCAGGTAGACTGCCTATTTCCTCTTCATTTGTTTGGTCTGCTGGGTCTTTACCTTGCTCCTTCATCTGCTGTGTGTTTCTCTGTCTTCTCATTTTGCTTAACTTACTGTGTTTGGGGTCTCCTTTTCACAGGCTGCAGGTCCATAGTTCCTGTTGTTTTTGGTGTCTGCCCCCAGTGGGTAAGGTTGGTTCAGTGGGTTGTGTAGGCTTCCTGGTGGAAGGGACTGGTGCCTGTGTTCTGGTGGATGAGGCTGGATCTTGTCTTTCTTTTGGGCCGGAATGTGTCCAGTGGTGTGTTTTGGGGTGTCTGTGAACTTATTATGATTTTAGGCAGCCTCTCTGCTAATGGGTGCAGGTGTGTTCCTGTCTTGCTAATTGTTTGGCATGGGGTGTCCAGCACTGGAGCTTGCTGGTCATTGAATGGAGCTGGGTCTTGGCATTGAGACAGAGATCCCTGTGAGAGCTCTTGCCGATTGATATTACGTGGGGCCGGGAGGTCTCTGGTGTTCCAGTGTCCTGAATTCAGCTCTCCCACCTCAGAGGCTCAGCCCTGACAGCCAGCCGGAGCACCAAGACCCTGTCAGCCACATGGCTGGAGAAGATGGCCTATGAGTTCGTTGTCAGCCACTGCCCTGTTGTAGCGCTGTCTCAGCTGTCTCCAAAGGTCAGCCAGATACATTGGGTTATTCCACCATTCCTCAGAACTTGCACATGCCAATCTGGGATTTGTAGATGTCCTCCTGATACTCTTCATTGAAATACCTTGCATTCATGGTGGTGAGAGATATGCTAATAGTGTTGGTTCTCTCCAGTTCAGAGACTGGGGCAGTCTGAGCCTTCATGTGGCCAAGTCAGGAGCAGCTGCCCAACGATCCCAAAGTGGTAACATGTCAGATTCCAAGAAGGCTTCTGCAGCGCCCAAGCTGTAGTCCCAAGCAGGTGCTCTGCTCAGCTGCAGCACTCTGACCGGGGAACTCAGTGGGACCCTCAAACGAGGATTTCTGCCAGCCCTAGAGCCTGACTTGCCCACCCAGGCAAGGAGCTGAGGATAGTGTCCCCTGGTCCTGTCTCACCAGAGGAGCGGACACCTGGAAGCCTATTTCCCCAAATAAGAGAATAATAAGGCATAAAATAATTAACCTTGGTATTGCCACTTTTATTAACCTCTTAAATTTACTACTTTTATTTTAAGAGTTTGTTTTTACCTCATGTGTACATGTACATGTACTTTTATTCATCACTGTCACAGGGCAATCTCAGTTTAGGATTTCAGGGACAGTGTTAGAAAATTTATTTTGTGATTGACCAAGGAGATACCAAAATTCACTACATAAACAACACATCATCCTATTTTCTTAGACCATGTAAACAATCCAAAAGACCTTTCCTTTCTCTGAATATCAATTTTCCTAAATTTTACTCCAAGGGCTTCTGGGACAGAAAGCAGTGCAGAAGTACATCTTTAGAGATGCTTCTCCTATGACAATGGTGTGAAAGGTAGCCAATTATGTAACACCAAAGACATTGGCAATAGCAATATATTACCTTGTTTTTGTTGACTCTGTCATTAGCACTTAGTCTATTGCCTTAGCGAGGAGCTATAAATAGAAAATATTACATCATTTATTTTATGCAGTTCTGAGAATCTCTTTTTAATATACATGTTCTCTTAATTTTTGCTTAAACTAAGTTATTTTCCATTTGTTTTCAATAGTTCTTCATAAAAAAACTGCAAATATAGTTGTCAAAGGGATAAAATATAGATATTTATAGTGATATTTTAAATGCAAATGTATGAAAATTAATATCAAGAATAAATATGTGTGAGGGCAGTGGGTTTCCGTGTTGCCGTGGCTTTTGTTGGATGAAGAGAATAAAACACTTAAGAAAAAAAATGATGTAATGGTTAAGATTTCTGAAAGGTTCCTGAGTTAGAAATTCCATTCATTCTCCAAAAGTGATATGTCATTTATCTTCACAAACCTACATCTTCCCAAAGACCTAAGGTTCTAGCTGTAGAGGTTGAGCCAACCCTACATGTGTCACTTGACCATCATTGAAATGTTGAATGAGTGAGACCCATCCATATTTAGAATCGTTATTCCTGGTACTCAGACATGATAATTTTTCTTTCCCAATGAGATAGTGTCTGGCCTTTTGACTCATCCCAGTATGATCCCAAGTCAGACTGATGCAGGACTTTTAAATTCCAAATGGTTAGGCCTCTTAGATTTAAGGCAAATAATCTACTGTCAGATTTATAGAAAGGGAGATCTTTAAGGCTATGTAACAAAGAGAGCACTCCCTGCAAAGTCCAAAAATGAAACCCTTAAGTCACCTTTGTCATTCTTGTTTGAATCACAATGAAAATCTTTGATTCTCACAAAAATGTAGAAAAATTGCATTTACTTGAAATCTCAGATCTCAGCTTCACAGACCTCTATGACGGAATGGTATTTGTTCCAAAAAATCAGTTTTAAGTGGACCAGCTATATACAATATCTAATACAATCCCAAGTCTTTTAAATTTTTCAAATTAACCATTATGTCTATTCAATGTACAGCTGGATATATATGCATATATATGTGCTTGTGTAAATATAAAAATCTAATAGCATATTATCAAAAAAGTTTTTGATTACACTTGAAAAAATATGTAGGATTCTCCTTGTAGAACCTATAGTACAAAAAGAGCAAGTCTACTATCGAAAAGGGAGGAAGGCAAGAAAAAGAAACACAAAAGAAATGGAAAAAAAAGGATTCAGATCATTGTTATTTTCTCATATTTTCTGATGACAAGAATATTGAAAATATTCAGCTAAAACTTTGTCCATGTTATATTATCTTAGGTATGTATGTGTATTTTTCTTTTCTCAGTTTTAAGTCACCCAGAAAAATATCTCTTGAATATAAATCATAAAATACAGAAAAGGAACTATGTTAGTAGTTAAACTACTGCTACAGTCTCTCTGATCAGGAAAATATCTTTGTGTGTGTGTGTGCGTGGGTGGGTGGGTGTGAGCACGTGCGTGCACTTACAGTCTGCTCAGCTTAATTCATGTTTGTTTTTTGGTCAAACAAGCAGTTAACATGTTTAATCTTATTATTATTATTTATTTATTTATTTATTTATTTTGTGAAGACCTTGTTTCATTGTTTGTGTGTTTGACACCTTCCGCTAAACCAGAAAGAAGTAAGCTGAGTCCCCGTGGCTTACAGTAGGGCCATTTCCTTCTTTTCTCCAGGTCAGACTCTGCTTCAGTGCTGAGCCTCAGTATTTCACGCAGAAACTACAGATTTGTAGTGGGACCAAAGTCCATTTGGTAAAATGATCCTTTCTCTCCTTAGCCTACCTTCGAATGAGGAGAGTTGTTGAGAGCTAAGAGGGCAACTTTAATTCAGCCAATAGCAGAAAACCGGTAGGTTTTCTAGCACAATATTCAAACACAGTTCACTTTACTGCAAATGAGCTAGATGCTTTCTTCTCCAACATGAATACTCTGATATCCAAACTCAAATGAAGTCAGGGTGACAGGCTGAAGCTTTCTTCTGGTCACGAATGACTGTGAGAGTTGGTGTGAGGTCCTGTCCTAGGCTAGACACTTTTCCTGACTAGGTCCTTTTGCTGGTTTTCTTATATAAATGACCAGGAAATGTTAGCAGATATGTTTGTTAAGAGGATGGTGGATAGAATCCTTGAGAAAGGGAAAAATTGGAAGGTCATAGTCTTTCTTCCTCTTTTTCTCTTATTTGCACATGTCCTAGCAGCCCTTCCTTCAACACCTGCCACAGGCTGCCCCTTGTGCACACATCCAGGCTAGTCCCTCTCATTTGAGAACCTTCTTAAAGTAGATTATAACCTCCACCATAGGAAATCTTTCCTTTGTGCCCTCATCGCCTTGCAACTCAGAGCCTGCTTGTACATCATGCACTGCAGTGTTGGACCATTATGAAAAGAGAAAACACTATTTTCTCTATTCTCTACCCAGAGACCATCTCATTTTACTGCAGTTGCAAAGGAAACCTTGTAAATGCAGCTGGGGAAATAAATGAACAAAACATAACATGTAACCAGCCATTCTTTATTTATTGACTAAACATGTAATCAGTTCTCTGTTTTGCAAAGACCATCACTGTTTTTGATTCTCAAAATTGTTCTATGAAAGGAAAAAAGAGCAAACAATTCCTCTGGTTTCACCAGTTGTATAATTAAAAGACTGCCAATATATGAATACAATAAATAGTTTTCTTCTCACACCTTTTAGCCTGCTTATTTAATCATAATATGGATTTGCACTGTTTTAAAGGGTAGGTTTCAAAGCTGAAAAAAATCATTCTAAATTTAATCATTTTAGTAAATGGTTTAATTTCAAAATCATGAAAAACATCATTGAAATGTTATAGCAAGCAGCTTATGAAATTTAAAAATAAAAAAATTTCAGAAAGTCATTGTTTTCAGTAGAGCCATAAAACAGACTGTATATTTTAGATATTATTTAATCTGTCTCTTGCTGATTAGCAGCTAAGACTCCGGATCACTCATTTCAGTATGGGATTTATAAAATAATAAGATAATAATAAAATTAGATGTAATATGATCCTATCTGGTCCACATATATTCCTGGTAGTGTGACTTTCACTGGCAGAAATAGTCCCTTTAAAGGCAAGAAAAGGAGGGGGAAAATATATATATATATATATATATATATATATATATATATATATGTGTGTGTGTGTGTGTGTGTGTGTGTGTAATACATATTATATATATATACATACATACATATATGTTAATGCTTAATTTATTAGTTTTCCTCTTCAATCTAATTTTAGGAAATATTTAAGGCCACTTGTAAGAAAATATACAATAGTAAAATAACAAAAGTTACAAGTGGAAATAAGCAAATATAAACAATGGTAATATCAGAAATGAGGCTTAGGAATGTGTGTTAAAACCAACTAGCACAGCACTTCCCTCCATGCTAGTGTATCTTTTCTCCACCACTGACAAAATGTATACTTAAGCAAATATATATGGCCAGATTCAGTCTTCTCCTTTTCTTTTAGCTTCCCACAGGAATGTCTTTTACCTGTAAACCTTTCAAAAACTTTAAATTTAGAAAACAATTTTAAAAGTTGCTGAAAATATAAGAAAAATAGAAATATATATATGTTTCTATCATTTAAATATTTCAAAGCCATGAAAACATACATTTTTATGATTACATACACTTACGTTATTTTTGTAAATTTTATAAATGCTGTCCTCTGCACGCCATACAGTGCCTAAGAGAATGCTTGGCTTATAATAGGCACTTAGCAAATATTTGTTTGAAGAAATAAATTATGACTGATGGAAGAATGAACAACCGATGTAAGGTATGGTTAATTCTGGGGAGAAATGGAGTGAGGTAATAATCTGATGAAAGTGTACCCAGCTAACCTTTTCCTCCTGTATCTGTAGGTTTAGTTTCAATTAATACGCACACATACATATTGTATAATCTGAAACAATAATATTAGAGGCCTTGTATAGTATGAGTATTTTTATATTTCAAATATTTATTGGAAATTTTTAAATAATTCACAATAAAAGAAATAAAATTAAACTAGCAAACAAATATTTAAAGAATAAAAAGAAATGAAAAGAGAAAACAGATTTCACCATTCTATAAAAACCTAGACTATTTCATAAATTGAAGAGGGCTGGCTTAAGAAGTAGTGAGTTTTGTTTTTTTAATTTTTAATTAATGTCATTGAAATACTTGATTCTGACATTTAAGTACATGAAGTACTTAATATGATTACAACATATTAACAGTATAGTAAATGTTAGAAGTACTTAATATGATTCACTCAACATATTAACAGTATAGTAAATGTTAGAAGTATAGAATACAAGTAGAGATTTATATTTGTTTACAGATAAGCATACATATAAAAAGCCAATAACTAAATCAATTGTTAGTGCGAAAGTTCATTCAGAACTCAAAAATCAAAAAATTTGGTTTAATAAATAGATTAATAAGTATAAAGTTATAAAATACCATGGCTAAAAATATTTTAAAAGAGGAAAAAGTAGATTGCCCACTTATCTCTAGCACCCTTTTGGATTTTAGGTGTCTTCATTCTTTAAATCTAATGTCTTTGAAATTCTATAAAAATACCATTTCTCTATATTATGTCCAAAGGGGATGGGGAAATAGTTGTTCAGTTAATTACAGGATGAATTTACAGTTTACTTCTCTAAACACTGATTGGGCGCCTATTGACCACCAGTTCATGTGCATGTGCCTGTGCTGGAAAGACAATGAAATAAATCTTACTCATTAGTGTTTGGAGGAATATGACATTATAAGAACGACAGGAATTTAGAAAAAAATATTTCAATGCAATGTGGTAGAACCTATGAGAATGTATACACAGGATGCTATAAAAGTGAAGAAACGTGTACTCTAGACAGGGAACTTTGGATCCCAATACAGTAAGCCTTTCTTGTCTAGGTGTTAACAGGAGCTTGGGTTGAAAATAGTTGTGTGGCTTTATGCAGATTTTTACCCAGTTCCTATTACCCAATCAGCTAAAACCTTAGGCAGAATTTTACTCTTCTTATTCTAGAATATATAACTTCACTGCTTATCGGTTTCTCTCCTCTGAAGAGAAAGTCTCTTTAAATATAAATTCCCCATATCTCATTTGTTGTCCTGAGACATTGACCAGTTCCTTCCCCTCTTAGAGGCCTTTTTACCACAGTGATTCATGAGTAAACTATTCCTTTTACTCCTAACATTTCTATGTCCATTCAAATTATGCACCATTCTCACTAATCTATAACATTTCCAATCACTCTTAGCAGGAAATCATTTTTTAACCCATTTCACCTTCTTTCCCACTAAGATATAGTCAGAAATCTCAGAAATTACATTTTTGAGACAGAAGTTATAATTTCATTGGTGCATAAAATGTGTTTTATTTTTTTTAATAGATCTTTATTGGAGTATAGTTGTTTCACAATACAGTGTTAGTTTCTGTTGTACAACAAAGTGAATCAGCCATATGCATACATATATCTCCATATCCCCTCCCTCTTGAGTCTCCCTCCTATCCTCCCTATTCCACCCCTCTAGGTCATCGCAAAGCACTGAGCTGATCTCCCTGTCTATGCTGCTGCTTCCCACCAGCCAACTATTTTACATTCGGTAGTGTATATATGGCGATGCTACTCTCACTTTGCCCCAGCTTCCCCCTCCCACTGTGTCCTCAAGTCCATTCTCTATGTCTACGTCTTTATTCCTGCCCTTCCACTAGGTTCATCAGTACTTTTTTTTTTTTTTATTTTATTCTATATATATGTATTAGCATACGGTATTTGTTTTTCTCTTTCTGACTTACTTCACTCTGTATGACAGACTCTAGGTGCATCCACCTCATTTCAAATAACTCAGTTTCATTTCCTTTTATGGCTGAGTAATATTCACTGTATATATGTGCCACATCTTCTTTATCCATTCATCTGGCAATGAACATTTAGCTTGTTTCCATGTCCTGGCTATTGTAAATAGTGCTGCAATGAACATTGTGGTACATGTCTCTTTTTGAATTATGGTTTCCTCAGGGTATATGCCCAGTAGTGGAATTGCTGGGTCATATGGTAGTTCTATTTTTAGTTTTTTACTGTTCTCCATAGTGGTTGTATCAATTTACATTCCCACCAACAGTGCAGGAGGGTTCCCTTTCACCACACCCTTTCCAGCATTTACTGTTTTTAGATTTTTTGATAATGGCCATTCTGATCGGTGTGAGGTGATACCTCATTGTAGTTTTCATTTACAAAGGAGGCAAGAACATACAATGGAGAAAAGACACCCTCTTCAATAAGTGGTGCTGGGAAAACTGGACAGCTACATGTAAAAGAATGAAATTAGAAAAATCCCTAACACCATACACAAAAATAAACTCCAAATGGATTAAAGACCTAAATGTAAGACCAGACACTATAAAACTCTTAGAGGAAAACATAGGATAAACACTCTTTGACATAAACCACAGCAAGATCTTTTCTGATCCACCTCCTAGAGTAATGGAAATAAAAACAAAAATAAACAAATGGGACCTAATTAAACTTAAAAGCTTTTGTACAGCAAAGGAAACCATAAACAAGATGAAAAGACAACCCTCAGAATGGGAGAAAATATTTGCACATGAAACAACAGACAAAAGATTAATCTCCAAAATATACAAACAGCTCATGGAGCTCAATATCAAAAAAACCAACAATTCAGACCTGATATGCATTTTAGAATAACTACAATGACAAAAGAGCCTTAGGAATAATGGCTATCTACTTATTTGCATGGTAATAACTATACTACGTATTGCTTTTTTATTCTCCCTATGGCTTATGGCACTCTTAATTTTGGTCGGTGAAAATTTAACATTATCAATGCATGCTATTGTCATTATGAGACTATTAGTTGCTTTTGTGAAATTTCTGAATTAGTGAAATGGGTTGATATATATACATACATACATAATTTTTAGAGCAGTTTTAGATTCACAGAAAAATAATTGAGAGGAATATATAGAGGTTTCCCATATATCTCCTGCCCCACAGATGCATAGCTTACCCCTCTCCAGAGAGGTATATTTGTTACAATTGATGAACCTACATTGATATATCATAATCACCCCAAGTCCATAGTTTACCTTAGGGTCCCATTGCTTTTCCATTTTGCAATAATATTAATTTTCAAGTGCATGCAAAGCAAAACCATGCAGACCCGAATGTACCTTACATAGAAATCTGTCTTCATTTCAATTTGCTCTCAATTTTTCTAAGTCTAGACACAAATGTACTTGGAGTTTAAAAAATAATATTTATCACTTAGTTTATTTTAAGCACATAAAACAAGCATAAATATTATTGAAGGATTAGTAAACTCCTAATTATCATTTTTATAGGGTTTGGCCATAATGAATTTTCCATTACTCAATATTTCATTAAAAGGTCTAATTAAAATGATTTACAGACTCTAATTAGGTTCCAGGAAGACAACCATCATGCACTTCCTTACAACAACAAAGTAAAATGGAATGGGTAAAAAGCCAGAGCCCATGAGGAAAGTATAAAGATCTGTTTTAACTGAGAAAGAGTGTATTACTCTGCTCAGGCTGCCATAACAAAGTACAAAAGACTGGCTGGCTTCAACAACAGAAATTATTTTTCTCACAGTTCTGGAGGCTGGAAGTTCGAGATCAAGGTAACAGCAGAGTTGGTGTCTGGGGAGACCTCTCTCCTTGGATTGCAGATGGCTGCCTTCTTGCTGTGTGGCCTTCCCTCTGTGCTTATGTGGAGAGGAGAGAGATATCTCTGGTGTCTCTTCCTCTTCTTTTTGGGATATCAGTCCTATTCGATTTAGATACCACCCTTATGCCCTCACTTAACTTTAATTACCCCCCTAAAGGCACTATCTTCAAATATAGTCACATTGGGGTTAGAGCTTCAACATATGAACTTTGGAGAGACACGGTTCAATCTTTAACAGGGAGGCTTTGATCTCATGCAGTAGTCTTGAATATTTAAGTTTTACAAAGACTTGAATTACAATTTTAAGCACATACTTAAAATATATTGCAGATTGCACTAGACAAAACTCATCTACACATTAATGTGCTATATCTACCTTACTACTCTTAATGTATTCACTGATGCAATAGTCCATTAGCAAGAAACCACTGTTCTTTGTCCTCTAAAGGGTTGCAAGCATGATCCCTATTTAAAGGAGCCATGATAAAAATTGGTAGATCAGGTTGTGAATCTGATCGGAATATGACTGAACCTCTTTTTTTTTTTTTAAAGGATTTTATTGTCTATATATGACATCAAATGCTCTAATCTCTGACCAAAGAAATTGAATGTTTTTTTTTTTATTTTTTTAAAGAGTTCCTGACTTATTTATTTATTTATTTATTTTATTTTTTTGGCTGTGTTGGGTCTTCGTTTCTATGCGAGGGCTTTCTCTAGTTGTGGCAAGCGGGGGCCACTCTTCATCGCGGTGCGTGGGCCTTTCACTGTCGTAGCCCCTCTTGTTGCGGGGCACAGGCTCCAGACGCGCAGGCTCAGTAATTGTGGCTCACGGGCCTAGTTGCTCCGGGGCATGTGGGATCTTCCCAGACCAGGGCTCGAACCCATGTCCCCTGCATTGGCAGGCGGACTCTCAACCACTGCGCCACCAGGGAAGCCCCTGAACCTCTTTAAACAACCTATTTTTTATATATGTCTGCTTAAGATAATGTTGCACTATTGCGGACCCTACAAATTACAAATCCAACTCCAAATGTATGAGCAACTGTAATGGATAAGAAACTCATTTATCCAGTATTCCTTTTATACACGGAACCATATATCTTCCAGTCAACACAAGTTCTGTTCATTCAGTGGGCTGAGGTCAGCTATTTCCTTCCCCATTCCTTGCATAACCTCCTTGGTATCAACATGACCAACATATGGAGCATCTCCCTTATACTCTTTTTCCACTATAAGTCACTTGTTCATGTATCAATACCAATTAATTCCAGTCCCTTCTTGACATTTGGGAAATGATGTCAGCTGGGCTTGTTTATGCACCTGTGTTTAGCTGGCAGATCAGCTGACTGCTATATAATCTAATGTGGCCTCATTTACAAGTCTACTGGTTGACAAGGGCCACAGGAGCAACTGGGTCACCACATGCCTCTCATTATCCAGCAGGCTAGCCCAGGCTTATTCACATGGCAGCACAGGGGTTTTAAAAACAGCAACAGGGCAAATCCTGAAATGCAAGTACTTTTTAAGTCTCTGTTTGTATCATATTGTCTGTTGCCCATTAGCCAAATCAAATAACATGGTAAGCCCTAAGTCACTATGGGAAGGGGCTACCAAAGGTGTGTACAAAAAGATGTATGAACAACATGCGACATTACAGCAATCATACACCACAGCAGAGAAAAAGCCAGGATCATTTTGAAGCCTTTTGCCTAGAACAGAGGGTACATGTTTGGGGAAGCTTAGAAATTAGATTGGGACTAGATATAGATACCAGATGGTAAAATACTAGATTAAGAAATGTAAAGATTAGGGCTTCCCTGGTGGCGCAGTGGTTGAGAATCTGCCTGCCAATGCAGGGGACACGGGTTTGAGCCCTGGTCTGGGAAGATCCTACATGCCACGGAGCCTGCGCGTCTGGAGCCTGTGCTCCGCAACAAGAGAGGCCGCTACAGTGAGAGGCCCGCGCACCGCGATGAAGAGTGGCCCTCACTTGCCGCAACTAGAGAAAGCCCTCGCACAGAAACGAAGACCCAACACAGTCAAAAATAAATAAATAAATAAATAAATAAATAAATAAATAAATAAGTAAATAAATGTAAAGATTATCAGTGGAGAGCTGCAAAGTTAAAGGAGTCCTGCCCACAAGACTATACTCATTTCTGATATCAAATGCAAATTAGGGGGTTCCCAAGACCACTGTGAGACTCATTAATCTGCTAGAATGACTCATAGAACTCACTGAAAGCAGTTATACCCATGGTTATGGTGTATTACCCGTAAAGGATACAAATTTATATTCACTAAGGGAAGAACTGCATACAGCAGAGTCCAGGCAAGTTCCAGCTCTGAAACATCAAATTTTTCCCCTGTGGAACAGTGGACAGTGTTACTTTCCCTTTAGGGATGCGTGACTATACACCCAGAGTGTTGCCAATCAGAGAAGCTCACCTGAGCTTTGAGATTTTTATTGGTGTTCCATTGCATAATCATGGTTGACTGACCACATGACTGATCTCAGACTCTAGCCTCTCAAGATGGCAAGGAGATACCACATGACCCAAAGTCCCTGCACTAAATCACTCTTAGACTATCAAGGCCCCTAGGCAAACAAAGACACTCCAACAACCATGACACATTGGCTTTTTTCTCTGCAGAACCCTAACTGATACAGTAACTGTAATAATTTTAAGGAGGTCACCCTGGAAATAAAGTGAAGATTAGGATATTAAGGTAGGCAGAATAATGGGCCCCCAAAGATGTCCATATCCTAATCTCACAAACCTGTAAATATGGCAAAAGGGACTTTGTGGATGTGATAAAGTTTAGGAACCTTTAGATGAGGAGATTATCCTCTGTTATCTCAGTGAGCCCAGTCTAGTCATATTAGATCATATTAATCTCTATTTAAAAGTAGAGAATCTTTCCTGAGTGAGGAGGGTCAGAAAGATTCAAAATGAGTGAGATCTGACCCTCTATTACTGGCTTTGAAAACAGAGAAAGGAGGGCATGAGTCTAGGAATGTGACAGCCTCTAGTATTTGGAAACAACCCTTAGTTTACAGCCAGCAAGAAAATGGGGACATCAGTCCTACAACTACAAGGAACAATTAAATTCTGCTAACAACCTAAATGAGCAGAAAATAGATTCTTCCTTAGAGCCTCCAAAGAGAAGCACAGCCCTGCTGACACCTTTATTTTAGCCTTTTTACACATGTTCTAGTTCTAACCCACACACACAAGTTTAGAAGAAAAAATGTGGTGTTTTAAGCAACCAAGTTTGTGGTAATTTATTGTGGAGGCAATTGAAAGCCTAATGAAGGAGTCAGTCTTGGAATGTATGCCGCTTTCATCTTAGAAGCCAGTTTTCTAAAATTAAATATAAGTATTTGAGGCATAAGAAATAATGGAAAAGGTCCTTTTTTTACCTTTTCCTGGCACTGAGCTACTAAAACCCTTTGATTTCCTGAGCACACCTGAATTTATCTAAAGAGGTAACCTAGGGTGGGGTGCAGCTTCAGAATGGAGCTGTTCGCCAGAAAGAGCAAGTGATTAGATGGTTGGAAATTTCAGCCCCGTCCTGACCCTGGGAAGGAGAGAGGTAGGGCTACAGATTAAGCCTCATGAAAACTCTTGAACAAGGAGTTTAAATGAACTTCTATATTGGTGAATATGTTCACATGCTGGGAGGGGGGCACATCCAAGTTCTGCAGACCTCTCCCTATGTAGCTCTTTATCTTGCTATCATCTGTATTCTTGATAATATTCTTTATAATAAACTGGTAAATGTAAGTAAATGTTTCTCTGAGTTCTGTGAGCTGCTCTTGCAAATTAGTTGCCCCCAGGAAGGGATCACAGGAATTTCTGATTTATAGCCAGTTGCTCAGAGGCATATGTGACAATATGGACTTGTGATTGGTGGCTGAAATGGTGGGGTGGGGGTGGGGCAATTTTGTTGGGCTGTATGCTTAACCTGTGATGCTATCTTTTGGGTAGATAGTATCAGAATTGAGTTAGACTGTAGGATACAGTGTCCCCTGAGAATTGGATAATTGCTTAGTGGTGTTGAAAAACACATCTGAGTATTGAAGTTCATAGATATTCATAAGTGATACACCTGGAGACTTTCCAATCTTATAGTTCACCTATACCAAAGCAGCATATTAGTTTCCACATACGAAAGCTTAGAAAATATATGCTGATAGGTGTTGAATACAAGATCAGCAGAGGCCAGTAAAGAGAAGTTTCAATGCAGGTGCTGGGAAGATGTCTCAGCTCTTCCAGGAGCTGAGGCATCCACTCTCCCTCACTAATCTCCACTTGCCCAGATTGCATCTCACTCCACATCCTACTCTAGAGCCAAAAGCTGACGCGTCTTCTAAACTAATTGTATAAACCCATTCTTTTGTCCCTGTGATTGTTTCAGGGATGGCACTAACCTAAACTTAATTGAATCTCTCTGTGCATTTTTCCATCTAAAGGGATTGGTTCCCAGGTGGACCTAACTTGGAACATTAATCTTGATGTCCAGGATTTATACCTGATGGTTGGAGTAAGATAAGCTCTTTCTTCTTCTAGACCGTTTGTTGTACAAATGGGTGAACTAGAGCAGTTGAAATCATTTTACTGCCCCAGGAAAAACTACCTGAGTCTGAAACATTCATATAAAAAAAGGCAGCATCAGAGGACACAGAGCACAGAGCTAAATAAAGCAATACAAAAAACAAAAATTCTAAAGAATGCATGATAGTCTGAAATTACTTCCTTTATTATTTAAACTGGTTTCACTTGAGTTTTCAATTATTCCTATCAGCAAGCAATTTAACTTTATTATTAGATTTTTCATAAAACTTTAGGGTCACTCCTCAAGACCTGGACTTAACACATAAGAAATTTACAAATGCCAAGCATTTATTGTGAAATGGTAGTCATGGAAATAATTAGGAAAATGATAAAGGGAGTTAATTCTAGTAACTGAAGGGCTACCCATCTGTATTTTTCTCTACTTCTCCTCAAGCACCATCTCACCCAGGAAACTGTCCCTGACTTCTCAGGCTAGACTGGAGCCCAGTCCTGTGCTTCCTTAGTAACCTGTGTGTATTTACATTGTGTAATTTAATGTGAATTGGAAGTCTCTTTTGGTATAGCTATCGTTTGCATTTGAATAAACTGAACTATGTTAGGATACCAAGCACCTATTAGTGTCTGACATATACAAGGTGTTTAACAAATACTGGTTAAATTGAACTACCATTAAAAAGTGAGTATGGCCTATTTTCTACTTGCTGTGTTAAGCTAATCATCTCATGTATAGATCTATAGAAACAAATCTATAAGGCATTTGGCCAGTCCCTGAAGCTTGCCTTAGCTCTCCTGAGGTAGAGACCCTAAGAGATTTACCTGGAACTCTTAAGGTGGCTGCTTCCACATTGAGCATTTTACCACTAATTCAAGATTCTTTTATTCAGCCAGATTATTTATAGAGTGTCATCAAGAGACCTCAAAGGCATGGTTGCCCATCATACTTACATTACAAATACTTCCCACTTAGAAGAAAACCTCTAAGTCCACTTCAGTTCTATTTTGCTTTTTCAAAAAAGCCCAGAGCTACAAAGGTTTTGCATTAAAGGAGAATTAGATAAGAGGACAAGGAAGTTGTGCATCAAGTGACCTAAATCTAGACAATAGAGTGGTTTTCTCTTAGGGTTTGTTTGCTTTTATTCTATTATTGCTATCACTTCATCTTTTACTTCAAACAAATCAACCAAATAACAAATGAAAAGTCCAGATTATTAGTGAAAGGAAAGCCATTCAAACAGAGAAAGGAGGAATTATGCTTCATACTTCTTTCAGCATAAAATACTAGGAATTCCAAGTTCGTAATTCAAATGTGATGTAATAGTTCTCTACAACCATACATTAAGGGCCAATAACTTCGCTTGTTAAAAATTACATAATCATGGGACTTCCCTGGCCGTCCAGCGGTTAAGACTCCACAGCACTTCCACTGCAGGGGGCACGGGTTTGATCTCTGGTCAGGAAACTGAGATGTCACAAAAAACAAACAACAAAAAAATTACATAATCACATAGGTCTATTCTAAACTAGTAAGGAAGATATAGAAAACATGAATAATATAGAGCTAGGATTTCAGAATTCTAAAATAGAGGCTAAGATTTCAGAAGTCAAGGTCAAGATAGGAAACGGTTCGAAATCCAGTTTATATATAATAAAATGTATAAAGTACTTTCCTGAAATTTTTACTAAAAGGAACTCTTAGATTACATATATATTACTAGTGCTTTTTATTCTCCTTTGTATACTATTTTTTAGTTTTTTATAACCTCTTGGAGCTTTTTTTGTAATAGGAGAATGAATGATTATATCCTATTTTGTTTATACTGGGAAATTATATTTGCATTGAGTTTATTTGCATATTTTATAAAATTCAATAACATGGCTAATACATTAATGGTTATTTCCATTAATATTTAAAACTATTTTTAATTGTGAAAGTAAAACTTAGAAGCAAAATAAAATACAGTCACTGAGTTAAATATTTTGAGTACATGCATGAGAGGCAGAGAGAGGAGAACATCCCCAAATTCATTTAGCTCCCTTTACCTTTTATGCCTCTATAACTATTCTCATATTTCCTACCTTCTGAACTAAATTTCTCCATGTTTAAACAAAGGCTTACATTTTCCAAAACAAGCATTCTCTTTCCTTTCTGCCATCTATAAAAATGTAAATGTCAAAGGGATGATATATAATTTACAAGATAAAACGTGCCAGTGATAAACCTGGGAGTCAGACACAGAGGTCTGACATAGAAAGAGTAAGATTTTTCATGGCATGAAGTGGCATGGAATAATCAAAATGCATCTTTATCAAGTCTCGATTAAAATCACTATAATAAATGTTGAGCCAATAATTTGGAACCAACATTTACAGAGAAAAATTACCTTCATTTTTCTTTGCATTTTAACACCTTTAATGGAATATAAATCCAGCACTATTTGCTAATGAACAAATCTGTGTTAATTTAATTTGCTTGCTTTTAAGAAGGGTACACATAAAATTATTTTTTAGGAAAAGTGTTTTCCAAATTGTAATCAATTATACTCACATTTGGATCAATCAGCTTCTGCTATAAGTTGGTTTTGGGTTTTTTTGTTTGTTTGTTTTTTGTTGTTGTTTTTTATTTCACTCATTTGCTTTTATCTGACCTGACCAATTTAGACAAGATATGTTCTAACTTAACTTGGCCAATTTTAGTCAGTCTTCTTTCCTCCCCACAGGTCCTTAGACCTTGGCTCACCCTTGAATTTAAGAAAGTATTGGAATTGGGAACAGCTCCTCCTTAGTGGGGTCTCCTGAGAATTGACTGGCCTCAGGGAAAAACATTACTGAATCAACTATCAGATCATGCTATCTGTTCATCCCATTCCCCCACACCCATTTCTTTCCAGCCTAATTTAATCCTCTATGGACAAGAGTCCTTTCTGCCTAGCCTTTGAGACAAGCATAGATCTTACCCTGGGAGTGTTCTCCCTATTACAATAGTCTATTTGAATAAAATCTCTCCTTACCTACATCCAGATTTCTTTTTTCTTGACAGTCTCTAAGGTATTCTGTAGTCAGTTCCATGCCACAGTCCAGAAAATGATGCACTGGTTTCTTGGAATATCAAATGAACAGGTCAACATCTAATTTTTTAAAAAAAAGAGTTACCTTGTGCCAGGTTCTTAACACAAACTGTTTCAATAAGACTGTCTGTAGCTTTAAGATGTATCCATCTTTATTAGCCTTTTTTTTATTGATGAGAAAACTGATGGGTTTAACATCCACTTAGACGGGAGGAAGCTCTAATACCTGTGCTCAGCCACTACACTATACTTCCTCCTAACTTCCCCCCAATAATCTATTCATTCTTTTTCTTCCTCCCAGTTGTGCTATCCAGGAGAGAAATACTTCCACATCATCCCTCAAAACATTATTGTGATGGGCTTCTTCTAAAATTCTGTTTTAATTTTGGACTTGAAAATTGAACTTTTAATTCAGTTTTTAAAGTTGTAGCATTTTATTTTACCTTACATACTTGATGTTAAACTCCTTTAAAGTAGTATGCAAATCGAGTAAATCTATATGTATATTTATGTAAAATAAAATGCAAATGTGTCTACCTAGTGCCCTCATAAACAGCTGGTTGCTTTAAGATAGAAATGATATTAAGAGCCTGCTCATTTGCTATAGTTTATCCATGGGTTCCATGTGAATTGAGAAACATAACCTAATAATTCCAGGTTTGGAGTTATCAATATAATTTTGTCTTCTCCTATAAAATTTTCTTAGGTTAAAAAAGTCAGAAAAGTAAGTAAATAATATAACGATTTAGATACCATATGATTATATTAGAATTAGCAATATATATTTTTAATTGTTCAGACCTCTTATACAAATGAACTCATTTACAAAACAAAAATAGAATCACAGATGTAGAAAACAAAACTATGGTTACTGGGGGGAAGGGGTGGGGAGGGATAAGTTGGGAGATTGGGACTGACATATACACACTACTATATATAAAATAGGTAACTAATAAGGACTTACTGTATAGCACAGGGAACACTACCCAATACTCTATAAAGACCTATATGGGAAAAGAATCTAAAAAAAGGTGGGTATATGTATATGTATAACTGATTCACTTTGCTGTACACTTGAAACTAACACAACATTGTAAATCAACTATACTCCAATAAAAATTAAAAAAAAATATTTCATACCTTTTAAAACAAAGAAATAAGGTATTACAGGTAAAATAGAGGCCTTTGTTTCTCTCATCAGTCCACTTCCCCTCCATCCAGACCCAGCTTGATTTTCATAAAATTGCTTTTTTGTTTGTTTCATCAATTTTTTAAAAAAATCTTTATGCTTGCATAAACAATGCATGCCATTTCTTTGTATGTTTAAAAAATTACATCTAAGCTCTCTTTCTGTAACTTGTTTTTTCCACTCAACATTGTGTTTTGGCAATCTATCTACCTTGAAACATATAAACTTGATAATTTTGAATGCTGTGTATATGGTGCACATAGACTTGCAAATAAGTATCTATTACCATATATATGGATATTTTTCCTCAGTAGTTTACTATGAAAAGCAATATAGAAATGAATATCATTATACCTATGTTCTGTTACAAGTACGCAATACTTTTTCTAGTATATTCCTAAAATGGAATATCTATCATAGGGTGTTAATAGGTTTAATTGTGTCCCTCTAAAATTTTATGTTTAATTCCCAAACCCAAGTGTACCTTAAAATGTGACCTTATTTGCAGATTGGGTCTTCAGAGAGAAATAAAATTAAAATGAGTCATTAGGGTGGACCCTAATCCAATATGACTGGTGTCCTTATAAAAAGGGGAAATTTAGACAGAGACACCTGCACACTAGGATGACATCATGCAAAGATGAAGGCAGAGATAGGGGTGATGCTTTTAGAAGACAAGTAACACCAAAAATTGTCAGCAAACCACTGGAAGCTAGGGAAGAGGCATGGAAGAGAGAACTGTGAAACAGTAAATTTCTATTTCAGCCACCCAGCTTGCAGTGCTTCGTTATGGCAGCCCTAGAAAACTAATAGATAAGGTATGTAGTTTTTTCAACTTTACTAGACACTACTAAATATCCTTTAAATCAATTTTACTTCTATGAGCAGTGGTCATTCTTTTTTTTTTTCCCCCAATATCCATTTGGGACAACTTAACTCACCAAAGGAATCACTAGGCCTAGAAGAGCTCACCTAATAGATACTTTTAAATGATAAGGTTGGTAATGAAAGGGAGTTTTTCTCTCTCTTGCCCCTTTTCTTTAGTACTACATATACCAAGAAGTTAGAAGAATTATTGCTTTTATCCCTTATCATGGTCACTGTCTTTCTTTTCTCTGAGCAAGGATTGCAGTGACATTTTCCTTTCTTATTCAACACATAAACATTTATCATATTACTACTATATTTGCACTTTTCTAAATACTTCACAAATTTAATTTTCAAAGCACTCCTATAAGGTAGCCCCTATTGCCTCTATTTTACGGTTGGTTACAATTGGGAAAGCTGAGGCTCGGAATATATTAATACATGCCCGAGGTCATACAAAAATGAAGAGGCAGGATATGAGCCCCATTTTTCTGTACTTCAAAGCCAATTCTCTTGACCATTACTCTAAGTATTCTTAGTGCCTATGGAAGACATAGTAATGCCTGACAAGGCTGTCCATGTTCTAATTCCCAGAACATGTGAATATGTTAGGTTACAAGGCAAGTGGAGAGTTAACTATGCAATTGGTATTCAGTTTACTAATCATTTGACCCTAAAATAGAGAGATTATTCTGGATTATTTGGGGCCCACTGTAATCACAAGATATTTAAAAGTGAAAGAGGGAGGCAGAAGAAAAGTCAGAGGGAGATGTGACCATGGAAGAAAGTCACAGAAAGCTGGAATGTTGCTGGCTTTTGAAGATAGAGGAAAGAAGGCACAAGTCAAGGAATGAGGATGTCCTCCAGTAGCTGGAAAAGACATGGAAATATATTTTTCCTTAGAGCATCCAAAAAAGGACATAGCCCTGCTGGACCTTGATTTTAGCCGAGTGAGAACTTTGTCAGACTTCTGACCAACAGAGCTGTAACATAATAAATTTGTGTTGCTCTATGTCACTATGTGCAATAATTTGTTGCAGCCTCAGTAAGAAAACACAGTACTCAACACTAATTCTTTTCATTTGTAAGTGACAAAAACACATTTCTGTCTAGTTTAAGAAAATAGTAATTTATTATCCCGTATCAAGTTTAGAACAGTGCCTATGGCATAACTGGACCTTAGACTCAAATGCCTTAAGTTTCTCCATCTCTGTCTTTGTTGTTTCTCTATGTATCAGCTTCCTTCTCTTTTCCCTCATAACTTTAAGCAGATCTCCACCCTATAACCCAAGGAACACAGTCAGAGGCACAGAGTGTTGAATTGGCTGAAATTTGTTACATAGCCATCTATCCTAAAACAAACAAGGACAAAGGGGCTAGGTTGTACTAACATCTTGACTCTTTAGGAAACCATGTAGATGAACTAAAGAAAGTTATAATATGCAGTTTGGAAGACCACTCAATTGTCTTAATGTGTTTTTGTCTTGATTGGGTAGTGATACATCTTACTGCATGGCCTCCTCTGCCTGTTGAAGAAGATAGATACAACTAGAAAAATAAAATAAAATTTAAAGTAACATGGATCAGATCATTTAAGAGAATCTGGACCATTAAAATTATTGCAAGCAAAGCTTACCTACTGTATTAGGGTTTTTTTTTGCTGCCTTAGCAAATGACCACAAACTCAGTGGCTTAAGCAACATCAATTTATCTCACTGTTTTGTATGTCAGCGAACTTGGCTTGTCTGCCTCAGTCTTACTGTTACCGAGTTCAAGCTCATTGTGCTTGCTGCAGGAGTGGCCAATAAATTGAGAGAAGAGGTGTTGGGGCAAGGAACAATGACTTTATTCAGAAAGTCACCAGACCGAGAAGATGGTGGACTAGTGTCCCCAAAACCCATCTTCCCTGAGTTATATAATTCAGGCTCCTTTTATACTGAAAGGTTGTGGGGCAGGGGGGGAGGGGGGGCGCGGTAGGGGGCGGGGGCGTGTTGGCTGGTTGTTGCAAACTTCTTGGTGCAGGAATCCTTTGTTCTTGCAGCTATCCAAGAAGGTCTGTTTACAATGTTCCTATAAACCTCCAGTAAAAACAGATGTTATTCCCTGTTCTGCAACTTTTTATCTCTGTATAAAAGGAAAAGTGTTATACCTTTAAAGGTCACAGCCTTGAGAATGGACGACCCTGTATATTTCAGTCTATAGGCAACATTTCTTTTACAAAGTTGCAAAACCAGCATGACCAAGCACAGGCAACAGAGCACAGGGGTTACACCTAAAGGAATAGATTCAATAAAGAGCCAGCTCTATTACATTTCAAGTTTGAAATAAGGATATCTGCAAGGCTTGCTTCCTTTCTGGAGCCTCTTGGGGAGCATCAGTTTCCAGGGACATTCAGGTTATTGGAAGATTGAGGTCCATGTGTTTGTAGGAATGAGGTCCCTGTTTTTCTGTTTGTTTTCCGGTGGTAGTCTTTTTCAGCTTCTCAGTGGCCCCCTTCCCCCATTTTCAAAGCCAGCCAAGGAGGCCCAGTTCTTCTCATAATTTGAATCCTTTTGCCTCCCTTTTCAGCTGCATCTGTGACTAGTTTCTTCTGTCCCCCTCTTCCACTTTTAAGGGTCCATGTGACTGCTTTGAGTCCACCTGGATAAACCAGGATAATTTCCCCATTTCAATGTCAGTAACCTTAATAACATCTGAATATGAATATACAATGTATTCCCAGATTCCAGAGATTATGGGGTAGGCCCTTTTTGTTGGGGAAGCATTATTAGGCTTACCACACCATCATAAATTTAGGTCAGATTTAAGATATAGTATGACTCTATATTTTACTTAACCATGTGTGAACATTGAAATATCAATAGATTGGGACCTCTGGTAGAACTAACATGTACATTACACCAATGCCCATCTTTATCTTAAAGACATCTTAAATTTTTTCAATAGTTATATAGGTCTGTGCTTATCAAATTCTTTATTTTATAATACATTATGGTCATTTCTATTACATATCTAATTCCAATCCTAATGAGGATGATATCCAGTGTTTTAATGTGCTTCTGTAGGAAGTTACAGTGTTTTTGCAATGACATACTTTCAGACTGAGATTCACAGAAAATGCCCATTCTCCTTTGGCTTAAAAGGCCTAATTTAGCTTTAAAATGTTAAAAGGAATTATACAAGCATAGAGATAGAGTTCCACAAGACTTTTGAATCTTAGTGCTGAAATAAACTCTGAGAAAGGGATAATTGCCAACCAAAAGGAAGCGGGCTCCTCCAGGGCAGAGAAAACTCACTTCCTAGCCAAAAACTGATGGAACCCACAGAGAGAAGGAGCACCCTGGAGAAAATGGTATGCTTTTTTGGAAATAAACAATTGTCCTGTTTTGTCATTTTCAATAAGTGAATAGATTGAATCTGTTTAAACATAATGTGGTTCCAGTCTCCCAGACAATAGCATACGGAACATTTAATAATAAGACGATGTAAATAAGGAAAAGTGGTCCTCACTTGGCCGTATGGTTTTCTGTGAAAATACAATTTTTCTCAGAGTTATGTTATTCCTTGTAGATTTCAATATAGTTTATTTCTTTTGTTAATGCTATTTAACACTTCTCCAGAATATTTATGTAATTGGAAAGGCATTCCAATGATTTTATTAGAACATTCTGATAATAAATATATCAATGGGAATTAAGAAGATGTCAAGAGACTGAAAACACGTGGGTGGGCTTATTCAAAGTTCCCATGAAACTGAGTTTACGAAAGTGAAGGGCAGCTACACAAGGAAGAGAATTCTTGCAGATGCCTGAAAGTTGAACAAAGGAGACAAACACCCTGCTAACCCATTCTCAGAGTCAAAGATGGCCTCATTCCATCCCCACCCCAGACAAATATTCTATCTGTTCAAAGGATACACTAGTCTATAGGAAAGACCTATAATCAGTGTTATCAGCAGTGGTTTCGTAGACTCCAATATGCACTATTTTTAAGAATTGTTAAGTTTTTAAATTCAGATATAATTGACATGTATACTGTTGTATAAGTTTAAGGTGTACAATGTGTTGATTTGATATGGTTCAACCTTCATCCCAGTGGTAATGAGGCCCACCTGCTCTTTGATTTTTTTTTTACTTTCAAGTGATACACAGTCTTTACTGAGGTGGTAAATGTGCTCTGTTTTACTAGTTAGCTATGAAAGGATTTACTTTAAAGGAAATCATAGACATATGGGACTGGAAGAAAAGAATGACTTTCCTTTCTGGAAGGTGAATAATTTTCAATCCTGTGGTGACATTAAATTCTCATTCAATAGATTCTGAAGTTGTGGAAAATTTTTTTTAAAAATGAGTGTGAATTAAACTCTTTTGGTGATGATAAGCATTTCCATTACAGATAATCTTTACTTTTCATTTGATAGCCTTCTAAATTTTACACTGTTTAAAACTCACTTTATTTATTTATTTTTTAAAATTGAAGTATAATTGCTTTACAATGTTGTGTTAGTTTCTGCTGTACAAAGAAGTGCATCAGCTATATGTATACATATATTTTAGCACAGTAAATCTTTATTGTGCTAACATGGAAAAATCTACAAAATATGTTATTAACTAAAACAAACAAGGTTGTGCAGAGAATGCTACTAATTGTGCAGGAAAAAATATATAAAAGCTTCTATAAGTAAGCAAATTTCTGGAAGCTTACATAATAATTTGTATCAATCAGGGTCCAAACAAGAAACAGATGGCACACTCAAATTAAGGTAATTTGAAGTAGGTTTATTTACAAAGAAATTAATTACAAACCTGTGGATGGTTATAGGAAACTGAAAGAAAGGGAAAGTGCAAGATTCCTGACTACTTGCTAGAGGAATGTTATCACCAGCAAAGGGATAAGGGGAGAGGCTTCCAAATGCCCAAAAGAGGAAGAATTTTATAGAACCAGCTGTCTTTTTACGGACAATGACATCCTAAGTGGCTTTCACTGAGAGGCAGCAAGTTGAATAAGGACTTTGGCCTCACTCTTCTTTCTCCCTTCTCCAACAGGGACCCAACACACCCAACCCAAAAAAAACAATCCTGAGAGCCTGAGAAGGAGTAGGAGGTGGCAAGAGGGTCTGGAGAAACACGGAGGAAATCTGCTGTATGACTGCTAACTTTGCTTCATTTAGTGTCTCATAGTGTGAATAGCTTTTCCCTCTACATTTGTAATACTTGGTTACTTATTAAAAATTGCTTATAACAAGTGTTTGCCAGTGAAGAATTAACAACACCAACAGAGTAAATAATTTCTTTTAGAAAGTGCTTCACAGTTTGTCTTCCTTGAATTTATTCATTAATATGAAGTCTGGAATTGCACTTGAGAGAAAACATTTTAATTTTTTAAGGATATACACCATCAAAATGATTTGGAAATACTTTCATGTTATCTTCAGGGAGAGCAGAGGAATTGCTCTCATTAAGAATATCAAACTAGTTTACCAATCCGTTGCATTTGTGGGCATGGTTCCCTTAGGAGGAATAAGCATGGTGGTTACCCAATTGGTTATCCCCATTTTATAGAAGAGAAAAATACATCATGTGTGCTAAATCTGAATCCAGTTCTGCTGATAATACTAGAATATTAAGAGATTTAAAAGAAGAAAACTTGATTTCAAATCTCTCCTCTGTCACATTAATTGCATATTTTTGGCAAGTCGCTTAACTTCTCTAGGCCTAATTTTTAAAATAGAGATTACAATTAAAACATTTTCTCACAAGGGCTGAAGTGAGAATAGAGCAGTACAGTATCTGAGAAAATAACTGATGTGAACTACAGCATATTGTTTCATGAATAATGCAGTTTAGGTTTCTGTTCATCTCTCTCTCTCTCATATACACATACACGCATACATAGACTCGCACACATGTGAATTCTCACAGCCTAATCTTAGAGTTGTTATCTGGTATATTTTAACTTCTGCCAGAGTAGACGCTGACTCTACTGGTCTTGCTCACGATGTAGAGCAAGTGCAATGCTTCGTAAGGCACTGCAGCCTTCAGTAGGTTTGTTCATTGGATTGAACTTCGGAAAATGTTTTAGCAAATTCCACCAAAACAGTTTGGAAATCAAATACTTTGTGTCCTTGAGAAATGTTTGAGACATCAATTTTTCTCTTTCTCCTTGCATTCATAATTTTTCCCCTCCTTTCTTCTGTTCAGATAACAGGCTCTGAGCTGCCTTTTCTTAAGAGGCATTTTTGTCAGGAAGGAAAAGCAGTGGTCTGCATGACACTCTCCTTATTTGGCATTTGTTTGCTAAAACCAAAATCCACTGAAGCAATCAGTCTAGGTTCCTAGAGGAAGAAGACACAAAGAAACATGAACAGAAAGAAAGGATTTCTTTCAGCCTAAAGGCAAAATCAGGAAATTGGAGAAAGCAAGCTGGGGTGCAGTTCTATGGTGAGGACAATCAGTGGGGCCCCTTAATCTCATGAGTAGAGATTTTCTAAGAAAATATCAAGAATTCCAAGTGGAAAAAGTAGTGTGGTTCCAGCCTTAGCAAAGATTTGTGAGTCAGAGAGGCAGCAGGGCTGAGAGAACTAAGGAAATCTTGGAAATAAACCTGCAGTTTTCTTAGAGGGAACCAGTGCACTCTGATGACAAAGAAGTACAGGAGACACCCCAGAATTTTTTGCTGCTGCCTATGACCAAAGTTGAATTTTCTACCTGCTAAATAGGAAGGAGAATCATAGTTAAAATTGGATTGTTTTTAAAATAACTAGGTTGAAATAAAACTATTACTTGCTTGTGGAAAGTGAGTCTTATCTCATACATTTATATCAAATACAGAGTCTGTGCTTGTGACTTGAGGGCCTTAGGAAGTGAGAGTTACAGGTAAGAAAAATATCAGTTTAGGTCAAGAGCTTTATGTCCTGCTTTTCTCCGCAGGGGAATAGCTAATGGGGCACTCCAGGCTTTGGAGACATTGACCTGCAAAGGTACTTTAGCAAGCCCGCACTGAGTTTTAGACATGGCACTCAGGTGCATTTGTTCGAGTTAAATAAAGATCCCTCATGACACTATTGGGTGATTCTCTTCTATTGTACCTTTATATCATCCCTACCCATTTCTTTTCTTGAAAAGCACAGCTTTTTTGAGGCAGTTGACAAACAATATACTACATATTTAAAGGTACGATTTGATAAGATTTGACATATGTATGTACCCATAAACCCAACATGAAACTCAGAATAATAAACATATCTATCACTCCCCAAAGATCCCTCACTCCCCTTTGTGATGTCTCCCTCCTGTCCTTCCTGCCCATTTACCATCCCACCCACACCCCTCTCCCCAGGTAATGATCTGCTTTCAGCCATGATGGATTAGTTTGCGTTTTCTAGGATTTTATATGAATGTGGCTGTTCAAATGTACTCTTTTTTTGTTGTTAGACTTCTTTCACCCACCATAATGATTTTGAAATGTATCTATCTTGTTGTATGTAGCAATAATTAAATTTTTAGTAAAAATAAAGAAGCTATGAATATTTGTGTGCAGGCTGAGTATAGATATATGCTTTAACTCCCCTAGAAGTAAAATGGCTACATTATATGGTGGGTGTATGTTTACCATTTTAAGAAACTGCAAAAATTTTCTTCAAAATGGTGGGAATATTTTATATTCCCACCAGATATATATGAAAATTCCAGTTTCTCTCCATCTTCACCAACACTTGGTATGGGTACTCTTTTTTTTTTTCTTCTAATTTTAGCCATTCTAATAGGTGTGTAGGGTTATCTTACTGTGCATTTCTGTGATGATTAAGGGTGTTGCAGATCTTCTCATGTGCTTGCTTGCCATCTGTATATTTTTTTGATAAAATATCCATTTCTTTCCCCATTTTAAAAATAATTTTTGCTGTTGTGTTACTACTGAGTTTTGAGATTTTATATATATATATATATAGGTTATAAGGCCTTTATCAGATATATGATATCCAAATATTTCTTCTTGATATATGGATTGTACTTTTATTCTTCAGTGTTTTTCAAAGAGCATAAATTTTAAATTTGGTGAATTATTTATGAGTTCGTTCTTTGCAGATCATGAAATAGGAAACCAAAAATTCAAAATTAAGCTAAGCTGATTCTTTGAGATCAAAGACTCTCTGACTGTGGTCCCAGTTGTAAGACCTGGAAACGGCCCTGTATCTTGAGGACTCAGCTACAACCCTGTTTGGTTTTGGTTCTGTCACCAGCACCATGCACCAAGGGACCTGGGAGTAGTCTTACCCACCTGTACCTTGGGCAATAGGCATATGAACCTCAGTCAATGCTGTAGACCCTGAAGTGCTACTCCTTTTCAAGAGCACAAATGAATAAACGTTTTCCTTTCCTTTTAAACCAATTATGGTATAAATGATTTGATTAATGAATGCCTTATTCAACATTTATTATTTGTCAGACACTATGATATTAGATGTACAAATTATACCAAAGGTTTTGAGTCATGGATTTCATGATTTCATCTTTTTCTACTGTATTTGTTTAATTCTGCATAACTCTGAGATGTATTTGTACAAAATGGGACATATATTTGTGTGTGTATGCATCTTCCCTTGATGAGAGAGATGCTCTCCTAAAAATTATTGGTCCCTTTTAAAAAAAAACTTCAAATTAAGAGAACGACTTCATCATACTACTCATGATACCATATCATTATTGGTCCATTCACATTTCCTCTCTTTTGCTCCAACCTCCCTCCCACTTTCCTTTCATTAGTCCCTTTCTCCCTCCTTCCTTTTCTCCCTCCTTACTTCCATCCCTTCCTTCCTGGATTTCTTCCTTTATTTCCTAGATATTTTTCTTCCATTCCTCCCCAGAGACAAAAATTCTAATGTTTATTATGCATCTTTGTTTATGTGTTCTTTTAAAACACATATTGATTATATGCAAGTGTTTTTTAAATTTACGTAAGTAATATTGTGCTCTGTATCTTATTTATTTATATATTGATTGATTGATGGATTGATTGACTGGTTGATTTATCTATGTATGTATATACGTATGTATTTAACTCAGAGCTGTATTTGTAAGATCCAGCCATGCTCTGTTATGTGTGTGTTTGTTCCTTCTTCTGCTGTATGATGTGTATCCACTACATTTCTCCAATCTACTTTCCAAGTGATGGGTACCTCAATTGACTGTAATTCTTCACCACCACTCAGGACACTGTATTGAACATCCTAATAAATGCCCACTTCTGAACTTGTGTAAGAAATTCTACATTATGAATTCCCAGGAGTAGAATTGCTAGGATAAAATATATGCATTAGAGCAATTTGACTGTGTCCTGGCAGGTTGTCATGTAGAATAGATTTCACAATCTATAGTGCTACCATCTGTGCTTGAGAGTTGCTATATTCTAACAGCCATCCACATACTTAGAATTGTCCTGTTTTTAAAGTTTTGCCAGAGAAATAGGTATAAGCTAATATCTCATTGTTACTTGCATTTGCATGTTTCTGATTTCTAAAGACATTGTGCATCTCTTCCTATCTTATTAACACTTTAGTATTTCTCTTCTGTAAATTACCATTTATAACCTTTGCTCATGTGTTCCTTGGAACTGCTGCATAATTCTTTTTGATTGACAAGATCTCCTTAATTTGGAGGGGTAGGAATATTCAATAATTGTGAATTTTGGAAATGCAAATATTGTCTCCCATTTTGGCATTCTTCTAACAATTTTTTCTATAGTGTTCTTCATTGACAGAAGTTATTATTTGTGATGGGATTCAATTAATCCTTTTTAAAAAGCTTTATTGGTGAGAAGTTTTGCATAAGAATGCCTTCTCCCTAGGGAAGAAATAATTTTCACATTTTCTTGTACTAACTTCATAGTTTTATCTTTCACTTTTAGGTAATTAATTCAATAGGAGCTACCTGGTGTCACATAAAGATAGAATGTTAGTTTGTTTTTTTTTTTTCATACTGTGAGCCAATTTTTATAGACTGAACAACCCACCCTCGTCCTTTTGATTTGCAGCAACATATTTACGGCATTTTATGCCCCTATACATATGGTTCTGTCTCTAAGTCCTTTAATCAATGCCCCCAACCAAACAACACTGTTTTTATTACTAGGGCTTTGTGGTATGTCCTAGTTATTTATCTCTGGCATAGAAAAATGCCATTAATTTTTATAATTTGATCTTTTATGTCTTAGACTTCCTTATATATTTTCCAACTCTATCCTTTCCTTAAGTTATCTGGGAGTTTTTCAATCTGATATTCCAATCCACTAATTTCTTCTTTACTGTATCCTAACTATTATGAGCTCCATCTACTTTGTTTTTATTTCAACCATTACATTTTTATATATAACATCTCAAATTGTTTATTTTCATTGCTAGCATCTTTATTTTCTTTAAAAAATGTTTGTCTCTCTGTTGCAATAATTTTGCTTCAAATCTTTCTGTGGGCCAATTACTTTTATGGTGTTTGTCTTCCTCAGATATCTAGTTTTTGGTCTATGGACTTAAGTTGCCTTCAGGTTGTCAGATATGGTCTGCTAATATGGATTGAATAAGGCTTCAAAGTCAGAACTCTTTTTTTTTTTTTTTTTTGGTGACAATTTTAGCCACTTTGATTATTCCCATTTTCTATCAGGCCATCAGGAAAATCTTATGGTCAGGGTTGAAGCAATAATACCCAAGGGGTACTAAATCCTCACCTGTTTTTGTCAACTCCAGGCTTTTCAATGCACAGATATAACCCAAGGAAACTACTACAAATGGCTTAGGTAATTGTTGTGGGGTTTTGTTCTAAAGATATAAAGTTACTAGGGGCCAAGATGGGAACAAAATGTAAAACATTTCTTCAAGCTATTTTCTCCCTGCAGGCTCCAGGTGTGTTCTTTTCCAGTTTGCAGTCACATATGCCTAAACACCTTGGTGTAAGAAAACACTTAGTCACTGTATAATTGTTTTAATTGTGTTGTTGGTTGGTTACTCATATTTTATTGTTATTGTTTGTTTGATTGATTAGTTCTTGGAGTCCATGTTTCCCTCCTGTCTTTAATTTTCCCAGAGTTGAGATTTGAGGAGGGAGTCATAAACTGCTTTGTGCCATCTTTGCTTGAAACTTGAGCTTTCTCCTTAATCATCTTTCTTATGATATTCATGCCAACTAGTCAAGGCAGAAAAAGTAGCTTATTTCACCATATACTCATAAACTTTTAATAAATTTGAATTCACTCTTACTTCATTTTGAGTTTATTTTTTAATCCCCAATTGTGGGTTTTTTTTCTTATTTTTAAGTAATATTTTATCCTCAGTTGTTCTCATAGTACCTGTCATGCCATATAAAAATTAAGGTGCATCTTCAATAACAATAATGATAATAATTGTAATCAGTATTTTGTTCTCAAGAATTATCTCATTTAGTCCTCCTATCAACCTATTAGTTTAGGTGTTATTTTTACCATTTCTTTGAGTGAAGAAATTATTAGAAAACTAAAGTTTCCTGGATCCCAGATTGATGTGCAAAAAGCTCTGAGAATTGCCCCAGAATCTGAGCTTGTAACCAACCACTACAGTCTTACTTTCTGATGCTAAGTAAATGCTGGCAAACATTTACTGGTAATAAGTAAGAATGTTAAAAAAGAAGCTAAAAGAGAAAAAAAAAAAGAACAAGCAAAGAAAGTTCATTTTCTTTACCTCAGTTTGCCATAGATCACAGTTCAAAACGTTTCTAAGCTCTCTCTCCCAACAGAATTAATCTACTTTGCCTTATTGACTTTATTCTCTCTCATGCTACCTGCTGGGCCAGCACCAGAGGCATATGAAAACAGAGACCTATCCTACCAGTCTTGATGAAGATGAAGTCTTCATACTAAGATCCAGGACCAATTAATTACACCAGGAATGCCCTGGTGTTCGTATACATGTTTATAGAGTATTGCATGCTGATAGGAACCGCTGTTCTACCATTGAATGTCATATACATTATTCATAACACATGGCAGTAAAACTGAATAATTAATATCTCAATATCACTGATAATCTACCCTCTTCTTCCACATGCCAATATAAAATTTGGAAATTCTTTTTGATGTATGCCCAAAGCGCATATCATACTGTGCAAGAGTTCTGCATTCTGAAAGATATATGCATTCACTATAAATCTGAAACATAGCTATTGTGAGTCTTATAACTCAGCAATTATTTCTTCCAAGATCCCTTAAATAAAAATGAGAAAGTTTACCTATATACTTTTTTGAAAATTGGAGAGTTGGTGCAAGTCTAGTAGAGTATTCATTTTAAAAGAATGGTTATTGAACTTAATGCTACAGCTTAATATATGTGAAGAAATTTTACCCTCTTGACAGTGCAATTTAAAAGCTGCCTTGTTACAGAATTAGACTGGTAAAAATTATAGGAAGGGATTTTTCAGGAAGGGATAGATCTCTCAGTTTTTAAATGACTCTCTGTGCCTGAGAATTAATATCTTTTTAAAAAAGGAGTTGGGCAGGGAGAACTTTTTCCTTCCTCAAGTAGATAAAAGTAGCATATCAGTTATTATTATATTAAAATCTAAGATTTAAGTTAAAAGATATTATCTGCTCCTTTTTAGCCAGTATCACCTTTTACCATTCATTAATATATCTATCACCATCAGTTAATATTCATTGAATACTTAAAGCGTTGATGTCACTCTAGCAAGAGATCTGATCCCTCCAGAATACTGACTTTTGATCTAGAGTCAAATAAGCTACTATTGTAATCATGAGATCACAGTTAATTACAGGAATAGTATGAATTATATATTTGTAAGAAACCGTCAGCGTTTCCTGAATTCCAATTGTGTATAAGGCACAGTCTGGTGTACTTATTATTCTCATATCTAGTTCGGATTACAATTGAAATTAAAAAGGCAGAAAATACGAAGGAATAGAGAGGGACTAGAAATGGAAACCCAAAATAGCACCCTTGTCAAAATGACTTTAAATTAGGGTGACAGGCAAAAAAAAAATAAAAATAGACATATGGAAATAGCCAAGTTGATTAAAAAATGGATTTCTGAATTAGTGCTATTTGGAGGTTAATGTCAAATTCTGATTCTGTTCTGTCATATTAGGAAATGTGTCATATATATATAATGGCACCCCAGGCCATTTAATGTCCTTTATCTAATGGCACCCAGGTTTCCCAGGGAGGTATTTTCATTCCTCTTGAGAGCCCAAAAGCCCAAGTCACCCCCAATAGAAAATCATCCCCAATATGACCAAGACATGATTCTTTCAACTGGTATGTACAAGAGAGCTCCCTGCTGTTCTCAGCATTGTAAGTGTCATTGTTGCTTACTCTCCCTGAAGTTGTAGAGGTGTTTTCTTTTTTTCCATTAACAAGAGAACATTTCAATTCAGTTGGTGTTCCTTTAGTTACCGAGGGGGCATTACCACCAACGTTAGCACTTTGAAATGGTTACAGTCAAGTGTTAGATCACAATCCTCATACCATTACTGAGGAGTAATGGTTTTCAAACAATACCACTGTAAAAGAGAGCCTGGGAATTGCCTGGGAAAGGAGAGGTGGGAAAGTAGCTCTATTGAAAGGTAAGAACCTCCTGTGACTGAAAAACTTCCTTTACTCGTTGACTGAACCCCAAATACCTTTCCTATTGACAAGCTAAAGGTATTTCTGAGAACGGGGTAGTCAAGTAACAAAAATTCATTTCCTCAAAACTGAAGTGAATTGCTAAAGCTGCTGCTTGAAAGAATGACCTCTCCACAAGACAGGGTAAGAAAGTTTAGCTATGTTCCTTCTCCAACTTTGTATAGTTAGCAGAACTGTCAGCCATTCCTGGCATCACTAGGAATAGCCTCTTTGAGCAAGAAAGGGAGAAGAGGTCCAATACTCTAGTATGATCCTGTGGAGAATCATTAAATACTTATTACTGCTCTCTTGGTCATTCAGCTTCATCATTTCCCAAATAATTTAGGTCTTTGTAAGGAATATATGGATAATTGCATGAGTTTAATTTAACATTTTACTTTTCACATAAGTGTAAAAATATAAGGTGTCAATGCCCCAAGTGATTCCCCATGGGGCTCTAATATGTTTACCAGATACTTGTACTATGCCATAGACTGATGGACAGTGTCTCCAGGTTGACACTTCTTCCTGTTATTTTGCACAGGTTGGCTCAAAAAGGTTAAAAAAAAGTGACAGTTAAACATTTCAGCATTCCTTGATCCAACTCAAAGCAAAGCTTAGAATTTGATTCACATTTTTTCCATTGTATGAATATGGATTCTCAGTATTAACTACGGTTTTCCATTATAATCCAAAGGACATTACGTCTGTTATTCTTAAAAAGAAAAAAAAAATAATCACATAAAACCATATGATAACATTAACCAGTTTCTCATACATAAATCCACCAGAATGACAGCAGTATGCATATCTAATCTTCGTGCATTTGTCTGGTTTTGCAATGAAGAGGTATGTCTTGATGGATTTGATTATATTTTCCAAATTTTATAATTGTTTCCTAGACATTAGAGAAGACAAGTACTCTCAGACTACTAAGAAATGAAATGAAGCTATTTCATCAAAATATTTAGGAATGATAAAAAAAAAAATCAATCACCTGAAAACTGTTGGTAATTCAGTCAACAAATGCTGATATGCATTAAGCATTTTGCTATGGGCTGGCTATATACAATAGTCTACACAGACCTGAACTATGATCCTTTCTAAGAACAAAGCACTCAGAATAGAATTTCATGATTATTAACATTCTGGATTTTAAAATTGTATTCTTCCTCTTGTTGACTATATTAATTAAATAGCTTGGACACCATTCCCAAATTCTTACTTAACTGTAACTTCCCCATTCAAGGCATTCTCTGAATCTGTATTAGTAACCAAATTGTTGCATGTTAGTCATGAAATGGCACAGCAATTTTTACCTACTCTTTTTTTGCTAAGATCCTTTCCGGGTTTAAATTTCTAAGGTGGACAAGGATAAGCATCGGCAAAAGTAAATTGAAGGTGATATTAAGCTAGTTTTTTTGTGCTAATTACTATGCTTCCGTAACGAAGGTCACCTCAATGACATTTAAAGTGGAAATGAAAGGTTAAGTTTGGGGTGAGGGCACATCAGTGTCAATGAAGAGATCCAGGGCTCCTGAGGAAAGTTTTCATTAGAGTTTAACATAAATCAGTCAGTCTTACCCAAGACTTTTTCTTCCAGAGGTTAAGTGAGGTACTCACTTATGATGGTGAGTACTATATGAGTTTGATCTTGAGCTCTCTTGACATGATTTTTGAGACAAATTATCAGTAAAGTGGCATGGTCAGGAGAAAGGCATCAAGGAGAACAGGGAAGGCTAATTTAATTGCCTTTGTTCCTCAGTGACATAGCTTAAATTGAGCTTGCATTTCTGAGAGCACAGGGATATTTGCATGCTTGGATTTTCATAAATGGAAAATGAACTCAAAGCACTTGGCCTACAGATAATGTATCACTTTATATTTGAAGGACAAAAAATACAAGAGGGAGTCAAGGGAATCTGAAAATTCCTGTTTTTTTCTCTCATTTTCTCCTGATTTTTTGGGGGGGATGGTGTCAAGGTTTAGTTTAAATGTAAAATAAAATACAGTGAATACAGTACAAAGGCTAAAAAAATGGGAAATCAAAATACATACCCTAAACCTATGTTCTTGAGGAAGAGCAATAAATAGCACTATAGGTAAAGGAAATCATTTCACTTCCTGATGATTCATTTATTGATGAATTAAACAAAGACATATTAAAGATCCTTTGAAACTGGTTTGTACCCAGATAAATTCTGGCTCTAAAATGTTATACAGAAGACACTTTTTCTATATGACTGAATTTACAAAAAATCAGGGAAATATCAGGATAATGATCCTAAGCTGTTCTAGGAAAATAAGGAAAAATTGGAATATTTCCAGTAGTATTCAAAGACTGAAAAACTTGGAACTCTTTCCACTAAAAATCTGGTAGTACTGTGTTCCTGGAAGTGGACGTAATTAGAACACTTTTAAAAAAAAGCAATTTACACTCCTGACTTCCAAATCATCCAGTAAATTTAGATGTTATTTGAGTTGACTTCTTCTGCACTTCTTGTAGCTTGTTCTCCCTAAAGTTTCCTATCTATGATCATTGTTTGAAATTTTATTAGTATTCAATTTCATCTAAGTAATGAAAAGTTAATAAAGCTATTATAAATATAATGAAAACTATAACTTTGCTATAGAGGTAAATAATTGTTTGTGAAACATGAATCATAATTCAGTGGAGTTTTTGAGCAATATAAATTTATAAAATTCAAATAAATGAAACATCAATAAGTGTTGCAACTTGAAAAAAGAACAATAAATAGCATCCCTTTTTTTTCTCCCTGCTCCAGTTGGAATCAACTGAGAGACACAGGGATCAGATAGATGGAGATCAAAAGACCACCAAGAATACTGATAAAGCCTAAATTGAAGAAATTGTCTTTCAGTTTGTTAACCATGTGGACTTGCTCAGATTATACCCTGAAATTGAACTTGCTCACCCAGTTTCAGCTGGGGCTAGAAACTTACAAGACTTCTCCACGGGGTCCTGCCCCTGTAAAATTTTAAGGAAGGTGATGCAGAGAGCATGTGCTTTCCTCTAGCAGGTGTATCAGAGAGAGAGAACGGGGCTGGGTCACACTTGTTAGTTCTCTTCTCTCAGTCTCATCCATGAGAACAGTGACGCTTCCTCCTGTGGTCAAAAGTGAATCTAAGGACAGAGAGAGGTCCATATTTTACTCTATTGGAAGAATTATTTTTTTACTGGAATTAAATAACAATAACCTCTTGAGTTTTGGAATGAAGTAGATTTGGAATGAAGTAGATGAACTATCTGAATATTTTCAGTTTTGCCCACGTAGTCTCAGTTTGACTTTTAGAGTAAGTAGTGATAGGATAGTAGCTGCTTCATGTCACCTTCTCACATGAACACTCCTTGAACTGTATTACAAAAGGAGACAGCAATTAATCAATATTTTAGCCATTGTTATTAAATGCTTAACAGCTAACCATATAACTCTAGACTCCTTTGTCTGCTGTGCTAAGTATATGCCAAGAGGAAGGAATGAGATATGCAACATAGATTGCACATTTAAAAGTTGTCTCTGCAAATTAAAACTACAGTGAGGTACCACCTCACACCAGTCAGAATGGCCATCATTAAAAACTCTACAAATAACAAGTGCTGGAGAAGGTGTGGAGAAAAGGGAACCCTCCTACAAGGTTGGTGGGAATGTAAGTTGGTATAGCCACTATGGAAAACAGTATGGAGGTTCCTCAGAAAACTAAAAATAGAATTACCATATGATCCAGCAATCCCACTCCTGGGCATATATCCAGACAAAATTCATCCAAAAACATACATGCACCCCTATGTTCATAGCAGCACCATTCACAATAGCCAAGACATAGAAACAACCTAAATGTCCATCAACAGATGAATGGATAAAGAAGATGTGGTGCATATATACAATGAAATACTATTCAGCCATAAAAAAGAACAAAATAATGCCATTTGCAGAAACATGGATGCAACTAGAGATAATCATACTAGGTGAAGTAAGTCAGAAAGAGAAAGACAAATACCATATGATATCACTTATATGTGGAATCTAAAATACAACACAAATGAACCTAACTATGAAGCAGAAACAGACTCACAGAGAACAGACATGCTTGCCAAGAGGGAGGGGGTTGGGGAGGGATGGAGTGGGAGGTTAGGGTTAGCAGATATAAGCTATTATATATGGAATGGATAAACAACAAGGTCCTACTGTATAGCACAGAGAACTATGTTCAATATCCTCTGATAAACCATATAGAAAAGAATATTTTAAAAAATATCCTTATAATCTGTCCCCATGGGCTTTTGCTGCTCTTGTATGTTTGATGGATCGAGGAAAGGTGAGACAAAGGTGTTGAAGGCGATGAGGAAAGTCTATGCTGCTTCACTAAGAATAATTACAATAAAACTCCATTATTTCTCAGGTGAGATTTTGAATAGAGACAACAAGATAATATTCTTTTAAAAACAATGCTGGGATAGGAGACTTATCTCTTAATGTATATTCTTTTGAGTGGTAGGAGGGATGAGTTTCAAGTGTGCAACACTATGAAAAGTACAAAAAACAGAAAACAAATGTGAAACATTTAAGGTTTATTAATCTTTTGGTTGTCGTATTAAATTGTAAGAGCATGACAGATATAGAAATCATCTTTTATGTTGTACGTAGAGCTCATTAAAGCTAAACAGATATGACATATCCATATTGCTTGGCTAGACTATCAGTGCAAAAGTAGATGCTGTATGAGCAATACATATACAAGACAATTGTTAATCTAAGTGAAAAACTGACACCACAGTGGTGAGAAATGATGTTGCTGTACCATAGACTTTGAGATGGGAAGATATTTGAGGCAAAATCCTAGCTCTTATTGGATTGAATGAAGATATTGTTTCACTTCCCTGTAAAAAAATAATTTATTTTCATGTTCTTGATTGTGTATCAATCATTCCAGGGTTTATAACATAGACAATGATTTAGAAAGAGTGAAATCTATGATATAGAATCATAAGAGTTGTAATGAAAGCACAGATCTCCACAGTAATAGGAAGACACATCTATTCTATTTTGCATTTATTCTATTCTGGGTGTTACTTAGCAGAACCACTTAGCTCCAACACTAAGTGACTTTTTCCAGCTTAGTCTTTATCAGTGGATGAGATGACATTTGGCCTCCATCTCCTTTTCCTTTGGTTTAGACATCAATTTAAAACATCTGGGCAAGGAAGAGAAGTGTTATTTATTGAGATGCATCAGAGACTTCAGCTCTTTTTATATATACATATTTGTCTTTCAATAAACCACTTTCAATACCTACGAGCATTCATCAACACATGTACCCAAATACATACTTACAAACACGTATTTTTTTATAGATTAACAAAATAACTTAAAAACTTGAAAGTCTGTATATTTTGAATCGTTTCTTATTTGGAAAGAATTGAATATTACTTTTTTCCCCTTATCAATGAAATGGGATCAGAATATAATCTCAGAGCTAAAATTAATGACCCAGAAGTAGAATGTGATTATGTTTTTTTCGCCCAATTTAACCTATGTCATACTGTGGCATATTAAAACTAATTTTTTTGCATAAATTTTTTCATCTTAGTATTTTCTGAATTTGGGCCTATTTTTATTTTAAAAAGCTTACTTATTTGGCTTCTGAAATCTTGAAATTCAGAAGATTTGGGATGATCACTGATACTCCAATTATAAATTATCTTTATATTTTAAAAAAATTATTAATGTCTGCTTGTTGCAATTTCAGCTAGTAGTTAATCTAATTGTTTAAAAAGAAATACATCTATGTAGTTGTGTGTGCTTAGCTTTCAGTCTGTCTGTTCACATATTTCTTTGGCGGCTCCCATTATAAGCTCTCAGAGAGCATTATAAGCAAAATGAAAAAATTAATCAAATACAACTTCCAGCTTGTGGCCTTCTCCTCATGCTTCACTTCTGGAAGAGAAATGTTATTCTTTCAGTTTGTTGAGACTACCCTACTCTTGGCCCTTGTTCTAGGGTCCTTTACTTAGCATATTAACATCAGTTCAGTCTTGTTGAGTATTGATTTTTTTTTTTTTTTTTGAGTATTGGTTTTTGAGGCTGCTCAACTTCATCCAGCATTAGTGTCCAACAGCACCATGTCCAACTGCAAAAGCAGTCTGAGATAAGCCTAAAACGTCATTGGAATCTCTAGAGCAATATCCAGAGGTAATCGGCCACTACTCCTCTATATCCTTACTTGAACAAAATGGCACAAAAATGGTAGCATTGCCACTAAACAGTGAGTAAAATGCTGAGGGAGTTACCTACATTCAAGTGTCTTACATAATACAACTCCTGCAGCTAAACGTTTAATAGGAAGTGATCCAAAACTGGAGACACATGTTCAAACCCCAAGGCTATTCTAATTCTTAATATGATCCTTGGCAATTATTTAAATTATTTCAGGCTAAGTTGGTTCATTTAAAAAGAGCGGAGAGGTGGGCTGTTTATAATAGCTATTGTGTATTGAGTACTATGTCTAGACTTCTCTATATTATTTATATCCATTATATCATTTAATTCTAATGATAATTGAGTGAGAGATGTATTAGTATTATTCCATTTTACATTTGAAGAAATTGAGTCCTGGAGAAGGTAAAATATTCTCGTGGGTGTATACCCAGTAAATGGTGGTGGCAGAACACAAATTCAGGTCTGTCTCTCTTCAAAGTCTGTGCTACAGGGATAAGGCTCTAGTTGGTGTTAATATTCTATGATTACCAGTTATTTGGGTGATGTGTGTTCTCCATGGGAAGTAATAAAGGGTCTTGACACGCAGGATGATCTAGAATCTCTTGCATTACTTACGTAGTTTAAGGCATGAGGAATAGTATTTTTCTTAATAGGCTATAAGCTAGATGTATTTTCATCTGTATCCTTTCTTTTAGATTGGAAGCTTATTGTAGCCCTGTTTCTGGAATAAATATGGTACAGGACTTAGTATATTACAGTGCCTGAATATAATTTGGGGATAATTGAAACAGGCAAGGAAATCATCCCTGATTAAATTAGTAAATGGCTGTCTGGAGAACCATTATAATTTATGAGGATTTGTTGCTCAGAGTGTAAATAATACCAGTGACAGCATTTCCTCAGAGAACAGAAGATCAAATCTGTTGCAAAGTAAGTGCCAATACTTCCTCTCAAAAACACAGTGGAAGAGACAGAAGTAATAAATGATGCTGCATTCATCTCGATGCTTATGACCCTCCTGGTTGCTTAAGAGCAAAGGGACAGCACTTAATTCTTGCAGTGTAGTTCAACTACATATTCCTGCTGCCTACAACAGCCTCCCATTCTCAGAGGATAGCTGGATGCGGTAAGTGTCTACATAAGTGAACCCCATATAATCACATCTGCCATTTTTGGCATATAGAGAAATCTTTGCCAATTTCATGTAATAATCTTTTTATTTACCTTGTAATAATAATGATGATAACAATCTCCATGGTATAAATTACAGCAATACTGTGTTTATGTCACTTAGAATAATGTGAGGTACTTTGCAATTAGCATTTTTGAGTGTCTGCTAATGCAGCTTGCTTGTTGAAAATTATAATTTGTGGTCCTCTATTTCAGAGCTAACCTCCAAATCCAAGGTGCAGATTCTAGCCAATTTAATTCCACCTTTAGCTCTCCTACAGCATGTAAATTGAAAGCTAGGCAGCTTGTCACTCAAATGAGTTATTAAAAATTGATACCCTTCATCTCATCACTTTAAACTCTGGTAGTGTCAGCACTTATTAAGAAAAATTTATGAAATAAGAACAGCTATTGGTCAAATGTTAATCTTATATACTGGTGTTGCCATTTTAATTAATACATGTCCTTCTTTAAAGAGGCATTTGTTATATGAAGTAAATTATTGTTCTATTCATCTAGCAATATCTGGCCCTTATTGATATCTTATTACATAGCCTTAATGATCACTTGACATTTAGTATTTCCTAGCTAACAGTGGAATGCAATGATTCATATCTCTCGAATGGGTTATAAACTCCTAGAAGGAAGTCATTACGTTCTACATTCATTTTATTAATTGATTAATTAATCTGACACAAAGTTAGAACGTAGTAGGATTAGTAAATACCAGCAGATTGATGAACCAAAGTTCATACTTAATAGGCATAGCAGTGTATATTTGTTACTTGTATTTTTTGTGATAAATTTGACATAAAATGAAGTAATATGTGTAAAACACACAATACAGTGCCTGCAATAAAATAGATGATGTAATATATATGCTTTCCTTTTATTCCCGTCCTTAACTTTATGTTCTCATAAAAGTGTGAGTATGGAAAACATGCACACACAATTTTCTCTCTTGGCAAGATGTTTGCTTTTGTGTAGGCACAACAGATACATCGGGATGGCTTCATTACAGGTAGTACTTATAATAAACTTTGCGTATGCTCAATTCTGTTTGTAATAGCCAACTTAGAAACTCATATATACGCAGGCTAAGAAAGTAAGAAAGAAGAATAATATCCATGTATTTCATCGGGAAAAAAGCGTCACAATGAATTGCTTTCTTAGGAGATAATGTAACACAGGTCCAGCTTCAGAAAAAAAAAAAGCCTGCTGGCTCCTCATTTTGCATTTTACATCAATTTGTCCAAATTTTGTTTGGTTGATTGCACTGAATTGTCACGTTTTTGAAAAACAGCAACAGATTAAAAGAAAGCTCTCTGCAGGAGAAAAAATATGCTTCAGGGAAGAAGAGCATAAAAGGAGAGAAGGCATTATTAATATGCCTAATTATATGAATATTCTCTTTATAATTTGTTTTGTTTAGTGCCCAGTGGCACCTTTTTGAACTCACTTTGTTGGTAACACACTTAATAGATTACTGAGTAATCAAAGCAGTTCTTATCACACAAAATTAGAATATACTTGCCACAAGGAAACAAAATAATAAACAAACAAACATACACAGAGGTCAGCAATAGTTGAGAATTAATTCCACTTCCTCGGATGCTATGTGTGCAATAATTCAAAGTAAATGATAATATATTATACTCCAAGTCCATAACCTTAGAAAATAAAATCCTAGTTGGTGCTTGACTTACACAAGCCAAACAAGCTTACAGTGCATGGGTCTGTGTTGTTTGGCAAGTAGTCAATAAAACTGTACCTTATGACTTTCTCTCCTGAAGGTTCTAATCAAAACAATTTATTTCAGGCATGTAAACCCTGTTTTTCAGACCGCAGCTATTGTCAGCAGGTGCAGCAGCAGCAGCAATAGCAGATGCAATTTTGGGATTGAGAGTCTCAGAGCTCCCCCATCTGTCTCAGTAATGGTTGGATTTCGTACTAGATCAATACACCATGTCAACTAGAGAGCAAGGATTTCCCCCCTAACCTTTATAATAGCAACTTCCCTGCATCCAATCTTGCATAGCATAAAAGCAATATCCGAGGATATTATGCAAAGGATCTGGAGCTAATAGAGCGAGGAGGACATTAGCTACCAGGACACTGTGGGAGGCCAACTGTTCAGAAATTACAGCCTGTTTGATATCTTAAACCTCAGCTACAAAAAGAGAGTGTCTTTTCATGCTAGATGTTAACTTGCTTGCTTCTATGAGCACAGGACAGTGGGTAAAGACAAGAAAGAGATCTGTAAACAAAGCCACCATCTATTTTTGTGTAAGAATAATCTGGCTGCTCTGGTTGGTTCTCTGGATGTATTTCTCATCAGCGGTGGGAGAGGAGAATTGAATGTGATGTGTTTGTCTTAGTAAAAGGTATTACCAGACCTGGGGGGAGACAAAGTGTTTTGCTTTGTTTCTGCTCCAGTTCTCTGCTGAGAAAGAAAACCAAGAGGATTCAGTTCTTTTCCTTGCAATGGACTTGGAGCTGCCATGACTCACAGCTCAGAGCCGTAATGAGCCGATCGCTGTGTACCACTGCCCCTTAGTGGTTGGCCAATAGCAAACCTTTTTAACACCTACTGAACATCACAGGCTTATAGGTAAATAGAGAATGCAGGCTCTCCTCTCTGTTTCCTAAAGCAGGCAACAAAGACAATGTTCACAGCCACCCCTTTTAAGATGATGTTTTGTTTCTCTTTGTCGGGTAATGCAGAGGAAAGGGTAAGTACTCTGGGGTCGGAGATCGGAGACTGTATCTCCCTGCTGTAAGATCTTGGGGAATTTGCTTAACCTCTCTCAGCTTCTTTATTTTCTCCTTCCAAAATGGAATAAGCAACTGCCTACCTAAATTGATGCTGTAAGATTAATTGAGTTAATGCAGGTAAACAACTAGCAAAACATCTGACATGGCTTGGCCTCCATGATGATGATAATTATTGTAATAAAAATGTATGAAGCACATGATCCTCCCACAATTTTGTAAGACCAAGAAAATGTGGACATGTCAGATAAACATCACTGTAGTCTCTATGAAATTACTTATATAGCCTGCCTTGATGGGTAACTCTAGGAACAATATATCACGATGATTCCTGCTTTCAGTCCAAATTACACATTGTAGAGGAACAAAATTTGCCACCCAAAAATGTGGCTCTTAGGCATGAGGGTTGTTTTGGGCTGGTTATTTCTGAGAAACAGTAGACTCAGGAAGTTTTTCTTTTTACTTCCTCCTTTTTTTTTTTTGGTTTCCCAGTGCATATAAAATTTATATTTACACTCTACTGTAATCTATTAAGTATGCAACAGCATTATGTCTAAACAAATGTATATACTTTAATTAAAATATTCTTTATTGCTAAAAATTTCCAACCATCAACTGAGCCTTCAGCAAGTCATAATCTTCTTTCTAGTAGAAGATCCTGCATCAGTGTTGATAACTGCTGACTGTTCAGGGTGTGGCTGCTGAAGGCTGGGACGGCTACGGCAATTTCTTAAAATAAGACAACTATGAAGTTTGCCACATTGATTGACTCTTCCTTTCATGAATGATTTCTCAGTAGCATGCATTTTACCCATAGTAGAACTTTTTTCAAAATTGGAGTCAATCCTTTCAAATCCTGCTGTTGCTTTGTCAACTATGTTTAAGCCATATTCTAAATCTTTTGTTGTCATGTCAACAATCTTATACAGCATCTTCACCAGGAGTAGATTCGATCTCAAGGAACCACTTTCTTGCCTCATTCATATGAAGCAACTCCTCATCCGTGAAAGTCTTATCATGAGATGGCAGCCATTCAGCCACGTCTTCAGGCTCCACTTCTAACTCTAGATCTCTTGCTATTTCTACCACACCTGCAGCTATTTCCTCCACTGAAATCTTGAATCCCTCAAAGTCATTCATAAGGGTTGGAGTCCATTTCTTCTAAACTCCTGTTAATGTTGATATTTTGACCTCTTCCCTGGAAAGTCACGAATGTTGAATATTCTTAATGGCATCTAGAATGGTGACTCCTTTCCATAGGTTTGCAATTTACTTTGTCCAGATCCACTGGAGGAATCACAATCTATGGTAGCTATAGCCTTATTTTTTTTTTAACATCTTTATTGGAGTATAATTGCTTTACAATGTTGTGTTAGTTTCTGCTGTATAACGAAGTGAATTGGAGAGACCTTCAAGATGGTGGTGGAATAAGATGTGGAGATCACCTCCTTCCCCACAAATACATCAGAAATACATCTACATGTGGAACAACTCCTTCACAACACATACTGAATGCTGGCAGAAGACCTCAGACATCCCAAAAGGCAAGAAACTCCCCATGTACCTGGGTAGGGAAAAAGAAAAAAGGAAAAACAGAGACGATAGAATAGGGATGGGTCCTGCACCTCTGGGAGGAAGCTGTGAAGGAGGAAAGGTTTCCACACACTAGGAAGCCCCTTCACTGGCGGAGACGAGAGGTGGCAGGGGGGAAGCTTCGGAGCCACCGAGGAGAACGCAGCAATAGGGGTGCAGAGGGCAAAGCGTAGAGAGATTCCCGCACAGAGGATTGGTGCCAACCAGCACTCACCAGCCTGAGAGGCTAGTCTGCTCACCTGCTGGGGCGGCTGGGGGCTGGGAGCTGAGGCTCCGGCTTCAGAGGTCAGATCCCAGGGAGAGGACTGAGGTTGGGTGTGTGAACACAGCCTGAAGGGGGCTAGTGCACCACAGCTAGCCAGGAGGGAGTCTGGGAAAAGGTCCGTACCTGCCGAAGAGGCAAGAGACCATTGTTTTGGGGTGCACGAGGAGAGGGGATTCAGAGCACCACCACTCACTCCCTTCTGGCTTGCAGAGTTTCTGCTGAAAGACCAGCTGTTAACCTTATGGGGATTCCCTTTTATGTTATTTGTTGTTTTTCCCTTGCTGCTTTTAATATTTTTTCTTTGTATTTAATTTTTGATAGTTGGATTAATATGTGTCTTGGCATGTTTCTCCTTGGATTTATCCTGTATGGGACTCTCCTCACTTCCTGGACTTGATTTACTATTTCCTTTCCCATGTTAGGGAAGTTTTCAACTATAATCTCTTCATATGTTTTCTCAGTCCCTTTCTTTTTCTCTTCTTCTTCTGGGACCCCTATAATTCGAATGTTGGTGCATTTAATGTTGTCCCAGAGGGCTCTCAGATTGTCCTCAATTCTTTTCATTCTTTTTGCTTTATTCTGCTCTGCAGTATTTATTTCCACTATTTTATCTTCCAGGTCACTTATCCGTTCTTCTGCCTCAGTTATTCTGCTATTGATTCCTTCTAGAGAATTTTTAATTTCACTTATTGTGTTGTTCATCATTGTTTGTTTGCTCTTTAGTTCTGCTAGGTCCTTGTTAAACATTTCTTGTATCTTCGTCATTCTATTTCCAAGATTTTGGATCATCTTTACTATCATTACTCTGAATTCTTTTTCAGGTAGACTGCCTATTTCCTCTTCATTTGTTTGGTCTGGTGGGTTTTTACCTTGCTCCTTCATCTGCTGCATATTTCTCTGTCTTCTCATTTTGCTTATCTTACTGGGTTTGGGGTATCATTTTCTCAGGCTGTAAGTTCATAGTTCATGTTGTTTTTGGTGTTTGCCCCCAGTGGGTAAGGTTGGTTCAGTGGCTTGTGTAGGCTTCCTGGTGGAGGGGTCTGATTCCTGTGTTCTGGTGGGTGTTGCTGGATCTTGTCTTTCTGGTGGGCAGGGGCACGTCCCGTGGTGTTTTGGGGTGTCTGTGAACTTAGTATGATTTTAGGCAGTCTCTGCTAATGGGTGGTGTTTGTTCCTGTGTTGTTTGGCATGGGGCATCCAGCACTGGAGTTTGCTGGCCATTGGGTGGAGCTGGGTCTTAGCGTTGAGACGGAGATCTTTGGGAGAGCTCTCGCCAATTGACATTACATGGGGCTGGGAGGTCTCCAGGGGTCCAATGTCCTGTTCTCGGCTCTCCCACCTCAGAGGCTCAGGCCTGACACCAGGCTGGAGCACCAAGACCCTTTCAGCCACATAGCTCAGAAGAAAAGGGAGGAAAAATGAAATTAAAAATAATTTTTAAAATAATATTAAATTTAAAAAAATTTTAATAAAAAAATAATTATAAAAAAGAAGAGGGCAAACAAATCCACCAATGATAACAAGCACTAAACACTAAACTAATATAAACATAAAATCAGAAACAAATCAGTCGCAGACAGAAAATCCCAGGTCTACAGTGACTCCCAAAGTCCACCGCCACGATTTTGGGATGATTCCTTGTCTATTCAGGTATTCCACAGATGCAGGGTACATCAAGTTGATTATGGGGATTTAATCCGCTGCTCCTGAGGCTGCTGGGAGAGATTTCCCTTTCTCTTCTTTGTTTGCACAGCTCCTGGGGTTCAGCTTTGGATTTGGACCCGCCTCTGCGTGTAGGTTGCCCTCAGGCATCTGTTCCCCCCCCACCCAAAAAGGAGGGGATTAAAGCAGCAGCTGATTGCTGTTGCTCAGCTGTTGCTCATTCAGGCTGGGTTGGGGGGGAGGGAGAGGTACGGTAGTTATAACTGGAATGCAGGGTGAGCCTGCAGCAGCAGAGGCCAGCAGGATGTTGCAAGAGCCTGGGGGCGCCATGTGTTCTCCCGGGAAAGTTGTCCCTGGATCACGGGACCCTGGCAGTGGCAGGCTGCACAGGCTCCCGGGAGGGGAGGTGTGGATAGTGACCTGTGCTTGCACACAGCATTCTTGGTGGCTGCAGCAGCAGCATTAGTGTTTCATGCCCGTCTCTGGGGTCCAAGCTGATAGCCGTGGCTCACACCCATCTCTGAAGCTCTTTTATGTGGTGCTCTGCCTTCTGTGAGCAGACAGGGAAAGAATCCCCTCTGCTCACACACCCCGAAACAATGGTCTCTTGCCTCTTAGGCAGGTCCAGACTTTTTCCCAGACTCCCTCCGGGCTAGCTGTGGTGCACTAGCCCCCTTCAGGCTGTGTTCACGCCGCCAACCCCAGTCCTCTCCCTACGATCTGACCTCCGAAGCCCGAGCCTCAGCTCCCAGCCCCCACCCGCCCCAGCGGGTTAGCAGACAAGCCTCTCGGGCTGGTGAGTGCTGGTCGGCACTGATCCTCTGTGCAGGAATCTCTCCGCTTTGCCCTCCGCACTCCTGTGGCTGCGCTCTCCTCCGTGCCTCCGAAGCTACCCTCCTCTGCCACCCGCAGTCTCCGCCCCCGAAGGGGCTTCCTAGTGTGTGGAAACCTTTCCTCCTTCACAGCTCCCTCTCACTGGTGCAGGTCCCATCCTTATTCTTTTGTCTCTGTTGTTTCTTTTTTCTTTTGCCCTACCCAGGTATGTGGGTATTTTCTTGCCTTTTGAGAAGTCTGAGGACTTCTGCTAGCGTTCAGTAGGTGTTCTGTAGGAGTTGTTCCACATGTAGATGTATTTTTGATGTATTTGTGGGGAGGAAGGTGATCTCCACATCTTACTCCTCCGCCATCTTGAAGGTCCCCAGCTCTTACCTCCTCCTTAATTTTTAAAATAATTTAGATGGGGAGTGTGTGCCAGGAAGTGAGCTATTATGAAAGATAACTTCTTTTTACATCAGCAAGACTCCTCTGTATGACAAGGGAAACATTTGCATACCAAACATTTACGCTTCCCACCTCCCTGTCGATTGTCTTCCTCCCCTTTGAAGTCCTAGACCCACATCTCCTTCTCCTTAGCTCAGGATAGCATATAAGCCTCAATTGCCTGTCTGTGGGTCTCATATTCTTATGCGGCCTGTGTATACACATTATCAAATTTGTTTTTCTCCCGTTAATCTGTCTTATGTTAATTTGGTTATTAGACCAGCCAAAGAACCAAGAAGGGTAGAGAAAATATTTTTTCTCCCTTACAACATCAATTTAGTTGTTGTGGTTTGTGGGTTAGATTATGGTTTTTCTGAAATAGGATTTTAATTAAATGCTTCACATATCTGTTGGTAGCCTACCATCCTGTATAGTCATTGCGCATAGAAAAAAATAAGTAATATCAATGGTTTCAAGAAGCAGCTCCTAACTTAGCAGAAGAGACAGATAGGTAAACTTACCTAGATAGAAATTCGACTTTGCTAAATTAAAGATGTGTAGTAAGTGCAATCATATTATAGAGGAGACAGTTGTTGGCAACCTCAAAGTAGTTTTCATAGGGAAGGTGATATTTTTAGCAGTACTTGAAATAATAATTTTACAGTTGGATAAACAAGAGGAAAATATTCCAAGTAGGAAGAATAGCAAAGGTAAGTACTTTAAAAAAATGAAGTATTTAAAGAATAATTTAAAAATTTAGTGTGGCAAAAGCATGAGCCATGTGTTAGGAATAATTACCAATAAAGGTGAACAGGATAGATTTTGAAGAGCCACAAACACCATGCTAAAGTTTTACATCCTATGTACTATAAGCAATAAGGAGTCACAAGGGAACATACTTTGGTTTGGTTTTGGTTTAATTGTATTCTGCCCAGACAATAACTGGTCTCTGAAGATACCTTGAACATCCCTCTGGGATCATTCTGTATGTGAAGTAAAACCTTTTGCTACGTTATGAAGATGTAAAAATTATAAAGTATCACGGAAAGAAGAATGTTATTCCCCCAAAATCCATAGGATAATATGTCAGCTTGTCAGCTATACCTACAAATTTACCCAAGTATCTGTCTATTTCTATTAGTATCATTAATAAAACCCAGATCCAACACACCATCATTTCTCACCTAGACTACTGCACTGGCTATAATCATTTTAAAACATAAGCCAACCACTTGAACTCCCTTGTTTAAAACTTTCTTTAATTCTTAATTTCATTGAAAATACAATAGAAACTTTTATTTATGTCTCACAAGGTTTTTATAACATCCTCAAACTCACCACATACCCATGCTTCTATGCAGTCACTCTTCTTCAGCAACACAGGTTTTTCTTGTTCTTCTAACAGCTAAACTCTTTTCTACCACAGGGTCTTTATTCTCTTTTACCTTTCCTGGAACACAGATCTTCTGTATATTTGAATGTTCCACCCCTTCACTTCATCAAAGTTTTTGTTCAAAGACTTCTATTAGGGAGATTGGTCCTGACCATAAACTGAAAAGTAGCTCCTTTTCTCAGTCATCATTCTCTAGTCTCTATCATTTCATGCCATTTTACTTCCTTTTGGCATTTATTGCAAGCATAAATTATTGTAATTTTTACTTATTTATTTGTAATCATCTGTCATATCAGTGAGAGCAGTCTCTTTTATTTACCTTTGCTTCTCCAGTGCTGTAAAGAGTGCAGGCATGTGTGTTTATAAAATGTTTGTTGAATGAATGAATGAATGACTTACTAAAGCCAAAGTCACATGAGAATAAAAGTGAAACAGAAAGCAACTGAGATGCTAAATCCAAAAGCAGAAGGAAAAAAAAAAAAAAGACAGAGAGATGACTAAAGAGGAAAGCATAAGCATCACATGTATTAATAGGAAAGAAAAAAACAAAAGAGACATAGCTGGTGTCCAAATGGCTATGTTTACAGTCAATGGCCATTTAAATTCATTACATCAGCGATAAGTGGGAGCATTTGGAATTAATCGTCCTCTCTGTGACTGCACAGGCTCTGGGGGACCTGCTGAAGGAAGTGTGAGAGATCTTCATAAGCAGCCTATGCATGGACTCACGGGTGGCTGGAGGAAGAGGCAATGTGTGCTTAGTAGCACAGCAGCGGCAGCTGGAAAGTCAATGCCACATTGCAGGATCCCCCCACAGATCTTATAGCAGAGCTCTGGTGAATACAGGAGCAGGAATTATCTATAAGAAACCCTGCCATTAGGAGATGTGGTCCTAATTTTAACAAGCTGGGTTTTATATCTGCTCCCTGACAGAGAAAAGAGAGAGGGGAGGCAATGAGGTGAAGACCGGAAGTCTTGGAATAAAAAAGATACTATGTTTGTTGTTACTTTGAGAATTCTGTCAGGTGGGTAATTCCAAAGCCAGTAAAATCAAAAGGAAGAAACAAGGTCAGAATTAGACCAGTAGGTACTTGAGGTGTGTTCAGACTATTGGTTTAAGTATTCCTCTAAACCACCTATTTAAGGCAGATGTTGATGCTAGCTAGAGCTGTTTCTCTAGGTGTGAAACAAGTTCCTTCAAATGAGAAGGGAAAACTACAAAATCTAGGATCTGGTGGTTCATGTAAAAAGGTAGCAAATACTTGAATTCTAGTTGTATTTTTTGTTTGTTTGTTTCTTTCCTGAGGCAACTGATAATATTGTCTGCAAATGACTAACATTATATATACATATATATATTCACATATATATATATATATAAAATTAACAGTGCTAGTCATCACACAAACTTTCCTACAGACACTCTATTTGGCTGAGCTACCTGTAGGAAGAGCTGCCAGCTGGGGAAATGGATCTGTGTGGCCCAGAATGCTAATATAAATGCTGATCTCCTGAATCTGTGAGAACCACATGGAATGAATAGTAACACAGGGTATTGTAGGTTTTACGCAGGAAAAAAAAATGCCTGTGATTAGAGATAATTCATGGGGAATAAAAGAATGTGGAGGCAGAATGACAGACTTAGTACAGGAAAATAAATTAAGGTTGAGAAAAAGTAAGATAAAAAGAGATTTGGCAAGACGCTGAAATGCTTTTAAATCCATGCAAATAACCGACAAGGGGAAACGAATAAGTTGAAAGAATAAAACAATGTGTTTTAGAGCAAGACAAAAAGATCAGCTACAGGGACAAAACATTAAAAAACCTTTACAAGTTATCTGAGAGTACGAAATTACTTGAAAATGTTCTCAAGTATGTATGCAAAAAACAATAACCAAGCAAAGAACATTAATTGAGCAAACAAGGAAAAATCAGAGCGACCTGGGTTAGCAATATTATGCAAATAAAATGGAGGGATTCTGCTTTAAAAAAAAAGAATTCATTATAAATCTTGAATGAAGCATTTGGGAAAGATTTTTTACTTTATGCCGTTTAAAGTTTGCACAAAACAGGTACTGATCAAATTCTCATGCATCACACTATAGAGAAACAGCGTGACAATCTTCAATTCTGAGAGGCTGGGTGCTGGACCTCTAGTGCTGAAACATCATAGACTCTATATCGTGTCCCCCAAGGGGCTAAATATGAGTTATTAATCTGGAGTTTCTATGGATGTGTTTTGTATATGGGGAGGCTGAAGATTTGTGAATAATTTAAAACCATAAACTGTAGGAGAGCAGGGCCTATTGCTGTCATCTTTTTTTTTTTTTTTCAAAAAAGTCCTCAACTTTAGTTTCAAAAGCACTGAATGGTTACCAAATGATGATATAAAAGCTTAATGTAATGATGATATAAAAGCTTAATGTAACATTTGTAGATCATAATACATACATAGCATAACATATATAGATCACATATATGTTTATGAAATGTATATATAGTTATTACATATTATCTATATATTATTATCAATAAGCATTAGTTTATGTTTTTATATAATCATTTGGTCATCATTCATATATATAATAACTTGTGGAATTGAGAATCAATTTTAAATCCCCAGCGAACAGTGGATTGTTTTGGGAACTACGTACCTGATGCAATAAGGAGTCATCAATAAAGGTACTCAATGGATAGATAACTATCTCCAAAAGCACACTGAAATAGCAGTGTTTTCTTTCCTCTCTCAAACATGATGATGTTGTATCTAATACAACCAGTTTATTTTGCTCAAATTATAATCTGTCTTTATTAATTAAAGGCAACATAGTTTCATCATTCACTTAGTCACTATTTCAACAGTTTGAGATTAAATTATTAAGTGTTATATATATTTGTGTTTCTATTTTGCTAGAGTTTCTTTTTCTTGGAATGGCCAGCCATAATTTTCATCTGGAAAAAGCTTGCCTCTCTAAAGGCATGAAATCTCATACAGAAAAATGAAGGTCTTGATTCAGCTGTCTGTAAAACCATATAGCTTATTAAACTGAACTGCTATTGTGTTGCAACAGCATGATAATTAATCATGGGACAAGGCTAAAAGCCCAGAACAGGGAAGCTTTCTGTTCTTAGTGCAGTCAAAATGGGTGAAGTGGGCATGGTATTCATTAAAAACTTGAAGAAGTGGTATCCACTAATTTTTTTTTAATCAAATACTGGACTTAGAATGTGGGTAATAAGTTTAAACAAATACAACATAAGCACAGTTGCATGAAATCTGGAACAAACATTTTAAGATTGGATCCTTGCCCTATTTCAGTTACAAAATAAATATCTTCATATCCTCTGCATTGTAGAGAAAATGTATGGGAAATTTTCTGGGGTCTACTGTATGGAAACTGAGACGATTCTGATAATTTTCTGTTACCCAAATATGAATTTGGGCAGACCTCTGCAGACTATCTCATATGTTAACATTTTCCCTTATAACACATCCCTTTGTTTTGTTTGTTTTTTAAATTTACTTATTTATTTAGTTTTGGATTGCATTGGGTCTTTGTTGTTGCGTTCAGGCTTCCTCTAGTTGTGGCAAGTGGGGACTACTCTTTGTTGTGGTGCAGGGGTTCCTCATTGCAGTGGCTTCTCTTGTTGCGGAGCACAGGCTCTAGGCAAGTGGGCTTCAGTAATTGTAGCATGCGGGTTCAATAGTTGTGGCATGCAGGCCCTAGAGCACGCAGGCTCAGTAGTTGAGGCGCACGGGCTTAGTTGCTCTGCGGCATGTGGGATCTTCCCGGACCAGGGATCAAACCCATGTCCCCTGCATTGGCAGGCAGACTCTTAACCACTGCTGACACCAGGGAAATCCCCTTCCCTTTGTTTTTAAACTCTAAATTTTGTCTTATGCACAGGTCTCTCAATACAATGATATTCAGTCAGTGCTTAAATAGGAACAATTTGTATTTGCTTCCCTCAAATTTATTTCCTGTTATAAAACATTTGTAACAAAAGCATATGAGAGAAAATTCTTGACTTTTACATTTCAAGTATAATTTGTAGACTGTCATATTTATATAGGGAAAATTTGAAATGCCCGTGGATTCCCAACAATTGGAAAGTGTGTTTTGCTTATTGTGGGCTTAAGAGATGCATTCTGGCAAAATGCACCATATATGACACTTTCTCTGCTATATTGTTCTCGTCTGAGCATGACTTCACTATGTCTTTGTGTATAGCCCTTGTTTTTGTCTATTATGATAAAATGAGTCCCAAAGAAGTTGAGAAATTATTAAAGAAGATTGTACAAAATGAAGCAAAGCAGATGAGAAAAGTCCATGTCTCTGCATATAAGACAACTGTTTGTTAATAACCGTATTAATATTTTGGATACCAAGTGGCAATGTTTAAAGCAATTTACATGTTTAGCTGATAGTTTCGTACTTCTTTTCTGGCATTTTACACAATTTATCTACATTTGTGGATAGTGTTTGCACATTTTAAAGATACATGTAGCGCTTTATAATGTTTCTCATTTAAACTAATGAGAAATTGGGCCCTATTAGGATTTTAGGGTAGAAAGTCTGACTCTCAGTAGAGGATTACTAACTTTAAGTGGGTGATGAGTGATTTTGGTCCTTCTAAGGCTCTGAATTGTCAAGTAGCCTCATGGATGCTTTTCCTTGGAATCTGGCATCATTTTTAGGCAGATTTCAGCCTCTTCAAGGTTGCTCTTGTTTCACCATGATTAGGGCAACATTACATCTTAGGAGACACAGCTGTGAATCCCTCCCACTCTACAGCTGCAAGTAATGAGATAGTAAAGGGAGATTGGACAGGACTGAAAGGAAGATCTCTGAACATGGAAGTTAGTTTAATACTTAGCCTCCTCTAATATTGACCTAGAGCCCAGGACAATAGCTTATTTTACCCATGAGACTTCGTACATTTTGATAAGACATTTACTAACAGAGGAGTTGTGTCATTTGGAAAGCAAGAGTAGGTATACTTGACTACACTTAGGTAAAATCTAAGAAAATATACACATAAACTCTTCATGAGAGGTGAGCAGTTTAACCTCAAATTATTTTTAAAAACATAGTTGAATAAATGGTTAAATTAGTTAATGGCAAAATTAAAATGTTTACTTTTAACAAAAATGCATACATTAGATTTGAAAAGAAGACTTTATTTTAAAGGTCAAACCAATACAGACATCTATTTCCTGCACTTGGCATTCCCTATTGTGAGCGCATTTCCATAGATGTCTGTACTTTTCAAAGTATATATTTTTATCATGCACAGTGGCTTGCAGAGGGAGGAAAGAACATTCTATTTCTTGATTATGCAAATAATGACATTTTCTTATATTCTTTTCAATAATGGGTCAAAATCAAGCAAATAAAGAATAAGTGTTTAGGGGGCTTCCCTGGTGGCGCAGTGGTTGAGAGTCTGCCTGCCAATGCAGGGGACACGGGTTCGAGCCCTGGTCTGGGAAGATCCCACATGCCACGGAGCAACTAGGCCCGTGAGCCACAATTACGGAGCCTGCGCGTCTGGAGCCTGTGCTCCGCAACAAGAGAGGCCGCGATAGTGAGAGGCCCGCGCATCGCAATGAAGAGTGGCCCCCACTTGCCGTAACTAGAGAAAGCCCTCGCACAGAAACGAAGACCCAACACAGCCATAAATAAATAAATAAATAAATAAATAAATAAATAAATAAATGGATCATCACATTAAATAAATAAATAAATAAATGTTTAAAATCTGAAAAAAAATCACTTGTCTGTATTGACACCACTGTGTAATATGGATAGTGATGACTCATATTTCAGTACCACCCTCATGGGCTATTCAAATTTGACTTTCTTTCTCTCCTTTCCTTCTTCCTTTCCCTTCCCTTCTCATCCCTTTCTTTCCCCTCCCTTCCCTTCCATTCCGTTCCGTTCCATTCCCTTCTTCTGCCTTCCTGCTTTCCTGCCTTCTTTCCTTTTCTCATGCTCATTCTTACATTTGCTGTCTCCCCTCTCACTCTCAAATGTAATTCTGTGCCTTGGAAACAGAGATTCCTATCCCCATCATTGAAAGTACATTTCTAACTCTTCTGCAGCATCATGGCTTTCAAAACAAGGCTCTTTTTTTTTTTTAATGTAAATGTTCAAATAAAATTAGCTTCAGTATTTGAATTGCCATTACTGTTGGTAAATGAACTTTTATAAATGTTTTATCACGAAGAGCATTTGCATCCAAATAAGGAAAGACTAAGCTTCAATATCCATTCTATTTGGTTGGCAATCTCTCAAACAGTTTCCTATTGGAAAATTGTTCAGGGCACTTGATGAATGATTTCACTTAGTTACACTAGATGGGTTAGCACACCTTGTAGTATTCAGAGTTTTATTGGCAAGGAATATTAAGTTCATCTTTTCTACATTTATAATTTCCCTTCTGTTTTCTTCAAGTTCTTACTTAGATCAGCGGTTCTCAAAATTATTCAGTTGGTTTAGCAGCTGCAAGTCACAGTGCTCTTTGTGAAACACCACTGAAATACTGAGATACCCAGGATAAAGCACCTTTAAATTACAAATACACAATTTTGTGGCATATAAAATATCATTTTACATACATATGGGATTGATAAGAAACAACAAGAGTTGATGTTCTAAGACAAATATATTTGGAAGTAAAACATAAAATTAAAAAAAAAATTATCTCCATTAGGTATTTTTCTACAAATTGGGAAAAGACTCATTATTCAATTATAGGAGTAGAACACCTTGATCCTGGTAATGGAAAATGTTCTGCACAATAATTATTTAAAAACCATCTTCCTACAGACTTTGAAAAAAGACCAGGCAAGTAAAGAACATGTACATGACTATAATCAACATGAAAACTGGCTGGATATTTAAATGTACAAAATTCATGCTACACTGCATGATGTATGATCTGAACAGATTGTTTTAAGCAAATATAAGTTAATTCCATTAAAACTTTTAGTTGGTATTAATATTGTCTGCATATTTAGATGTTTCTTGGACAATAACTTATAGATAAGCAGTAGTCCTATAGTTTTATCTTTCTGTAAAAAGATAAAATAAAATGAAACAACAATCTAACAAGTATGCACAAACTCATTAAATAACTGAAATATATTTTTTAAAGAAATGTCTTTGTCATATAGTACAAAGAATGCAGAGGAGATATATTCATACAGGCTGCTATTTTGTGACTTGATTACTGGTACAAGATATTCTCAGATCATCACAGTCATAGAAGAAGGTTCGGGCAAAAATCCATCATCTATTCCTTCTATAAAGGGTTGGTAAATTTAGGAGAATTTAAAGTTGAGTTTTTTCTTTATCGGTAGTCTGCATCAGGCTTAATTTCTCAAGATGGTGATCAAATAATTAAGAAATACAGTTCTTGTTCACATAGGTTGTAGAGAGATTAGGTACACAAAAAACTGAGAAAAAGATTAGGATGGGGCTTCCCTGGTGGCGCAGTGGTTAAGAATCTGCCTGCCAAAGCAGGGGACACGGGTTCGAGCCCTGGTCTGGGAAGATCCCACATGCCGCGGAGCAGCTGGGCCCGTGAGCCACAACTACTGAGCCTGCGCGCCTGGAGCCTGTGCTCTGCAACAAGAGAGGCCGCGATAGTGAGAGGCCTGCGCACTGCGATGAAGAGTGGCCCCCACTTGCCATAACTACAGAAGGCCCTCGCACAGAAACGAAGACCCAACACAGCCATAAATAAATAAATAAATAAAATTAAAAAAAAAAAAGAAAAAAAAATCCTAGGCATTGGGTTAGCCCAGTGTTTGCACGTATATTAAAAAAAAAAAAAAAGATTAGTATATATATATATATATGTACACACATATGTATGTATATATATATCTATTTTACTACTAAGAACTGGTTGATTGATAAGTATCAACTATAAAATGGAATATTAAAAAAATAGAATTACAGTTATTTGGCCTGAAAAATATAACTGAAAATAAGTAATTTAATTTTGCAAATGATGAAGCCAAAGCTTAGAGAGGATATGTGACATTTCCAAAATATCAGTGTGGGAAGGGATCTGTTTACACAATGTATAAACAGACATTTCCTCAAAGAAGATAGACAAATGGCCAATAAGCACGTGAAAATATGCTCAATATAATTAGTCATTAGGGAAATGAAAACCAAAACTACAATGAGATATCATATCATGCCCATTAAGATGGCTTCTATCAAAACAAAAACAAACACAGAAACAAACAGAAAAACCCAGAAAGTATCAAGTTTTGGTGAGGATGTGGAGAAATCAAAACCTTTATACACTGTTGGTGGGAATGTAAAATGGTACAGCTGCTGTGGAAAACAATACGGTGGTTCCTCAAAAAATTACAAATAGAATTACCATATGATCCAGCAATTCCACTTCTGGGTATATGCCCAAAGGAGTTGAAAGCTGGGTCTCAAAGAGACACTTGTACTCTCATATTTAGCAGCATTCATTGTTCACAGTAACTAAAATGTGGAAGCAACCCAAGGGTCCGTCAACACATGAACAGACAAGTAAAATGTGATACGTACACACAATGGAATATTAATCAGCCTTAAAATGGAAGGGGATTTTGACTTATGCTACAACATGGATGAACTTTGATGACATTATGCTAAGTAAAATAAGCCAGTCACAAGAAGACAAATACTGCATAATTCCCCTTATGGGAGGTATGTAGAGTCATCAAAATCACAGAGACAAAAATAGAATGGTGCTTGTTAGGGGCTGGGAGGAGGGGGGAATGAAGAGTTATTGCTTAATGGGTATAGAGTTTCAGTTTTACAAGATGAAAATAGTTAATAGCATGGACAATGGTGATGGTTGCGCAACATCATGAGTATATTTAATACTATTGAATTAAACACTTAAATGGTTAAGGTGGTAAATTTATGTTATTTGCATTTTACCACAATAATAAAAAATTGGGGAAAAAAAGATCCTATGGTGCATACCGAGAAGAAAGAAATCAAATAAAACATGGTCTCTGCTCATAAAAAGCTTATAGCTTATTAATGGAAAAAGTGCAAGTACAGAAATAACTAGAATACACCAATCTAAGATGTGGGACTTCAGCCTGGTGACTTTTTATTCTATCACGTCGTCTCCTAATCATTAGAAATGGGTGATGATTGAGAACTCTGACAAGAGGCTGGTACCTCTGGCTACAATGGGCATTAGCAGATGTGTCTGCCTTTGAGGTTCACAGTTGTTCAGAACGGGTGTGGAGTCACAGAGCAAGATAACTTTCCCAGAAGAAAACATGGACTGTTTCAAAATCTTCTTACAATTAAGTCTGAATTTCGTTTAATAAGCAAACACCTCCCTAACACCTTGTCCTAAAGTTCCTCTTTAGTAAAACCTGGCATTGTAAAGAATTAGAGTTGTAATGTGGGAATAAATACACCCTCATATTATTACATTTTATTTATTCTTCATGAATATTGACTAATATCATTTGAGATATTTCTACACACTGTTTTTCAAACTATAGGAATGATATATAAATAGAGATTAGAGAATTTTAAATGCAGATTAACTCAAAATCTTTTAATTATAAGCAAGTATATTTCTACATTAAAATTGAGGTAAGATCCCATTTGAATTTTGACCTCATGAAAGAGTTGCTATACAACTAAATATAGATTACATAAACTCACTTGCAGAGTAAAAGGGAGGGCTAAGAGAGTATTTCTTCAATATATCCATATTTGGAAGTATAGAATATTCCATTGAAGAAGGCACAAGAATAGCTTAAACCTTGAAAGTTCAGGGTGGAATTTCATTTTATTCTCTGCTTTCATTTAAGTCCCACTCTCACATTATCAAGGGTGAGAAATACAGGCCACTCCCACAGGAGGTCTTGCTATCTGGAGATCTTATGGCAGAGCTTCAATACAATACTAGCCAGTGTTCCGAGATGCAAAAAATAAATCAAAACTAAATTTGGATTATATAAGCAGAAAGGGGGTTTACTGATAGAACACTGAAGGGTGTGACTTCAGAATGGCAGTGTGAAGAGTTCTACAAAACTGTCACCCAGTGAAATAACCACTAATGGTGAAAATCATAAAAAAATTAAAGTATCTATAAATGGTCCTAAGGGCATATAATAAATGAAGAAACTAAATCTTAGTAAGAATAACAAGAGTCTGTGGCAGTTGAGCACAGTTCCCCACATCCTACCGCCTCCTGCACAGCAGCTCAGCAGATGGAAGCACCGCTCTGGGCTCTGGGTCCTGGGCCCTGGGTGTGTGTTGCCAAGAAGATGGAGGCTTTCTTTTCCCCCAGCTCCCAACCAAGGGCTACCATGACTCAAAAGCTGCAGTACACCATGTTTCCCACGTCCTTTCATCTTGGCATTGTAGAAGCTGGACTCCAGGTGAGTGACTCTGAGAGTTCAGGGGATTGTAAGATGTGCGATGGGGGGCTTTACCCCACACAGGTCTAGAATACTGGAACTGGAGAATACCCAGGGCATGCCTAGGGTGGAGACTGCATGCTGCGAGAGGCAAGCAGAGAAAAGCAGAGGCTGCCACCACCCTGAACACCCCACGTCACTCTGAGAGAAGTGGGCCACTGTCCCTGTTCCTAACTCAGAGATTTTGTGTAGGCATAGAGATAGACCATAAGAATAGAGAGTTCTCAAGCCCTTTCCAAAGGAATTGACTTCATTTTGAACAGAGTACGGGAAATTAAAATCTAAGGGCAGTATTAAACACAGTGGAGATTTTGGTGGTAAGCAACTAGAAGGAGTTTGGTAGGTCAAAGGGTGCAGCAAGCTAGCTGTAGGCCAGCTAGTTCACCAGAGAAAACTAGCAAAAGATTCAGCTGAGAAGAGCAGTCCTAGAGTCTGAACAAGTCTCAAAGACTGGTCTCAAAAAACTAACCCCTAAAAGTGGGAACAAACCAAATATCTATTAGCTGATAAACAGAAAATAAAATATGTGTATTCTTAAAATGGGATATTATTTTGTGAAAGAAAAATGAAGTAATGATACATGTTACAACATGGATGAACGTTGAAGACATGATGCTAAATGAAAGAAGCGAGCCACAAAATATCATGTATTGTATGTTTCCATTTACATGAAATATCCAGAATAGACAAATCTATAGAGACAGAAAGTGCCTAGGACTGAAGAAGGTGTTAGGGTTGTGGTGGAATGACTGCTATGAGGTACAGGATTTCTTTTTGGGGTGATGAAAATATTCTAAAATTGATGTGGTGATTATTGTACAACTCTATGAATATACCAAAAACCACTGAACTGTATATTTTAAACAAGTGAATTGCACGGTATGTGAATTGTATCTCAATAAAGCTGTTATGTATATATTATTTAAGTAGATATTTGGTGGTTCCCGTTATTGCTGGGATGATTGGAGAAACAGGCTATGAAAGGATTGAGAAGAAAAGGTAGCCAGACTACTGGAACCACAGCTGGAATGAATTTATAACATCTGAGACTATTAAACGCCTGGCCACTGCAGTCTGCCCTGCCACTACCAGTTTTCCTTGGATATTATATTGCAAGGACTTCTGTCATTGGTACCACCATTGAAAGAGATTCTGCACTCTCTTTGTTGTTTGTCTCACTAGCTCCCATGTCAAAGCATTGAGATGGCTCATCTAATTGGTTAAGCTTACATTACATGCCTTACTGAGCATGAAATGTAAATAGAAAGTCATCTGCTCTCTTGTATTAGGAGTGAGCTTTGGGTCCTTATCAGGCAACAGTCCTTCAAGCATAGGAAAAGAACTCAATGTTGGGCAGATTAAGATGACAAATATACAATAATAAATAAATATAAAATACAACATATATATAGTATTTATATAAATATATCCTAAAATGAAAATAACTAACACATATACTTCTTACCATGTACAAGACAAGGTACCATTCCAAGAGCTTTACATATTTTAACTCACTTATTTTTTGCATCAACTATGTGAAGTAGGTAGTTTTATCATACTTCATTGTTTTCCAGATGAGGAAATTGAGACCCAGAGAGATAATGTAAACATTTCCATGATCACTTAACTAGCAAGTAGCAGAGACAGGATTTGAAACCAGAGTGCCTCTGGAGACTAGGCTCTAACCACTGCTATGTGGAACTCCCTGCCTGTGAATAACAAAGGTCTTTGGATTCACTTCAGCTCTCCTAGATGGATCATGATCTATATTCAGAAACATGCTTTTTCTGCCAGGCATATCCATTGAAAAAAGCCAGATTAATTTAGCACTCTATTATTTTACTTCTTCAGGGTTCTTTTTGATGCTAGGGAAGGGAGTAGGTAGCAAAAGTGAGTACAATATAACCTTCACTCTTAACAAACTTACAGTAGAAATGGATTCATGCTAAATGAGTACATAAAACTTAATTAAATAAGGTCTTTGCTTTCCAAGAGATGAAAACTGAAAACCCTGTTTCAAAATAAATATCAAGTGGAAGTACACTATATATAAAATAAAATAAAAATATAATGAGTTTGATTCAAGCTTGGGTTTTGAAATTTGAACCTATACTCATTTACTCCTCTCCCTGGTCCTCTAAGACAATTTCTGCAACACCTCTGAGGAAACCCTCAGCTCCCTGAATTTCAGTTTGAAAATCCTAAATTATGACAAATTCAGAAAGAAATGGAAAAACAAAGATTTATTGGACTTTCTAGGAAAAGAGATAGCACTGAGTTAAGGGGAATTCAAAAGCAATCTTTAAGGAGGATGGAATTTGAGCTAAGCCTTGACAGATGCAGATGGGTGGTGGTGATGAACTAGGAAGAGGACTATTATGACCATAGATTCACAAGCAGTGTTCAGGAAACAGTGGATGATCTAGTTTTGTTTGAACACAGGTCATATGCACAGGGCACTCGGAAGTTTGGTCAGATAGACTGACTCAATGTTATAGACCATGAGCTGCCAAAGGACAATAGGCTTAAGATGGAAAGTAACAAGAAATCATTAAGTTTGTTAATTAGAGAGTGATATTATCAGAACTATGTTTTATGTTTTAGGATTTAATAGTGTGTGTGTGTGTGTGTGTGTGTGTGTGCTTGTTTTGTGTGTGTGATGGTTTTCAATGGTGGCAGAAAGGAGAAATAGAGACCGGCGAGAAGAGTGTTGCAGAATACTGCTAATGAAACTTAGTTAAATGGGAAAGAAAGGAGAAATGTTCACTGGATTGACGAGTGGATGAAAAATTAACAAAAGAATGAATAAATGCATGATGTAGTACAGAGGCAGAATCCATATAATTGGATCCGTTTTGACAACATGAGAGAAAAGTCGGATGTTGATGTCAAGAGTTTATTTAAAATGAAGATATCTATCTAGGGTAATGCTCATATAATTAACAAATCAAGAAGATGAAAAAAGGAGTGACGGTTTTGAGGTAGATATCATATATTTGTTTGATCTAGTCAGATAAGGTTATATTGGAGCATCTTTATGCTGATGTCAAAAAGTTGAAATTACAAATCTGAACTTTAAGAGAGATTTCAGACTATAAAATCTGATAATATATACACAGAGAAAATAAATTAAACTGTAGGAATAGATTCAGAATATGATCTGAAGAAATTAAAAAGAGAGAGAAGTTCTGAAAAATGAGGACTTCTAGGGGATAAAAGTATGAAAAATATCAGAATAGTTAGATAGAAGACATGACTCAAGTTTGCAATGAGCCTAGAAGCCCTGAATGAGAATTTAAAGAACTGATTTGCAAAGTAGGTTAGAAAAGAGCATCAAATATTGCAGAAATTAAGGATTTTATACGACAAGTGATCAACTCTGCTGAATAAAAAACATCATTTGGACTGTATAAAACCTTGTCAAAGCACCCTTAGCAATAGCATATTGGAAAAAAGAAGAATCCCTCCAGCTAGTTTTGAGACTTTTAGGCTTTGAAAACCTTACTTTATGATTAACCAAAGTGCGTAATTTCTTCATTGAGTTTATGTTAGGTCACATGAAATAGGCCTAAAGTTTTGGAATTATTCTGCGGTTTTGAACAAAATTAACATGAATATTTTTTGAAAGATATGCTTATAAAAATGTGCCGTTTTCTGAAGACATTGAAGAGCAATGTTGAGGTTTTATTTCACACGTATGAGATCTTCCAGTTACTCAAATAGAATAGATGTCCAGTAAATGTTTCTCACAAACATCCTAAATATGATGATAACCAGTGCCTCTTATGTTGACATGCTGAGTCATTCTATTTATTCTATTTCTTTTTGCTTGAAATAGCAATAATATAGTAAGTATTTTCTATTTAGATATTAGGCTTCATACTGTTCACACCATGTTTAAGGATCATGAAGAAAAACAAATCTGAACTAAAAATAAGCCACTGCGTAAATTTTCTAGGGCAAAAGGAAGAAAAGACAAGTCTCTCTCTCTTTCTCTCACTCTCACTCTCTCTCTGTCTCTCTCTCTCTCTCTCTCACACACACACACAAAAGCATAGCTAAGATTTTAAAATTTTGTTTTACAGCTTATTTTTAGTAGTGTGTAGATAAAGCTAATCTTCCAAGTCTACCATGAGGGTTGAGTTAATATATACAAACATGATTTACAAATTATAAAACACTCTAAAACCATTGTTCTACTAATCATATTAAAATTTGCATAAGTCAACAAGAGAGTATTTCTTAATCCAACATAGTAGATCATGAAAGAGAAAGTAGCACTAATGATGATTTCAGTTGCTATAGTCCTTATAATTCTACTCATTTTGTCTTAGTTGTTGCTCACGTTCATCCCATGAAGAAGTAAAAACTTAGATGCTATTATTTTTCTAATTGTTTAAATGACAAAATTAATATCTACATGTAGTCATTTTCAAACATCACATAATTATCAAGATAGAAAAAAACAAAAATATGCTGGACTATGTATCAGTATTTTGTGCCCCCAAAGTAACTTTCTCAAGGTCAGAAATCAAGTGACAGGGATTATACTTTGATCTCTTGCCATTCACCACATATAATATTTCTTGAATTCATATCTACGTCTGGATTTTTTTCTGTCAAAATCAATATTTTTTCAAAACAAAATTATTAAAACTGACTTTCAGACATTTTATTTAATTCAGTAAAGATTTACTGAAAGCTTAGAATGTTCAAGGTAGATGTTTAAGATATTGTGATTAATTAAAAATCAATAGTGTATGTTTCCCCACTGCTATCTCCCCTCCTCCCATAATATCACAGGGATTCTTAAGTTAGTAAATAAGGTAAGTACTTATAAATTGTTAATAAGTCAGACTTGCATAAATAGTGTAATAAATATTCATACAAAGTGCTATAGGAGTGAGGGGGATAAAAATGAGAAATTTATGCTGATGGAAGTGACGTGGGAAGGTGTCTTGGATCAGGTAGAATTTGATAATGGCATGGCAGGGAAGTAAATGTAGACAGGAAGATAAAGAATAGAGGATGTGGATGGCATTCTTCAATGGCCAAACTCAAGTGAAAACTTCAGGGATCTGAGATTATACTCAGAAAATTCACCACAACATCTATCCATAGAATTGCCTAAGGTGTGTTGAGCAAAGAGCACCTTGAGAGAAATATTTTGAACACTTGTTATAGACACATGTATGTGGGGCAGTCACATCAAATAAGTAGGAGGGTACATTTGAAAAGAAAAAAAATCAAATTACATAGAGGTGGTATAAATTAATAGCACTGATTGTAAAACAAAATATTATGCTAACTAAAATAAACAGTTATGTAATTGCCTTGACACATAAACTTAATAAACTCTTCATCTCAGATCTGCCTCTTTTCTGCTAAAAATGAAAGGAGATTTTATCTGATGTCATTGAAGCCTAATTTTAATAGGCATCATTGGAAAATACATAGCCATTTATCTTTTCTTAACCATGAGGCAAAAATACATCTTTTTGAAAAATTGTGCATAAATCAAAGAATATTGGGCAGCTGCATACCTGACAATTTAGAGAACTTGGAAGTATTTCAGGACCTTAAATAACTATGTCCCAGGTCTTCTGATTTATCTTTGAAGGTTTATTAACAGAGGTATATTCCATTTTATGCAGATTTTATATTCTTTGTAATATTGCAGTTAATCTCACAGAATTGAATTGTAGTTTTATAAAAGAATGATGCAGAACTTAGAATTTAATACCAAAGAATAAGAAAATTGTGTGCCTTTTAAATGTTATAATAAGTGCTCTGCATAAATAACAAATGGCTTCCATAATATTTGGATGTTCTATGCTGATATTTCCCAACTCTTTTCTTACTTAAAAACCAATGACTGCTTTTCCTAAAGTTCCCTTGTATCAGGTGGCTTCTCTGTCCAGTAACCAGTTTGGCTCTCCATTGCCCAACCACATTGAACCCTCTTTCTAACAATCAAAACCCTGTAAAATATGAACACGTGTTTCCTAATTATTTTTTCCCTCCCTCAAGTCTTTATCATTCACATGATTTCAAATGAGACTATATTCCACACCACTTTCAGTATAGGTCAAGCCTACTTATGTATTTGGCCATCACGAACACCTAGTCCGCTGATCTCTACTATCTGAAGTTCTCCTATTATTCAAGACCCACCTCTGTTTCACTAGGTCTTTTTAAGGAGATTATTAACTGACTACTAATTAAAGGCAGAGCACATTTAAATATTATCCTTGCCTTTAAGGATCTTATAGTTCAATCAGAGCAAATCAAAAGAATACATAAGTAAGACTGCTAATACTTAGACTTCTCTGATGAAGGAATTCTGTGGCATGAACATGATGGCAAGTCAAAGCTGTATGTATATGAGTAGCTATATTCCAGGAGGCAAAGGGTCTATTTTCAGGCAGGATGTTGGACACATGAACACCGAATGGCCTCCCCAGCTCTACCCCTAATAGTACAGACTGTGCTATAAAAAAATTATTATTTGAAATACAAATGTAACTGGTATCCTGTATTTTTATTTTCTAAATCTGGCAACCCTATTGACAAATGAGTGACATTATATCAGAAATGAAATTTTTGACTTTACCATCACACTCTACCCAGATCAGGGTATCTCAGCCTTAATGTTATTAACATATGGGGCCAGATTATTCTTTGTTGGGGGTTGGTTGTTCTATGCATTGTAGAGTAAATAGCAGTATTCCGAGCCTCTACCCACTAGATGCCAGTAGCATCCGCCCCATTGTGACAGCCAAAAAATGTCTCCAGATATTGCCTAGTTTCCCCTGAGAGCAACTTTGTGTGTGTGAAGCTATAAGTTTTCATAAAAAAATACTGAAAGTATGCCACAGTGTCTATATATTCATCTGAAGAGTATAAGGATGGAGTTCTGAGAAAAACGGGTCTTAACACTACAGAAAATAAATGTGGTCCTTAAATTGTTCAAAGGAAACATTTAAAAAAAATGTTAAGAGTTAAATATAAGAGTTAAAGATAAATTGATTTAATGATCAGGATTATTCAGGCCAAATCTTTCTCTTTCAGTTAGATACTTGCAGCAAACAAACAAAATAAGTGGCACACATGGAGTTGTTTAAAATAGTTGCACTTTATTCAGTGTGTAACATAAATTTCTAGCTAATCTACTTGCTGATACATTTGATTGTTAAGAGCAGACCATGAAAAAGCCTTCTGTTGTATGGTCCTGCTTGGAAAGCTATTGACTCGATACTCAGCACCCAAAGCAGTTTGGGTGCAAAATATTTAGTCTGACAGAAGATACTTACAGATCATGAGATGCATGCCCTACACACTTCTACATTTGCACGTGGCCTACTGAGATGCAAATAGACTATTCTGTGGCTCATTTTTCTTGGATAAAGTCATGATAAAACTTCTGTGGTGAGCTAAGGTGCAATTTAAGATGATTGAAATAACAAGAATGCCTGCTGAGGTCTGTTTTAATTCAGTGAGAAAAACAGCTGTGGGGTAAGGATAAATGATAGAGGCAAGGGATGCGATGGGGTTTGTTCCTATTTATGTTACTATCAAAGAAGAGGGTGTAAACTCCAGGAGAGATACTTCGTCTGTTTCCATCTTTGTTGTATTTCCCAAAAGAACTTAGAATGGTACCTGGCCCATAGAAGGTGCTCAATAATATATTTATTATGAATAAATTAATGGATGAATGAATGAATGAAGACAACAGATGGAGCTGACATAGTCATATCTGATATCGTTAATTAGGCACCCTGTCCGATTAGAGATAGTACTTTGTTTGGCAGATTAGCATCACCTTGCTTACACAGTTGTATTGATTAAAAGAGAAATAAAACTCTTAACATTACTATACTTAATAAGTGATTACGCTCTTATCAGAATTAATATTATCATTCATTAAGACAGACTGTAGGGCTCTAATTTCAACCAGCCATGCTAAGTTTGGTAAGTGGTATTCTGTATCTCAGGATTTAGGTGTATGAATAGATAAGACATAAAATATAGCAGGCATTTACTGGCAAATGATGAGCGACTTCCAGATGGAAAGAGAAAGAGAGAGAGAAAGGAAAAGAGAGAGAGAGAGAGAGAGAAAGAGAGAACTTGAGAACCTGATAAAGAAGTTATTTAGTTATTTGAGGGGAAAATTATGTGCTTCATATTAAATATTGCAAAAAAAAGCAGGAGCAAATTTTGCCTTTAAAAATGCCTGGACAGTGTTCTGGGTGTACTGCTCCTACTTTTCTAAAGTTGATAGGATTTTGGTAGCGCCTGGCAATTTTGCATAATACAGCAATTAGCTGTGCTCTAGCCTCAGATATTTTAAAGGAAAAGTAATTTCTCAAATACTAATGTTAATGAGATTGATGAAACCAGTTTTATCATTTTGAAAACATCTGTTGGGCCATGACTAATTGGAAAAAGAATAGTGATCAAAATTTTTGAAACATCTCCTTCATATTTTATTATAAAGAAGCAATTACCCTATAGAAGTGTAAAATGCATATAGAACACAATTATGGGTTTTTTATTATTCAGATTTCAATACAAATATTCAAAGACAAAAAATTAAATGTATATCATTGGTTTAAAAATCCTGCTTGCTGCTCCATTTTCCCCTTCACATCTAAATTAGAACAGACATTGTATATTTTCAATAGCAGAGGAATGTCTTCCTCCACAGGCACTAAATTTGTGCTTTTATTTTCAGCCCTGCACTGCAAGACATTAATATTACCAATCTGGCAGTATAGTATGAAACTGGGCAAATCTCATAGTGGTGCCATCCTGTGATAGTCTCTTAAACTCTGAGGCTCAATTTCCTTATCTGTAAAATGGGAATAACAATGACTCCTAGGATTAAATGTAATGATGTTTACAAATGGTTTAGGACCATGTTTGGCACATAGTAATTGACAGGAAGCTACTGTTATGTGGTTTTCCAAACAATTTCAATCCAGATATCAAAATAATCTTTTGGTTTTAAGTAAACACTTTCTGCTATTATGTAAATCTTTATGGTCTGATATATCAATGTGTTTCTTGTTTTTTTTTTAATTATATGGTAATGCAAATATAAACTTAGATATACATTGTACAAGGGATCAGTGTTGCTGTTTGCTGAGCCCTAAATCCGTTCAAGTCAATACATTTAGTTCCAGACAACTAAGATTTATGGAGCAAGCATCAAATGCCAAGAATTATGCTCAGCACGGTATAGATAAAGATAAGCAAAATTCCAAAGAACTCAGTCTTGGTTGTGAAATAGAAGCAATCATTTTACTTTAATATGTAGAGCAAAATTTAGCTTTTTTCTCCCAACTATAAAACCTAGACCCTGGGCTTTACCTCTGTATATCAGAAAGGCACATTTGAGTGTGTGCTTGTGTGTGTGTGTGCGTGCACACATGTGTGTATGCTTTCTTTTGTTTCTTTAATAATGGAAGCTGCCCTTTCAAAGATGAAAGTTATCTCTATTCCTAGAGCAACTGATGAAAACAGAGGCAGCTTTTAAAACATCAATTCTTTTCCATCCAACTCTATATCAGCAAATGCATTCATTTAACCACCAAGTATTTATTGAGCACCTACCTACTTGACATTCTGATAAAAGCTGGGAGATACAAAGATACAAAGAAGTAAAACAGGAAAGACTCCACTCTTTCAGAGTTCAGACTCTACTGTATCTACAAATATACATCATATAAACATGCACACATATCAAATATATACATACATATAAAACAGGCCTTTCCTCCATCCCACAACTTAAAATTTTAACAAAAGAGAAGAAGAAAAAGTAAAATGTTTGCACACACTCAGTATATCTGCAAACTTCTCATGAGAAAGCATCCATTCATTTGTGAAATAAGTATTTATTGTGCAGCTTGTATTTGCCAGACACTTTGCTGAGTACTGGTTACAAAGAGACAGAAAAGACCTTGTCCTTGGCTCAAGTTGATCTCAGGCTCTCACTCTAGGCGCAAACAACAACTGGTGAAGAACATTAAACCCTGGAGTTTGACACCCCTCCCCCATGTCCATCACCTCTCATTGACTTATTCTTATGTAACTTATATAACTCTCAACTCTTGAGAGTCACTGATTTTGAAGCGGGAGCTAGACAATGGAAGTAAATAAATGCAATAAAATGCTAGAGGTTTTATGAGAGAAACGTTTACAAAGTTCAACAGTATCACAAGTGTTGGTTTGAATAATTTAATCTTGCATAAGGAAGGTGTTTGACATACCTGGAATAAATGAATGGACCTTTGAAATAAAATTTGAAAGGTAAGTAAAATAGTCCAGCCTGTTTCCCTAGGCTATTGGTTTTGAAGAAGAGGCAGGCATTTAGAAAGTGGGAGTTATGCCGTCCGTCCGAGGTTAAAATAAAACATAGATGAAACAACATGGCACTTTCCGAGAACTTCAAGTGGTGTGCTGTGAGTAGAAAGTAGTTGTTAAAGAAAGTGGAGAAATAGACATGAGCCTGATTTTACACACATGCGTGTGCGCGCACGTGCACACACACAGATATTTATTCCATGGACTGAAGAGTGTGGGCTTTTTCTAATGGGTGATATTGAATTATTTTAAATTGGTAATAAAACAATTAAACTTGCATTTTTGAAAGATTTCCATGGAAGCTGCATTAGAGGGATGTAAAATTGCAAATCAAAATTGCAGATGACGATTTCAACAATCTTGTTGAGTCAGATAATAAAAATATCAAGGAGGGAAAACCCAAACATTCAAAAATTCAATTAGTTTTGTTAGACAAATGCAATACAGCAATAAAAAATATTTTGTTCTCTTAGATGGAAAAGTACACTTGATAGTCTTCTACACCAGATTTGACATTCAGTTGCTGAGGGCTTGCCATATAGAATCTGTGGAAACCAGTTCTCTGATTTCTTCCTTTGCCAATGTAAAGGCAGAATGTAAAAACTTTTGGCAAACATTCGTTTCAACCAAACTTTGCGTGTTAAACATCTCAGCTGAAAAATGTCTTGTTATGCTATATTCTTATTCACAGCTTTCTAAACAAAAGGTCAAATATTTTATTTTTAAGTTGTCACATAACAGCTGCAAAAAATTTTAAGTAACTGGCAACTTGTGCATAAAAAGTTGAAACTTAAAAGTATCTGCTTATACAAAGGCTAATAAATCTGTAAATTTTGTCTGAATGTGAATTTTGCTTACTTATCAAGATTCTTGGACTGTTAGTTTAATCCATAGGGTAGTAGAATTCTCTAGGCTATTTTTCTTTCTATATTAAGAGCGTTCCTCAGACAAATACTAATTCAGCATAAAGATAATGATTTCAAGGAATAAGTCCTAGAGAAAAATAAGTTTGGATAGTATAGAAAAAATGTTAAATTTCTAGTGAGTGTGGAGAACATTTAAAAAATTTAACAATGCTTGGGCGTGCTTAAGGTTATAAATTATAGAATCAATCTTTAAAAGTGACTAAATATTTTAAAATTTATTCTGCTTTAATGATTATTAGAAATATTTAAAAACCATTTCTAATCTGGCATCAGTGTCTTGTAATCTATTCATGGGACTTGATCACTTTCTCAAAGAGTAACTTGAAATACATAAATGGAGCCCTTACCCTTAAAAAAATAAAAAGAAACAGAAAAAAATGTAGGTTTATACGAGATAGCAAAATAAAAGTAACAGTAATCATTTTTCCCCCAGCTATTATCATGGTCAGTTGTTAATTAGTAAACTCATGGAAACCTGAACAGTCTTGCCTCTATCACCAAATATCTTACAATTCCTTTTCATATTTCAGTGTTACCTCAATCTCTCTTAATACCATCTCTTTCACCAACATTGGAACTCATGATTTTTCTTAGTCTCCTTTACTGTTTTTTTTTTTCTCCTCTTCTCACATTTTAAAAGTACACAATTACATTAACTAACATTGCTTTCATAAATGTATTCCCTGGTCAACATTGCCAATTCAGTTCACAGAATCAGAAATTTTTGTCCAATTTTGGAATAAAATTTTCATCCATCTACAACTTAACCCCATTATGTAGTTGATGCCAGAATCCCATTCATACCAAAAACTCACTCAAAGAAGTCTTTGCTTATTTCTTGATCTCTAATTACAGTGAACTCAGGGTTTCCTTCAAAACAGTCAATTCCACCTTAGAATACTAATTTAGAAAGTTTTGCTTATATAGAAATATAGTTGTTTTTCCTAAATTTTATATACTTTATTAGCTTACTTGGGCTGCCATAATGAAATACCACATAAAGAGTGGCTTACACAACAGAAATTTAGTATTCACATTTCTAAAGGCTGGAAGTCCAAGGTCAAGACACTGGCAAGGAAAGTTTCATTCTCGGGCTTCTCCTCTTAGCTTGTAGGTGGTCACCATCTCACTGTGAGCTCACATGACCTCTTCTTTGTGTGTGCATAGGGAGAGAGAGAAAAAGAATGAGAGAGAGAAGGGAGAGAGAGCTCTCTGGTGACTCTTTTCATAAAGACATCAATCCTATGGGATCAGGGTCCCATCCTTATGACCTCATTTAACCTTAATTATTTCCTTACCCCAAATATAACAACAATGAAGATTAAGTCATCAACATATGAATTTGGGGGGGGACACAAACACTCAGTCCATAACATATACTAGTTAGACCCCTTGAAGCTATATGGAAAAGTGTATTTTAGATACCCTATAACTACTACAATTATTTAAAACATGAGATATTCTTTGGTTTTCACACACCTCCCAGTGGCTACAATTGTTCTTCCTAGAATATCTCATTGGTACACTTCTTACAGCATTAGCTATTAATTCACATGTTTCTTTTCCATTTGAGGACCCATGAAAAGTTCTGAACACTGCTTCCCTAACTCACTCTCCCCATATCCAAGAATAAGTAAGTATAATAGAAAACAGGTCAGTGAATTTTCCACAGAGAATGTTTTACAAAAAAATAAAATTTTTCACGGAAAGTAATCTAAAAGAAGTCTCCCCCTGTGCTGCATAAAAGATTAAGGTGCCATGTTTTTGGAATATTGATGAGAAAAGGATGAAAATGTTCACTCTGAGAAGCTGTTTTCTTCCATCCCAAAGCTGGTAGCTGGCAGTCTGGCATCTTAGTTTACATCCTGGACATTAAACCCAGGCTGTAAATATACCTAATGGGGTTTTCAGTAGTTTTGTTTATCTCCCTGAGGACAGAAGAAACCTGCTGCGTAGAAATGTCAGATCTTAAACCTTGTCTCTGTGAGCTGTTTTTATTCATGTTCCATGTTGTGTTTCTCTGATTCACACACAAAAGTCAACTTCAAAAGCTATTTGTCATATTTGAAATTCCTAAGTAGTTAAGCTTTAGTTTGAAGAACCACCTGGAAAAGTGTAGACAGGCAGTACATCCAGCACATTAAACCCAGACTATGAATATCTAACATTTTTTGTATCACAATTTTGTATTCCAGAAAACCAAGCAAACTTGGCATTATATAACCTCATAAACATAAAATAGTGTTATATTACATAACATTATAAAATGTTACTTTCTTCATGTTCTCCTGTGAATTGATTTCATGCTTACCATTGTATTATTTTTAATAACTGTAGAAATTCTATGACATAATTAACAACTTTTCATATGCAGAGATTCTGGGTGATGTATAAAATTAGTCCTGAGTTTCAAGCATAACAAATACGTTTTGTTCATACATTATCAAGGTCAGGGTTTTGGGGTTTAATATGATGCCCTCATTTGAATTCTTAGACTCTAACAATCATTTATATCACTGATTTATCCTCAGTGATAGATCAGAGTTGCTTAGCTTAGACATAGAGTAATAGAATGTTATCGTTGCAAGCACCTCAAGGTAAATTTTGAGATAACTGATTTTGCAGAAGTGTCTTAGAAAATGAGGTCATGAAGCTAATGAGTAGCAAAGCCAAGGAATGAACCTAGCATTTCGATAGGTTAATACAGTAATCTGCCCTGGACTCTGACTCAAAATTTCTAATCCCCAGCATAGTAGGCTATTCCCTTTTCTTTTCTTTTTTCAGAATCACTTATTGGTTTCTAACATACTATAAAATTATTTATTTATTGCTTATTGTAATGGTCCATTTTCCCTTATACAATGTAAGTACAATAAGGCAGGACTTTTTATGTGTCTTACTTACTGATACATTCTAAGTGGCTAGCAAGTGATCAATAAATATTTATTTAAAGAATGAATGAGTTAATAGTGCCTAAGATATATAAAACTGTAGACACCATTCATTATCTTATTTCACATGTATTTATTTGGTGCCTACTTGTTCCAAATACTGTCCTATACATTGGATTTAAGATAATAAAGAAAACCAACATGGTCTCTTCAGTCACGGTACTTACAATGTATTGAGAAGGCTGAATATTACACAAGTAAACATCATAATTAATAAGCGACATTTTTAAGTCAAACCCAGTTGTCATTTATGTCAGTTCACATACAGTTCATACTGTGATATTGCTTTATTAGATTATTAAATAATCCTTCTTATTACAGAAAGTCAAATGGATTATTGAGATGGTAGAAATAGCAGCACATTCAAGGCTTTTGTGCAATTATTTTTGTTTGTCTAGGCATGGCCTTAATGTCAAACTCTACCATGACTGCATTTTTATATCAATGCTATTTCCATCTATATACCATAACTCTGGTACCCTGAATGCACTCTCATCCGTTAAATGTCAATCAGAGGTTAAGGGAGGATTTGTTCTGTTCTACCAAAGGCAATATTTTACCTGAGAACCTCATCTTATATATCTGGATACCAAGATCACCAATCCTGGCCAACTTCTCTTTCAAAACATCAAGTACTAAAAGATTACACTTAGAGGAAATTCTAAAGTCATTAAATCTATCTCTGAAGCAAATCTTTACAGTTGTGACTGGCATGTTTTTAAAATGCCCTTTCAATATTTACCTAAATTATTTCATAGAGTTTCTCTCTCTCTCTCTCTCTCTCTCATCTTTAATTTTCATCAATCAGTTACTCTGGAAATGACATTGATAATATCTTAATTACAAACTTAATAAACCAATAATGCTCATGTTTTCAAGTAAAGCATTGACATGAGTTCTTGTAACATTGGGAAGAATCAAATGACTATTATTTGTGATTGATTAAACAAATTATTGAAAGTTTTCAATCACTTGATTATGAGCAAAGAGTTTATTTAATGTTGTATACAATATGGTCATAATTAGTGAAACTTTTCTTCTATTTTTTTGCAGCAGAAAATATGGGATGATTCTAAACTCAATATTATGAGAAATGGATGTCTTAACTAGACATTTGTAGATGAGGCTAGCTACGTAATTCTGAGAAGAAATAAAAATAAATAATTTGCCCATAGTCTAATATTAATAGATGAAGGCAGATAGTGAATCCATGCTAATTGTAACTATTCATGACAATATCATTATATGTTCACTAAATATGAGCTATAAGTCTTTGTTGTTCACAGATATAAAGAAAATGTTATTCATTAAGGAATTTGTAAGCAACCCAGATTTGATATGTAATTTTTAGACAAAGTTAAAACTGCTAAAATCATTTGTAAAAATAATTTGTAGGGAATTCCCTGGCAGTCTAGTGGTTAGGACTGGGCACTTTCACTGCTGGGGGCCCAGGTTTGATCCCAGGTTGGGGAACTAAGATCCCATAAGCCCCACAGCCAAAAAACAAACAAACAAAAATATGTAGAGTAAATGTGAGTCTTTTAAATTTAGAAGGTAATTAAATATCATGCATTTCCTCAGAAAACATTTAGCATGAATATAAATATAATGCTCTCTCTCTCCACACATATATATACATATATATAAAACCATAAAGATATATGGAAAGTAAATATATAGCATTGAACATAATTTGGAATATTGTCATCAATGGAATTTGAAATAAAATATTTTGTCACACCGCTAAATGTATAACTGGTAGGTATATATTTAGATATCTAGATGGAGGACATTATAAATGGTAGTGGTATAATATAACAAATTTACACATATAGGACATGCTATTACTATAAGGTTTACAAACTGAAGATCTAAATAAATCTGAAGTTTATATAAATGTATTTTCCAGATATTTAAAACTTAAAGGGATTAAAAAAATTGTTCACATGTTGGTGTATTTGTATTCCTACTTGTTATTTCTTGGAGGCTAACTACTGTTGTTACACAAATGTCACCTAGAATCCATCATGGTGGTTTGGGAAGACATGATATGACATAGCCAGCAGTTAACTCCTTAGTTAATATTATTAGCCCCATGCAACTCCACTACTCAAAACATTTTAATTCTGAATTATTAAGTACTACAAAATATCTATACTAATGATCAAAATCTCTCACTACCATTTAATTTAAATTTTAAAAATTAAATTTGAAAAATAAAGGCTTATGTTGCAAGTTTCAGGTGAAATGAGTTCTGGCTCTGGCAGATAAAAATAAACACACTTAGGGACTTCCCTGATGGCCCAGTAAAAATAAACACACTTAGGGACTTCCCTGATGGCCCAGTGGTTAAGAATCCGCACTTCCAGTGCAGGGGACACAGGCTCGATCCCTAGTCTGGGAGCTAAGATCCTGCATGCTGCGCGGTAAGGCTGAAAATAAAAATAAAAATAAACACACTTAAATTTCATGTTATAATATACATAGACTAATTCTACGATGTTATTTTCTCATTCTAACCACTTACCATATATAGCATGATGTATAAGGTAAAAAAACAACTTGAGCAAGTCCCATTATGACAATAGCTTAATACCAAGAATATTTTTCTGCTGCTTTCATTTAAAAACATCTTTTCAAAATGTGTGAAATATTGCAGTACTTGGATAGCACAGACAGCCTATAAAATGTGACTCTGATTGATTATTACTGGGAAGTAAATATTCACCTGCCCCCTGATCTCCATGGAGGGAATATACTTTCCCATCTCGTGGGTGTTGTACTTGGCCTTGTGACTTGCTTTCAGCAAGTGAAATGTGAGTAGGCATGACATATAGCGTGTGGGCTCTTGCTCAATATTACTTAGCTTCTTGGCTGCTCTCATCTGCAGTAAAAAAAAAGCACACTCCATGCGGTAGTTGCTTTTTCTTCCTGGGTGGGTGAATGAGGATGTGTGAACAGACCTGGAGCAAGCCTGTGCCTGGAGCAGAGCATCTGGTGCTGGTCCGCAGGTCTAAGGATGAGAGATGAACGTGTGTAGTTGTAAGCCATTGAGATTCTGGCAGTATTATCTAAGCAAAAACTGATGAAAGAGTATCTCACAATAAAAACAACAGCAAAACAAAATAAAATAGAAAAACCACAACATCCTTTGAATTGTCATAGAACACGGATTAATACTATAAAATTATATGGAAAATTGTATGGCCTAAAAGTTTATAATGGGGCTATGTGAAGACTAAAATGAGTTATTTGACTTAAAGTACATAATTTAGCTTGTTTTTTCGTAGGTTATTTGCCCCATCAGCTTATATTTATTTAAAGCACAGCTGCAAAGAAAAATGAATGCATTTATTCAATGCTCATTTAATAAATATTTATTGTGACTACTGTAGTTGTTTCTGGTGGGTTCAAACGAAAAAAGAGAAAGAAAAGGGGGAAAAAAAACCCTATGGTATGTAAAATTAAAGATTGCTGTTTTCCATTCCAGATAACAAATGTTTGTCCATGTTCTCTTCTTATAATTAGAGCTATTTGAATATTGATAGATATAGTAGACATTTAAATGAGACCGTGAGAACATTTTGCTATAGTCAATACTGATTTATTTTATAAATATCTAATAGTTTAGAGTAGTTGCATTAATAATAATGAAGATAATGAGCACTGTGTGTTTATTTGAATTATCTCATTTAGTATTTACAACAATTCATTGTAGGCAGGCACTATTACTATATGTATTTTCTAAAGTAAGAAATGGAAGTTAAAGTGATATAATTGATTTTCCCAAATATAATCTGTAGGATTGCGATGAAGTTGCAGTTTGAACCAATTTCCTTTGATTCTCTGATTGTTCTGATCACTCACTGAAGAATTATTTTCCCTTGACATGGTGGCAGCAAGTGAGCCATTCTGAGCAGCTAGTAAGTATCTGATGAATAACCAACCATGATATTAATTAAGCTTCATAAAATCTTTTCATTTGCACAAATATATCCTAATTTCTACATGGTAATTCAAGACCCTTAAAATTCAAATTTAACTCTACAGTTCAAGAACCATTTCAACAGGTTGAGCTTTTTTTTCTTTTCCACTCAAAAACTATGATTTGTGCTCTTATGCAGTTTTCTTCATGTTCCTCTTGTAAGGACAGAGCCAATGCTAACATTATTACCTTAATTAAGAGCATTTTACAGACTTCTACAGCTCTATGAGGCTTAGAAAGAATCAAATTTTACTTCCTCGTTTTATGGAAATAAAATAGAAGTCTCGCGACCTCATATAGTGTTTTTTAAATACAGCTATCATAGAATTTTTTTAAACTTTTGTGTTGACTTCACGGAAAGCAATTTATATATTTCCCAGTTGTACTCTGAGTAGATTTAGCTACTTTAATTCCAGTCCCATTATGAAACGTCCCTCAGAAAATAGCATGAACATGGAGTTGAATGGGAGAATAGTGGAAAATTGGTTCAACTCGCAACCCACAGCAGTATAACTGCATCTAAAAAGTCGCCATTAGACTTCAGCTCCTGGTGACATGTATTTTCAATTTCTAATATCTGGTTCTTTCTCACTTGGAACCAAAATCTGGCTCCCTGAAATATCACCTACTGATCATTGATTTTCCAATTGGAATCAATGTAAAATTGATTCCTCTGTACAACGGAACTTCATTAATTTGAAATCACTGAGAATGTTTCTAAGCTAAAGTCTCTTAAATTCCTCTACTGCATCTCATTATAAGCCATTATATCTTAGGTCCTGTCCTTGCTGATTAACCTGTTAGAGATTCTTAAGTTTGTCAAAATCCTCCATGATATAGGGTGCTGTTTACCAAAAGAGCACTCAGAATATAGTGAGAATATATTGTAGTGTAAAGTTGCACAGCCTTGTATTATATAAACATTGATTCAAAATCATCATGCAGCTTTTTTAACCCCTCACAAGAAAAGCTGTTAAATAACCTCTTTGCCCCCAGAACTAAAAAATATTAATAAAATAAATGAAAAGGTAAAAAGTACAAGTATTGTTGAACAATATAATTTTTCATATTCACTCACTGCTCTGTCTCCCTTGGTATTTGGGTAGCAAATTTTAAAACTGTATATTTAAAAAGGGAAAGAACACTAAGACAAGCATGACCATGCTTTTGACATTTGTTCCAGAAATCCAGTTTTAGTACAGGACAACTCTAACTCAACTTGACAAATGGTGTTTTCAATTTCAATTTCAAATTTTCAATTACAAAAAATGAGGGATTTTAAAAAAAATTTGGGCTTAGTAAAATGACTAGGTCAAGCCTGCACAGCTGGCTAGCCAGAGGGCCATCTGCACTATTCATATCCTGCCATGTTTCTGGCTACAGTTTGGTACTTCTTGTTGGCAATCACCCGCTCCTCTGTAAGACAATGGATCCTGTGGCTGGCTATGATACTGACAAGAGTGTCAGTGATCCCAGACATCTCTTGATCAATTGAGTTGGTGTAATTGGCCAGATCTCAGGAGACTGAGCCTAGTGAATAGCGGAGGGTACGTGGATTAACTCTGTACCTTCATGATGTCTCAAGTCTGGATGAATTTTAACAAACCTTCTGAGTTTCAGTCACCACAACCATCTTGTCCCACAAGACACAAACACCCAGAAGTTTCTCCTGACCCCTTTTGAGACATAATGCTGGCAAGTTAATAGAGTTATATATAGAGTTAATAGCTACTTGTGACCTGTTACAATTTCCTCATTATTGCAAAGCATGTTGGTTTGGTTTTCCTGTAAGTTCTTAATCTTCTCTTGGTATTAGTTATTGGGGTACATGATAATTCACCTTGAATTTGTCCCTTGTCAGGTATTTGCCAACCTTTTTAGACACTGGACTCTTATTTCTAAATCTAGTTACAACCTGAATTATCTGTGACTCAGGGAAGGAGGTGGATAGGCAGAATAAGGCATTATTTTAGTATTTCTTTATGAGTTTTGTTTTATTTTTTAGTATTTATTTAATGCTTCTCCTCAGCTTGCTCTTTTCTTAGGTATATGTTGTTTTCATTTTTCTTCAGGGACTCTATTTTTCCTAAGATTTAATCATTTTTATGGCTTTCATTATTGACTAAAAAGCAGGACACATAAACACAATATTTCTTGTACTTAACATTTGACAAAAATGCAGTGTTTGATGACCTACCGTAACACTCCCAACTCAAGTGTTATTTCTCTAGGAAAACCAATATTTCAAGGGAAATATAAGGGACCAGTAAGAATATGAAACATTAGCTGATTCATAGTGCCAGTTTTCATATTCATAGGATCTTCTGACTACAGGAGATATTAGTGATAGTGGCTAAAATATATGTGGCATATAAGCTCAAGTACTCTCTAAGTACTCCCTGTACTTAGTGGTCCTTCAGCTCATTTGAAGTCTTAGGTTAGGAGAGTCTTATCATTCTTAAAGAAGTCTATTTTCTCCAGATAGCTCTGTATATTAGAAATTCATTTTAGTGTTATTTCTCTTTATTTCTTTGTGACTTTTTTTTTTACTCTTTACATACCCCTTGGTGTCACAGAGGGGGAAACAATCTAATTCTCCTTTCTCATGATTACGTATCATTTCACCACTGAGTCTTCATATTTCCTAACCTAAAAGTTTTCATATATTTGTCCTTCATTCGTTAATGAAATATTTGTATTACTATTATATAAAAAAATAAAAGAACATAGTTTAAGAAGACATACTCTGGACCTAATTCTCTGGGAGCTGCACTGTTTTACAAGCTATATGAATATGGGCAAATTATTTAACCTTTCTGTCTCAATTTTCTCTCCTGTAAAATGTAAATAATAGGATAATTATGATAATACCCTCCTTATTAGATAAGCAGGAGGATTAAATTACTATACCAAAATAATAGATATATATAAATGAATCACTCTGCTGTACACATGAAACTAACACAACATTGTGAATCAACTGTATTCCAATATAAAATAAAAATTAAAAACAAAAAAACAAAAAAGAAAAAATATTACTATACCCAATAACTGCCAAAATATATTATTTTAAAATGCATATAGAACATTTTAAAGATTCACTCATATTGACTCATAAAGCATGTATCAAACATTTTAAAAAAATGAAATCATTAGGTTATGATATCTGAAACCAGAAGATTTAACCAAATAAAAAATAATAAACATATACTCTGAAAATTCTTTCATAAATGTTTGGAAATTAAGTAACACAGTTCTAAATAACCCATGAGTCAAATGGATTACAGTTATATTGGAGACTTGGTCATAATTGAAATTAGTAAGAATTTTGAGCTGAAAGATGATAAAATATATTATAATTGTGGAAAGGCATTAAGGTCATGAAGAGAAAAAAATATTTAACTTCAAATGCATATATTTAAAAAGAAGAAAGGCTGAAAATCAGTTATCTAATAATCCATTACAAGAAGGTAATAAAATAATTGCAAATTATTTTGAATGAAAGAGAAGGAAAATAATAATAAACAGCTTAAATTAATAAACAGAAAAAATAGACTCTCCAAAAGAAAATTTGAGTGCTTTAAAAAATTAGCAAAATAATCCCTGTCAAAACTGAGAACAGTTGTTGTTGTGTAGGCAAAAGGAATTATAATGATTGGGCCTGGGATGTAAACTGAGCAAGTCAAGTAAGAATATTGGGAAGAATGAAGGATGCATTTTTCCCTGACCTACCCACTACTCTTGCAAATCACTCCAATATACACTGCTTTATATCGTAGTCCCAAAGCACAGAGCTAGGAGGATGATGTCTACTCTTCCTTACTCCCATTGATAATCCTAAATTATTATTTAATAGCAATTATGGGCATCTACAAATATATGGAGTTCTTTCTCTTTATCTTCAATCAATGGTTTACAATTTTTACTAACTCACAGATTAAGCACTTGAATAAACAATCTGACATTTCTCATAAAATCATTCTGGACTCACAATTCTTTTTTCCCTCCTTTTTTCCCTCCCTTTCCCCTTTGTCCGTTGGTTCCTTCCTTCCATCACTCCTTCCTTCTTTCTTCCCTGATTTCTTTCTTTACTTCCTTCAACAAAGATTTAAGGTGCATGCAACATTTGACAGGGGCCTGGGGATTTAAAATTGAACAGAGGAGTCCCTGCCCTCAAGAAACTTACAGCCAGTGAGGATAGTGCAAGTAGAAAGAGGAAGGATGAATCGCATACTTCTTGCAGCATCATCTCTTTAAATGTATCATCACAATAACCCTCTAAGATAGGTACTAATTCACTTCCATTTTACAAATTAAAATAACTAAAGTGAAGGAAGATAAAGACTTTATGTATGATTATACTGAAAATGAGTACTAGCTCTCCCTTGGGGCAGCCCTGCACGCTGGCTGCTGGTATCATTTCTAGACAAGTTGGAGAGCAAAGAAAGGTTCCTGGTTCTTTGAGCTTCAGGTCCTGTCTGAATGGGGGTTGTTTGCTGTCTGCTCTTTTCTTCTCCCCGTACAAGGAGATAGCCGTGTGGTTGACAGGGTCTTGGTGCTCCGGCCAGCTGTCAGTCCTGAGCCTCTAAGGAGGGAGAGCCAAGTTCAGGACATTGGACCACCGGAGACCTCCTGACCCCATGTAATATCAATCAGCAAGAGCTCTCCCAGAGATCTCCATCTCAATGCTAAGAACCAGCTCCACTAAATGACCAGCAAGCTACAGTGCTGGACAAGCCATGCCAAACAACTAGCAAGACAGGAACACAACCCCACACATTAGCATAGAGACTGCCTCAAATCATAATAAGTTCACAGACACCCCAAAACACACCAGCAGACGCGGTCCTGCCCACCACAAAGACAAGATCCAGCCTCCTCCACCAGAACACAGGCACCAGTCCCGTCCACCAGGAAGCCTACACAACCCACTGAACCAACCTTACCCACTGCAGGCAGAAACCAAAAACAACAGGAACTACAAATGGGCAGCCTGTGAAAAGGAAACCCCAAACACAGTAATTTAAATAAAATGAGAAGACAGAGAAATATGCAGCAGATGAGGAAGTAAGGTAAAAACCCAGCAGACCAAAAAAATGAAGAGGAAATAGGCAGTCTACCTGAAAAACAATTCAGAGTACTGATAGTAAAAAAGATCCAAAATCTTGGAAATAGAATGGAGACAATACAAGAAAAGTTTAACAAGGACCTAGCAGAACTAAAGAGCAAACAAACAATGATGAACAACACAATAAATGAAATTAAAAATTCTCTAGAAGGAATCAGTAGCAGAACTGAGGCAGAAGAACAGATAAGTGACCTGGAAGATAAAATAATAGAAATAATTACCACAGAGCAGAATAAAGAAAAAAGAATGAAAAGAAATGAAGACAGTCTCAGAGATATCTGGGACAACATTAATGCACCAACATTCGAATTATAGGGGTCCCAGAAGAAAAAGAGAAAAAGAAAGGGACTGAGAAAATAATTGAAGAGATTTTAATTGAAAACTTCCCTAATATGGGAAAGGAAATAGCCAATCAAGTACAGGAAGTGCAGACAGTCCCATACAGGATAAATCCAAGGAGAAACATGTCAAGACACATATTTTAAAAAACTATCAAAAATTAAATGCAAAGAAAAAATATTAAAAGCAGCAAGGGAAAAGCAACAAATAACATACAAGGGAATCCCCATAAGGCTAACAGCTGATCTTTCAGCAGAAACTCTGCAAGCCAGAAGGGAGTAGCAGGACATATGTAAAGTGATGAAAGGGAAAAACCTACAACCAAGATTACTGTACCCAGCAAGGATCTCACTGAGATTTGAGGGAGAAATTAAAACCGTTACAAACAAGCAAAAGGTAAGAGAATTCAGCACCACCAAACCAGCTTTACAACAAATGCTAAAGGAACTTCTCTAGGCAGGAAACACAAGAGAAGGAAAAGACCTACAATAACAAACGCAAAACAATTAAGAAAATGGTAATAGGAACATAACATACATTTCAATATTTACCTTAATGTAAATTGATTAAATGCTCCAACCAAAAGACATAGACTGGCTGAATGGATGCAAAAACAAGACTCGTATATATGCTGTCTAAAAGAGACCCACTTCAGACCTAGGGACACATACAGACTGAAAGTGAGGGTATGGAAAAAGATATTCTATGCAAATGGAAATCAAAAGAAAGCTGGGGTAGTAATTCTCATATAAGACATAATAGACTTTAAAATAAAGATTATTACAAGAGCCAAAGAAGAATAACACATAATGATCAAGGTATCAATCCAAGAAGAAGATATAACAATTGTAAATATTTATGCACCCAACATAGGGGCACCTCAATACATACAGCAAACACTAACAGCCATAAAAGGGGAAATCAACAGTAACACAATCATAGTAGGGGACTACAACACCCCACTTTCACCAATGGATACATCAACCAAAATGAAAATAAATAAGGAAACACAAGCTTTAAATGACACATTAAACAAGATGGACCTAATTGATATTTATAGGATATTCCATCCAAAAGCAACAGAATACACTTTCTTCTCAAGTGCTCATGGAACATTCTCCAGGATAGATCATATCTTGGATCACAAATCAAGCTTTGGTAAATTTAGAAAATTTGAAGTCATATTAAGTATCTTTTCTGACCAAAATGCTATGAGACTAGATATCAATTACAGGAAAAAAAACCATGAAAAATACAAACACATGGAGGCTAAACAATATGTTACTAAAAACCAAGAGCTCACTGTAGAAGTCAAAGAGGATATCAAAAAATACCTAGAAACAAATGACAATGAAAAAATGACAACCCAAAACCTATGGGATGCAGCAAAAGCAGTCCTAAGAGGGAAGGTTTATAGCAATACAATCCTACCTCAAGAAACAAGAAACACCTCAAATAAACAACCTAACCTTACACCTAAAGCAATTAGAGAAAGAAGAACAAAAAACCCCCAAAGTTAGCAGAAGGAAAGAAATCATAAAGATCAGATCAGAAATAAATGAAAAAGAAATGAAGGAAAATACAGCAAAGATCAATAAAACTAAAAGCTGGTTCTTAGAGAAGATAAACAAAATTGAAAAACGATTAGCCAGCCTCATCAAAAAAAAATGGAGGAAATTCAAATCAAATAGAATTAGAAATGAAAAAGGAGAAGTAACAACTGACACTATAGCAATACAAAGAATCATGAGAGATTACTACAAGCAACTGTATGCCAATAAAATGGACAACCTGGAAGAAATGACAAATTCTTAGAAAAGCACAACTTTCTGAGACTGAACCAGGAAGAAATAGAAAATATAAACAGACCAATCACAAGCACTAAAATTGAGACTGTGATAAAAAATCTTCCAACAAACAAAAGTCCAGGAACAGATGGCTTCACAAGCGAATTCTATCAAGCATTTAGAGAAGAGCTAACACCTATCCTTCTCAAACTCTTCCAAAATATAGCAGAGGGAGGAACACTCCTAAACTCATTCTACGAGGCTACCATCACCCTGATACCAAAACCAGACAAAGATGTCACAAAGAAAGAAAACTACAGACCAATATCACTGATGAACATAGATGTAAAAATCCTCAACAAAATACTGGCAAACAGAATCCAACAGCAAATTAAAAGGATCATACACCATGATCAAGTGGGGTTTATCCCAGGAATGCAAGGATTCTTCATATACGCAAATCAATCGTGACACACCATATTAACAAATTGAAGGATAAAAACCACATGATCATCTCAATAGATGCAGAGAAAGCTTTCAACAAAATTCGACACCCATTTATGATAAAAACCCTCCAGAAAGTAGGTATAGAGTGAACTTACCTCAACATAATAAAGGCCACATATGACAACCCCACAGCCCACATCGTTCTCAATGGTGAAAAACTGAAACCATTTCTACTAAGATCAGGAAGAAGACAAGGTTGCCCACTCTCACAACTATTATTCAACATAGTTTTGGAAGTTTTAGCCACAGCAATCAGAGGAGAAAAAGAAATAAAAGGAATCCAAATCAGAAAAGAAGTAAAACTGTCACTGTTCGCAGATGACATGATATTTACATAGAAAATCCTAAAGATGCTACCAGAAAACTACTAGAGCTAATCAATGAATTTGGTAAAGTAGCAGGATACAAAATTAATGCACAGAAATCTCTTGCATTCCTATACACTAATGATGAAAAATCTGAAAGAGAAATTAAGGAAACACTCCCATTTACCATTGCAACAAATAGAATAAAATATCTAGAAATAGGGGCTTCCCTGGTGGTGCAGTGGTTGAGAATCTGCCTGCCAATGCAGGGGACACGGGTTCGAGCCCTGGTCTGGGAAGATCCCACATGCCGCGGAGCAGCTGGGCCCGTGAGCCACAACTACTGAGCCTGCGCGTCTGGAGCCTGTGCTCCACAACAGGAGAGGCCGCGATAGTGAGAGGCCCGCGCACCGCGATGAAGAGTGGCCCCCGCTTGCCGCAACTAGAGAAAGCCCTCGCACAGAAACAAAGACCCAACACAGCCAAAAATAAATAATAAATAAATAATAAATAAATTTAAAAAAATATATATATCTAGGAATAAACCTACCTAAGGAGACAAAAGACCTGTATGCAGAAAACTATGACACTGATGAAAGAAATTAAAGATGATACAAACAGATGGACAGATATACCATGTTTTTGGATTGGAAGAATCAACACTGTGAAAATGACTATACTACCCAAAGCAATCTACAGATTCAATGCAATCCCTATCAAACTACCACTGGCATTTTTCACAGAACTGGAACAAAAAATTTCACAATTTGCATGGAAACACGAAAGACCCCGAAGAGTCAAAGCAATCTTAAGAACGAAAAATGAAGCTGAGGAAACAGGCTCCCTGACTTCAGACTATACTACAAATCTACAGTAAGCAAGACAGTATGGTACTGGCACAACATCAGAAATATAGATTAATGGAACAGGATAGAAAGCCCAGAGATAAACCCACACACACATGGTCACCTTATCTTTGATAAAGGAGGCAAGAGTATACAATGGGGAAAAGACAGCCTCTTCAATAAGCGGTGCTGGGAAAACTGGACAGCTACATGTAAAAGAATGGAATTTGAACAATCCCTAACACCATAAACAAAAATAAACTCAAAATGGATTAAAAACCTAAATGTATGGTCAGACACCATAAACTCTTAGAGGAAAACATAGAAAGAACACTATGACATAAATCACATCAAGATCCTTTTTGACTCACCTCCTAGAGAAATGGAAATAAAACCAGAAATAAACAAATGGGACCTAATGAAACCTAAAAGCTTTTGCACAGCAAAGGAAACCATAAACAGGATGAAAAGACAACCCTCAGAATGGGAGAAAATATTTGCAAATGAAGCAACTGACAAAGGATGAATCTCCAAAATATACAAGCAGCTCATGCAGCTCAATATTAAAAAAACAAACAACCCAAGCCAAAAATGGGCAGAAGACCGAAATAGACATTTCTCCAAAGAAGATATACAGATTGCCAACAAACACATGAAAGGATGCTCAACATCACTAATCATTAGAGAAATGCAAATCAAAACAACAATGAGGTAACACCTCACACCGGTCAGAATGGCCATCATCAAAAAATTTACAAACAATAAATGCTGGAGAGGGTGTGGGGAAAAGGGAACCCTCCTACACTGTTGGTGGGAATGTAAATTGATCAAGCCACTATGGAGAAGAGTATGGAGGTTCCTTAAAAAACGAAATATAGAACTACCATATGATCCAGCAATCCCACTACTGGACATATACCCTGAGAAAACCATAATTCAAAAAGAGAGATGTACCAATGTTCATTGCAGCAGTATTTACAATAGCCAGGACATGGAAGCAACCTAAGTGTCCACTGACAGATGAATGGATAAAGAAGATGTGGCACATATATACAATGGAATATTACTCAGCCATAAAGGAAACGAAATTGAGTTATTTGCAGTCAGGTGGATGAACTGAGAGACTGTCATACAGAGTGAAGTAAGTCCAAAAGAGAAAAACAAATACCGTTTGCTAACACATATATATGGAATCTAAAAAAAAAAAATGGTTCTAAAGAACCTGGGGGCAGGACAGGTATAAAGACACAGATGTAGAGAATGGACTTAAGCACACAGGGAAGGGGAAGTGTAAGCTGGGACGAAGTGGGAGAGTGGCATTGACATATATGCACTACCAAATGTAAAATAGATAGCTAGTTGGAAGCAGCTACATAGCACAGTGAGATCAGCTTGGTGCTCTGTGACCACCTAGAGGGGTGGGATAGGGAGTGTGAGAGGGAGACCCAAGAGGGAGGGGATATGGGATATAAGTATACGTATAGCTGATTCACTTTGTTATACAGCAAAACTATCACAATAATGTAAAGCAATTATACTCCAATAAAGATGTTAAAAAAAATGAGTACTGAAACAAGGATTAAGCACAGGCAATCTATAGATATTATTACACTAAGCACACCTCCAAATTTAAAGTCATGTATGACCTTTTCATTTCTACTGAATTACGTCTCATTTCTATCATGGCTCTCCCATACCCAATAGCGTAGGGACCCCTGACAATTTGTCCCCCAAATGTAATACCATCAGAATTGCAAGTTTTGAAAGAGTGCTGATATATCAGGTTCACAAGGTCAAGGTTTAAGTCACAGTTTTGTCATTTACTATTTTTGAAGATTTATCATTTCTCTTTCCTTTATGGACCTCAGTTTTCTCATTCTGAGAAAAAGAACTTTATTTTTTTTTAAAGTACTTGTTTTTGTTTTTTGCTACGTTTTCATCTTTGAAATTCCTTGATATGCAAGTGGGTAAAATAGTTACATATTTATGAAAATTTGGACTGGTGTGCTATAACGTTGGAAATGCACATTGTAAAATGTTTTACTATTTAGCTTATCTCTTTCTCTGAGACATAGAGATAAAGGTATGCAGGAAAAAGTTAAATGGTGGGGAAAGTTGCAGAAGCTAAATATGAGAAGCAAACCACAAAATTAAGAGGGTATCTAAGATGATATTGAAGTAATAGCCATAGAAATTCAAGAAAAAAGTATATGACAGGCATGGACCACTGATTTTGGAACAGCTTTGGAAATATAAAACCAAGAAAATATGCCCTGGATAACAGTATGATTAGGTGGTTTTAAATACATTCATGGATTATATTTCAAGATTTTTGGTTAATGTCTGTGTCACTTAACTTCTGTGTGTGTGTGTGTGTGTGTGTGTGTGTGTGTGTGTGTGTGTGTGTGTGTGTGTGATGAAGCAAACCAAAACAAAACAAAAAGGGTTAAAACTACAAACATGTATATAACTTATCCTTCTATGGGTTGATAAATTGAACTTCGCTTAGGTGGAATGTTCTACTGACCTGGTTCAGGCTCAGCTAAGTTCAGTTTCACTCACTCAAGCATCAGTTTAGTCTGCAGCCAGTTTGGCTGGAGGATGGATCATTTATGCTCAACAGAGTCAGTTCTTCATCCTTTACTGGGCTATTTTGGACCTATTGACATGCTATCAGTGGCAGGGGTTGAGGAGTTCAGTTCCTGCCAAAAGTCTGTATGTGATTTTTCAGGCCCGATCATAGGCAATTATAAAGGCATTTCCTGACGGGCATCTCCTGAGGGAGAAGTTGCCCTCCCTGTGCCAGACTTGGTGCACTGTTAGTACATTGCAGCCTCTGAAGGGAGTTGCCCTTGAGGGCACAGGCCCCGCCATGCTCTTGAACTTATCTGCATTTCTAGCTCTGGTGCCTGCTTTCAGAGGCCTCTTTATCTAAGGCCATCAGCAGAGAACTCTGGCAAGACCTCTATTTAGAGGGAGACAGGAAAGGTCCACTTTGAAGATACATTTTTTCCACTTTTACTCAGTACTTAACACTTTTGTCTTTCCCTCCCGTGCCCACTTCCTTCAGCTCCAGGTCCATAAAACTGCAAGAACCTTTTGTTTGGGGCTCCAGCAGTGAGATGATCCCTGACATCTGTGTTGGTCCACCTGGCCTTCGACCTTCAGGGAAACGGGAAGAGTCCAAGCTTTCTCCAGTTTAGCCTCTTCCTTATATTATTTCAGGAAGTGATTAAAGCCTTGACCATCCTCTCATTTTGGCTTATTGTCTTAATCGGTTAGTAGCACACTTGGCAGCTCAACTCAGTTCTCTGCAGACCAGCTGAGCTCTAGACGGCAATTCAAAGAGCAAGAATGAAAACACATAAAGCTGAGACCCAGGTTTCCAACTCACATAATGTTGCCTTCACTGTCTCGGCAAGTCAGCCATCCTAGATTAAAGAAGGGGAAAAAGAGACCCACATAATGGAGAAACTGTAATGAATTGTGGACATTTTTACACTTTCTACAATGTCACTCTGGGGATGTAGTTTTACGGCACAATTCAGGGGTCTATCACCTGTTCTTTCCTCTTTGGTATTTCTTGATGGTCAGTTGTGCCATGCTTGGAGTATTATTCACCTGTTAAAGTATATTAGTAACCAAAGGTGTGACTGCAGTGTAGAATTTAAATACTGGGGCCTGAAGAGTAAAGTCACAGAATCTCCAGATGGAAAGGAGAAGTAAAAGTGAGGGCTCAAATTGGCTAAAAAACTGGGAATGTTTATTTCAAGAGGAAAAATTTAGTTTTAAGATAATAGTTGTAGAAGAAGGAATAACCTTATTCTATATTATCCCAAGGGGAAGAATTATATAAAAAGCTGAAAGCTAAGATATCAAGATTTAAATGTGTAATATGGAAGATATTTGTAACAATTACAACCTTCTGAAAATAGAACAGACTGACTTGTAAAAAATTAAAGGAGATGTAGAGTGACTGGAGTATCAGAGATGTTAAAATGAGAAAACTTTTCGTATCTTTTATAGTCACAAAATTCTTTGGTTTTATGTTCTGTCCTTTCATTTTTTAAATCTAGTTTTTCACTGAGCTTTTCTTACTCCATCAAAACAAATTAAAATATATAAGTGAATTGTTGTTTTTAGTAGGAATGAATAGAAAACTAAACTGTGTTTCACATATATGTTACTGATTTAGATATGCACTCACCAGCCTAAGTGTGTGTGTGCATATACCTGGGTATTAAAGTATGACACCTTGGAAGGAACTGGAATGTGGAATACTCACCCTCATAACATGTTGTCTGCATTCCTTTATAAAAAGGTTATGATTTTGCTATTTATATCAAGCAATACCTTTATCAAGTTAGATTTATTTAGTTTAGCACTTGATTTCAAGATAAGGTGCAGTATTTTTGTGCAGTTTTAAGAATCCTTTCAATTTCCCAGGAGAATATATTTACTAACTAAAAATTATGTTAGCATTAACTCAAACGAAATTAGTCTTTTGAGTTTTGGCACTTACTATATGTGTAAATGTGAGCATACTACACTTTAGTTTCTTCACTAGTAAAGCAAGGATAATAAGATTAACACCATTTAAAGTTTTTTGTGTTTTCAATTTGACAAAGTATGCAAAAAAGCATTTTGCGTGATGCCTTACAAAAAATAAATGATGAATAAATGTTACTTACTTATCACTACTGTCATCGTGGTCATCATCACAATTATCATCATTACTGTAATTAGAAAACTATATGATATAATAATGCAAAGTACAGACTTTGGAATCTACCACTCTGGGTTCAAGTCTTAGTTCAGTCACTGAATAGCTGGTGACTCTAGATTTAATTAAGTCATCTCTATTTCAGTTTCCTCATCTATAACATGGGAATCATATTACCAAATTATTATAGTTGTTTGAGTATTCAGTTAAGATGATGGATGTAAAATTCTTAGAACAATGCCAGAATCATAGCAAATACTCCCAAAATGTAAGCTACTATTATTAGATTTATTATGACGGAATTTGGTTTTTATCACCATTACATCAGAGGAGGTAACTTCTTGAAGCAACTGTAATAGACTGCAGTCATGAGTTTTTTGGTCATTTTTCTTCATGAAAAGCATCTAAATATTCCTATAATTTACAGATTTATTTACTGATTCACACACTATGCACCAAATAATACAACATATGGGTGACTTGTAAATAAATGAACCAAAAATTGTAATAGTACAATTATATACTTGTGTTGAGTAGAGCTATTTAATCAGTGATTTTCTGTTAAATATTAGATACTTGAGCTTCATTCTTTTTTCAATGTATATTTGTCAAAAATGTGTGTGAGAACCGAGGTTATGGCAGGAACTATAATTTCCTGATCTATTTTCTCATTGAGCTTACATTCTAACAAAATAGTAAAACATTAAAACCATTTAAAAATATATTTTGGTGTTTAGTTTTAATTTGCCTGGGGATGTTGATATAGTAAGTAAAGAAAAACTCAAAGATCCAATTTAGACTCAAACTAAAAAAGACATCTAGAATATCTTTACACTTTCTCATCTTAATTTTCTCCTTGAGTCAATCACTTATGAAGTTTTCCCACAATACAGCTTCCAATTCTGTCTTTACAACATTCATCTTTTATTGAGTTCCTTCTCCATTCTTCAAAAAAGAATCTTATTGTAATTGTTTACATGTCTCTCTCTCTCTCTCGATCATATTTTCAGTGAGGGCAGCAGCCCATGGAATTAGTTTCATGGAATTATCAATTGCAGCATGGACTTTAAGAAAGTAAACGGTTTCAGTAAATGGAATTATAGAGATACCATGATTCATCCATGACTTAGGGCCCAAAATACAATGATAATTTCGCCTGTTGAAAGAGTAACTTCTATGTTAGAAAGAAAACTTGAGTTATGTTCACAAAATAAAGTCACATTCTCTGCTGTTAAAAAAGTGTCACTGGTTATTCAGTGAGCCAAGTGGCTCACGATTTGCATGTAATCTGATTATATGAAATACAATCTTCACTTTTTTTCATAAGTAGTGTTGCTGTGTTGGCCTGTTTTACTTTCCCTAGTTCTAGAAACAGACATTTGATATGGAGAGACTGCATATTGATCTTTGAAGATCCAGTATATGTTATTTCAAATGCTTTTAGAATAGAAAAAAGGAAAAGAAAAAACATATTCCCTTAGGTAACAATTTTTTTTCAAACACTAGTGTGGAAATAGCCTGACACACACACATTATTAAAAGGGTTTATTGATTTTTCTTAGAGAAGCAACCTAACAATTTCATTCACAACATTTTAAAGCATAGGAGTTTATTTCACTTGCATCATGATGACTGTGAGAGTTTTATAGACTTCCCAAAGGCTGTGACATAAAACTTGAAATCAAAGCAATCACCTTGAGATTTTCTAAACATTATCCATCACTTCCACTGCTCATTATACACTCTATTATGACTCTTCTCTTGACTTCATTTTTCAACCACCTTAAGAATGATTTAAGGATAAGTCTTATATTAATAATAGTAAAATAAACTAAAATACCCTCTTTTAATCAGTAGGGTGTGTCTAGTTCTATGGATGTATTAATTTTGATGTTTCTAATGGTAATTTTTTTTCAGAATGCACAGCAAAACCATACATGTAATGTCAACAGTTTATCACATATTTCTACCTAATGATTAGAGTTTTGAATCATAAAGAAAATGAAATAACTTTTTAAATTAACAGGCTGAACTAAGGGATTACATACTTCACTCAACATATATAAAATGGGCATAATTACTTTCTTAATAAGATGACAAAATACACACCATATCAAATACTCTGAATGGAATAAATTGAACCACTCCTAAATTTGTGAATGTTTCTATTTCATTTTCCTTTAGAATTTATTTATTTATTTATTTTTTGCTTAATGCTAATCCTAGTATATTCAAATTGGAATAATCATAAAACAAACCCATGTAATCCTCATTTGGTTCTGGAATCATCTTTGCAATATTTCTGCCAACTGAATGATAAACTACTTACCAAATACAGTATTTTTTTACTTATCTGAATTAAAATGTATTTTGTAGAGACAAAGTCTGAGTCTCTGTAACTTTATCCAGTAGCCAAGTTCATTTGCCCATGTTTTTCTATATTTATTCATTTAAAATATAATTATTGATTACCAAGATTTAAACTGGTGAGCAAGACAGACTGGGTTCACATTCCCCTGAAGATTTAAGTCTAGTGAGAGAGTATTGATCAAATAATTCACAAAAGAATGAGAAATTACTAGTGTGATAAATGTTATAAAGAAATGGTTTAGATGCCAGGGGAAGCTTTACATGTTGAAGAGAACTTAATGGAGTAAATGAGGAAAGGAGAAGTCAGTGTGAAGAGCCAACATTTACAAAGTTCCTTCTGGAATGTGAGACAGCAGAGCATAGATTTGAGAGATGCATATGCGGTAAAATATGCATGTGGAAGGGTCATGAGGAGTCAAAGATAATTTCAAATTTGTGTATGGTGGAACAGAATGGATAATGGTGGTAGCATAAAATAAATACAATAAATACAAAAATTGTAAAGAAAATTTATAAAGAATAAAATAAGAAATCAATGAAACTTGAAATTTAAGCAGCACAGAAAGAATTAATCAACTCAAAAGTTGATTTTTTGGGGTAAGACTTAAAAACAATGGACAGGAGGAGATTAACCAAGATGGCGGAGTAGAAGGACGTGCTCTCACTCCCTCTTGCGAGAGCACCAGAATCACAACTGGCTGCTGGACAATCATCAACAGGAAGACACTGGACTTCACCAAGGAGGACACCCCACGTCCAAGGACAGAGGAGAAGCCACAGTGAGACGGTAGGAGGGGCGCAATCAGAGTAAAATCAAATCCCATAACTGCTGGGTGGGTGACTCACAGACTGGCGAGCACTTATACCACAGAAGTCCACCCACTGGAGTGAAGGTTCTGAGCCCCACGTCAGGCTTCCCAACCTGGGGGTCCGGCAACGGGAGGAGGAATTCATAGAGAATCAGACTTTAAAGCCTAGTGGGAATTGATTGCAGGACTTCGACAGGACTGGGGGAAACAGAGACCCCACTCTTGGAGGACGCACACAAAATAGTGTGTGCATCAGGACCCAGGGGAAGGAGCAGTGACCCTGGGGGAGACTGAACCAGACATACCTGCTGGTGTTGGGGGGGGTCTCCTGCAGAGGCGGGGGCTGGCTCTGTTTCACCGTGGGGACAAGGACACTGGCAGCAGAGGTTCTGGGAAGTACTCCTTGGCGAGAGCCCTCCCAGAGTCTGCCATTAGCCCCACCAAAGAGCCCGGGTAGGCTCCAGTGTTGGGTTGCCTCGGGCAAAACAACCAACAGGGAGGGAAAACAGCCCCACCCATCAGCAGTCAAGTGGATTAAAGTTTTACAGAGCTCTGACCGCCACAGCAACAGTCAGCTCTACCCACCTCCAGAGCCTCCCATCAAGCCTCTTAGATAGCCTCAACCACCAGAGGGCAGACAGCAGAAGCAAGAAAAACTACAATCCTGCAGCCTGTGGAAGAAAAACCACATTTACAGAAAGATAGACAAGATGAAAAGGCAGAGGGCTATGTACCAGATGAAGGAACAAGAAAAAACCCCAGAAAAACAACTAAATGAAGTGGAGATAGGCAACCTTCCAGAAAAAGAATTCAGAATAATGATAGTAAAGGTGATCCAGGACCTCGGAATAAGAATGGAGGCAAAGATTGAGAAGATGCAAGAAATGATTAACAAAGACCTAGAAGAATTAAAGAACAAACAGACAGAGATGACCAATACAATAACTGAAATGAAAACTACACTAGAAGGAATCAATAGTAGAATAACTGAGGCAGAAGAACGGATAAGTGACCTGGAAGACAGAATGGTGGAATTCACTGCTGCGGAACAGACTAAAGAAAAAAGAATGAAAAGAAATGAAGACAGCCTAAGAGACCTCTGGGACAACATTAAATGCAACAACATTCGCATTATAGGGGTCCCAGAAGGAGAAGAGAGAGAGAAAGGACCAGAGAAAATATTTGAAGAAATTATAGTTGAAAAATTCCCTAACATGGGAAAGGAAATAGCCACCCAAGTCCAGGAAGCGCAGAGAGTCCCATACAGGATAAACCCAAGGAGAAGCACGCCGAGACACATAGTAATCAAAGTGGCAAAAATTAAAGACAAAGAAAAATTATTGAAAGCAGCAAGGGAAAAACGACAAACAACATACAAGGGAACTCCCATAAGGTTAACAGCTGATTTCTCAGCAGAAACTCTACAAGACAGAAGGGAGTGGCATGATATACTTCAAGTGATGAAAGGGAAGAACCTACAACCAAGATTACTCTACCCGGCAAGGATCTCATTTAGATTTGATGGAGAAATCAAAAGCTTTACAGATAAGCAAAAGCTAAGAGAATTCAGCACCACCAAACCAGCTCTACAACAAATGCTAAAGGAACTTCTCTAAGTGGGAAACACAAGAGAAGAAAAGGACCTACAAAAACAAAGCCAAAACAATTAAGAAAATGGTCATAGGAACATACATATTGATAATTACCTTAAACGTGAATGGATTAAAAGCTCCAGCCAAAAGACACAGGCTTGCTGAATGGATACAAAAACAAGACCCATATATATGCTGTCTACAAGAGACCCACTTTAGACCTACGGACACATACAGACTGAAAGTGAGGGGATGGAAAAAGATATTCCATGCAAATGGAAATCAAAAGAAAGCTGGAGTAGCTATACTCATATCAGATAAAATAGACTTTAAAATAAAGAATGTTACAAGAGACAAGGAAGGACACTACATAATGATCAAGGGATTAATCCAAGAAGAAGATATAACAATTTTAAATATATATGCACCCAACATAGGAGCACCTCAATACATAAGGCAACTGCTAACAGCTATAAAAGAGGAAATTGACAGTAACACAATGATAGTGGGGGACTTTAACACCTCACTTACACCAATGGACAGATCATCCAAAATGAAAATAAATAAGGAAACAGAAGCTTTAAATGACACAATAGACCAGATAGATTTAATTGATATTTATAGGACATTCCATCCAAAAACAGCAGATTACACATTCTTCTCAAGTGCGCACGGAACATTCTCCAGGATAGATCACATCTTGGGTCACAAATCAAGCCTCAGTAAATTTAAGAAAATTGAAATCATATCAAGCATCTTTTCTGACCACAACGCTATGAGATTAGAAATGAATTACAGGGAAAAAAACAGAAACACATGGAGGCTAAACAATACGTTACTAAATAACCAAGAGATCACTGAAGAAATCAAAGAGGAAATCAAAAAATACTTAGAGACAAATGACAATGAAAACACGACGACCCAAAACCTTTGGGATGCAGCAAAAGCAGTTCTAAGAGGGAAGTTTATACCTATACAAGCCTACCTAAAGAAACAAGAAAAATCTCAAGTAAACAATCTAACCTTACACCTAAAGAAACTAGAGAAAGAAAAACAAACAAAACCCAAAGTTAGCAGAAGGAAAGAAATCATAAAGATCAGAGCAGAAATAAATGAAATAGAAACAAAGAAAACAATAGCAAAGATCAATAAAACTAAAAGCTGGTTCTTTGAGAAGATAAACAAAATTGATAAGCCATTAGCCAGACTCATCAAGAAAAAGAGGGAGAGGACTCAAATCAATAAAATTAGAAATGAAAAAGGAGAAGTTACAACAGACACTGCAGAAATACAAAGCATCCTAAGAGACTACTACAAGCAACTTTATGCCAATAAAATGGACAACCTGGAAGAAATGGACAAATTCTTAGAATGGTATAACCTTCCAAGACTGAACCAGGAAGAAATAGAAAATATGAACAGACCAATCACAAGTAATGAAATTGAAACTGTGATTAAAAATCTTCCAACAAACAAAAGTCCAGGACCAGATGGCTTCACAGGTGAATTCTATCAAACATTTAGAGAAGAGCTAACACCTATCCTTCTCAAACTCTTCCAAAAAATTGCAGAGGAAGGAACACTCCCAAACTCATTCTATGAGGCCACCATCACCCTGATACCAAAACCAGACAAAGACACTACAAAAAAAGAAAATTACAGACCAATATCACTGATGAATATAGATGCAAAAATCCTCAACAAAATACTAGCAAACAGAATCCAACAACACATTAAAAGGATCATACACCACGATCAAGTGGGATTTATCCCAGGGATGCCAGGATTCCTCAATATACACAAATCAATCAATGTGATACACCATATTAACAAATTGAAGAATAAAAACCATATGATCATCTCAATAGATGCAGAAAAAGCTTTTGACAAAATTCAATACCCATTTATGATAAAAACTCTCCAGAAAGTGGGCATAGAGGGAACCTACCTCAACATAATAAAGGTCATATATGACAAACCCACAGCAAACATCATTCTCAACGGTGAAAAACTGAAAGCATTTCCTCTAAGATCAGGAACGAGACAAGGATGTCCACTCTCACCATTATTCAACATAGTTCTGGAAGTCCTAGCCACAGCAATCAGAGAAGAAAAAGAAATAAAAGGAATATAAATTGGAAAAGAAGAAGTAAAACTGTCACTGTTTGCAGATGACATGATACTATACATAGAGAATCCTAAAACTGCCACCAGAAAACTGCTAGAGCTAATTAATGAATATGGTAAAGTTGCAGGATACAAAATTAATGCACAGAAATCTCTTGCATTCCTATACACTAATGATGAAAAATCTGAAAGAGAAATTATGGAAACACTCCCATTTACCATTGCAACAAAAAGAATAAAATACCTAGGAATAAACCTACCTAGGGAGACAAAAGAACTGTATGCAGAAAACTATAAGACACTGATGAAAGAAATTAAAGATGATACAAACAGATGGAGAGATATACCATGTTCTTGGATCGGAAGAATCAACATTGTGAAAATGACTATACTACCCAAAGCAATCTACAGATTCAACGCAATCCCTATCAAATTACCAATGGCATTTTTTACGGAGCTAGAACAAATCATCTTAAAATTTGTATGGAGACACAAAAGACCCCGAATAGCCAAAGCAGTCTTGAGGGAAAAAAACAGAGCTGGAGGAATCAGACTCCCTGACTTCAGACTATACTACAAAGCTACAGTAATCAAGACAATATGGTACTGGCACAAAAACAGAAACATAGATCAATGGAACAAGATAGAAAGCCCAGAGATAAACCCACGCACCTATGGTCAACTAATCTATGACAAAGGAGGCAAAGATATACAATGGAGAAAAGACAGTCTCTTCAATAAGTGGATCTGGGAAAACTGGACAGCTACATGTAAAAGAATGAAATTAGAATACTCCCTAACACCATACACAAAAATAAACTCAAAATGGATTACAGACCTAAATGTAAGACTGGACGCTATAAAACTCTTAGAGGAAAACATAGGAAGAACACTCTTTGACATAAATCACAGCAAGATCTTATTTGATCCACCTCCTACAGTAATGGAAATAAAAACAAAAATAAACAAATGGGACCTAATGAAACTTCAAAGCTTTTGCACAGCAAAGGAAACCATAAACAAGATGAAAAGACAACCCTCAGAATGGGAGAAAATATTTGCAAATGAAGCAACTGACAAAGGATTAATCTCCAAAATATATAAACAGCTTATGCAGCTCAATATTAAAGAAACAAACACCCCAATCCAAAAATGGGCAGAAGACTGAAATAGACATTTCTCCAAAGAAGACATACAGACGGCCACGAAGCACATGAAAAGATGCTCAACATCACTAATTATTAGAGAAATGCAAATCAAAACTACAATGAGGTACCACCTCACACCAGTTAGAATGGGCATCATCAGAAAATCTACAAACAACAAATGCTGGAGAGGGTGTGGAGAAAAGGGAACCCTCTTGCACTGTTGGTGGGAGTGTAAATTGATACAGCCACTATGGAGAACAATATGGAGGTTCCTTAAAAAACTAAAAATAGAATTACCATATGACCCAGCAATCCCACTACTGGGCATATACCCAGAGAAAACCGTAATTCAAAACGACACATGTACCCGAATGTTCATTGCAGCAGTATTTACAATAGCCAGGTCATGGAAGCAACCTAAATGCCCATCAACAGACGAATGGATAAAGAAGATGTGGTACATATATACAATGGAATTATACTCAGCCATAAAATGGAACGAAACTGAGTCATTTGTTGAGACGTGGATCGATCTAGAGACTGTCATACAGAGTGAAGTAAGTCAGAAAGAGAAAAACAAGTATCGTATATTAACGCATGTATGTGGAACCTAGAAAAATGGTACAGATGAGCCGGTTTGCAGGGCAGAAGTTGAGACACAGATGTAGAGAACAGACATATGGACACCAAGGGGGGAAAACTGCGGTGGGGTGGGGATGGTGGTGTGCTGAATTGGGCGATTGGGATTGACATGTATACACTGATGTGTATAAAATTGATGACTAATAAGAACCTGCAGTATAAACAAACAAACAAAACAACTAATACTAAACTTTCATTGGGTTATTTGTATGCAAATATAAATGTTTCAGACATTACATGAAATTTCTAAAAATCTTATATGTTCTGGTATAATGTTATAAGTCATAATCCTAGTTAATACTTTAAAATGTGTATCTCAGAAATAACTAATTTTCTTGTCAACTGCATTATTATGAACTTTCATCAAATCTTTAACCGTGGTCATTTTTAAGTCTTTTGTCATTTACAGACAGTTCTGGGTGTACTCTGATGCTTTTGTAAATATGTTCCTATAAAAGGGTTTCATCTTCAGGAAATTCATGGAAAAGACTCTGACAAGTACAGGTTTCTGGTAACTGACTGTACTGCTGAACTGAATGAATAAGCATTTTCAGAACTCTAATGAAAAACTGATGAACTCATAAAAGTGCTAACAAAAGATCAAGACGAAAAAAAAATTAATTACATGGGACTGAGTGAACTGATGAGGATGAGTATAATTTTTGTGATTTTCTGTTTGAATTTAAAAAAAAAAAATCCCTCAAGGACTCAGAGGCAAAGAATATACAAATCAATTTTCACTGCAAAGTAAAGGAGCTGTTACAGTGGAGGATTACTGGACTGAATGTCAATATTATGACATAGTATGAGTGTGTTTCATGTTTGGTAATTGCAATCATTGTTGCTTTTGTTGTGGTCATCCATGTACAATGCTTGGTGTCAGTCTATTTATCTCTTGTAAAAATAAAATACAGTGTGTGTGTGAAAAACAAAAAAACAAAAAAAAAAAACAATGGACAAGCCTTTAAAAACACCAACCAGGAATAAGAGAAAAGAATTCACAAGTCAGAAACATTATAAATAAAAAGGACATCTTAACTACAGTGTAGCAGGCATTATAAGGCTAATAAAAAGTACTATCACAAATTTATGGCAATAGATTTGATGAAATAAAAATAGTTATAAGAAAATCTAACTTGCTAACATCTAATCTGACTCAGGATGAAATGTAAAGCCTGAATAATATTGGTACACTAATTAAACTTATTGAAGTCATATTTTAACATCTTTTCTACAAAGAAAACAACAATCCCAGGCTTTAAAGCATATTTCTATCAAATTTTCAAGTGTCATATCAATTTGATGTTTTTCAGAGAAAGAGTGAATGCTCTGCATCTCATTCTATGGGGCTAATATAACCTTGATGATCAATACTAGAAAAATAATGTGAGAAATGATAATTATAGGCTTACTTGGTCCATGAATATAGATGCATACATCCTAAACAAACTCAGCAAAATTTCCAATAACACAAATTAGAAAATAAGGCAATTGGTAAGTTAATGTCATCCTATAGTCAGCTCTCTTTGTTTGGAATAAAAGAAGGTTAAAATTGTATCTTAGTAAAGAAGAGGAAGAAAATGAAGAGAGGGGAATGGCCTGCTGGAGAAGTGGCATGAAATCCTATTTTGAGGATCGGGATGTAGAGATTAGGTCCTTCTGTTTTTAACGTCTTCCCAGGTCAATAACTCTTGATTGGGCCAATAATATTGGCTTTAATGATTCAGAATAATTGTGAAATCTGCAATATTGTCCTGAAAGTCCAGGAATGTGTCATTTTTAAATGACAGAAATTATACACACATGCACACAAAAACACAGAGACATTTATGCCTGGTCATAAAACAGCTATCATGCAGTACCTGTGAATTTGGGCTTGCATTGAAAAGATGCAGGAAAATCCTTCTGTGACTCTCTGCCAGGTCTACTGGTGTCGTTTCTTAATCTCATTGTATTAACAAGTCGAGTTTTGCAATGTGCTTTTAAAAAGCCAACATTTACTATACTGGGATTTTCTTAGCTATGCAAGGATGTTTAAATATTATACTTTTAAATGTCATTAACTCTATTAAGAGATTAAAAGAGATAAATATGATCATCTCAGTAGATACAGAAAAAGGTTCTAATAAAATTTAATACGTATTCATAATTAAGAAAAACAAACCAAATCAACAAGCATAAACTATTTGGGAACTAGGTCCTCTGGAACATAATTTTCAGGAAGAGAAGGCATTTGGCGTATTCTGTTTATTGGTATATCATCTCAGCATCTGGAACAGTTTCTTGCACATAGAAGACAATATGTTAACTTTTGATTGAATGAATAAAACTTTTTTAATTTGATGAGTGCTACACATCTAACTCAAAATATTGATAAGCAACAACTTAAATGGGTACATGTTAGAAGCATTTCTTTTAAAATTGAGAATTATACCCTCTATTTCCTCTCCTATTCAATTTTTGCACTGGAGGCTTTATACAGTCCAATAAGAAAATAAAATTAAATAAATACATAGAAAATGAAAAGAGGAAAATAAAACTATTATTTGTCATCAATGATTTTCTACATGGGAAACACAAACAGATAGGTAGACAATCCATTAGAAATAGAGAAGATTAGAAGCCTCACCGGATATGATTTAAAAGGCCAATTTTATTTCTGAACATCAGCAACAAATATTTGAACAAAAGATTTATGATATAATTTACAATAGCAATAAAGCTATTTCATTTGGGAATAAATTTGGCAAGGAACGTGCAAGAATTTTTTAATGATGAATAATAAAACAATGTAATAAAAGGCATTAAAGAACTCCTAAGAAAATGGAGAAATTTCCCATTTTCAGAAGGCTTAATATTATACAGTATCATTTTCCCAACTTATTATAGAACACCCTTAGTGATCAATAAAACACCTCTAAGAAATATCCAAACAGGGATTTTTGTGACATTTAACAAAGCAGTACACATTTTACAAGAAAAAGTATACAACTAAGATAGCTTGGAAAAGACCAAGAAAAGTGGAGATGCATCACCAAGTTATCAGGTTGCCTCTCAAAGTTAAAGTAGCATAATGTGTTACAGGTAAAAAGACAGAACTGACCAATGGAACAGAAAAGAGAGACAAGAAACAGACCCATACATATATAGAAATCTGATAGACACCTGGTGGTCTGACGTATCATTAGGAAAAGAACATGTATTCAATGAAGAGAGTTTTAACCAATGTTTATTTGGAGGGGTAAAGTTAAATTGGGAGCCTGACACACATCATATATAAAATTTTCATGTGTTGGATAGTTTCTGGGTTCCCCATTGTGCTCCACTGGTCTATAGTTTTGCTAATCTCACACTCCTGTTTGGAATATTTTTATTTGGATATCATGTCTTATCCCTTATTCAGTTTGTTTGTCTCCCTTTCCTCACTTTGTTACTCAGATCAATCAGTCTGCAATAGGGGAAAAAATAATTTTCAAGACAGCATGTTCCATTAGAATAGTATTAAATTTCTGTTTGAATTCTTTTGCAGAAGGCAATAAATAACATAATCGGAAGATTAATACACTTGGGTTCATGAATTCAGAGGATCATAAATGGGAGTACATGAACCTTGTGAAATTGGGTGAGAATTCAGTTTTATATGACTGTGTATTTTTAAAGGGGGCACAATGTGTTTTTAGCATATATTTGACCTATTGGACATTATTTTATTCATTCTGCATTAGAAAATTTTAAGGCAAATACTCTTGTCTTCAGTCTTCGAACTGCTGTTGCATTTATATTTTAATGAAAACTTAGCATTTTCATTCACCACCATGTAAAACCACTTCTCAGAAAGTTTAATGCCCTTCTTTTCAAAGATAAAGAAGTAATATGGTGGCCTCAATTTCTTTGTTTCTAAAATGAGAAGGTAAAGAAAGATTTTTCTAGAGCTGAAAAATATTTTCAGCTCTAATATTTGGCTTCTTTGCTGTATATTCAGTCTTTATTACTCACGGCATTATTTGCATCTGCCTTAATAAAGTGATTCTTGTTAAAATCAGTAAAATACATCATTTAAAAAAAGGTTAAATGCATATCTTAGTAGCTCTTCTGTTACCTAATGATTTCTTAAGAGGAAACGAGACCAATAGAGCTGATAATAAATATTCTCCCGTGATGAGTTTATTGCAGTTTAGAAAGCTATAGCTCCGACACCATGTTTCACGCAGAAAAATAACTTTCAACATAATCAACATAAAAATATCGATTTTTTTGTGGCATGCTCACAGAGGCATGAAATTTTTATAAAGTTTCATTGACCCTTCAAATCCTATGAAATGAGAGTAAATACTTGATTCAAAGAAGCTTACACTTATTAATAAAAGTTTATGAACTTTGAAAATTGTGGAAGGTGGTGGTATGTAGACACTAAAATAATTTCACAAACCCAAATTTAATTAACTTCTTCTGAGATCAATGTGCCTTTCTACAGTTAATCTATTTCCATAATGTGCCTAGGAGGCAAGTAGAATTTTTTTAATCTCTGCTAGTTATTAAAAATAAACAATGATAAGCTTTTGAGTACTGTTTCCATAAAATATTAGCTGTTTGTGTCCAGATTGCTTTAGATGACAGCTTCAGAGTCCACAGAGTTATCTGAGAGTTGGCAGGTAATTTCAAATGTTGTTACATTCCCATTATATTTGAGAATGAAACAGTACAATCACCTGGCAGCCCTGAAGACAATAATCTCTATAAAGACCAATCAGTGAGCTAACTGCCAAATCATACCTCTTGGTAAAGAAGGGAATCCTTGATGACATTTTGCAGAGCTCCTATCTCAAAAGAGGTCCTACCCTTTGTGATCTTTTAGCATGGTGATTTAACACAAAGCAGTTCTGTACATGGGAAGATGTTCAAACTCTATCCAAAAGTTTGTGACGTACCAGATGCTGAGGCAAATGTGGACACTTACAACATGGACTGCTTTACCAATGCAGGAGGAAAATCATTCTTCCTTTTGGATTAGTATATAGTATAGCATAAGCCTTTATACTTCATATTTTAAATTTCTACTAAATAACAAAACACCTAAATTTTTTCTAGGTTTTGAAGATGCACAGACATGAAAAAAGAATTTAAAGATCTAGGCTCCAGTGCAAGTTTCACTTAAATTAAAGACCACCAAGGCCAGTCTTTAAAGTGAGATGCGGAAAAATTCTATCTGTGAAGTAAAGGGTAGTTTACCACTGACTCTGTCATAGCCTCACAAACTAAGAGGTAACTACTTAGACAGAAATCATTCCAGAATCATTCATTCAACATTTTCATTTTAAAGATGAAGAAAGCTTAAACTCATGGAGTTTCACTTTCTTTCCTCTCTGTATCATTCTCTGCCCTATTGATGATGACATGCAAGGTATGTCTGATAGAGACACCCAAGACCACACACTCTGCTTTATTCCTTCACATAATTATCAAAATTTAACCCTCTGTAGGTAATTATCTCAAGTCTCTGCTCTCAGCCAACAACTAAATAAACCATTTAATGCATTATGCCTCTGGTATGAGTTGGTCCGAAAAATGGTATGGTTTTATTGTATTTCTTATCTCACAGACACTAGTAAGGATGTGTTTCTAGCATCCTGGAATAAGATTTAAACTGAAATTCAGAGTCATACCACATAAACATACACACATTTTCACAATAAAGAGTTAGATGCCTGAGAATTAGAAAGCAGAATGATGAACAAGCTTCGTAACAGGTAAATATAGGCATACCTCAGAGATACTGCAGGTTCAGTTCCAGATCACCCTAATAAAGTGAATATTGCAATAAAGCTAGTCACACGAATTTTTTGGTTTCCCGGTGCATGTTATTAGACTGTAGTCTATTAAGTGCAATAACATTATGTCTCAAAAAATGATGTACATACCTTAATTAAAAAATACTTTATTGCTAAAAAAATGCTAACCATCATCTGAGCCTTCAGTGAGTCATAATCTTTTTGCTGGTGGAGGGTCCTGCCTCTATGTTGTTGGCTTCTGAATGACCAGGGTGGTGGTTGTTAAAGGTCAGGTGGCTGTGGAAATTTCTTAAAATAAGACAACAGTGAAGTTTGCCACATTGATTGATTCTTCCTTTCATGAACGATTTCTCTGTAGCATGCAAGGCTGTTTGATAGCACTTTACCCACAGTAAAACTTTTTTGAAAATTGGAGTCAATCCTCTCAAATCCTGTCACTGCTTTATCAACTAATTTTATGTCATAGTCTAAATCCTTTGTTGACATTTCAACAATCTTCATAGCATCTTCCCCAGGAGAAGATTCCATCTCAAGAAAACATTTTTTTGTTTATCCGTAAGATGGAACTCCTCATTTGTTAAACTTTGATCATGAGATTGCAGCAATTCAGTCACATCTTCAGGCTCCCCTTCTAATTCTAGTTCTCTTGCTATTTCCACCACATCTGCAGTTCCTTCCTCCACTGAATTCTTGAATCCCCAAAAGCTGTCCATGAGGGTTGGAATCAACTTCTTCCAAACCCCTGTTAATGTTGATATTTTGACTTCTTCCCATGAATCACAAATGTTCTTTATGGCATCTAGAATGCTGAATCCTTTCTAGGAGGTTTTCAATTGACTTTAGCCAAATCCATCAGAGGAATCACTATGGCAGCTATAGCCTTACGAAACATAATTCGTAAATAATGGCTTGAAAGTCAAAATTAGTCTTTGACCCACGGACTGAAGAATGGATGTTTTGTTAGCAGGCATGAAAATGACATTAATCTCCTTGTATCTATCAGAGCTCCTGGGTGACCAGATAACACTGTCAATGAGCAGTAATATTTTGAAAGGAATCTCTTTCTGAGCAGTAGGTCTCAACAGTGGGCTTAAAATATTCAGTAAACCATGTTGTCAACAGATGTCTGTCATCCAGGCTTTGTTGTTCCATTTATAGAGCACAGGAAGAGTAGATTTAGCATAATTCTTTTTTTATTTTTTTAATTAATTAATTAATTTTTTGGCTGCACCGTGCAGCAACCAGGGATTGAACCCACACCCCCTGCACTCGGAGCACAGAGTCTTTTTTTTTTTTTTTAATTTTATTTATTTATTTATTTATGTATTTATTTATGGCTGTGTTGGGTCTTCGCTTCTGTGCGAGGGCTTTCTCTACTTGTGGCAAGCGGGGGCCACTCTTCATCGCGGTACGCGGGTCTCTCACTATCGCGGCCTCCCTTGTCTTGTTGCGGGGCACAGGCTCCGGACGCGCAGGCTCAGTAATTGTGGCTCACAGGCCTAGCTGCTCTGCGGCATGTGGGATCTTCCCAGACTAGGGCTCGAACCCGTGTCCCCTACATTAGCAGGCAGATTCTCAACCACTGCGTCACCAGGGAAGCCCCATAATTCTTAAAGACCCTAGGATTTTCAGAATGATAGACGAGCACTGGCTTCAACTTAAAGTCACCAGCTGCATTAGCTCTTACCAAGAGAGTCAGCCTGTCCTTTGAAGCTTTGAAACCAGGAATTGGCTTCTCCTTTCTAGCTATGAATGTCTTAGATGGCATCTTCTTCCAATAGAAGGCTGTTTCATTCACATTGTAGCCACCTTCATTAATTATCTTAGCTAGATTTTCTGGATAACTCATTGCAACTTCTACATTAGCTCTCGTTGCTTCACCTTGCAGTGTTACATTATGGAGACAACTCCTTTCCTCAAACCTCATAAATCAACCTCTGTTAGCTTCCAACTTTTCTTCTGCAGCTCCCTCACCCTCACAGAATTGAAGAGAGTTAGGGCCTTGCTCTGGACTAGGCTTTGGCTTAAGGGAATATTGTGGCTGGTTTGATCTTCTATCCAGACCACTAAACTTTCTCCATATCTGCAATAAGGCTGTTTCACTTTCTTATCATTCATGTGTTCACTGGAGTAGCACTTTCAATTCCCTTCAAGAACTTTTTCTTTGCATTTACAACTTGGCTAACTGGTACAAGAGGCCAAGTTCCCCCTATCTTGGCTTTTGACATACCTTCCTCACTAAGCACAATCATTTCTAGCTTTTGATTTAAAGTGAGAGACATGAGACTCTTCCTTTCACTTGAACACTTAGAGGCCATTGTAGGGTTATCAATTGGCCTAACTTCAATATTTTAGTGTCTCAGGGAATAAGAGGGGACCTCAGGAGACAGAAAGATGAGGAAACAGTTAGTTGGTGGCACAGTCAGAACACACACAACATTAATCTCTTAAGTTCACCATCTTACATGGGTGCAATTCATGGTGCTCCCAAAACAGTTACAATAGTAACATCAGAGATCACTGATCATGGATCATCATAACAAATATAAAAATAATGAAAAGTTTGAAGTATTGTGAGAATTACTAAAATGTGACACAGGGACCCGAAGTGAGCAAATGTTGAAAAAATGGCACCCATAAACTTACTCAATACAGGGTTCCATAAATGTTCAATTTGTAAAAAGTGAAATATCTGTGAAATGCAATAAAGAGAAGCACAATAAAACAAGATGTGCCTGTACATGGATCAGGGAGAAACCTCAAACTCAAAATTAAAAGAGGGTTGGAATTTAGTAGTAATATCAGGGTATCAGGAAAACTATAAGAAATGGGGTAAGATGTATTTCAGTAAGTTCTGTTAACTTTTGTCTCACTGGCATGGACAGATTATCATGGGCTTACTATAAGTTTGTAAATATGTGGGCCTTTTGAAGGAAAAATAGCATTATTATGTGGGAATTAATTGCAAATACTAGGTAATTCATAGACCTTGGTAAAACAATGAAAATGATGGACTAAAAGTATGGAAGTTTTCACAAGTCAAGCTTTTAAAGAACTTTTTTAAGTTTAACATAAAATAAGGCCAGTTGATTGTGATTGTGCCTCTCATCTTAATCTCACACTTGTTTTATTAATCAAAAGCATTTTGTGGCTCCCATGGGGACCCGGCCTGAGGAGCAGGGCAGCTGGAAAGACAATTTCCAATTCATCTCTACAAAGAGACCAGAATAATCACCTTCCAATACAAGATTTATTGTGTTCCTTTAATTAAGAGCCTACAGTGACTTGTACATTTACTCCACGAAGTTTTGCTATGAGAGAAAAGGAGCCATTATATTTTGACTTGAATTAGATATGCCACCATACTTGACTTAGCTCATCTTACTGGAAGCACTTTGAGGGCAGATCCTACAGTCTTGTCTTACATCCTCTACAGAATCAAGCCAAGGGAATCACACATAGTTACAGCTGGAAGAACACTTGTTCTGGGTTGATATTTTTAGCCTTTACCACCAAGACTTTATCACCAAGACCTATCTTTACAGTCTCTAAACAGAAGACCTTCTTGCCTTCCATTTTCATATTGACTAGGAATGTAAAGGGAAGAACTGAGAAGTAGCCATAGTCGGCTAGCAGCCAGCCCAGATAAATCATCTGTGGAGATATTGTTTCTTTCAAAAGATATAAACATAAGAGGAAGTCCTAGAGCTTGTAACAATTGTGCATAATAAAATTCCATGAAAACCTAGAAATCCAGATGCAGATCAGTAACATATTGGTTAAATAAGCTGTTATGTTCATGCAATGGACAAGTGTACAGACATTAAGAAGAACGAGGTACTCTTTTCTATGAGATTCTCTTTTCACTGAACTCATCAGTGTTGAAAAGACAATGTTACATAATAGTTTTTCTTTAACATTATATCAGGCATCTTCATCTTGTCCTGTATTTATTGCCAGTGTTAGTAAAGGTTATCATTTACCTCTTTCTCTTTTAGATATACAATTTCTTCTTACTGTGGAAGCATTCATCAATCCCTATTTTACTATTTCTTTTAAATTAGAAATGAATATTGAATTTTATAAAATGTCTTTGGGGGATATTTCAACTGATTGTATAGTTTTGCTCTCTTTTGACCTTGTTATATGGTAAATTATATTTTGTTATTTTATATTATGCTATCTATTATATATGGTATTATGTTTACTAATTACATTTATTATATTAGAATTACATTATAATTAAGGTAGCATTTTGTTTCAGATAGACAAAACAACCAGTGGAATAGGAAGCATCTTAAAATTAGATGCAAGAGCGTAAGGGATTTGAGATTAAAATAAAATTGACATTTTGGATCAGTAGCCAAACTTATTCAACAAAAGTGGGAAAATATGGCTATCATTAATAAATTCTAGCTATAGCAACTAGTTAAAAGTAAAAACATCATGAAACTGTAAAGGTATCAGAAACCTGGGAGACTTGAAATAAATTATTCATGAGGAACACCTTTCTAAGATGCAAAGAAAAAAGGATACATTTAATTATATAAGAATTAAAATTTTCCTCATGGCAAAATGCACTACAAAGGCCAGAAAACAAGCAAAAGAAATTGGGAAATATATTTAGAAATAGATATGCTCTCTTTACAACTTTTGAGAGAAGCACATGTTTCTTTTTCCTTTAACCTGTTATGTGGGTATTAACCTATAATGTAAGTGCATGGTTCCTTTCCTTTAACCTGTAATGTGAGATTTCATCTGTATGGTAAATGCATGGTTCCTTTCCTTTCATCTGTAATGTGAGTGTCAACATGGGGCACTGTTTCCAAGCACAGACTTTGGATGTTCCTGTACTGGTCCCATCACTGACCATCCACAAAAACTTGCAAATGTTGCTTTACTTTCCTGGGGGTTAGAGTCTTAGCTAAGAAATGGAAACAAAATAGAACCTTCCCCCAGGGATAATAGAAGGTTTAAAGGAGTAAATATGTAAATGACTTAGGACAGTGCCTAATACAAGAGAGATCAATATAAGTACTTATCAATTTTTTAAAGAGACAGATGAAAGAAATAAAATGTGGTGATTTCAATCTATTGCTATATATTCTTGACATTAAACTACCTTTTCATTCATTGGGGAAAAAAAAAAGCATTTTGTGCTATTACAGTGGATTAAACCCATTGCTAGGCACTCGTCATGCTCAAAATTTTTTCTATATGACCCAGTGTAGTAAAATGTCAAAAGGAAGCTGTTGGTTGATATAAAGTTGCTGAGGAGGAAGAAATGCAATACAATTTTATTTAGGCATTGAAACTTTATGGGAAGTACCACCAATGGAGTAAAATCACAGCATTCTGCATTTAAGTTATTGAAAGTCTTTTCTTCTGTATTAGAGATGTTTACCATGCTCACTTTTTGTCAGACTCAATTTTATTTGTCAAGAAAAATCAGTAGCCTTCTGAGAGAATAGTAATACTTTAAAAATGTTTTACAATACTCAGTCTAACTTCCAAAACATAATTTGCTGGATAAAAATGGAGGCTGACACTTAAGTATTTGTTAAATTAACTATGGAAGTTATATCTTTGAACTTATAAAGCTATGTCTTAGATATTTTGCTTCTCGCTTGTTTATTCTCTGATACAAACACAGCCATAAATGTGAGAAGATACCACACTCTGGTAAGGATCCATATCAAAACCCTTAATGTCTCCATGAATTTCATAAATAAGATACTAGAATTCAAAAATAGTAAGTTACAGAGAAAATTAAAACAAAATAAATGGAAATCAAAATAATAAAATGGAAATTAACCAGAAGAAAACACAGGCAGGTATATAATCTCATGATATTAAAATAATTATTAATTATAGAAAGTTAAAATAAAAAAGAAAAAATGGGAAAGTTTGAGTACATATACATTACAAATTATGCCAATCTTAAGAATATAAATAATACCAACAGTCAAATGGCAAACTGGAAAACAATCTGCTATATATGTCACTCAGAAAATTAAATTCTTAATAAAAGAGAAAATAGACAATGAGCAAATTACCAGTTGGTGCAACTCCACCCATGCAAACAATCTCAAAAACTACAAATGGTTAATGAACAGAGTAAAATACTCAATATGACTTATAATTAAAGAAATGCAAATGAACATTCTAATATGCTACTTGTGGGAATACAAATGTATGGAAACTTTCTGGAGGGCAACTTGGCAACATTTATCCAAATCATCAAAATACCCATACTCTTTGACCCAGTTATTCCATTTTAGGAATATATCCTAAGGAAATAATCATAGATATACACAATGAATTATGCATAAGAATGTTTATTGTAGCATTATTTATGGTAGCAAAACCCTGGGACAAGGCACAGTATCCAATACTAAAGGAATAGGTGAGTAAATTACTACAAAATAAGAGAACCCAATAATACAATGCAATAGTATGTATTCCTCACAACAAATTTTCACATACTAAAAATGTTATAGAATATACAAAAATGAAAATACATAATAGAAACTGTCAAATGCATGTTCTAATTTTCTTTAATTGTATAATTATATAATTGTATAATTTCTTTAACAGAGACATGTATGCACATATATTCCTAGAAGGAGATACCCTAAAATTTAATATTTTACATTAACGTGTGCTGTGATTATGGATGATTCCTTTCTTTCCCTTTGCTTAGTTCGGCATTTTATGAAAACTGTACATTAAACTTATACTAATTCTATCAGGAAAGACACTACACATTAAAGAAATGTCTGTATATTTTCACTTTCTGAATGTTAAGCAAAAAGAATTATCATTTTGAGACTAATGAAATGTGAATATGATATTAATATAGTACAAAGTGGAATGAACTATTTTTATTGTAATTGTATTGAAGGAAGTACAAATTACAAACTGATTACTCACTTATGAATAATAACATAAAGCAAAATTTTTAGAAATGTAGATGAAATTGTCAATTATAATTGTAATATGATAAGCTAACAAAATTGTGAAATTTATTTAATCACGTAAGAGGGCCATGGCTTTAAAAGTATAACTAGAGTGATATTCATATCCTACACTAAGTTACATATTTAAAAAACACAACTGTTCAAGTGTCCATAAAACATTTTCCAGTATCTGTTAAATATATTTAATATTAATATATTAATTGAAAAAAGGATGTATTACCTGATAGTGATGCACTAAAAGTATACAATATTTTTAAATGCATTTAAAACTCATTACTTGAGAATTTAAATATACGTTCCAAAACAATTACTGTTTCAAAAATAAAATCAAGTATGGTTTAGTAAAATAATTAAAGTAAATACAAGATTTAAAAGTTCAATATGACAAAGAGAACAGTGTTACTTATATCAGTTCTACTCAGCAAATATGTCTTTGAAAAACATTCTTTGGGTCAATTAATTGTATTTTTAAAAAATTCAAATATGATGTTTTTATTCAGAGTGAAGAATTTTCAACATACACACATGCAATGAGGGTAGTAAAAAGGATATATAAGACTTCCTGGCACAATTCTAGCAACTTTACTGTAAGTTTGAAATTATTTCAAAATATAACCTACTACAAAAAGGAAAATCTGGTATAATCTCAGATCTCCTTCCCTTCCCCACACTACAGAGTCAGGAGGGTGCTCTCCCTACCCCTTACCTCCTTACACACATACACACTTGACAGGGTGTTTGAAATTTAGTCTCTTGCCTAGATAAAACAAAGTATCCTCACATTGGGAAATGCATTGTGAACACCATACTGTAAACCCGGGAATAAAAAGAGCTTACATGATAAAGGCTGAGACTCTATGATCATCCCTTCCATACCATCCCACTTTACTTTGCTTTTAAAATGGTAGTATCCAGGTGGAAATGTAAATCTAGCCCTTCCTTAGAAGCAAAATAAGAAATTGGTGAGCATAGCAGTCTCTGCCATAACTCGCTTTTTTAAAAAAATTTGAGCGCTATAATGATAGATAAATTTTTCACCACCTTTCTCCATATCAATTAATAGCAATTGCATTCTTACAATTTCTCAGGCCCAAACCTTCAGTGGCATCTGTGACTCCTCTTTTCTTTCCCTACCACACATGGATCCATTAGTAATCCTATGAGTTTCAGGCTTTTGTAATTGTTCTCTTGGACTGCATTGCTTTTTCCTTAGTTCTTTCTTACTACCTTTTTGGATTCAAGAATTTTTCCATTTACACCCATTCACTTTACCATTACCTCTGTATATTAATTCTATACATATATGATTATTACTTTTTCTGAATCATAATAAGTTTGAAGCATCATGCCTCCTTAACCCTAAATAATTTAATATTTATTTCTTAAGGAAAAGCACATATTCTTTTTTTTTAAATTTTTATTTTATATTGGAGTAGAGTTGATTAACAATGTGTTAGTTTCAGGTGTACAGCAAAGTGATTCAGTTATACATATACATGTATCTATTCTTTTTCAAATTCTTTTCCCATTTAGGTTATTACAGAGTATTCAGCAGAGTTCCCTGTGCTATACAGTAGGCCCTCATTGGTTACCTATTTTAAGTATAGCAGTGTGTACATGTCATTCACAAACTTCAATCTGCCCCCTGTCCAAACCCATGGTAAGCATAAATTCATTCTCTAAATCTGTGAGTCTGTTTCTGTTTGGTAAATAAGTTCATTTGTATCATTTTTTTTAGATTCCACATATAAGCAATATCATATGATATTTGTCTTTCTCTGTCTTACTTCGCCTAGTATGATTCTCTCCAGGTCCATCCATGTTGCAAAAAGCACATATTCTTACCAAAGCACAATTGTTTAAAACATTAGGAAAAATCAGGAAATTATCTCATCCACAGGCAATATTCAGTTAATCAATTTTCACAATAATGCCCTTCATAGCTATTTGTTTTCCTTTTCCAGGATCAAGTACAGAGTCACATATTGCATTGAGTTGTCATGTCTCTTCAGTGGCAGTCTTTCTTTATGTTTATTGAGTTTAACATTTTTTAAAAATTGAAGTGCAGTTGACTTACAATATGATATTAGTTTCAGGTGTGCAATATAGTAATTGGACATTTTTATAGATTACACACCATACAAAATTATTTGTAAGATATTGGCTATACTCCCTGTGCTGTACATTATATCCTTGTAACTTATTTATTATACCTAATAGTTTGTACCTCTTAATCCCCTTCACATATCTTGCCCCTCTCCTCACCCATCTTGCCTCTGGTAACCACGAGTTTGCTCTATTTCTGAGTCTGTTTCTGTTTTGTTATATTCCTTCATTTGTTTTATTTTATAGAGTCAACATATAAGTGAAAAAATATAGTATTTGTCTTTCTTTGTCTCACTTAGTTCACTTAACATAATACATAATACCTTCAGGTCCATCCATGTTGTTGCAAATGGCAAAATTTCATTCTTTTTTTATGACTGAGTAATATTCCTTTGTGTACATATGTACCACATCTTCCTTATCTATTCATCTGTTGATGGATACTTAGGTTGCTTCCATATCTTGGCTGTTGTAAATGATGCCACTGTGAACACTGGGGTACTACATTGTTTCAAATTAGTGTTTTCGTTTTCTTTGGATATATACCCAGAATTGGAATTGTTGGATAAAATGGTAGTTCTACTTTTAATTTCTGAGGAACCTCCATACTGTCTTCCATAATGGCTGTATCAATTTACCTTCTAACACTTTTAAAGACAAAAGGTCAGTTATTTTGTAGAATGACCCCTAACTTAGCGCTCTCTGATGCCTCTTCATGATTAGATTCAATGGGATGAGATTCTTTCTTTCTCTGAGTATCTTATTTAACACTGATGCTGTTTGTCCCAATTTCAGTGATTCAGGTTAGGTTTGGTGTCTTGGTTCAGGTGGTACTCCACACATTTCTCAATGCTGGTATTACTATTTATCCTTTGAAACTAATAAGTAGCTTGCGGGGATATATTTTGAAATTATGTAACCATCCTGTTCCTGGTCAAACTTTTACCCTCTAGGTTTAGTATCCATTGGTGATTTATCACTCCTGGCATTATACTCTAAGAGATATTATTTATCCATTTGCTTATATACATGGACTCATGGATTATTACTTTATTCAACACTGGATTCATAATCCATTCCTTTTATTACTTACTTTGATGCTCAAAATAGTTCCAAATTCAGCCAAAAGGGAGTTCTGTCAAACTGGCTTGTGTCATTTTGACATATTTCCATGATTCTTTGAGTTCCTGTTGTGCAATGCAATAGATTGTACCAGGCTTATATTGCTCTTTTCCAGTCCTGGAAATAATAACCATTTCTCTAATAAGCCCTGGATCCTTTTAATGGGAGATGGTATTCAGAAATCAAAATCTGAAAAGAGTACTTATTTCTTCTTTTTCTTTCTTATTCTCTGCTCTCACTCTTATTTTCACTTTCTTCTCCCTCTCTCCTTCTCTTGTTGTCTCCCTTGCTCACATATATATGTATACTATGAATACATATTGATACTTTCAATCCCCATCTAAAATCACTTGCTACATAGTAGTTTTCTACTTTCCCAATGTTGAAACTCTTTAAATAGTAAGAAACATGGATTCCATTATCCTCAATATATTAACTAGATTTACTATTTGTTCACTTCTTTTACAGGATAAAATTTACATATGATGATATTCACAAACTGAGACTGTGATTTAGTAAGTTTTAACAGGGGATATACCCATTTAATAAATGTGATAACAAGATAAAGAAAATTTCCCTCAGGCTAAGGGGTTCATCATGTCCCTTAGCAGTCAATCACAACCTTCTATATTCTTCAACCAAGAAACAACTGCATATTCTTTTTTCAACATAGATTGGTTTTGCCTACTTCAAAAGTTCACATAAGGGAAGTCATGCCACATGTACTCTTTAACTGTTCACCAAAATATCTCTGAAATTTATACATGTTGTTAAAGAAATCAGTTTGTTCCTTTTTACAGCTGAGAAGTACTTCATTGTAATGAATATAGAGCGCAGGGTGTATCCATTCTCTTGTTGATAGAATTTCATGTTATTTCAGTTTTGAGATATTATAAATAAATCTCCTGTAAACATTTATGAATACATCTTCTTTTTGTGGACATATATTTTTATTTTTCTTGCCCAAGTCCTAAAGAGCATAACTGCTAGGTCAAAGGGAAGCTGTATGTTCAGTATGTTCAGCTTTATAGGAAACTGCAAAACTTTTCATAGAATAGTTGTGCTATTTTCCACTACCACCACCAATCAATGAGAATTTAGGTTATTTGACATCCATGCCAATATTTGGTATTAACAGTCTTTTTAAAAATTTGGTCATTAAAGTGAAAATATAGTGGTATCTCAGTGTAATTAGAACTTAGTTGACTAATGATATTAAGCACTTTTTAATTAACCTTTAGTCCATTTATACATATATGTAGAAATATATGTATAGATAGATAGATATAGATATAGAAAATGTTTGTTCAAGTCTTTTGCCCATTTATTTATTGGTTTGAACTTTAGCTCTTGAGTTGTAAAAACTTTAAAAAATATATTTTGAACATGTCTGTTATCAGATCTATGTTTCCCATCTGTGGTTTGCATACTAATCTACTTAATGGTGTCTTTTGATGATCAAATGTTTCTAATGTTGATGAAGTATAATTTGTAATATTTTGTGGTAACTGTTTTATTCTGAGGATTCTTCATTTACCCTCAGGCCAACTTTGGGCCATTTCTTGTCTTTTAAACTCTGTAGCTTTAATTTTTATGGTTAGGTCAGGTCATGATTCATTTTGAACTGCTTGTGTGAGATGTTAAATATAAATCAAGGTTGTATTTTTCCGTATGAATCGCCACTTGTTCCAGAAAAGTTTGTTGAAAAGTCTTTGCATTTCCCATTAAATTGCTTTGAAACTTTTATTGAAAAATCAGTTGAACTTATAAGTGTTAGTTTACATCTATATTCCGTTCCACTGGTCTGTTTGTCTCTACTTATTCCACTACCACAGTGTCTGTAGCATCAGGGTAAGAGGTGAAATCTGGTAGTGTAAATCTTCTAATTATGTTCTACTTTTTCAAGACTTTTGACTGTCGTCTTTTGCATTTATTAATTTTAGAAAAATCTTATCATTTTCTACCAGAGCCTACTAATATATTGATTTAGATTTTGTTGACTCCACAGATCAATTTGGGAAAATTATTTTCTAACAACATTGAGCGTTCCCGTCTTTCTAGATGACCATATTTCTTCATTTATTTGATCTTTAGTCTCAGACACGTTTTGTAGTTTTCAGAATAGATATCTTTCTTTGACTGCTGTTAAACTTATTCCTAAGTAATTCAGGGTTTTTTTTTGATGCTATTGAAAGTGGACATTTTCATTTCATTTTCTAGTTGTTTAGTGCTAGTATATAAAAATATAATTGATTCTTGATAGAGACTCCATGTCCTAGAAGCTTGCTTCTCAGAACTAGTAGAAGTTTATTTGTTTTGGTAGATTCTTTAGGACTTTTCTACATTAAAAAATATTTTTCATGTTGACAGCTTGACTTATTTATTTCCAATCTTTATATCTTTTATTTCTTTTTCTTGCTTTTTGCACTAGCTAGGACATCCAATGCAGTGTTGACTGGAAGTTGTGAAAGGTGACATCCATGCATTTTTCTTAATCTAGAGGGAAAGCATTCTGTCTTTCACAATTAAATATGATGTTATTTGTAGGATTCATCATAGATGTTCTTTATTAGATTGAGGCAGTACTAATCTATTTGTATTTAGCTTATATAAATCTTATCACAAATGGATGATCATTGGGTTGAGTTATTCGTACGGTTTACTCCTTTATTCTGTTAATATAGTTAATTAATATAACTGGTCTGAAATGTTACGTTAGCTTTGAATTCTTGAGATATATTGCTGAATTAAATTTATGATGTTTGTATTTATGAGGAATAGTAGTTTATCATTTTCTTTTCTTTCAATGTCTTTGTTGGATAGTGACATCAAGGAAATACTGGCCTTATAAAACAAACTGGTAAGTGTTTCCTCTCCCTTTTTCTTTATAATTTATAGCTACATTTCAAAAGAATTAATATTCTCATGATGTCATGTTACTCTTATACATGAAAACAGATCTCCATTAATTTTAGGTGTTATGCATTTTAATAAACCTTTATTGCATTTTTTATAAAGTCCAGTACACCTTTGCTTAGACTTATTCTTAGTTATTTGATATTCTCTGATATTTCTTTAAACAGTCACTTAAATTATTTTCAGTTTTATGTTGCTGATATAAAGAAAGTCATTTGAATTTTTTATATTATCATGTTCTGCTATCTAGATAAACTCTACAATTATGTATAATAATGAATTTAACTTTTTTTATAAGTAGATGGTCATATATTATACAAGCAATGATAGTTTCATTCCTTCCTTTCCAATCTTTAGGCATCTAATTCCTTTTTATCATATTATTATTCAGGATAGGGCCACCAAAGTATTTGTGACTTATTTTAAAATATGCTTCCTTATATACTTCTTAATTTTAAATGAGAAGCTTTCTACATTGACTCATTTAGAATAATATTTGTTGATAAAGATAATATTTATTTCATAAATATGTTCCCTATTTCTAATATACTGAGAATTTTTATCATAAATTTATGAGGAAATGTACCAAATTGTTTTTGCATTTATTTAAATAAAGTGGTTTTACTTTTAATTTGTTAATGTGAGAATTTTAAATTTATTGATTTTTAAGTACGAAAGCTTTTTTGCATATATAGGATAAAATAAATACGGTCATGGTATTTTATCTTTTTAAATATTACTGGATTTGATTACATAGCTGGATTAAAACATTATAAATTTTAAGTACTATTTCTTTAATATTTGCAAAAGAATTACTCCATTATCTTCTTAATGTCAGCAACGTGGTTCAAAAAACCTGATGTAGATATGTTCCTTGTTCTTTGAAACTGATATTGTGTCCCCTAGAAATTTTATATTAAAATTATTTTGCTCTTTTCTTGTATATTTTAAAATATCACTATAACATATCTAGGTCTAAGTTTTTCTTTATCTACTCTTTAGCACATTATGTGCTGTTTCAAATTAAGATCTTTAACCTTTATTTCTAGTAAATGTAGGTCCATTATGTCTCCAAATATTTCCTCCACTATATTTTGGTAAATTTTTTATGGATGCCTGTAAATTTAGTTACATTTGGAACAGAGTATTTAATTTCAAATATTTGATATTTTTTGAAACAACATTGGAGTCTAGTATTTAATGAAATACATAAGAATTCCAAGATCTTTGTAGTACGTGTGTTCTTTGATTATTGGGTATTGATTACCAGATCTGATGTGCTGTGTATTTCAAAACATCTATGCTCAAACCACTTTAAAAATCTGGTTGATTTATCAGTTACTAAGAGTTGATCATCCTCCACTATATTCATTTGTCACTCTCTTTTTGTAACAATTTTATATATGTATTTTTAGTATATTCAATTTGAAAATGTATATACCTCTCTGGAAAATTTCACATGTACAAATAGGTAGGTTTTTTTTTTTTTAACATCTTTATGGGAGTATAATTGCTATACAATGGTGTGTTAGTTTCTGCTGTATAACACAGTGAATCAGCTATACATATACATACATCCCCATATCTCCTCCCTCTTGCGTCTCCCTCCCACCCTCCTGAACCTACCCCTATAGGTGGACACAAAGCACTGAGCTGATCTCCCTGTGCTATGCGGCTGCTTCCCACTAGCTATTTCACAATTGGTAGTGTATATAGGTCCATGTCAATCTCTCTCTTTGTCCCAGATTACCCTTTCCCCACCCCGTGTCCTCAACTCCATTCTCTATGTCTGCAACTTTATTCCTGTCCTGCCCCTAGGTTCTTCAAAAACTTTTTTTTTTTTTTTTTACATTCCATATATATGTGTTAGCATATGGTATTTGTTTTTCTCTTTCTAACTTACTTCACTCTGTATGACAGTCTCTAGGTCCATCAACCTCACTACAAATAACTCAATTTCATTTCTTTTTATGGCTGAGTAATATTCCATTGTATATATGTGCCACATCTTCTTTATCCATTCATCTGTCGATGGACACTTATGTTGCTTCCATGTCCCGGCTACTGTAAATAGAGCTGCAATGAACATTGTGGTACATGACTCTTTTTGAATTATGGTTTTCTCAGGGTATATGCCCGGTAGTGGGATTGCTGGGTCGTATGGTAGTTCTATTTTTAGTTTTTTAAGGAACCTCCATACTGTCCTCCATAGTGGCTGTATCAATTTATATTCCCACCAACAGTGCAACAGGTTTCCCTTTTTTCCACACCCTCTCCAGCATTTATTGTTTGTAGATTTTTTGATGATGGCCATTCTGACTGGTGTGAGGTGATATCTCATTGTAATTTTGATTTGCATTTCTCTAATGATTAGTGATGTTGAGCATCCTTTCATGTGTTTGTTGGCAATCTGCATATCTTCTTTGGAGAAATGTCTATTTAGATCTTCTGCCCATTTTCGGATTGGGTTGTTTGCTTTTTTGATATTGAGCTGCATGAGCTGCTTGTATATTTTGGACATTAATCCTTTGTCAGTTGCTTCATTTACAAATATTTTCTCCCATTCTGAGAGTTGCCTTTTCATCTTGTTTATGGTTTCCTTTGCTGTGCAAAAGCTTTCATTAGGTCCCATTTGCTTATTTTTATTTTTGTTTCCATTTTTGTTTTCATTTCCATTTCTCTAGGAGGTGGGTCAAAAAGGATCTTGCTGTGATTTATGTCATGGAGTGTTCTGCCTATGTTTTCCTCTAAGAATTTTATAGTGTCTGCCTTTACATTTATGTCTTTAATCCATTTTGAATTTATTTTTGTGTATGGTGTTAGGGAGTGTTCTAATTTCATTCTTTTACATGTAGTTGTCCAGTTTTCCCAGCACCACTTATTGAAGAGGCTGTCTTTTCTCCATTGTATATTCTTGCCTCCTTTATCAAAGATAAGGTGACCATATGTGAGTGGGTTTATCTCTGGGCTTTCTATTCTGTTCCATTGACCTAAATTTCTGTTTCTGTGCTAGTACTATACTGTCTTGATTACTGTAGCGTTGTAGTATAGTATGAAGTCAGGGAGCCTGATTCCCCCAGCTCCGTTTTTCTTTCTCAAGATTGCTTTGGCTATTCGGGGTCTTTTGTGTTTCCATACAGATTGTGAATTTTTTTGTTCTAGTTCTGTGAAAAATGCCATTGGTACTTTGATAGGTATTGCAATGAATCCGTAGATTGCTTTGGGTAGAATAGTCATTTTCACAATGTTGATTCTTCCAATCCAAAAATATGGTATATCTCTCCATCTGTTTGTATCATCTTTAATTTCTTTCATCAGTGTCTTATACTTTTCTGCATACAGGTCTTTTGTCTCCTTAGGTAGGTTTATTCCTAGGTATTTTATTCTTTTTGTTGTATGGTAAATGCGAGTGTTTCCTTAATTTCTCTTTCAGATTTTTCATCATTAGTGTATAGGAATGCAAGAGATTTCTCTGCATTAATTTTCTATCCTGCTACTTTACAAAATTCATTGGTTAGCTCTAGTAGTTTTCTGGTAGCATCTTTAGGATTCTCTATGTATACTATTATGTCATCTGTGAACAGTGACAGTTTTACTTCTTTTCCGATTTGGATTTGTTTTATTTCTTTTTCTTCTCTGATTGCTGTGGCTAAAACTTCCAAAGCTATGTTGAATGATAGTCGTGAGAGTGGGCAACCTTGTCTTGTTCCTGATCTCAGTGCAAATGGTTTCAGTTTTTCAGCATTGAGAACGATGTTGGCTGTGGCTTTGTCATTTATGGCCTTTATTATGGTGAGGTAAGTTCCCTCTATGCCTACTTTCTGGAAGGTTTTTTATCATAAATCGGTATTGAATTTTGTCAAAAGCTTTTTCTGCATCTATTGAGATGATCATATGGTTTTTTCCTTCAATTTGTAAGTATATTTTCTATTTCTTTCTGTTTCAGTCTCAGAAGGTTGTGCTTTTCTAAAAATTTGTCCATTTCTTCCAGTTTGTCCATTTTATTGGCATATAGGTGTTTATAGTAATCTCTCATGATCCTTTGTATTTCTGCAGTGTTAGCTGTTACTTCTCCTTTTTCATTTCTAATTCTTTTGATTTGAGTCCTCTCCCTTTTTTTCTTGATGAGTCTGGCTAATGGTTTATCAATTTTGTTTATCTTTTAAAAAAACCAGCTTCTAGTCTTATTGTTCTTTGCTATTGTTTCCTTCATTTCTTTTTCATTTATGTCTAATCTGATCTTTATGATTTCTTTCCTTTTGCTAACTTTGGGGTTTTTTTGTTCTTTTTTCTCTAATTGCTTTAGGTGTAATGTTAGGTTGTTTATTTGAGGTGTTTCTTGTTTCTTGAGGTAGAATTTTATTGCTATAAACTTTCCTCTTAGCACTGCTTCTGCTGCATCTCACAGTTTTTGGGTCGTCATGTTTTCATTGTCATTTGTTTCTAGGTATTTGATTTCCTCTTTGATATCTTCAGTTATCTCTTAGTAATGTATTGTTTAGCCTCCACGTTTTTGTAGTTTTTACAGATTTTTTTCCTGTAATTCATATCTAGTCTCATAGTGTTGTGGTCAGAAAAGTTACTAGATATGATTTAAATTTACCAAGGCTTGATTTGTGACCTAAGATAGGATCTATCCTGGAGAATGTTCCATGCGCACTTGAGAAGAAACTGTAAACTGCTGTTTTTGGATGGAATGTCCTATAAATATAATTAAGTCCATCTTGTTTAATGTATCATTTAAAGCTTGTGTTTCCTTATTTATTTTCATTTTGGATGATCTGGTCATCGGTGAAAGTGAGGTGTCAAAGTCCCCTACTATTATTGTGTTACTGTCAATTCCCCCTTTTATGGCTGTTTGCATTTGCCTTATGTATTGAGGTGCTCCTATGTTGGGTGCATAAATATTTACAATTGCTGTATCTTCTTCTTGGATTGATCCCTTGATCATTATGTAGTGTCCTTCTTTGTCTCTTGTAATAGTCTTTATTTCAAAGTCTATTTTGTCTGATATGAGAATTTCTAGTCCAGCTTTCTTTTGATTTCCACTTGCATAGAATATGTCTTTCCATCCCCTCACTTTCAGTCTGTATTATGTCCTTAGGTCTGAAGTTGGTCTCTTGTAGACATCATATGTATGGTCTTGTTTTTGTATCCATTCAGCCAGTCTATGTCTTTTGGTTGGAGCATTTAATCCATTTACATTTAAGGTAGTTATCGATATGTATGTTCCTATTACCATTTTCTTAATTGTTTTGGGTTTGTTATTCTAGGTATTTTCCTTCTCTTGTGTTCCCTGCCTAGAGACGTTCCTTTAGCATTTGTTGCAGAGCTGGTTTGGTGGTGCTGAACTCTCTTAGGCTTTTCTTATCGGTAAAGGTTTTAATTTCTTGGTCAAATCTGAATGAGATCCTTGCTGGGTAGAGGAATCTTGGTTGTAGGATTTTCCCTTTCATCACTTTAAATATGTCCTGCCACTCCCTTCTGGCTTGCAGAGTGTCTGCTGAAAGATCAGCTGTTAACCTTATGTGGGTTCCCTTGTATGTTATTTGTTGCTTTTCCCTTGCTTCTTTTAATATATTTTCTTTGTATTTAATTTTTGATAGTTTGATTAATATGTGTCTTGGGGTGTTTCTCCTTGGATTTTTCCTGTATGGGACTCTGTGTGCTTCCTGGACTTGATTGACTATTTCCTTACCCATATTAGGGAAGTTTTCAACTATAGTCCCTTAAAATATTTTCTCAGTCCTTTTTTTTCTCTTCTTCTTCTTGGACCCCTATGATTTGAATGTTGGTGCATTTAATGTTGTCCCAGAGGTCTCTGAGATTGTCCTCAATTCTTTTCATTCTTTTTTCTTTATTCTGCTGTGTGGTAGTTATTTCCACTATTTTATCTTCCAGGTCACTTATCAGTTCTTCTGCCCCCGTTATTCTGCTATTGATTCCTTCCAGACAATTTTTAATTTCATTTATTGTGTTGTTCATCATTGTTTGTTTGCTCTTTAGTTCTGCTAGGTCCTTGTAAAATATTTCTTGTATTTTCTCCATTCTATTTCCAAGATTTTGCATCATCTTTACTATCATTACTCTGAATTCTTTTTCAGGTATATTGCCTGTTTCCTCTTCATTTGTTTGGTCTGGTGGGTTTTTAACTTGCTCCTTCATTTTGTGCATTTCTCTGTCTTCTCATTTTGCTTAACGTACTGTGTTTGGGGTCTCCATTTTGCAGGCTGCAGGTTCATAGTTCCCATTGTTTTTGGTGTCTCCTCCCAGTGGGTAAGTTTGATTCAGTGGGTTGTGTAGGCTTCCTGGTGGAGTGGACTGGTGCCTGTGTTCTGTTGGATGAGGCTGGATATTGTCTTTCTGGTGGGCAGGACCACGTCTGGTTGTGTGTTGTGGGGTGTCTGTGAACTTATTATGATTTTACGCAGCCTCTCTGCTAATGGGTGGGTTTGTGTTCCTGTCTTGCTAATTTTTTGGCATAGGGTGTCCAGCGTTGTCGCTTGCTGGTCGTTGAGTGGAGCTGGGTCTTAGCGTTGAGATGGAGATCTCTAGGAGAGCTTTCGCCGTTCGATATTACATGCGGCTGGGATGTCTCTGGTGGACCAATGTCCTGAACTCGGCTCTCCCACCTCAGAGGCTCAGGCCTGACACCCGGCCAGAGCACCAAGACCCTGTCAGCCGCACAGCTCAGAAGAAAAGGGAGAAAAAAAAAAAAGAAAGAAAAATATAAATAAATAAAATAAAATAAAGTTATTAAAGTAGAAAAAAATTATTAAAAATACAAAATTAAAAAGTAATAAAAAAAAGAAAGAGAGAAAGAAAGAAGAGAGCAACCAATCCAAAAAACAAATCTCCCAATGATAACAAGTGCTAAAAACTATAGTAAAATAGAAAAAAAATGGACAGAACCCTATGACAAATTGTAAAAGCAAAGCTACACAGACAAAATCATACAAAGAAGCAAACAATACACACTCACAAAAAGAGAAAAAAATATATATATATAAAAAAATTTAAAAAGGAAGAGAGCAACCAAATCAATAAAGAAATCTACCAATGATAATAAGCTCTAAATACTAAAGTAAGATAAACATAAAACCAGAAACAAATTAGATGCAGAAGGCAAACCCCAAGTCTACAGTTGCTTCCAAAGTCCACCGCCTCAATTTTGGGATGATTCGTTGTCTATTCAGGTATTCCAGAGATGCAGGGTACATTAAGTTGATTGTGGAGATTTAATCCACTGGTCCTGAGGCTGCTGGAAGAAATTTCCCTTTCTCTTCTTTGTTCACACAGCTCCTGGGGCTCAGGTTTGTATTTAGCCCTGCCTCTGCGTGTAGGTCGCCTACAGGCGTCTTTTGGGAAGTCTGAGGTCTTCTGCCAGCATTCAGTAGGTGTTCTGTAGGAGTTGTTCCACATGTAGATGTAGTTTTGATGTATTTGTGGAGAGGACGGTGATCTCCATGTCTTACTCCTCTGCCATCTTGAAGGCACCCCCGAAATAGGTAGTTTTATTATAATATTGCATTTTGTTCTTCAGTCTATTCTTTGATATAAATTACCAGAGCAACTTTTTTATTTAGTACTTGCTATGTCACAGCATTCTGATAAATGTCTTGATATAAGGGTGAAAATCATGGTCGATGTCTTCCAAGGGTCCAGAGTTTAATAAAATGATACACAAAAATTAATCTGAACATTTGGGCTGTATCGGTATTTGATTTGAAAAGCCTGAACAAGAAAATAAATGAGACTATAGACATATGCCATTTGCCATCTAGCAACGTCATGTAATGGGGGTCATAACCATCGCAAGCATATATTGCCATGTGATTCTCAATCTCTTTTAGGTGGGATATATGATATTGTATTTCAGTGATACAGTGCCACTGAATTCCCAATCAATATTCAAAAATATAAATTGATATGGAAATCCATCCTGGTTAGCTTAATGTACTTAGACTTTAAGTATTCAAAATCTTCTCTCTGTATACAAACTGTGAAAAGATTCATTTTATTAGATTTCAATATTTTAATCTTGGGTTTATTATTCCCTCTTTGATTTTCTGAAGTATTCAAATCTGCTCACAGTGTGGAAATATAAATATATGATCTTGTACATACACATGTGTAATAATAAAGAGTTTGTCTCACCTCAATGGACACACACCAGGTCATAAAAACAGAATTATTTATGTGTGTTTTTTTTACCAGTTAATCTAAAAAATCTCTCATATTAGTAAACAGTAATAACAGCAAAGGACAAAGCAACTTCTCAGAACTCTCTTTACAAATAATATAAGATTTCTTAGTGTTTTGTCTTTTTCCCAGGACTGACAGGTTCCTATATGGACCTATTATGAGAAAAAGAGCTTACTAGTTACTTACATACCTAAGATAAAACAGAAGTCCTATCTACCACTATGTGTTAAAGAAATGCATTATAAGAGTTAGTGCCTTTTTCAACAATAAACAGGTATTAAAACAAGGCTCTATCCTGAGCTCACATATTCAGAAATACCCTTTTTATTAAGAATTTATTAAAATGTATTATTTGTGAAATACCATGGCATGCAACTATATGCTAAAACAGCAAGTGAAAGACTGAATAACTGTACAAGAATTTTTATATGAAGTTATTAAAAAAGAGAAAAAATCCTTAGGACAAACTCATTAAAATTGATACATTCTAAACAATGATAAATTCCTAATAATCCCACTACCTGTTCATTTTCTGTTCTTTAGTCTAACAAGTAAAAAATAGGCACTTAGAGGACAGAAGACAATTTGAGGTAGTAATGGTAAGCTGCTTTATTCTTCAGTGTGTTAAATTATATATGCCAAACAAATGTTTCCATATATTCACACACAAATTAAATCTGATATCAAATAAGCCTTTCTCATATGGCTCAACCAAAAATTATCAAAAAAAATATATAACTTTTTTAAATAAATGGAAAACAAGAATATGTAGATAATAAGTTGTTCTCAATTAGGCAATACACACTATTATTTATTTGGTCAATTATAACTCTGCCCCTATAGTACTATAATTTTAATATATACATACTTTAATAACATTTTTCTTGACCTCTTTCTTCTTTGATGTGTATGATGGTAATTTCTTCTTACCATTTAGGTGTTCATTTTATTGCTTGGTGTAGAACTTACCTTTTTTTCTGTCTTTCATTAACTACCTTATTCACCTCTATATCCAGTTTAAATTCAGCCTACTCTGAATTATATTAAACTGGAATTAATTAAACTGGAATTAAAACTGGATATAATTTTTTCTGCCCAATTCTTTTCTTTCCTATAAGCTAAAAGTAATTTCTTATTTCTGTGATTTTTTAAAAGCTATTTTGTCATAATTCTTACAACCCTTAACCAAGATCTGGTGTTGACCTTTCAGATTTACTAAGCAGACTGAAAGCTCCATGAGAGCAAACACAGGTCCGATTTATCATTAAATTCACAGTTATACAGGAACCAAAAGCTCAAACTGGGCCATTAGCAGACCCCAAAAGGATCAATGCTTTGTGTCACAAAGGAAAATATAGATGGTAACATCATGTAAGTGACATCAGAATTTCACACAGCCTTATTTTTCAGAAATGTATGCTTCTCATTCACAGTGAGCTAGCAGTCAAAATTATTCAGCTACCGCTGCTAGAAAATCCTCAAATTATGATTAATAGTCAAGTTCTACCAAATACAATTTCCTTCCAGGAATTATAATATATTATTTTCTTCTCCGAGAAAGAAGAAAGCTTTCCTCATGACAGAACAAAAGGGAATACAACTCTCAAAGCCTGATTGCAAAAGGGTAATCATTTTAGTTGAGAAAGAAAAGTGCATGATCTAGTAAAAGTTTATCGTAACAATGAGATTTTTGAGATTTTTAAGATCCAATACACATATACATGCACACACATGGATTTTTCCTTGCCTTTTTAAATTATAAACTTAGTATTATCATTTATAATAAACTAAAATTTCTTTAGGACTCTAAATATGTAGTCCCCCCAAAATACTACATTTAATTACTATAAACTTTTCTGCCTGATTACCAGAAACTGGTATTCTACGGGATAAAATAATGGGAATTCCCATTTTTAACATATTACCAAAATTTCTTGGTATAGGTAACTTACACATCAAAAAGATGGAAAACTCCCCATTTCAAAGCTCAACAATGTGTTATTCTTTTTGTGATAAAATTAGCAATGAAATTGTTTTTTGCATTCAGTGGTTCAAAGTATGTTAGCCCATAACTGTTAATAATTGAATTTATTTTTAGAAGTACGTATTCTTTCTTTAGAGAATGAATAACCTGTATGTGGAGATGACCTCTATTGATATTGTTTTCAATGCAGTACTCTTTATTTTCAGGAACATATTCAAACCAAGCATTCATATTTGATGAATGCAAAATTGACAGCCAGAAGACCAGCCTAACGTAAGCCTTCATATGAATTACCAAAAAAAAAAAAAAAAATCCTTTCCTTTAACCAGTTTCAGAGAATAATGGCACCATATGTTTTGGAAAAAAGTCTCATATGCAGAGGAAAAGTTAAATTTTAAAACTGATACAGAAACTTTATAAAATTCTGAATTCTGATAGTCATGCCAAACCATCAGATCTTACCCTATTTGTCTACTTTGCATCACAGTTAACTAAATGATAATCATAGTTGTCCAAAAGTCATTCAACACAATTTCTCAGAAGATCCAAAAATAAAATGTAAGCCTACTTATTAAAGATTTTGATTAAGAAGGAAACATTTTTTGAAATGTAACAAAGAGATTCAAAATCAAGTTTAAGTAATAATTTTTTTTTTAAGTAATATCTTCTCCTTGGGAAGTCTGGAAATAATAGCTCATTTAAGTTTTGCAACACTTTGAAAATAGTTATAAATTGATGTTGAGCATACTAGAAAACAATAGCGTATACCTTCAACATTTAAAATACACACTGGAGAATCTGAACCTCAAAAAACAGTGATTTCCAATCCATCTCTAAACCAGACTTTTAAATTTAAAATATTCAACTGAATGAACTCTGACAATAATTTTCAGGCTCAGAGAGACATTATATAAACTGGTATGTATTTTGTATAATCTAAGAATAAGTAAATTTAGAGTAAGGAAATTTTCTAATTTCCCGTGGATAAGCTATACAAAGAATTCTTACAACGAAACTTGGGTACTAAAATTTCTAACTTGTGTCATCTAATTTGACTGCATAAAGATTGTTTTTTTAATCTCATGTGTTTTTGTTTCTTATTCAAAATAGCTGAGATTGCTGATTGGCAATACTCCAAATAATGGATCTAATCATCTTTAAATTTTCCTTTAAGATCTCCTAAAAGAATTTTAAACTATTGTTTGCTTCATTGTAATTTTTAAAATTACTTCTGAAATATAATTCAAAAAATGACTAAATAAATTATGTATGGCTTCTTTTAATATTTATCTACCTTCAATATATTTAATGTCAGTTTTTGTTTTTATCTTCTTGATAAAACAATGTGCCACTACATTCAGTATATTTGATATCAGTGTTTTTGCTTTGCTTTCAGAGAAACAATGTCTTATTTCCCTTCTCCCCTCCCTCCCTCCCTTCCTTTCTTCCTTCATTTCTTAGTAAGGCCAGACAAAAATGTGACTTTGTTAAATAAAACTTGTCAGTATTTCTCATAATTCAGAAAGTCTCAACACAGATTGAAATACACAGTTCCTAACATCAAGCTTCAGCATCATTAGAAATATGTCTGAGTCATGAAGTTTCACTGTGGGTTTGTGTTGCCTTGTTAAAGAATGCTCTGTTAGCAACCCAAATTCTCAGGTATATCTGTTATAGGAAAGAGTTCATGTAGAGTAGAGCATCTAGAAGTTAGTTTTTCTAAACCAGTGGTTCTAGATGGGAGACAATTTTGTCTCCCTCCCAGGGGACATATGGAGATACAGGGAGACATTTTTGGGTGTCACAGTTTGAGGAACAATGCTAGTGGAGTCTAGTGGGTAGATACCAGAGACTTGCTAAATATCCAGTGTACAAGACAATCCCTTTCAACAAAGAATAATGCAGCTCAAAATGTCAATAGGGCTGAGATCAAAAAGCCCTGTTCTAAGACAATCTTTGCCCTTGAGAGGTTTTCATGTATATTCAGGGTCTATAAATCCCACTTGAAGACTTAACTGGGGCCATTCTACCATTTTTATTTTCAACAGTTCATTGAGTTCTGTTTGGGGGTCAATGATAAATACTTGAGTTGACAAACACCATTTCTTCAGATGCAAAAGGCAGAATGATACAGGATGGGGAAAGTTTGATGCCAAACATATACACCTACACACACACCTGTAAATATACCAAATGTTATACATATTCAGAGTAATCATGCTTTGCCTAAATGGGAGATATTAAAACAAAATAGTATTTCTTCATTGCCCAAGAATGTAATTGCAGTGTCTCTTCTGGATCTACCCCTTCACACACCATTACTTCTTTCCTTCCCCTGCTTTCATCTTCATGATCCAACCTTTCTTCTTCTCATATCAGAATGCAATGTTTCTGAGTCTCATTGTCTGGTTGCGGGGCGTTTAATTTTTGCTTCTCAGTTTTATATGAATATATTTGTATAAAAGGCATATGTGCATTTTATATTCATATAACAGATTAAATATGATGAAATTTTACATTAACTATACATTAAAGGAGACTTCTAAAGGTACAATACTTTGATTAAAAAAAGAGATTTTAATGAAGAGAATTTCAGGTAATATGGTAAACCAGCAGAGCAAATAAATTGGTGCAGAGGGCACTTCGATATCCCATCAGTAAGAATCTGTCTCTGACATGAAAAGTACATCAGATGACTTTAGTGGAAAAAAGAGTTACTTACATCTTTCTGAGAAGTTAAAGTGGACTGTAACATCTGTTAAGTCCCAAATCTGTTCAAAGCTATTCACATCAGTGGTATATTTGAGATAAATTGGAGAGAAGAATAAATTATTAACGTGGTTTCTGCTATTCTTTAAAGAAAATAATTCAGTTGTAATTTCAGCTCGTTAGAACACCTACGTGCACACACACACACACAAACCCTTACTTTTACCTTCGAACAAGGGGTTTAAAGGAAAGCTTTGCTCAAAAAAGCTATTACAAAGATTTTGGAGTGAAATAACTACAAGGGTCTATTTTCATTGCTTAGCTCTTATATTACCTCAAATACTTTTCATATCAAATGCTAATTTTTCTTGGATAATATTTTATAGTGACTGATATATTTTAAAAATCCACAGACCTACTAGAGAATGGACTTGAGGATATGGGGAGGGGGAAGGGTAAGCTGTGACAAAGTGAGAGAGTGGCATGGACATATATACACTACCAAATGTAAAATAGAGAGCTAGTGGGAAGCAGCCGCATAGCACAGGGAGATCAGCTCGGTGCTTTGTGACCACCTAGAGGGGTGGGATAGGGAGGGTGGGAGGGAGGGAGACGCAAGAGGGAAGAGATATGGGAACATTTGTATATGTATAACTGATTCACTTTGTTATAAAGCAGAAACTAACACACCATTGTAAAGCAATTATACTCCAATAAAGATGTTAAAAAAAAAAAAAAGAGAAAATTGTGTATTTCCAAAATAAAAATTTTAAGCCGGTTTAAAAAAAAAAAAATTCTACATTGCAAACATAACTCATATTAAGATTAACAAGGATTACACATTTAGTTCAAGGAAAGACTATGTCCTAATGTATTTGTTATGAGACATACCTCACTTGGTATTTATCAGAATATTTTGGAAACTCCATATAACACATCAAAAGGAAAAGTGTCCATGATGAAATGTCATTTATTTTTATATGGCAACACAAACTCTGTGTAAAATAAAATGCTTTGTGAAGAATGTTAGTCATAAGCAAAAAGAAAAAAAAAGGGAAATTTTATATTGACATAAGAAGCCAGTACTGGGCAATTCTGCATTCTAATATAATCACAATAAAAGTAAAGACTAAGGAAATCTTTCCAAGGTTTTGGAGTCTAGGGGAGTCTTTCACCTTGTTAAATCCAATATTCTCTTCTATTTATTCTAAGTTTGGTGTTATTCTTTAGTTATTACAGGGTTTTATGAAGATTAAAAGAAAGAGAGCAAAGTAACTCTGCTTACTTCTTTGAATATTCTTAAAAAAAATTCCAGTGACAGTATTTAAAGAATTGTCTGACCCTAGTTGTGCCGTAGATTACTCTAATTTTGTTAGGAGTTGACCCCAGTCTCATACTTAGATGATTTAAATGGCTGATGTGGCAGCAAAGTGGTAAATACATGAAGTAAGAGAGCTCCATATTTCCACCCAAATTACTACAACTCCATTTCAATTTCCATAAGTTAACAAAAAATAAATCAGGTTTTAAATAATTATTTGATCTGATAACATTCCTTGTTCCTATTCTCATTTACAAGAAAGCAAAACTATACCTATTAAATATTCAGATATCTATTGAATTCACAGAATCAAATATGAATTACAGTCTCTCCTCTGTAAGGCCCTGCATGGAGTGTTCCCTGGCTAACCTCCAGTCTCAAGGCTCACAAATCCTCAGTGCTCTCACACACTCCAGCCACACTCATCCAGTTCTTCCCTCTGAGCCCCTCTGATTCTTGCCCTTGGTGACCTATCATTGACAAGAACCAGCTTCCATACCTATGATCACTTACTTTTAAATGCTCAATAAAGTACCCCCATTACTCTAAATCCCTTGACCCTCCTACAGTTTCTTCATGGCCCCTATAATTACTTACAAATACTTACTCTATTTGATCTTTATCCATTTATCTCTTTATTGTCTATTCTCCCACCAGCTTTTTCTTTTAAGCTTTCAGTTGTTTCAATAGTTTTTAGTTCCTTTAATAGCATGGGAATATCCTTGGCCAAAGGTGGCTATTCTCTTACCCCCTTTGGTTCCTGGTTCCTTTTAAAATCTCCAACAAAGAGAGATTGTGCAGTTTAAGCTAAGCAGTATCTAAATAGATCTTTGCATGAGTTCATGTTCCAGGGTATTTATTTGACACATGATTCTATACATACCTGTGCACTCATGTATTTCTCCATGAATTTGAAAACAGGACAGTATTTTCATTTTGTGTCTAGGTTTGTGTGAGTAAGCAAGAAATAAACCTGTTTTGATTTTAAAAAAGGGCAAGAGGGTAGAGTTTTGTGTTTCTTGCACACAACTGTATTCTTGGCACCTATAATAGTGCAGGCACACTAGGAACTCAATGAATACTCATAGGAAAAAAATGAATGAATAGATCAATCTAGTAAGCAATTTGGTACATAAATTCATATGTGAAATACTGTGTGACAGCTTTTTGCTTGTTTGCTTTTGTTGTTGTTGCTATGTGTTTGTGTTCTTGTGTGTTTGTGTGTGTGTGTGTGTGTGTGTGTGTGTGAGAGAGAGAGAGAGAGAGAGAGAGAGATTGTAAATAGTTTGAGAGCAGTTAAAAACCAACCCAGCATATTATGAATCTGGGAAATGTGCATATTATGAATCTGGGAAATGTGCTACAAAGATAATGCATCAATCAGAAGGGACAATAAAATGACTTTAGACACAAGTACATGAAATATCACTGGCTCCTGCTCATCTCATAAAATCAGCTGGCAAAACCCACCCTTAATATTTTTGTTTTCTTTTAAAACAAATGAAACATAGACATAAACAAACCAAAGTTTTTTCCATGATACCCGGTCCCTTCAAGACATTTTACTAACTTGCTTGTTTTTTTAACAACCAAGATTTTGCAAAGAAATTTTTACAATGGTTTCTTATCCTTAGTGTCATTTCTTTTTTCTTCTTCTTGTATTTTTTAAAATAGTCTTGTTAATTTTTTATTGTTTCTTAAGTTATTTGGACATAATAATTATAGTAAATGTCCAAGACCTCTTGCTTCTGTTACTAAAATAACTCTTAAAAATATCTCTCCCTTTCTATTTGTATCACATCTCTAATAACCTTTTTCCTGGACATGTCAACAATTCCCTTGTCTTTTCACATCTAGTCCTTAAATGAAATAAGTCATCTCTAACAATCTTAAACCAATATATTACACTCTTGTATTATTACACTGGGGGAAATGTTTGTTAGCTGGTTTTACATGGTCCCTCGGATTTTTGTCAGTTTATTATTTTATTACTTTTACTATTTTATTGTAGTAAGAACACTTAACATGGTATCTACCCTCTTACTAAACTTTTAAGAGTACAATATATTATTCTTGACTGTAGGAACACTGTTGTACAGAATATCTCTGGAGTTTACTCATTTTGCTTAACTGAAACTACACCAGTGAATCAGTAATTTTCCATTTCCTCACCTCCACAACTCCTGGAAACCACCATTCCACTATGAATATCATTATTTTATATACTTGAAGCAGTGTTTGACTGGCTTATTTCACTTACCATAATGTCCTCAAGGTTCATCTACATTGTTGTAAATTGCAGAATTTCCTTTTTTTTACAGTAGAAATGTAGTCCATTGTGTGTGTCTATACTTACCAATATATATATAAATATATAGATCATATTTTATTTATTCATTGATCTGTCAATGAACATTTAGGTTGTTTCCACATCTTGGCTTTTGGGAATAGTGCTACAATGAACATGGGAATGCTAAAATTTCTCTGAACTCTTGATTTTTATTCTTTTGGATAAATACTCAGAAGAGGGATTGCTGGATTGTATGGTTGTTCTAGTTTTAGTTTTCTGAAGAATCTCCGTTGTTCTCTACAACGGCTGCACCATTTCACAATACCATCAACAGCGTGTAAGGATTCCAATTTGGAGAGCATGGGATCTATAGATCTTTGCCAAAACTTGGTGGCTTTTGTTTTTTTGGGTAATAGCCATTCTGATAGGTACAAGGTGAAATCTCATTGTGGTTTTTATTTGTATTTCCCTGATGAGTGGAGCTGAGCATTTTTTCATATACCTGTTAGCTATTTGTATGTCATATTTGGAGAATGTCTATTCAAGTGCTTATCTAATTTTTAATTGGGATATTAGATTTTTGCTACTGAGCTGTAGGAATTCTTAATATTTTGGAGATTAAACCCTAATCAGATATATGGTTCATCAATACTTTCTCCCATTCTGTAGATTGCCTTGTCACTCTGTTGATTATTTCTTTTGCTGTACAGAAGCTTTTAGTTTGATGTAGTCTCCCTTGTTTATGTTTTGTTCCCGTGCTTTTGGTGTCATAGCCATTAAATCATTGCCAAGATCAGTTGACCATGTATGCATGGATTTATTTCTGGACTTTCTATACCGTTACATTGGTCTATAAATTTGTCTTTATGCCAGTACCATACTTTCTTGATTACTGTAGCTTTATAGTATAGCTGGAAATCAGGAACTTTAATGCCTCCAGCTTTGTTCTTCTTTCTCCCCATTGCTTTGGTTATTCCTGGTCTTTTGTGGTTTCATATGAATTGGGAATTGTTTGTTCTATTTCTGGAAAAATGCTATAGGGATTTTGACAGGGATTGCATTGAATCTGTAGATTACTTTGGGCACTATGTACATTTTAGCAATATTATGTCTTCCAATCCATGAATATGGCACATCTTTCCATTTGTTTGGGTCTTCTTTCACTTTTTTCATCAATGTTTTGTAGTTTTCAAAACACAATTTGGTAGTTTTCATCTCCACAGTGAAGTTTATTCCTCAGTAGTTTATTGTTTTGGGTGATATTATAAATGGGATTGTTTTCCTAATTTTCAAGTAGTTTGTTGTTAGTATACAGAAACACAACCAATTTTTGTATGTTGATTTTGTATTCTGCAACTTTACTGTATTTATTGATTAGTTTTAACAGTTTTTCTATGGAGTCTTCAGGATTTTCTCTATATAAGATCACGTCATCTGGAATGCTGCTAAGAGGTTATGATGAGCACATAAAATTGACACTTGGGTTCTGAAAGATCTAGCCCATGGTATCATTCTTATGATCATGAAGGCCATTTTTGTGGAGTTGTGGGGATTAAAACCTGATTGGGGAGGGCTTATGGTTAGACAAATATTGCAAGGAACAAAAATGAAATATAAACTCTGTCAGAAGAGAAATATGAGACTGATATCTTTTCTCAAGATGGTTGCTCTTGTTAATTATTTTTCAGAATATTATACTGTCTCATATATGTATGTTATATATGTACAATATGTATACCAGGCAATATTTGTATTAATATTTATTATAAATAAGTCAATGTAAAAGAGCAAAAAAACAGATCTTTACATATGCCGAAGAGTTTTTGTGGTATTTAATACATATTTTGTAATTTGTAAGTCATTGTAGTAAACTGTTCTAGGAAACATCTATAATATATGAGTTGTCCACAGATTAATATTTAAATTCATATGTTTTAATTGAAAATCCCAATACCTTGCTGTAGCAGGCCAAATGATATTTGAATTCATGTGAGAGAAATTTTCTATCAGAATTGTCAAGAAAATTATAAAGTGAATAGTAATGATGAGGGATTTGTATGATCTGGATATAAAACTATATTACATTGCGAAAAATACATAAGTTGAGTTTTAAATAGAATTAAAATCTTCTTAAAAGACTCTGTGTGTGACAGTGTGTGCGTGTGTGTGTACATAACTGTTTACGTTTGTTTATTTATCTGTACACAAAATGACAGTGTGTCAAGATTGTGTGAAAAGATAGAACATTGACCAAATGGTATGTGAACATTTGGTTTGCTGTTTTAAATAAAATGAAATAAAAATTTATCTTTTAGAAACAAATGTTTTAAATGTAAAGGAACAATATCATAATTGGAAAATTAGCCAAAAATATAGGTGTGCATTCATCCTATATGATTAGAGAGATATTCTGCATGATGCTTAAAAGAAAATTTTACAATATTTGATCATGTTGATATTTTAATGTGCACATTCAAATACAGTGTACATAGAGATAGAAGGTAAAAGCAGGCATAAACTGAGCATTTACTTCATATATACATATCTTGCTTAATACATCTAATAGTAAAGAGAATTATAAATCAAAATGAAAAAGACAAAGAAACCAATAAATTTGGGAATTTGTAAAGTAGATGTATAGATGCCAAGATGTTATTTCCCCAATCCAATTTGCAAAAATGAAAACAGTTGTAAGTTCCAATACTAGCAGGTGCAAGAAGAAATCAACAATTCCCTATGCTACTGCTGCAAGTGCAGAATGGTATAATATTTCTGTTTTCCTTGAAATAAACTTGGCAGTTTACATCAAGCACAATTAAAAATAAGATTCTTTGTCCCAGCTATACTACATTTAGGAATTTTCTCTTTTATGGTAACCATAAATATACAAACATAATTACTACAAAGTTATTTTAGATAGGACAAGTATTAGACATAATTTAAACCTTAGCAATAGAAAACTGCTAAAATAAAATAGACTCATTTATAAGGTAAATTGCTAAACATAAATATAAAATGCAGGGGATATCCGATCATGAACATGAAAAAATACCTATGATGGTAAACTTGGCAATTTCTAATTTACATTCATATTCATGTGCACATGTACATACCAGAGACATACCTCATGTTTGGATTAAAGGCTGATTTTAATTTCTTCTGTGAGGTTTCCTGCATTATTTGAATTTATATCATGAATGTATACTGATTTTATGATCAGAAAACATTAAAAGTCCATATAAAATATAAAAATTAATGATAACTTTAAGAGAGGCCTGCTTTTCTTCTCTTAGCAAGCAAATCTGGCCTTTCATTACTTTTTTTCTTTTCATTCCTTTATATAATATTTATTTCAGCATGTGTTCATGCCTGTGTGTGTGTGTATATATATACCTCAGGTGAACTGCTGATGAAGGCAGGAACTGCCCTTCATAATCGATGTCCAGTATCCATGTTTATTGGGAATCATTCTATAGTCTGCAAACCAGCAAGGAGGTCCTTATAACAGCTATTCTCTGAGTTTTTTATAATAAGACTTTTTATAATTATTACGTTGTTAAAGATATATAACTTAGATTTATATTTTTCTTTTATATGGAAATATGGCTGGAATTTGAGAACATGTGAAGTTGGGCCTTCTCGGCTTCTAGAAGGTGAAAGCAACATGTAACCCATATTTCATGACTTACTTATGTATTGCCAAGTTCCTTGACAAACAACAAATCATTATGAATCCCATGTCCATATTCGCATGTGACTAGTTTGAAAATGTTGTTAGAGTTGATTGCATACAACTCTCGCTCTCTCTCTTCTCTCTCTCTTTCTAGAAAGCTGGAACTTATAAAATTAGATGAATTTTTCAAGAGTCAATTCAGGGTTTTTCCAGGGAAAACCTCTGGAAGTTTGCTCTTTGCTTATCTTAAATTACCTATACAAGAGATAACATAGTTGTATCTAGCAAATAGATTTTTAAAAATGCACTCTAACACCTAAAACTAACTTAAAAATAAAAAAAAAGAAGAGAAAAGAAGAGAAAAGAATGGAAAGAAAACAAAAGATCTTACAGAACGAAAAAGAACCATTTTGGATGTAAGCTAGAAATAAAATTTCTCTTATTCCAAGTGTTGTCAAATAAAGTCAAATTAACTCAGGTAGCAATTCAAAATATAGTGCTAAAAAGACCAAAATTAAAAACAAAGGAGAAAAATAATTGATAAAACATTATTAATACTCAAAATAGAAAGTGTTCTTAAACATCATAAAACAAGTTTTGAGGAATATGTGCAGCGTAGTTATCATTACTTGATATTTTCCATATATTATCTCATTTATTTGAACATTTTTCTATTCTCCCTCAATAGTATGGAAATTCTATGAGTCAGTGAACTTGCCAGACTTTTAGTGATAGCAAAATTACATTAAGTGGTATACTTTCCATATATGTATTCTAACTTGCTTTATTCTCAGTGCAAATTATTTTTTAAGTTTTATTCTTAGAGATTTTTAAAATTGTTTTCTGAGACACTCTCTCCCTAACCTATAATTTCTTACAAAAGATCTATTTTCTCCTTTATACATTGCTTGTTCATAGAAATGAAATGGTCAGGTTAAAATTAAGCTTTTTAAAGCATGGTCTTAAGTTACTTATTCAAAACACTTTAATATATTAATTAATTATAACTGTTGCCTTACTAATATGCAAACTCCTTGCTGGACTGCAGATTCTATGGCAAAGATATGGCCAAAAATGAGGGTCTATGGCCTTAATTCTATGGCCAAAAATATCTTTGTGGACTTCCCATGTACTTCAAAGGAACATATGTCTGCTAGATGCTGTCACCTCAACCTCAGGTGCATCCTGGCACAGCTGCACAACTTTTGTCATTTTTACCTGAGTTGAAAAGGTTAGGGAGCACTGGTAAATGACATTCTACTACCCTTATGAAGAAATGAAATAAGGTACATCTAGCATGGGTTGTTCTTAGATATTCCAAGCAGTAACCTTTTGACCATTTTAAAGGTAATTAGTCCCCCAAATCTTTTCTTTGACAAGTTGGGCCCAGGGCTCCTGCCATCGGTTGTGATACAGTAAGCCAATCCAAGGCTCCGAATGAGAAGCCAAAAGGAACCTCAAAATGTGTCTGGGGGGACAACAAAGCCAGGCCAAAAAAAACATGCAGACAGTCTGAAGAAGGAGACAGTGTTAAAGGGCAGGAAGGAAAATAAGATTAGGGAGGAATTTGATTTCTAGGTATACCTTAGGCTTGGCTAGTTTTCTTGGAAGATCCTGAGTTTGAGGTCTTCCTATTATGGTGGGTACATATCAGTAGCCTAGTTCTGATTCGTCTCACTTTTCCTGCGGGAATATACTCAGAAGGATAAGGAGAATGAAGTCTCTAGAGCTAAGCATTAACTCTAAATTGCATATACATGTGACCAAAAGCAACTGAGGCAGAAATGAAGCAGAAAGAGGTGACAGTGCAGCCACAAAGAAGGGGAAGACAGAAGTGCCCGATATAGGCAGAGGTCAGAAATACTAGAACACGTTCAATCTTAGAAAGATAGAGTTCCATCCAGGGCCCAGGATGGGGCAGACAACGTTCCTCAATGTCTCATTTTGTTAGTGGACAATTTTTATTTTATTTAAAAAAATTTTTTTTTTCTGTTTCATACTTTGACTGAAAGGATAGAACCTTAGCCTGGGTTAATAACAGGGCTCAATTCCAACTCTCTTGTTTGTACAGCTGAAAACTTTGTCTCCCCTCCTTTTGTGTTCAGTTTATCAGCTTTCATGTTCAATTCGTGTTTTATTCTAGTCAGCTGAGGTTATCTTTCACTTCCTCGCATTCTCAGGCTTTTATTTTAAAATATTATTATTATATTTAATTTCACGTGTCTAATTGTCTTGTCTCAGTATTTTTTTTTAAGAATTGAATGGGTTCACATTGTTCAAAAATCATAGATTCCATATAACTCAGTATGAGAGAATCATCTGGGCAAAATCCAGAGCAGAATGTTAGACAAATAAATGGCTTAGAAAGAAGCGAAAGAAAAATTTCAAAGAAGAAAGGCAAACAGTTCCAGCAAACAATACTGGACCTACATGTGGTAGAGAAGGAAAGGACTCAACTTGAAACAAAGGTAGCTGTTTTAAAAAATCAACTCAGCCTTCCTGAAAGTATAGGGGAATGCCAGAGACAAATTAAATACTAGAGGTATATCCTGTTAGAAAAAAATATATACATATAGCAGAAACAAATGCCTCTCAAAATCTGGAACCTTTAATATCTGAGGGAAGATAATCAATGTTTGGAGGGCAAATGGCAGATGCGTTGGTCTTCACCAGGCCAGTAGGGTCACAGGGTGCAGGATCATCAGTAATACATTAACTTTGGAAACCTGTCCAGGACAATTCTCCACTGGGAAAAAAAAGATATGGTACTTTCCCAGGAGATGGGTTTCTCAGGCCTAAGCAATTCTACAGCAGGAGCTAGGAGAAGAAATAAATATGCCCTGGGACTGAAAATGCCTATTCACAAGGACTAGTGGTGGCTATGGCATTAAAATTGCCTGCTTCAAAGAACTGTAGAAGAAAAACAATAACAGGAAAAACAACAACAGCAGCTATCTGTTAGGCACTATATTTATATTTATATTTGATCCTTTTAACAACCTGGTAAGTAGATGATATTACTAATACACTTGAAGAAGAAGAGAGTGACACAGAGGTTAAATAGTATGCCCCAGATCATAGCTAGTGAGTGAGAGTTGGTATGTAATCCCATACAGTCTGACTCCAGAATTAAGTCCTTAATGCAATGTATGGAGTGATATGCTATTAAGTCAACTACTGAGTGTGTATTTATATGAATCCACTTATCACCTTAAAGTTCAATTTAGTTACTTTAGTTAACTTAGATCAATTCTGTCTACACCTATCTTGACCTTCTTGTCTGACTCCATAGATTTATTTAAAATAAAAACATACAGCATGAACTATGCATCCAGTAAATGCAAAGGCACTTCAGAGGCGACACGATTAGTGTCAACTGCTCTTAATGTTTTTGACAAATAGCAAATTACTTGCAGACAAGCAAGCAGATGCTTCAAAATGGACCTGCGATAAATGATAAATGAAAAGAAAGCTAAGTTCAAAGCATGCCGAATTTCACACCTGCCGTTGAGTCAGCCCCGAGTGAGTGAAGTTTTACAGAAAGCAAACAGAAGGCCAGTTCTCTGTCACTGTGTCACTCTATCAGTTTATCAATGGACACTGATTTGTGAATTCTCCTCACTTTCACCTACTACTTCTAGGTTCCCTGGAAAAATATAGTTAAGAGCAAACAAACGAAAAACAGAACTCAATTTGATTGATTAGTGCACTAAACGTCCATTTGCTTCACTAAACTTCATCATTCTTGTTCTGTAACCTGATACTTCAATGCCTCTCTTCCTCACTACGGTTTTAAACTCCACGGCGGTAGAGACTCTGTCTGTTTTTTAATTGCTTTCTCTTTTATGTCTAACACAACACTTAGCACATAGCAGGAGATCAATAAATGTTTGCCAAATGAAAGAATACATGACTCACAGGAGCACAATAAATATTTGCTGAATGAACGCATAAATATTTAGATAGAAAAGTGTTCCACTATAAGTCAGAAAGATTTCCAATATTTTATAAAAATTTTCTATTCATCATGAATTTACCTAAAATATGAATAATTGAAATAAGGGCTCATCATTATTTGTGTCTCTGGCCATTCTTCCAACCCATCATTTTCTTATTAGAGATGGTCTAGTTTCCTTGTCCTCACACCTGGGGTAAACTGCTATTTCCCAGTTGCTCTGTGACTTGGCACTTGAAGACTTGTTTAGAATGCTTGTCCTTGTTTTTGAGGCTAACCACAGTCTCATGAATGTGTTACAGTTATTGCAATAATAAGCAATTAAGTACACAAATATATAAAATGTCTAAAGTAACTCTTTTGGTGTTATACACAGCAAAGGAGCAACACAAAATTTCTGGTATAATTTGTTTTAGAGTGAAATAATGCACAGGAATTTTCTACATAAACTTTAATATAAGTGAATATATGTAAGAATTAATGAATGATTAATCAATAATTGATTATCTACCAGTACAGGACACTTGGTTGTAATTAAACGCTCTGCTCACACTCCTTTACAACTTTACTGATGCCAGCTTTTAGAGCTTCCATTAAAGGAAAGTCATAGGAAATCAGAAGAAAAGATTAAAATAGAGAAGTATATAAATGAACTAGCAGCAATGAAATTGCAATCTGCATACATTTTTTGTCTAGAAATGCATAATATTTAAAATCATGTTAAGTAAATAATAGATCCTATAGACATATTCTCTCAAGAAATTGAGTAAATTAACTTGCCTAAATCTCAGTCTTCTTATCTGTAAAATGGGAACTATAATAAATATTTTACATTTTGGGGTGGGGGGAAGAGGATACTAGCATTATGGAATTTATCTGCCCCAAATTTTCAGCAGACTTCTGTGAATAGTTGTTTGAATTTGCTATTCCATTTTTTCTTCTACTTAGAACCATTCTAATCTGTTTTAGTTTTGTCAATTTTCACTATTTTTCTACTTTTATTTCATTGATTTCCACTCTAACCTTGATTATTTCCTTTCTTCTGCTTGCTTTAAAGTGACTTTTTCAGTGAATTAAGGTGAAAACTTGTTATTTAAGATGATTCCACACATTTAATATAGCTCTTACAGCTATAAATTTCCTTCTAAGCACTGTCTTTTGTTGCATCCCTTAAATTTGTCTACATTTTCATTCATCTCAAAGTAGTTCCTAATTTCCTTAGCAATTTCTTCTTTGACTCATTAGTTATTTATGCGTGGGTTGTTTATTTCCACATATTTGTTCATTTCCCACATTTCTGTATTGATTTCTAATTTTGTTTTCATTCTGTTCAAAGGACAAACTTTGTATGATCTTAATAATTTCAAATTTATTGAAAGGTGCTTCATGGCCTTGCATATGGTCTATCCTGGAGAATGATTCATGCACAAGTATCCCTGGGAGATTGGTTCCAGGATGTACCTCATATACAGATATCCAAAATCTGCAAATGCTCATGTTTCTTCTATAAAATGGTGTAGTATTTGCATATAACCTACTCACATCCTCCAGTATACTTTAAATCATCTCTAGATTACTTATAATACCTAACACAATGTGATTGCCATGTAAATAGTTGTAAATACAATATAACAATGACATGGCAAGAGACTTTGCCGAATGACTAAGTTAAAGATTTTGACATGGATACATTACTCTGGATTATCTGAGTGACGTCAGTGTATTCCTAGGGATTCTCATAAAAGAAAGGAGAGAAGAGACATAGTCAGATAAAAAAGATGTGATGATGAAAGCAGAGGTCTGAGGGATATGATTGTCTCTCAGAATCTAGCAGGATTCTCTAGAATCTGAAAAAGACAAGGAAACAGATTCTCTTGTAGTTCCTCCAGCCCAGCTAACACGTTGACTTTTGTCCCAAAAGACCCATTTTGGACTTCTAACCTTGAGAAATGTAAAATTATACATTTATATAAATATTTTTAAATCACTGACTTTGTGGTGATTTCTTACAGCTGCAATAGAAAACTTACACAGTGCATTTTTCTCTCTCCTCCCTTACAGGTACTCCTATTATGTGTATGTTAGTTTGCTTAATGACACACACATTTCTCTGAGACTCCATTCATTTTCCTTCATTTTTTTACCTCTTCCTTCTTTGGATTGTATATTCTCTATTAATCTGTCTTAAACTATGCTATTGTTTTCTGCTGATAGTGAAATCTGTTGAGTCTCTCTAGGGAATTTTTCCATTTTAATGATTGTACAGCTGACCCTTAAACAACATGGGTTTGAACTGTGAGAATCCACTTATATGCGGATTTCTTTCATTAAATATGTACTACAGTACTACGTGACCCATGGTTGGTTGAATCTGCAGATGTGGAACTGTGAATATGGATGGCTAACTGTATAGTTATACATAGATTTTCGACTAGGGAGACGGTCGGCACCCCAGTCCCTGCATTGTTCAAGGTTCAATTATACTTGTAAAATCAAGAATTTCCATTTGGTTCTTTATGATAATTTCTGTCTCTTTGTTAATATCCTGTATTTGGATCAGACTTTGTCATTATATGTTCCTTTGCTTCTTTATGCATGGTTTATTTTCATTCTTTGAAGATATTTCTCATGGCTACTTTTAATTTTTTTTCTATTAAGTCAAACACCAGTGTCATAGGCCAGTTCTGTTGGCTGCTGATTTTCCTGCAAATGCATCACATTTTCTTGCTTCTTTGCTTGTCTTGTCATCTTTCATGAAAACTAAAATTTTAGGTAACATACTCTTTCAACTCTGGATAATGACCCACTGCCCCTTCCTGGGATTTTCATTGTCGTTTGCTTGTTTATTTCTTTAATGATTTGGCTGGACTATTTTAATGAAATCTACCTCCTTTGCAGTGTAAATCCTCTATCATTGCTCCTCAGAAGGCGCAGCCTTAGGTATGCGTTCAGTCACCGTGGGATGACAACGGTTTCAGCAGGGCTCTTCTTGACTGTCTCTAATCTCTCTCAAGATGTCTACCTCATCAGGTTTTACATCCAGCTGTTAGCCTCCAATACTTTTCTGCTGATTGCTCTATTGGTTTCAAAAATATCTTGGGACATAAGTTCATCCACAGTCCAATACACAGTCCGATATGAATTTTTTTTTCATTCTTTTTTTTTTTTTTTTTCAGGAGTAGCTTTCGATGACAGGCTTTGAAATTTGTTAGGACCCAAGAAGGGCTTTTCCTACTTGTCTCTTCCCCTGGTTTTCTCTGGTAAACCACCAAGCTTATGGCTTTCTTTATAGCTGTCATGGAGCTGCTAGCCTCATCTCAATAGTTCACCACCCAAATCTCCATTGTTTTTGAGAACTCCCTTACTCTTGAATTTCTGCACACTCAGTTCCAAATAAAGTCAGTTTCCATGGGGAGAGCTTCAGACATCTCTATTCATATAGCCTGTCTCTTTCCCTTGGCAGCATCTCTGGAGCTGGTGGCTGAGACAGTGGCTTGCTTATCTCAGAGTGACACTTGCTTTATGAGCAGAGCACTGGGCAGGGGCAGTGGTCTCTGGTTTTCTTGGCTTTTATATCCCTATGTGTGAGTGTGATAAGGGCAGTAGGGTCCCCAATGTTCTTGGCTTGGCATCCCTGGGATAAAGTGTCTATACTATGACTGTGGACTGGGTAAAAGAGGGACCTCCTGATATCTTGAGATATTTGCCTGAAATTTAGCTTCTGCTCTACTGAGCTGGGGTGGGAGAAAGTATGAAAAATGCTGGTGACTCCCCATCTCAGAAGCTAGAGGAAGAGAAATCCTATCTTACTGGCTATACCCACCCCAAGGGACGTTTCCATTATGTTGAACTGGGGAGGGGGAGGAATAAGGGAGTGGGTTGTGGCTCAGATGTCACAGACGCTCACTGTGCTTACTGAGATTTAGTAGATTTTCTTTAATGAATGTTTATTTCCTGTATGTTCTTAGAATAAGTTCCAGAAACTGTGAATGGTTATTCTTAAATAATTTTTTAAAGTTATTTTTGTTTACTGAGGAACTCTTCACACCACCATTCTGTAAGTAAATCCCCAAAAGATTATTTTTAAGTTCCACATTAAGTTGGATTTGCCTAAAAATTTACCTACCTTAAGACAGTATTGCATATTCAAATACTTCATTATCTGATGAGCAATTTAATTCCTAAATGATTCTGACTTTCCTTTATTCTTACATATTTAATATATTTGAAAATTAAGGATTTCCCTTTTATTTTATTTAACTCTGAGAAATAAATGGTTTTATTAAAAATATTCCTTATTTATCTACTCTTGAATTTTAATAATATATTATATTTAATGTTTTCACAAGTATAAGAAAGTAGAAATAAAAAACATGTTACTTATGAAGAACTAACTCTTCGTAGCAGATATGTAATCATTATTTTCAAAGTGTTTGTTAAAGAGTACACAACTACAAATAATAATAATTTGAAAAACTGTGTATAAGTCAATTATTTTCACAGAGCCATAACATGTGTTTGCCTCTAAATGCCAGTGCTTTTTAATATATAGTTTCCAATATTTTATTATTTCAGCTGATTTAGGACTAAGCAATACTTTACTGATGAGTTATAATTAGATAAAAGAACAGAAATTATGGTTGATAAAATAATTGCTTCCCTGAAAGAAAAATAAAGTTTTTTACATTGTATAACAGTACAATCAATTAGTATATAAATTAGTGGCACGTCTCATCTATTTTAAAATCTCATTATTTTATTTCCTAATGCTTTTCAATAGTCAATTGTAGAAGAACTGTTGAAAAATTTTTAATGGAATTATAGATTTTTTTGAGAAATGTGAGCTAAAACTGATTATTTTGCTTGAAGGTCGCTTTTTAATAAAAAATGCTCAAAGTATATTCAGGTTAAAATTTTAAAACGCAGATAAATCAACCTAGTATCATTTATATTCTTAATTTGAAAGAGCTAGAAATCTATGAGGATTTCTAGTATTGCCACTAATGAATGATGGACTTTCTTTTTCATAGTTAAACAAAATATTGATTATGGTTGTTGCTTTTAAAGTAATTATGCCAGGCGGAAAAACAAAGGTATGTGAGTACAGGCTTCCACCAAGTTTCATATCGTTAAATTACCCACCAGAGAGAAACTGACTTAATTGTCTCTCTGACCCCAAACTCTAAGATGCCAAGGAAATATCCCCTGGCAATGTTTACTAAAATCTGCCTTATAGAACACGTACATATAGGATGCACTTAAGTCTAAGAAATTGTTTTAGCCATTTGTCCCAGCTTCAGTGCATCCTGCAGTCGATTTGTGAGAGATTATCCAATGCCAGGAAACCTTTCATTGTCTTAAACATGGGGCATTACCTTAGAAGCTATGGCCCAGACTGGGATTTGAGCCAGATGAAAGGAGACTGCAGTAGGAGTATAATGAGAGGACCAGGTACTCAAGAAAGCATTAAGTGGCAAGAGAGTGGAAGTGAGCCTTCTGAATAAAAGACTAACTTTTCCTTTGTCCCTCTCTTGATGTCTGTTTCTCGTAAGTTTAATTATAAACCAAATCAGATCAAAAGTTCTTCCTTTATTCCCTTTTCATTCAATTTAAAAATTTTAATGTTCTAGTTTTATAACTAGTTTGGTGTGCCTTCATCAACATTTTCTAAAACCTCTCTTCAGTGTTAATACATCTATGACCCTGGGGTACATTGATAGGTACTGAAATTGGTGGGAGAGTTTGGTGTGTGAATATGTCTATGATTTTGTGTATGTGATAGAAGAGAGAGAGGTGAGTGGGAATATACACTAAATCAATAATTGAAACATGGCATACTAAAAAATAGTCACTTCTCACAATTATATCACTCACAGACACATACCAACTCTTTACTCTCCTCTTATCACCAAGGTAAAATTTACTTATCATAGAAGACTATCTTCAGAGAAAAACATATTATACTGTACTGATTTTGGAATAGTAGGTTCTCAATCTTTTTAATATATAGATAATCTTCTTTCTTAGAAAATAATTAAATTTTTAATCCTTCACTTTACAATGGTTATGCTTTTATTTCTGCTAATTGGGAAAATATCCATTGACCAAAAGCTCCATACATAAATATTTTCTATTAAACATAATATCATCTACAAAATTTTGAAAAATATATTCTCACATGGAGGTGGATGTGTTAATTAACTAGACGGGAGGAATCCTTTCACTATGTATATCAAATCATCACGATATATACTTTAAATATCTTACAATTTTATTTGTCAATCATACTTCAATAAAGATGAAAAGTATATTACACATATGTAGACCACATGATTTTTCTTTTAGTCTTCAGGTAATCCTTGGTGTGCACAAAGATTTAACACTTCTAAAAATAAATTCTTGCTCCTAGGTGTCCTAGTGCATAGGACGGGGACCACTGGTGTAAAAGAGTGGTTTTAAAGCGATTTTGGTGCATGAACATTTCTTCAAAGGAAATTCTCACTTGAGAGGTCAATGGACTCAACAAATGGAGCTAAGTTGCTCTGCCTGGATTTTTGGATTTCTGTCCAGTTCACCTGCCCCTCTCCCTTGTACACCACTCCTCCTATCTCCTCCCCTGAGTTCCTCTTTGCACACTATGGGATGAGCATTGAACCAACTTCAATGATTTATAAGAGAATTTATCCACGTAGGCAAAATCAGATCAAAGGACTCTTTCTAAAGCATAAAGTTTTAAATGACTAGATATGGAGTTACAACTTTAAACATAAAGTTCAAAGAACTTGAATTTCTCTGTTAAATCCTACTTGGAATTCTTTTTTTTATTGAAGTATAACTGACCTACACTATGCCAGTTCCAGGTGCACAAGATAGTCATTTGATATTTCTATAATCACAAAATGATCACCACGATAAGTATGGTTACCGTCTATCACCATACAAAATTATTACAATATTATTGACTACATTCTCCATGCTGTACATTTCATCCTTGTGACTCATTTATTTTGTAACTGGTAGTTTGTACCTCTTACTACTTGAAATTCTTAAACCAGAATTTTTCTCAACAGTAACCACAGGATTAGAAATTTATGGAAAAGAATTCTTGTATGTTTCGTTGAGCTACATTTCATGGTAGAACATATTGCAGTTGGTTATCTGACCTAGAATGGTGACTCTGAGTTATTTTCAATTATTATTATTCTATTATTCATTTTTTAACTAAGATGGATACTTAGATTTTCTAATAACAATGGCTCTTCTGTTTATTCACTTTTCATTAAGTCTAAAATGTAAGGAGTTGTATATTTGTTTCTCTTTAGGTTAAAAATTAGATTCAGGAAGTTTATGTTTTTCATCCGTTGAAAGCATAATTATGATTATTTATTAACATCTTTGACTTATTAACTACTTTACTGCCAAGTGTTTTTGTTTTGACGCAACTTAATGCTGCGTTCTGTGCTTTAAATACATTATCTCATTTAGAACTTTCAATAATCCTATAAATTAGACATTATTATAACAGGCATGTTCAGATGAGGAAACTAACATCCAGCAGGTAAAATAATGTACCCAAAGTCTCAGAGTGTTTGAAGTGAGAAGCCAGGTTCAAACTCAGACCTCACATCAGAGCACTGATTCTTATTCATTTATCAAAATGTCTAACAAAATGTTTTTTAATCTGTATTTCTCCTAAGAGGATATAGGTTGAATAACATTTAATGCACATTTTCCATAAAAGAATAATGAATACTTAGTATAAAAATACAAAACAGCAGAAAGAGAAATTAAATCACCCATTTTTATAATGCCTACCTTAAAACACTATTGCACGTTGTTGGCTTTTCCTTAATCTCATACAATATTTGCATAACTGTGAACATCATACCTGTGAAATTTTATATGCTTCTTTCTTAATTTCACATAAGCATTTTTCATATGATTATGCCATCTTTTAAAAATCATATTAAAAACTTCATAATATTTTATTAAAACAGTAAGTATTCAAGAATAGTTAGGCATTTAGTTATTATAACATGGTCTCTATTATAAATCTGTTCATAATAGAACACGTTTTATTTTTCAAAATTGTAATTATTTTCTTAAAAGAAGTTTATAGAAGTGGAGTTATCATTTCAAGTGGCTATAAACACAGCTGTTTCTTTTTGTAGAATGCCAACACATTTCCAAAGGCTACTACAAGTTAATCATTTCAACAGACATGCATAAATGTGCACACTTTACTACACGTCACAAGTCTGCATAACATTATATCATTACATCAAGCAACAAACTATCTGGAAGGTACTACAGATGAAAGCTACATCTTATACCTACCCACCTCTCTCCCTTTTAAAATACCAGTGAAACAGCAGAGGGAGGAAATGGATTCATATCTTTAAAGACTTAAGGAAAATATTCAAAGCACCAATGACAGTGCAAGAAGGTACACAAGCATTCCTCCAATCATTCCCCTATGAGTGATTTCAAATGATTCAGTGATGTCATTACCATGCCTAGATCCAAGACCCACACAATTCCCTTCAGACGACTGTCACCTTGGCAGAAGCAGGCTAGAATATTTAAATGGAATTTTTATAAAAAATGGATCAACATACAACCATAGTTTCCTCAAACTAAAGAAATGGACTTCCATACTTTTGCACATTGCTGTCATCCTTTCACTGACCCTTCAGTCAGTGGTTTTTCCATACATCATCAAAATTTCTTTTGTTAAGATTGTGATGATTAATTTTATGTGTCAACTTGATTGAGTCACAGGATACACAGATATCTAGGTAAACATTATTTCTGGGTGTGTTTGACAGGGTGTTTCGGGAAGAGATTAGCATTTGAATCAGCGAACTGAGTAAAGCAGATGGTTCTCCCCAATGTGGATGGGCAGTATCCAAACTGTTGAGGGCCAGAATAGAACACAAAGTAGAGGAAGAATGAATTCACTTTCCACCTAACTCCCTGAGCTCAGACATCAGTCTTATCCTGCACTCAGACTGGGAAGTATACCATTGGCTCCCCTTGTTCTCAGGTCTTAAGACTCAGACTGGAACTATAGTATATACCATATACTATATGCTTTCCTGCTTGATTGCAGCTTGCAGATGACAGATTGTGCAGTTCCTCAATCTCTGTCATCACATAAGCCAATTCTCTATAATCTATGAAATGACTACCTCTCTCCCCCTCTCTCTCTATCTCCTGCATATAGAAAATAACATATCTATATCAGTATCTGTATCTGTATCTATAGTTACAGCTATATCTGCTTTTGGTTCTGTTTCTCTAGAGAACTTATACACAAATATCTATGTCCATTTTTTTTTCTCTCCTTCCTGCCTGAATTATGTTTTTATTATTTCCTCTCTATTAACTATTATTTTAATGTCATCCTAGAGAATCCAACAGTATCCTTCACTTACCAAAGTTTACCATAAATTAATAATTTGAAAACTTCCTGTTAAAACACTTTAACTCCATTTATTCATACTTTAATGCAACAGTTGCTGGATATTTACTTCTATATATGTTATACACCCGCACAGCATTATCACTGCCATTTTAATTCAGTCAATATTACCTTCAAGGACATATACATAATTACATATTTCCTTCCTTTTTTTTCATTTCTACTTCTCTGACCTTCCATCTGGGATTACTTTCTTTCTCATAAAATAAAATCATTTATTATTTTCTTTAGTGATGGTAACAAATCCCCTCTTTTTTTCTGAAAGTGTTATAATTGTACCATTATATTTGAAGAATATTTTATTTGGGTAGAATTCTGAGTTGGCAGCAATTGTTGTTTTTCTCTCCTCAGCTTCTTGAAGGCATCATTTCATTTTCTACTGGACTCTAGTGTTTATTTTAATAAGCCTTCTGTCAGTATTGTATCGCTATTTTGAAAGTAATCAGTTGTTTTCTCTAGCTATATTTAATTTTTCTTTCCTTTTTTAAAAAAAATTTTCTCTTGGGGCAGTAGGTATCAAATTTTTTTTACAGTATGCTATGGTGTGTTTTCTTTGTTTTTATCTTACATAGAGTAAACAATCTTCTTGAATGTGTGGCTGAATACTTAGTTTTGAAAAATCTTTGTCAGTATCTCTTTTAAAATGTCACTCGTCCACTCTCTTTCTCGACTGGGACTCCAATCTTAAAAATTTTTTATTTGACCAGGTGGTTGTCTCTCTTTCAGATCACAACTAATCTCTTCAGCCTTGTCTAATCAGCTGTTAAACCCAGTCATTGAATTCTTAATTTTATTTATTGGGTTTTCAGTTCCAGACTTTGAATTGAGTCATTTCAAAAACATGTATGTATGGTTATCTTCTGAAACATTCTTCCTTGTCTTCTGCATTTTAAAGCACAAATATTTTATAGACATGTTAGACAAAATTTGAAGGAGCTCACCAAATATACATGTATATATAAATCTCAAAAGCCCTTAATTTCAAAATTGAGCAAAGAACTTTATTTTCTAGCAAAATGATAAATTTCTGCATTAAATAAAATGATTTTATTAAGAAGTTTAAATTTTATTGTCAGAGTTATTTTTATAAAGCACATTTACAATTGACAACCTCACTATTGTACAACATCACAATTGACTTATTTCACCCTTTCTAAAAAAATATTCAGCAACTGCTTATTGCTGTTTAATAAATTCTATGCTATATCAGGATATGGGAAATAATTCAAAATAAGTATTCTAGGGTTCAGAGATTAGATTTCCCTGGATATTTTCATAAATGATTTGAATAACTGATAGATACTGAAATTATGATTGCCACTGCAACTATGGGGCAAGTAAATTAGATATATACTTCCAAAAGCAGTCTCAGTTTTCACCCTCTTTCTGATTACACTAACTTTAGGGCTGGATGGGCATGAAGTCACAGAGGCCTGAAGGACTGTGGTGCTTGGGGCCAAGGATGTAATGGGATGTACACTTTAAGCATAAAAAAAAACCCTAAAAAGATGAGTCAAAGGATGTACCATTATGAAAGGTTAGACAGAAAGAAGAATAGAAATAATCACAAAAAAACCAGAGAAATGAAGCAAAAGTTGAAGTTCAGTTTAAGTGATGGGTTTGAGATATGGTCAGGCACTGGTTTAGTCCTTTTCCCGCATCTCTTCTGGGTCAGGAAAAAGAGAAACAAAACCCAAATAATTGCTAATGTGCTTTCCCAGCTTAGAAAATTTAACACCTCTAGACTAGATTGCCAGCCTTCAAACTCACCAAGTGGTATTTTACCATTATGATTTTTCCAGCTGATCTCTACCTAGAATACTTTTCCTCTTTCAAGTATGTACAATAGCCATCATTAAAGAGCTAGTTTAACTTTCATACTTAACAGAAGTCTTACGTTTCAACTACTGTTCCTACAAAAGTGACCTTGTGTTTCTGTTAACTCAGTACTTTGATTTTACTTCTTTTATCATTAAAAGATTTTCTAACCATTTTTCTTGGGGTTATATCTGTGGTCATATCATTGTAAGTACATCTGGTTTTAAATAATCTGGGATGAATCTGGTTACTTTATACATTTTGCACCTACCCTGTTATCTGCTAAATAATATGCTCTGAATAGTCAAGAGTATGCTTTTTTTTTTTGGCCGCGAGGAGTGGCATGCGGGATCTTAGTTCGCTGGCCAGTGTGTTTCTATAAATAGTGAAAGTGAAGAAGTTCACCATGATATCCGTGTGAAAGTTCTGCAACTAGACTTAACTAATTTGCATAAGAAGATAATAATGAATTTTTATTTCAGCAATGTCAATGCCACTCTTCACATTCATGACAGTACTTTCTATTACAAAATTACCTTCCTACATACAGCTATCAGAAGTTAGATCAAATTTATATTTGATTTGAAGTTTAAAAAAATACACAAGAACAATTTGTTGCCCTATACACCAAAGGCCCAGACATGCTGCAGAAGAATTTTAAAAATCTACAGTTTGCTAATTGATGTATAGATTTTTTTCTGTGATTTATTTAAAACTTTCTTTATCCAAAGGAACAAAAATGATCATTATTGTCTACAGCAATATTCATAATACTTAAAGTTCTGTTCTATAGAAGCAAGTTTGAACTTGAAGAAAAATTTACAAACAAACACCTCACTCACACAATACAAAGTCAATTTCAGTCTGTCCTAACCATTTGGCTTTGTGGAAAACTTACAGATTTATACATACTAAGGAAAATCTCCACAAAATTGAGTAAACTGGGTTGGAAGTGAGTAGAGTACTTAGGTTTATACCAGAATTAGGAGAATACTCAAAAACCGGGGTGGCAGAGATAGGGGAAATATAAATTAAAAAATGCATAGCACCTATGAGTTTGATATAAAATAGATTGAGATGATCCTTGTGAAACACTATTCCACACTCATGCTTCCAGAACACCAGGATGAAAAACCAGTCAATTATGTATGTAACTCAAAATATGGCTCAAAATACACTTTTTTTCTCTAAAGATAGCCGTGTTTGGTAGAACACGTGGCTAGCGATTCATCAGAATCACTTACGGAACTTTATAAAAATATAAGAACACAAACTTTCCTCAAGTTAATGTACATTTATTGAGTGCTTACTATACTACAGCCACTTTTTCAAAAGCTAAATAATTCAATTCTCTTGATATCTTCTTGAAGTAGTTTCTATTTTATACATGAGAAATTTGAGTCTCAGTAGGGTTAAATAACTATATAACTCACTGGAATGAATTTCCATCGTCTTTACTGAAATATCTTCTCTTTTCTTATCTTTAAATTTTGAAGTGATTTAGGCTTGTTTCTATCTGCACCACTATGATCTATGCGATCTCCTCAATCCACACAGACTTTAATACCATATACATGCTGGGCACACTAAAATGCATATTTCTGGCAAAAATCACACACAACTCTACAAATATCTCAATGGTCCCAGCTACTATTCCTTTGTCAAAAATATACTATCAATTCAACCAATCATCTAGGTAATAGAGATAAATAAAAAGATCTCTCAGTTCAAGGCCTTATCAAGTTTTGATAAAGATGGTATATCCATAAGGTGGGTATCTCTCCCACAATTTCAGGATCCATTTTGTCCATTGACATGGGTGTTCTCTATGAACATCTCTATTCAAAACACCCTCCATCTTCAGTGTGGCATTAAGATAACTTCACTCAGAGATGTGGTATAAGTGTATTTAAAGCCAAAGGTATTCAATACATGTAACCCTTTCTGCAATATGTTTTCCTTCACTTTGAAGAATTCTAAATCATCTTCAAATACTCTCTTGAAAACAACCAAGTGCTTGAACTATTTCTGAATAGAATTCTCTGCCCTCTGGATCCCCTAAAATTTTTTATCTCTTTGATGGTACTTGTACTGTTCCTCATGTTTCACTAATGAATACACAATGCCAGGTGAGTTTATTCTTTTGTATTTAAACAGAATCTACTCAAATCATCCTGTTGGAATAACCATGCCTTTTCCACTTATAGCCACCAAATACCTGATTTCATACATGTCTCAAAGTCTGAAGATGTCCTTGTCTCTTTATTCAGTGCCATTTTAGAGGTGGAATATAGCCTACTTTGCTTGATCTTCCCCCACTAAAATTTTTTTTAAATAAGATAAAAATGTGCACCCATGAAATTTGTGTACACAGAACTTAGCTATATTTGGGGGAAGTTGGAGGAAGAGCAAGTTTATATCACAGCAAAACAGTTTAAAATACTAAGAAAGTCTCTATTTATAAAGTCATTTGCCCACTTGTCATGGGAGATTTCTTTCTTGACCACATTCCCCCACCACTCCAATCTCCAAAATCCAGTCTTATCCTATGGTTTTAATTTGTCCATACTAATTTCCTTTCCTCCTTTCTCCATATCCTCCAACCTCAAATTCATAGTCCTTAGGCTATCTTTTGATTTTACTATTTCTTTCCAAATAATATCTTCTGGTTCTCAATGTCTAGATTCAAAGTGGTTTGGCAAGACATTTTACTTAATAAAAAAGACTATCCCTAACCTAAGAAAATTCTGATGCCAGGTGAGATGGCAATATATTTTTACCCTGTTAAGATTATTTATTTGAGCTTCTCTCTTAAGTCCTTTATTGGAGATGACCAATGATTTCTTAATTGTAAGACTTGCTCTTTATGTATCTTTCAGTGAATAGCATACATTTATTTATATAGAATGTACAAATGTATGTGAATATATATGTGTGTGAACATACATAATTATATTGTAAGTTTCTTAATTACCATCTTTTAAAAAAACTCCCTAACTCAAGCTGACCTTTACTTTTTAGAATAAGAACTATTATTTAAACACAGCCAACTATGCCTTATTGCCAACATAGGTTATGATTTATAGATCACATCTGTCCCAATTCCAGGCAAATGCCCAACTGCATTTGGGATTAACGATCTGTGCTTAGGGAGTCAAGTAAAAATAGAATAAATAAGTGGCAAATTAAAATGTATTAGCAAAAAATTACCATTATTAGTTACTAAAATAATCTGAGAAATGGAAAGAAAATAAAAGAATGGAAATAACAGTGAAGTAGAAATTTAAAATTATTTGAGGATGCTTTTGATTTTCAATAGGGTGATGGTTAAATAGAAATAAACCCATATTTTGGTACACAGAACTTGGAGTTTAACATCAGTCCCAATTTATAGAACCTTATGAAAAAGACAATTTACATTATTTATTTATATTTCTGCCATGTAGAACAGATTTGTAGCCGTTTATAGTGACATGCATGATAAATGAATACGAGATAATTGAAAAATCAAGACCAGAGTTCATAAGAAAAAACAAATGTGTTAATAGTAAAGGTTAATCTTTCATTTGAATCTAAGCTTCCTGGAAACTAAGACCAAAACAGGAAAACTCCCTGTTATATACTTCCTGGAGGCTACCTAATGTGCCAGTTGCTTTCAAGAGACAAATCTGATAAATTCCCTACCACCAGTCTCTGAACCTGTTTTCTCACTTACATAGTGGACATAATAAAAATATTTCCCAGGAAGTTCCTGGTGTTCCAGTGGTTAGGACTCCTTGCTTCCACTGCAGGGGGCACGGGTTGAGTCCCTGGTCGGGGAACTAAGATCCTACAAGCCATGCAGTGCGGCCAAAAGAAGAAAAAAAAATTTAAAAAAAATTCCCGGTCACTTTCAGGACTCTTGGAAATTGTAGATGATGCTGATTAAGTCAGTTGGGTTGTGAGTTACCATGAGTTACCCGCTTATGGTAACTCTTTCACCCCACCTGACTTACAGAGTTGTATCCTATCGGGGAGGAAGAAATTTTCCTCTACCCTTCTAGGTTCTTCTGGCTGGTCTAAGAATTAAATTGACATGAAACAGATTAACAGGAGAAAATCAAACAAAGGTTAATAACATGGATCCATGGGAGAGACCCAGGAAATTGAGTAACTCAGCAAAATGGCCAAAACCCTCACCATCAAAACTGTCTTCAGCTAAAGACAAAAGAGGAAGTTGGGGGTAGTGGTTTGGGACTTCAAAGGGGAGGAAGGCAATTCACATGAAGACAGAAAAGCAAATGTTTGGTAAATAACTGTTTGCTGGGCCAAGCACAGACAATGGGACACAGAGTGGACCCTGATCTCTACTGTTTTTCCCACCACACCTAGCCCATATTCTTTGCAGATATCTCTGGTGATAGCTCTATTCCAGTAACAGGGCCTCTGTCTAAATTCTTACAGGCAGTTACGGGGAAGGTCAAAGTTTCTTTGTGAGTCTTTTGGGCCTTGATTCTTTTCGTTCCAAATGATCTGCATGCCAAAGAGACATTTCGGTGACAAATTTTGCTCCCCTACAGTCCCCAATGACTAGTGTGCTTAAAATTTTTGTACCTGGATCACAAATAGCCTAACTGGATACTCATTATTGGGTATGTAAAATTTGGACTGGGAAACAGCAAAAACCGGAAATCACTGGAACTGAGATGTATTAACGGCAGCTGGCTGAAGAGGTCAACAGACTTCTCCAAAATTGTTTGTTCAGCTCTTTCTTGACCTCTCTGAGTTACTCTATCTCCTTATGAATTCAATCTGTTACTGAACCTTAACTAATACAGAAACACCAATTAGACACAATGTAAGATTTGGTGTGGTGGGGAAAATGATATAAATATGAGCCTTTCTTTTTCTTATTAGTGGTAGATCAAGCAAGGTTCTCAACACTGTCAGCAAAGTGTTAGCTGATTTAATTTCCCTATAATGTTTTTGAGATATGTTTTCTTTCACTGTAGTTGAACAGGCACTAGGAATTCTAAATAAACAGAGCTTCTAAAGAAAATGTAATTAACAGTGTGTACAGAGCCAGAGCAGTTCCATGGACATAATAAGTTTGGTAACCTTGAGGGAAAAATCAGCATTAATGAAGAGTAATCATGAAAATCTTATCAGCTGGAGCATTTAAAACAAAACAATTAAGAGACTTTCATTTCACAATTGTTCTTAATATCATTTTGGGACTTTAAAGAAAAGAGTTCTCTCTTTAACCTCAATTTAAATGAAAAGCTGTAAGTGATCTGAAAGTGTTAATAGTTTTAAAAGATAATTTCACTCATGGGAATCTGTGATAAGAAATTGAACTCAACTAGAAAAAAAGATTTATCCTCAGTAATATTAATCACATCATGATTTATTGGCAGAAAAAAAGGAGAAATCTCCATTGTTAAAGGCAGAATGATGTAATAGGTAAATTATGATGACTATATTCAGTGAACCTCCTCGAAACCTTTAAAATTAGAGTGTCATGATATGGGAAAACTGGTGATACAATGTTGAACAAAAAGGCTGTTTATAAATATTTATAAATAGTTCTATAATTTTCCAGCATTTTAAAATTTAATTAACAATTTAATTAGTGTAGAAAAATTAAGGGGTTTCCTACCTGATGTCAGGACCTTGGATGATTAACAAACTACTGCCATTGGTATTGACAGAAGAACTGCCCAAAGGTTCAGTTCTTTTTTTCCATCCTGTGGCTTACCTGGTCTCTTTCAAGAAATTGCTCCAAATCAAAATGTTAAGTTAAAAAATCAAATTGCACAAAACAAAACAAAAAGCAAAAACAAGGCTTAATCCAATTTGAATAAAAATTCTAAATCTATGTATGTACAGTATAGGCAAGACAATGGATAGGACAAGAAGTGGAAAAATTCACAGCAAGCCACAACCTACTAATTTGGAGAAGGGAGAGTACAGAAAGGAGATGGGATCTTTCATGTTTTACTTTGTACACATCTCTACAGCTTGAGTATTTTGTAATACAGCTAATGAGAATACAAAGAACAACAAAAATTTTAAAAAATATGAAATTACAGCAAAATTTATGATACATCTATTTTCAAGAGGTTATATATATTAATGTAATTTTAATTTTCCTTTACTGTCTGTATGTATCTGTGTGTGTCTGTGTGTGTGTTTTAAAGATATAACACATTTTGTTTCCTATAGGAACTATCAACTTTTATGTTATTTTCAGTCTCAAAAGGCCAAAGGATGCTTGAAAATACATTTGAATCACTGAAATATGCTGAGTGTTATAGTGGAATTTTAGGTTTAATTTATGTCTTAATAACACTCACTACAGTTATATGTTGAGTATCAAAATGTCACTGAAAACTCTTCAATAAATTACTGCAGCAAGTAGCTTTCTAATGTTTTGATTGGCCTGCAATTCTCAGCAATTTCATCTGTGTTTTTTGCAAGATATATGTGCAAGCTGAGATTTGAGGTATTCTACTTTGTTTATTCAGGCCCTGGGAGGTAATCCCAACTGGAATTTTATCAAAGGTATCTGTATGGCAATAATGATAATCCTTCAGCATCTAGATTAGTTCTCTGTTTTATCCCACTAATGAATACTCTGGAGAAATATGTGTAATTTTACAGAACAAATTAACCCTAGAGCAGAGCTATTTACAATGTTCATTTTACTGGACACCTAAAAAGCAGAATAAATTTAAATACAGTTTAATCGACCCTTCCAGGCCTGGTCGAGATCAAACAGCTAGGACATAAATATAATGGTAATTAGCATAAATTGATGCTAAGATTTTTTTACATAAGTACTGATAAATATCACATTTGGGATCCTACTTTCAAGCAAACAGAATACAGGAATCAGGCAGTAGCATCGTCCTATGTATCACTTGTGTCACAGTAGTTCAGAAGTGGCTTTTGCTGGCAAGGAAATCTGATTTTTAATTACCGTGTTATTTCCAGCATATAATGGCCATGACTTGTTCAACACGAACACCACCACGTGAGCTGCATTTTGTTTCCCTCCTGCCTTCATTTCACTGCAGAACTGACAAAATGTAACTCTCTGTCCTACTAATAGGGCAGCATGAAAACTAATTGGCATTCTCCGTTTTCAAATATTTTGTATCCTCAAGCCTCTTTGCCTAAAAAAGCCTGACAGTCTCTTCATTATCTCATCATGCTATAATAATTGCACACTCAATTGCCAGGGCCTGAGAGTAATTCATTTATGCTCTGCATCAATATAAACTTGGGCCTCTAGAACTAGATTTAACCAACTTTAAAAAATTCTGATTTAGATTCACACAGTATTATTTGTCTCCTGGTGATTCAAGACATGAATCATCTTTTCTTTTTATTAAAAGGAGAAAAATCTAATCAATATACTAACTATTCTAGCTCTTAAAGAATTGTTGATATTTTTCCTTTTCTTATACCATACTCAAAAAGGACCAAAAAGCACCTTTTGATACTTTTGTGCACTCCTGATGACCACTGCCACATCCAGGCTGCCATTATGTTCTCATTTAATAAACTCTTCTGAAATTTACACATCCTTCTTCCTATTTGTGGTATAGTGATGATCACATTAGGTATTCCTTATTCTACAATCGTACTCAATTAAATTCAATGTATTCAATTAAAAAAGACAAGCATCTATTTCATAATGCCCAGCAGAATGATTTGTAAATGGTACATATTAAATATATACCTACAGAATTGGCTTTTTCAGTGAGTTAAGTATCTGTTCCCATTTTCATGTGTGAGTAGTTTTACATTCTTTTCAATGTTTTCACTTGTATCACTTATTTTTCCAGTCCACATAGATAAACAATGAAACATCTTTATCATAAATCTCTTAAACACATATAACTATTTTAAGATCTAGAAACCTGACATTCCCACTAGAGAATCAATGTCTTTTCCTTGTACCACATAAACCTACTTCCTCTTCTGTCTTTATTGTATTCTCCAACCTTTCAAATCTTCAGTTTTATTGTGCTCATTGTTGGTCTATCCAATTTTATACATTTTTGAATCTCTTCAGACATTCAAGCCAAGTACTTCCCAATTCCATAGAGGTGTACAGGAAGAAAAATTCCACAAATAAATAAAAATAACAATAACCAGAAATAAACAAAAAACAACATTAAAAGAGGCCTCCCAAGAGAAAATCAAGCCAGTCTCAGACTTCGTCATGAAACTTTTGTCCATTCCTATTAGTACCACCTTAGTCCCAAGCACCATCCTTTCTTAATGGCTTCTCTGCTTCTAATGTACCCCCTAATAATTCATTCTCCACACAATAATCCTTTAAAATATAAATCAGCTCATAACACCTTCTTACTCAAAACATTCTAATAGTTTCCATCATATTAGCATACGATTCTAACTCCTTGTCCTGGCCTTTGAAGCCAGTATCCAGCACCTGCCTACCTCTAGAGCTGTGTATCCCACCAGTTTCCTCCTTGCCCAGTGAACTTCAGTAATGTTGGCCTTCCTCCCATTATTTTAATGGGAGTTAAGATATTCCAGCAACCTATTTAATTCCCTCAATATTCCAGCAACCTATTTAATTCTCAGAGTTGAATTTATTACTGGCTAATATTTTACTTGCATCTTTGTTAACCCATTTAAGTTAACCTTGCCTGACACACTGTTGTCTCCCAAAATGCCAGGAAAATTGCTAGGCAATCTACAAACAGTTGCTTAATGAACAAATGTATGGCTGATTGCTATACTGATACTACATTCTAACTGGCAGTGCGGTAGTATCTACAAGTACTTGGTAACAAAATGTCGGGATCAAGAATATTGGAACAAGTAACTGCCATTCCTTTGTAACTAATGATATACTAATAGCTTATATTTAAGGAACTTATGTGCTGGTCACTGTGGTTAAGTGCTGAAATAATATATATTTAATGTAATCTTTAAAATAATCTAATGAGTTAATGACTATTATAATGCCCATTTTTTAAAAAGAGACTGAGCATACAGTGGGAAAGACAACTTTCCAAAATTATGTAGTGAGAACTAAGAATCTCATACTTCAACATGACTTCAGAGCCTTTATGTGTAACACTTTGCTTAATATCTTTATGAATCTGAAAATCTTGAGAAAATGTAATGCATATCACCAGCTATCACAATGCCATTCATGCAATAACCAATCTGTTTTCTAACAAATTTTAATGCCATCTTTATCACATGCAAAATTCCTACCTAAATATTGAAATTTTTTGTTCTGTTCCATTTATCTGTCTCCAGGTTTACATAAATATTATAATCATGGAAACTTTATTTCAAAACTGATAGAACAAATTAAATTTTCATTATCCTCTCATTCAAAATATGCTTTGTTCATTTTACCCCTTTATTTTTTTCCAAATGAGCATTTGTATTATTAAGTCAAATACCAAGCTAAAATCCCATTGAATTTTTAATTTTGGGTCTATTATTTATTATTTATTTTTTAGTTTTGTATTTTATGTAGTCTACATGATGTTGAGTCTTTTCATCTATGGATTTAGGAGAAATTATTTTATGGAAGTCTAATTTGAAATTCTTTAGTAAAATTGTCTGTCTTTTTATATAGTTTCCATACAGTTCTCTTTGATTTATTCTTAAGTTTTGTCTTCTGTTATAATGAAAGAAAACTTTTTCTATTGTATTATTATATTTTCTATTTTATCAAATATGTACATCATTTATATTTATAGTATATACATTCCTGTATGGAGTAACCAAGATGGCTTCAGGATTTCCCTCAGCCTGACTAGACTTCTTCCTGACTATGTCCTGACCTGCCTTTTCTGAAAACATTTTCCTTGGAAGACTTGTGAATTCTTTATCCCCTTCCCTTTGAGATATGTTTTTAAAAACTTCTTGCCAGTGTCACAACCCAGGAGTGTCTTTCTTAAGGACCTGGAAACCATTCCTTTGAAATATAATCATCAAGCAAGATAGCATCCCCCTATGGCCCCTATCTTCTACTTTCTGTGGAAAGGTAGAAGCTCTCCTCCCCGCCAACACCCCCCTCCCCCACCCCGCAAGCTGTAAAACAACCTCCTATCAGGAAGACATGAGGAAGTTTACTTTTCCTTTGGGTAAGGCCAATTTTCAAACACAGGTGGTCTAAGATCCCCCCACCCCAGCTCTTAAAAATTCTCCATCCCTTTCTTTACAGCAGAGTTGAGATTAGACTGAGTTCTGGCCTTTCTCACCCATTGCAATAGTCATGAATAAAGTCTTCCTTGCCTGTTTTACTTTGTTTAGTGCAACTTTTCCTTTGACAGGGGTCAAAAATGTTTTACTAAATTCCTGTGTTTTTCCAGATAAATAAGAACTTCCAAAGAAATGATGATGATGCTTTTTACTATCTTATATTTAAAAGCTTTTGCTTTTCAATTGCTAAGAATTGCTTTTAAGTACAGTTGGACCTTGAACAACACAGGTTTTAACTGCATGGGTTCACTTACATGCAGATTTTGTTTTAATAAACACATACGACAACCTACACCATTTATGTTGGTTGAATCTGTGGATTTGGACCCATGGATACGGAGGAGGGCTGACTGTAAAGTTATATGCAGATTTTCAACTGCATGAGGGGCAACACCCCTAACCCCATGTTGTTCAAAGGTCAACTGTATTATTAATAACTTACAAAATAATTTTCAATATTAAGTTCTACCATGCACTGTTAACTTTTATTGGTGATTGACTCAACAGGGATTTTGTCATGTATTTGTATTACAATATTCTATGTTAGCTTTATAAAGTGAATTTAGAAGCTTTTCTTCTAACATAATTATTGTACATATCCTCAGTTTTATCCACAAAATCTATTCAGTTCCATACTGATTTTTACATCTAGAAATCTGGTTACTATAAAAATTAACTCATTGTTGTTTTATTCTAGCTGTCTCTTCTTATGTCACTTTATGTAAAATTTCTGATATAATTATTTATAAAAATATTCAAATTAATTAGTGTCAATTTATATATATTACTCTGTTACATCTTTAAGTTGTCTCATAATGAATATGCTTATTATGTAGCATAACATTTGACAACTTTATGGTTTTATTTTTCTTTTTTCTTCTTGTTTTTGTCATATTTGGATCTGCATCATTATTTTATAACACTGTCCTGGAAAAATTAGCCACAGAAATAACACATGACAAAGAAAATTAAGCTATAAACTTTGAAGAAAGGGGAAATAAAATGTTAAGACTAAATATGTAGAAAATTTAATTAATTTAGAATTGGCAATTTATTAAGAAATATACAAAAGTCAATAGTCTTCCTATATTTCCTCCTATAACCACTTAGCAGATACAATGACTATTTCTAACAATAGTGACAAAATATAAAATGTATAAAATATTAATATCCCTATCTTTAAAAGATCATTACATCTAAAAGTCTTATTATGGGAACAGTGATAATAGTTCTTATTACTATGACTAACATTTAATAAAATGCCTACAAAATGTTAGACATATGATCAACCTGTTTTTACAATAATTTGTTTAATCCTCTTTAAAATCATGTTGATTGTGGTGCTATTATTTGCCCCATTTGATGGATAAAGATCTAAGATTAAAGAGATAAAGCCACTTGCACAAAAATAAACAGCTGGTAAATGCCAGAGCTGAGATATGAACTTGTTTTATCTGGTGGCTACCCAATACTGACCTCCACAGCAGAAACAGAAAGTTGCTAACTCAATGTCCAGTCTCCTTTTTTCTTTATGGACAGAAACAGAATTTTGTTGGGGATAAGAAGGTACCTACTAGAAAAAAATATATACACTATGGGCAGAGAAAATATAATTCATATATTTTCTCTTTACCTTTCTCCTTCTAACTGCCCAAAATATAAATAGGATTTTAAAAGTGAAGCCACTTTCTTGCAGCCATCAAATATGAGGATCAAAGCCAGCTGCAATGACAATATGCAATCCTAGAGGCAAGGATATAGTGAGATAAGAATTCTCATAGACTTTATTCAGGAGGGTGAGTAGTTATAAACTATATTTTGAAGCAATTTGGGAATGAATATATAATATTCAAAATATTTTGCTTACTATTAATATCTTTTCAAAATTTCCAATAATATCCTTAATTAAATCATTGTACATCCAAACTATGGGATATTATTCCAATGTTAAAAAAGATGATGTTCTCAAAAACTAATAAATTACTTAGGAAAATACTTACGATATATTATTTGGTAGAAAAAAACAAAATGCAAAAAAACTATTAATTAAGATTTCAAATGTGTGTATTTGCATATGTGTGTGTGTATGTGCACATACACATGCATTATGTGAACATTCTAATGTAATCATTTTCATGGTGATGGGAGAAATTTTTATTTCTGAATATTTCAAGTAGTTGCTAATAATCATACATGGCTCCCAAATTTTTTAAAAACCTATGCTCTAAACTCATTAGATATTCAATCAAAGCATCTTTTGAAAGCTGTCAGAGAAAATAAGTCTTATGTTAAAGCAGCCAGTTCACCACACATTCCAAGAAGGGAATAAAAAAAATTGCCAGTTGTGCAAGGGTGTTGAAACTTGGCAAAGTGTTCCATATGAGTGGCCACTTGATATGCCCACTTGAGTGTGGGGCCCAGAATTAAGGGTGTGTTATGGGCTGACTTCCTTTATTCTGAAGTCAGGAGCTATGAGAACAAGGGTGAATAGAAATTGTTTTTTAAATCTATCTGGTTTAGACAGGATCATTAATGTTATTTTCCATTGAACTCATGACAATCAGAGGAACTGTTATTCTTTTTCCTCACACAGAATTTTTATATTGAAAAAAAAAAGATAAAGTTGAATCTCAACAAAATTCCATCAGGCTTAATGGCTGCTAACTCAGTGCATAAGAATTTCTAGAAAGCAAAGCTTTCAAAGTGTAAATTAATTAAACAAGGAGACCATTAGACTGAGGGGTCTCTAACGCCATGGTGACCTGTGTAAGCAAACCAAAATCTAAGCCTTTAAGTGCCTCAAAGTTATGAAATTGAAACCTAAGGACAACCAATCACAAACAGCCAACTAGGCTTTAAACTATAGCCAATCAAAAATTTCCTTACTTTGCTTCTCCCTTTTCTCTATAGAACTGTCTCCCCCAGATCCTGTTGGTGAAGTACTCCTAACCACTTCTGGTTTGGCGCTGGCCAACTAGAATCAACTTTTGCTCACATAAACTCTTAAAAATTTCAATATGCCTCAGCTTATCTTTTAACAAACATATGAGTCAAAAATAAAATGAAAATTGACTTAATTTCAAGACAGTAAATATAAAGATATAATGACATTATCCACATTGAAAAAACAAATATGGCAGCAGGGTATAGTGGAAATTCCTTCTAGATCAGGAGGCACAGCATTTGGCTCTGTGTCCAAGTTCTGCTATTAATAAGGTGTTTAATTTTTTATAAGTAGCATATGTTTCCTGAGCTTTATCTCTTCCTCATACAAAGGGGAATGATATCTGCCTTATCTACATATTTCATCTTTTATTGTAAATACTAAATGAAACAACATACATAATAGTACTACATGATGAACAAATTATTTCAAATATAGTTTTTAATGTTATATAGCACAGTATGGCAGACATTCTTTTCAAGCTCCTCCAACCCCTTCCGCCCACCTCAATAATTTACCATTTTATAGGAAAGGACAAACTTATAACAATGTCTTAAAAAGCCCTGCTTTATATCTTTGACCACGTTTCCTATTTTCGTACCTCTAGCTCACTCTTCTCTGCTCACCTTCATCCCATGATGATCACTGGACATCACTGGACATGATGATTACCATGGACACTCTGCCTCAGAATTTTGATTTACCATTTCCTTTAACTGAAACACTACTAACTCAAATCCAAATGGCTTCATCTTTCAATACTTCTAAGTCTCCATCCAGATGCTTTCTTATTACGGAGGTCTACTTTCACCGTAGTCTTTAAAGTGGCATCCTTCCTCTTGGTCATCTCAATCTCATGTTTAACTATTTTACCTGTTTCCTTAATAGCCTGTCTCACAGAACTACAATGTAAGCTTTATAATGATGAGGATAATTTTGTGTCTCAAACACAGTAGGCGCTCCATACGTAAGTAAGAATAAATGAATAATAAGGAGCTGTCCGCTCAATCACTTTCTCTTTTGCTTTCCTTTACCAGAGGAACTAGAAAATGAATACTTTCTTCTCCCTGCTACCTTCCAGTGAGGTGTGTTCTTATCATGTGTTTCTGGGCAGTGAGATAGGAATGGATGTTTGGTGACAAGGGAATCCTTTGCAAATAAAAGATAAACCTTCTCACAGAAACGGCTTTTGAAATGTCTGACTTTTTCCTTGCCTGGAATGAGAAAGTGAAATGTGAAGGCTAAGCAGTTATCTTGTGACTTTAGGGATAAAAATCACACACCAAGGGTGGAGGAAAAGTAACGTAAACAGAGTCAAATGACATCAACTATTTGATGATATCTCTGAATTCATAAAAGTAAATTATGATCACTAATTATTAACTCCTTCAAACTCCACCTCATGGACATCTGTATTTTAATGGAAAAACACTCCAATTGTCAGGGATTGATATCCAGTGGTGGCACTGAAAGTTTGTGGAACCAGTCACAAAGGAAGATATTTTGAGGAAGAGTGTCACTGAAATTAGACTAAGAGATATGACCATGCATTCTGTTTCCTCGATGTTCACTATTCTCATGCCCATCAAAAAGGGAGTTACCCAGTCTTTTTAATTGAGAAAAGTATACCCCTGTAACAGTATCTTTTAAGGCACGGTATTAGGAAGAGTCAGGATTTTGTAATAATCAATCCTGTGGGAGACTAGCGATGCAAGTAGAGAGGGATACTGATGATACTGCTTGTTGATAAGGAAGAAGAAAAGCTCATTTCTAATTTCTTCATGCATACGATATATCCAATGAAATAAAGCACGCATATTGAAGAATATCTAAAAACTAAGGGTAAAAATAGTTTAGTGCTCACCGAAGACAAACTAATTATTATCCATATAGTGTAGCTTACGTATTCTTTTGAAAACAACATTGAAAAAAATTACAACAAACAACAACAACAACAGTGGTAAAAGATAAAAGGCATATAGGCAGTGGAACTCAAATATTACATAAGAAAAGTCATATGAAAGTTAAACCACATCAACTGACAGTTGAAACGATTCCCTTCTCAATTCCTACCAGTCGATGCTGCTGAAGAACAGAATTTCCCTTAGGATGGTATAGTGGAAAGAGCTTGGTCTTTGAAATCAAACAGACATGATCCAAATCTTTGCTTCTCCTCACATAAATTGTGGCTTTAGACATGTTCCTCTGTGTGTCTCCAGCTTAGCAGCTAAAATCTGGGCATTATCATACCCGTCTTATTTATAAGGTAGTGTGATTACTAAGTGAAAAAGTACATATACATTTTTTATAACACTGTTGTTCCTTTTTCTGAACCAATTATCAGGGTATAGGGTTCAAGGGAATCCGTCCATGGTTCTCCATTGCCTATTTCTATTGAGAAAAATGCTCTAAAGTTCAGTGTGGTCCCTGGAGCCCTTGGGGGTCCTCAAGACCCTTTCAAGGTCCACAAGGTTCTGTATTTACAATTGCATTACCTGTGTAAGGCCAGATTTTCTTCACATAGTTCAACTAACAGAGTATGTATACTGCAGATTGAATGGAGAAGTACAAATGAGAGTTCAAGTGTCTTTTATCAAGCCAGAGATCAAGAAGATTTGCAAAAATATAAAGGAATGTCACTGTTCTCATTAATTTATTTGCTCTTGTTTTGTGAAATACATTTTCCACAGAATATTATAGGTATTAATATATAGGTTTATCATCATTTTAAAATAAGTAAATAAATGAATGTTTTAAAATGTTCTCAATTTTAATTTCTAATGTAAAATATTAATAGCTGTAACCTGCATAAATGAAAACACTCTGGGGATGTTCAATAATTTCTAGGAGTATAAAGGGTGCTGTGACCAAAAAGCACTGCAGACCTAAACAGCTACTCCTTGGCATTTATCACAACATGTAAGATAAGCTCAGGCTGTCATTTCCTTCCTTAGGAAATACAATTCAGATTGAAAATATACACACCTATACACACATATTCTATACATATATACACACGTATATATGTGTGTGTATATGGTTATTTAATATGATAAATGAATCACTAATTTATTTGGATAACGGTATTCCCTTAATTATTAGAATTCTACGTTTTTATGATCTCAAATTGGCTTTGGTGTGGAATCCAAAGAAAAATTATGTGAATTTGATGATCTCATAGTACCATTAAAATTGTGCAAGATAACCATGAAAACGTGTCGTTATTTGCTACCTGCTGTCCTAACTGTACTGGACCTAAACATTGATAGTCCTAAGTCCCAACCAATAATGAAAATGTTTTGCAAGCCTGAACAATAAAGGACAATACTGTACATAATTATAGCATAAGCTTCTGTAATAAATACTACTATGTTAAAACCAAAAGACCAGGGAAGAAAATGCTTATCAGCATAAGGGAAACATAAACACTCAAAGATAGCGGCCTGCCAAGGTAATATAGAAAGTATGTTTAAAATCTTAATGTGACTAGAAAATAATTGAATTCCATTTGCAAGCAGTTTTAGTTTACTAGGGAATAAAATTATTCCTGCGTTATTTTTATTCACAAAAGCTGACCCATACAAGTTGTGTCATACACGTGTAGATGTTTTCTTCCTATTCACATTGATTGATTACACAAATTTTATTATAAGCAGAGAAATAACTGAATTCACTTAATATAAGATAAAGGTACCTTAAAATTACAAAATTGTCCAGAAGGTTGTTGAGCTGACTTACCTCCATTTTCCCATCAGATGCTTCCTCTGGGCTCCCATCTACGCCTTCTCTGGGCAGCAGGGGGTTGATTTCCATGGGCTGCATCATCCCCTGTATCCCAACTCCTCTATCCTCAGTTTTGGTTTGGCCAGCAGAGGCAGCAGCAGAGAATTGGTACTCTGGAGAGACAGAGGGAGAGGGAGAGGGAGAGAGAGACAGAGAGATTGAATCTTTCCTCTCCTTATTGCCAAGCTGCAGTTTTTTATGGTGATTGATTTCCTCTGCCTCAGGGATCAAATTCCCACAGCTGCCACTCTCACCAAGTGCTAGATTTCCCTATATCACATTGCTCCTTTGGGCAAACAGGTAATAAAGGCGTCCAACATTTGCTGGTGCCAGAATGCTTCACCGTCCTTTCTTGGATCCTTTTATCCTACCTCCATCTCTGTAAATAGACCTTACATTAACACTTTATTAGACTTTTTTGAATTAACATTTTGGGTATGTCCTGCTGATTGGTACGGCTGTTGTTTCAAAATCTTTCACAATCCAGTGTGATTTTCAGATACCACGGGAGGAGGTTGTCCATCTATTAGGTTGCTATTTGGTAAACCGAACTGTTACTGAAAGCTCATTATGGGACTAACTTATTCACACTATAAGGAATCAAGTTTAGTACTTGCTGTCCTAGCCAATAAAACCAACCAGACTATTTCATATAGTTTCATTTACAATACGTAAAGGGCAAAACTTTTGCTGAGTTTTAAATTTTCCTATATCTCAAGCAAATATAGGAAATTTTTGTGCAATATATGTGCAATGTTGAAACTACCATGAACAAATTAGTTACTAAAAAGTGAATGCTAACTCATTTAATATGTATTTTTACTAAACAGAGAGGTGAAATGGCAAGACACATGGGTTCCTTGATGGTATAAGTGTCATATCTAAGAAATTTTAGAGGTATAGTGTCAAATACTATAGGATTTTTTTAACTAACAGCAATTATAATAGTCTAAGTACTTTACATATATTGAATCATTTTAACCTCTTAAAAACTCTATGAGGTAGGTTCAATTCTTCCTCCATTTTGTAGGCAAGGCCTTGGTCACAGAGAAATTAATTACTTGCCCCAAATCACACAGTAGAGGCTGAGCTGGAAATATAACAAAAGTTAAAAGTAATTAAATTGGCTTTTGCAGATGTCATTTTCTTTACTTCTTTTAATAAAAGTAATAAGCAAATTTCCAAAGAGATTAAGAAATTGACCTTTGGAGATAAATCTAAAATTCTACGACCCATATTAGTAAATTTTATCTTACATTTACTCAACAATGTTTTAGTTGAAATAATTTTTACTAGACTATTGTCTTAAGCTTCTCTTTTATTGTTTGGTTTTATTTTACGAGAAGAGAAAAATGATAGCAATGCAACTGGATCACAAAGATAAGTGGAAAAATAAATGAAAGAATCACACGACACAAGAAATAGATACATCACTGGCATTCCTAGCTCATCCTTTCTCTATTTCTGTGCTGATGTTATAAAGGGGAAAATACACAAACTCTCCTGACTCTCATGGACATATCATGAGGGAGAAAAAATGTGAAGAAAATAATTACATATGTGAACATTATCATGAAACAGAAACCTAAGATAAAATAGAAGTGAATTTTTCAAATTAAGAAAACAAGGAAGCATTTTTCTGAGTTGAACCTAGACCTGAAGGAAGAAAAGGTCTTGTCTAGATGGGAAATGGGTTGGTGAAAAAAGAAAATATTCCAAGGACAGGGTAAACTTGCAGAAAGTAAAGCCTGGAGGGAAAGGGAGCTCAGATTTTTTTGAGAAGTAAAATTCATCATTGTCTCTGGAATTCAGAATATTCTAGATACTGAGGCCTAGAGCTTACATTTTTAGAAAGAAAATAGAATATTTTCTATATTCAGTTTAGGAGACAGAAGTTTTAAGAAACTCTCCTTCAAGTTGCTAATACCAGCCTATTTAAAGTCAATGACTCTCTTTTTTGGTAGTTTTCCAGCCTGGAGGGAGAATGCAAGACAAAGCGAAGGAACTGAGTAAAGCTGAAACGACCGGGGAATTTACTTTGAAACTAGTCTGTGAAAGAAGTGTCTTGATAATTGCTCCTAAGGGATTTTATCCATGGAAAAAGCTGAGTAACAAATGGAGAACAGGGTATATTTTAACATGAAATTAGAGTTATGAGAGCTATAATTTAATTAGTACCTGTTAGGAATTTCACATGTATTATATGTAATCCTTATAGAACTTTACAGTAGTGGTACTTTTACCCACTTTTTATAGAAAAGAAAACTGAGAAGTCCCATGACTTGCCCAAGTTTTATATCTTTACCTGGCAGTGCTGGAATTATAAACATGGCTAGTCTGACTCCAAATTCCTTGCTCTTTCTATGCTACCTCTTTGAGATGAAAAAGCTGTCTTCTTAAAGCAAAGTTCAGTACTAACATGGGAGAAAACTAAGAAGGATGGGAGTTGCAGATGAAAGGTTGAAAATATATAGAAATGTATCATATTTTAAATTACTCTCAATTCTTCTTTCAGTCACTGGAAATTTTTTTTAAATTTAAGATTTACTGTTTTGAGATGTTTCTTATAAAAATAGATAAATGTATATAAGGGGCTTGTAGGGAGGATTCAGTGCAATGTAGGAGATGAGAGAAACAAGAATACATATCTACCGACTTCTAGTTTCAGAGAATGAATGTTCCTTGGAAGCTAATTCTACATAGCTTTGACCATCTGCTTTGTGAGAATATTTTTGACTCAATTTTGAGTTTGACAAGTTGGACTCAATTTTATGGCTGGTGTTACATGTCAAGTAATGTTTAAGTACTATACAATACAGACATTATTCAAATTTAATACTGGTGAAAGCCTAAAAATAGGCATTGTAATCTGCATGTTACAAATGGGGAATCTGAGACTTAGCGACATTATACAACTTTCACTTAAGAATCCATGAAGAACGCTTGTGTTTGGTTATTACCTACCAGGGGATATGCTTAATGGTTTACAACTGTTATCTCAATAAACCCAACACTATTAATAGGGATGATGATGATAATAGTGAAGGTGATGGTGATGGTGATGATGAGGATGATGATGTTGATGAAGAATATGATAATATCCATTTTACAGGTGAGGACCTTGGGTAAACAGCTCCACCCACTGCATCCTGCATACTGAACTTAACTAAAGATTTGAGGGATCACTTTAAAACTCAGAATTCCCAGGATATTCCCTCAGGAAATTGTAAATTTAGCACTTTTTAGCATGGGGATATTTTTTTTACTCCACTTGGGTGATCATTCAAAGAATATAGTGTTAAATTCATATTTGAGGTTTAAAAGACTACTCCAAGTACCAGAGCTTTGAGACCTGATTATCATCCATCTGTGGCAATTAAACTAATGGTCTCTATTCTAAGAAAAACTATTGGTTTGGCATCTCATTTATTTCATTACTCAAGCTCATTTTTCCAGCTGTGATCATATGCTGATTGGGATATGCATAAATGAAAATCAGAGAGCCCTAAATACCATAATATATGTATTGGCTTAAAATTTAACACCTTGGAGACTTCATGGGAAATTGCTTCTTGTTTAGAAATATTTTAATAACCTTGGCCCTGAAATGCTCTTAGATGGCCAATTCAAGCAAGAGCTGATGGCATTAAAAGAGAGAGCAAAAAATTAGTTGACTTTGATCATGAAAATGTAATTATAAATTTATAAGTGGAAGCTAACGTTTTCAGGATGTTAATATAGAATGACAATTTAGAACTCCTATGCTATTTCAACTTTATGTTTCATTTGATCCAATCAAACTGTATTTATCTCCTCCTCTCTCCTATTATCTATGTCACATGCACATAGATAGCATGGGCTCCCTCCTCCACATGCCTGTCTACACCAGAAAGCACTGTGGATAATACATTTGCTCCCGCTCAGTCAGTCTACTACTTCCACTTTACCACTCAGTTAATATTATAACTTTTAAAAACTTGCACTATGATGAAAGTAATATAATTAAATTGATTATATATACAGATAAAATGATTACATTAATAAAAAGCTATATTGATAAAAATGTACATATATGTTAATATAAATAGAATCAGTAAGGAGAAAAAATTGATTCATTTCTGAAAAGAAAATGAAATGATTGATTTTTTCCTTGTTTGCAACTCCTAAAGATTAAAAAATTTGAATTTCACAAATGTATCTGGAGGCCATCAATTAGTTACTATGTATATAGGTTGAAGCTAGTTCAACCAAAACTTTTAAAGACAATACCTTATATTATAAATTATATAAAAATACAGTTAGTCCTGTTTTGAGGGTGACCAAATGGATAAATTAGGAACATTATTTTTCCTAATATTTAACATATCAGAACAGCTATTCTCAATAAGGAACATGTACTCTCAAGGATTTGTCAACAAATTATGACCCATAAGGAATTCAAATATGCCACTCCCTGCCCATCCTCTATTGGAGATCACTGCTACTACTGTTGGGAGAATCCCATGTGTTCAGAAGGCTATACTTGGGGAAGTGGGGGGGTTAAGTGCAGAACCACTCAACCTCAATCACATTTGAAAGAAAGAAACATTGTCAGCATCTTCCGTAGGCTTTGGGGAGTATTAATGAACAAAATACTGTGAAACTGAAATGTAATGATATACATAAGGAGTAGTAAAGATTCCTGCAGCATCCTCACTCCCACTGAGGACCAAATAAGCTAATCCAATTACCATGCTAAAGGATGTGTCTTTGTTTCGAGGTAAACAAAAATGTTATGAACTTCATTGGGGAAAAGGGGAGTTGACATTTATATGAACTCATGTTTGGTATTTATGGGGATTCTGTTGTTATATTGGTTATTTTTAAATTATTTAAATTATAATGTAAGAACTGCTGTTTGCAAAATATTCAAAAATAAGAAGATTATTCTAAAAATTCCCTTTCTCCATATTATATCTACTTCTAGGGTAATTTGCTCTTTGTATATATTCATAAGTAAGGAAATGAACAACACTGGAGAAAAAATATGTATGTGTATATATATATGTATATGTACATGAATTTTTAAAATAATATCATGCTATAGAACTTGTTCTGTAATTTTTTAAACTTCATAACATGACAGGGATGTCTCTTCATATCTATTCACATACAGCCCCCTTATTTTTTTAAACTTCAAAATAAATATTATTCTATATTATTCATACACAATGGGACGGTTGCAGTATGGTTCTCAAGAGTGCTAACTTGAGTACTTAATTGTTGATTCTAGAAGTAAGCTTTTTATACTCAAGTTCAAGCTCAGTCACTTACTAGCTGTATTAATTTAAATATTTTTAAGCTCTTTGTGCCTAGGCTTCCTTATCTATGAGATGGAAATAATAACAATACATAGACATCATTAAGATTATTTTGAGATTAAATGGTTAATTCATTTATTCAATTTATTCAACAAATATTCACTAAGCACCTTTTAGATGCCAGATAGATAGATCAAAGCACTTTTGATTCTTCACTGAACAAAGCTGACAAGGGTTTTTGTTTGTTTTTTTGGTTTTGTTTTGTTTTGTTTCATTTTCTCTCATGGAGCTTAAATTCTAGCAAGGAGGTACAGAAAAATTTACAAGTAATAATAAAATAAATCTGTAAATTATATAGTGTGTTACAATAAGTACTATGCACAATAGAAAAATGAGAGCAAGGAGGGCAGTTGGCCAGAACAGAGTGAGTGAAGGATAAAGCTGTAGAATATTAGGTTATAGAAATAAGGAGGACAGGGAGGAAGCATAACGTAAGTCTTCGTAGAACACTGAAGGAACTCAGGAACCACTGCAGGACTCAGACTGGAGGAGTGACATCACCAGCTTTACACTGTACAAGATTCCTTTGGCTGCTATCTGGATAATAAAATGTAGCTGCGGAAAAAGCTTAAAAACACCAATTAGGAAGCTACTGCAGTAGAATCTAGCTTACAGTTGATGGTGACTCAGGCAGGATATTGCCAGTGGAAGTGGTTGAAAGTCATTGGGTCTGGATATAATTTAAAGGTCAAGAAAACAGGATATGCTGATGAATTGAATTTGAGGTGTTGGAAAAAGCAAGCATTCAGAGATGACTTCAAGTACTTTACCCTTAATACCTAGATGGATGGGGCTGTCATCAAATGGAAATGGGGAAACTCAAGGAGAAGCAGGCTTAGCAGAGAAAACCAGGAGTTAAACTTAGGTCATGTTAAGTTTGCAGTCTCCTAACATCCAAATGCAGATATTGAGAAGCCAGTTGTCAAATAATGTAATTCACATCTAATAGGTCTTAGGGATACTCTGATGTAAGCTGACTTTGTTGGATTATAACAACAGGTTTCTAAAGAAGATGATTATGATGTTTCACTCACAGTGAGTACTAGGTTAGTGGATGTAAAATTTGTTACCACATTTCTAGCTTCAAGCTGCATGTGCATGGCTTAAAGAATAATAAACAGGTGACTGAGTGCTGGCGATTGTAATGAGTACCCACACAAATGCCATATGCTGCTTTATTAAATCCAATCATATCCGCTAGATTCCTATCATGTCAATGTGCTAGGCCTAGTTCGCCAGAAAAATAAAAAATAGAAGGAATCATGACCACCACTCACTCCGATTCTGGGAGGGCTTTTGTGCTCTGATGGAATCCACATTGATCAAGAAAAAGAATCAGGTTGAGCCAGAAATAGCAAAGACCTCTTTCTGAGTTTAGTGACCTTGATGTGACAAAGCTACCCTGCAGTGTCTGTGAAAAGGTATTCTAGAAAAGAAAAGCAATTCTCCTATTGACTCCTCCCCATCTGAAGAGACTTTCATTCTCACTACTCCACGTAAGGTTACAAGAGATTCTGTGTTGCTTAACGAAAAGGTCGTGCCTTATTCTACACCTTTCTTGACTTAACATTATTTGGCAGAGTTGATATTTTTATGCTTGAAATATTTTCTCATTTGGCATCTGGAACATCATTCTTTCTTGGTTGTTGTTCCTTCGTGGTATCTTTTACCGATTCGCCAATCCCACCTCCACTATTGCCAAATTGCTCTGCCCTCAATTTCCCCCAAAGCAGTTGCAACCTTCTACATTTCTCTACCCAAAGCACTTGGCAGTTAACGCTCCCTTCTATGATATAATCAATTCATAAACAAATCCTTTTATGAAAGTACACTCAGAATCCAGTCTCTTTGCAATACTTCCACTCCTACCATGGTGCTTTTGCTTAGGTTCGTATAACAGATTTCTAAAGGTTTTCTCCCAGTGTCCTTACTCTCCTTCCTAATAGTCAATTCTTAACATAGCACCAGAGTGCTCCTTTTCAGATTTCTTTCCTTTGCTCAAAATCTGTCAGCAGTTTTTCACTTAATTCATGAAAGGTCCTACATACACTGACATTATCTCCTATTGCTTTAAGACTTGTTCATTCAGCTTTACCCATACGGGTTTATTATTATTTCTGAAATACCCTAAAGTGTCATCACATCTTAACTGCCTTAGAACATTTGACTTGATGTTGTCTCTACCTGGAATGCTCTTCCTGACGATGCTTTGTGACTCATTTCTCCCTTCCTCCAATTATCTGGTCGTCTAGGCTCTTCTCAATGATTCCTTCTTTAAGACCCAACAAAAGATGGCAATCCCATTTGTCTCAGTACCACTTATCTCTATGAGAAATACCATGCATGCAGATTTTTGTGGCTTGTCATTTTCCTCCCACTAGAACTTTGTTCCCAATAAATAATTGTTAAACTAATTAATAAATTCTTTGAAATGGTGCCTGTGTTTATTTTAATTACTCAACAGGGAATTTCTCTCTCCTAATTTTCTCTTTAGGAAAATGTTCCTAAGCCTGTTATTAGATCCACTCTCCAGATGGCCAGGTAAGCTATGTGATTTTTGCCCCCTCTGCCTATCTGCATAAGATTCAATGCAGTGTCATATCTGCCTGAGGCTCCTTGAAGACTATATTTTCCTCTTGATTAGTGAGAAGTTGAAAATTATATTTTAATATGGAAAGAGTCTGGTAGTGTTTGGAATTATTAAAAACCAGCAGAGACCTGAATATTAAAGGTTACATAATATATCTATCATTTCATCACCCTTATCTTCTCCATCATCATTGTTGTTTTTGTGGTCATAGCTAACATTTACGAATAATTTACTACATAACATAAACTGTTCTCAATTCTCCATGTGTACTGACTTGCTTTATCCTTTCAACAACTCTATATGGTAGCTATCACTACCTATTTTATGGATTGCTTTCTCTATTTTACAGATGATGTAACTGAGACAAAGTAATTTGGCTCAGGATTTTTGTAACATAAATATCCAACTTGAAAGTGGCTGATGGTTAAAAGAAATTCAAATAATGAGCAGTAACTTATACTACAAATCTACAGCTATTAAAAGAGAAGAGGTGGGTTCTGGTTCAAGATGGTGAAATAGGAATATTCTGAGCTCACCTCCTTCTGTGGACATACCAAATCTAAAGCTACGTATGGAATAATTTCTTCTAAAAAATACCTAAAAACTAGAACAGCTTCTTTACATCAGGCAAAGAAGGGAAACAAAACACATCAAAGCAAGTAGGATAGGCTGAGGTACAATCTTAGCATAAACCCCACCTTCCAACCTCCCACCCCACATGGTGACCCACAATTGGGAAGGAATTCAAAACCTGGCTCTTCTGCCTGAGGAGTGAAGGGTTCATATCCCATATTGGGTGCCCCAACTTTTAAGACCTACACCTGAGAGATGAGTCCCCCAATTATCTAGCTTTGAAAACCAACTAGACTCACAGCCACGAGACATATGGGGCTGTGGTGAACTGAGAAACAGCTCTTAAAGGGCTCACAAGCAAAACAATAAATGCTGGAGAGGGTGTGGAGAAAAGGGAACCCTCTTGCACTGTTGGTGGGAATGTAAATTGATACAGTCACTATGGAGAACAGTATGGAGGTTCCTTAAAAAACTAAAAATAGAACTACCATACGACCCAGCAATCCCACTACTGGGCATATACCCTGAGAAAACCATAATTCAAAAAGAGTCATGTACCACAATGTTCATTGCAACTCTATTTACAATAGCCAGGACACGGAAGCAACTTAAGTGTCCGGCGACAGATGAATGGATAAAGAAGATGTGGCACATATATACAATGGAATATTACTCAGCCATAAAAAGAAATGAAATTGAGTTATTTGTAGTGAGGTAGATGGACCTAGAGTCCGTCATACAGAGTGAAGTAAGTCAGAAAGAGAAAAACAAATACCGTATGCTAACACATGTATATGGAATCTAAAAAAAAAAAAAAAAAATGGTCATGAAGAATCTAGGGGCAGGACGGCAATAAAGATGCAGACCTAATAGAGAATGGACTTGAAGACACAGGGAGGGGGAAGGGTAAGCTGGGACGAAGTGAGAGAGTGGCATGTACACATATACACACTACCAAAGGTAAAACCGATAGCTAGTGGGAAGCAGCGGCATAGCACAGGAAGATCACCTTGGTGCTGTGTGACCACCTAGAGGGGTGGGATGGGGAGGGTGGGAGGGAGACACAAGAGGGAGGAGATATGGGGATATATGCATATGTATAGCTGATTCACTTTGTTATACAGCAGAAACTAACACACCATTGTAAAGCAATTATACTCCAATAAAGATGTTTAAAAAGAAAAAGGGGGGGTGCTCACAAGCAAACTCACTCACCCCACGGCCCAGAGCAGAAACAGCCTTTAAAAAGTGCTCAGGCTTCATGTGAAAGAGGCTTATTTGCTAATTTTAAAGCATCATAATGAGGATCAGCGTCGTGCTGGGATATTGTCAGGACATAGAGTCTGGTGGGCACTATTTTTTTAACTCTAGGCTTTTATTTAATTAATTTATTTATTTACTTATTTATCTCTAGACTGTATTTCTCCCTGGTAGGCCACCTTTTTTTTTTTTTTAGGTTTTTTTGTTTTTCTTTTTGTTCTTTATTTTCTTTTCGTGGCAGGTGCCAGCCATCTTGGCACTCCCCCTTTGCCTTGCTGCAGAGTGTATCTCCCAGAGGGGAGTTTCTGTGTATATCTGGTGTCCCAGTGTCTACATCTGGTGACCCAGTTTTTGCAGATGTAGCCCAGGGGACACCCCTTCATCACCTGGCCTTGAAGGCCAGGGGACTTGCATTCCTGTGTCCCATGGAACTTTAACAGTTGGAGAAATAGTTCTTGGCAGATTACCACCTCCAGGGTATTTGCATAGACAGCAGGCTGAAACCCCCAGTCTTTCTGAGAAAGAGGTCTATTTGCATGTCCAGGAGCTTTGGCCTGAGGACATGCAAATAGGCCTCTTTCTCAGAAAGACTGAGGGTTTCAGCCGGCTGTCTATGCAAATGCCCTGGTTTGGCACATTTCAAGGAGCCTATGGAGGTGTTCTCAAGGGAACTAAGGCTGGTGGGTGCAATCTTTGAGCTCTCCCTCTGCTTTGCTCCAGCTCACTGGTGTCTTCCAAAAGGGGCTTATACCCTTGTCTAGCACCCTGATTTTTGTGTCTCCTGCCAGGGGACACCTCCAGATTGCCTGGCCCTGGAGGTCAGTGGGGCTTACGCTTGTGGTCCCACAGGACTGTATGTATTTGAGTTCTTTAAAAGCTGCTGCCTGACGGACTGGCTTCCAACAGCCTGAATCTAGGTGCTGATTGAGGTCCTTTCCTTTGGGACCTTGGCGGGTCTTGGTACACTCTCAAATACTAGGCGTTATTACAAATAAAATCGGTTGCTTGGACAATAACAAAGGTTCAAAAGACAACCAAGAGCTAGGAAACAGTTGAACAATAAGGTTCCTTTCCTATACAGGCTCATACTTCTTCAAGACTGGGAGAGGCAGCTGTTTCATCTAATGGTTAGAAACTAACACAGAGAGTCAAGCAAAGTGAAGAAACGGAGGGATATGTTCCAAACGAAAGAACAAGATAAAAAGTTTACTGAAATGGAGATAAGTAATTTACCTGAAAAAATAGAGGAGGAGACACATTGCCCTGCTGTGGGGATGAGGAATGGCCAACTCACAGCTAGGCACGTGCTCAGCAGACTGGGGACAAATGAACACAGCAAGAGAAGCACCTTTCACTTGAACTTCATAACTACCAGTTCTGTATTGTTAATCGTGTCTCAACAGTCTTACGCCAGTCCCAAACAAAAAGCCCTAAGTGTTATTCAATTGTGTAATTTTGAATATTAGCTCACCAAATATCTGTTTAGACAGACCCATTGGGAAACAAACTAGTCATTTCAATCTTCTAAATACTGAATTGGCTTACCTAATCACTCATTTTATCACGGAATGGTTATTGGCCTGTAAATCAGTTCATTTGGGGACCAGGTGTCACCATCTAAGATATGCCTCCATTTCATTTGCCTTTTCACCTGCTGCCTTGCTTTGCAAAACACACAGGTGCTAGGTCAATAAGCCGTACTTAAATGGCTAACAGTCAGCAATACCAAGAAACACTGAATGACATCTAAGACACAATTTCAAAAGGTATTCACTATGAAAAATGAAATCAATCGTCAGCATTCCACAAATAACACAAGGCTGAAGCTTCTACTAATGAAAGCAACCCATATAATATACAAGGTTAAATCTCTCTTGCAAGAGGAAATAATAACTCATCTTACCAATTTGCGGAAGAACAGAAATGATGATTAGGTCAGCAGCTGGCATTATTCTTATAGATCCTCTTTCAAGAAATTAGTTATTGCCTATGGGCAAAACCAAATGGGCACAATAAAAAAATCAACAGAAAAATGTATTCAAGATATTTGCTCCATCTATCCATAGAATTCTGATATTATTATAGTTGAATATATCATCCTTTTGATAAAAAGTGGGGTTTACAAACCTTAATAGTCTAAAGTTACTTTTATTTGTTCCAAAGTTTGGTATCTGTTTGGGTCTGTGCAACTCAAAAATAAGTGTCTAAAATATCTTAAAAATATTTTAAGCCTTCTCCTCTACTGAAAATTTCAAGTTCCTCCAATAGACAAACAAAAGCCAAATGTCTTGATTTCACTGACTTATTCATCAAATTTACTCACTTTCTGATTAGTAGTTTCGGCTTCCTAGAGACATCTGTGTGATCTGAAGATTTTGCATCTTGATGCTTTGCATGTGATTAAGGCTAGAGGTGGACTTTGATCCCATTACAACACAAAGCCACAATTTGGTCACAGTCAGCAGCTGACTGCCTGTAAGAGAAAGGTTGTTATAGTTTTTTATGTAATGTCACAGTGATCATAGGTTAGGTTAAGTGACAACACCTCATATCACAGATGAGAGCAGGAAGCCTCCGGAGTGATACTACACTTGCATAAATCTCAAGGAACTAGACTTGCAGCCTCAGTCCTGGAAGTTAAGAACTTGATTTTGTTGGCATGTATCTTTCAGGGATATGTCATCTTAACAAAACTCATAAGACTGAAAAAAAATCAGAAATCTCAATTATTGAAATTAGAGGAAGAATCAAAATGTCAAATGGAATGGACATTTGCAGCAATCTGATCAGCATATTTTCTCTATGCAAGAAAAGTACGTAGGGATCCAAATTATCAGGAGGTTTATTGACTAACTGACGACAGGAGTTAATTTTATGATTCAAATGTCAGAATGCTAAATTCTAATAGCCTGATGCAGCCTTCTCACCCAATAGACGGGGTTAGTGGGCAGACAGTCATGCCAACCCAACAAACAGTGCACTCAGTCAGCTTAGCACTGCCACCTTTGGTATTTCGAATTGCCTTTTTCTATGTTACCCGGCCTGACTATTGCCTTCTGCTTATACAATCTTTCTCCTAGCAAGATGGACAAAACTATTGATCCAATTACCATACCATCTGCTCCTTCAACACTTATAATATTACTGAGTCATCTTAGTTGGAACTCTGGGATTCTGTTCTATAGCTATTTGGTTGTACAATTACTGATCATTCAGCATATTTTCATTCAGGAAGTATTTACTAAGTATTTATTATGTGAAAATAACTATTTTAGTCCCTAGGAGGACAACGTTATCCCTAGGTAATATAGAAACAGTCTTTGTCATAATAAACTTCAAAGTCTAAAAGGGAAAATAGAAACGAAACACATTATTAAAGTAAAATACACCAAATAGTATGATTGGCAAAGTTCCTGGCACTATGGAAACATCAGGAAATTTCTCTCAAAAGAAATGATGTTTACATTGACACTGAGAAATGAGAATTGATTCTTATTTTTCTATTACAGATGATCTGCTTGCTTACTATGTATAGACTTCATTGGTTAAGTTTTCACAGGATTTCTTTATTTCTTTTATTCATAAATTCATTTAGGGTATCTCATAGTTGCATACCCACTGGACTGAACAAAATTAAGTCAAAGCTGACAATCTATATTATAAAAATAAAAGGTATATATATTTAAAGTACCTATACAGCATCTAGCATAAATGATCTCTTAAAAAGCCATTATTATTGATGTTCAGTTGTTTAAAAATGAGCATTATTACACAATACTAGATCTAACTTGCCCTAATTCCTGTACAGAAACAAAATATTTTCTCAGCTCCCTCTCTCCATTCAAGACCATTAATACAAAAACTATATTTCTACTTTTAAAGGGGGGGGTTGGGGAATCTTCTGAAAGATGCTTTGAACTTAAGCCCAAGTCTTTAATATTTCAATAATCAGAAGTTTTCCTTGAACTTTATTAATATTAAAGGCTTGTAAGGCATACAAGTTCAAATTAGTGATGATACTAGCTCTATTTCACCAAGGAGCCCCGAGGGGAAGCAGGGCATATCTGGGGTCAGTTTATAGTCACGCTCAATCCCAGCAGCTGCCTCATGATTCTAGCTTGTGTTGCCAACTCCTCTCACCCCTAGCCACGCATCACTGTTGCTTGCCCAAACACTGTGCAAGCTGCATGCACATCCAGGAACCCGGACATTCACAAGCCGGCTTCTTCATAATTTGATATTCATCACAATTATCAGGCAACATGAAAACTATGAATATGATTGTCAAAATGAGAATTAGAGAGCAAGAATATACGCTGGCATTTAAAACCTGGTCAATACAGTTTAATACCTTAACTCTTATGTAAAGGTTTCGTTACAATTCAGTCTAACTTATAAGTTTGTAACTATGACAGAATTCCAGATTCCTCCTACAATCTTTTTGATTTTTAAGACCCTCTACTCTGTCTGTACTCTTTCTATTTCTCACTCCTTGATGTCATCACGTCTTGATATTCATGAAGACATATTTGGAGGCCTTTGTACATTTTCCTGAGCTCCAAGTTCTCTTTCAAAGCTTATTTCTGCCTAGTGGCATACAAACGGATTATATTACACCTTAAGCTTTTTTCAAATTTCACTAACATTTCCTAATTTGATGAGAAAATTTTGACCCAGCTGAGGCTTTTTCTTAAAATACCTTCACTAATTACTGTTTCTTAGTGTCATAGCGTGCATGGAGGTCTTGCTCCCTTCTAATATCTTAGCCTTCATAAAATCTGGTTTTCTTCAGATTTATTTTATAAAACATAAATTTTGCCTTAAAAATCACTCTCTTAGACATCTTTTAACCATCTCCATTATTACCTTTCGTTTTGTTCTTACTGTATGTTTATTTGTTGTGCTTATTTTGCACAAGGATACCAGTATCACTCTTTTCTTCCTCTTTTTTTTTAAATCATATCCTATTTAGTGAGAATTTAAATCACAAAATAGTGAGAATTGTCATCAAAAATGTTTATACTAAATGTAGGCCCTAAACTTTTTCATTGATAAATGATGTGATACTAAACAAGAAGCACACAAAATGAAATTAAGTTTGTGTCTCATGTCATGGAACATTGAAGATATTCAATGTATATGAATGTATAGTATATATGTAAAAATCTATACACACATATATACATACACATATACAAATATATATCATATATATACATGTATATATATTATATATGTGTGTACATATAGACAGAGATGTATATCTGAAATATGAAGTATTATCTTGCATGTTAGTGTTCATTTATTTTTTGACCATTTGAAACTTGCTCAGCTTCTTCTTCCTCTAACTGGCATAGTTCTTGGTGAGGACAATAAATAGGTTCAATGAAAGTGTGGTTAAAAACTGTTGGCTGGTTTGAGGGTTCTGCAGGCAGGTAAGCCAGCTCCTATTCTGTCCCAGGAATCATTTCAATTCTCTCCATTCCAGGTTGTTCCCTCTGGGTATGATAAGAGCCTCTTGCATCCACTTTTTTTTTTTTTTTTTTACAACTTTATTAGAGTATAATTGCTTTACAATGGTGTTACTTTCTGCTTTAAAACAAAGTGAATCAGTTATACATATACATATACCCCATATCTCTTCCCTCTTACATCTCCCTCCCTCCCACCCCCCCTATCCCACCCCTCTAGGGGGTCACAAAGCACTGAGCTGATCTCCCTGTGCTATGCTTCCCACTAGCTATCTATTTTACGTTTGGTAGGATATATTAGTCCATTCCACTCTCTCACTTTGTCCCAGCTTATCCTTCCCATCCCTGTGTCCTCAACTCCATTCTTAGTAGACCTGCATCTTTATTCCCGTCTTGCCCCTAGGTTCTTCTGACCATTTTTTTTTTCTTTTCTTAGATTCCATATATGTATTAGCATACGGTATTTGTTTTTCTCTTTCTGACTTACTTCACTCTGTGTGACAGTCTCTAGGTCCATCCACCTCACTATAAATAACTCAGTTTCGTTCCTTTATATGGCTGAGTAATATTGCATTGTATATATGTGCCACATCTTCTTTATCCATTCATCTGTTGATGGACACTGAGGTTGCTTCCATGTCCTGGCCATTGTAAATAGAGCTGCAATGAACATTTTGGTACATGACTCTTTTTGAATTATGGTTTTCTCAGGGTATATGCCCAGTAGTGGGATTGCCGGGTTGTACGGTAGTTCTATTTTTAGTTTTTTAAGGAACCTCCATACTGTTCTCCATAGTGGCTGTATCAAATTACATTCCCACCAACAGTGCAAGAGGGTTCCCTTTTCTCCACACCCTCTCCAGCATTTATTGTTTGTAGAATTTCTGATGATGGCCATTCTGACTGGTGTGAGATGATATCTCATTGTAGTTTTGATTTGCATTTCCCTAATGATTAATGATGTTGAGCATCGTTTCATGTGTTTGCTGGCAATCTGTATATCTTCTTTGGAGAAATATCTATTTAGGTCTTCTGCCCATTTCTGGATTGGGTTGTTTGTTTTTTTGATATTGAGCTGCATGAGTTGCTTGTATGTTTTGGAGATTAATCCTTTGTCAGTTGCTTCATTTGCAAATATTTACTCCCATTCTGAGGGTTGTCTTTTCATATTGTTTATGGTTTCCTTTGCTGTGCAAAAGCTTTGAAGTTTCCTTAGGTCCCATTTGTTTATTTTTGTTTTTATCTCCCTTTCTCTAGGAGGTGGGTCAAAAAGGATCTTGCTGTGATTTATGTCATAGAGTGTTCTGCCTATGTTTTCCTCTAAGAGTTTGATGGTGTCTGGCCTTACATTTAGGTCTTTAATCCATTTTGTGTTTATTTTTGTGTATGGTGTTAGGGAGTGTTCTAATTTCATTCTTTTACATGTAGCTGTCCAGTTTTCCCAACACCACTTATTGAAGAGGCATTCTTTTCTCCACTGTGTATTCTTGTCTCCTTTATCAAAGATAAGGTGACCATATGTGCATGGGTTTAATTCTGGGCTTTCTATCCTGTTTCATTGATCTATATTTCTGTTTTTGTGCCAGGACCAAACCGTCTTGATTACTGTAGCTTTGTAGTATAGTCCTAAGTCAGGGAGACTGATTCCTCCAGCTCTGTTTTTTTTTCTCAAGATTGCTTTGGCTATTCGGGGTCTTTCGTGTTTCCATACAAATTGTGAAATTTTTTGTTCTATTTCTGTGCCAGTGGTAGTTTGATAGGGATTGCATTGAATCTGTAGATTGCTTTGGGTAGTAGAGTCGTTTTCACAATGTTGATTCTTCCAATCCAAGAACATGGTATATCTCTCCATCTATTTGTATCATCTTAATTTCTTTCATCAGTGTCTTATAATTTTCTGCATACAGGTCTTTGGTCTCCCTAGGTAGGTTTATTCCTAGATATTTTATTCTTTTTGTTGCAATGGTAAATGGGAGTGTTTTCTTAATTTCACTTTCAGATTTTTCATCATTAGTGTATAGGAATGCAAGAGATTTCTGTGCATTCATTTTGTATCCTGCTACTTTACCAGAGTCATTGATTAGCTCTAGTAGTTTTCTGGTAGCATCTTTAGGATTCTCTATATATAGTATCATGCCATCTGCAAACAGTGACAGCTTTACTTCTTGTTTTAGAATTTGGATTCTTTTATTTCTTTTTCTTCTCTGATTGCTGTGGCTAAAACTTCCAAAACTATGTTGAATAACAGTGGTGAGAGTGGGCACCCTTGTCTTGTTCCTGAACTTAGTGGAAATGGTTTCAGTTTTTCACCATTGAGGACGATGTTGGCTGTGGGTTTGTCATATATGGCCTTTATTATGTTGAGGAAAGTTCCCTCTATGCCTACTTTCTGGAGGGTTTTTATCATAAATGGGTGTTGAATTTTGTCGAAAGCTTTCTCTGCATCTATGGAGATGATCATATGGTTTTTCTCCTTCAATTTGTTAATATGATGTATCACGTTGATTGATTTGTGTATATTGAAGAATCCTTGCATTCCTGGGATAAACCTCACTTGATCATAGTGTATGATCCTTTTAATGTGCTGTTGGATTCTGTTTGCTAGTATTTTGTTGAGGATTTTTGCATCTATGTTCATCAGTGATATTGGCCTGTAGTTTTCTTTCTTTGTGACATCTTTGTCTGGTTTTGGTATCAGAGTGATGGTGGCCTCGTAGAATGAGTTTGGGAGTGTTCCTCCCTCTGCTATATTTTGGAAGAGTTTGAGAAGGATAGGTGTTAGCTCTTCTCTAAATGTTTGATAGAATTCGCCTGTGAAGCCATCTGGTCCTGGGCTTCTGTTTGTTGGAAGATTTTTAATCACAGTTTCAATTTCAGTGTTTTTGATTGGTCTGTTCATATTTTCTATTTCTTACTAGTTCAGTCTCAAAAGGTTGTGCATTTCTAAGAATTTGTCCATTTCTTCCAGCTTGTCCATTTTATTGGCATATAGCTGCTTGTAGTAATCTCTCCTGATCCTTTGTATTTCTGCAGTGTCAGTTGTTACTTCTCCTTTTTCATTTCTAATTCTATTGATTCGAGTCTTCTCCCTTTTTTTCGTGATAAGTCTGGCTAATGGTTTATCAATTTTGTTTATCTTCTCAAAGAACCAGCTTTTAGTTTTATTGATCTTTGCTATCGTTTCCTTCATTTCTTTTTCATTTATTTCTGATCTGATCTTTATGATTTCTTTCCTTCTGCTAACGTTGGGGTTTTTTGTTCTTCTTTCTCTAATTGCTTTAGGAGTAAGGTTCGGTTGTTTATTTGAGATGTTTCTTGTTTCTTAAGGTAGGCTTGTATAGTTATAAACTTCCCTCTTAGAACTGCTTTTGCTGTATCCCACAGGTTTTGGGTCATTGTGTTTTCATTGTCATTTGTTTCTAGGTATCTTTTGATTTCCTCTTTGATTTCTTCAGTGATCTTTTGGTTATTAAGTAGTGTGTTGTTTAGCCTCCATGTGTTTGTATTTCTTACAGATTTTTTCCTCTAATTCATATCTAGTCTCATAGCGTTGTGGTCGGACTAGATACTTGATATGATTTCAATTTTCTTAAATTTAACAAGGCTTGATTTGTGACCCAAGATAGGATCTATCCTGGAGAATGTTCCATGAGCACTTGAGAATAATGTGTATTCTGTTGTTTTTGGATGGAATGTCCTATAAATATCAATTAAGTCCATCTTGTTTAATGTATCATTTAAAGCTTGTGTTTCCTTATTTATTTTCATTTTGGTTGATCTTTCCATTGGGGAAAGTGGGGTGTTAAAGTCCCCTACTATGATTGTGTTACTGTCGATTTCCACTTTCATGGCTGTTAGTATTTGCCTTATGTATTGAGGTGCTCCTATGTTGGGTGCATAAATATTTACAGTTGTTATTTCTTCTCCTTGGAGAAGAAACTATTTCCTTTCCCATATTAGGGAAGTTTTCAACTATAATCTCTTCAAATATTTTCTCAGTCCCTTTTCTTTTTCTCTTCTTCTTCTGGGGCCCCTATAATTCGAATGTTGGTGCATTTAATGTTGCCCCAGAGGTCTCTGAGACTGTCCTCAATTCTTTTCATTCTTTTTTCTGTACTCTGCTGTGCAGTAGTTATTTCCACTATTTTATCTTCCAGGTCACTTATCCGTTCTTCTGCCTCAGTTATTCTGCTGTTGATTCCTTCTAGAGAATTTTTAATTTCATTTGTTGTGTTGTTCATCACTGTTTGTTTGCTCTTTAGTTCTTCTAGGTCCTTGTTAAACGTGTCTTGTATTTTCTCCATTCTATTTCCAAGATTTTGGATCATCTTTACTATCATTATTTTGAATTCTTTTTCAGGTAGACCGCCTATTTCCTCTTCATTTGTTAGGTCTGGTGGGTTTTTGCCTTGCTCCTTCATCTGCTGTGTGTTTCTCTGTCTTCTCATTTTGGTCAACTTACTGTGTTTGGGGTCTCCTTTTCACAGGCTGCAGGTTCATAGGTCCCGTTGTTTTTGGTGTCTGTCCCCAGTGGCTAAGGTTGGTTCAGTGGGTTGTGTAGGCTTCCTGGTGGAGGGGACTAGTGCCTGTGTTCTGGTGGATGAGGCTGGATCTTGTCTTTCTGGTGGGCAGGTCCACATCTGGTGCTGTGTTTTGGGGTGTCTGTGGCCTTATTATGATTTTAGGCAGCCTCTGTGCTAATGGATGGGGTTGTGTTCCTGTCTTGCTAGTTGTTGGCATAGGGTGTCCTGCACTGTAGCTTGTTGGTTGTTGAGTGGAGCTGGGTCTTGGCATTGAGATGGAGATCTCTGGGAGATTTTCGCCATTTGGTATTACATGGAGCTGGGAGGTCTCTTGTGGACCAGTGTCCTGAACTTGGCTCTCCCACCTCAGTGGCACAGCCCTGACACCTGGCTGGAGCACCAAGAGCCTGTCCTCCACACGGCTCAGAATAAAAGGGAGATAAAAAAAAAGAGAGAAAGACGAAGATAAAGTAAAATAAAGTAAACTAAATTAAAATAAAGTTATTAAAATAAAAAATAGTTATTAAGAAAAAAAATTTTTTAGGTATTAAAAAAAAACCCCCAAAAAACGGACAGACAGAACCCTAGAAGAAATGGTAAAAGCAAAGCTATAGAGACAAAATCACACACAGAAGTATATACATACACACTCACAAAAAGAGAAAAAGGGGAAAAAAAAATATATCTTTGCTCCCAAAGTCCACCTCCTCAATTTGGGATGATTCGTTGTCTATTCAGGTATTCCACAGATGCAGGCACATCAAGTTGATTGTGGCGATTTAATCCGCTGCTCCTGAGGTTGTTGGGAGAAATTTCCCTTTCTCTTCTTTGTTCGCACAGCTCCCGGGGTTCAGCTTTGGATTTGGACCCGCCTCTGCATGTAGGTCGCCTGAGGGCATCTGTTCTTCGCGCAGACAGGACGGGGTGAAAGGAGCAGCTGCTTCGGGGGCTCTGGCTGAGTCAGGCGGGGGGAGGGAGGGGTACGGATGCGGGGCGAGCCTGCATCGGCAGAGGCCGGCGTGACGTTGCACCAGCCTGAGGCGCGCCGTGCGTTCTCCCGGGGAAGTTGTTCTTGATCACGGGACCCTGGCAGTGGCGGGCTGCACAGGCTCCTGGGAGGGGAGGTGTGGAGAGTGACCTGTGCTCGCACATAGACTTCTTGGTGGCTGCAGCAGCCGCCTTAGGGTCTCATGCCCGTCTCTGGGGTTCGCGCTGATAGCCGTGGCTCGCGCCCGTCTCTGGAGCTTGTTTAGGCGGTGCTCTGAATCCCCTGTCCTCATGCACCCCGAAACAATGGTCTCTTGCCTCTTCGGCAGCTCCAGACTTCTCCCGGACTCCCTCCCAGCTAGCTGCGGCGCACTAGCCCCCTTCAGGCTGTGTTCACGCAGCCAACCCCAGTCCTCTCCCTGGGATCCGACCTCCGAAGCCCAAGCCTCAGCTCCCAGCCCCACCCGCCCCGGCGGGTAAGCAGACAAGCCTGTCGGGCTGGTGAGTGCTGGTCGGCACCGCTCCTCTGTGCGGGAATCTCTCTGCTTTCCCCTCCACACCCCTGTGGCTGCACTCTCCTCCGTGGCTCCGAAGCTACCCACCTCCGCCACCCGCAGTCTCCGCCCGCGAAGGGGTTTCCTAGTGTGTGGAAACCTTTCCTCCTTCACAGCTCCCTCCCACTGGTGCAGGTCCCGTCCCTATTGTTTGTCTCTGTTTTTTCTTTTTTCTTTTACCCTACCCAGGTACGTGGGGAGTTTCTTGCCTTTTGGGAGGTCTGAGGTCTTCTGCCAGCGTTCAGTAGGTGTTCTGTAGGAGCTGTTCCACATGTAGATGTATTTCTGATGTATTTGTGGGGAGGAAGGTGATCTCCGCGTCTTACTCTCCTGCCATGCTGAAGCTCCACTTGCATCTACTTTGGTTGCAGCAAAGCAGACAGAGGTAGCAGGTGCAATGAAGACTTTACCTCAGTGTATACTCAGCACCTTTTAAGAGGGAGATATGAGGCTGTTATTAAGTTTATAATTTTATTTTCAGAAGTGAAAAGCTTCCTGAAATAAATACGAGATTGTCTTCCCTTTATTCCTCAATTTAAACTGGGAAGTAATCAAAGTTTCATTGGGGAGGCTTTGCTCATGGGATTCAATTGACAAATTGAATTTTTCAGTTGAAATGTACAAATGTCACAATAGAGAAGTAATACATTTATATAATAATGTGTAATGTACTTAACATAAATATATAAAATTTATTTGGCAAATAATTTAGTGATACATATATTTGTATGCAAGTTATCTAGTAATATGTTATAAAAGATTATCAAATTTCTGAAACCCATTTTGAGCTGTTTTATATCCTAATAGCCTTAGTTTTCAAATAATGAAGATTAATCAATAATATAGTAACTAAACTGTTTAATAATAAAAGCTTCCAGAACATGAAGTTTATCATATGGACACTTCAGTGATTTAATCTTCACATGACAATCTTGCCATAGTAGTATAGAAAAGAGAATATTTCTCTCCACATTTTTCCCACTATTTAGTAACTTGCTATTTCCCATTGAATGAAGCTCTTCAGCATTATCTGGCTTTCAAAGAAATCTGCAGTTTGATTCCAACTAACTCCCCCAACTTCAATTACCTGACTTCACTTCAACCACTCACTCTAAATCATAGACCAGGCTCTATGCATGTGATCATAATCTCCCTGCTCTGTGACAATGTTATGCATTAAAAAAACCTCAAATTTATGAATTCTGTTTATCAGGTTATCTCTATCATCATTTACAACTTGTATAAAATAACAAAGTAATAATATAATTCCATCAAAGCTCCCTCAACATAAAACAATAATTAGCTTTATCAATATTATGTTTTGCTATTTTGAAAAAAATACTTTCTAAAATAAACTTTTTTTAAATAATAAAAACCAACTATTTTAGTAAAGTGTAACTCATTTGAGACTTCTTTCATAAAGAAACATACATTTCAGATGAATCTGTAGGGTCTGCATTTTATCAGTTTTTCTAGTCTGACTAGCATTCATCAGTATAACATCTCAGTACTGATGAGAAAAGGGACTCATTATTTTAAAGACAGTATGTTTTTCATTAATAAGTTCATTAGACATTTTGAAATAGGATAAAAGTATAACTGGAATACTCATTACTGCTTAATCATCCTAATTACCTGACTATTCTTTCAGTGGAGTTCTGTCAATACAATTATTGAAAACCTCCATTTACTGTTCCTGTCACTCCATTTCTGTGTGCTCATGTGAAAGTTCTTATTAAAACTAATTTGTTTTATGCACTGACAGTCATGTTTAAAAGTCAGCAGAAAATATAAATCATCCAATTATTCCTATTGAGGAAACAGCATGGAAGTGTTGATAGATTTAGAATGATGGTTTGTACAGCTTTGCATCACTGTGCGATGTGAGGGGCTTTGACGACTTGATCCAGATTTGAATCTGTTGTTATAGCCTTTGTTCTGTTGACGATTATTTATTCCTACACACTCAAGAATACATGGCATGATGGGTAGAAAATACAGGAATAAAAAAGAAGATAAATTATGGTGTGGGCATTCTTGTAGAAAGGCATCTGTTGTGGAAACAGATGAGGTTTATCAATTTGGAGTAATTACCAATGCCTTTTAAAAATCAATGTCAACTAAGCCACTTTCTGTGTCAGAATTTCCCCTAATCAGATTTATTGGAGATGTTAAGAGTATACAAAATAATGATCATCTCCTTAATTTAAACAGCCAGAAACCAAAAACTGTACCTCTCCACCCTCTGACACAGACATCAGGGGAAAAACTGCTCATTAAAAATCTGGGGAAGTGGATAAAAATTGGTGTCATTCCCTGAAAAGTTGAAAACTCAATGTGGTATACAACTTAGAGACTCTTAATAAAGCACTGTCGAAGACAGCACAGCTGTTGCTTTGAAATGCAACACTATTTTCTGTGTTGTCTTAATGTTAGTCTTTGATAATGAATAAAGAAAACAGCCAATTTAAAACTCAGAGACGTCCTTCGAGAACAGAGAAAGTTGAATGGCAAACTGAGAGCAATTTAGAGAAAAGTAAATGTCACCGTAACACTCCAGATGGTTTAGAGAACTTTCTCAATTGAGCTATGCCATTCCCACTAGGAAGAGGCGTTAAGCTGGCTCAAAATTCCACCAAAGGAGCTGGGCACCAACACATTTACTTCTCAAATAAACTATATTCTATGCTCTAGTTTTAGTTAAAGCTTTTGAGTAGAGGAGAAGAAAGATTCTATTCACTGACTAAATTCTGTTCTTAGGAAAGCAGAGAAAAACACCAGTATAGGTCTTATTTGAATGCTGGCAAACATACTCAGGCTACCCATAGATTAAGACAAGAAAATCTCCCTCTAGGAGACTTTCAGAGGAACTCAGTCTGGACCTACTCTGGCCATGACCCGTGCTCACCACAGAGCCAACCATGAAACCAAGAGGCCATGCCCATTCAGAGCCTACAGGCCTCCCTTTCTTGTCCCAGATACCCAGGACCTTGCATGTCCTGTCTAAAAGCCTTAAGCTTTCTTCCAGTAATCCTGCAGGCATCTTTCCCAGCTTCATTCTCCCAAGGGTGCATCATGTACCTGGTAGCCACATGGTGTCTGGTGGCTGTTTCTCTGGGGCTATGGCTGAAGCTTGGGTGCATGGGATGGAGTATCTACATGGGCACATACAACACCTTACACAGTGTAGGAACTGAGAAGAATAAGAAAAGAGAGGTGGAATCTCAAGTCAGAAGATAGGGATCAGCTCTTCTTGCATTGCCATTTTCTGTGTGGATATCTATCTAAACTTGCAACTGGGTTTTAAGATTGTTCTTGACATATATTTGTCAGGATAAGAAGATGAAACATTTGTTTTAATAGCTGCTTACCTTGATTTATAACTTTAAGTAATTTAGACTTATGGTATGTGGACCCCATTTATAATCTTTCTGTTGGATCCACAAATGTTAACATTGGAGGTATTTAGGCTTGAATTTCCCCCTACTTCAATTTCAAAGACAATTCTCTTCCATGGTTAATCTGATCATTTAAGAGGAATCTTCATTTTTAAATGTAAAAGTCTTTATTATTTTTCTTCTTCTCTGTAACATTAACATTTTTGGAGATGGATTTTGTCATGAAATTTTTCAACTGGATCCATCATTTTGTGTGTGCTCGCTCTCTCTCTCTCTGTTGTATCATTGTCTTATGCACAGGTTCTTTCTCCATCACCAAGGAATGACTAGGTCTTGCTAACTTGCCTTGGCCTTCTCTATTGTAGTTCTCTCACAAAACGAAAAGAAGAAGGAAAAGAAGGGGGAGGAAGAGGGAGAGGAGAAGGAGGGAGAGGAGGAGGAGGAGGGGGAGAAGAAGGAGAGGAAGAAGAAGGAGAAGAACAAGAAGAACAAGAAGAAGATGAAGAAGAAGGAGAAGAAGAAGGAGGAGAAGGAGAAGAAGGAGAAGGAGAAGAAGGAGAAGGAGAAGGAGAAGAAGAAGGAGAGGAAGAAGGAGAAGGAAGAAGAAGAAGAAGTAAAAAAAAAAAGTCTCAAAGGAAATTGAAAAAATATATAGAATTGAAATGAAACTGAAAACACAACATATCAAAATATGTGAGATACAGCTAAATAAGTTCCAAGAAGAAAATAAGAAAATTTATACCATGAAATACTTAAACTAGAAATGAAGAAAAGACTCAAATCAATAACCTAAGTTATACCCAAAGAAACTAGAAGAGTGAAACAAAATCAAAGGAAGCAGAATAAAGGAAATACTAAAGACGGGCAAAAATCAAAGTAATTAAAAATCGTAAAACAGCAGCAAAACCAATTCAACAAACGTTGTTGCTTTAAAAAATTCAATAAAATTGATAAAACTCTAAGAAGACTGACAGAAACATTGAAAAATGGGGAAGACACTAATACATAAATCACCGATATCAGAAATGATATGAGATATTACTAGGCCCTGCACCCATTAAAAGAATAATAAGGAAATACTATGAATACATGTGTGCTCATAAATTCAACAACTGAGAAGAAAAAAATTCTTTCAAAACTATAAAATCCAATCAATCAATTTCAGGCTATGAAATCAATAGTCTGAATTCTTACAACCATTAAAATAATTGCATATGTATTTTAAAAGTTATAGAAGAACAAATCTCCATACTGTGATGGCTTTACTGGAGAACTCTACCTAATGAATAATAAAGAATTGACACCAATTCTACGCAAACTCTTCCAGAAAATAGAATGGAAAAGATGATTCCCTGATTCATTGTATGAAGCTCGGATTACACTGATATAAAAAAAGTCAAATAAATATAAAAACAAACAAAAAAAACAAGTACAGACCAATATTTATCAAGACTTTAAAAACAACAATTGTTATCAAAATATTAGCAAATACAATTCAGCAATAAATAAAATTAATTTTATATCATAACTAACTGGGGTTTATTCCAGAAATATAAAGATGATTCAACATTTGTAAATCAATCTGTTCAATCCATAATATCAACAAGCTAAAGAACAAAAATCATACAATCTTATAAATTAATCCAGCAAAGGCATATAACAAAATTTATGATAAATTTTCTCAGCATTATTTATTTTACCATTATAAGGACGTTTTCTTAACTTGATAAAAAGCATCTACAATTAACCTACAGCTAACATTACATACACTTAATGGTAAAAGACTGAATATGTTCCTTTTAAGATCAAGGATAAAGCAAGGATGTCTGTTCTTACCACTCTTATTCGCATAATACTAGAAGCTCTAACCACTGCAATAAGGCACGAGGAAATAGAAGAAATATTGATTAGAAAGGAGTAAATCATCTCTGTTTTTTTAATGTAAAAATCCAAAGAAATCCAAAACAAAACAAAAAAACAAAAACTCCAAAAATAATAATGAGCACAGAAAGTTTGCAGGATACAATGTCAGTACACTAAAATTTACTGCATTTCTACTTAGTAACAATGAACGTGTGGAAAATGAAATTAAAACACAAAATCATTTACAATCACTCTAAAGATAATGAAATACATAGGTATGCACGTAACAAAACAGGTATAGAATCTACATGTTGAAAATAGAATATGCCAGTGAAAGAAATTAAAAAAAAAAAAAAGAGATGAAAAACTAAGTAAACTGAAAGACATAGTGTGGTCATGGATGGGAAAACCTAACATAAAAAAATGTCAGTTCTCTGAAAACTGGTCTGTGATTTAAAGCAATTCCTATCAATATCCCAGACAGATTATTTTGTAGACATAAAAAAGCTTATTCTAAAATTTACTTGGAAAGGCACAAGCCTTAGAATATTACTCCACCCAATCTTAAGGCACAGATTGTTTACAAAGTGTGTGTCAGTAAAGTGTACATGAGATTACTCTGTGTTACTTTTACTGTTGCATGTGAATCTACCATTATCTCAATAAAACTTTCCATTAAACGTCAAGTAATTACAAGATTTCAAGATGGTTTCCATGAGCATTTTCATTACCACACTTCTGATTATGAAGAGATATGAAGTTCTGACTATGGAGGAATATGAAGTTATGAGAAATAACCATATTATTCCTTAGCCTGTGGAAGACTAAACAAAGGAGTCAATTTAAAGTGAGGAGAGTGGACGTAAATTCATGAGATGAGCTAGCAAGTAGTCATACAAGACCTCTATCTATGAGGTCTGCCAGGAGAGCCTAGAGAACTCTCTCTCCTAAGTGGTTACGTTAGTATTTCTTAACAGGAATGAAATGGAATACTACTAATACAAGGTATAAATAGGTGTTTAGAGAAAAAACTTTTTCATTGCACAAGTAGATGCTGAGTTACTAAAAGTTAAGACTTCTTTAATCCAGGCATTTACAGAGACTAAATTTAGTGTTCATTTTTAACTCCCTAAGAAGGAGAGATAAAATATAAATCCTAAAAAATTCTGCGTGTCTGTGTGTGTGTGTGTGTGTGTGTGTTCATGCAGCACTTTTTTAGGACTGGTATTCTTTGGAATATATTTTTGCAAGGGCTGGTTTAAATCAGAGCTGACCAGCACAGTCTCTAACTATTACCATACATTATATTTCAATTATCCAAGCAATTGCCTTTACTTTTTGCCAGATATATAAAATATTTGCAGTTGTTCTTTTTTATATGTTTGTTTTATGAAGACCTACAGGAAAAAAATCAAGTTTTTCTCAATTAAAAAATCACGTAAAAAAAATAGAGCTGTGAAATTTTAAAAAAATCATGTACAAGAAATGTTATAAGTACATTTTAATTTATTTTTCCTCTCAATAAATATTGTACTTAGTTGGATTTTTGATATGATAATATGTAGGTCAACAATTAAATTCAAATATAACTTTATTTTTGACAAAATCTCGAAAAGGGTAACTCACAGTGATCTATGTATGAGGTATGATTTTTCTACTTCTGCAGGCTCTTATATTTTTATTTAAATTTGATAATTCATGATATTAAAATGCCTCTGTGAGCTGGAGCAATTCACTAAAACCGTGATTCCCTGAGGTCATCCTGTTCCAAGCACATAGTTATTTATTCTCATTTCACTGCAGTGATTTGACTTAGCATAATGCTGATCGGCCTCTATTTTTGACTCTGAATTTTATTGCGGGCATGTGTCAGCTTATTCCTGAAATGGTTATACATAAGCTCTTCTCAAATATTCAGTCCTATTTTGTGGTCTCTTTTCAGGCAACGCTTCCGTTGAGAGCAATGGTCCTGACTTAGCTCTTCAGGTGTCTCACCAGTCAGTATGTAAGTTACATTTCTGATGGGATGAACTATTCCAGCAAACACATTCCCATAAAGAGAACAAGGCTGAAGGTTATTAATATTCAAGCCTGCTGCAGATGAGAGGCTTCTCTTAAGCAAGCAGATTCATCCTATCTTTTCTTAGGAGCACGCTTTACCAGTGACCCAAGCCAAGTGTTTTCATGTGGCTCTCTTTGTTTCAGGGCTCTAAGTTGCAATGCAGAGACAAAATGTTCTTTTGCACCCCCAAATCAAGTGATCTCCATTGCTTCTTTATCTTGAACATTCAATCATCATACATACACAAGTTAACATATTGATATGGCACAGAATTCAGGGACAAGTGTGTAACTTGTGTATATGTTGAAGTTTATCTTTCTCCCCAAAAAACGAATATATTTCTCATCAGACTTACTAGGAATAGTCTCAGAATTTCTTCTTCTGGAAGGTGCCATCTGTAACACTTTATAAAGAAATATCAAGGAAGGATTCTATTATTAAGCTACATTATTTTATTTCTTCCCCCCATTAATCCCTTATGCTTTATAACTTAATATATTCTTTCTTTAAAATTATCAATATTAATAAATTAGAATGTTTATTCCTACATCAGGTAAAAATGCCTAGCTGAACTACCATCAAATTTTCATGGTATGCTTGGAGTAATTCATCTAAGTTAATGTAGATTCTTGCAGTATATGCAAAATTCACTTTAGGATTTCCTGGGCAACACCTCCAAGAGTAGGTAATAATCATATGAATTGAAACCAAGCTATAGTGTGAGGCTATGTGGCTTTGTATTGATGAAATAAGCCATACATCAAGGTTATTGCAAAGAAAGTGTGATATTAAATATGAATCTCAAATTGAAAGTCACAAGAGCAGATATACTAAATTTCAGGCATACTTTTCACCTCCTAGGTGAGTAACTCTATGTTGATTGTTCCAGAGTGAGTACCAGTAAAGTTTTATGTCACCATTCTCTGAAACAAATCTACAGAATCCTTCATGCACCTATCATTTCTATTGGGGTCCTAATGTTTGCAACACACTTCTATAGTTTTGTTATTTTAGCCCTCATAACAATCCATGAGCAAATCAGTAAATGCATTGAAACCCTTATTTTTAAAATGAAGAAATTTAAATGTTCTATCACTGTCACATACCCCGTTAAATTGGAGAGACAACCTAACCTCATGCCTCACCCATAGTTTGCATTTAATAATTTTGTTTTTCAATCTTGATTTAACTATAAATTTAACAGTTTTTTTTTTCCCCTCTGTAAATCTGCTTTCCCCCTCTTATCATTTAAATTAGAAGAGGACAGGGGTAATGGATTCTTCGAGCAGTGTTTGAAAATTTTAGGTGGGCAGAGCTTTCAAGATGGGGAAAACTAGAATACAGTCATGCATAAAAACGCTGATAAAATGGAGGAGTGGGGCCATTAGACACTCATAAAATGGAGGAGTGGGGCCATTAGACATTGATTGGATGAGAAAGACCAGGAACTTCAATGTAAGGTGGAAATTAGGAGGAAGGGAGCGATTGAAAGCAATCTGGAAAACTCCAGGAGGAATAGAGAAGCTTTTAATGTCAGAGAGAAATTAACAGACCAGCTGAGAAAAATAAATTATAACTGCAGCGTGCTACCTATTGTCTTACAGCTTCAAATTCACGTTTTAATTACATTTGCCATTACTATGTGATTCTGTGGCTGACACCATGCAACCTGTGGTTCTTTTTTAGCTGCCACCTCATTATATCCAACCATTAGGAGACACAGAGGAGACTAAAAAGAAAGCAAAGGATTTCGCTTATTCTGTATGCTGTTCCTGGCAGAATCCCTTAGGAGCAGCAACACATCACCCCAGCAGCAGCAGTTTGCTAAAGCATCATCAGTTGGTTCCAACCTCCGGCATCCTTCGCTCATCTAGAATCAGCTATGTGACATACCCTCAGAGATACCAGCAGCAACCAGATAACAACCCCTCATCAGTCTGAGCCTCAGCTCTGTGGAGCCCCTCCTCTAAGCTTCTATGTTCTGTTAATCCCATTCTAATCCCTTTCTTCTCCATCACTAGTGATGATAGCTTTTTCATGCAGTTATTATCTCTGAGTTACTCAGTGTGCCCTCTGTGTATTCAGGTCTCTTATACCTGTATGACAAGTTCCCTACATTCAATTATCTCTGTTGAAATAACTCTGTTGAATAATGGTTTTCATTTGCCTGTAAAATCCTGACAAAAACTAGGCTATTTTAAGAAAAGCCAATACAAATATAAATGTATAATTCTGTGGTGTATAAAATTTTTTCTCACTTGGTATACCCCTATTTCTAGGCATTTGTGAGTCAAGTTTGTCATTATCTCAGATTGAGAATATATCCTCTTTTCCAAGCATGTCAGTAAGAGAATTGGAATTTATAAATTAGGCCAAAGCCACCTGTTTGGTTGTTGGTTTTAATCTTCCATTTGGATGTAGAGGAATAGTACAATATTCCCAGAAAACATACTTTGAATGTTTGGAAATGGGGATCATTTGGGCCTGATAGCTAGTTGGCAAATGTGTGCCTCTGCTTGTGTCTCCTTGTATACCTAATGTTATTTTTGTAAAACCGTATATAATCATGTAGGTGTGCATTAGCAAAAAAAAACATGCCCAAAATTTGGAATATAAAAGTAAACCTTATAATGCAGTGCAGTTTTCTTCAAAGTTGCTAACATTAAAATCATTGCTACAGTGATGCTAAAATTGCACTACATGGTTCCAAAAAATTGAGTTAAATGCTCTTAGGTAATTAATTTTAGTCATATTCTGAAACATCAAGATTTCAACAATTTAAAATCCATTTGTTGGCATGGAAACATGAACTTAATTAAAACTAGATTAAAATAATTAACCTAAAACATATTGTACTACTGAGTGTTTGATTTGAATACTTTGGAAGAACAAGAACATTTTTCATAGTCATTTTAGGTGTTTTATCTAATGGAAGTGTTTACGTTTTATAATGGACCTATACATGCGCTAATGTGTCAAATGACTGTTTTCATGGGGAGGGGACAGTTATGAAGAAGATTTCCATTAAATGAAATGCCAGTTTTCTTGTAGGAATTTAAAGAGCAGAACAATTTATGAATATTGCTTATTGTCTTTGCTTAACCAAAGTATCCAGGATATTTGAGGAAAATAACCACAGTGTTATCCTTTATTTCATCCTTTATTTTTCACTCCAATGAACTAAGATTTGTGTCACATTAATGAGGGAGATCACACTATGATGAGCCACAAAAATAAAACATGGGTTAGAGTAGGAAAGCAAAAAAATTTACGGTAAAGATACAATCATTTCTGGATTTTTAAGAACCAGTGTTTTTTTTTTTTCCTGTGGTTACCAAAAGGGGAAAGGTGGGGGGGGAGGAATAAATTAGAAGTTTGGAATTCACAGATACACACTACTATATATAAAATAGGTAACCAACAAGGAACTACTGTATAGCACAGGGAACTATACTCAATATCTTATAACAACCTATAATGGAAGAGAATGTAAAAAAAGAATATATATATTTATATATATATGTATAACTGAATCACTTTCCTGTACATCTGAAACTATCACAACATTGTAAATCAACTACATTGCAATAAAAATTTAAAAAGAACCAGTGGTTTTGCAGCAGAGAAGCCCATAAGTACACAAAGAGTATTCACTGAATACATTTTAGACTTTCTAAAAGTTTTCAAATCAAAGGTTTGTTTGTTGGCTTTTTTGTTCACTTTATCAATAGTGAGTGTTAGTCACGTGGTAGGCTCAACTTTGGACGATTTAAATAGATCCCCTGGAGATGTCTTGCTGTCTCACCACCACATCCACATTGTCCATTCTTTCAGTAACAATATAAATCTCTCTGGGTCTCATTCTCTGTGCTTTGAGCAGACTGATTCCCACCCTAGGTCTAAACCTGTGTGGAGGTTTTGTAATGTGTTTACTTGGCTAGGCTGAACTACATTTCCCAGAATTCTCTTTAGTGTGTATTTCTACTTATTGTGGCCACATGGAAGATTCTTAGAAGATTTGGAAGGCAGAAAGGAGGCAGCAGCCATTTTGTACCTCATGTACATTTTTGTTGATCTGCTGACTCAGCTCTTCAGGTTGAAATAGCACTGGGTTTGCAACTGCTCAAACTTTTGCTGGATTCTTCTATAGTGTCTCTGACTGCTGGGCCATGTGTGTGTGTGTGTGTGTGTGTGTGTGTGTGTGTGTGTGTGTGTTTATCTTAGTGAGGAAGACCCCTGGCTTCTACAGTATATTCAAACATCAAACATGTTGGTTTGTTTGCCTGGCACACAAGTGGGCCCACTGTAGAAAGGCATTTCCATCAGGTGCCCATTCCATGACTGGGCACCACAGGAGAAGCTGAAGTCTACAGTTGAAAACACAGATATTTACTGGGGCTGGGGGTTTCGTTGCTGTGCTTTTGCTTTCCTCTGTATTTGGGGTTGAACAGCACAGGCAGTTTTGTTCCTTTCACTGTCAATCACCGTAACACCCTCCCCTTAGCTCTCCTCACTTTCCCAGGGATTCCACCTCTTAGTGTCCCAATCAGGCTTTGTCACAAGTGCTCAAACCTTAATCTGCAGCAGCTTGATCCCTCCTAGCTTCACAAAATGGCACCTAAGGTCTTCAGTGTATTATCCTGCTCTCCCACCTTGTCTTCCAGCCCCGAAGCTAGCAGAGCAATGGAAGCCTACAAGTCCTCCTCTAATCACAGCTCTTCTTCCAACTGTCTAACTAGAGGTTCAGCTCTGGCTGGGCATCAGTGTCCAGCTGGCCTGCCCACAGTAGAGGCCTGTCCACCTCACAGCCATTCGTTTCCCTTCTGTGCTGCAGTGTGTTCTCGGCAGTTACTCAGACAATTGCATCATATCAGCTGGCACTTTGGGGGCATCCCTGTACTTATGTGTCAATCCATACACCTCTAACCTATGGGACACCCTTCCCCCACTTAGAGGTCAGTGGCTAACCCAGGATTTCCCCAGCGGATGTCTCTTTCCTACGGCCTATTTCTTTGTTCTCCTGTTTCGCTCACCAATTGTTGGTTTGAAACCTCAGGGGCTTCTCAGGTGAAATCTGAAAATGGCCTCTGTACATGCAGGGCAACGAGAGACTGAAAAAAGAGGCAGATCACTCCAGTTTGGCAGGTGGGAGGATTAATAAGCAAGAGATCTTACATATGAGGCTTTCCTTGGGTGACCACAAGAGTAGATCTCCACACCCACCTGTTAGAGTCTTAAATGTTGATATGGAGACCTTAACTGGGTTCAGTCATGTGTACCAATGAGAAGGCCTAAACAACACACGCTCTCTCAGAGGGCTGCGCTTCTGAAAATGGCTCCAGCTGTGATAACTGTGGGCAGAATGTACATTGGACAGGGGTTGGGGGTGAGGAGCCTCCGAATGCCAGGATCCAGCTTGTGGGTCAACTGGCCATTATGTCCTCTCAGTAACTTCCTACCCTCTATACTGAGATTTTCTATTAATGCAACTGAAAGGTTTGTTTTTTTTTTTTTTAATGGTGCAATAGCTTCATTCATTTTCCCACAGTTCTTTGAGAGTGTTACCATTATATTCATTTTACTCATGAGGCATGAAGGAACTGAGGCTTGGAAAAAGTAAATAGTTTATCCAAGGTCACATAACCAGTTCCAGTAAGAGTTTCATTTCAACACAGGCCCATTTAATTTCAAAGCCGGTTGTATGCTGCATGATTAATTAAGAGAAAGGCAGGTAATTATCATAATGATGCACTGATTTCAGGAAGATCTTCTACAAATAAATGGCAGCCATAATTTAAATATAATTTTGGAAAGTGCTGGACACTTTTAAAAAAGTAACTATATTTTACAGCATGTTACTTCCTTCTGTGACATGGTCTTGGATTGCATTAAATAATTTTTAGCTTAAAGACATGGATTCCAGCCAGGCTCTCTGATTTGAGACTGATCACTTATTTCTCTCTGTATCACAGGCTATTGATAGTTTGAAAGGAAAATGGTTTATTTGAATTTTCATCAGATTCATGAATTGACCTGATGTTTCTGGTACTGGAGAGAGAAATAGCCTCAGAGCTCCTTTCATTCATATGGGTCTTACTTATAGAATTTGATTTATGTTCTTATTTCCATAATGTTATGTGAACATTTAGTTTCATATTAAAGTATCATTTACACATAATTTCCTTACACTAGCGAGTCTATTTAAATTTGTATCAAATCTTATAATCTATGTAAAGTGCATCCCTCAGGACCTACTGAGAAGTAAGTGGAATAGTGTATCTATGTGTTTCACAATGAATTTAAGACAACAGCTACAAAATTTTAGAAAAAGGTAGTCATTAGTATTATTTAATAAGTGTTGCATAATTTCAAAGACAATTCTTTCTTCAATGAAAACCTATTCACGACTAGCATTTTGGAAGGTATTGCAGATGCAAAGAAAAGTAAGGCTCCACACTTAATGTTGAGAAGTTCACAGATTAGAAAGAAAAGCAATAAAACAAACATGAACACAAATATCAGTGGCCTGTTCTTAGATCATAGGGTCAGGTTGCTTAAGTGGGCTTATGTTGGGGAGGGAGTGATAGGAAAAAATATCATTTGTGCTGAGTCTTGAAGGCTAGATCGGAGTTAAGCAGGCAAAATCAGAGAGAGGAGAGAAAAGAATTCCAAGTAGACAAAACAGCATACAAAAAAGTCCCAAGGTGTAAGAATCATAGGTAGGGAATGGAGGGGGCATACTGTGATTGGGAAGTTATTAAAAGGGAAAAGAGGAATCAAATAATAGAGTTGGGTATCCTAAGCCCAGAAATCTATTTATGGAAGAGAAGGTCACTGAGGCACTTGAAGGATGGAGATGGCATAATCAGGGAGATCACCTCAAAGAAAGGTAGAAGATGGATTGGAAAGAAAGAAAACAGCAAGCTAGGAGGCCAGTTAGGAGATTGTGGCAATAAGTCCAGACCCAACATGACAGGAGACTGAAATAAGGTTCTGGTAGATGTATACTTACATTTCAGGATTTTGCAATAGATTGGAAAGTATATATTAAAATAAAAGAAAGACAAATATCATATGACATTGTTTTCATGTGGAATCTAAAAAAAAGGGTGAAATGAACTTATCTACAAAACAGAAACAGAGTTACAGATGTAGAAAACAAACTTTTGGTTACCAGGAGGAGGGGTAAATCGGGAGATTGGGACTGACACACACACACTACTATATATGAAATAGATAACTAATAAGGACCTACTTACAGCACAGGGAACTCTACTCAATACACTGTAATAGCCCATATGGGAAAAGAATCTAAAAAAGAGTGGATATATGTATATGTATAACTGATTCACTTTGCTGTACACCTGAAACTAACACAACACTGTAAATTAACTACACTCCAGTAAAAATTTAAAAAAAAGAAGTCTGTTGGCATTGATTGGAAAGTACAGGTGTAAATAAAGTCCTCAATCAAAATATTTAAATAAGTAATAATAAATGTTTACAAAGCACTTATTATAGGAACCAAGAACTATTTCAAGTGTATCCTTTTATAACACAAATAATTCTTAGAATAACTCTGTAAGTTGTAAACTATTATAATCTCAATTTTTGCAGATAAGCATATGAGTGCCAGAGGTTAAGCAACTTGCCCAGAGTCACCCAGCTAGCCTGATGGGGCTGCCATTTGAATACAGATCGTTTGCTCCAGAGTCCATGCTTTCCACCCCTTGTACTACGCTAACAGGGAAGGTGCCATGAGTCAGACACTGCATTAAGCACTTGAATTCTCACAACAATCCTCTCTCTGAGTTGGTTGCTTTTATTGTCCCCATTTTACATACGAAGAAATTGCAAATTAGTGTCTCAGCAAACTAACCAATAAAACTAATTTTAAAAACTAATAAAATGATTATTCAAATTGGCATCTGAGCAAATTAACACAAATGTGAAGTAAGAGAAACAGGATTCAGTGACATATCTGTCTCATTCCAAAACCAGTGCCCTTATCCACTATACCATGGATTTCTACCTCAGGAAACTGCTAGCTGCCATGCACCATGCCAGATGATGGATATACAATGAGGAGTATAAACAGAGTGCTTGACACCAACTAGCTTATCATCTAGTAAGACAGCCAGAAGCACAAACATTTTAGTTCACTGTAGTACATGTTATAATATTAGAAAATAAGAGCCTTGTTAGAAAAAGAAAAGAAAACAGCATACATTAGAAAGATTACCAAAGTCCTGCTTACACTCTTGTTCAGTATTCATTTATTTGTAAACATGGATTTTCTTTGTGAATCTCCTGATATAGAAGTTGAAAATGTTCATCAGAGCTGGTGAAAAGCAATTTTTCTTCAAATCATTTGAAAAACTTTCCTCATGTCTTGAGATAACTCTGTTTACAATTTCTTCAATTCAGTTCAACAGATACCTCTGGGGACCCAATTTGATACTGAAGATTTAAAATATAGATTCTATTTTTAAGAAATCGAAGCCTCAATTAAGTGGTTATTTCTTACATATGTATTGAAATCAGCTTTAAGAGTGATATAAATTTGGGGATTATTAAGAAGGAGTACACTCTTGTTGAGAAGATGAGTTAGGATTGAGGACACAGCTTTCAAGATAACCTCAATTATCATGAAATTATTTCAGTAAGAGTAGTGTAGAAAAGTTTTTGTTTTGTTTCATTTAGGTTGGAAGGGACAGCATGGATAAAGATACAAAGATGGCAAAAAATGGATCATGTTTGAGAAACAAGAAGCAATTTATTTGGCTGGTGCATTAGGAAAATAAAAGAGGTAGTGAAGGATATGTCATGAAATGTGAGGAAGAACTGAAGACAGCATTGGCTACAAGGCTGAGTAATTTGTATTTTCTTTGGTAGAAAAGACTTTGGAGGATTTCACATAGGCAGTTAAGTCTGGCATGATTATTGGCAGAGGGTTTACATTTATTGTCAATCTCCTTATCATTTTTAATAGAAACTTGTTGAGGGTCTACTACATGCAAGGTGATACAAACAGGTCATCCTCCCAAGTAATACATAATCTATTTGTTGAGTCAAGAGAGAAATCTTGAAGACTAATAATGATACAATGGTTTGCAGCAGCTCCACACAATTAGATAGATTCTTAATGAATTATAGCAATGCCACTGCTGAAAATAATGAATTCAAGTCTGAAATATCGACTATTTATATCATCAAAGCAAAAACAACTGTATTTGCTTCCCTTTCCTTTGGCCATGACTGTGTGATCATTAGAATTGCTTATGAGATTTAATGTTTTTAACTGCTTCAGAAACCCAGCTTTAGGCAATTAATTATATAAGCAATGTTGTGAGGGAGATTAGTGGCAAAGATGATCAAAATTACTGAAGTGACTATATCCAGAAATTTCCACTAACACACATAACTCTGTTTCTCACCCATTCTGGTTTGGTGGAATTCAATGAAAATGATGGGAGATTGCAGATTGTTTAAAAATTAATTTTATCATTGTATAGAAACAGCCTTGTAAATGCTAATATTGAAAATATATACACATTCTGAATATAATATATACATATTCTGAATATATATACAGGAAAAGGCCAATGTCCCAATTTGAAGGCAGTCTGGCAGGAAAAATTCTCTCTTACTTGGGGAAGGGCCATCCTTTTTGTTCTATTAGGCCTTCAACAAACTGGGTGAGTCCAATCTAATTTAAGAAGGGAAGTCTGCTTTACTCAATCTACCAATTTCATGTTAACTTTGTCCAAACACACCCACACAGACATAATACAGAATCATGTTTGACCAAATATCAAGTTGAAACATCAAATCAGCCATCACACTATCTACACATTTATCTATAACATTAGAAAATTTTAAGTGCTATGGAAAATAACCAAGCAGGAGATGGAGATTGGAAATACTGGATCTGTTGAAGACAGTTGCATGTTTGAACATGATTGACGTGGAATGTCTTACAGAGAAAGTGATGTTTGAGTAAAGATCAGAAAGTGGATAGTGGTAAGATATCCACTAAGCCATAAATGTATCCATTAGAACTTCCAAGAACAGGCAACAGTAAGAGAAAAGACTCTGAAGCAGGAGTTAGCCTGGAATGTTCCAGGAATATCAAGGAAACCAGTGTGATTGCAAGAGAGTCTGTGACGGTGAGAATAATGTGAGACAAGTTCAGAGAGATAAAGGAATCAAGATCATGTAAGGTTTTCAAAACCACTGTACAGTCTTTGTCATTTACTCTGATTGAGATGGGTCATCACTGGAGATTTTGAGCATGACACTGTCATAATCTGACATATATTCACCTAGGGTCATTCTAGCTACTCTATTAAAGGTACATTACAGGGCAACAAGAGTAAAGGCAGATACCTATTAGGAGTTATTGCAGTAACACAGGTGACAGATGATGGTGGTTTAAACAAGAGACATCAGGGCAGGTGGTTAAAATTAAATTAGCCTAAAATATTTCTTTGGAAGCCACATATATAATAATGGCTAAAAATCATCAATGTATTTTAAAATTGACATGAATCTTATGCCATCTTTGTTTATCTTAAAATCATGAATATAAAGCTAAATTTTATTTATTTAGTTTATTAAATATTTTACTTGCCGAAATAATCACATGCTTATCTTGGAGAACTGAGCACATATTTACAAAGACATGTGAGCTAAAAACGTGCAGCAACTAAGCAGGATTATCCCAGGTATGCAAAGCTGGTTCAACACTTGAAAATCAATATAATCTATCACATCAGCAGCCTAAAAAATAAAAGTCCCATGATTCTATCACTAGATTCAGAAAAAGCAACTGGCAAAATCCAACATCTATTCATGATTACAAAACTTTCAGTAGACTAGGAATAGAGGGGGACTTCCTTGATTTGATAAAGATATCTACAAGAAATCCACACCTAACATCATACTTAATGATGAGAAAATTGAAGCTTTTCCATTAAGATCAGTTATATGGAAAGAGAAAAGATCCAGAATAGCCAACACAATATTAAAGGAGAACAAAGTTGGAGGACGGGCAGTGTCCAACTTCAAGATTAAAGATAAAGTTAACAGAGATCACTATTAAAGATAGTGTGGTATTGGTGAAAGAATAAACAAATAGATCAGTGGAACACAATAGAGAGCCCAGAAGTAGATCCACATAAATATAGTCAACTAATCTTTGACAAAGGAGAAAAGGCAATACAATGGAGCAAAGATAGTCTTTCTGACAAATGGTGCTGGGACAACTGAACATCCACGTGCAAAAAAATGACACAGACCTTACACCTTTCACAAAAATTAACCCAAAATGGATCACAGACCTATATGTAAAATGCAAAACTATAAAATTCCTAGAAGACAGCATAGGAGAGAAACTAGATGACACTGGGTATGAAGATGACTTTTTAGATACAACACCAAAGCCATGCTCAATAAAAGAAATAACTGATAATTTGAACATCATTAAAGTTAAATCTCGTGCTATTGAAAAGACGATGCCAAGAAAATTAGAAGACTATCCACAATCTGGGAGAAAACATTTGCAAAAGACATATCTGATAAAGGACTATTATCAAAAATATACTAAGAACTCTTAAAATTCAACAATAAGAAAATTAACACAATTTTAAAACAGGCCAAAATCCTTAACAGATACAGCATTAAAGAAGATACAGATGGCAAATAAGCATGTGAAGAGATGCTCACATCATACATCATCAAGAACATTAAATTATAACAACAATTAAATATCACTACACACCTATTAGAATGACCAAAATCCAGAACACTGACAACACCAAATGCTAACAAAGATGTGGAGCAACAGGAACTCTCATTAATTGTTGGTGGGAATGCAAAATGGTACAGACATTTTGGAAGACAGTTTGGCAGTTTCTTACAAAATTAAATATACTCTTAGCATATGATTCAACAATTGTTCTCTTTCGTATTTACCCAAAGGAGTTGAAAACATGTCCACACAAATAACTGTACACAGATGTTTATAGCAGTTTTATTCATAATTGCCAAAACTTGGAAGCAACTAAGATATCTTTAAGTAGGTGAATGGATAAATAAACAGTGAGTGGTACATCCAGACAAGGGAATAGTATTCAGCACTTGAAAAATGAACTATCAGGTCATGAAAAGACATGGAAGAAACTGAAATGCATATTACTAAGTGAAATAAGCCAATCTGAAAAGGCTACATACTGTATGATTGCAAATATACCACATCCTGAAAAATGCAAAACTATGGAGACAGTTAAAAGATCAGTGTTGCCAGGGGTTGGAATAAATAGACACAGCACAGAGGATTTTTAGAGCAGTGAAAATACTATGTATGATCCCTCATGATGGATACATGTCGTTATAAATTTGTTCAAATCCACAGAATGTATAACAAGAGTGAACCCTAAGGCAAACTATGAACTTTGGGTATTTATGATATATCAGCGTAGGTTCATCAGTTGTAACAAAGGTACTGCTGTTGGGGGGCATGCTGATAATGGGGGAGGCTATGTTACGTGTGGGCAGGGGATATGTGGAAAATCCCTATACCTTTTCCTCAGCTGTGCTTTGAATCTTAACCTGGTCTAAGAAAAATAAAGTCATGCCAAAAAAAGTTTTTAAAAATATGCAGCAATATATGAGAGGGAAACTGATTCTTCTTCTTCTTCTTCTTTTCTTTCCAATCTAATGTCAAGCTTGCTATTTCAGCCCTGGTGTGGCATGTAATAATATATGCTGTGGTAGTGCCTAGAAGGGGGCCTGAGGGCTCTCTGTTGGCTATGTTGTTATGCTCTGCAGGGATATTTAAAACCATTCATACAACTCTAAATCTCTGAGCATCTTCATATTGCATTGTAACTCCATTTGGAATATAAATATCAACAACCTTTTTCAGAATCAAATAAAGAAAAATTTCAGTGAAATTGTCCCTTGTTTGTAACTAAGAAATAAGCAGTAGTCTATGGTGTTGGAAGCCTACTCTTACTGATTATCTTGAGCATGTGTTTATCCAAGGCATTATTTTCAACAGATTAGTAAACTCTAATGGTGATGACGGTGGTGGTTGGGGAGGAGTGTCTAATTCACAGTGATTCTTCCAGGTACCATAGGTTGTGAACACCAGCCACTTTTAGAAAATATTCTTCATTACTCAGAAAAGTGAAGAGGCCAGAAAGCAAACTGCCTTCTGATTGCCTCACTCTACCTACACAGCCATAGAAAACAGTTAATTGGTAGGAATCCTCCCACCATAAACCTAGTTGTGTCCTTTCTCATCTTATTGTGCTGCAGCTTGCTACAACAGTTCCTTCTCATTCTGATTGTGGGGCTCTAAAAATGTGAGTGCAGGCCACTCTCTGTAAAGAAGTCCCTCCAAAGTGAACAGGAATAAAGTTCAGAGTTAAAGAGAGAGAAAGGGAGAGGGAGTTAAGAAACAGAAAGAGAGAGAGAGAGAGTTGGTGTTAAGCCCCTAATATTCCAGTTGCTGAGGCTTCCTCTCCAGACTTTGCCCTCCATTACTTCTTCCAATTATTGGTACCTTTCCAACAATCTTCAAATAAATCCCCCCGCCCTTTGCTAACGTTTGTCAGAATTACACTTTACTAAGATGTGACCAAGGAGTACTGCTTTCATATAGCATATCAGTCTATAATGGTGTTAAGTCTTTCCACCTCTTCTAATGACTTATTGTTTGGGTTTAGAATGTCTATGCTAGGAGACACTTTATTCATTGTTATTTCCTTTCTTACACATACCACATGAAACAGCCAAGCTCTATACCCATGTGTTTTATAAATGTGAATAATAAAGCTAATACTTTCCCACCACTGATTAATTCACATTTTACAAACTGATGTAGAAAACAGGAGAGGAGAATTCTAGTTGCAGCTCCTGATGAATCTGGGTGTCTCACTTATTTCTCTTCCCTAAATTATCTTTAAGGTCTACTGCAGCCTTATCAATAGGTATTGCTTTATCCAGTGAAAAATCTAAAGTGGTCCAATATAAAAGGATTAATCATCACCATGCTTTTTAAAACAGTCATAGCACACTGGTATTTATAGAGTGATACAAGTACAAATGTATTAGGATCCCAAGGACGGTCATAAAAAGGTTGTTCTGAGTATAACTGCATAAGTGTGTAAAAATTTTTATCACCTTATTTATAATCCCAGTTTTCTATGCACACCTATATAGGTAAATAGGTAGATGATAGATAGATAGATGATAGATAGATAGGCAGCCAGCCAGTGGATAGAGAAAGCAAGTTGTACATAAGCATTCTATAGGTGGAGATTGGAATATGTTTAGAGGTTAGTCTTTCCTTATTTTTACATTCTGTTCCACTTTCAATTGCAGGCCATGTGCTAGTGTGAAGTCCTTTAAAAATATCGAATCTCAGAGAAGATGAAATAGGAAAAAAAGAAGGGGTGTTAGAGAGAAGACCATTTGTTCCCATACATTAGACTTGCCTGTGAGGGAGGAGGAAAAGAACCTTGGATTTGATAAGAGATTAAAGTTTTAAAAATTGACTGAACTAAATTTTCAAAGCCAAAAGGAGCAGAAGAGTTGTGAAAACCATCTCAAGTATGAAGAGTCTCTATAAACTAGTATGGATGGGAGATTTAATAGAGCACAGTTGAAAGCAACCAGACAACAAAAATTTATCCACACTTATACTCTAATGGACTGAGATTCTGCAATCAAACTGGTTATGTTGTCATTATTCTTATTCTTAGTCATTTTTTAAAAAATAATTTATTTATTTATTTAATTTTGGCTGCGTTGGGTCTTCGTTGCGGTGCGCGGACTTCTCATTGCAGTGGCTTCTCTTGTTGCGGAGCATGGGCTCTAGGCGCATGGGCTTCAGTAGTTGCGGCGTGCGGGCTCTAGAGTGCAGGCTCAGCAGTTGTGGCGCATGGGCTTAGTTGCTCCGTGGCATGTGGGATATTCCGGACCAGGGCTCGAACCCGTGTCCCCTGCATTGGCAGGAAGATTCCTAACCACTGCGCCACCAGGGAAGTCCTATTCTTAGTCTTATTTTCAGTTCATTTATACAAACCTAAGATGTTTCTTGAGGTTCTTTTACTCCACCCCAAATCTGGCTATGAAACAGGATTTTCTACTCATTTTTAAAATTACTTGTAAACTTCCTATTTTAAGTATTCAACTGTTAATCACAACAGAAAAATATATAGAAGATAAATAATCAACATGGGGAAATAATATGCTTAACAGATCCTTTTAACTTTTAATAACTAGAGACTAACCTTTGTAGTTTCAGAATCCTTTGTCAGACGGTTGGAGCTGCAGAACCACAGTCCATAAGCTTGGAAGAGCCATATCTCTGGTCATTTCTCCTTCCAGGCAAAATGAATAACAGGTTGTGATGCTTGAAGTTCTGCCCACTGGGAAGATTTCCCGTCAGCATTGTCTTTTGGGACCATACTGGATCGGTGTAGTAGTGCTTCAGTTGTCCACTTTTGGGTAATGTCTGCATATTGCACAGAACCATCAGGAAACAAGGCTGAGTTTTATTTTTAAGTCACCTGTTCAACTGTTGGTTCACAAACTGGTCTCCATACACAGAGGGCAAAGAGTAACCAAAGAAAGAGGCAAGCCACACCATACTGGTAGATGGCAGGTTTAATAAGCAAGGGAACTTACATATGCAGCTTGTCTTGGGTGGTTGCAACATGGGTAGATCTCCAAACCCACCCTCCAGAATCCTAAAAGTTTATATAGAGGCCTTAACTGGATTCAGTTCCATACATTGTCTATATGGTCTTGACAACACATTGCTCTCTCAAGTCTGTGTCCTTAGAGCAGCTTCTAGCTCAGGGAAGTCAAGCAAAATCCACATTCCAAGGACAGGGAGTGGGTAGGAGCTGTCCATTGTCCAGGTCTGGCTTTCGTGTCAACTGGTGGTTACTTCCTCTTGATGACCTCCTCCAAAATCAACACATATGCGTGGATTGAGAAAGAAGTCACTGCAGCAGGAGGATAGACGATGGACATTTGGGCCACTTCCTCTTGCATTTTATCTGCCTCCAGGATGTACTACTTACATTTTGTGAAATGCTGCTGTACATGCTCGACTCTATGGATTGAAGAGTCATGATGTGCAGCTTGGATCACCTGTTAACTTGATAACTCATGATGAAGCATTCAGTCTCTACTAAGGCTTGCTAACAATCCAAAAGCTTTCTCTTAAAAGGAGAGTTGTTATCTACAGCAGATAACATAGATTTGCTCAAAAAATCCTAAGGGTCTGCCCTGTGCTTCATCTATAAGGCCATCAGAGGCTCCATAAAGAATCCCTATTTACAACTGATATCCCAAGCAACATCAGATCTGCTAACTCACAGGGCCCAATTGGCAGATCAGCTTGCATGAAAGCCTGGATCTGTTGCAGATTCTTTTGTTCTTGGGCTGGTAAAAAGGAAAGTCGATCAAGGTTCCTGTGGTCCAGGATATGACATAGGGCCAGAGAGCTGATATAATCCTAAGGTAGAACAGGAGAGCCTAAGGATGACCCTGTCAGCTGAAATAAACCTGCCTCTGTTGACCGTTACTAACAGATACAGTGAAAAAAGCGCAGTTGTCAGCTCAATTCCTGCATACAGGGTGCCAAGTGATGTGTAGATTTGCTCTGGCAATTAAAATACATCTAGAAGAGTAGCTGCAGTTAGAGTCTCCACTGACTAAATGTACAATAATCCATTCTCATTCTCCAAGATTTAGCTGTCTCCTTCACAGGCCAAATACGAGAACTGAATGGAGATTGGTAGGAATAACCATGTATCTATCACCTTTCAAGTTAAATGTTCATGGCACTAATCACTGCAATTTCCCAAGGACTGTAGTATTGCTTTTGGCTCACCATTTTTGTAAGTATTAATAGTTCAAGTGGCTTTCACATGCTTTTCCTACAATAATAGCTCCACTCTATGGTTCAGGAAACCTATAGCAATGCCAGCTGCTGAGGAAGTTTATTCAAATTTTACATTCCAGAACTCAGAAAATAATCACAGGGTGGGTGTGAGGATCCATTGGTCTCACTGTGAAAATAATTTGAGCCTAAATTCTGTTGATTATCCAGTCTCCATAAATCCCTAATCTGAATGGTGGACCAACAACGGTGATGTGGGTCTCCAGTGATTAGTGTTAACTCAGTGCCGATGTCCAGTAATCCCCCCAAAATTGGAATATTTGCCTTTCCCCTTCATATATAAATATACATATGTGTATGTGTGTCTATCTATCTATAAATGTACATTAATACATATACAGACATACATAGTTTTTAAAATATGACTTTGACCTTAAACAAAGGTCAAATTGTTGTCTTTGCATCGTTTGTGGTTTACAGGACAGGCAATTAGAGGGAAAAAATGAATATAAACTTGAGGACAGCAAGTGTCAGACAAAGCTGACAGAGTCTGTCATTAAAACAACAAATACTTTCTAGATTCACAGAATTTATTTACTTATATAGGTTTGAAAGCAAGAGTAGCCAAAGATGCCAGTTTTGTCTTACAGGATGACACCCAAACCAAAAGACCATATGACAAAGCAACAAGGGTGAAGGACACCGTATTGTTGAAAAGACCATGTCACGCTCTAGCTAAGCATCTTTATGTTCTGCGGCTGCATTTAAGGGTGGTGAGGGAGGAGGTGTCACACTTCATCAGTATGTGAGTGGCAAGGAGAACGAGCAGCTCCCTGGTGGAGAGGAAGCGGATGGGAGATGACCCTGGAGCTGTTCTTCACAAGCTTCCCAGGTTCCCCTGTTCCAGGACTAGCACACAGTGTTTCACCAAGTCTGAGATCAGCTGTAAGCCTTGCTGCATGGTCTATGTGGAAACAGTGTAACAGAGCACCGTGGTGGGGATGTTTCCCTCCAGCAAAAACAAGCTGGAGTCCAGAAGCCTGAGCTGATAACTACAAGCATGAGCTGTGTGACTCATGGGACAGACTGGAACTCATGTCATCTGTCACTGCTTTCAATCCTGATAAAATAGGTGTCTCCCAGGAGAACCTGACATCCTTTGTCCCAGAGCTAAACAGACAATTGGTCCAAGCGTCAAAGAAGTTGAAGGAGAATCCAGGAAAGGTGGGGTAGGGAAAGGCCTCTTTTATGCCTGGCTAACCAATGAGGAGACCCAGCAGATAAATGACAAGGTGTGTGCATTAAAAAATTGTCTGCCCTGACCTTCTGAGATGTAAAGAACAAAATGGCTGCTGCTTCACTTTTATCTTACAAAGCCTGTACAACAGTATCTCTTGTGGCCCACCAATTTGAAATATACGGGAAAGGCTATTCTGAGAAATATAATTCAACTGAGCCAAACTGATATTCTATAAAGGCAGCTGTATTAGTTTTCTAGGGATGCCATGACAAAGTACCACAAATTTGTGGGCTTACAACAACAGAAATGTTCTGTCTCACAGTTCTGAGGCTAGAAGTGAAAAAATCAAAGTGTCAGAGGGCCATGCTTCCTCTGAAACCTGTAGAGAAGAATGTTTTCTTGCTTCTTCCTAGCTTCTGGTGGTGGCCATCAGTCCTTGGTGTTTCTTAGCTTGCAGCTGCCTCACTCCAATTTTTGTCTCTGGCATTACATATCATCCTCTCTACGTCTCTGTCTTCAATGGTGTTCTCCATTTTTAAAGACAGCAGTCATACTGGATTAGGTCCTACCCTAATAACCTCTTAACTTGATTACATCTGCAAAGACCCTATTTCAAATAAAGTCACATTCACAAGTACTGGGAGTTCAGCTTCAATGTACATTGTAGGAGGATATAATTCAACCCATAACACCACCAGAGGCATGGAGCTTGAACAGAACCAAGGGCACATGTAAGTTTCATGAACAAGTAGCCCAGTTCTCCATGTCATCCACATGGCTGCAGATAATGAATCCCTCATATTGAATTATATCTCAAAGAGACCGACCAGGCATTTGGTGACAAGTAGATTCTATTAAGTCCCTTCCATCTTAGAAAGGCCAACAGTTCATCCTCACAGCTATGTGAATATTTAACATATGGATTTACTTTTCTGCCCAAAGAACCTCAGCCAGTCTACTATCTGGAGATTTGCAATATACCTGATTCATTAGCATAAAATTCCACATGACATAGCTTCTGTCCAGCAATGTCCTTCACAGTAAGGAAGGTATAGGAGTAGTTCACACAACCACATAAGCCATCAAACCCTGTGAAGGTGGTAACTGAAGTTGAAAATTTAGATGTATAGAAATTTTCAAACGTATAATGAGAAACAAAGAGAATGAGTAACAGGTGTGTTCCCAAGAACAACTGCAGTGACAGTGACTATGGTACTACGTCTCACTAACTTTCCTTTTCTAAGTTTTCCTTTAGGGAACCATGAAGTGGTTGCTCCAGAATATGGGTGGAGAAATGGATCTATGCAGAGCAAAGGGTGAACTGTGGTGGCCATGAAGTTGTGCTGCTCTGATCTCATTCAAGAGAACTTCCAGGGAAACAGAGTAGACTAACAGCTTCCATCAGCTTCTGCCCTTTTGAATCCACTATGGTGTTTATGCTAAGCCTCGATGCTCCTCATTCTCCTCCCATCAGTGACTGAGGGCAGTGTGGGTACTAGAGATGGACCAACCCTGCCTGATGAAGGACTCCTACAATAGGCAACCTTTTCTTAGGGGTTCCTCATCGACACGGCTGAAACTTTCTCAGAGTTATCTGAGAAATGCCTAATCCTTTTTCTCTCTCATTTTTCAAAGGTGTCATATCTACATTGTGGTCTTAAGACTTTCCCTACCTACTCTTATTCCCTCACCATTTATCCTTCACATATTTTATTTCTGATAAATCTCTTACATGGACTATCCTGCATGATGTGATGTCTGTTTCTTGGAGTACAGAATAGATATAGTGAGAAAAAAGAATTTAGGAACAAAAATTATGTCAACCAATGAGATATAACAGGAAGGTGGGGCAGTTCCCTGGGAGTTGGGGTGAAGATTTGGGGATAGATATTCTCTTGATGAAAAAGACTTAAGAGGAATATGCTTCTTAATTCCCTTCCCTTCTGGTCTTTAGATGCTGTTCAGAAAGATGTCATTTTTGATCTGCATCTGCCATTTTCTGAATATGAGGAAGGTCAGGGAATTTCAAAAATATATAAAACATAAAATAACTGAGATGCCAAACCATCAAACTAACCCTCCGCTTTTCAGGTATTATACTATGCATTGCCAGAAGCATCCTAATTGATACACGGGAAAGATATAGGATGAGACGTTAGGCTAGTAATGAGGACAGACATTTTCATTCTACATGGATGTTACTTACAAAATGATATATAAAAAGATTAACAGAAACAAATTCATACAGCAGTTATTATATATTCAGAAATATTAGTTTGTATTATTGTGTTACTAGTAATATTGTTAAAATACTAGTCGCAACTTGCAGCCATGAGGGAGGGTTTGTGCTGGCTTCCTATTCCATTTATTAATTCTTCTTAAGGCTACCTTCAATTTTCAAAATGCCCAGTCCTTCACAATGCTAGGAAAGTTACCCTGACATATGTTTCGTATATGTAGTTATTTTTTAACTTACCACTTAATTTAACATTTCTCTTTTTGTCTGTTTGTTTCTAATTAAGCAAAAATGTGAAAGTGTTCAGATAAGATTGGCAAACATAATCTCTATTCAGAGGTTAAGCATGAAAATGGCACAGTTGAACACACGGAAGATTAAATACGCTTTCTGAAATCTAAATTAAAGAATGCATAATTTAAAAAAATTATACTCTACTAATTAAGTTATAGGTATCTCTCTACTGTGTTTAGCACACTAGACTCTTCTTTTCAACTAATGTTTTTTGAGAGTAAAACCATAGTCTTTTTTTCATGCATGTTCACTAAAGTTAAAAAGGCTAATGTCATGTGACATATCTAAGCACATCTCTCCTCTGTCCATATAACTTGAGTGCATGCACACACAAGCGCACACACACACCTGTGTTAGAAGATGCTTATTCTAAGATATAAAAACATTAGAATATTAAATAAACATACCAGTCTATCAATTTTGTTGTTATCAGGAAATTAAACATGGATAAGAGACAGTCGCAATTGTTGACTATCAAGTTTAAGCTTGCCTATCCTGAATCAACTTGCAATCCAATCCAGTTGAAATGGACATTCTACTGTCTTCTCAACGTTGACCCCGGATTACAACTTTAGTTATCCAGGATGAGTGTTTTAAAAAGTAGAAGTAATTAAGCAACATCACTTCCAACAAAGATATGGGGTCCAATATCTTTTTGCTGAAATTCCCTAGTCTGGGAGCACTGTCAGATATATACAAAATGAAGATTGAAAATTTATCTATGAACCCTGCCAAGTTTTTCAAGAAATATATAAAGTAATTTAAAGTTGCAGAAGTAGTTATTTGTGTGCTAGCCTTATTGTGTGGTAAAAATCCAAAAACCTCAAAAGTATTTCACTGAGTTAAAGTTTAGATTGGATTTAGAAGTATATCTCTGAATTAGACGTTTCCAAAGCCACAAAAATAATCTATTTATCTCAGAGTAGATAATACACTCTCCTGATCTCTGCTTCAGAGAAAAAATAGAAAAACATGTGTTTCAGAGTGGTAAGGCTTAAAATTGAGAGTTGCAAAGTGTTCACATATAATGTGTGTCTATACTATGTACTCATTTTTAGACAAAATGGCAAAAAAATATTGAGTTTTTTTTTTGGTAAACATCTGATACTAAAAAAGAAGATATCTGCAACACAATTTTATGTATTTTGAGTAAAAAAAGAGAGCAATTCAACAAACCAGGACCATGAACCTGGTATACAACATTATAAATGAAGGAATAAATACAAACATGTGCATAATCAGTAAACATTTAAAAAGTTACCTTTCAAAAAAATCACCTGAAGTTAGCTTTGGATGTTTGGAATTTCGCACGCATCACAAAAGTCGCTGAAAAAGATTATCTGGTCCAATAAATTCATGTAACGGATGAAGAAATCAATTACCAGAAAGTTTAAGAGAATTGTTGATTTTCACTCTTTGAATTAAGGGCAAAACTTGAATAAAATGCTTAAGCTCATCTTGTTTTCTCTGTACATGAATCTACTACTTTTCCTTTTACAACTCATAAATATATGTTTAGAAGTCTGACATATAAATATATATGATTATTTAAGAAATTTGACCATATCTTAGCCACAAAGTTAGCTCCAATAAATTCTATAGAAGACAAATAAAAACAGCTTTTCCTGACCACACTGAAACAAAACAAGATATGAACAGAAAAACAAAAACCAAAACAACTTTTCCACCCACGGAAAAAAATGCTGCTAAACAACTTATGGGTCAAAGGAGAACTGCAGACTTTTAAAATGATAATAACAGTAGTAGTTAATAATTATCATAAAAATAAATAAATTACATACTTTCCTAAAAAGAACTAAAATGATTTAAACCAAAAGAAGCTAAAAAATAATGAGGGAAGAAAAAATTACACATTGATTCTAGGAAATAAAGCAGCAATAAAAGTATTTTTTTCAAGAACAATTTTTGAAAAATCAATAAATTAGAATACTAATCTTAACAAAAGAAAAAATTCATAGGCACACATTTAGAAATAATAACAATGTTGAAGGAGAAAATAAATTATCTTAAAGATGTTTTTGTTATATCCCTACACATAAATTTGGAAAAGTAGATGAAGCAGATAATTTTCTAGAAAATTATAACTTATCAAAATTAATCAGAATGGATAGAGTCTAACTGACCATAAAGGAAAAAAGATAAATGAAGGAACCCTACAGAAAGGATACTAGATAAAACTTAAAACAACAGTCCCAGTGATACTTAAACTCTTCTACAGCATAAAAAGATAAAGTTCTAACTATCTCTTATAAAATGAGTATAACTTTAATATCGAAACATGATAAAGATTACAGCCAAAAGCAAAAAAAGCTACAGACCAATCTTACTAATGAAAATCAATGCAAAATCTTAATTAAAACATTAACAGATAGAATCCAAAAGTGCATTAAAAGTATAATGTGTCATAAACAAGTGCAATTTATTCCAGGAATACAAAGAGAGTTAAACAATAGAAACTCCAATAATATCACATAATTATATGACTAGAACTAAAGAGAAAAATCACACCTTTTCATCTCAACAGATATTAAGAAGATATGTCACAATGTCAATGCCTTTTCATATTCAAAATACTCAATAAAATAGGACTTGATGGGTACACGATCATGTAAATATATTGAATGCTGGCTGGCAGTTGGGTTGAAAGATACACTTTGGTCTGACAGCCACTATTGTAGTTAATGAGGGAAATATGAGACTTTCTCAGAGAGGTAAAAAAGTAAGACAAGTGATCAAACTCTCTACACCACTATTTAAGAATGTAATGGAGGTATAAGCCATTGCAATTAGACAAGATCAAGCCTTTAGAGCATAAGAATTGAAAGTGAAAGATGAAATATCTCTGAAGTTAATATGATTAAATTTCTGGGAACTCAAGACAATCAATATGAAAACTATAGTAATTTTAATAAAATGACAATTTAGTAAATAAATCTACAAAAATAATAGGCCTCATAAATTAACACTCACAGAAAAAATATAAAGGTGGACTTGAGCAAGTGGAAACAGTCTACGATTTTGGTTTCAAAAAGATAACTTTAGCTACTGAATTGAAAAGGAGCTAGAGAGGGCAACGTAGGATTCAGAGTGAACATCTGAGAAGCTACTGTGATGATCCAATGGGAAAATGTTGGTGTCAGATGAGTTAGGGAGAAGTGTTGAGAAGTAGATACCAGATACATTTGAAAATCAGAGCTGACAGAATGTCTCATCGTATCTGGGGTGTCAGAGAGAGAAATCAATTTGGTTAAGCAAACCAGCAACAGCTTATTTTGTGTCTCTTTGAGTATTCATCAGTTTGTCACTTTTTTTTTTTTAAGAGAGACATGCAGATTAGAGAACATAATGTTTCATTAACTGGGAGCAGGAGAATGAGATGGCCATCTGTCTTGTAGTAGAAATATATTGTTTAGCTTTCTATTGTAGCTGTAACAAATCACACCAAATTCAGTGGCTTAAAAAACACAAGTATATTATCTTATAATTCTGGAGGTCAGACATCTGAAATGGGTCTCCCTGGACCCAAATCAATGTGTCAGTCAGCAGGGATATATTGCCTCTAGAGAGCCTTCTGGAAAATCTGTGTCTTTGCCTTCTCCAGCTTCTAAAGGCTGCCTGCATTCCTTAGGTGGTGACCCCTTCCAACTTCAAAGCCAGCAATGACTGGTTGAGTCTTCCTCACATCACATCATTCTGACCCTGCCTCAGTCTTCATACCTCCTTCTCTGATGCTGACTTTTCTGCCTCCTTGTTTCACTTGTAAGGGTCCCTGTGATTACATTGTGTCCACTCAGATAATCCAGGTTAATTATCACATCTCAAGATCCTTAATGAGGTCTTCAAAATCTTTATCGCCATGTGGGGTGACATATTCACAGGTTCTAGGAATTAGGACTTGGACATATTTGGAGGGCTGTTATTCTGTCTACCACAGACATATAACATGCTAGTTAAGTGTTGGGTTAAAGTTAGATTTGAATCCTTTCACCACTTATTGTGTAAGCTTAGGCAAACACATCCATTTTAAGTCTCTATTCCCTCATAGATAAAATGGAGACACTAATTGAATCTACCTCAGAGAGTCTGTGAATGTGTCATTAATAAAATAATGCCTGTAAAGCACTTGACATAGAATACACTCAATACATATTAGCTACCATAATGACACCACTAAGGGAAACACCAGTCAAATGCAGCACTGTATAAGCTTATCTGACAGTAATTTTACTCTACGGACTCCTTCAGAAGTTTCCTTTCCAAATTCAGACCCGTTTTGGATTTTATATTTGTTCTTTAATCCTTCATTAATAAAACTTTAAGCTATTTCACCCACTTGAGAATGCTTAAGGATTCTTTCTGTTAACTATCATGACAAGAAAAACTTGCATATTTCAGTCCTATACAGTTATGATGTCAACCATGTTATCATTTAAATTATTTATGAAAATTGTGAAGAGGAAATGACTGAGAACAGAAATCTTAGGAAAGCAATTGTGAAGTGTCTCAAAGTTGACATTTATATAAGTTATTAAGGTTTTGTCTCTCAGCTCCAAATCCATCCTTCGTGTGTGTGTATGTGTGTATGAAGCTGGAGCTGGGACTCCAGAAATTACCTTCCCCCTTTGCCAGCTGGTGTACTGTTAGGTTGTGTCAATGGAAAGAGCTAGAGAAAACGAAGTCAGGAGATGGCAGAGAATCAACTTGTTTGTTTTTGTTTGAGTTCTGTCTCATCCCAACAAGGGGCTTTCACCTTGACAGCAGCAATTGATTCCAGCAGCAGTTGGACCCAGATGGAATTTGAAGCATCTCTCAACACTGGCCTCACTGTGTCCCCTCAGAGGTGCCAGCATCAGCCACTGTCAATCCCTCCTCAAAAGTTTGAGTTCTGGCTCTAGGAGTTCCTTTTCTCATGTTTCTGAGACATTATCACCTGTTTTGCAGCATCACCTCCTCAAAGATGTGGTGCCTATTCCACGGGGTCTCTTCTCCAAACTTCTACTTTCTAATAACCTGAAAATGGTCACTTTATTCTACATTCTGAGGAATGTTAGCTGCTTCCTGCTAACATCCCTAGGAATGTGATACCTCACAGTGTTTTTCCCTTTGAATTGTAATTTCTCCAATATTCATTCAACCAGTTTCTTGTATTAAATTATTTCTGGTAAAATAACAAGTGGTTTCTTTCCCTTCTCTTTCTGACTGTAAACTAATACATCAGTCCGATTTTTCTGGGAAAATTAGTTAGGAATTCTCTGTCTTATTATAAAGCCTAGGTTTCTTTATTCTTAGAAGGATAATGATGGACTACTATATGCCCAACTGAAGTTTTGAACCTAGCATTTTTCATAATGTGCTTTCACATAGCGTTTGAGAAGCCTCCAGTCCAGGAGGACAATCTATGCATCCTGGTAAAGTGGGGCTACCCTGTCTAACTGCTTCTCTCCAACTATCTGATTATCTCTCCTTAGGTGACCTATGTGGTCTGAACTCAGTGTCACCTATTTCTCAGATTCTGTCCCCAAAAGTAAGTTCCTTAGTCCCCACCTTTCCCATACCAACCCTTAGGCCTCCATTCGTTGTCCACCTCTCATACCTGGATCCCCTTTATCTCACTTTTCCTTAATTTTCTTAGTGACGGCACCTGGGTCTCAGCTCCATGGGCTCCCCTTCAATATCTTAAACTCCTTACGTGGACCACCTGTTGGCCTTGATCTTAGTCCTCATGCTATAGCTCCTGAAATTTTTCCAATAGGTCAGCTCTCATCCTTGCACCTTCTCTCTAGCTGGGTACATCTCTCAGCCAACAATGACTTCTTTTCCCCTTGGTATCATTAACTCATCTCTAGACATTGAGCCAGGTTCTAAGGTCACATAGAAGAATGTGGGATAAAGTCTATGTCTTGGGTTGATGAAGGATCAGAAAGATTTAAAAATCTGTCATCCTCAGAATAGAAGCAAACTGGGTCTAGCTCAGAGTCCTACCTTCACACCACTTCCTTTAATATCTTTCTTCATAGTTTAACAATCATCATACCCAAATATTAACTCTAAAAAGAACACTTAAATATTAAACAGTATTCTTTGGGGAACAATAGTTCTCCTATTACTCTCTTGAATAGACTTTTGCTCCATTATTCTTGCAACCCAATATCTGAAGATTCCTGCCCTAATTACTCCTGTTTTTTTCCCCCCTTTGGCTGTGTCACATGGCATGTGGGATCCTAGTTCCCCAACCAGGGATCCAACCCGTGCCCCCTGCGGTGGAAATGCAGAGTCCTAACCACGGGACTGCCAAAGAAGTCCCTAATTACTCCTATTCTTATTCCAACTTTTCTGTCCATGACTGTACTCTCTCTTACATGTCTACCAGATATCTCAGTACTGGCTGTCACTTACCTGTGTTCTTTATCTACCCAACAGCTCTTGCTCTGAGTTCCTTGGGGTCTCTATCATAGTCAGACTTATTTCTCTCCAGCTGCCTCTTGAATTTTTAAACTCTACCCTCTAAATCTGACTGCAGCTCTTTTCTTTGAAGCCATTTTATTTTCTTCCCTTTAACACACATCTTTTACACTTCCTTTTACCAACAAGTTCCCTTTTTAAATACTTGTATTTAAGTAAAATGAACTCACAAAAGTGAGTTCATTTAAGAAAAAAAAAGGTAAGGAAAAAATAATGCACATGTTATGCAAATATAGCTAAAAAGATGAGAACATCATGCTGATAGCTAATGTGTCATAAAACATTTTCTAAGCCACCAGTTGAGCAACTGTATTCAGGAAGAACAAAAGCAATTTTGCTTGTTCTCGGTGAACTTTTGATGGCTCCCAGTGATCATCATTTTTTCTTTATAACTTACCTAAATCATCACATCAATAGTTTATGTATTTATTCTGTGTGGGAAAGATGCAAATTTCACCAACTTGCATTTTTCAAAAAAAATTAAAATTTTTGAAAAGCTAATCATCTCTGTTTAAAAAAAAACAAAACAAAGAAAGCAATATTTATTAATTGCCAGTCTTCCAGAATGTGGTTAGTATATTAGTCACTTCTGAAAGCTGAACCTTCAAGACCAAGAGATCTGAGTTGATTTTAAACAACCAGAGACTTTCCTATAATCGCACAAATAATAGATTTAAGTTCCCCAATACTGATATTATTTTCTGTTCTTACCAGTTAAAAATCTCCTCTTGAAAAAGAAGAAATAGGCAAAATAGGTTCGGGTAGCTATGTTTTTAAAAAACGTCTGGCTTTAGCAAACTGATTTGCCTATTGTTGTTTTCTTAAATATCTGTAATTATATATGCAATTACACTTAAAATAATTTAGGAAATGTAATATCCATGCCATCACTTTAATGACCACACTAAACCAATGTATTTGTCTTCCATCACCTTATTTAATACAAAAAAACCCACAATCTATCAGACTTTTAATTATGTATTTGAAGAGTTTGTATCTGATTATAACTCAAAGCTTGGTTTCCTATGAGATTTTATTGCCGGTCTCCGTGTGTTTCTAATGTTTAACACTAATATTTAATGTCTATTTAAACCAGTGTTTGCATTTGGGCTGAAATCCAAATTGGGAGTTCCTTTATAGTGCTCCATCCATCCTGGGAAAACTCTACCCACTTCAAGAAGATTTAATTACATTAAGAAAAAAAAATCTGAATAATATTAATAAATTTAATTTTTCTTATCATAATTAAACGATGCCTAAACAAAACTTGGAAAATAGTTTAACTTATTTAAGAGAATAGGGTTGATGCAGAAGAGGGGTATTTAATTCAGGGAGTATATAGATATTGGTAACAATAAGCAATAGACCATGGTGTAGAGAATATGACTTCTGGATTTAAAAAGCTTGAGTTAAAGTGGAAAGACTCTGCAGATATTATTAAAGTTACTAATCAACAGAAGAAAACTTTTCCTTAAAAAGGAAAACATGTTTATTGTAGAAATAAGAAAGTACAATTAATTGAAAAGAAGGAAATATAATTCACCCATAGTCCCTCAAACCACTATTAACTCTATTTTTTTCTTGAAGTTTTCCATGTCTTTATGATATATATTTTTATATGTAAGAATAAAATTTCACTGTAATGTGGAAATAAATAAGTAAATAAATAAAGTGCTAGTCTAGCACAATACGTGTTACTTTATGCAATTTATTTAGTCTCTCTGTGGGGATAATAAAAAACACATAGCACACCTTTTCGGTAAGCTTAAAATGGTATGATGTATATAAATGGCATAGAAAACAGAGTAGAAATAGTTTTTCAATAATGGCAGGTAAGTAACTATTAATGCTATTTTTTAAATGCCTGCATTATACCAGTCATTTTGAAGTTAAAAATATATCTGTTCCAGCAAGCTGAAAACAACAAAATGACATTAACAATAATTCATATCTTGATTCAGGGTTCAAAGAAACAAGGGCAAAGAGGAATTGTGTCCTTCAACTGAATACACATTTATAATGCCTTATAAAACTCATAAATAATAAAAGTTTATAATCTGTATCAAATACATACAGTAGTCCAGGAATGGTATAATCACAACAACATGGCATGCCTCTGATGATAAAAATGTTATTTCCATACATATCAAACCCTAGACTGGTAAGTGATATAGCTCACCTAAAGTGACTAACCCCATAACAAGAGTGTTACTGGTATTTAAATGCAGACTTTTCAAATGCCAGTGTCCATATTTAAACATTATACACCAGTACCTATATATGCAATGGAATCACTTATGGGATCAGTTATTGAAATAGAGGGTTGAGGAGACGATGGAGGTCATGGTTGGGCAGGGATAACCATCATTGATTCTGAATTCATGTAAGGATCATGTCCACTGAAATTTTTTAAAATCCCAGGAAAGACTTGGTTCAGCCTAGCTTAGATCCTATGATTTTCCTGGAGCAACATATATGGCTGAGAGAACAGACATCACATTAGGATCGTCTTGTATCACAGGCCCGGCCCTGTGTTCAGGAAGATATGGACCAGAGATTGGAATCCTCCACTAAACACTGAAAAACATTTCTCAGAAGGTGCTTTTCTCACCGTTCAAGGAAAATAAATAACTTGCATCTACTAGTAGGGCCTGTCCTTGCCTATTATATGTTTTGTGGATCAGAAAATAGTATCCTTTTCCTTAGAGGACTGTGTTAAGTGGTACAGTTTGGGAATTCAAGCAAGGGATGTATTTGGTACCCCTACTTCCCCTCTCAATTAATTGTCTTCTGCGGTAGCCCAGTTTACTTGCAACATTCTGAAACAACAGAAGGAATGCTGGAAGGAGGGTATAAATTTGGGAAAGGAGAAAGGGAAAAATCAGGTAAAGAACTGAGGATACAGACATTTTTCTCCATATCCATTTTGGAATTTAGCACAGCACCCACTGGAAGGTTTCTAGTTCCTACTTTCTTTCTACGTGAGAAATACTAACTCACAGATGATATGATTTGTCCTTTGGGAGACTGTAGTAGTCTGTCAAACTATTGTAGGGTACTTCAAACCTGGAAGCTAAAAACAAAGAAACAAAAACAAACCAAAAAAACCACAAAAAATCCCTGGAAGCTACATTTTATCAAAGTAGTACTCCCAAGGGGCATAGCAGGAGAAAATTGCCAGTTTTAGTCTTGCTCTGCACCCTTGTTAAGCAGAGTGCATAACATAGCTATCTCTCAACCACAGTTATATACTGGGGCAATTAATCATATCTTATATGGATTTCCCATTCCTTTCAGTCCATCTCTTGTAACTGTACAAGATCACTGAGAAGCATAAGCCTATAACTGGGATCATTAGCCATGACTCTCCAACCGGGCCTATTTTCAAAGGTAGATGGATCCTTTGGGATCCTGTCATGTCCCCTAAAGTCCCTAAAGAGCCCCAAATATTTGGGTTTAAATAAAATCTGATAGTTAACTCTGACAACCAGAATATTTGACCAATGATAACTAATATTTCTTTTAGGAGGTTGGATAACACAGACTTAACTCTCTTTGAGATTATCATGATTTATTTTATGTATTTAAAATATAGATATTCTTGATAGACTTGGGCCTTTTCTTACCATTAAAAAAAGCAGATGAAGAAATGGTTTAGGGTATAAACTAACTCAGGAGATTCCATCTAACATGTTTATCTGCTGGAACATCTTCTTGAGCTGGTGATGGGAGATGGAGGTGATGGAGGTGATACAAAATAATTTATGCATCAAAAATATTGGATGAACCTGAGTGCTGCTTAGAAGTTGGATAAATGTGGTCTTGCTGAACCAGTCATTTTGAAACAAATCTTTCCTGCTGGAATTTTCATTGTCATTTTCAACACTTCAGTAAATTAATTCAAATAATCAACTTCTGCAAATCATCCACCATTACTTGAGATCTCTGGCTGCATCACCCATATAAGAAAAATAATGTCATTCTTATTATTGTCCTTCCTGTATAAAAATGCAGGAGCTCACTCTATAATAATGCATCAATCACAGACTCTCTTGGTCACTATGGAATGATTCTGTAGTCAGCATGAATTGCCCTCATTCTGAGATTTTGTACAATGACTCTTGCTATCGTATCTTAAGAATAAGAAGAGTTATTGTCAAGTTCATTATCTCAGCAGGGAATGTCTGTGATCATGAAACTGCCAAGCTTCATCAAGTTGTTCACACTTTTTCCATTTTACTAACATGACCCAATTCAGCCTCCCTTTGATGGTAACTTGTTTTGATTTTAACTCACTTTAAAAATGAGTCAATTTGATTTTTAAAACCTTGTTGATTTAAACTTATTTTAACACTTCCTGATATATAATCTTGTATTTTAGCAAAAAAAAAAAAAAATTGAGATCCTCTTGATTCAGCAATCTTAAGAGGAAAATGTAAGAAAGGAGACTGACAAATGTAAAAGTACCACTAGTTGATTTTTCTTTACTTCTTCCACCTGTTAACTTTCTTCTACCATTCTTAAAAATCACTTAACAATTAATTCTCAAACCGCAATCCTGGCCTAATCCAAACTACTTTTAGTTCATCCACTTGACTATGACTTGACAGCATGCTATCATACTTATACAAGTAAAAGAGCACAGTATGGTGAGCTAAGAGACAGACAATCCCTGCAAAACTGCCAACTTTCATGAAACATGATTTATGCCTTCCATTTTTATGACATTGCTCTCTGCTAACATGTTCAGTTACTACTACCTTGTTCCATTCTCATTTTGCTTTTTCTAGGGTTTACTCCAATGTCCTCTGACACATACAGAATGCTAGTGGCAATATCTTAGCAAAAATTCAGAGTATAAATCTGAAATGTGTAATATTGCTTACAGGGAACCCACGAATAAAAAAATAAATAAAAGTAGTGCCTCCAAGGTAATTTTTAAATTGCACATTTTGAAATTCTGAATAAATTTTTATCAGATAAGCAGCACTATTATTGGTAAGTTCCCAGGCTATCCCCAAATATACCTAAAATACTATGCATTTGCACCAAAAAGCAATAATAATTAAAAGTTTTGAAACACTAATCAAAAGATTGAAAATAAAATTAAGATTGATTTTTCCATATATTTTTAATATTCACCCTGGAAGGAAGTTTAGTTTACACTTAACTCATGTGACAGATATATCAAAATCTAAGGAGGGCTCCTAGACATTTAAAATCACATAGGCATAGAATATGAGTTAGATAGAAACCTTAAATCTTCTGCATCCCATACCCTTTTTCTCTGGCCAACTCAATGCCACATCCAGTTCCTCAAAGTTAGACACTCAGGCTCTTTATCAATAGTCTTAGTGCAATTAAGTTCTTGCACAAATTCAGGTATTGCTGTAGCACCTTAATTCAGTGGGATCTTGAATATGGTTGGAGGGCCAACTATAACATTGAAACTTTGTATCACTATAGGAAACTCCTAACTGGCTAGTAAGTTCCAGGGGCCTGTGGCCTTTGGGATGGTCCCAGTAAATTCTGCTACACTTTAAGCATCTCATCCCCTTCCTATCCATTTTTTTCTGTCTTGGTCTAAAAATTCCACTGTCTTAGTTTAAAAATTCCACTCATGACCCTGACAAGACTTCCAAACCACTCCAAGACAGCAAACTTGATTTGACTCTCAACTCATTTGGACAGTTGGTGGGGAGTGGGTGGAGCTCTTATTTCACTTTTAATGAATCTCACTGATGCCAAACTCCAGGCAGTGTGAAGAGTGCTCTTGGCTTCTCTCATGTTTTGTTGTGTCCAGCTACTCTACCTTACAGACAGTTAACCTTGGTCATTCAGTTGTTCACTGTTTCCCTGCTCAAGATCTTATTAACACTCCAAACTGAACCCTCTTCTGACATTGCCTCCAACTTATTAATTCCTCTACTGTCTGTCCTGCCCGATGCATTGATTCTGTGCTGAATTCTGCCTGTTCTCCATTATATTATAGCTCAAAGTAAATCTATCATGCAGAGCTGATTCACTAACTATGACAAAAAACATTCAATGCAGAACTTAACTATTCTACTTGATAAGACTATATCTCTGAAAATGTGCTGTCAAAATAGTAACTATTTTTAAAGCCTGTTTCTGAATGCTCCCTGTCTTTACTCCTAGCAAGTACTGTAGTATCCCTATCCCTTAAGATATTCTATGCATGCACATCATTTCATGTGTGAATGCTTAATTTTAGGAAAAGTTTCCTTGGTATTAGGGGGCACCTATGATATTTGTATTCAGATTTTATACAATTAAGTCTTAATTTTGCCACCTTCTGGCCTTGTGAATTTCAGCAAATAAGTTAATCTTCACAACTATCAATTAGTTTGGCATTAGCATCTCATTTAAAAGACAAGGGAGGGCTTCCCTGGTGGCGCAGCGGTTGAGAATCTGCCTGCCGATGCAGGGGACACGGGTTCGAGCCCTGGTCTGGGAGGATCCCACATGCCGCGGAGCAACTAAGCCCGTGAGCCACAACTACTGAGCCTGCGTGTCTGGAGCCTGTGCTCCGCAACAAGAGAGGCCACGATAGTGAGAGGTCCGCGCACCGCGATGAAGAGTGGCCCCCGCTTGCCGCAACTGGAGAGAGCCCTCGCGCAGAAGCGAAGACCCAACACAGCCATGGATAAATAAATAAATAAATAAAATTAAAAAAAAAAAAAAAAAAAAGACAAGGGAACTAAAACTCATGAGTCTTTCTGAGATGCTCTATGTCAAAGTTCTTATCAGTCTTTAACTCAAGGACCACTTAATGGATAAGTACTCTGCCACAGACTGAATATATGTTCCCTCCAAATTCGTATTTTGAAACCTTAATCCTTAACGAGATGGTATTTGGAGATGGGGCCTTTGGGAGGTAATTAGGTCAGGAATGTAGAGTCCTCACCGTGGGATCAGTGCCATTATAAGAAGAAACTAGAGAGGATTGGCACCAAGATGGCGGAGTAGAAGGATGTGCTCTCACTCCCTCTTGCGAGAGCACCGGAATCACAACTGCTGAACAATCATCGACAGGAAGACACTGGACTTCACCAAAAACGATACCCCACGTCCAAGGACAAAGGAGAAGCCACAGTGAGACGGTAGGAGGGGCGCAATCACAGTAAAATCTAGTCCCATAACTGCTGGGTGGGAGACTCACAGACTGGAGAACACTTATGCCACAGAAGTCCACACACTGGAGTGAAGGTTCTGAGCCCCATGTCAGGCTTCCCAACGTGGGGGTCTGGTAACGGGAGGAGGAATTCCTAGAGAATCAGACTTTGAAGCCTAGTGGGATTTGATTGCAGGACTTTGACAGAACTGCGGGAAACAGAGACTCCACTCTTGGAAGGCACACACAAAGTGGTGTGTGCATCGGGACCCAGGGGAAGGAGCAGTGACCCCAGGGGAGACTGAACCAGACCTACCTGCTAGTGTTGGAGGGTCTCCTGTGGAGGCGGGGGGGGGGGGGCTGTGGCTCACCCTGGGGACAAGGACACTGGCAGCAGAAGTTCTGGGAAGTACTCCTTGGCATGAGCCCTCCCAGGGTCCACGATTAGCCCCACCAAAGAGCCCAGGTAGGCTCCAGTGTTGGGTTGCCTCAGGCCAAACAACCAACAGGGAGGAAACCCAGCCCCATGCATCAGCAGTCAAGAGGATTAAAGTTTTACTGAGCTCTGCCCACCAGAACAACAGTCAGCTCTACCCACCACCAGTCCCTCCCATCAGGAAACTTGCATAAGCCTCTTAGACAGCCTCATCCACCAGAGGGCAGACACCAGAAGCAAGAAGAACTGCAATCCTGCAGCTTGTGGAACAAAAACCACATTCATAGAAAGATGGGCAAGATGAAAAGGCAGAGGGCTATGTACCAGATGAAGAAACAAGATAAAACCCCAGAAAAACAACTAAATGAAGTGGAGATAAGCAACCTTCCAGAAAAAGAATTCAGAATAATGATAGTGAAGATGATCCAGGACCTCGGAAAAAGAATGGAGGCAAAGATCGAGAAGATGCAAGAAATGTTTAACAAAGACCTAGAAGAATTAAAGAACAAACAAACAGAGATGAACAATACAACAACTGAAATGAAAACTACACTAGAAGGAATCCATAGCAGAATAACTGAGGCAGAAGGGATAAGCGACCTGGAAGACAGAATGGTGGAATTCACTGCTGCAGAACAGAATAAAGAAAAAAGAATGAAAAGAAATGAAGACAGCCTAAGAGACCTCTGGGACAACATTAAATGCAACAACATTCGCATTATAGGGGTCCCAGAAGGAGAAGAGAGAGAGAAAGGACCAGAGAAAATATATGAAGAGATTATAGTCAAAAACTTCCCTAACATGGGAAAGGAGAGAGCCACCCAAGCACAGGAAGCGCAGAGAGTCCCATACAGGATAAACCCAAGGAGAAACATGCCGAGACACATAGTAATCAAATTGGCAAAAATTAAAGACAAAGAAAAATTATTAAAAGCAGCAAGGGAAAAATGACAACATACAAGGGAACTCCCATAAGGTTAACAGCTGATTTCTCAGCAGAAACTCTACAAGCCAGAAGGGATGGCATGATATACTTAAAGTGATGAAAGGGAAGAACCTACAACCAAGATTACTCTACCCAGCAAGGATCTCATTCAGATTCGATGGAGAAATCAAAAGCTTTACAGACAAGCAAAAGCTAAGAGAATTCAGCACCACCAAACCAGCTCTACAACAAATGCTAAAGGAACTTCTCTAAGTGGGAAACACAAGAGAAAAGAACGACCTACAAAAACAAACCCAAAACAATTAAGAAAATGGTCATAGGAACATACATATCGATAATTACCCTAAAGGTGAATGGAATAAATGCTCCAACCAAAAGACACAGGCTTGCTGAATGGATACAAAAACAAGACACATATATATGCTGTCTACAAGAGATCCACTTCAGACCTAGGGGCACATACAGACTGAAAGTGAGGGGATGGAAAAAGATATTCCATGCAAAGGGAAATCAAAAGAAAGCTGGAGTAGCAATACTCATATCAGATAAAATAGACTTTAAAATAAATAAGGTTACAAGAGACAAGGAAGGGCACTACATAATGATCAGGGGATCAATCCAAGAAGAAGATATAACAATTATAAATATATATGCAAACAACATAGGAGCACCTCAATATATAAGGCAACTGCTAACAGCTATAAAAGAGGAAATCGACAGTAACACAATAATAGTGGGGGACTTTAATACCTCACTTACACCAATGGACAGATCATCCAAAATGAAAATAAATAAGGAAACAGAAGCTTTAAATGACACAATAGACCAGATAGATTTAATTGATATTTATAGGACATTCCATCCAAAAACAGCAGATTACACTTTCTTCTCAAGTGCGCACGGAACATTCTCCAGGATAGATCACATCTTGGGTCACAAATCAAGCCTCAGTAAATTTAAGAAAATTGAAATCATATCAAGCATCTTTTCTGACCAACGCTATGAGATTAGAAATGAATTACAGGGACAAAAACGTAAAAAACACAAACACATGGAGGCTAAACAATACGTTACTAAATAACCAAGAAATCACTGAAGAAATCAAAGGGGAAATCAAAAAATACCCAAAGACAAATGACAATGAAAACACAACGACCCAAAACCTATGGGATGCAGCAAAAGCAGTTCTAAGAGGGAAGTTTGTAGCTATACAAGCCTACCTCAAGAAACAAGAAAAATCTCAAATAAACAATCTAACCTTACACCTAAAGGAACTAGAGAAAGAAGAAAAAGCAAAACCCAAATTTAGCAGAAGGAAAGAAATCATAAAGATCAGAGCAGAAATAAATGAAATAGAAACAAAGAAAACAATAGCAAAGATCAATAAAACTAAAAGCTGGTTCTTTGAGAAGATAAACAAAATTCATAAACCATTAGCCAGACTCATCAAGAAAAAGAGGGAGAGGACTCAAATCAATAAAATTAGAAATGAAAAAGGAGAAGTTACAACAGACACCGCAGAAATACAAAGCATCCTAAGAGACTACTACAAGCAACTGTATGCCAAAAAAATGGACAACCTGGAAGAAATGGACAAATTCTTAGAATGGTATAACCTTCCAAGACTGAACCAGGAAGAAATAGAAAATATGAACAGACCAATCAGAAGCAATGAAATTGAAACTGTGATTAAAGATCTTCCAACAAACAAAAGTCCAGGACCAGATGGCTTCACAGGTGAATTCTATCAAACATTTAGAGAAGAGCTAACACCCATCCTTCTCAAACTCTTCCAAAAAATTGCAGAGGAAGGAACACTCCCAAACTCATTCTATGAGGACACCATCACCCTGATACCAAAACCAGACAAAGATACTACAAAAAAAGAAAATTACAGACCAATATCACTGATGAATATAGATGCAAACATCCCCAACAAAATACTAGCAAACAGAATCCAACAACACATTAAAAGGATCATACACCATGATCAAGTGGGATTTATCCCAGGGATGCAAGGATTCTTCAATATATGCAAATCAATCAATGTGATACACCATATTAACAAATTAAAGAATAAAAACCATATGATCATCTCAATAGATGCAGAAAAAGCTTTTGACAAAATTCAACACCCATTTATGATAAAAAGTCTCCAGAAAGTGGGCATAGAGGGAAGCTACCTCTACATAATAAAGGCCATAATTAACAGACCCACAGCAAACATCATTCTCAATGGTGAAATACTGAAAGCATTTCCTCTAAGATCAGGAACAAGACACAGATGTCCACTCTCGCCACTATTATTCAACATAGTTTTGGAAGTCCTAACCATGGCACTCAGAGAAGAAAAAGAAATAAAAGGAATACAAATTGGAAAAGAAGTAAAACTGTCACTGTTTGCAGATGACATGATACTATTCATAGAGAATCCTAAAGATGCCACCAGAAAACTACTAGAGCTAATCAATGAATTTGGTAAAGTTGCAGGATACAAAATTTATGCAGAGAAATCTCTTGCACTCCTATACACTAACGATGAAAAATCTGAAAGAGAAATTAAGGAAACCCTCCCATTTACCACTGCAACAAAAAGAATAAAATACCTAGGAATAAACCTACCTAGGGAGACAAAAGACCTGTATGCAGAAAACTATAAGACACTGATGAAAGAAATCAAAGATGATACCAACAGATGGAGAGATATACCATGTTCTTGGATTGGAAGAATCAATATTGTGAAAATGACTATACTACCCAAAGCAATCTACAGATTCAATGCAATCCCTATCAAATTACCAATGGCATTTTTTACAGAGCTAGAACAAAAAATCTTCAAATCTGTATGGAGACACAAAAGACTCCGAATAGCCAAAGCAGTCTTGAGGGGAAAAAAAACGGAGCTGGAATAATCAGACTCCCTGACTTCAGACTATAGTATAAAGCTACAGTAATCAAGACAATATGATACTGGCACAAAAACAGAAACATAGATCAATGGAACAAGATAGAAAGCCCAGAGATAAACCCACGTACCTATGGTCAACTAATCTATGACAAAGGAGGCAAGGATATACAATGGAGAAAAGACAGTCTCTTCAATAAGTGGTGCTGGGAAAACTGGACAGCTACATGTAAAAGAATGAAATTAGAACACGCCCTAACACCATACACAAAAATAAACTCAAAATGGATTAGAGAACTAAATATAAGACCGGACACTATAAAACTCTTAGAGGAAAACATAGGAAGAACACTCTTTGACATAAATCACAGCAAGATCTTTTTTGATCCACTTCCTAGAGTAATGGAAATAAAAACAAAAATAAACAAATGGGACCTCATGAAACTTCAAAGCTTTTGCACAGCAAAGAAAACCATACACAAGACGAAAAGACAACTCTCAGAATGGGAGAAAACATTTGCCAACGAATCAACGGACAAAGGATTAATCTCCAAAATATATAAACAGCTCATTCAGCTCAATATTAAAAAAACAAACAACCCAATCCAAAAATGGGCAGAAGAACTAAATAGACATTTCTCCAAAGAAGATATACAGATGGCCAAGAAGCACATGAAAAGCTGCTCAACATCATTAATTATTAGAGAAATGCAAATCAAAACTACAATGAGGTATCACCTCACACCAGTTAGAATGGGCATCATCAGAAAATCTACAAACAACAAATGCTGGAGAGGGTGTGGAGAAAAGGGAACCCTCTTGCACTGTTGGTGGGAATGTAAATTGAGACAGTCACTATGGAGAACAGTATGGAGGTTCCTTAAAAATCTAACAATAGAATTACCATATGATCTAGCAATCCCACCACTGGGCATATACCCAGAGAATACCATAATTCAAAAAGACACATGCAATACTCACTGCAGCACTATTTACAATAGCCAGGTCATGGAAGCAACCTAAATGCCCATCGACAGACGAATGGATAAAGAAGTTGTGGTACGTATATATAATGGAATATTACTCAGCCATAAAAAGGAATGAAATTGGGTCATTTGTTGAGACGTGGATGGATCTAGAGACTGTCATACAAAGTGAAGTCAGTCAGAAAGAGGAAAACAAATATTGTATATTAACACATATATGTGGAGCCTAGAAAAATGGTACAGATGAACCGGTTTGCAGGGCAGAAATAGAGACACAGATGTAGAGAACAAACATATGGACACCAAGGGGGAAAGCAGTGGGGGGTGGGGGTGGTGGTGTGATGTATTGGGCGATTGGGATTAACATGTATACACTGATGTGTATAAAATGGATGACTATTAAGGACCTGCTGTATAAATATATATATATATATATATATATATATATATATTATTCAAGTCATCCAATGATGGAATGACCCAGTTGATTGTATGACTGATTTGACCAATAACAGAGTGTTGTGAGTAACAAAGAGATCTGTAAGTCATTTTATTTATAGGAAATTTTTAAATTCTAAGAACTATTCTGAAGACTGATCATGAGGTTATCTTGCTTACTTGGTGAATCTAGATCTATTTTTAACAAATCACAAACGTGTATAGTGATAGTACATATTCTGAGGGCTTTAAAAAGATATTTCTTATGTGATTATTTAGGTGATTTTTCCCTTTACTTATTGAATGTTTGTATGTGCATCTGTATGTTGTATGTGCATCTGTATGTGAGCATGCACATGTGTTGGGAAATATAAGTAAACTTTGAAGAGACAGAGGATCTCAAGTTTTCGATTTCTAACAAATACATTTTATAGATAATATATTGTTTCAGGGAGTAGTATAGATATTCTTCTTTGGTGATTACTTATTGATTTTCTTTCGTCTATAACAATTTAAAGTACTTTATTGCTTACATTTAAGTAAATGCTAAATCAACAGTAAGTTATACAACCATATAGTGGATATATGTATAGAGACATTATCCAGAATACATACCCTGGTCAGAACGGAGACTTGTAGAAATACTCACTTTAGATGACTCTTATAAGAGCATAAATGTGAAGAAATAAAATGATCTTACATTTCAAAAAAAAAAAAAGAAACTAGAGAACTTGCTTAACATCTCTGCTCTCTGTCATGTGGGGATACAATGAGAGGAAGGCCAGCTACATACCAGGAAGTGGGCTCTCACTAGACACCGGGATTTGCTGGCACCTTGATCTTGTATTTCCCAGCCTCCAGAATGATGAAACATAAGTATTTGCTGTTTAAGCCACCCAGCCTATCGTAGTTTGTTACAGCAGGCCAAGCTGATTAAGACATACTCATTAACTAATTATTAATTAACCAATTTTACTATTATTCAGTTGACCAAGATTTTTTTGAGTGTTTGTGTGAGTGTGTGTCTCATGGTTTAATTTTTTAATCGGAGATCCCTTTATAATTCTCTCTTCAAGAAAATGCATGTATTCAAACACATTTGGTGTTAGGCCATTAAATGAACAAAAAAGCAAAAGTTCAAAGAATTGGAGTGTAATGGAGGTTTCCTCAGCATTAACAGAACAAGACTTTCAAATCTCTGAATTCAGGCGTATGACATACTTATTAGCTTATAATGATTGACTTTTAAGATAGTGTTAGCTTAATTTAGTTTGGTTCACTTTGGTTTTGTTTTTAGTGTTTTAGTAGTGCAAGACATCTGCACTTAGGTTTCTGCTAACCTAGTGTGCATCTAACTCCACGTGAGACTACTCCAAATATCTAAATATCAGAACTGCCTCTGAGAGATATAAGACAAGGTGAGGAGTCATGCTCCCTATGAGCACCACTTTTTCAAAAGTCTTTGTACTGTTTACCTGACAAAGTAAAACAATTTCCAAATAAGTCCAATCATCATATTTGTGTATTTTCAAACCTGGACCACCTCCTAATCCGCCCTAACAGATAAGCACATGAAATTGTGTAGTTGTTTGCCAATGGTTCAGAGAGATATATAGACCTCAGGCAGAAAATTCATGAGAGAGTCTACCCTTAGAAATCACATTTCCTGATAGGTGGCCAGGAAGGCTTCACCATGAACACACCCAGTGGTAGAGAATTGATACTTTTAAAGACTTTCCATTTCCATTTTATTGTAAAATTCTTTCTTATATGCAGGAAAGTTTTTACTAGTCCTTACTCTTCTTCTGCAAAGGCAAAGAATACATCCATTTTCTCTTCCAAATTATAATATTGTATACTTGAACTCACCTCTCATGTATTTTCCAAGCTAAGGAGCCCAATTTTCTTTGATATTTTTCAAAGAAAAATTTTATGGCATGATTTACCAACTTCTGATTGTTTTTGTCTTAACTTCAATTTAAAAATGCATCTTGGGGCTTCCCTGGTGGCGCAGTGGTTGAGAGTCTGCCTGCCAATGCAGGGGACACGAGTTCGAGCCCTGGTCTGGGAAGATCCCACATGCCACGGAGCAACTAGGCCCATGAGCCACAACTACTGAGCCTGTGCGTCTGGAGCCTGTGCTCCGCAACAAGAGAGGCCGCGATAGTGAGAGGCCCGCGCACCGCGATGAAGAGTGGCCCCCACTTGCCGCAACTAGAGAAAGCCCTCGTACAGAAACGAAGACCCAACACAGCCAAAAATAAATAAATTAATTAATTAAAAAAAAAAAAATGCATCTTTTGAATTTGTATCAATGTAAGTTGAACATAATAGTCTACGGACTGTGTAAATATAGTAACTATATTCTATAATGTAGGAACTATACTTTAAACAAAGTGTTTTTGTTGTTGTTTTTGTTTTCATCAAACTGAGGGAAATTACTTGCTTTTGTCAATAACAATGGTTCAGTAAGAAAATTAAATGAATCTCAGCAAGGAAGATGTGAATTCCTAGGTCGTGAATTATAATTTCCAAGGGAAGAGTAGTGCTTCTGACATAGGCCCCCAAAAGTAGATCTGGGCTACAAATCCTAGCAGAGAAGCACTGCGTTAGACTACTGTGGTTTTACTAATTATGTTTTAGTTTGCCATTTATTTTAATGTCCATATAATAATCTGGAATATTTTTTTGCATGTAAAGTGAGGTTGCTATGTACTTTTATTTCAGGAATATTGCCTATTCCAAATAGATAATTATTTCTATTAAATTTTACTGTTAAAAATTATCTCAAGTTTCTGCATGGCCAGAAAATTTTAAATTCTAATTTTATATATTCCTAATTTATATATTTGTCCAAATTTATGTTATCTTCCTATGTGGTTAACATGCCATCTCTATCTTTGTAGCATTTATATGGATTTTATGGTGATCATGGAATAAAATATAATTATTGATTTTAATAATTACAATGTCAATTATTTATAATATAAGCTGCACATATTAAAGTGTGAAGCCAATGTTAAAGATCAGAATGTAGGATGAGTATGTATGATTTTTTAACTCTCTTATCATGGGTGTAGGGGAAATTAAAATAATAAAGGGTATTTTAGTTTAACAGGCAGTGTGCATGCATGTGCATTAGGCAATATTTAGTTTGAATCTTATCTCTGAAACTCTCCTGGATATATAATCTTAGGAAAATTGTCATCCTGACTTATTTTTTTCATTAAAAATTTTATACTTTGGCTCATAAATACTTTATAATTTTTATTTCTCACTACAGTATAATAAAATAATTTTTAAAATTTAACAGAGAAATACTTCACTCACAATGCCATTCTTTCAAGAATCAACTGCTGTTATTTTACTCTGCTCTTTCATTAAATTAATTAAAATTTATTAAATTTTATTAAAATTCTCATATATTTATCTAATAAAATTCATAGAACATACAATTTTGCAGTTCATTTATTTCATTCAACATTTTTAAAATGTCATCTTGTAGCTTTGTATATTGTTTCCATAATTAATGTTTTATTGATTGCATAACATGACAGAGCTGATATTTCTTTCTTTACTATTCTATCCTCTTATTTTTTCCATATTTTGAATATTTCCAGTCAAGGAAGCTTTTCTTTTTTTATTACATAAATCTTGGAGCAGAGCATCAAAATGTAGATGATTTTAAATAAAGATTTTCTTTATACCTCCCTTTCCATTCCAGTAGTAGAAGTAAGGTAGACAGTTTTCATCCATGTACAGTGGTGTGTAACAAAGGAGATAATGTACTTAAGACCATATTATTGGAACTGAGGGGACAGGATAGCTCAGGGTAAATATAAACAAAAGATCTTACACATTTATCTTCTAGGTGGATTTTCCCTAGCTTTTTTGACTTATTCATTTATTGACATATTTAAACTGCAATTTGACTATTTCTACTAATATCACTCTAAAGAACTGCACAACATGTATGTTTTTATGAGATGGATATGCATGCATATGGTGGGTGTCTATTAATAAATAGAAGGAAGAGAGAATTACATTGCATTAAAATATCTATATTTTTACTCAGCTCAACATGTGCCTCTCTGGACCACCCTATCCACCTCAGCCATGTAGAAGTCAGAAATGGGACTTTAGCTGCCAGTAGCTGCAATGAGAAAAGCTCTGAAAGGTTGGTAAAAACACTTGAAAAGCAAGAGAGCAGTTCTACTCCATGCAAGAGGCAGGGCAAATCCATGTCTAAGTCTGGTTCTTATCAATTGGAATCCAGGAGAGTGAAAGCTGGAATATCCAACAGATTATCATATTCAATCCTCTCATTTGTCAATGAGCAAATTGAATCCCAGATAGTTAAAGTGATGTGCTCAATTTAAATTTAAATTTATTTAAATTTATTATTTAAATTTATTAGTTATTAGTTGCCACTCAGAGCCACTATTATTCACATGGCAACATTTTACATTTTATAATAAAACTCAACCTAATTAGCAAGAAGAAACATGGATAATACATAATTAAATTAGACATGCAAATCAGTTTATAAGGAGTTTTACTATAAATTGTGAACTTGAAAATAAAAAATCTAAATAGTGAAAGTTGACCAGAAAAACAGGCTTTATTTATCCCCCACTATTCACATTTTTATATCAATTATAAAGTTATTTGGCTAGTATTTATTCCCTTAGGTGATATAATTTCAAATACTCGTAAATAGGAAAAAAACATAAGGGGTAGTTTTATTTGAATTTTTTCCTTATGGGTATATGCTTTCACTGTATGCAAGTTTTACTAATATTAATAATGGTTATATATATATATATATATATACACTCAACAAAAGAATAAAATTCCCGTAAATAGGTAATAATAGCATGTATTATTGTTCATTGAATTATTTCTACAAAGCTTCAATATTTATTGTATGTGTTGGCTGATGGCATTAGTATAAATTCAATACGCTATTTGGTATCATTCCTTGGCAAATTAAACAATAAATATTTTTAAGAACCAAACAAGGAGGATAAGTGAAAAATATATTTCCCTAACATTGTATATAGTAGTCTATTAAATTTCCTGTAATAATTTTGAGGGGTACATGTTACAGATTATATAAAGTATACTCATATTCAATGATAATTTATTAAGCTGAATTTCAATAATCAATACTGTCCTAAATTTTTTCATAAAGAATATCACTTTAATAAGATATTAAATGTTTACCTTTATGATAACCAAAAATGAAAATCAAAACATGATACAGTACAATTATACCTGTGTGTAGCAAATTAAGAACGATTATACATTATATTACTGAGGTTCTTAGCCCAACATGCCAGATTAATTACTTATCTCACACTCAGATACGAAGAGAGAACCAAGGATTACCAGACATTTTCTAAAAAAGAGAGAGGACAAGAAATTGAAACGGAGTAAATGATCCTGTAGGAACCTGAGATAATTCAGATTTTTATAACCAAAAAATATGTTTCAAAAATAAAGGCCAAATAAAGACTTGAGGAGAAGTAAAATATGAGAGAATCTGGTGCTAGCTTATTTTTCCTATAAGAATGTGTGAAAAAGTTCTTCAAGTTGACAGAATCCTAGATATTCGCCAGAGAATAAAGAATACCATAAATGAAAACTATGTAAGTAAATACATAAAGCTGTTTATCTTGCTTTAAAATTTAAATTAGATATAATTATTTAGAGTCCAAATATATGACAATACCACAAAGACAGAGAATATTGTAAGATTCTTACATTAAATGTATATAATATGTTACAATGTTATTTGTGATAAATTAAATATGCATCTGTAAACCCTAGAGCAACCAATTTAAACAATCAAGTATGTCTAATAAGCCAACAGTGGAGATAAAATCAAATTTTGAAAAATTCTCACTTAATTCAAGAGAACATTGAAAATATAAAAGGGGAAAAGAACTGAGAGAAATAAGAAACTGGTAGATTTAAACCCAATTGATATGTTCATTATGTACATTTAAATGTAAATTTTTAAAACTGCAATTCAAAGGCAGAATTTCTGAGAATTCTTAAAAAACAGCAGTATCAAAGAAGCAGAACAGGTTCAGAAACAAAACCATGTATTATGGCCACCTGATTTACCTATGGGGGCCACTCTGGAGACAGTGGTCTTTAAAATAAATGATACCATGTCAACTGCACAGCAGTATGGAAAAACATAAATGAATCTCATTTCCTTACTTACAAAATACAAGATAATTTATTTGAGATTGATTATAGAACTAATGTAAAATAATTTATTTGAGATTGATTATAGAACTAATGTAAAATATAAAGCAATGGTGTTTCTATAAGAAAACTTAGTATAATATATTTATTATTTTGAGTAGTCAAAGATTTCCTAAAGGACACAAAAATCACTAAACGTCAAAGTAAATATTAGTAATGAAACTAAAAAATTCTGTTTAAGGAAGGCAATATTAAGAGAGTGAAAAGCAAAGGCAGAGACCAGGAAAGGAAATCTGTAATACAGAGAGACTACAAATAACTTCTACACATAATATAGAGAGTACAATTCATAAACAGACGAGTAAAATGCTTGAAGGAACATTTCACAAAATATTCAAATGGTCAATATTCATATGAAAAGGTGCTAAAGAGCATTTGTCATTCTAAAAATGCAAATTAAAATAACTACAAGGTACCATGACACACACACAACAGGATGACTAAAATTTAAAAGCTAGACAATGCCAAGGGTGGCCAAAGATGTAGAACTAGATTGTTGATGGTAATATAAATTAGTTAAATCACTTTCAAAAAGAGTTTGCCAGTGTCTGCTAAAACTATCACCTGATCAATGAATTACATTCCCAAATTTTATTCCAAGAAAAATGAGCGCATTTTCCCACCAAATTATACAAGAGTTCATAGCAGCTTTATTCAGAATAGCTTAAAATTTGAGATGACCCAAAGCCCAACACTAGAATGGGTAAGTACACTGTATTACACTCATACAATGTAAAAATATGTCACAATAAAAAGAGAAAGACTACTACTCTCAACAATAAGGATAAGCATCACTGACATAATATTGAGCAAAAGAAATTCCACACAAAAGAGCATATAATGCTGCATTCCAATTCTGTGAAATTTAAGAATAGGCAAAACTTATCTATATTTTTAAAGTAAAAGTTATCTCTGGGAAGATGCATTGCTTAAGAGTTGTCAAATGTGGTATATTTGGAAATATTAAATAACTTGATCTGAGTGCTGGTTATATGGGTATACACATATGTAAGATTTATTGAGATTTAAAACTATAAATTTAGCAGTATACTTTTTTTTTCCTTTAGCATAAATATAAATATTTTGATAGAGAAAATACCTGTATAATTTAAAGGAAAGAAAAAATCACTGTTGTTGATCTTATCAAGTTTGTATTCTTGTGGATATAAATTCTGCTTCCAATTAAAAAATATAAATTTGTATATTATGTTAAAAATCAATTTTCTCTTTAAAAAATTAACATTAAAAAGAATACTGCACAGAATTGAAAATATTAAAATCAATTACCTAATTCAAGTTCTTTCTGGGACCAAAAATCAAATTTAACCAAATACCACAAATCAATGAGAGTATACTATGGAAAAAAGTATCCATTCTTTTGTGTTCAAATTTTTAAAAAGTCTATCGCCATTACCCTTAACTTCTTGCATTCTCAGGGAAACTAGAAAATAAGAGAGTTCACATAACCTTAGAAAAACTACATGCTGCGTTATTGGACTAGATAATTGTATAACAATATAATCTCAAGAAATAAAAAAAGTAACTCAAGACAAATAATTCTCAAACTTTTTGGTTTCAGCACCCATTTGCTCTCTAAAAGTAGCCTAAGGACCCTACAGAGTTTTAGTTTAAGTGAATTATACGTTATTATTTACTCTATGCTAAATTAAAAATGTGAAATGAGTTAATATATCTCTTTATTACTTCATTTAAAATGAGCAAATAAAATACCTATTACTTAACATACAGGTTCCTTTTTATGAAAATAAGTATATTTTCTAAAACAAAAATAGTAAGAATATGGCATTGTTTTCTGTTTTTATAAATCTCTTTAATGTCTGACTTAATAGAAGAAAGCTGATTTTCATATCTGCTTCTACATTTGATCTGTTCTGCTCTCACATGCCATTAACCTCTGAAAAATTCTACTTTACACTCGTGAGAGAATGGGGATGAAAAATGCAAATGACATCATAATATTATTATGAAAATAGTTTTGACCTTGCAGATTGTTTGAAAGTGTCTCAGAGACCTCCAGGACTCCTCAGGCCCCAGTTTAAGGTCAGCTGATATAGATTGCTCTCTCCCAACATTAAAAGGTTGGATTTAGTCTTTTCTGTCTACATAATGGCCACAACTTTCTGGACTATAAAACACAAGCCTCTAAATTATAAGAAAGAGGAAGTGCAAACTTGTCTCCACCCCCTCTCAACTTCATGTTTGTCTTCAGGGAACAATTTATTTTCAAGAATATGTGAGAAATTTATGGGTCCCTGATATGGAGTAACAAAAGAACACTTCAAAATTTCCATCTTTGAACAAGTGTTGCAAACTTGCTAGCACCAGTAATTCTATTCAGAACTTTGAGTTATAAATAAAATTAGTATTAATAGAAAAAAGTCTATTTAGCAAAATAATTCCATTTCTGGTTATCTAACAACAACCCAGTAATAGAAGGAGATTAAGAGGCAGAAAATATAGGGTTGCAAAATCAGGCTCTAAGCACTCTTTAGAAGGTACAGAAAATGGTCAGGAAGATAAAAGCAGACTGATGCAGCCTCTGACCAGAAACTTGGTGACCGGTTTAGGGTCACCAAGGCCCCCCTCCATTTAATTAAGTATTCTCTTTTTGAACAAAAAAGGGAAAGAAGGTAAATGAAGAGTACAGACCTTTTTAAGAACCAAAAGTATTTTGGGAGAGGTCTTTGGCTGAATTCAGTATGAAAATATGAAACCTAACTGTTAGACCGTAGCAACTGCATTCTCAATATTGTAAATATAATCAAAAAAAGAAGAGTTGAGAAATTTTGTTGAAGTAAAAGTCTGGTAGCCCCAAATAACTTTGTTCATGATGAAATAAGAAAGCATGATGTGGTCATTCACAAAGGAAAAGGCAAGAACCATCCTTCTAATGGCCTATCACAACTTTTTTAAAATGCAGTGGAAAATTGCTTTGGAAAACATAAAGCTACAATACGTTACCTATTTTTCTGAAAATAGGCAGTAAAGAAAAACAAAACAAAACTACAAAACTACAATGACCAAACAACAGCTTCAGTTTCCAGCCTTTTAAAATAACTAAAGGAGATTGTTATTGAGATTTTACTGAGATATTAGCATTAGTAGATTTAATAACAGTTTGAATGTTCCTATTGAACCTAATACAATTTTGTGAGCTTATTTTTCCAACATACTTTTTAAAACAGTTTTGAATTTTCAATCATAAAACAAGTGCATATTATATAACATATCAATAAAACATATTAAACTATTCACATGTAACTTAAGAAAAATGTTACCAATATTTGAAACATCTTGTGAATCTCAGCAGTGAATTCACTTTTTTTAATTTTCACCAAAAAATATGTATCCACGAAAATAAAGTCTTCGTAAGTTATGTTTCTAAACTGTATATAAACGGACTATAAATTTACATATCCTTCTGTGTTGCCATTTTTCTCAAAATGTTTTAGAGATTAATTAACATTGATATGCACTGACAGATATATTTCATTCATTTTCAATGATGGATAGTATTCAATTGTGTAAATCATGATAATTTATTTTTCTATTCCCCTATCAGTTTATATTCGATTGTTTCTTTTTTTAAAACTTTTATTGACTGTTTTGTACCATTCTTATACATAAACAGTTTTCTCTTGAGTGTGTACCCAGGAGCCTGACCTATGTTTAATAGAGTATACATGTCTTCAATTTCACTAGGCAATGCTCACATCTTTCCCAAAGTGCTTGAATTAATTCTTCTCATCAGGCAAGGATGGGAGAGTGGAGGGTTTCCATATCTCCACATTTGCCAACACACAGTACTTTCAAATACAGTATTTGTTTCTCCAACCTGTTGGATGCTTAAAGTGGTACATTGTTGTCATTTTAATGTGCATTTCCCCAATTAGCAATGAGTTCAACATTTTTCTAGGCATAAATTAATAATTTGGATATCTACCTATATGAGGTAACTGTTTAGTTTGCCCAATATTTTTGTTTGTTTTTTTTGGATATCCCCTATTAATTTGTTGTATCTTTGTATCTAATATGTTTTACACATAAGCCCTTCAAGACAGTTGCCCTTAATAAACAAGCATATGGAGTCTTCTAACAAACAGATACCCTCAATTTTAATGTAGTTGGTTTTATTAATTGGTAGCATGTTTTGTGTTTTAAGAAAACTTTCCTAGCTTGAGGTCTCAAAGATACTCTCATATATTATCTTCTAATGCTTTTTGTATTGCCTTTTTTAATTAGGTAGTTTACCTGGGATGAATTTGAGTGGGAATCAGATGTCTTGTGTTTCCCCAAGACATCTGATTCCCACTGGATGCCCAATTATTGTAGCATCAATTTCAAAAACACGTTGTTTTCCTAGCTGCTCTTCAGTGACCCTTGCCCAATACCAAGCATCTGTATATGTGTGATCTATTTCGGGGCTCTCTATGGTCTATCCCTGCACCAATACGACTCTGCAGAATCTACATAGCTTTATACTATATAATGATAATTTGTAGAACAAGCCCTCCATCCATTTTTTTCCCCTTCAAGACAATCTTGGCAAGTATTGACCCTTTGCAGTTGATTTCACATAAATTTGAGAATCAGCTTTTTCCTAAAATAAGTGTTGCAAATGGGTTGGGATTACATTAAAATTATAAATCAATTTCAAGAGACTTGACATATTTAAATATTGAGTCTTCCTATCCATATGTGGTATATCAATAGGTTTATTTAATTCTCTAACGCATCTCCTTTAAGTATAACAATTTTCTAGGCGTTCTTGCCCATTATGTATTTATTACCATATATGTTTTATTTTTATAATATATTAATATTTCTTAAAAAAATTTTTACTAGGTATTTTGGTTGATATAAAGTCGATTGATTATTCTGTATTATTTTGTATTTAGCAAGCTTTCAAAATTCTTGTAACATTTGTAATATGTGTTGATTTTTTTGAATCTTCTATACACAATATAATGTGAAAATTACAGCAACTTTGATTCCTCTTTATCAGTCCTTATAAATTTATTTGCTTTTGTTGCCTTACTGAGAAGGTCAGGGCTTCCAGTACAAAGAGAAATAGAAGTAGAGATACGGGACAACTTTTTCTTGTTGGTGAATTTAAAGAAAACCTTTCAATATTTAAAACTTGAGTGGGAGGTTGGTTGTAGTTTTAAAAATATATATATATATATTTATTAGAATAAGAAGTTTCTTTCTAACCCCAATTTGCTACAAAATTTTCATCATGAATGATTACTGAAGTTTATCAAAAATGTCTGTTGAAATGGTCACATGATTAAAAAATAAACTGCTACTAAGTGCACTACTTTGATTGGTAGTATAGTAACTTTTGAGAAAATAATTCTAATATCTTTAAAAAAAAAAAACCTAAATCTTTAAGAAACATCAGTAAATAACATAAGGTCTAAGTAGACTTTCTTTTCTGCATTCCTAGCTTTCTATTCTTAAATCCACCCACAGACACAATGCCTCTTATTATGTGTTCATAATGGAAGTGCTCTGTTCATTTTACTAAAGAGATTTTTCAATTCTTCACAGACTTTTTAAGACATTTCTTCTGAAAATTATAAATTCAGTAGGTCACATACAACCGATATGTTACATTATGATATTTGTTATATTTTAGTGAGATACAGTGTTTACTTTTAAAACTAGCAGCTTATATATGAGCATATAGTATTTGAATATATATGTTGGAAAACCATTCTGTAATAACACATGATGTCCTATTACATTTTGAGACCTAAAAAATCATTCATATGTTGAAAATAGGTGGTCATTCAATTTGTGAAACCATGAAGACTACTACCATGTAAAAATCTTATTACTGCAAAAGAAACTACAAAATACATAAGGATGCTGGATATAACATATTTATGGCACATTTTAAAAATACATGACAAGAACAAAACAGAAAGAGAGAGACAGAAAAATTTTTCAGAGTCCAAAAACTAAAGCAGGAATCCAGATAGGTAAGCTGAATGAAGACCTAGGGACATATGCTGAAATCTGGGACAGGAGACAAACATTTCTTTAAAGCATTTTAAATGCCTTAACCCATGTCATCATATGGGTTTACATCTATGTGTTTACATTTATTGTGTTTCTGTAATACACCAACTGGCCATCAATACAACTTAGCCTAACAGTTCAGTCTGGTACAAGAGTGGTTTGAAGATGAGCTGAGAAAATAACCAAGATGCATGAGATGTAAAACTCACAAAATATGGTCTTGCATGTGTATAACTATTTTTCATTAAATGACCTGCTATATTTAGAGAAGATTTTCAACTCAGTCAAATGAACAGTATGATTTTAGTCTCAACCAATTTTCTACAAACTTGACATAAAACTAATCTTAGAGCACATCCAGTTCTTCATTAATACAATTTCATATTGTGTGCTTCTGAATAATCTTATATATTTGATATAATGAAAAATACACACTGAGACTGTCTTTTAGTTAATTTAGTTAGAATTTTTACCATAGGTATTGGTATCATTCCTTGTAGACAGTAATCCATCAATTGTATTCAGAGCTCAGATTTGTTGCTTCATGAAGGATGGGCTCATCTGGTCTTTGTCTTTTGTTGGTACATGGTTTCTAAAAAGACTGCATGCTTCTTTATCACACATCAAGAAGTTCAAATTTAACTCTCTCCCCACAAACCCACCCACACACTTCTGAAAATAATGAGCCTTGTTGTCATGCCAGTAATCTCTGTACAAACATAAAGAATTATATGAACGAATGTAGCTGCAGCACTGTTTGTTGGGAAAGGAATGCTTTGTCTCAGAAGCACCTACTGATGAAGTCATATACATTCATTAAGTGGTGTGAAGGAGCAGATGTATGCCTGAAGCCCTTGGAGACGTACAGCTTGAATTTTCATGTTCCAAATGGGACTCTATCAGATGCAACATCCCCAGTGACAGAGTCTCTGTCTCAACTTTGCTTAGTTTCAAGTGCTGCTATGAAATATTGTATGATAGTTTCAGTACAGTTAAAAGCTTTTATTTTTAAATGCCCTACATGTTTAATTTACTCAGTAAACTGAAATATGTCTGATCTCTTACCAGCTTGTGTCACAATAACAGCTGTTTTTTAAAGGCTCAGCTGGGACAGTAGTTAAAAGTCCTTGAAAAGTAAATGGCATACATTCAATTAAGCTAAGGAAATAGCTAAAACAAGTATTATTTAGTGGGTTTTTAATTAGATGACTTCTATTAAACTGGCGCTCTAAAAGGGATTTCACAACCTCCCAAGATTATGCTAGTTAGAATTGAGACCATATAAATTCCATTTAACTCTATCTTGTGAGAGCTCTCTCACAGGTGGAATATTTCTGTCATCAGCATCCATATGCCCAGCATTGCACCATTAATTCCCCGAATGATACTCAAGAGGTAAAACAAGGTAGCTTAATCTCAGGTGGTAAATCAAAGAGACAGACTTTCTTGTCATGAGGTACAACGAACTCTAACTTTATACTCCTGAAATTTTCCAACATCAGCGACAGAGCAGCCTGAGTCCATGATTAGGACTCCTTTCTTGCTTGAAAATTTCTAAGGCAGAGAGAAAGAAAATTTACCCTTTTCTCCACTAGGAGTATCCACATTCTCTCAGTGGATCTTACTTGTATTTCTGTAAAGGGTCTTTTAAGTTCTGTCCCCTGTTGGCCTAGTCTTACTCCTTTTTACCATTTCTGCCAAATTTCAATTCTGATGATGTTGAGCTTCTTCTTATTCTCAAAATCACCATGTTCCTCTATTTCTTGGCAATTTTTCCCACCATCTGGGATGAACCTTCATGTGGGAAACTCTGTCCCTCCTTTAAACATTGCTTTAGCTCACCTTCCCCGTGACTCTTCTCAGAAGACACATGCTCCATCCTTCCAACTATGCCTCCCCTGACAGAGTGAACCTCTTGTTTCCATCTGGCAATTCTGTTCCAGGCACACATATTGTGCTTATTATTCTATGCTATAAATGTCTATTTCCCACAATGGACTACGGGATTTTTTTGGTCAAGGATGTTATGTTATTCAGATATTTATTCCATTCCTTATACTAGGTATGCAATAAAATTTGAAGTGAACTAAATTACTAATATATTCCCTTCCTTTACTCTTCCCACTAACTGACTTGTCGACTATTGATTCACTGTTTCAAGTACACAAAGAAAGCAAAACACACACACACACACACACACAAGTTGGTACTAAAGTAGAAAAATCATGGGATCTTGATTTTTTTATACCTGAGTCAATTCTTGTTTTGGCCACCTCCTATAAATAAGACCAATAATAAGATAAAATTTCTAAACCTCAGTTTCCTTTTCTATAAATAAGGAATGAGTTATGTTTGCTTCAATGTATTACCTTAATTAATGATCAATGTGAAAGAATCTTGTAGGTAATATGGCCAAAAATTTATTTATGTGCTAAATGCCAGGCACTTTACATACATTTCTTAATTTGATTGTCACTAAAAACCAACACAATGATGTTTTCATCATTTCTATTTACTAATGAGTGAAGTGACGGTTAGATATGTCAAGTAATTTGCTTAATGGAAAATAAGGACACTAATTCTAGAAATCACAATTTTAACCATCATAATACAAAAATTAATGACACAAAGAGATTCTTTTTCATTATATGCTGAATAACAGCCCCTATTATATTCATTATCTCTCTGAGGTGTTAACTGTTGAAGCTAAAACAACATGAAGCTGGAAAACTGCAGACCTGCTTGAATTACTTCATCCAAAGTAAAACAGTGCTTGAGAACACAAATGAGTGAGGATGCCTTTTCTTTTTGAGTGAATTTAACATAATAATAGTTAAAATTTTCTTCGCCTACATCTGGGACAGAAAAAATTGGTAAAATAATCTGAGAAATATAATCATGATTGGTGTCTGAAGCCAACAAAAAATTGACCTAAAGGTCATCATTCAATTTCACAATCGTTCCACAAGGGTAACTTGGCATTAATAGTTGAGAAGAGACATTTCTGCCTTATTAAAGTACATCTGTTTAGCTACATATTTTTAGAGTCCACAAACTCCATACTATGTCCCAATTACTAAATCGATTCCAAACCTCCTGCTCTTGTTACCAATCTGTCTGGGTTCTCTCACTTCACTTTTCCTTTCCAATACACTCCCTTTCCTCACGGAAATTCATCTTTCAAATCCTACACTCAGATTCCTGAGTTATACTAATATCTAAAAACTGATAATAGCAGAGTGAAAACTAATAGTGACTGCCTCCATTTATTTTTACTTATCATGTGCCATTTACATTATTAAGCATTAAAAAATATTTTTTCTATTTTAATTCGCATTTAACCCTAAGAATTGGGTATTACCGTCATCATTATAAATGAAGAAATACGCAGAGGGGAGAGGCAGCACGTCGAAAGAAGGGCCTCTGGAGTGTGGAGTTCTGGAGTTTGGAGATCCTGTATGGAGATCCCTCTAAAAGAAAACTTGAGATTCAGTGGGAGACTGCCATGTGCCTGACAGGGTTTTGGTGCTCCGGTCAGGTGTCAGGCCTGAGCCTCTGAGGTGGAAGAGCCGAGTTCAGGACATTGGTCCACCAGAGACCTCTCGGCCCCTTGTAATATCAATCGGTGAGAGCTCGCCCAGAGATCTCCATATCAATGCTAAGACCCAGCTCCACTCAATGACCAGCAAGCTCCAGTGCTGGAAGCCCCATGCCAAGCAACTAAGCAAGACAGTAACACAACCTCACCCATTAACAGAGAGGCTGCCTAAAATCATAATAAATTCACAGAAACACCAAAACACACCACCAGACCACCAGAAAGACAATATCCAGCCTTATCCACCACAACACAGGCACTACTCTCCTCCACCAGGAAGCCTACACAACCCACTGAACCAACCTTAGACACTGGGGGCAGGCACCAAAAACAACAGGAGCTACGAACCCACAGCCAGTGAAACGGAGACCCCAAACACAGTAAGTTAAGAAAAAGGAGAAGACAGAGAAACACACAACAGATGAAGCAGCAAGGTAAAAACCCACCAGACCAAATTAATGAACAGGAAATAGGCAGTCCACCGCAGTCCACCTAAAAAAGAATTCAGAGTAATAATAGTAAAGATGATCCCAAATCTTGGAAATAAAATGGAGAAAATACAAGAAACATTTAAAAAGGACCTAGAAGAACTAAAGAGCAAACAAACAATGATGAACAACACAATAAATGAAATTTAAAATTCTCTAGAAGGAGTCAATAGCAGAATAATTGAGGCAGAAGGAAGGATAAGTGACCTGGAAGACAACATAGTGGAAATAACTATGGCAGAGCAGAATAAAGATAAAAGAATGAAAAGAATTGAAGACAGTCTCAGAGGCCTCCGGGACAACATTAAACGCACCAACAATCGAATTATAGGGGTCCCAGAAGAAGAAGAGAAAAAGAAAGGGTCTGAGAAAATATTTGAAAACTTCCTTAACATGGGAAAGGAAATAGTCAATCTAGTCCAGGAAGCTCAGAGAGTCCCATACAGGAAAAATCCAAGGAGAAACATGCCAAGACACATATTAATCAAACTATCAAAAATTAAATACAAAGAAAAACTATTAAAAGCAGCTAGGGAAAAGCAACAAATAACATGCAAGGGAATCCCCATAAGGTTAACAGCTGAAATTCCAGCAGAAGCTTTGCAAGCCAGAAGGGAGTGGCAGGACGTATTTAAAGTGATGAAAGGGAAAAAGCTACAAGCAAGATTACTCTACCCAGCAAGGATCTCATTCAGTTTTGAAAGAGAAATTAAAACATTTAGAGACAAGCAAAAGCTAAGAGAATTCACCAGCACCAAACCAGCTTTACAGCAAATGCTAAAGAAACTTCTCTAGGCAGGAAACACAACAGAAGGAAAAGACCTACAATAACAAACCCAAAACAATTAAGAAAATGGTAGTAGAAACATACATATTGATAATTACCTTAAATGTAAATGGATTAAATGCTCCAACCAAAAGACATAGACTGGCTGAATGGATAAAAAAACAAGACCCATACATATGCTGTCTACAGGAGACCTACTCCAGACCTAGGGAAACATACAGACTGAAAGTGAGGGGATGGTAAAGGATATTCCACACAAATAAAAATCAAAAGAAAGCTGGAGTAGCAATTCTCAAATGAGAGAGAACAGACGTCAAAATAAAGACTATTACAAGAGACAAAGAAGGACACTGCATAATGATCAAGGGATCAATCCAAGAAGAAGTTATACAATTATAAATATTTATGCACCCAACATAGGAGCACCTCAATAGATAAGTCAGATGCTAACAGCCATAAAAGGGGAAATTGACAGAAACACAATAACAGTAGGGGACTTTAACACCCCAGGTTCACCAATGGACAGATCATCCAAAATGAAAATAAATAAGAAAACACAAGGTTTAAATGACACATTAAACAAGATGGACTTAATTGATATTTATAGGACATTCCATCCAAACACAACAGAATACAATTTCTTCTCAAGTACTCATGGAACATTCTCCAGGATAGATCCTATCTTGGGTCACAAATCAAGCCTTGGTTAATTTAAGAAAATGGAAATTGTATCAAGAATCTTTCCAACCTCAGCGCTGTAAGACTAGATATCAATTGAAGAAAAAAACTGTAAAAAATACAAACACATGGAGGCTAAACAATACAATACTAAATAACCAAGAGATCACTGAAGAAATCAAAGAGGAAATCAAAAAACACCTAGAAATAAATGACAATGAAAACACAATGACCCAAAACCTATCAGATGCAGCAAAAGCAGTTCTAAGAGGGAAGTTTATAGCAATACAACCCGACCTCAAGAAATAAGAAACATCTCAAATAAACAACCTAACCTTACACCTAAAGCAATTAGAGAAAGAAGAACATAAAAACCCCAAAGTTAGCAGAAGGAAAGAAATCATAAAGATCACATCAGAAATAAATGATAAAGAAATGAAGGAAATGATAGCAAAGATCAATAAAACTAAAAGTTGGTTCTTTGAGAAGATAAACAAAATTGATAAACCATTAGCCAGACTCAGCAAGAAAAAAAGGGAGAAGACTCAGATCAATAGAAGCAGAAAACAAAAAGGAGAAATAACAACTGACACTGCAGGAATACAAAGGATCACGAGAGATTACTACAAGCAACTATATGCCAATGAAATGGACAACCTGGAAGAAATGGACAAATTCTTAGAAGAGCACAAACTTCCGAGACTGAACCAGGAAGAAATAGAAAATTTAAACAGACCAAACACAAGCACTGAAGATGAAACTGTATTTAAAAATCTTTCAACAAACAAAAGCCCAGGACCAGATGGCTTCACAGGCTAATTCTATCAAATATTTACAGAAGACCTGACATCTATCCTTCTCAAACTCTTCTAAATTATAGCTGAGGAAGGAAACTCCCAAACTCATTCTGCAAGGCCACCATCACCCTGATACCAAAACCTGAAAAAGATGTCACACACACACACAAAAAAAACGACAGGCCAATATCATTGATGAACATAGATGCAAAAATCCTCAACAAAATACTAGCAACCAGAATTCAGCAGCACATTAAAAGGATCATACACCATGATCAAGTGGGGTTTATCCCAGGAATGCAAGGATTCTTCAATATACGCAAATCAAACAATGTGATAAACCATATCAACAAATTGAAGGAGAAAAACCATATGATCATCTCAATAGATGCAGAAAAAGCTTTCGACAAAATTCAACACCCATTTATGATAAAAACCCTCCAGAAAGTAGGCATAGAGGGAACTTACCTCAACATAATAAAGGCCATATATGACAAACCCACAGTCAACATCATTCTCAGTGCTGAAAAACTGAAACCATTTACACTAAGATCAAGAACAAGACAAGGTTGCCCACTCTCACCACTATTATTCAACATAGTTTTGGAAGTTTTAGCCACAGCAATCAGAGAAGAAAAAGAAATAAAGGAATACAAATCGGAAAAGAAGAAGTAAAACTGTCAGTGTTTGCAGATGACATGATACTATACATAGAAAATCCTAAAGATGCTACCAGAAAACTACTAGAGCTAATCAATGAATTTGGTAAAGTAGCAGGATACAAAATGAATGCATAGAAATCTCTTGCATTCCTATACACTAATCATGAAAAATCTGAAAGAAAAATTAAGGAAACATTCCCATTTACCATTGCAACAAAAAGAATAAAATACCTAGGAATAAACCTACCTAAGGAGACAAAAGACCTGTATGCAGAAAACTATAAGACACTGATAAAAGAAATTAAAGATGATACAAACAGATGGAGAAATATACCATGTTCTTGGATTGGAAGAATCAACACTGTGAAAATGACTATACTCCCCAAAGCAATCTACAGATTCAATGCAATCCCTATCGAATTACTCATGGCATTTTCCACAGAACTAGAACAAAAAATTTCACAATTTGTATGGAAACACAAAAGACCCCGAATAGCCAAAGCAATCTTGAGAAACAAAAAGGGAGCTGGAGGAATCAGGCTCCTTGACTTCCAACTATACTACAAAGCTAAAGTAATCAAGACAGTGTGGTACTGGCACAAAAACAGAAATCTAGATCAATGGAACAGGATAGAAAGCCCAGAGATAAACCCACAAACATATGGTCACCTTATCTTTGATAAAGGAGGCAAGAATATACAATGGAGAAAAGACAGCCTCTTCAATAAGTGGTGCTGGGAAAATTGGACAGCTACATGTAAAAGACTGAAAGTAGAACACTCCCTAACACCATACACAAAAATAAACTCAAAATAGATTAAAGACCTAAATGTAAGTCTAGACACTATAAAACTCTTAGAGGAAAACATAGGCAGAACACTCTATGACATAAATCACAGCAATATCCTTTTTGACCCACCTCCTAGAGAAAGGGAGATAAAAACAAAAATAAACAAATGGGATCTAAGGAAACTTCAAAGCTTTTGCACAGCAAAGGAAACCATAAACAAGACGAAAAGACAACCCTCAGAATGGCAGAAAATATTTGCAAATGAAGCAACTAACAAAGGATGAATCTCCAAAATATACAAGCAGCTCATGCAGCTCAATATCAAAAAAACAAACAACCCAATACAAAAATGGGCAGAAGACCTAAATAGGTATTTCTCCGAAGAAGATATACAGATTACCAACAAACACATGAAAGGATGCTCAACATCACTAATACTAGAGAAATGCAAATCAAAACTACAATGAGGTATCACCTCACACCAGTCAGAATGGCCATCATCAAGAAATCTGCAAACAATAAATGCTGGAGAGGGTGTGGAGAAAAGGGAACCCTCTTGCACTGTTGGTGGGAATGTAAATTGATACAGCCACTATGGAGAACATTATGGAGGTTCCTTAAAAAACTAAAAATAGAACTACCATATGACCCAGCATTACCACTACTGGGCATACACCTGAGAAAACCATAATTCAACAAGAGACATGTACCCCAATGTTCACTGCAGCACTATTTACAACAGCCAGGACATGGAAACAACCTAACTGTCCATCGATAGATGAATGGATAAAGAAGATGTGGCACATATGTACAAAGGAATATTACTCAGCCATAAAAAGAAACGAAACTGAATTATCTGTGGTAGCTTGATGGACCTAGAGTCTGTCATACAGAGTGAAGTAAGTCAGAAAGAGAAAAACAAATCCCCTATACTAACACATATATAGAATCTAAAAAAAAAAAAAAAAAAAAAAAAAAAAAATGGTTCTGAAAAACCTAGGGCCAGGACAGTAATAAAGACACAGACATAGAGAATGGACTTGAGGACACGGGGATGGGGAAGGGTGAGCTGGGACAAAGTGAGAGAGTGGCATTGACAATATACACTACCAAATGTAAAATAGATAGCTAGTGGGAAGCAGCCGCATAGCACAGGGAGATCAGCTCGGTGCTTTGTGATCACCTAGAGGGGTGGGATAGGGAGGGTGGGAGGGAGATGCAAGAGGGAGGGGATATGGGGATATACGTATATGTATAGCTGATTCACTTTGTGATACAGCAGAAACTAACAGACCATGTAAAGCAATTATACTCCAATAAAGATGTTAAAATAAATCAATAAATAAATAAATAAATGAAGAAATAGAAGCTTAATTTTCCATGGTCAAGAAGCTGGAAAACAGAAACTGGCGCTCGCACTCTGGCCTGTTCCACTCCAAAGTGGAACCGTTACACTATTGCCTCCCTGAATGATCCACACTTACTGCATTCAGGAAACATGCACTGAGCATTTCTGTGATAGTAAGTATGGTATTTAGTGTTGTCAGTGATTAAAAAATATATTAAGACAGTTATTTGGAGAAAGAACTCTGGACGACCAAGTTGGGGAGATAAAAGGAAAGAACTAAAGTAAGTCAGACACCATGAATAATAATCCAGAACCTTCCCCACTGAGAATTCTGAAATATTTTCCCATTTATGAAAGAATAACTGTCATAGGCATTGATGGCTAATTTTCTCCTCACCTTTTTTAATTTTGTAGAATCAGGATTGAGTTAATTCAATGGAAGTAAAGATTGAAAACAAATAATGGGCTCTGAAGGCTCCCTATTTCTAACAAGGGTGCTTGCTAGGCTAAGAAGCGTCGTTTGTTGTATAGTTGTCTAAATTATTCCTGAGCTCCCATGGTATGTAGAGAGTTTTCCACTAACACCTTCCCCATGGTGTGTCCAATTCAGCCTGAGCACTCCTCTTCAAGACAATAACAGTTCAGGGGACCTACTGCATTCTGTTACATCTCTCCTTGTAAATTTCCCCCCCAATAAAACATATTTTAAATCTGTACTATAGAAGACCAATCATATTTATGTTTGTGTTCCCTTTGTATGACCCTACCCATTTCAACAGAACAAAAATAACTTACTATTTTAAAATGCACTGTACTTTATACTATGACTTATCATTAATAATAATAATTACTTATTAATATCATTAATAATGACACTTACATTTTTTGACAGCTACTATAGGAAAGGTATTGCAAACACATCACTTTCAGGATAAAAACAATCTTGCAAGGTAAGTATTATTAACATCCATCTTTTCCAGTGAGGACTATAAGTTTCAAGGAATTATGTTAATTCTTTCTATATTCTATATTGAGAGCCTATTGTACACTAGAAACTGGTGATACAGCTGTGGCATACATGGACATAACCTTTGCCTTCATGGAGTGAGCAGAAGAGACAAATATTCATTCAAGCAATATATAATTACATATTGTGATATATTAAAAAGCAAAATAAATAGTGTCGTGAGAAATCAAAACAGTATTCAAGTTAGGGGATTAAAGAAGGTATAACTTAGAAAGTGACAGTTGAGAAGAGATCTTGAATATAAGTAGAAGTCAGAAAGATGAACTATATAGGGGGAAAATAATCCTGGTAGAGAAACTAGCTAATTTAAAATCCTCAAGGTAAGGAAATTTCTGGCAAAGACAAGGACATCAGGAACAGGATTTGAGGGCAGGTCTGTCTAGCTCTAGCTCTTTTCATTACTACTCAATGCCTCAAGCATCCATTATTGTGTTTGCTTTTCAAAGTTAACCTGTGGAGTGGAAAAAGCAGGAATTATTATTTTCCTTTTTTTTTTTTTACATATTGAAACTAGGATTCTAAAAGAAATGGGTGAAGGTGGCTAAAACTTTCAGTTATAAAATAAAAAAGTCCTGGGAAGTAATATATATCATAGTGATTATAGTTAACAATACAGTATTACATATTTGAAAGTTGCTAAGAAAGTAGATCTTAAAAGTTCTCATCACAAGGAAAAACAAAATTTGCAACTATGTGTAGTATGGCTATTAACCAGACTTATTTTGGTGGTCATCTCGCAATATATACCTACAGCAAATCATTATGTTGTAAACCTGATGCTATTACAATGTTATATGTTAATTATACCTCAATAAAAATATTAAGAATTAACATAAAATATCAAGGTCTTCTTAATGCCAGTGACCAAATGATATAGTTAATGAGCTAACGAGCAATGGCTGAGTTACCTTGGCCCTACTCAGTACCAGGTTCTGTGCTACGCAAATCATGTTTATTACCTCCTTTAATTCTTACTAAAAGAATAATGAGGATTTACTCCCAATTGTCTGAAGAGGAAACTGTGGCACAGAAAAATTAAGTAATTTCCTCCAGTTCAAATAACAAGTACAGTTCAGAGCTACTTGACTCTAGACCTTAAATTCATGATCATTGCTCTCTTCTGGATTGAACACACTATACTGGATATTTCCTCAGCAATACAAAATTTGTATCAGTTCCTCTTGTCTCCAGAGAAATTGACTGGCAAGATTTATTCTTTCTTGTGCAGCAGTATGATATGAGAGTCACAGTCAATGTTTACAGTAACCACCATTAGATGAACTTGCTAAAATGTAAGTACTGCTTAGTACTGTGCATGGAATATTTCATTCAGAAATTACAGGTTTTTATCACAGACAATAAATGAATATTTACATAAAGTGATATAATATTATGGCTGAGCATAATACCGATAAAGGTCCTTGAATACAGATGGTAGACAAAGTATAAATATTCTCACTAAAAATCCTAGACAAAAAAGCAATGCAATCTTTCTTAAGTACACACTACTTATTTTCAGAGTAAGTATGTACTATGAAGTTATATGCCCCACTGTTTGTTAGCTTGAATTAGCATATACTGTTTGGTTTCACTCAATGAGAAATAAGGGTTTCTTTTCTATATATTGGAATATTCTCTATTTATTCAATAAATGCTCAATTGAAAAATTATGTAGATCTATAAATTATTGCTTCAGTGAGTACTGTATTACATGACTGGATGTTTGAATCAGCTTAAAATTTATCAGAGCAATAAGTGCTATAAACAATTGTATGTATATACATTAATTTTAATTTAATTAAAGTTTGTTTATAGTGTTATTTTTATTCATATGAATATTTAGAGGTTGAGACAATGGTGTCTCCTTTTATTTTTTAATTTTTTAGATACATATATATATATAAACATCTTTATTGAGTATAATTGCTTTACAATGTTGTGTTAGTTTCTGCTGTGAACCAGAAACAATATGTATACATATAGTGAATGAGCTATATGTATACATATATCCCCATATCCCCTCCCTCTTGCGTCTCCCTCCCATCCTCCCTATCCCACCCCTCTATGTGGTCACAAAGCACCGAGCTAATCTCCCTGTGCTATGTAGCTGCTTCCCACTAGCTATCTATTTTACATTTGATAGTGTATATATGTCAATGCTACTCTCCCAATTTGTCCCAGCTTACCCTTCCCCATCTCCATGACCTCAAGTCCATTCTCTACTTCTGCGTCTTTATTCCTGTCCTGCCCCTAGGTTCATCAGAACAATTCTTTTTTTAGATTCCATATATATGTGTTAGCATACAGTATTTGTTTTTCTCTTTCTTACTTCACTCTGTATGACAGACTCTAGGTCCATCCACCTCACTACAAATAACTCAATTTCATTTATTTTTATGGTTGAGTAATATTCCATTGTATATATGTGCCACATCTTCTTTATCCATTCAACTGTTGGTGGACACCAAGGTTGCTTCCCTGTCCTGGATATTGTAAATAGTGCTGCGATAAACATTGTGGTACATGACTCTTTTTGAATTATGGTTTTCTCAGGGTATATGCCCAGTAGTGGGACTGCTGGGTCATATGGTAGTTCTATTTTTAGATTTTTAAGGCACCTCCATAATGTTCTCCATAGTGGCTGTACCAATTTACATTCCCACCAACAGTGCAAGAGGGATCCCTTTTCTCCACACCCTCTCCAGCATTTATTGTTTGCAGATTTCTTGATGATGGCCATTCTGACTGGTGTGAGGTGATACCTCATTGTAGTTTTGATTTGCATTTCTCTAATGATTAGTGATGTTGAGCATACTTTCATGTGTCTGTTGGCAATCTGTATATCTTCTTTGGAGAAATGTCTATTTAGGTCTTCTGCTCATTTTTGGATTGGGTTGTTTGTTTTTTTGATATTGAGCTGCATGAGCTGCTTGTATATTTTGGAGATTCATCCTTTGTCAGTTGCTTCATTTGCAAATATTTTCCCCCATTCTGAGGGTTGTCTTTCATCTTGTTTATGGTTTCCTTTGCTGTGCAAAAGCTTTTAAGTTTCATTAGGTCCCATTTGTTTATTTTTGTTTTTATTTCCCTTTCTCTAGGAGGTGGGTCAAAAAGGATATTGCTGTGATTTATGTCATAGAGTGGTCTATGTTTTCCTCTAAGAGTTTTATAGTGTCTAGCCTTACATTTAGGTCTTTAATCCATTCTGAGTTTATTTTTCTGTATGATGTTAGGAAGTGTTCTAATTTCATTCTTTTACATGTAGCTGTCCAGTTTTCCCAGTACCACTTATTGAAGAGGCTGTCTTTTCTCCATTGTATATTCTTCTCTCCTTTATCAAAGATAAGGTGACCATATGTGAGTGGGTTTATCTGGGCCCTCTATCCTGTTCCACTGATCTATATTTGTGTTTTTGTGCCAGTACCATACTATCTTGATGCTGTAGCTTTGTAGTACAGTCTGAAGTCAGGGAGTCTGATTCCTCCAGCTCCATTTTACTTTCTCAAGATTGCTTTGGCTATTCAGGGCCTTTTGTGTTTCCATAAAAATTGTGAATTTTTTGTTCTAGTTCTGTTAAGAATGCCATTGGTAGTTTGATAGGGATTGCACTGAATCTGTAGATTGCTTTCAGCAGTACAGTCATTTTCACAATGTTGATTCTTCCAATCCAAGAACATGGTATATTTTTCCATCTGTTTGTATCGTCTTTAATTTCCTTCATCAGTGTCTTATACTTTTCTGCATACAGGTCTTTTGTCTCCTTAGGTAGGTTTATTCCTAGGTATTTTATTCTTTTTGTTGCATGGTAAATAGGAGTGTTTCCTTAATTTCTCTTTCAGATTTTTCTTCATTATATAGGAATGCAAGACATTTCTGTGCATTGATTTTGTATCTTGCTACTTTACCAAATTCATTGATTAGCTCTAGTAGTTTTCTGGTAGTATCTTTAGGATTCTCTATGTATAGTATCATGTCATCTGCAAACAGTGACAGTTTTACTTCTTCTTTTCCGATTTGGATTCCTTTTATTTCTTTTTCTACTCTGATTGTTGTGGCTAAAACTTCCAAAACTATGTTGAATAATACTGGTGAGAGTGGGCATCCTTGTCTTGATCCTGATTTTAGTGGAAATGGTTTCAGTTTTTCACCACTGAGAACAGTGTTGGCTGTGGGTTTGTCATTTATGGCCTTTATTATGTTGAGGTAAGTTCCCCCTATGCCTACTTTCTGGAGAGTTTTTTATCATAAATGGGTGTTGAATTTTGTCGAAAGCTTTTTCTGCATCTATTGAGATTATCCTACGGTTTTTATCCTTCAGTTTGTTAATATGGTGTATCACATTGATTGATTGATTTGAGTATATTGAAGAATTCTTGCATTCCTGGGATAAACCCCACTTGATCATGGTGTATGATCCTTTTAATGTGCTGTTGGATTCTGTTTGTTATTATGTTTGAGGATTTTTGCATCTATGTTCATCAGTGATATTGGCCTGTCGTTTTCTTTTTTTGTGACCTCTTTGTCTGGTTTTGGTATCAGGGTGATGGTGGTCTCGCAGAATGAATTTGGGAGTGTTCCTCCCTCTGCTATATTTTGGAAGAGTTTGAGAAGGATAAGTGTTAGCTCTTCTCTAAATGATTGGTAGAATTTGCCTGTGAAGCTATTTGGTCCTGGGCTTTTGTTTGTTGGAAGATTTTTAATCACAGTTTCCATTTCAGTGCTTGTGATTGGTCTGCTTCTATTTTCTATTTCTTCCTGGTTCAGTCTCAGAAAGTTGTGCTTTTCTAAGAATTTGTCATTTCTTCCAGGTTGTCCATTTTATTGGCATAGAGTTGCTTGTAGTAATCTCCCATGATTCTTTGTATTGCTACCGTGTCAGTTGTTACTTCTCCTTTTTCATTTCTAATTCTATTGATTTAAGTCTTCTCCCTTTTTTTCTTGATGGGTCTGGCTAATGGTTTATCAATTTTGTTTACCTTCTCAAAGATCCAGCTTTTAGTTTTATTGATCTTTGCTATTGTTTCCTTTATTTCTTTTTCATTTATTTCTGATCTGATCTTTCTTTCTTTCTTTCTGCTAACTTTGGGGGTTTTTTTGTTCTTCTTTTACTAACTGCTTTAGGTGTAAGGTTAGGTTGTTTATTTGAGATATAGGTAGGATTTTATTGCTATCAACTTCCCTCTTAGAACTGCTTTTGCTGCATCCCATAGGTTTTGGGTTGTCATGTTTTCACTGTCATTGTTTCCAGGTATTTTTTTATTTCCTCTTTGATTTCTTCAGTGATATCTTGGTTATTTAGTAGCACAGTTTCGCCTCTTTGTGTTTGTATTTTTACAGTTTTTTTCAGGTAATTGATATCTAGTCTCATAGTGTTGTGATCAGAAAAGATACCTGATAATATTTCAATTTTCTTAAATTTACCAAGGTTTGATTTGTGACCCAAGATATGGTCTATCGTGGAGAATATTCCATGATCACTTGAGAAGAAAGTTTATTCTGTTGTTTTTGAATGGAATGTCCTATAAATATCAACTATGTCCATCTTGTTTAATGTGTCATTTAAAGCTTGTGTTTCCTTATTTATTTTCATTTTTGGATGATCTGTCCATTGTTGAAAGTGGGTGTTAAAGTCCCCTACCACTATTGTGTTGCTGTCGATTTCCCCTTTTATGGCTGTTAGCATTTGCCTTATGTATTGAGTTGCTCCTATGTTGGGTGCATAAATATTTACAATTGTTATATCCTCTTCTTGGAATGATCCTTTGATCATTATGTAGTGTCCTTGTCTCTTGTAGTAGTCTTTGTTTTAAAGTCTATTTTGTCTGATATGAGAATTGCTACTCCAGCTTTCTTTTGATTTCCATTTGCATGGAATATCTTTTTCCATCCCCTTTCAGTTTGTACATGACCCTAGGTCTGACGTGGGTCTCTTGTAGGCAGCATATGTACGGGTCTTGTTTTTGTATCCATTCAGCCAGTCTACGTCTTTTGGTTGGAGCATTTAATCCGTTTACATTTAAGGTAATTATCGATATGTATGTTCCTATTAACATTTCCTTAATTGCTTTGGGTTTGTTTCTGTAGGTCTTTTCCTTCTCTTGTGTTTCCTGCCTAGAGACGTTCCTTTAGCATTTGTTGTAAAGCAGGTTTGGTGGTGCTGAACTCTCTTAGCTTTTGCTTGTCTGTAAAGGTTTTAATTTCTCTGTTGAATCTGAACGAGATCCTTGCTGGGTAGAGTAATCTTGCTGGTAGGTTTTTTACCCTCATCACTTTAAATATGTCCTGCCACTCCCTTCTGGCTTGAAGAGTTTCTGCTGAAAGATCAGCTGTTAACCTTATGGGGATTCCCTTGTAAGTTATTTGTTGCTTTTCCCTTGGTGCTTTTACATTTTTTCTTTGTACTTAATTTTTCATGGTTTGATTAATATGTGTCTTGGCATGTTTCTCCTTGGATTTTTCCTGTATGGGACTCTCTGAGCTTCCTGGACTTGATTGACTATTTCCTTTCCCATGTTAGGGAAGTTTTCAAATTTAATCTCTTCAAAAATTTTCTCAGACCCTTTCTTTTTCTCTGCTTCTGGGACCCCTATAATTCGAATGTTGGTGTATTTAACATTGTCCCCGAGGTCTCTGAGACTGTCCTCAATTCTTTTCAGTCTTTTTTCTTTATTCTGCTCTGCGATAGTTATTTCCACTATTCTATCTCCCAGGTCACTTATCCGTTCTTCTGCCACAGTTATTCTGTATTGATTCCTTCTAGAGAATTTTTAATTTCACTTATTGTGTTGTTCATCATTGTTTATTTGCCCTTTAGTTCTTCTAGGTCCCTGTTAAACGTTTCTTGTATTTTCTCCATTCTATTTCCAAGATTTTGGATCATCTTTACTATCATTACTCTGAATTCATTTTCAGGTAGACTGCCTATTTCCTCTTCATTTGCTTGGTCTGGTCAGTTTTTACCTTGCCCCTTCATATTCTGTGTTTCTCTGTCTTCTAATTTTGCTTAACTTACTGTGTTTGGGGTCTCCTTTTCACAGGCTGCAGGTTCATAGTTCCTGTTGTTTTGGTGTCTGCCCCCAGTGGGTAAGGGTGGTTCAGTGGCTTGTGTAGGCTTCCTAGTGGAGGGGTCTGGTGCCTGTGTTCTGGTGGGTGGTGCTGTACCTTGTCTTTCTGGTGGGATGGGCTGCATCCAGTTGTGTGTTTTGGGGTGTCTGTGAACTTATTATGATTTTAGGCACCTCTCTGCTAATGGGTGGGGTTGTGTTCCTATCTTGCTAGTTGTTTGGCATGGGGCTTCCAGCACTGTAGCTTGCTGGCTGTTGGGTGGAGCTGGGTCTTAGTGTTCAGACGGACATCACTGGGAAAGCCATTGCCGATTGATATTATGTGGGGCCGGGAGGTCTCTGGTGGTCCAATGTCCTGAACTTTGCTCTCCCACCTCAGAGGCTCAGGCCTGACACCAGGCCGGAGCACCAAGACCCTGTCAGCCACACGGCTCAGAAGAAAAGGGAGAAAAAAAGAAAGAATACAATTTAAAAATATAATCATAAAATAAAATAATTAAAATATAAAAAAATTTTTAATTATTAAAATAAGAAAAGAAAAAAGAAAAAAAGAAAAATACAGTAAAGAAGAAAGCAACCAAACCAATAAACAAATCCACCAATGATAACAAGTTCTAAAAACTATACTAAGATAAACATAAAAATCAGAAACAATTCCATTGAAGACAGCAAACCCCAAGTCTACAGTTGCTCCCAAAGTCCACCACCTTAATTTTGGGTTGATTCGTTGTCTATTCAGGTATTCCACAGATACAGGGTACCTCAAATTGATTGTGGGGATTTAATCCGCTGCTCCTGAGGCTGCAGAAATTGCCCTTTCTCTTCTCTGTTTGCACAGCTCCTGGGATTCAGCTTTGGTTTTGGCCCCATCTCTGTGTGTAGATTGTCCTCAGGCTTATGTTCCTCGCCAGACAGGACGGGGTTAAAGCAGTGGCTGATTAGGGGGCTCTGGCTCACTCATGCCAGGGGATGGAGGGATACTGTAGTTATAATTGGAATGTGGGGCAAGTTTGTGGCGGCAGAGGCCAAAGTGATGTTGCAACAGCCTGAGGCATGCCGTGTGTTCTCCCGGGGAAGTTGTCCCTGGATCACGGGACCCTGGAAGTGGTGGGCTGCACAGGCTCCAGTGGGTGGGGGTGTGGATAGTGACCTGTGCTTGCACACAGGATTCTTGGTGGCTGAAGCAGCAGCCTTAGCGTTTCATGCCCGTCTCTGGGGTCCAAGCTGATAGCCGCGGTTCACACCTGTCTCTGGAGCTCATTTAGGCAGTGCTCTGCCTTCTGTGGGCAGACAGGGAAGGAATCCCCTTTCCTCGTGCACCCTGAAACAATGGTCTCTCGACTCTTAGGCAGCTCCAGACTTTTTCCCGGACTCCCTCCCTGTTAGCTGTGGCGCACTAGCCCCCTTCAGGCTGTGTTCACGCAGCCAGCCCCTGTCCTCTCCCTGGGATCTGACCTCTGAAACCCGAGTCTCAGCTCCCAGCCCCCACCCGCCCAGGCGGGTGAGCAGACAAGCCTCTCAGGCTGGTGAGTGCTGGTTGGCACCAATCCTCTGTTTAGGAATCTCTCCTCTTTGCCGTCTGCACCCCTGTTGGTGAGCTCTCCTCTGTGGCTCTGAAGCTTCCACCACCCCAATCACCCCGTCTCTACCAGTGAAGGGTCTTCCTAGTGTGTGGAAACTTTTCCTCCTTCACAGCTCCCTCCCAGAGGTGCAGGTCCTGTCCCTATTCTTTTGTCTCTGTTTTTTCTTTTTTCTTTTGCCCTACCCAGGTACATGGGGATTTTCTTGCCTTTTGGGAAGTCTGAGGTCTTCTGCCAGCGTTCAGTAGGTGTTCTGTAGGAGTTTTTCCACATGTAGATGTATTTTTGATGCATTTGTGGGGAGGAAGGTGATCTCCATGTGTTAAATGAACAAAATTGTAGTGAGAATGTCATGTGAAGATTGCTACTTCCAACTTTTCTACCTTCCTCCTCACTTAGTGTCATGTCTGACACGTGCTATTTGGAAAATGTTATTTTAATTTAAAAAATTAGAATTTAATGGGTAGGAGGTTGTGAGGTGGGGCAATCTATTGGGTTGGCCAAAAAGTTCCATTGGCTTTTAAGTAAAAATAAAGGTCACATTTTTCATTTTCACCAATAACTTTATTGAACAACATATTCACCATTTTGTTCCACTACCTTCTGCCATTTTTTCAGGCAAATTCATAATTCCATCATCCCCCAATTTTTTATCTTTTGAGCAAAGAACTGTTCCAGGAGCCTTTTACAGTTTTCCAAGGAATTGAAATTTTTTCCATTAAGACAATTTTGTAAAGACCAAAATAAATGGAAATCAAAGGTGCAATGTCTGGTGAATACAGTGGATGAATCAGAACTTCCCAGCCAAGCTGTAACAGTTTTTGCCTGGTCATCAAAGAAACATGTGGTCTTGCATTATCCTGATGGAAGATTATGCGTTTTGTTGACTAATTCCAGAAGCTTTTCTTCGAGTGCTGCTTTCAGTTGGTCTAATTGGGAGCAGTACTTGTTGGAATTAGTCAATCATCTGGTTTTCTGGAAGGAGCTCATAAATAGAGGACTCCCTTCCAATCCCACCATATACACAACATCACATTCTTTGGCCTTTGGTGTGGTTGGTGGTGGGTCATTTCGCTTGCCCCACAATCTCTTCTGTTCCACATTATTGTACAGCATCCACTTTTCATCGCCCGTCAAATTTGTTTTAAAACCGGAACGATTTCGTTACGTTTAAGTAGAGAAACGCATGCGGAAATATAGTCAAGAAGGTTTTTTTCGCTTAACTTATGTGGAACCCAAACATCAAAGCAATTAACATAACCAAGCTGGTGCAAATGATTTTCAGTGCTTGATTTGGGTATTTTGAGTATGGCGACTCTCTCCCCCGTGGTATAACGTTGATTGTTCTCAATGTCTCGAGTTGATCACTATCAACTTCAACTGCTCTGCCTAACCATGGAGCATCGTCCAGTGAGAAATCTCCAGCACGAAACTTCGCAAACCACTTTTGACATGTTCGATCAGTCATAGCACCTTCTCCATACACTGCACAAATCTTTTTTGTGTGTGTTTCAGTTGTGTTTTTACCTTTCTTGAATTAATAAAGCATAATATGCTGAAAATGTTGCTTTTTTCTTCCATCTTCAATATTAAAATGGCTACACAAAAATTCACCAATTGTGATAAGTCTTTTTTAAATGCATGCTGATATGACAGCTGTCACAATACAATCTTACAAAATTGTGTTGAATGAAGTTAAAGACAATTAAGCTCTACCAGAGCCATCTTAAGAAAAAACGAAGGAACTTTTTGGCCAACCCAATAGAAACCGGTAGACATTCATCCTGGACCAGTTCTATCCCAGGGCTCAGGGTTCTCCACCGTTATGACGGCACATGTCTGCACCATGTGTCTTCTCTTTACTGACTAAATTATAGATCCTGGCACAAGCTATAGAAACTGGAATAACTCCTGGCTTCATAAATAATGTACCAACTGGAGAATGATGTACACCTTCATTAACAAAATTGGGGCATGGTAGTCAATAAACATTCTCAACCACTGGTTCATTGTCTGTCAATTTCAATTTAGCTAGAGCTATTTTTAGCTAGGGAGTAAATTGTTTTATCTTGGCAGGCAGCTCAGTGGTGGTAGTCATGCCAAAAGTCTTAATTAAGCATCAAAGAGCAATATTATTTATATAAACTTAAAAAATGTAGTCAGGCTTCAGGCAAGCAACATTATAAATTTTCTTGAAGATCTTAGAATTTATGACAAAATAAAAACAGTCTCCTGACTTGGAAAATAATTTTTCACTGTTTTCTCTTAAAATTATATTTTCTAGATTGCAAGATCATGATGTATGACCTAATTCATTAATACATGGAGTCAATGGTTGATTTATTCTTTAAGAGAAATATCCAACAGAGATGAGCTCAACAGGGAAAACATTTTCAGTCAAAACTAAAGTCAATGTTTTTAATGGTTTACTTAGTAGTTTCCCTGAGGGTTTTATTACTATTCCTCCTCTTTCTTCATGTAACTCAAGAGGTTCTTAACCTAGGGCCAATGAATGCTCTTAGAGGAAAATGAATCCCCTGATGATGAATGCCAAACTTGCGATGTAGGAGTTATAGATTTACTCTGATTCTCAAAGCTGTTATCTGTAATAACAATCAAAAATTAATAAACAGTGCTCTAAATCCTCTTCTGGGATATTTTAGTGCTTCTGCGGTTTTAATGAATATACTCATACCTCCTCAGTACATACTAAAAGACAGCACTCTAACCTGAATAACGGTTTTATAGACCCTCAAAGGAAAATACTGAAAGTATTTATAAATGAATAAATGAAAGCATGTATAGTTCTCTTAAATTCACTATTCATACTATGTTTGTTACCCTAACTGCTACCAAGTTGATAAATTCACAAACCAAGAAAAATATATCTGCAAATCTTTTCTCTTCATCCACACACACACACACACACACACACATGAATTTCTGTGTACAATCATCACTACATGCATGACAAATTACTCTTTTTTTGTCATTGTCACTCTCAAGTCCTAGCATTCTCCTGCCAGGACCAGTGCAATCGCTTCCAAATTAGTTTCCCTGACCCTGGTATTGTGCTCTCTGTTAAATTCAATCCCCATATAGCTATTTGAATGATATAAAATATAAACCTGATCATGCCATTCTTTAGCTTAATTATGCTTTCATGACTGTCTTCATTTACAGGATAATCTGAAATAAGTTGTCATGGCATACAAGGCCTCCCATGAGGAGACCTCTGCCTTAGGACGGCTTCATCCACCACTAACCCCAGTGCCTACCACACTGTCTATCTAAATAACATTCTTTACCTAATTGGTTTCCATTCTATCTCTGTCTTCTACCATAGTCCTATAGATACTAGATTCTTCTGTGATTTCAAACTGAAAAGGATTTCGTGAACAAGCAAATATTTCTCTACTCCATGTCTTTCGATATTACACTGACTCCTTCTACAGTGGCTTTCCCCTGCTTGAGTAGTTTGCATCAAGCATCAACCATCACTTTCCTGCTCATTCCCATGAGAGCAGCATATAAGAGCATTCCTTAAATACCTTTTCCCTATGTTTCCATATGAACAAGTTCAAATCTTCATTGTACTACTAACAGTGTATAAAGTACCTGCTCTCTTCCCCAATAAACTGAGAGGTTTTTGCAAGTGGGTCTGATTTTTATTCATCCTTGTTTCAATGGTGTATGGTCCATAGAAATGACTCAATAAATGTTTTGAAATAATATGTGAAAACATAGGAGCCGGGAACATGTATGTATGATGCAACCTCGATTTTATCCTTTGCAAAAAGATGGCCTGAGCCATCATCTCTTAGGCTTGGATTTCTTCCCAAATAAGTCACTTTGAAAGAGAAAGACGTGAATTAACAAACCCAAAATTCATATTTTCTTAGCAAGCTTGTAAACATACCCATGTATTTTCCCTCAACTTTTATCAAACTGAAGCAAAGACAAAATTAGAATAATCTACATTTTGTGAGCTACCTTTTATTCCAGTACATTTTTTAAAGATACTGATAACACACACACACACACACTCACACGTATATACGAAGAGAGAAGAGGAGGGAAAATCACTGTCTTTATTTCTTTTTGCTATTCTTATTTTAGGGAATTTGCTAATCTTGTTCAGGGACAGGGAAATCAATCAGTTAAATTTTGCAAAGCCAATAATTATGGGAAACAAATTTTGAGTAATGTATTTTAGTTATTTTTTTGAATATCCAGGCAATTTACTGCTCCGTAAAATATATTCGAAATGTAGGCTTATCAGGAGAAACTATTTTCTGACCTCTTTATTTCTTATCAGACACTTCCTGAACTTTTAAATAGCATTTTCATTTTCTATGTACTCAGCAGTAATTCTAAGAGTAAAGCAGTCTACATTTAAAGCTTGCCTTTCATTCTCAGTTCTCATTTTTGGGAGGACACGCAGTTTTAAATTAGAATATACGACAGGAGTTAGAAAACTTATTGATACTGACAAAAATAGTAATAAGAGAAAGTTGGTTTTTCCACCTATCGTGTTTGAATACAATCCAGTTCCAAAGATTTTCTTTTCTTAAGGGCAACTAACTGATACATTCTGGAAACACAAATTGAAGTTAGGCACTTATGGCATACTCTACAAAGTACCTAATTCCTCTAGGACCCAGGGCAAAGCCTCATTTGAGATTTGCATAATCTGTCACTAATAAAGGATCACTCAGAGGCAGAAGCTGTAGGAACCCAATGTGAAGGCATTTCTTATTCACTGTGAATTGTGAACTTTGCATTTGTTTAGATTTAATATTAAAATGGCATTAAACCTTTATTACCATGTCTAGAAATGTCCTGAAATTACCATAGTTATGAAATTCTGTCATATATACTAATTTGACTTACCCAATATTTATTAATTTGGCTTATTTAATAACCATTTCCTGGGCTCCTGTTAGGTGCGAAGCACTTGAGTTATGTCCTAGTGTCATAGAGGTTACTGCGAGATAAGCTTTATGCTCCAGAATCTCACATGCTAATAAAGGAGAATGTTGTATATCTATGTATCTCTATCTCTAGCTATAGCAAAGTGTGCTAGTGCAGCAATTAAAGTACATAATAAGCCCTGCATTAAGGTGCTTGACTCAGAGTGGAAGTAAAATAAGGATTTGGGGAAATAATAACACAGAGATTTATTAAGAGCATTCTGAGAACCAGGTGATGTGATAAACTTTACATAGTATAGTTTTGCCCTCTGGGATTTCCTATGCTTCTTAGAATAGAGTCTTATGGGCATGAGATTCCTCTAGAGCACAGGTGAGCTAAAGGGACTGTTTTAGATGATACTTGGACTGAGAGATAACAATAGAATAGGTAGAATTAGGGTTCTGACTAGAGAGCACTCATTGTGGTGCTGGAAATCCATCAATAAATATTAAAGAGAGAGAGAGAGAGAAAACTTCCTTCACGAAGCTTACCTTCTAGTAGAGACAGTTTATGTCACTGTTTTAACATCAGGTCCCATCCACCAAGAGGAATTTGGCAATGTTTATGGTGAGTCAATCATCTTTATTGTTGGTTTCAATGACAACACACAGGAAAAGTTGTTTGATTCTGAATCTTCTGTCCCTCAGGTAGGAACTGATTAAAAGCAGAGGGCCTATAGGGACTTCCCTAGTGGCACTTCTAGGGAGGAAGTCTAAGAATCCGCCTGCCAATGCAGGGGACATGGGTTTGATCCCTGGTTCAGGAAGATCCCACATGCCACAGGGCAATTAAGCCCGTGCGCCACAACTACTGAGCCTGTGCTCTAGAGCCCGTGCTTGACAACAAAGAGAAGCCACCACAATGAGAAGCCCACGCACCGCAACAAAGAGTAGTCCCCGCTCGCCACAACTAGAGAGTCCACGCACAGCAATGAAGACCCAATGCAGCCAAAAATTTAAAAATAAATAAATAAAATAAAAATTTAAAAATACAAAAAAAAAAAAAGCAAAGGGCCTACCTCACCATATATGTGGACACAAAGAATGTAGTCACTGGTCCATGTGTTTTTATTATTTTTTTAAGTTTTTCAGACACTACAAATGTATTCTGTAATCTCCTTTCATCTGTATTAAAATATGTTGATGAGATAGTTGAAGAATTATTTGCCCTGCTAAAGTGTCGTAAGTATTCCCCGCCTTCCAACTTGGAATTGCTCAAGATAATCTTGAGAAGTCAAGGAAAAATGAGCACATTCCAACAAAACTCTATCAGAACTGAAATGGCTCTGGCTTATCTAAACCACAGCATTATCATGTCCATTTTAGGATGTCAAACGCCATCAAGCCATCTAAGATAGTGATGCCGTACATCTACCTTAGCATCCACTGTCATAAGAACAATGTGTTATTCAGTCATCCAAGATTTATGCTAAGTAATAGGGATACAATTGTGGAAAAAGAACACAACAGCGATGACAACGAAACCTGCCTAAATAGGAGGCATTCTGAGATATCTTTCCCCTGCCATGTGGTTACACTAATGGCCTTTAAATATAATTCTTTCCTGGTTCTGTATTATCGTATAGTAATAACAAAAATCACTCGAGTCAGAAAGCCTTGATTCCAGTATCTCCTTTGCTCTTCTCAAACAATGTGACTGCAGGCAAATCTTTTTCTTACTTTTGACTTGTCTTTTTGGAATTGTAACATTAGGAGTTGGGGCAATGACTTCTCCAGTTATTTCAAGTTACTTAACTGTAATTCTTAATTAAACATAAGAAAGAAGGGCAGAATTAGATGGATTTCAGAGACAAATTGTGTAGCAAGAGGAAGAATTACATATTTCCCAGCCTTGTAATCAACAAGATGACTTAAAATCAAGGTTTATATTTAAAAAATAAATCAAAGCAGATAAGGTTAAAATAACTGTTTCTTTAATTATTAGAGCTAAAAATAATTATATATTTAGAGGGAAGATAAACTTTAGGGACTCAGGAGAGCTTTTACTTAAACCCAACACCAAGATACTTTCATCCCTCTTACCAGTCTTTTTTCATTTTCATTCCCAGAGTTTTCTCTCACTGCTAAATGGTGATACCAGTTCTTGCCATTTACTGTTCAGAAAAGTGGATAGGATCAGTGGGATGATATTTATCAAGTGCTTTGAGCTCCCTAGAAGGTAGGACTATATAAATATCATATACTGTACTCAATTATATAGAAAAGAATTGCCCCAGACTTCAAATTCTTCAGGGACTTACCCACATAATGGAATCTGTCTCAATGAAATTGAGATTAATGAAAAATAAGTGCTATTGGAAAGTTTGTAGTGTGTCATACCTAGGTTCTACCTGCACCAATAAAACATGGCTTTCATATCCACACTGTTTTTACAAGCAGAAGTGAATAGCAGTGCCTTTGGTAAGTTTGTCTTATGACATTAGGTCACTAGTATATCCATTTTTAATAGAATGAGCAAAATTAAAATATGGTTCTTTACGTACAGTTTGGAGTAAAATAATGTGACTAGTAACCAGTCCAAGTGAGTTGTCTCCTTTTAAAAAAACAAACAAAAATTAATCAATTTTATCTATTCTGAAGTCTCACAAGATGCTATATATTTAAGACATCGATTAATTAATTAAGCTAATATCAATTGAGTATAGGTTTCTGTTATTTACTAAGCATGCCCTGCTAAACAAGAAATAGATGGCCTCTGCCCACACTGAATTCTTAAACCATGTAACACATGTAGTCAAATGGGAAATGAAAATAGGTTTTTTTTCCTCATAACCTGAGCACCTTAAAGGGTGTACATATAATAGGAATGAGTCCACCAGGATCTTGGAAGGAATGAGCAAGTTCTCCTAAACTTTAAAGGTCACACGAGAGAAATGTATGACAAGAGACATAAAAGAATTTAGAATTTAATCAGAACAGATCCTGAAAGGGTTAGGTCAAGCTTGCAAAGATGCTCTATTAGAGCTAACGCAATAGCTTTTGTCTCAGATTTATCTGGAGCAGTATTTGATTGACTGCGTTTCCAAATTTGTAGCTAAAGAACACAAGTAAGAATTTGTATGAAATGCAAGTAAGAATGGGAGAAGCACATTATGCAATTTAAGGAGAGGCATGGAGAGGCACAGAGTGACCTTCACATTCCATTTAGATTATAGAACCTCATGGCAAATTCTCTTGTTTTCTAAATTAATGTAATTCTCTAGTCCATTCCTCTGAGAGCAGCTACTTTTTTGTTTCCCAGAGCATCAGATGAAAAGGGGATTAAGGAACTACAGAATAAAGACAACTTTGTTGTGAGCTAAAAATGCCCTCAGAGGAATGATGCATGGTACCCAAGAAGGAGCAAGGAATTGAAGGTTTCTTCCTTTTGAAATAATGGCTAGCTCTGTGGAGATTGATAAAGACTGACAAATCATTTTCCTGCTGGAAGAAAAGAAATATAAGTGCATGACTGATTTGGTGACATTCATTTAAAATTTATTCATGGAATTATTCAATCATTTATTCAACAAATATATATTGAGAACTTACAAGCAAGGCACTGTTGTAAATTCTGGAGGTAAAGTTTTTAGAACAACAGACAAGACTCCTGTTCACAAGTATTTTTCTTTCTGGAGGGTAAAAAGACAGTACACAGGAAAACAAATGAATAAGACAATTTAAGCTGGTGGTAAGTTCTATAAAGGAAATAAATTAAAAGAGTGTAACATTTGGAACTATTTTGTATGGAGCGGTCAGAAAAGCCTCTCTGGGGAAATGGTCTAAGAATGACAAGAATAAGCCCATGAACATCTGGAGACAGAACCTTTCTCACAAAGGAACAGCAAGTGCAAAGGTCCTAAGGCAGGTGACATTTGGTTAGATCAGAAGTCCACTCAAGGCCAGTGTGACAGAGTCCAGCGAGCAAAGGAGACAGCTGTCTGAAGTGGAGACAGAGAGTGGAGCAGAGACCAAGCAATAGGGGAATTTAGAATTTGAAAGTGGTTTCCACGTTTTTAAATTTTTTTTTATTAACGTGTGGTAGGCAGAATAATGGCCCAAGGATGGCTATGGCTTAATCCCTTGCACCTGTGAATGTGTTACTTTACAGGACAAAGAGGAATTAAGGTTACTAATCAGCTGACCTTGAAATAGGGAGTTTAACCTGCATTACATAGGTGGGCCCAAGTAATCATGAGGGGCTTTAAAAGTAGAAGTAGAAGGCAGAAGAGTCAGTGTCAGAGTGATGGCGTTTGACAAAGACTTGACATTCCATTGCTGACTTTGAAGATGGAAAGAGTCCAAGACGCAAGTAATGCAGGCAACCTCTAGAAGCTGGAAAAAGCAAGGAAACAGATTCTCCCCTAGAGTTTCCAGAAAGGATACAGTTTGGCTGACACCTGGATTTTAGCACAGTGAGACTCATTTTAAACTTCTGAGCTCCAGAACTATAAGATAATAAATTTGTGTTACTTTAAAATCACCAATTTTGTTACAGAAGCAATACGAAGCTAATATAAAGCCAATGGAAAATTTTAAGTCAAGGAGAAGCTTAATTTCATTTAAGTGTTAACATGTCATTCTGACTGCTCCATGAAAAATAAATTATAAGGATGCAAAAGTAGGAAGGACAATTAGGAGGCTACTGCAGTAGACCACATGTAAGATAATGCAGATATAATGGGGTAGAAGCACTGGTGAAAAAAAAAGAAAAAAACTTCAGACAGATTTTTGAACTACAACTCAACACTTTTTGAGGAAATGGAGTTTGGTGAGGAAAAACAGAGACATCGAGACTATACTTTGGAATGAAACATTTGGGGGAATGAGGGAACTATATTCTGAATCTAAGACAACAGAGGGAAGAATTTAAGTGAAAAATTTAGATGTATTAACTTTGAGATGTGTATTATAAGTTTAAATATTTTGAATTTAGTATAGAGATTAGAGCAATAAAAATAAATGCGCTAGTATTCTTCCTAAAGATACTTCTGTGACATGGTACTGAATTAAATCACATATGGGAGAGACTATTGGGACTCTTCGTTGGATTCCTGAGTACTAACATATCTTCAGTTAGTGGAACAATGAGATGGGATTAACACGTATGGCTGTCAAGATTTCCAAACTTTGTAATACTATGGCTTTTTCTTTTGGGTTCAAGTCTTCTAAATACCCACTGATTATCTCTATTCCTTCTTCTCCTGGAATATGCAAAGATAAACTGAGAGGTTTAATAGGGTATACACTTAAGCCTTTGTTTTTCTTTCTTGGTGGAAATTCCATAACTTCCAAGGTAGAATCATGAGGACAGTCTTGAAGGAGGCATGGTCTGAGCCCTTGTTCTAGACAAATGGACTTGGTATTCTAGTTGCAGATTTGGGAGTCTAGAGTGAATGTGGGTATAGAGAAGTTCAGAAGGGATGCATTGTATGAAGTAAGGGGGCATGTGACAGAACCTTTAATGGAAGACTGAGCAATTTATAAAATGCATTAATTCAAAGAGGTTAAGCAAATTGAAATGTAAGAATTAGGCAGTAAAATAGAAACTAGAGAATAAAGGTCGGGATGCAAATATAATCAATAGGTCATACAGATACTCCCTGAAATACTGGACTAGGACTCTCAACCTCTTTAAAGTTAAGACTACCTTCCCATATGGTAATATAGAATGGACTAAGAAATAAAATGATGAGACTCCCAAGAAAAGATGCCTGATCTTAAGATTTTACCATGGATTAACCTTGCCTGTGTTTTACTCTGTTATTGTGGTCTTGCTTTCTGTGATTGTCTCTGAATTCCTGAACATGACATTTTGCATCCAGAACACAGACATTATTTCACCCTCTCCTTATTTATTTCAAATCCATAAAGTGATTACAAAATTCCTTTGTATTTTTAAATTTATAATGCAATATATATGTGTTATATATTGTATATATAACACATATATATGTTTATTGAACTATAGCTGACTTACAATGTTATATTAGTTCCAAGTGTACAACACAGTGATTGAATATTTTTGAAGATTATACTCTATATAAAGTTATTAAAAATATTGGCTATACTCCCTACATTATATCCTTGTATCTTGTTTACTTTGTACCTAGTAGTTTGTATCTTTTAACACTCGTTCATCTATCTTGCCCTTGCTCCAAACCCTCTCTGCACTGGTAACCACTAGTTTGTTTTCTCTATTTGTGAGTCTGTTTCTGTTTTGTTATAGTCATTCCTTTGTTTTATATTTTAGATTCCAAATATAAGTGACAACATACAGCATTTATCTTTCCCTGTTTGACTTATTTCACTAAGTGTAATACCCTCCAGGTCCATCTATGTTGTTGCAAATGGCAAAATTTTCATTCTTTTTTATGGCTGAGTAATATTCTGTTGTATATGTATTCCACATCTTCTTTATCCATTCATCTGTTGATGGACATTTAGGTTGCTTCAATATCTTGGCTATTGTAAATAATGCTGCTATGAACATTATTGGGCTGCACATATTTTCTCAAATTACTGTTTTCATTTTCTTTGGACATATATCTAGGCGTGGAATCGCTATATCATATGGTAGTTCTATTTTTAATTTTTTGAGGAATCTCCATACTTTTTTTCCATAGAGGTTGTACCAGTTTCCATTCCTGCCAACAGTGTACTAATGTTCTTTTTCTCCACATCCTTGCCAACACTTGTTATTTCTTGTCTTTTTGAGGATGGCCATTCTGACAGTTGTGAGGTTATATCTCATTGTGGTTTTGATTTGCATATCCCTGATGATTATTTATGGAGCCACAAAAGACCCTGAATAGACAAAGTAATCTTGAGAAAAAAAGAATAAAGCTGCAAATATCATGCTCCTGGACTTCAGACTAAACTACAAAGCTACAGTGATCAAAACAGCTTGGTGTTTTGTGACCACCTAGAGGGGTGGGATAGGGAGGGTGGGAGGGAGATGCAAGAGGGAGGAGAGATGGGGATATATGTACATGTATAGCTGATTCACTTTCTTATAAAGCAGAAACTAACACACCATAGTAAAGCAATTATACTCCAATGAAGATGTTAAAAAAAAAACAGTAATGTAATGGCACAAAAACAGACACATAGATCAATGGAACAAAATAGTCCAGAAATAAACCCACACACATATGGTCAATTGATCTGCAACAAAGGAGGCAAGAATACACAATGGGGAAAAGATAGACTCTTCAATAAGTGGCATTGGGAAAACTGAACAGCTGCATGTAAAAGAATGAAATTAGAACATTTTCTCACACCATATACAAAAACAAACTCAAAATTGATTAAAGACCTAAATATAAGACCTTTAACAATTAAATTCCTATAAAAAAACAAAACAGTACACCCTTTGACATAGGTCTCAGCAATATTTTTTTGGCTCTATCTCCCCAAGCAAAGAAAACAAGAGCAAAAATGAAAAAAATTGTACCTAGTAAAACTTAAAAGTTTTTGCACACTGAAGGAAACCATCAACAAAATGAAAATACAACCTACTGAGTGGGAGAAAATATTTGTAAATGACATTACTGTTAATGTTTAATATCCAAAATAAAAAGAACTTACACAACTCAGTAAAACAAACAACCTGATTTAAAATAATGGACAGAGGAACTGAATAGGCATTTTTCCAAAGAAGATATACAGATGGCCAATAAGCACATGAAAAGATGCTCAGAATTCCTTTGTATTTGAGTACCAACATGGAGCCATAATGATGCGTCCAAATAAGATAGAAGGGTTGGCAATGTTACTGTGATTGAGGTTCTAGATCAACTGTTGTATAAATCATGGTTCTCCAGAGAAATAAGATCAATAGGAGAAAAACACGCACACACACACACACACACACACACACACACACACAGATTTATTATAAGAAATTAGCTAATGTGAATATGGAAGCTTGAAACTCTCGAGATCTGTAAGATGAATCGGCAAGCTGGACACCCAGGAGAACTGATGATTCAAGTTTGAGTTCAACAAAGGCCTGAGAAATGGTGTAGTACCAGTCTAAAGGGCAGCAGCTTGAGACTCAAGAAGAGAAAATGCTTCAATATGAGTCCAAAGGAAAGAAAAAAATCCAATGTCCTAGTTCAAAGGCAATCAGACAGGAAGAATTCTCTTACTTGGGGGAAGGTCATACTTTTTGTTCTATTCAGGTTTTCACCTGACTGATTGAAGGCCACCTACTTTAAACAGGGCAATTTGCTTTATTCAGTCTACGATTTAAGTGTTAATCTCATCCAAAGAACTCTCACAGACACACCCAAAATAATGTTGACTCAGTATCTGGGCACCCTATGGCCCGGTCAAGTTGACACACAAAATTAATCATCACACATGCAGGGTGCTAAAAAACCAGCCAAGACAATAGAAGAGAGTAATGAAAGGGAATTGGGCAGGTATTAGTCCAAATAAATTCAGAGACAAAAGCCAATGCCCAGAGTGCAACTTTCACCTGTTTGCAGTTTGTAGTGCAGAAACAGTATTTAAGAGTGTAGTGTCTGGGATCAGGCAGATACGATTTTAAATGTTAGTATACTTAATAGTGCTGTGATATTGGGCATTTAGTAAACAACTCTGAAGCATGTTTTCCCTATATGTAAAATGGGAAATGTAATAATATCTGCCTCATGAGATTATTAGAATAAATATGATAATATATGTAAAGCACTCAGAACATTAATAACATAAATCTGAAAAACAAATTTTCAGATGTCGTTAACATTTGTATCATTACCATTATTTGAATGAACAGACTGGATCTCTTAGAAACCCCCAGGATGAAAGAGAAATCCACTTCATCAAATACCTTCTCATCACTGGACTTATTTTCATTTTAAAGGATTTTCTCACATATTTCTTCTCCTTTTAGAAATTGTACTATTTGTAGAAATCAATAGTCTACAACAAACAGATATCACCAAAACACTACAGCTCACATAGTGCTGCAAAGCTCAGCTGATCCTCCCAGCATTTATTATGTATCTGATTGAGTGGGGTAAGTAATCCTCTTATTACGTTTAAAATTAAAGTAACTGCTTTGGTCTGATAATGTCACAGAAGGTTTTATAGCACAGGAAGGGCATGAGCTGCTTTTGATGGAGACTGATATCACAGGATGGGAGAGAATTAGAAGTGATATTTCCCATGTCTTTGTTCATGGTCTACTAAGTAATGATTTTCTTATATCATAGGGTATCCATTTCTCTTTATCCTAAATGAGAAATTTAGTAGAAATACAAAATGAAAGGTTTTTTAAAAATCAATTGTTTCTGACCAATGTTATACATGTTCACTGACCTTATCCTTATCTTCAAATAGTGGCATTTGCTGCATTCTTACTGGGGTAGAGGCCATGAACAGGTGTATTACAACGCTGGGACACCCCCAGAGAGTTGGCATGTGGGTGTTGCAGTCCAAAGATCTACTAGCAAAAAGAAGTCTGGGGAGACTGTCATTATCCAATGGCTTCTAGAGAGTACTTGCCTTGGCAAATCAGTAGTGAGTTATCTAGGTGGGATTTGGCAAAAATAAATGCTCTGAGCAATGCAGTAGAATATAGAGTTAGGAGACAGGCTCTGGAGTCATATAGCTTAAGGTTCCCATGCTGGATTGGGCTTGAAACAGTTACCTAACAATTTGGTGTGTTAGTTAATCTCACGCATAGTAAATTTCCTCACAGGTGTACTTTGCATATTTCAGATCGCTTCAATAAAACAATGTATGTAAAGTGCCTGACAATTATTGTTAACCTTTTTTATTTCGTAGAACATCCTTACACATTTGTTTTCACTAGGGAGTAGAAACTCACATCTTAGATTGTAGAACAGACAGGCTTGCTCATGATGCCATCACTCTGTTTTCTTTGGTTTGAGGATTCCAGGCAGTATGGCCCAATTTGGAATAACCCAACCAAGGGAATTCAGTAGCCACTTTTTTCTTACAGTGTTAAAATTTTATCATAGACCAAGTGAGCATGGAAGCATCAAAGACAGAGACTATGACTATGACTCCTGGAAAATGCCAAGCTACAAACTTCTCTCCTTGGCTGTCCAGGCAAATAAAGCTTCTTGAAGAACAGATGGAAGAAATCCATACAGACTGTTCTTTTCATATGCTTTTGGGTAGGGTTGAGGGAGGGTTTTTACTTCAGTTATTGGCTTAGGACTCAGATAGAGATGGGATACCAGATAAGTTTGAACTATTTCTGGACCACCGTAAAAGGAACTCTTATGACTGAAACCAAGCAGGACCCTGTGGGGTCTTCCTGGGGACAGAACCCCCACCCCCCAATCCCATGCCCCCTGCCTCTCTCTTGTTTGTAGAAAACCTTTAGCCTCCCAGTCCTTCCCTTTGTTCCAAAGACCAAATTTAATCAGAGAAATGAGAAAATGCAGAAACAAAGGAAAATAGTCAAGCAAGACAAAATAGTAATAGTTTAGCCGTAAAACAAAGTCAAGGACCCTTAGTTCCTACTCAAGGGCTACAGATTATATCCTGAGCCATATTCTTGAGTTGCTTTGCAGATACGAAAACTTCCACTCGGTTGAAGAAGTTAACTGCATGCTGCCCATCTGCAGGTTGACCCCAGACCAGTTGGAACCAGAAGGTTGACGACTGAGATTTCCAAAATACCACCCAGTTACCTCACCACTAATCAATCAGAAGGATGTTCATATGCTGATCACGCACCCCGTGACCCTCTCCCTGCACTCTGCCTTTAAAAACACTTCCCTGAAAGCCATCAGGGAGTTAAGGTCTTTTGAGCATGGACTGCCCGTTCTCCTTGCTTGGCCCTGTGTTGGACGCCTTGCAATAAATGCTGTACTTTCCTTCACCACAACCCAGTGTCAGTAGATCGGCTTTACTGCACATGGGCAAGAGGACCCAAGTTTGTTTCTGTAACATGATGACCATTTCAAACACGTGAAACATTATGCAAAAATGAATACACTTAAATGTAAAAGATTAAGAAGCAAAATCAATACCTAAGTAGTTGCAAATGATTAGGATAGCAAAATGTAAATAGGAAAGGTATTTTAGGGAGATTCAATCTGAAGAACAAAAAGCAGAACATTCTGGCATTTGCTATTCATTATGGATGACTGACAAATTTATAAACAGACATTTTAAATGTCAAAATTCAGACAGCAGCCCACAGTTAACAGAAATCTTTAGAGATCAAGGTCCTTTGCCTCCAAGGCCTACTTTCTGCTCACAATACCTTTTCCTCATCAACTAAAGCAAAAGCAGGCCAGTGGAAAGGGACCACCTCTGTCACATTTCTCAGCTTCCTGGCTTCCTACCTGCTCAGGAAGGACCCTGCAGCCTAAGGCTCACTCCATTTCCTGAGTTGGTGTCTTCTGTAGGGTGAGAATAGCAGGAGCTACAACTCCATGCAATGCTACAACCCGAAGCTGTTCCCCACACACCTGATGTCCAGCTTACTGTGGATAAATCCTGGGCATTCCTGGACTCTCAGACACTTAAGATTTCCTTAAGATTCCTTATCACCCAGGCTTTTACAACAGAAATGGTATTGATCTGATTGCATCAACACATTTCTGCTCCTCAAAAAAATTCAAAGTTGAACCTGAAACCCAGCATATTAATCTGGTATCCTGACATCTTGCCAATTTTCTACTGTTTCCTTGGAATCTGCTTCACCTCCCCGAGAAAGCTATTGCAGTCCCTAAGGGAGTGAAGTCACAAGCTAGAGCCCATACTCAGCAATACTCCTCACCTGCTTTAGAGCAGGTAAACAGCTAATTGTAGCTGATTAAACATTAAAAGCATGACGATGTCATATTAGGGTTAATTTTAATTTTATTTTCCTGAAGTCTTCATAAGGACAGCCAGAACAAAAATGCTAAATCTTATCTTGGAATTCAAAAGACACCACAACAGGTATAATACAAGAGGAATGGGAATACAAAAGGAAAAATAGCACAGATATTATGAACCGCTATAGAGATGAGATGAAATGTAGAATGTGGACAAGTAGTGTTTCTGCTTCCTGCATCCCCCGCCCCCAATAACCATGAGAATGGTAGGATGTGCAGTGACATCCTCTGGATGTTTGAGGTGGTGCTAGGAAGGATAATGGTCTGAACCCTCACCCACATCTGACCCATCCAGAAATCCAGGAGTTGGCAATCTTAGGGTGATTTCTGCTGCCAAATGTGAAGGTGAGGAAGCAAAGAATGATGTAGAAAAATCCGTGTTTTCCTTAAACTCAGGTAAAGCCACACCATTTTAACAAAGAGAAGAGCAAATGTTTTCACCCATCTCAATCAGGGTTTGACCTGTCTCAAGCAGAATCACTATCAATGCTGTGGGATATAGAATTATTATAGGAATTAGACCAATTCAGGGAAGAGGTGGGAAGTGGAAGTCTAAAAGTGTGAAGAAGTGGCAGGGGTTGGAAGATGAGGGAGAGAGTAATTAATTAGTTAACCTGAGAAGCCAAGCATTTCCAGAGCCAGAAGTTGAACCATAAGGGGCAGCTTGTGCAAAGGAACGTGTTCTCTATAGGGACGTGTTCTCTATAGGAACGTGTTCTCTCGGTGCAGACCAACCTCTGCGGGTCCACAGTTGAGGGTGTGCAGTGGTGGGGCTGACAATGCTCTTTGCCAGCTCAGCCAGCAGCTGGGAAGAAAAACTGCATATATAGCAGAGGAGAGTGAAAACAAATTGAAATCCACCTGTTACCTCTGAGTCTCTTTTACTGCATCTGGCTGCAAAAACACCTTCAGAAGCAATAGTTACTGACTCACTTTTATCTTCCAAATCTTGCATACATTTCTCTCATGGCCCATTCTAATTTGGTAACTTACAGGGAAGGGAATTCTGGTTGATGCAGTTCTAAGTATAACAAAGGTGACACAGTACAGTCACCAGGCCACACCAGGACTGACTGGCGGACGAAGAACATAGCAATAGAGGAATGTGGGTGGCATCCATTTTTTTTTTTTGGCCACACTGCATGGCATGTGGGATCTTAGTTCCCTGACCAGGGATCGAACCCGCGCCCCCTGCATTGGAAGTGCAGAGTCTTAACCACGGAACCACCAGGGAAGTCCCAACATCCATTTTTTTGAGTGAGAGACTGATAGCTATTGGGGTCTCCAATGCCATGGATATGGACGGGAGACAATTCGGGGAGCACCATCAAGAACTGCCAAGGCTGAAAGAGCCAATTATTTGGAAGTCGCTTGCTTTTTGTATTGTTTCAGAATTGATAATCTAATGAGATCAAGGTCAAGAATACCCTCAGCATACACACACACACACACACACACACACACACACACACACATACACACACTAACCCAGTGGCTCTGTAATACCTGAGAAACCTTTTGTTGCAGTAGAGTCACCTAAGGGACTTCCTTGAGGTTGTCATAAGTAATGAATGTACATGACCTCTTTCCCTTGAATATACTGCCATGCATGAGTTTGCCAAGTGCTTCTTATTGCAACAGAGTCCACCCAAGGGTGGAGGAAGCTTGTTGATGAAAATTTAAATTGGACTAGAGCTGAATATAAATCACAAATTAAATGGAAAAAAAAAAAAAAACTTGCTGCATTGAACTAAGCTACCTTGAATTAGCAAGACCAATTTTCCCAACACTAAGCAAATACAGAGCCTCCTGAGGTAATATGAGTCTAAAGAAAGTGAATATTTTAAACAAATCTATGACTTTATACTGTTTCAATCGCCATGCAGACTTCCTTGAGGCCATGTTGTAAATGCCAGATGGATGTGACCTCTTTCCCTTGAGTACACTGCTGGGGCATGAGCTTGCCAAGCTCATCAGCCCCCTGCTTTAGGCTTCTAAGCTGCTCTCATAAGGACCAGCCTCTGAAACTAAGTCTGTTTCCTCAGCCCCTGTCCTGTGCAACCCTGGTCCTTTTTATTCTCAAAGGCTGGTGATGCTGTAGCCCCTACATGCTTTGCCCCAGAGTCTGCTCCCAATATGATATTTACAGAAGCCAAAAGAACATTTTCCTTCAATGGTTTCCATTCCAATGACTGACACTAAGTCTCTTGAAATATCTGCTTGGTTTGGAGCCTTTCCATTGGCTTAAAATTTCTCTTATAGAAAATGGAAAGCGATTTCTTCTTAAATATGGATAAAATGCTTTGCCACGTTCAGAGAGATTAAGAAGCTTAGAAAAGCATTTGTCACAAGAATTCTGCAAAGGAAATTATCTAACTGTGCAATTCTAATACCTTACAGAAGGGACTCTTTAAAAAATTTCTACAAATGTTTAGGTCAAGGGTTACACTATGAAGCATAATTTGAGCTTATATAAGAAATGGACACCCAAAGTGAAAAAATAGAAACACTCCAATCATACAAGCCTGCTGATTGCTTCTGTAGGTCCTGAAAAATCACTTATGCATGCTTCCAATAGAGTATTAAAGAGATCAAAATAGAACCACTCACTGTCTTTATTAACTTGGAATATCATCGTTCAAAACAACACACTAATCTAAACTCTAGAAATATGCCAGATCTCCAGTCACAATGTCTGTTTTTGTAAAAGGGTAATGTGATAGAATATGAAAAAATTTAAATCAACAGTGTACCAAATTATGTCACATAATTTTTTAATGTAGATCTACTTAGATCAATAAATGTTGCAATGTTTCTTTAACAACCAATTCTGTATGATATTGCTAAGTGTTTTCCTCTCAAAATAAAAACCAAGCAAAATGAAAGAAAACATCAGTTGTAGTAGCAACTAGGGAAAATATATTGATCTATATCCTTCAGGTAAAGCTACCCAAATTGCTAGATAAGATTGTCTAGGAAAAATAGATATAAATTGTAAGTAGCTAGATTTTTAATTTTAAGAAAATTGTGAAAATAATTTGGATGAACATGAATTTAGGTGATCCTGATTCTAAACCAAGAAAGTCCAGTTTTGAATCATCCTTTATCAGATCCATTCACAGCTGTTGGGGAAAAGTAATTAATTGTCTATATCCTGTAATTTGAAGGATGATTAGAAGGTCATTCCTTTCCAAAGTATTTCTTATCAACAGCTACCACTGTGTTTGAAATATTATCATAGATTTATTCTTTTGGCTAAAACATTACCCCCTCTTTACAAAAAAATGGATATTTATAATAACATTACTATTACACTTTGCTGAGTATTTACTATGTGCCAGAAATTCTGTTAAATGTCAAGTGCATCATTTCAAATAATCATTGGAGTAAATCTATGAAGAAAGTATTAATATTATCTTCATCTGACAGATGAAAAAATAGAGCTTGAAGAAGCAAAATAACTTACCAGATGTCACACAGCTGAACAGCGGTGGAACTTTATGTCCTAATTCTTTGAGACTAACTTGATTCTTTGTATGCATATTATTTGTCTTTTGGCAGGAGCACCCTTCATGTTCTGAGTGTCAAAACTCTATTTATCCCTCAATATGAGGCCTTATATGATTATCCCAGGTAAATCTACTCCCTAGATCAGCTGTTCTATAATAGCTCATGTTATACTGATTTGAAATAGTTTTTATTTCCATATCCCTTACTAGGCTACATTTTGTATGGGCAGTGAACATGTCTTTTTTATGGTTGTTGTTGTTATTGTCATTATTATTATAGTCATCATCATTATTATTGCTATGCTTAGTGCTCTAAGAATTGAACAAAATACGACCTGCATATGTGGTGCTTCAAACATGTCTTCTAGATGAAAGTATGCAAAATTAAATTAATACTGGCATCTTCTTATAACAGTTCATGCTGCTTTCCTTTATGACTGGTGAAATCTCGAGTAGCGTGAAAAATCTGAATACCTAAGCTATTAATAGGTATTTAATATTTAGTTAAAAAAGCAGAAAAGATAAAAAAGGGTGTCAGAATCCTCTGTAGCTTTACACTGGAATAGCCCTGCTTTCTGCTGGATGGTTCACAATGTCCTAATCAAGCAGTTTAGGTGGTGATGACAAAGAAGAGTGGTTGGAATCTCTAATTATTAGACAAATGCAAATCAAAACTACAATGAGGTATCACCTCAAGCCAGTCATAATGGCCATAATTAAAAAGTCTACAAATGACAAGTGCTGGAGAGTGTGTGTCCCACCAAAGTGACACTGTTGGTAGGAACGTAAATTGGTGCAGCCACTATGGAAAACAGTACGGAGGTTCCTTAAAAAACTAAAATTATAGTTGACATATGATCCAGCAATCCCATTCCTGGGCATATATCTGAAGAAAACTCTCAGTTGAAAAGATACATGCACCCCAATGTTCACGGCATCATTATTTACAATAGCCAAGACATAGAAACAACCAAAATGTCCACTGACAGATTAATGGATAAAGAAGATATGGTATATATTCACAATGGAATACTGCTCAGCCATAAAAAAGAATGAAATAATGCCATTTGCAGTAATATGGATGAACCTAGAGATTATCATACTAAGTGAAGTAAGTTAGAAAGAGAAAGACAAATATATTTGATATCACTTACGCATGGAGTATAAAATGTGACAAAAATGAACTTATTTAAAAAACAGACTCACAGACATAGAAAACAAACTTATGGTTACCAAAGGGGAAAGGGAGTTGGGGAGGGAGAAATTAGGAGATTGGGATTAGCAGGTAAAAACTACTATATATAGAATAGATAAACAACAAGGTCCTACTGTAGAGCACAGGGAACTATATTCAATATCCTGTAATAAACCATAATGGAAAAGAATATGAAAAACAATATATATATATAATCACTCTGCTGTACACCAGAAATTAACATAACATTGTAAATCAACTATACTTCAATAAAAATAGGAGGAGTGGTTGGAGCCTTTGGTTACAATTGGCAGACTGAACCCTCATAGTTAATTCCACTTCAACCTGAAATCTAAACAAAATAAATCAGAGAAATAATAAACATAAACCCATAAGGGAAAAAATAGCAGAAAGCAGAAACACTTCTGGTCCACATTCTACCTGGTGAAATTTTAACCCCTTTGATTTTTTTCTCTGTAAACATGACTAATAACAATTCCTTGCCAATAGATTAACTGAGTTCATTTGTTTCTGGCCTATGCCTTGTTCCTTCAGTTTCTGTAACTGTGTACCTGTAAAACCTCCAAGTCACCTTATGAACTGATTTCATGAATGCTGCTCAGCTAATCATCATCTTAATAATGGCAGTGGCCACAAGCTGTTATCTCAAACCACTTTTTGTCTTCTTAAAATTCTTGTGTCTTATCATGATCTTCCTTATTGCCATCAGCACGCATACTTAACTCTCTCCTAATTATTTGATCTGTGGTGACAGAAAGGATGAGTTGTTATTTGTTAGATTTGCTCAGTACATTCTATAGTTGCTAGGTGATACCAGCCAGCACTAGCCTAAAATACTTAATAATCTTCAGATTAAATTTTCTCGTTACTTTTTCTTTAAGCAGCACAAGGCACCTGGACCAGAGTGATTTAGACTGCATTATAAAGCTCCTTGGATTAAAGAAGCATTCTGATTGGTGCACAGATTAATGTAAAGGGTAGATTAATTTTTGTGAACCACCAGTTCAGCTGAAACAGCTGCTCATATTTTAAACTGCTAACATCATCATATTCTGGCACACAGAAGTATGGTTTTCCTAAGAATGAAGATATCCAAAGGAGAAACTAATAAGGCATATCTAAGCAGGGTATTTGGTAATCATGAGATAACACTCTGGAGGGATTAGAAGCATGAGGCTGCATTTCTGTCAAATTATTAGCTCATGAAAACCCCTTCCTCCTTGTCACACCTGGCTGCTTAATTCCTATCCAATTAAAAGTGACATTTTCTGGTGATGTTAGCAACTTACCTGCACACTTTCTATTTTATTTGAGAAGCTCTTTGGAAGTCTGATCACTAAATACTGGAGATGTCTTTGTTCCTCAGATGCTCCTAGTCATAGGGAGGAAAAATTGTCTAGAACATATTAGATAGGGCCTGGCTATAGCCGAGAGGAATCTATTCTCCTATTGTTTGATCCAAGGCCATAACATGGTCTGTTCCATCTGTACCATTTCAGCAATAATTGTTGAAAACTACTCATCTATTTTTAACAAATTCCTTTTCATTGCAATTAATTAGGTTGATTGTTTATGATAGGTATGGAAATTTTAAAACTAAGGTATCCTAATTCTAAATCATATAAAAAGGTTTCCATTGTACTTGTGAGTGTGAACTTTATAACAAAATAATTTTGGTAATTATACACACACACACATACTTATACACATATATGCACACATATTCATAGAGTCATCAAAGATATTTGTAAAGATACCCCACTTCCAGATACCTTTTAATTTTTTAGTTTCATATAATAAAATCTAATTCTTAGCAACATGCCAGTATATGTGTTAAATGATAAAAAATGTCATTTTCATACACTTTTATTCACTTAATATGACCTCAAAAATTTTCTGTGTTTCTACATGGTTTCCATAATGATGCCTTTATTTCCAAAATAATATCCCAATTTTGTTGAAGTTCCAAAATTTACTAAAATATTTTCTTGTTTTTCATTTTCCTACCCTCTTATTAATGATTCTGACATGAACATAATTTTAAACAAAGATTTGATTTTCCCTCTCATATTATTTTCCCAGAATAAATTCCCTAGCATAGTATCCCTAGACCTAAATGTATGACTCTTGCTATTTGTAGCCATATTGCTCTCTGTAGTGGCTGAATCTGGCTCTACCACCAGCAGAGTGAACTTAATAGGTCAAAAGAGGATCTATCACTGACCTGGTCTTGAGAAGAGAGGTAAACCATCACTTGATCTATCCTCACATCACTATCATTGCTACTAAATGTGTACTGACAATTGACTGATCACCACTTCTGACAGCTCTGATTTCTTCCTGCTACAGATTTCTAGTCAGGTGTCCTGACTGGTACATTTTTCTGCCTTATGACATTTCTTAGCCAATAGTTTTTCTGCTCTAGTTTTGTACATCACTTATTACTCTAAATGATCCTGATAACAAACCACCTCAGGACTCCCCTCCAAAAGCCCTTTAGTTAGACTACTTCATCATGTTTGTTCCTCCCTGTGATTATCACCCTTTATGAGGACAGCACTCAAAAGCAGAAAACGGTTTATTTGGCACAGCAATCCCCAGAACCATCCAGACAATACAATTGTGGTGATGATGTATTCTTCCAGGCACTCGATGACCAGTTGATGATGTAACCCAGAATGGACAAGCTGATGCAAATCACAAAAATGTTTCACAAGGACTCTACTGGAAGCTATTTCATAATGTTAAAATCTTCAACATTTCAGTAAACTAAAATAATTAATACTGAGAAGGAAACACTAAAGGCCATGAGCAAAATTTGAAAATAAGTATAACAAAGTATTAAAATATCTTGAAAAAATGTTTTTGTCTCATCAAAATCAATAAATATTTCTTGAAGAATACCGTAGGTAAATTTTATATTTGGACAGTTCTAAGGAAATGAGTATGCATTTAAACCCTAATTTTTAGTGCAAGGACCAATAAATAAAATGTATAAATGTGTTTTATCATTAAATATGGAGAATTTTAAGTAACTTTATATGACAGGTACCATTCAGATATTTTAACTGATTTATAATGATGACAGATTACTGTATTCTTCATTTTATTTGCATCTTATAGTAAATATCCCTTTTAAAGAGATATATGATATATGCACTGTTTATTTTTTATTATGGCAAAATATACATATGACTTTTCATTTTAAGTATTTTTAGGTGTACAATTCAGTGGTGTTATGCACATTCACAATGTTGTACAACCATCACTACTATCCATTTTCAGATCTTTTTTTTTAATCATCCCAAATGGAAACTCTGTTGCCATTACAAAATAACTCCGCATTTTGCTTTCCTGCAGTCCCTGGTAAATTTCATTATACTTTCTGGGTCTATGAATTTGCCTATTCTAGGTACCTCTTGTAAATTGAATCATATAATATTTGTCCTTTTGTAATTGGCTTATTTCACTTAGTATGTTTTCAAGGTTCAGCCATGTTGTAGCATGAGTCAGAATACCATTCCTTGATAAGGCTGAATGATATCCTCTTGTATGTTTATACCACATCTTGTTTATCCACTCATCTGTTGATGGACATTTGGGTTATTTTCACCTTTTGACTAGTGTGAATAATGCTGCTATAAACACTGGTGTACAAGTATCTGTTTGAGTCTCTACTTTCAATTATTTTGCAAATATACAGATAAAAACAGAATTACTAGATTGTATGGTAATTCTATTTTTAATTTTTTGAGTAACAAACAAACTGTTTTTCTCAGCAGCTGCACTATTCTACATTCCCACCAATAATGCACAAGATTTCCAATTTCTCCACATCCTGGCCAACACTTGTTATTTTCCATTTTTTTAAATGATAACCACCCTTAAAGGTGTGCAGCTTTACCTAAAAGGTAAGACATACGCACTTTCAAACTGTTTAATTTTACTATAACTTGTGGTTTACATTACTCACAATATTCACGTGTGAAAACTCTAAATATTGTCTTCTTTTGAAGTTGCGGTATTTAATTCCAGAAAGATTACTAATCTGAAAAAGGTTTTATCATCCAACTGGCTTGATAAATATAGTTTATTGTACCTAAGTTTATAATGCAATAACTGGGACACCAATTTCATCAAATCACTGGCCATTTCATTAGGTGAATTCATATTCACCTAATGTGTGTGTGTGTTGGGTACAATATTTGTTAAGTGTTTGCCTATTGATTGAGTAAGAAAATGCAGCATAACTTATATATAGTTTAGCATGGTTCTAAATGTGTTTTTTTCTTATCTGTGTAGGAATATTGGCACTAAGAAGAGTCTATTTTCTTTTGCCTGTATTTATCAGTAATCAGTATTTCTCTAATCTAGACTTTATATCCAATTTCTCACTCACTTCAATTCACCCATTAATTCAATAATGTAAGACTATTTATAATTCTCTGCCTCAAAAGAAAGGAAATGAAGCTTATTCAAAAAAATCTGAAGTTTTGAAATGACCAGTTGTAATTAAAAATTAGGTTTTGATTTCAAACTTGTGTATACTTGAAAGCATCCTAAACTACCTTTGTACAAGCTAAATTCTGCACTGACACTGTTGGAAGAACAAGAGGACAGAGCATGAAAGGTGTATGTACACGGTTATAAGGAAAACATTAGCCCATACAGTAAAAAAATTAGAAAAGACACCGAATGCACTCTCAGTCTCAGACTAAATGCTGACAAAAACCTATCAAACCACACACAAGTCAATGGAATTAGCATTTTTGCACAAATATCAAAAACACAGGGCTTCCCTGGTGGCGCAGTGGTTGAGAATCTGCCTGCCAATGCAGGGCACACGGGTTCGAGCCCTGGTCTGGGAAGATCCCACATGCCGCGGAGCAACTGGGCCCGTGAGCCACAATTACTGAGCCTGCGCGTCTGGAGCCTGTGCTCCGCAACAAGAGAGGCCGCGATAGTGAGAGGCCCGCGCACCGCGATGAAGAGTGGCCCCCGCTTGCCACAACTAGAGAAAGCCCTCGCACAGAAACGAAGACCCAACACAGCCATAAATAAATAAGTTTAAAAAAAAAAAAAAAACACACAAATGTTTTAGGACACTGGAATAGAAAGACAGAGATCGTTTGAGATATCATATATCAATACAGGCAAAATTAGCTGGTTTGCAATATACAAGTCATAAAATAGGTTATTGATAACTTTTACATAATAGCAGAACTTAGATACAAAAGATATCAAAGAGATTATAGCTCACCAACAATTTCAATCAATTGTTCCACTGGAGGTATACTAAAATTCATTTTAGGCTTCACTTAGAGCCCCAAAGAAAGTAGGACAATGATAAATTTGCTAGGACTGCTTAAGTTCTGAAGTAGGAAGCACCAGAATGCTGGTCAGATATTTGCCCTTCTTTGCCTACAGTCAACTTTTCTTAGAGTAAATTATTATCACAATGTCAGTGGGATTGGAGTAAATGGAGATCAAAATAGACACATGACTATATGTTTAAAGTCAGATCACTTTGTTTATAACAAATTTTTCTTAATTCTAAAGTATTTTTGCTGCTCTGTAAAGAGATACTAGACCTGTAAATGCAAACAAATGAATCTGTCAAATGATTGAGTCCAATGAAAAGATAAAAATGTTAGGCAGAGGAGTAGAGCATAATAAATAAGAATTGCTAAATTTAGCTATAAATCAGGAAGAACAAAATGTCATGAGAAGTGAAGGCAGTGGGTGGAGATAGAGAATGCTCCAAATGTTGAAGATGGGAAAAGTCAAGGATAGTATCTTAGCAGGAGGGTCATCTTCCAGAAGCTGAAAGCTACACTGGTCACAATTCATGGTTTCCTGGAAATGTCTCTGAGGTAGGGCCATTTCTAGTGTAAACATCCAGTGAGAAGATGAATGTCTCTGTAACTATAATTTTACTTAATTATCACAATATATTATTAAAAAACATATGCGAGATTATTTATTGTATGTGCATATTTAACGCAAGCACAAGAGAAATACTCTTAAAAACATCTAAGACACACTCACTTTCCTCCTCTGTTTGCAAATATGCTCCTCCCTGCAACAGCTAGTTCTCCAGCCTCCGTACTCTTATGAAATAGATTCCTTCCTAATGTGCACTCAGCAAAACCTATCTGCTTAAAAGGAAGGAAGGAGGGAAGAAGAGGGGAGGGAGGGAAGGAAGTGGGGAGGGAGGGAAACAATTAAGTTTGAAAGTACCCAGACAGGAGGAGTAAAGGAGAAAGGCAAAGAGCATATTATGGCTTGGGCCGAATCATGGATCAGAGATCCTTTACGGCCTTCATATCCTTCAGGGATCTGGTCCTATGGTCATATGACCACATCTGAAGTGACAGGCAGCTCAGAACTGAGGCAACTCTATTCAAAGATCTTTAAACTCTCCTGAGCAGTATCATTTCTGGGTCTCCAGATTTGATTTTAATGGGGACAAATTATCCATAGCCTACACATGTGAAGAGGAGTTTTTATTAGAAGCTGTAAATATATTAAAAGCTCCAGATACAGAGTCAGAGGACTTGGACCCCAGTCTTCAAATTACTATTAACTAGATTTGTGACACAAAGTATTTGAAACTATCTTCACCTGCTGAGAAATGGTATCATGCCCATTATATTATGCCTTCACCATTCAGGCTTTTCCACAAAAAAAATAATTCCCTCTGGTTATCTTTTTTTTTCCTGTATTCCTTTTCAAATAGTCTTAGGACCTGCTTCTTGGCCTAACCATCTGCTTGCAGCTTTCCTCTTCCTTTCCGTATCACTCTCTGAAAGAAACACTCCAACTAATTCAAGAACACATCATCTATTTGCTCACTTTAACTAAAAAGAGTAGCTCACACTTGAGGGTTCTCTTTCTCTGCACCCATCCTAACTAGAGGTACAGCAATATTCAATACTCTTTAATCAGAGAAATGCAAGATACAGCTGACATTCTCATTGATTCCCTAGTGCTTCACCAAGACCAATATTCATTCACCTTGCATATAAACCCATCGTCCTACAAAGCTTATGTCATTACACTACAGTAATCGCTTTCCCTCCTCATGTAGTCACATTAACCTCTTGGACAGAGCTTTCTCAGTCACAGAGACTTGAATTACATACTCAATTCTTTTCTCTTCAAACCCTATCCACTCTCCTGCAATCAATGCATCTATTCCCATGGCTTTAACTCTCCTGGATTCACTGATAATTCAAATATATTGATATCTATATCTATATATCAGAAATTTATTCTGGATATCTTAACCTGGAGGCCCCACAGTTTCTTCTAATTCAATGAGTTCAAAATATTACCTTTCATCTTTAACTTTCATGACCCCTCACAACTGCCATATCTACTTCCCCTAAAATATTTCAGTCTCGAGGAATGACATCCCCATCTACTCAACTTCCCAAATCATAAACCTAGAATACATGCTTGACTCATATGTGACAGACAGATAGTTGCCCCTAAAATCTGTTCTCTCACCCTTTCAGAGTATTACAGTTATAGCTAAAATTCTGACCACCCAGCTGGAGAAGGCTTCTCAGCCTTCTTTGCAACTAGTCACTGCCCAGGGGACAAAGTTCTAACCATTGGAATTTGAGCAGTAAGTGATATGTATAATATCAGTGATAGATACAGTGATATCTGCCTCACTTTCATAAAGTTGTGCTGCCTTATACATTTTTTCTTTACCCTTCCTACAGGGTAGAATGCAGACATGTGAGCAACTCAGCATCAAATATGCAAATGATGACAATTACCTATAGAGAATAATGGAACAACAAGATGGAAGAAACCTGAGTCCACCAGACTCCATAGAACAAAGCCATTCTGCTAACATGGTCTAGCCTGACTATAACAGGTCTGTGAAATAAACTTATTTACTCCACTATATTTTGGAGTCTCTTTGTTACAGCAGCTTAAACTTTGCCTAAATAACGTAACGCCTAAGTTTCTTTAATATATCTTGCCAATTTTAGCCCCTTGATTGGTCTGGAATAAGACTTTAAAAATTTTTCACTATTACAATCTTAGTTTTGAATCTCCTGTCCTGTTTCATCCAATGAAACAATCCTGCTGCAATTAAATCCCTTATTTTCTCCTGCTTGGAATATGTCAGTGGATCACATTTGGATATTTTGCCTAACTTGTTTTCTAAAATATAGATATAATCATCACCGAAACCCTCTCCCCAACTCTAAAGAATCATTTTTCTAAATGGTCCTGATTGCTTTCAGAATGAAGATCAAACTCCTTGACAGGCCAGTTCTCCTTAATGTGTCCTGAATTTATCTTTCCAATATTTTCTCAAGTACCCTAAACTCTATCATAATAAAATCATATTTTTTCTTAAAATGCTCAGTCCTGTCACTTATATATGCATCTACATATACTGTTTCTCTAGCTATAACTGCTATGCCCAGCAAAATCATTTACTCTTCAAGGATGGGCTCAAATATATACTACCTTTTAACCCTTCAATTACTCCAGAAGGAATGATTTTATTTTTTCTCATGTGCTTCATCAAATTAACTTACCACACTGTATTTTAATTCATCGTATTTTGGTTCCTTGATGATCTATAGCCAATGTGGTAAATTATGTGAGGGAAGGGACTATATCTTCTACATTTTTATAGGCCAAGTATTTAGGATAGCAAGTACCTCATTCTCTGTAGGTGCTTTTATTGCTTAAATTTACAGATGAAAATGAAGACATCTAGAAGCCTACTCAGAGCCACACATTAAATTAATATGAAGCCTGTGATTAAAATTCAGATAAATCAGGCTCATAGGTTGTCAACCACACCAATTAAAAAAACTAGAATATTTAAAAATATTTAGAAGTGGATTAACTGGGACTCAGACTCATAGTACAAACTTCTTGAAATTTATCATTATAAATAAGGGGATAATTAGTAATAAAAATTGGGACCAGAACCCTGTGTGCTTCATCCCATAAGAACAAGACTAATTTCCATCCAATACAATAAATATAATAGCATTTACTGCAATATTCAATGAGCTATAGAATCTGAAAGGAAATCAGGAACTTAATTTTGTGCTCTATCTGCTTCAGGCCTATTAGTGAAAATTAAATTTTAAGTTAATAGCTATAACATGAAAGCACATGATTTTCTCAGTGTATAGTAAAAGGACAATTTAGTGTGTAAATAGAACAGAATCATTTTCAATCTCTAATATTTTAAAATTTAAGGACATTTAAAGAATTTATGGAAATTTAAAGAATTTAAAATTTAAGGAATTTAAGGAAAAATCATATTGTTACATTGTAATTTATATCTTAAGGTTCCTTCTATAAACAGTTACATATTAAGAGGAAACACACCATAGATGATAGGAATTTGGAACTTCATGAAGACAGGGAAAACGCACCAGTTCAGATGGTTTTACCTGCAATAATCAGTTACCCAACTAAAATTGACTTGAAATGGCTAAAATGCATTTTATCACACAATAAGAACCCTAGGGCAGGTTTCCCTGGGTTGGTTCAAGCACTCAGTAACTGTAATTAATGACCTGGCTCTTTCCATCTTATCCTTCAACTATACTTAGTAGTATTTTGCCTTAGTTCTTAGATGTGATCCATCAGGATATATGATGGTTGTCACAGCTTCTGGTATTTTACATAGATTGTACAATATCTGGGCAAAGAAGAGGAGCATTTGCTGTTTTGTTATTTATTGACTTATATATTGAGCTAACATTGGTTTATAACATTACATAAGTTATTATGTTTTGTTTTGTTTTTTGCTTGTTTGAGAGAAAAATATTTTCAATAGTCCCTCAACAGCCATTTCCTCCAGTACCATTGGCCAGCGTGGTTAATATGACTATGCCATAAAACCAGAGAAGGCTGGGAAAGTAGATGTCTGGCATTTTCAGCCTTTATACTGAGCAGTGAGCTTCATGGCATCCTGTACTTACTTCTACAATTACACTCATTTCATTATGCATTTCTCCTATTCTACATTGTAGGCTTATCAATGAAAATGTTATTTTATTTGATTTCATATCCTAATATTTCAATAAATTATCTTTCAATAAGTGAAAGAGAGAAGGAAGGAAGGGAAGAGATTGTAGGTACATTTTAAATATGGAGGACTTCTCGCTTGCCCAAACTATGTCACTCCAATAAAAGACTAGAGAAAAATGTCAAGCTAACTGTGGAACATTAGAAGAGCATATCAGTCTGCTTTATCGACTGAAACTCCTTTGGAATCTTATTATGTATATCTACTCTCAGGCACCTTTCCAAAAGCCAAGCTACTATTTCTTTCCTCTTGGCTCGATATACTTTCTCTGATGCTACATAGCTTTTCAGAAGTTGTATTAAAAGATCCAAAATTCAGCTAACTAATTTAGCCATAGCTTCTTCTGATAGCAAGAAATCCTTGTTTCCTTCAGATAATACAATCATTTTGAAATTGATTAATTTTTAATCACAATCAATTTGAAGAAATTATCTGGCTATGGAATGGTTGGGTAATTAGGTTAAGATGGCAGAAATATGAATTGAATCAGTTCCAGTGATTGAATGCATAGCTTTGGAGTCAAATGTACACCACTTAGAATACAAAGTTTAAGTTCCTGTGGTAAGCTCCTTGGTTCTCTCATTTTTATATGCTAGCCTATTCTATATGCTAAAGCAGGTCAAGAGTTAACTGCAATATAATTCCCTTCAGGGTGCATATTACAATATAATGGGCCCAATCTCACTAAGGCTGAAGGCAAAGTGCTTTCCAGAGCTCCACAAGGAACAATAATAAAACATAAAACATGCCCTGGAATGGGCTGGTGCTTTTAAAATGACCAACACTGTTGAAATTCGTCTCTTAATACATGAATGAACATTACTGACAAAACTCATGGCATAATGAGAGCAGCAGCATAAATACTTTAAAAAAAAAAGGTAACTTTGGGCAAAAAAAAGTACTGAAGAAAATAAACAAAATTGTCTTTCTTGTTAATAAGTATGAGTTGTATTTAGACATGCTTTATACATGCCACATTGATCATAATTTGAACATAAGTAATTCTTAAAGCATAACAATTATTTAAGGGTCATCCTTAATTTAGGTTCTCTTTACTCCTTATTTTGCTTATTTTAATAATTGCCTACATAAATCCTTGACATACAAGGAGCGTTTAGTGTTGTTGAATGAGTAAATAGATGAGTAAATGATGGAAAAATTCCTTCTCTCTTTTAACTTGAAGTCATCTTTTGCCATCATGAGGGCTGCACATCACTTCTTCACACCAAAAGACCGTTAGAGTCATGGGTGCTCTCTTTCACATATAAATTTCTTGTTTTAAATTGTGTTACATTTGCAGAACATGTTGCATGTATAAGAATGTATCATTATGATATTATAAAATATTGCCTTGCCAGATATATGCTCAGGTTCTTAAAGATATAATTCATTTACCACTTAGCATTTTTTGACCTGTATTTAGCCCAGTGCACTTATCCAATAGGTGGTCAAATATTTCAATAAATATTTATTAAACAAATAAGGATAGCAAAATACTGCTAAACACTGTGGACAAATCTAATGAAGGACAATAGGTGATCCTTACATTTAAGAGAATAAAATCTCATAAGAAACAGAACGTGAAAATGCCAAAACCAACTTATATTTATAATTTTGAAAATTACTTGTTCATGAACAAAGTGTATTGTCTTGTTGATGTTCTATAGTGATTTAGGTATATGACTGATAATCACATATTCTGATTAGTTCTATAATTATACAATGGTATCTCAACACAGAAGGAGGAACAAACTTATTCTAGGGAAGTTTTAGAGAAAATGTGACGTCTTATCTGGGTGAAGGGAGGAGAATTTCATCAGCCTAAAAAAAAAGAGAAATTCTAGATGAATCATCAGGAGCAAAGGTCACAGGTACTGGACTACAAAGTGTGAGCTAGAATAATGGAATAAAGTAGCATGGCTGAGCCATAAACTTTTATGGGAAGTGGGGATAGGGAGTAGTAGAGATAGGAAATTGCGTGTACAAATTTGACCGGTGCTGTATTTTGAAAAAAATAATTTAAAAATTTAGAACTTGTCCATGAGTAAAACCTTAGATAATACCTATAGAATTTTTAAAATCAAAAGTTTTGGTAGGCATGGTGGATATAAAAATTAGCTAGACTTGAGATAGAAAAACGAATCCTCTCCATCATAAAGCTGACAGCCTAGAGAGGAAGACAAACTAGTGAACAAGCTATTGTAGTACAGAATGTGAGAGGTATATCCAAAGGGCTATGCAAGCATTTAGAAAAACAGAACACAATTTATGTCATTGAAATAGGGGGAGTTTAATGTGAGTAACTGCTTATGCCAGTGAATAAAGTGCTAAGAAGTTAAACAGATATTAAAGCACAGAAGCCACTACCAAAATACAGCTGAAGGGATAAGGGGAAGCCATGGTGATTTCAGAGCCCAGACTCCAGGACCATCTGGTGGGAGTCAGTACCACAGTGGGAGGTGGAATTATGGAATTTGAAACCATTGAAGGTGGAATAATTTAGCTGGAATCAGAGCTACCAAGGAAATCAATGCCAGAGATATCTCGATGACAGACAATAGGGAGTGATATGTGGTCTCCCAGAATAGTAATCAGAGCCAGGGAAAAATAAAAACAACACCTATAAAATGAAAGTCTGCAGGAAAATAACCAGCACCAGGGGCATAAAGTAGAGGATATGTAAATAATAACATACAGATCGAAAACCCTTCCTTGAAGATGTGATTAAAATGTATCTTCCTGGACAAGCTGCAATTAGGTAAATGACAAGGAAAAAAAAATGTGACTGATGACAGAACATGTACAAAAATATGGATATATAAAAACAATGTTCTCAGAGAAATTTAAATATTTTAATATGGTTGGTGATAAGAGTACTAATGAAAATCTAAAGGTAAGGCATCGGTAAAGCTGCAGCCATACTGGCACAACGAAAAGTCACAAAAACATGGTATCTAATAGAGCAGCCTAATCAGAATGAGGATATAGAAAGATTAGTCCAACAAAACGAAAGATAGCTTTCAAGGTCAACAAAATGGAGGTTAGGAGACTAGAAGACTAACCTAAAGGGAAAATAGTGTGCCTCAAACCTCAGCAAAAGCAGTGAGAAAAGAGAATGGACATACAGAAGAGGGATTTGAGTTTGAGAGGAATATCAGGTTAAGATAAAAACATAAGACCTCAGTTTTGAACATATTAATTTTGAGGTCCTTGCAGGACGTCCAAGATTTGACAATGGGATTTTAAGTCAAGGCACAATTTGGGGGAGTTATTAGCATTTGGAAGTAGTGAAAACAATGGGAGCAAGTGAGATGTCAATATAGTGTGTAGAGGGAGACAAGAAGATGACTGAGACTGAAAGTCTATGAAGCATTAAGGTTGAAAGGAATGATAAATTAACAGGGAACCAACGAAAGACATGGTATAGTCAGAGCTGAAAGTGTAGTGTTCTTGGGCATCTTTGTCTTCAGATCAATTACTGAGGTCCCCCAGTTTTGTTCTCCTTACATAGAAAGTCTGATCCCTTTCAAGATGATTTCCCATCCTCTGAAGACTCAGGTAGCCTGTACACTACCAGCTACATTCAACTCAACTCCACCTCCCTGTGGGGTTCCAGCTGCCCCTACTAGCTGCTACATTTCAAGCTTCTGAACCACCACAAAATCCTTTGTTTCTTTACCCTTGTGGTGGTAGCCTCATCAAAAGAAGGAGCTAAGAATACTTGTTAAAGGCAGAGCCCAGGAACACAGGCCCACTAAAATAATAAGATTCAGTCCTTGATGCTTTACTCAAACACTTTACAACCATGGTATTCGAAAACAATTTACTATTGTCTACATTTAGTTTTTTTCAATTAACATTCCAGTTCTTGTGGCTTTCTACACAATTACAAAACTCCTGAGACATTACAATCAGTTAGAAGTCAAGGGTGCTATATGATGGCATTGAGGTAGACCAGGCTCTCTTTACAACAAATTCAAAGGTTACTATGAACAACAAATTCATTTGGTTACTATGAAAAAATATTTGATGGGTGTACTATTGCAAGGTTTTTGTACTGAATGGAGAGGCTCCCATGAATTTACTCTTGGCTGATGAAAGACTAAATAATTTCTCAGCCTGCTGCAAATATCTGAATGATGCATCAAGCTAACAAATCAATAGTCATGATAAATGATCAAAATACGTGGTGCCTTGTCAGAAGCACTTTTACTGTAATATTTAACATCTCAGATCATTTAAACCCTGTGGTTTAAACACTGTCTTTAAAACAATCAACAAACTTATTCTTCAGAGAAAACAGCATGAAATATCACTTGTTCTTTATTGCTTTGCATTATACTGTTTTTCCTCCTTTTTTTAACCCGTAATAAGGCCTTTTTTATAGAAGGTGGCTATCCAGGAAACCACACACATTAAAGAGCCAATCTCTGTGCATAAAAGTAATGGAACTTATGCTACCTAAGGAAACGTGGCCTTTGAAGAAGAAGAAAAAAATTATTTAGTAATATGGCAGATAAGCTCTGTTATGCAAATTATTGCTAATCATAGTAAGCTCAGGATTAGGTTTTAATTATTTACAGGTCAGATATTTTCAGGCACTGGTTTTATATCAACACTTACCTGCCAACTGAATATTAGGCAAGTATTTGCAGAGAAAGTGATTCATCAGCACATTTACATATATATGCTTCAAGCATAAAAAGAGAGATAAAGTTAACTATGAAATACTAAAAGTCATGTGTATAGGTTAAATATCAAGAAAACTTTCAACAATAATAAAAATAAAATGCATAATTTCCTTATGGTGATTAGAAAATAAAGACACCTTGATGAATACAATAGAAATCATACAAGAGTAAAGAAAATGCATGGTAAATAGCAAAAAGTAAGGGGTAAGTTTGCATGTTATTAAAATTTAATAAAATCTAGCCAAATGTTATTTTCAAAAGAAAAACTAAACTATTAGTACACAGAATAACTGAAAGTAAGAGAGAAAATAACTTCTTGGCAAATATTATAAGAACACCATTGGACTGGCTACATAATTATTAGTATAGACTCCCAGGTGAGAAGTCTAATTAAGGACAAAGGGTATCACTAATTGAGGATAAAATGTAATCAGTCGATAAAGGAAAAAGTCCACTCAGAAGGAAAAATGGGAACAAAGGTTCAGGAGAACTACAGCATGAAGAGTTATTCGGGAAAACAGAAAGAAGGTGGCATAACTGGAGTATAAGTTTTGAGTAGATTTGAGGGGGTAAGGAACAGAGCCTCAAAAGTAACGTGTGATACACTTTAAATGAAATTTGCAGACTGTGTAAGTAATTTCGAATATTCCTCTAATTTACACAGTAATTTTGAACAGCAAAATATTTTTGCTAAGTATTGTTTTTAAAAAATTATCAAGATGAGGTTCTTTCTATTAAGCAGAGATAGTCTAGTGAGAGGAAAAAATAGTGAGCCATTTATTAGAAAAAGATGTGAGAGGTATACCCAAAGTGCGATGAGAGGTCAGAAAAAACAGAAATCTTTAAGTCTTTCAAACGGAGAGATTTTAATACAGTCAGTTGGTTACTACATTGATTAACCAAGAGTTTCAGTAAGATAGCCTTGCTATTAAAAGCATCACAAAGCCACATCCATAAGAGGGCTAAAAGGATAATGGAGGGAGATGGTGTTACTAGATCCCAGAAACCAGGTCCAACAGGGAAGATCTAGACCACATTTGGGGAGAGAGAGAGTGACCTGATGGGATTTGAGAGAATGGAGAAAGATAACTAGAGTTACAGAGGCAAGAGTGAGAGCCCACATCAGAAGTAGAGATGAAACAGCTGAGATAGAAGAAGAGAAGAAAAATATATCCTACTTCTTTCTCTTCTCATTGGCTTGACCTTCTTGGAAGCTAACTAAATTTATCCTTTGAAATGTTTTTCTCTAAAGTGCAGATGAGAGGCATGGAGAAATTAAGAATGAATACGAAAAGAAGCAGGCAAATTTCTAGTGTCAGGAGCTTTAAGTAGAGGATATGGAAAAATTAAAGTAGATGACTAAAAACGCTTCTTGAAATATGTGATGAATTGTATTTTTAAGAAAAAGTCAGGGGCTTCCCTGGTGGGGCAGTGGTTGAGAATCTGCCTGCCAATGCAGGGGACACGGGTTCGAGCCCTGGTCTGGGAAGATCCCACATGCCGCGGAGCGGCTAGGCCCGTGAGCCACAATTACTGAGCCTACGCATCTGGAGCCTGTGCTCCGCAACAAGAGAGGCTGCGATAGTGAGAGGCCGGCGCACCGTGATGAAGAGTGGCCCCCACTGGCCGCAATTAGAGAAAGCCCTCGCACAGAAACAAAGACCTAACACAGCCGTAAATAAATAAATAAATAAATAAATAAATAAAAAGTCAGGATCAGTAAGATGAATGGTAAATAAAAAAGTGTTTTGTATATAATTTATTTTAAGCACACATGAAATACAGATAAGAAAAAAATTTTTAAAAATTGATCCAGAAACAAATATCAAACATATATTATGTTTCTAGAAGCTAAAGAGTAGTTGGAACAATATCATCATATTGATATTCAGTGTGATTCATATTCAGTGTGACTCATTTTCAATTAAAATGACACCAGGATTGTTTGAAGAACTTGATAAACTCATTCTATATTTATGTATAAATTAAAATGGCTCAAAATAGGCAAGAACAATAGGGTGGTGGTGGGTGGTGTTATTGGCACAGGGACAGGAAAATAAAGGATAAATAGAACACAATGGAGAGGCCAAAAAAGCCCAAAACTTACACAGAGATTTAATATATAAAAGAGGTAGCATTATACATGAGCAAAGAAATCCTCAATAAATTTTCCTGGGACAATTAACTCTCCATATTAGAAAAATTAAACTGGTGACCTAAGTCACATCTTACATGAATAATCAATTCCAATTTATTTAAACCTTATATGAGAAAGGCACATGACAAAACTTTTAGAAAACATAAATGCTTTATGACATTTTATTTAGATAGCAAAACAAATTTTTTTTTTCAAAATAAATTGTGCAAGGCACAAAACAAAATGTTGATAAATAATACTAATTAATTTTTACCATATTATATCAGTAATTTATTGCAGAATTAAACCCACCTCAGCACTTAGCTACTTAAAACAACAAATATGTCTTATTAATTGTGAGTCTATGGGTCAACTGGGAAGTTCAGCTGCTCTGGTATGCTCAGTTGGTCTGAGCTGAGCTTACTAATATATCCTGGGTCAACTGCTGAATCAACGGCTAGATGGCTGACTATTGGCTGGGGCAATGATGCTGCCTGACCCTGTATCTCCCCTTATCCAGCAGGTGAGCATGGATGTGTATATATTTCAAATGGCAGTTTTCTGAGACAGAAAACAGATGAGCCTTCTTGAGGCCTAGACTCAGAACTAGGACAATGTTGTTTCCACCATATTATTCTGGCCAAAACAAGCCAAAGTCTATCCAGATTCAAAAGGTTGAGAATTAGCCTCTGTCTGTTAAAAGCTCATAAAATGTTACTGTAGAAAATGTAAAAAGATAAAACTGAGAGAGTAGATATTTATAATAAACTAGCAATAAATTCTTATACACTATGGGATTTATACTGTAGTCTTTGGCAGAAGAATAGATAAATTGACAATTAAATAGAAAAGAAAGCCTAGAGCTTACTCATACAAATATAAACTTTAACATATGAGAGAAGATATTTCAGATCACCGCAGAAAGGGAAAACATTTTCAATAAAACAGAGCTTAAAATATGTGGTTATAAATAAGAAAAAAAATAAAAAAATATATACTATTTCTTAGCAAACACAAAAATCACTATAAAAATATCTCCAACCAGAATCACAGTGGCAGGATATATTTTTGAAACAGCTCAGCTACAAATTTCATGCAGCAGAAACTATAGGACATAACAGGAAAACAGACAAAAAGACACACACCAATATTAGTTACCAGTCTTAGGGACTTCCTTGGTGGCACAATGGTTAGGAATCTGCCTGCCAATGCAGGGGACATGGGTTCAATTCCTGGTCCAGGAAGACCCCACATGCCGCGGAGCAGCTAAGCCCATGCACCACAACTACTGAGCCTGCGCTCTAGAGCCCACGAGCCACAACTACTGAAGCCTGTGTGCCCTAGAGCCCGTGCGCCACAACTACTGAAGCCTGCGTGCTCTAGGGCCCACGTGCTACAACTACTGAGCCCACGTGCTGCAACTACTAAAGCCCGCGCACCTAAAGCCCGTGCTCTGCAACAAGAGAAGCCACTGCAATGAGAAGCCTGCACACCACAACAAAGAGTAGCCCAAGCTCGCCACAACCAGAGAAAGCTTGCGCATAGCAACGAAGACCCAATGCAGCTAAAAATAAAATAAAATAAAATAAAATAATAATAAAGTTACCACTATGGTCATTCTTTAAAAAAAAAAAAATAGTTACCGGTCTTAGATAATTCAGGTAGACTTAAAAAGCATGAACATATAAAGAACCTAAATAACATAATCAATAAGGTAAATGTAATAAATATATACATATACCCATATATTCTCAAACTCTGATATATCTATCATATACTATACACTGACATAACAAAGAAAGCACCTTCTTTTCAAGGGTATGTGGAATATTTACCAAACTTATCTAAGCAGATATATTGGGCCAGAAAGGCAAAGACAATTATATTTTGAAAATAGAAATAATAACATCCAGTATTTTCTGAACACAATGCAATAAGCTGTTAAACAATTAAGAACTTTCTATTTGGAAGATGATAGATAGATTTCTTATTAAATAACATTTGGGTCTAAGATAAAATATAAAAGGAAATTGTGAAGTCCTAGAATATACGGAAAAGGGAATTCTAACCCAAGATAATTTTTAGGCGAGAGCTGAGGAAATGCTCAGAAGGAAATTCATGGCACTAAATACTTACATCAGTAAAAGAAAAAAATAAACAACAAGTTCAAAGAAAAAGCTTGAGAAACAGTATAAGAAAAAGGGGTGAAAAACTGAATGAAGTAATAAAAATAAAAGAATTAGGAAATAAGGTGGAAAAAAATTTTTATTGAAAAGCTGACTCTTTGAAAAAAATATAAATCATTAAACTAATATGCACTTCAATGTACAGAACTTTTTAAAACTCAGTGTAGGAAAACATTTATTTAACCAGACAGAAAAGTATAAACCATAAAGAGAAAAATAGATCAATTCAAATACATTGAAATTAAGTACCATCAAAATGTTCTTGGATTGGAAGAATCAACATTGTGAAAATGACTATACTACCCAAAGCAATCTACAGATTCAATGCAATCCCTAGCAAACTACCAATGGCATTTTTCACAGAACTAAAACAAAAAATTGCACAATTTGTATGGAAACACAAAAGACCCCGAACAGCCAAAGCAATCTTGAAAAGAAAAACAGAGCTGGGGGAATCAGGCTCCTGGACTTCAGACTATACTACAAAGCTACAGTAATGACGACAGTATGGTACTGGCACAAAAACAGAAATATAGATCAATGGAACAGGATAGAAAGCCCAGAGATAAACTCACACACATATGGTCACCTTATCTTTGATAAAGGAGGCAAGAATATATAATGGAGAAAAGACAGCCTCTTCAATAAGTGGTGCTGGGAAAATTGGACAGCTACATGTAAAAGAATGAAATTAGAACACTCCCTAACACCATACACAAAAATAAACTCAAAATGGATTAAAGACCTAAATGTAAGGCCAGATACTATAAAACTCTTAGAGGAAAACATAGGCAGAACACTCTATGACATAAATCACAGCAAAATCCTTTTTGACCCACCTCCCAGAGAAAGGGAAATAAAAACAAAAATAAACAAATGGGACCTAATGAAACTTAAAAGCTTTTGAACAGCAAAGGAAACCATAAACAAGACCAAAAGACAACCCTCAGAATGGGAGAAAATATTTGCAAATGAAGCAACTGACAAAGGATTAATCTCCAAAATTTACAGGCAGCTCATGCAGCTCAGTATCAAAAAAACAAACAACCCAATCCAAAAATGGGCAGAAGATCTAAATACACGTTTCACCAAAGAAGATATACAGATTGCCAACAAACACATGAAAGGATGCTCAGCATCACTGATCATTAGAGAAATGAAAATCAAGTTCAATGAGGTATCACCTCACACCAGTCAGAATGGCCATCATCAAAAAATCTACAAACAATAAATGCTGGAGAGGGTGTGGAGAAAAGGGAACCCTCTTGCACTCTTGGTGGGAATGTAAATTGATACAGCCACTATGGAGAACAGTATGGAGGTTCCGTAAAAAACTAAAAATAGAACTACCATATGACCCAGCAATCCCATTACTGGGCATATACCCTGAGAAAACCATAATTCAAAAAGAGTCATGTACCACAATGTTCACTGCAGCTCTATTTACAATAGCCAGGACATGGAAGCAACCTAAGTGTCCATCAACAGATGAATCGATAAAGAAGATGTGGCACATATATACATATATACAATGGAATAGTACTCAGCCATAAAAAGAAATGAAATTGAGTTATTTGTAGTGAGGTGGATGGACCTAGAGTCTGTCATACAGAGTGAAGTAAGTCAGAAAGAGAAAAATAAATACCGTATGCTAACACATATATATGGAATCTAAAAAAAAAAAAAAGTGGTTCTGAAGAACCTAGGGGCAGGACAGGAATAAAGACACAGACAAAGAGAATGGACATGAGGACACAGGGAAGGGGAAGGGGAAGCTGGGACGAGGTGACAGAGTGGCATGGACATATATACACTACCAAATGTAAAACAGAGAGCTAGTGGGAAGCAGCCACATAGCACAGGGAGATCAGCTCGATGCTTTGTGTCCACCTAGAGGGGTGGGATAGGGAGAGTGGGAGGAAGACGCAAGAGGGAGGAGATACGGGGATATATGTTTATGTACAGCTGATTCACTTTGTTATACAGCAGAAACTAACACACCATTGTAAAGCAATTATACTCCAATAAAGATGTTAAAAAAAAAAAGGTTATCAAAAGGCATATAAACAAAAGCACAAAGACAAGTTCCAATGGAATTATATGTGACACATAAACAATAAGGAATAAACTGTCAAAATATATAAAGAATTTCCACAAATCAATAAGAAAGATTTTTTAAAGGACAAAGGAAATGAATAGTGATTTCAAACAAAGGGAAACAACAATGAATCACAAATACACAAAACAATGTGCAACCTTACTAATGGCCACGGAAATCCAAAGTGAAAACATCTTATACAAGATTATAATTTATGTACACATAAAAAATTGTGTTATATAAATATAACAGATTTATAATAAGAATGTTTGAATAGATAGATATAAGTGATGAAACTGAGCATCGCTAACAGCGAAAGTTGTTAAAACTACTTTCTAAAACACTTTCATTACCTAATGAAGCATCAAGTGGAAGTTATAAATTAGCAATTTCTACCTTTGCTAACATTGCTAACTAAAGAGTACCACCCTTTCTGTGTTGCTTCAGTGACATTCTGAAGTCATAAGGTCCAGGCAATGGTCTCACCTTCTAATTCAATGAAACCATTGTTTGTACTCTGATAGAAACATAAACCCTATGGGAACTAAGAACTCTAAAATATCAGAATTCAAAGGTATTTAGATAGGAAACAAACATTTTCAAGGGTGGTACTCTCCAAGCTGGAATAACAGATGCTGATTACATAGGGGTTGATGGTTTGCTGCTGTATAATGAGAGCAGGGCACACTACATCTGGAACTCAGATATTTTTCTGGAGCATTCCTTCTTACTTCCATATTCAGTATAAAGGTTAATGGAAAATGACAGCAACCAAAAAAAAAAAAAAAAAAGACAGGAAGACAGGTCTATTAAGACCTCAGACTTTTAAGAAAAAATTGTGGGTTACCCCACCTAGAAAAGAACACCAACAACCTGAGATTCTGACTGATGGCAAAATAAATATGAAATGGGTGGTGGAAAAAGCAAGTCATAAACATCACAATAACAAAAAGTGACAGTGGTAGGTTTGCATATTTTCATTTTGCTCCCTAGTGTATATGTTCATTTTTATGTATTAACTATGTTTTTCCTTTTTTCCTTCTTTCTCTTGTTATATAAGTAGTTTAATATTAACTTTATAATTTAATCTTTAGGTAATGGGATATCCAGTGAAAATGTGAATGAATCTGAATAGACACGAATGTAACTAACAACGGGTACAATGACATTGGGGCATGTGTATCTTTACTTGAGGGAGCGAGTGAGTGCTTCACAGATATGAAGAACAGTTCCTCTTAGGTGGCCACATACAGTTGTTTGATGGTACAAATGTGCTCATAGGGGTACGAATGTGTGTAGAGGGGCACCCAGGCCAGAACAGAGGGAAGGACTTCCCGTCCTTCCTCCAGTGTGTGTTTGTTTGTCACAGCATCCAGAGTATCCCTGTGTGTGTGTGGCCAGTGCCCTTTGTCCCTTCTGCAAGTTTCCCGAGGCCACAGTGGCAACCCTCAGACTTCAGCTCCAGCCCTTTCATTCCACCACTAAGCATTTAGCTGCTCTTGTATTCCAGCTGCAGCTCATGCCCTCTGACATTTAATCCAAGTCTGAGCCCTCTACTGAGTTTCTTTTCCACCGGAAGGTTACATGCTTCTACAGTAGCCATTCATCTTCCCAGAGGTCTGATTATCAGTTTGGGGAGTTTGGCTCTCTTTCAATCTCCTAAATTCCTTCCCTGTTTACTCTCCCTCAGTGTAGGAATCATAGCTGCTTTGTCAGTTCCTACTTTGCACCCCACAGAATCCTCCTGTTTAACATTATTCATCTTTCACTAAGTCTTCCTGTTCAAATTACTGATGTGATTTCTATAGCCTGATTATTGCTACCTGAGGTCCCTAATAAATTTTTGAACCGTTTAAATGAAATGACATGTTACATACAGGACTTTTCCTCCTCATGGGCCAATTATAGACCATGGTTAAGGGCAGTTTTTCCTTGGGTTTTAATGAACTGGGAAGACTTGAACTTACACTAGAAGCTAACGAACAAATAGGCCCCAAATGTACTGCCCTTAGTACATAGATTTTGGTGCAGGTGGTCATATGAGCGTAGAAATCTGGAAGCTGTAACTGGTAAAAATAAGTTATTTCGCTTTGTTCTTAATTTTTATGTCACATTGTTCCATCAATCATGATAATATTTTGAATGCTTTTATTTTCCTAAAAGAAAATTTTATCTAATATATCAATAAAAACCTGAGTAGAAACTATTGAAAAAGAGAGAAAGAAGTTAAAGAAGGAAGAAAAAAGAGAAAAAGAGAACAGAAATTTACAAGTGTGTGGGTGTGAGTGTGTGGCAGACAGAGAGAATGAGAAAGACCATAGGACGATGAAGATGGGGTGGCAGGTGCTGGAGAACAGAGTCTACACATTCTTATAAAGCTTCAAGTTTCTCAGTGTGCAAAACGCTTATAACTTGACTAGTTGTACAGGATTCACAAAGATGCTTGATAAAAAATATCCTTAAGTTCTCTGTTTCAATTTACAAATGGATATTAAATTTCAAGCCCTCAGTTGTGTGTTAAAACAAAACTGCCTTCCCTTGAATTCCTACTGTTCCTAAATAGTAGAAGAAAGGAAGTTGATGTTATAGGTACTTCAATTCTGCTTGAAAGATTTTATAAACATCTACATTAAAGGGTAAATGGGTTAAGGTTTTACAACATATATAGAAATACCGAAAAAATGTTCTAACCTCTGCTCAACTGTAAGCAGGTAAACTCTCAAAAATCATAAAAATGAAAAGAAACCAGATTAAGCACTGTCTATTGTGACTAAGGTCCTCAAAACTATATAATGCTGCTTCTCAAGGTTTTATTGTTTGTTGAAGATGTTCTCTGTGCCATATTTATAAACATAAATTTAATATACACTTGTCATACAAAACAGAAATAAAGAAATAATTCTATTCTTTATCAAGCAGATGTTTGCTTAATAAAATTCAAGAAATGTTGTCATGAGTAGTTTTCATCTTGGGTCAGCAAGCCCAATTTCACTTCTGAAAAAGCAGTATCCAATTACAATAATGAAATTTTAGAGATAAGCTTTACATTCAAACTGTTGTAATTTAGGACAACTGAATATTAATAATAAAATTAATCCTAAACTGTATGAAAACTGCTCTCAGAAGGTCATACTCTTGTGAGATACTCTTACTTGTCCAAAAAACCTTGTATTTGGACATCCAGAAAGTGGATCCCGTTTCTTCCGACAGAAATATTGCCCCAGAGTACTATTCTAACAGAGTAATTTGATTTGATCTGAGTAAAGTATTTGTTTTTATTCGTTTATTAATAAAGTATGATAAAAGCTTCATTCCTGGGTCAGGTTCAATTCTTTAATGGGAAGACAAAGTATCACCATCCTTTGGCAGAGTCGGCAGAGTCAAAGGCTCAAACCAAACAGGTAAGGAGGTTTTTAACCACATTTTCTAATCATCTAATTGTAACTGGGCAGGACCCTATGGGGCCTTCCCAGAACAGGACTCCCTGCCCCATGTCCTCTGCCTTGCCTTTTGTCTGTAGAGAAACTTTAGTCAAAGAATAAATTTAATCAGAAAAGTGAGAAAATGCAGAAGAAAGGAAAACAGTCAAGCAAGACAAAATAATAACAGTTTAGCCATTAAACACAGTCAAGAACCTTTAGTTCCTCCTCAAGGACTATAGATAATATTCTGAGCCATGTCCTTTGAGCTGTTTTGCAAATACTGGAATCCCCACCAGGTGAAAGAAGTTAATTGTATGCTGCCCATAAGCACCTAGACCCCAGACCTGTAGGAACCAGAAGGTTGATGTTGTTGACTCCCAACTGCCTCACCACCAACCAATCAGGAGAATGTCCATGAGCTGACCACGTACTCCACAACCCACCTCCTTCACCCTGTCTTTAAAAACCTTTCTCTGGGGCTTCCCTGGTGGCGCAGTGGTTGAGAATCCGCCTGCCAATGCAGGGGACACGGGTTCGAGCCCTGGTCTGGGAAGATCCCACATGCCGCGGAGCAACTGGGCCCGTGAGCCATAGCTACTGAGCCTGCGCGTCTGGAGCCTGTGCTCCGCAACAAGAGAGGCCGCGATAGTGAGAGGCCCGCGCACCGCGATGAAGAGTGGCCCCGGCTTGCCGCAACTGGAGGAAGCCCACGCACGGAAACGAAGACCCAACATAGCCAAAAATAAATAAATAAATTAATTAATAAAAAAATAAATAAATAAAAAAATTAAAAAAATTAAAAAAAAAACTTTCTCTGAAAACCTTCGAGGAGTTTGGTTCTTTTAAACACTAGCTGCCCTGGACTCCTTGCTTGGTGCCCTGCAATAAACACTGAACTTTCCTTCACCACAACCTGATGTCAGTAGACTGGCTTTACTGAGTGTGGGCAAGCGGACCCAACTTTGGTTCAGTAACGTAATTTTCATAATGGTATAATGGCTCTTAAAGTGCACATAAAAAGAGAGTCAGTGATTCCCCCAATTACCCTATTGTTGTTTCCTTTTGAAGTGATCAGTTAAGTCTCCAGAGGAACACGTTTATTAATAGGTTTATTAGTAAACCTATTAATAGGTCAATAGGTATGGTGGTTGAATATTTGGAAATACTGAACAAGGATTCCAAAGACACAGGAAAGAATGGTGTAGGAAAAGGCAGATATATGTTTGTTGACCCCAAAAAAAGAAGTATCCTAGGGGGGCCACAGGCAATGATTGGTGTATAGGTATCATTTATAATGTTTGAGATTAACCTCAGGAGGCCAGAGTCTTTGCATAGAACTGAACAAAGGCTGTAAGTCTGATTGAAAAGTGGTGAAGAAAAAAATTTCATTCAGAAATGAAAGCACCTCTACGTTTTTTTTTCAGTACCTGATCCTGGGGAAGAAGAGATGTGGAGTTTGGAGATTTCAAGAGAAGCATCCTTTATGTGAAGAGTTAAGGTCTAGCTATTACCTGGCAAGAAGTTAAGGTTGAAGATATGGGGGTAGTTTATATACTGATATGGACCATCAAAAGGAATATCTCTCTGGCATGTGCTGAGAGGAAGTCCATTAAACATTGTTCCTGGGGGTCATGCTGGGGCGACATATCAGTGAGATTGAGAGTGGGAGCAATGGTTTGAGAAAGTTCAATGAGGGAGTTTTGTTTCCTGTTTGGTGGGGAAGTAAAGAGAGAGTGAGGGAAAAAATCATCTTGGGATACTGTATAATAAGGGGCAGTCTGGGTTAGAGGTTGACGAAAAAGAAGAAATGTGACAAAGAGTAGACAAAGAGGGAAGATGGCAGTAAAGGAGTAGGGGAGTCCGGGGGAATCTTGTTCCAGCTTCTGGGGTGGAAGCTGATAACTCCATGGTACCATCTGCTTGTTTTATGGGTCTTAGAAAAAGTCTATTTCACATTGTCTTCTGGTTCCAGGGAATCTCAAAAGGACCTTTGTTTAAAGTTTCCTGTTGTGGTGGACTTCCAGAGTTAGACTCATATGTTTTTGAACGTGAAGCATGAACCCAAAGTTGCGACCCTTGTAGTTTTGCAGAATTACTGAAGGTTAGGAGACAGCATTAGGTCCCTTCCACTTGGACTTAAGACTGGTCTTTCTGTGGTGTCAGAAAACTAGGTCTCCAAACTGAAGATCATGTAAGGGCTATGTGGGATGTATGGAGAAAAGGCATAATTGGCATATTAAGAGTGAGGGTATTTAATAAAACCTTGGCATTATTCAAGGATATCCAATTGGATAAGATTAGATCTCCGAAGGTCCAAGAGTGCCTTTCTGTAATATTTTATAAGGGATTATCTGCATAGTCCGGAGTGGAGGGGATCAGGGAATCAAAGGGTAATCAGAGCTAAAGGCAAGACTTTGGGCCAACAAAGGTTAAATGCCTCAGACATTTTGGGTAGTTTTGACTTTAAGAGTGCTATTGGCCCATTCCATTTTTCAAAAAAAAAAATGATTGTGGTAAGGACACTAGTTTTTGTGAAAATGGAAATACTTGTTGAATATCCTGAATAACCTTACCAGTGAAGTGAATGCCTGTATTGTAAGAGAAGAAAAAAAAAGGAATGCCCTAAGTAGTGAATCTTAGTTATAGTGGTGGCAATAGACTGTTTTCAAGGAAAAGCCTCTAGCCACCCTGAAAACATGTGGACTATGGTTACAATATATTTGAACCCATGAGATTTGGGGAGCTGAATGAAACTCATTTGATATTGGAGAAAGAGATCTGGCTTTGGTGCTTGTCTGACTTGAGGCATTATATACTATGAATATACCCAGCACATAGTTAGAATGTACCAAGAGTATATCAAAAGTATCAGGTAAAAATATTCAGTAAGGATAGAATAGGTCCTAAACATATGTATATTACTAAAACTTTATAGGCAAATGATATGAATCCGCAATCAAAAATCACTGGCCTAGAATATACTAGATTCAAATTAAAGAAACAAAGTTGCAATCCAGTTAACATTAAAAAAAACCTGAAATTAGGATAACATTATACTGTTGTTTAATTTCTCACAAAGCATCATCAGGACTCATAAACAGAAAGATGTCATTGGCAGCAAGGGCAATGACAGTTCACTAAAAACTTCAAACCATTTCTGAGATATATATATAAAAATAGCATTTACCCACAGAACTTTAATCTAGGGAAGGCTATTTTTTTTCTGATTTGATAATGCTTCCAATTCAAATCATTAATAGTAATATATCAAAAAAATTTGATTATTTTACCATGTCTCTTCAAACAATGAAAACAAATCATTTGTGATTTTCCAGAAGCCCTCTCCTCATTTATGATTTGATTTGGGGATGGCAAAATAACAAAAGTTTTCAGGAAGTTTGAACACTTAATTTAATAGAATCACGGGTTACTGAGAAAAAACATACTTGACTACCTATTTAATTAAAGTGGAAGTAAAATATTTTAAAAGCAAACTTATAGGAGGTACCATGTTTGTAAATAATTTTAACTCTTTCGATTCTCTCATCTCTAGCGGATGAGAGAACAGAGGGCCCTCATCTGATATTCTTCTGAGAAGATATAGAACCTTTGCCTATAGACAGATTACTCAGAAGATAAAGAAAAATATTTTGCTATCTTTCATTAAGAGCAGGCCAAAAATATCCAAGAAATTTTTGTTATTTTAACAGAGAAAAAACTAAATTCAGTTTAACATCAGTATGATGTTTGGTACTAAAGCTAAAGCCATCAAACCATGGTCAGTATTGGCAAAGACAAATAAAATCCCTTTTCCTCAAACTTTCTACAACTTTCTATAGGCATTCAGGTTCTATCTTACACTTTCTTCTTTGTCATTCTAGAACAACAGGTTATTTTATTTTAGGACAATACTACTTTCTTTTTCCTTAATGCACCCTTCATACTTTGCACACAAAGTTGTTCCACTCTGTATTATTGTTCCTACGACACTCTTACTCACATGTATTGATTATAAATTTTAACCACAGTAACTTTTACTTCATAGAGAAAACTAAAAGTTGCATGACTGTGAACTGTTTGTCATATACCAGCATTTTGTAGCAGACCAGCATAGCTTATGGATATGCATCTCAGAACTTTTTACAGCCATATACATCTTTTATAGTGAAACTTCTCAAGGTGGCAAAAATGAGCACATTCATTAATAGACCCAGATGTATATAAAGTCTCTCTCTGTAAGATTTAAAAATAAGAGGCAAAAGTATACAAATTTAAAATTATGCTTGGTATTTAATATTTCAGTATTTTCTCTTATTTACAAATCTAGATAGCTAATGAATACTTATTAATTTACTTAAATTAGCTTAAGTTTGAGATTCTAAATTACCCAAAGATCTTGGAAACTATCTTCAAGCTGACATACTAAAAAATATGATGGTTGAAAGAAATTTGCAGAATGCTTTAATTTGGTTAAGCATAAATTTACATTTTTCAAATCTAGCTTATTCAAGGAGTAAAGCTCCATAAGTTTAGAAATAACATATCTAAGTGGAATAAAATGTATGTTTATTTTTTATTGACGGTGATAAGTCAGAAGACAACTGTTTATATTATACCAACAGTATTTTAAAAGTCTTGTTTGCCAAAGAGTTCCCCAAATTATGTGAAGCTGAATTCTTAAAACACTTAAGTTTCTAAAGGAATACATTTTTCACACTGAAAGTATTAGAAATTTAATTCTCTGAATTTGGGGGAATTTCAGTAATATTCAATTAGTATAAATATTTATTTATCTCTAAGCCAGTCAGAATAGAGCTCCCTTAAGAGATTGTATAATCTAATTTGGTAACACCATACGGAGGTACGAAAATACTACACAACTCATAGATACATAAATATGCATGCAGACACAGAGAAGTGTAGCTCAAAGAGGGCCAAGAGGTCCATGAACTTACAGTGTTTGCAATTTTTATCATGTAAATACTCCCACCGTGGCCAGTTTCAAGCTACCAACACAATGTTACTAGGTATAGTGTTAGGAACTGATGTATGAAGAGTCCCTCAATAGTTGGTATGACCCAGCTCCAGCACACCAATTCTGCCTTTTTTAAAAAAGTAAAAATATTCAGTGAATTTGATAATTTTTTCCTTAATGTCTTTTTCCAAGACTCTTGAGGAAAATATTCTTATTATAGTTAACTGTAGTTTATGTATTATTATTTGAGAAGGCTGGTCATCATACAAAACTGATGAAGTTGAAAGCAAGTATATATGTTGGCTATGACGATGCTCAATTTTTAATCATTCAACTGTTCAATTTTATAGACAGAAAAGGAAAACAAGCAAAATATAATTACAGACACCTTAAGAGAACTTAGCAGGAATTAGAATATAAAAGGTAATTTATAAGAATAAAGTTATAAATTAATTGAAGAAGGAAGATAACTAAAAGAGAATTATTTAAGTTAGAAAGGAGGAAACGATGAGAGTGTATTCCATATCTAACATAATCTTAAACTGCTTACACATTAAATGTTATTTTAATGATTATTGCCATGCACAATTTACATAACACTTTCACATACATTTTCTCTCTCATGCAATCGTATAATTTTTGTTTTTTCTAGAATAGTAAAAAAAGATGTGGAGCCGTCTAATTTATTCTACACAGCAAACATGACTCTCATGATACTAAAATCTAATTTAAAACAACAGAGAAAACAGAACCATAGGCCAATCTCTCTTATGAATATAAACATAGAAGTATGAAAGCATTAGCATAGAGTTCAGCAATATATTAAAAGTAAAATACAAAATATTACTTATTATTTAATTCGTAAACTTAGGGATAGTTAAATATAAATCAATCTATTAACATTAGTAGAATATAATAGAAAAACAACAGAATGCAGTGGAAAGTGTATTGGCTCTGAAACCAGGTTCCCTGGATTTGTATCCTTGCTTTGCCATATTGTTCAAAATTCACTTTTTCCTCACCAAGTGTTTCATAGTCTTACCTTAGGAGCGCATACTCACTTGCTCCTCTGACACTGAGCTTGGACAGGTGGCTTAGTTTGCCCATGGAATGCAGATGCCAGTTATAAGCTGAGGCTTTTAGAGGTATGGCAGGTTGGTACCATCAATCCTAAGGGGACCAGCCCTCCATCAAGAGAACAGCACGCTCGCTCGAGCCAGTGCCCCTTTTGACTGGGTCCCCAATTGAGAAACATGTGGAGCAGATCTGAACCAAATCCAAAGCTGGCTAAGTTTAGTGGAGCAAAACTCATATGAACTGCAGCCAAACTACACAGTCCTGAGCGTGAAGTCATTGTGAATGTAAACCACTCATACATTTGAGTTGTTTGTTATACTGCATTATATACAACTAATACACTACTTCTGTGACCTTGGGAAAGTTACTTAACATCTGCACTTTAGTTTCTCCTTCTGTAAAACATAAAATATAGTACATATATCACAGATTGTAATGAAGAACAAGTGATTTAGTGCATGTAAAGTACTTTAAACAAAACTAGATAGCAAACATTCAATAAATGCAAACATTGCTATTAGAAACTGCCATACAATTTCATTTGATGCTAAAAAAAGAATAACATTTTAATAGCATTTTAAACACGTTGAAATGCTTATATTTTGTATAAACAAACGTATATTTTGTTTATACAAGTTATATGTTGTATGAAATTATGCATTACATAGATAGATTACAGAGTATACACACCATTCATACATTAACTCCATTTAGTGTTCAATTTCCAGAAAAAATTATTGTCTCTCTGGGTGATATTATATTCTTTCTTTTAAATGAATGTAAGAATTATATAACCTATATTTTTCTTCTTTTTACCTTGGTTGTTATGAATATCAAAACCAAATATATTATTCATTTATGATAATCAAAACATTCTGATACATCTGTTTTTCTCCTACTAGTGTTTTCTTAATTTTCAAGTATGCTGTTTTATTAAATGTATAATGTTTTGAGATGTGGCTTATATGTAATTCTTACTGGACATCTTAAAGCTTGACTCCATATAAATGGCAAAGACGATCCACTTTGGTTGAAAAGGGTATTAGACATAACTGGATTCTATTCTTGGCACCACAGATATATTATCTTGCATCCTGAGACATACTGTTTAACTTTGTTGGGCTTCTTTCTCTACCTGTGAATTGATAATAACAATAAGTTTTTTTATAACACACCCAAGGTGTTGAAAGGATCAAACGTTATCATAAACCTGAAAACACTTTGAAAGATATGAACGTCAATTAAAATATAAGGAATTATTAATTAACTTAAATTAAGACCAAAGATTGTTATTAAAATGTTCAAATTTCTATTTCCCTATAGATATCTGTTTCTGATATAGTTCCAGAACTGTGCTTCCCAAAGAGACAATAATTTATTTAATAATGCAGTCAGCAACCAAATTTTAATTACATCTTTTCTCAAGGTGATATAAAATTTCCCTGAATCCCCAAACAAAACAAAATGAACTGTAGTAATACTCTATAATCAATAGTTCATTTTTAGCAAGGTGAATAAGTGTGAACATTCTAAATCCCAGAATACTTTATCAGGATTAAATGTATATATTTATATAGGTTTCAAACTGAAGACAGATGTAAAGCTTGTAGGAAGGAAGGAAGGAAGGGAAAAGAAAAGAAAGGAAAGGAGGAAGGGAGGAAGGGAGGAAAGAAAGGAAGAAAGAAAGAAAGAAAGAAAGAAAGAAAGAAAGAGAGAAAGAAAGAAAGAAAGAAAGAAAGAAAGAAGAAAGAGAGGGAGGAAGGAAAAGAGAGGGAGGAAGGAAGAGAGAGAGGAAGGAAGGAAAGAAGGGAGGGAATAGAGGAAGAAGGAGAGAAAGAAAGAAAAGGAGCTGTTTTTAATTACAAGTATCACTGATCAGTAAACATAGATGATTACTTTAAAATGTAATTATATGTAAAATCGGGCTTCCCTGGGGGCACAGTGGTTGGGAGTCCGCCTGCCAGTGCGGGGAACCCGGGTCCGGGCCCTGGTCCGGGAGGATCCACACGCCTCGGAGGGGCTAAACCCGTGAGCCACGATTGCTGAGCCTGCATGCCACAACTACTGAGCCTGTGCATCACAACTACTGAAGCCTGTGCGCCTAGAGCCTGTGCACCGCAGTGGAAGAGGCCACCGCAGTGAGAGGCCCGAGTGCCGCGGCAAGGAGTGGCCCCCCTGCTTGCTGCAGCTGGAGTGGGCCCGCGCGCAGCAACTAGGACCCAGCGCAGCCAAAAATAAATAAATACATTTTTTTAAAATGTAATTATATATAAAATGAAAAAATGTAGACTATTTCCAAAATCTATAACAGTGAAATATTAAGTTGATCAACCTAAATTTAACTTCAAAAAATATTCCTATTTTCATGGCTCTTTAAAATTCCTTTATAGTGGGATTTACAGACTCAAATGTCAACAGGGGCCAGGCAAGTAAAATGAGTAAAAGCAGCAGGGCTGGGAACCTGGCAAACTGGAGATTAGATTCTTTTAAAAAATGAGAGGCAGCTCCTTAGCTCTACTAATTGTTACTGAGCACAAACATAAATCCAATATTTTAGATTAGCTTTTTTAAGAAAAGACAAAGTACGTGATTTTTAAGTTAACCTTCTTGACTACAAAATGTTGACGACAAATCTAATTATTTTTAAATCACTAAGCAGCCCAAACAAATCAGTTATACGGTCAAACAATTTTCAACTTCTGTCTCGTATCACAGCAGGAAAATATGTCTTGCCTTCTGTTTTTCCTTCTTCTCAATCATCTCCATTCCTTCATCAGTAAGACCTGGCTCCACTATATTCATTCTCTGTGAACAAAACACTCAAACCCAGCTGTGTCATCCAACAATCTAGCCCCGCATAGAAGGTATGCTCAATCTCGACCATATACCTTTGCTCATGGGGTAACCCAAAAAAATGGGTTAGCCATCAGTTTCACCTTTTGTTAATAACACTTTTTGAATATTTAATGGAGAGACACAGGTTTATATATGTTTTAAGATGGAGGAATACAGAAGGGTAAGGAAGGCATTTTATCCTTTGATAGGATAGCCTATCAAATTCCTGAGCCTGAGATGTTACAAAGAATGAAAAAGAGCTACTGACCACCTTCATTAACTTATTTAATCCAATTTGTTAAGGACTCATCATGCACTGACAATGCATTAGGTTTTACGGATAGAGAAATAATTAAAAGCCATGAACTCTCTTTTCATAGAGCTTACCATCTATCTAGCAAAGAGAAAGATAATAGACTAATAATTTAAAAAATTATCAATTTACAGATCTTCCTCAAACCATGGGGTTAGTCCCAATAATGGAAGCTAACTTTTAATCTTGGTTCTGCAGAATGCATAGGAGTTAACAAGACAAAGAGAATAAGATGTCTAAGCAGAGCACATGGCATGAAGACATTGTTTTCCATTTTGCCCCAATTACTCCAACATTTTCTCTCTCTCTCACTCTCTCTCTCGCTCTCTCATTCACACACAGGCACATAAATTTTTTGAAACTTCTGAGAGTCACTTGGAGAAATAACGCCCCTTTAAATCTAAAATAATTCCATTTCCATCTGTTCTTGAAGAAATAGTAAAACTACATGTATCACATTACCAGTTTGGAGTTAATTCTATTAGAAAACTTGCATTCATAATGGACTAGAACTTTCATTTCTGTTTCTTTCAAGTGGAAAGATAATACTACCTTCTAAATAGTTTCTGAATTTTTACAATTTTTTTCACCTAACCTTAATTTGGCAAAATTTCTTAAGCTACCTGACTTTATCAGGTATTTTCAAAGTATATTATCTCTGCTTTTCTCATATTTTACCAGTATTCGGGACTTCAACACAATGTGATTATCTCTCTGGAGTCTTACTACATGGCAGCCCTGAGTTAGTCTTATTACCTAATTACAATATAAAAGTCAAGTGCTCAAAAACAGATATGAAGGGGATTAACCAAGATGGCGGAGTAGAAGGACGTGCTCTCACTCCCTCTTGCGAGAGCACCAGAATCACAACTGGCTGCTGGACAATCATCGACAGGAAGACACTGGACTTCACCAAGGAGGATACCCCACGTCCAATGACAGAGGAGAAGCCACAGTGAGACGGTAGGAGGGGCGCAATCAGAGTAAAATCAAATCCCATAACTGCTGGGTGGGTGACTCACAGACTGGCGAGCACTTATACCACAGAAGTCCACCCACTGGAGTGAAAGTTCTGAGCCCCACGTCAGGCTTCCCAACCTGGGGGTCCGGCAACGGGAGGAGGAATTCATAGAGAATCAGACTTTGAAGCCTAGTGGGAATTGATTGCAGGACTTCGACAGGACTGGGGGAAACAGAGAACCCACTCTTGGAGGGCGTACACAAAATAGTGTGTGCATCGGGACCCAGGGGAAGGAGCAGTGACCCTGGGGGAAACTGAACCAGACATAACTGCTGGTGTTGGGGGGTCTCCTGCAGAGGCGGGGGCTGGCTCTGTTTCACCGTGGGGACAAGGACACTGGCAGCGGAGGTTCTGGGAAGTACTCCTTGGCGTGAGCCCTCCCAGAGTCCGCCATTAGCCCCACCAAAGAGCCCGGGTAGGCTCCAGTGTTGGGTTGCCTCAGGCAAAACAACCAACAGGGAGGGAACCCAGCCCCACCCAGCAACAGTCAAGTGGAATAAAGTTTTACAGAGCTCTGACCGCCACAGCAACAGTCAGCTCTACCCACCTCCAGAGCCTCCCATCAAGGCTCTTAGATAGCCTCAACCACCAGAGGGCAGACAGCAGAAGCAAGAAAAACTACAGTCCTGCAGCCTGTGGAACAGAAACCACATTTACAGAAAGATAGACAAGATGAAAAGGCAGAGGGCTATATACCAGATGAAGGAACAAGAAAAAACCCCAGAAAAACAACTAAATGAAGTGGAGATAGGCAACCTTCCAGAAAAAGAATTCAGAATAATGATAGTGAAGATGATCCAGGACCTTGGAATAAGAATGGAGGCAAAGATTGAGAAGATGCAAGAAATGATTAACAAAGACCTAGAAGAATTAAAGAACAAACAAACAGAGATGACCAATACAATAACTGAAATGAAAACTACACTAGAAGGAATCAATAGTAGAATAACTGAGGCAGAAGAACGGATAAGTGACCTGGAAGACAGAATGGTGGAATTCACTGCTGCGGAACAGACTAAAGAAAAAAGAATGAAAAGAAATGAAGACAGCCTAAGAGACCTCTGGGACAACATTAAACGCAACAACATTCGCATTATAGGGGTCCCAGAAGGAGAAGAGAGAGAGAAAGGACCAGAGAAAATATTTGAAGAGATTATAGTCGAAAACTTCCCTAACATGGGAAAGGAAATAGCCACCCAAGTCCAGGAAGCGCAGAGAGTCCCATACAGGATAAACCCAAGGAGAAGCACGCCGAGACACATAGTAATCAAAGTGGCAAAAATTAAAGACAAAGAAAAATTATTGAAAGCAGCAAGGGAAAAACGACAAATAACATACAAGGGAACTCCCATAAGGTTAACAGCTGATTTCTCAGCAGAAACTCTACAAGCCAGAAGGGAGTGGCATGATATACTTCAAGTGATGAAAGGGAAGAACCTACAACCAAGATTACTCTACCCGGCAAGGATCTCATTTAGATTTGATGGAGAAATCAAAAGCTTTACAGACAAGCAAAAGCTAAGAGAATTCAGCACCACCAAACCAGCTCTACAACAAATGTTAAAGGAACTTCTCTAAGTGGGAAACACAAGAGAAGAAAAGGACCTACAAAAACAAACCCAAAACAATTAAGAAAATGGTCATAGGAACATACATATCGATAATTACCTTAAACGTGAATGGATTAAATGCTCCAGCCAAAAGACACAGGCTTGCTGAATGGATACAAAAACAAGACCCATATATATGCTGTCTACAAGAGACCCACTTTAGACCTAGGGACACATACAGACTGAAAGTGAGGGGATGGAAAAAGATATTCCATGCAAATGGAAATCAAAAGAAAGCTGGAGTAGCTATACTCATATCAGATAAAATAGACTTTAAAATAAAGAAGGTTACAAGAGACAAGGAAGGACACTACATAATGATCAAGGGATCAATCCAAGAAGAAGATATAACAATTATAAATATATATGCACCCAACATAGGAGCACCTCATTACATAAGGCAATTGCTAACAGCTATAAAAGAGGAAATTGATAGTAACACAATAATAGTGGGGGACTTTAACACCTCACTTACACCAATGGACAGATCATCCAAAATGAAAATAAATAAGGAAACAGAAGCTTTAAATGACACAATAGACCAGATAGATTTAATTGATATTTATAGGACATTCCATCCAAAAACAGCAGATTACACGTTCTTCTCAAGTGCGCATGGAACATTCTCCAGGATAGATCACATCTTGGGTCACAAATCAAGCCTCAGTAAATTTAAGAAAATTGAAATCATATCAAGCATCTTTTCTGACCACAACGCTATGAGATTAGAAATGAATTACAGGGGAAAAAGCATAAAAAACACAAACACATGGAGGCTAAACAATACGTTACTAAATAACCAAGAGATTACTGAAGAAATCAAAGAGGAAATCAAAAAATACCTAGAGACAAATGACAATGAAAACACGACAACCCAAAACCTATGGGATGCTGCAAAAGCAGTTCTAAGAGGGAATTTTATAGCTATACAAGCCTACCTCAAGAAACAAGAAAAATCTCAAGTAAACAATCTAACCTTACACCTAAAGAAACTAGAGAAAGAAGAACAAACAAAACCCAACGTTAGCAGAAGGAAAGAAATCATAAAGATCAGAGCAGAAATAAATGAAATAGAAACAAAGAAAACAATAGCAAAGATCAATAAAACTAAAAGCTGGTTCTTTGAGAAGATAAACAAAATTGATAAGCCATTAGCCAGACTCATCAAGAAAAAGAGGGAGAGGACTCAAATCAATAAAATCAGAAATGAAAAAGGAGAAGTTACAACAGACACCGCAGAAATACAAAGCATCCTAAGAGACTACTACAAGCAACTTTATGCCAATAAAATGGACAACCTGGAAGAAATGGACGAATTCTTAGAAAGGTATAACCTTCCAAGACTGAACCAGGAAGAAGCAGAAAATATGAACAGACCAATCACAAGTAATGAAATTGAAACTGTGATTAAAAATCTTCCAACAAACAAAAGTCCAGGACCAGATGGCTTCACAGGTGAATTTTATCAAACATTTAGAGAAGAGCTAACACCTATCCTTCTCAAACTCTTCCAAAAAATTGCAGAGGAAGGAACACTCCCAAACTCATTCTGTGAGGCCACCATCACCCTGATACAAAAACCAGACAAAGACACTACAAAAAAAGAAAATTACAGACCAATATCACTGATGAATATAGATGCAAAAATCCTCAACAAAATACTAGCAAACAGAATCCAACAACACATTAAAAGGATCATACACCACGATCAAGTGGGATTTATCCCAGGGATGCAAGGATTCCTCAATATACAGAAATCAATCAATGTGATACACCATATTAACAAATTGAAGAATAAAAACCATATGATCATCTCAATAGATGCAGAAAAAGCTTTTGACAAAATTCAACACCCATTTATGATAAAAACTCTCCAGAAAGTGGGCATAGAGGGAACCTACCTCAACATAATAAAGGCCATATATGACAAACCCACAGCAAACATCATTCTCAACGGTGAAAAACTGAAAGCATTTCCTCTAAGATCAGGAACGAGACAAGGATGTCCACTCTCACCACTATTATTCAACATAGTTCTGGAAGTCCTAGCCACGGCAATCAGAGAAGAAAAAGAAATAAAAGGAATACAAATGGGAAAAGAAGAAGTAAAACTGTCACGGTTTGCAGATGACATGATACTATACATAGAGAATCCTAAAACTGCCACCAGAAAACTGCTAGAGCTAATTAATGAATATGGTAAAGTTGCAGGATACAAAATTAATGCACAGAAATCTCTTGCATTCCTATACACTAATGATGAAAAATCTGAAAGAGAAATTATGGAAACACTCCCATTTACCATTGCAACAAAAAGAATAAAATACCTAGGAATAAACCTACCTAGGGAGACAAAAGACCTGTATGCAGAAAACTATAAGACACTGATGAAAGAAATTAAAGATGATACCAACAGATGGAGAGATATACCATGTTCTTGGATTGGAAGAATCAACATTGTGAAAATGACTATACTACCCAAAGCAATCTACAGATTCAATGCAATCCCTATCAAATTACCAATGGCATTTTTTACGGCGCTAGAAAAAATCATCTTAAAATTTGTATAGAGACACAAAAGACCCCGAATAGCCAAAGCAGTCTTGAGGGAAAAAAACGGAGCTGGAGGAATCAGACTCCCTGACTTCAGACTATACTACAAAGCTGCAGTAATCAAGACAATATGGTACTGGCACAAAAACAGAAACATAGATCAATGGAACAAGATAGAAAGCCCAGAGATAAACCCACGCACCTATGGTCAACTAATCTATGACAAAGGAGGCAAAGATATACGATGGAGAAAAGACAGTCTCTTCAATAAGTGGTGCTGGGAAAACTGGACAGCTACATGTAAAAGAATGAAATTAGAATACTCCCTAACACCATACACAAAAATAAACTCAAAATGGATTACAGACCTAAATGTAAGACTGGACACTATAAAACTCTTAGAGGAAAACATAGGAAGAACACTCTTTGACATAAATCACAGCAAGATCTTTTTTGATCCACCTCCTAGAGTAATGGAAATAAAAACAAAAATAAACAAATGGGACCTAATGAAACTTCAAAGCTTTTGCACAGCAAAGGAAACCATAAACAAGACGAAAAGACAACCCTCAGAATGGGAGAAAATATTTGCAAACGAATCAACGGACAAAGGATTAATCTCCAAAATATATAAACAGCTCATTCAGCTCAATATTAAAGAAACAAACACCCCAATCCAAAAATGGGCAGAAGACCTAAATAGACATTTCTCCAAAGAAGACATACAGACGGCCAAGAAGCACATGAAAAGATGCTCAACATCACTAATTATTAGAGAAATGCAAATCAAAACTACAATGAGGTATCACCTCACACCAATTAGAATGGGCATCATCAGAAAATCTACAAACAACAAATGCTGGAGAGGGTGTGGAGAAAAGGGAACCCTCTTGCACTGTTGGTGGGAATGTAAATTGATACAGCCACTATGGAGAACAATATGGAGGTTCCTTAAAAAACTAAAAATAGAATTACCATATGACCCAGCAATCCCACTACTGGGCATATACCCAGAGAAAACCATAATTCAAAAAGACACATGCACCCGAATGTTCATTGCAGCACTATTTACAATAGCCAGGTCATGGAAGCAACCTAAATGCCCATCAACAGACGAATGGATAAAGAAGTTGTGGTACATATATACAATGGAATATTACTCAGCCATAAAAAGGAACGAAATTGAGTCATTTGTTGAGACATGGATGGATCTAGAGACTGTCATACAGAGTGAAGTAAGTCAGAAAGAGAAAAACAAATATTGTATATTAACGCATGTATGTGGAACCTAGAAAAATGGTACAGATGAGCCGGTTTGCAGGGCAGAAGTTGAGACACAGATGTAGAGAACAGACATATGGACACCAAGGGGGGAAAACTGCAGTGGGGTGGGGATAGTGGTGTGCTGAATTGGGCGATTGGGATTGACATGTATACACTGATGTGTATAAAATTGATGACTAATAAGAACCTGCAGTATAAACAAACAAACAAAACAACTAATACTAAACTTTCATTGGGTTATTTGTATGGAAATATGTTAATATAAATGTTTCAGACATTACATGAAATTTCTAAAAATCTTATATGTTCTGGTATAATGTTATAAGTCATAATCCTAGTTATTACTTTAAAATGTATATCTCAGAAATAACTAATTTTCTTGTCAACTGCATTATTATGAACTTTCATCAAATCTTTAACCGTGGTCATTTTTAAGTCTTTTGTCATTTACAGACAGTTCTGGGTGTACTCTGATGCTTTTGTAAATATGTTCCTATAAAAGGGTTTCATCTTCAGGAAATTCATGGAAAAGACTCTGACAAGTACAGGTTTCTGGTACCTGACTGTACTGCTGAACTGAATGAATAAGCATTTTCAGAACTCTAATGAAAAACTGATGAGCTCATAAAAGTGCTAACAAAAGATCAAGATGAAAAAAAAAATTAATTACATGGGACTGAGTGAACTGATGAGGATGAGTATAATTTTTGTGACTTTCTGGTTGAATTTAAAAAAAAGAAAAAATCCCACAAGAACTCAGAGGCAAAGAGTATACAAATCAATTTTCACTGCAAAGTAAAGGAGCTGTTGCAGTGGAGGATTACTGGACTGAATGTCAATATTATGACATAGTATGAGTGTGTTTCATGTTTGGTAATTGCAATCATTGTTGCTTTTGTTGTGGTCATCCATGTACAATGCTTGGTGTCAGTCTATTTATCTCTTGTAAAAATAAAATACAGTGTGTGTGAGAAAGAAAAAAAAAAGATATGAAAATAAACACAAATGACTCATTAAATATTTAACTTGTCTGGTGGAAACATGGGCATATTCAACAGTATCTTACCTAGCCATGATGAATGTACCATCATGTTTTAGAAAAAGGACTTAGAACATTGGTGAGTAAATTATGAGATCAGTTAAGAGAGATTCTGTACGTTATGATATGTTTTAAGTTAAAGTGTTTAAGGTATTCATGTCTATTTTTTTTCAGTTAAGACTGATTTCATTCCATTTTAATATGTTTCAAATAAAAATATGTAAGGTATATACGTATTAATTTTTATGATTCTTTTATTTAGTTACTATTTGACTAACTAGTTATTAGTCCAGATAAAGTAGAATGAGAGGTCTTCTACTGTACACCACCTGAAAAAATGTTTTATTTTATTATTATTGATTAAAATGAAGATGGAGGAAATGCTTTTGCATATCAACTAATCTTGGGATCTAATTCGCAATGTTGTGGTTAATTTAAACTAAGTTGCAACAACTAATGTGACAATCTGGCATTATATTTCAGCCCACAACTACACTTTTAGCTAAAAATATTTCTGCTTTGAGTTTTAACTACTTGTAAAAATATCTCAACATATCTCTCAAATTTATAGGAGAAGTAAGATGAAATACAGGATAAACACCTTCTATGGGAACTGTGCTGATAAGAGCCTGAATTCAGGTTGGGCAGGTAGAATTTCTCTGATCTCTTTAAGACAGTGATAACTGAAGTGATACCTGTGTTAAGAACTATGCTCTGGAAGAGGAGGATGGCTGGAGATAGGGCTGAATGTGTGCCCCGTGTTTGAATTAGAAGACCAATAGTCTTAGTTTATTCAAAATTAAATTTACTCAGAATTAGAGTATTCATTATGATAAAAAGTTATAGATTTGAGTCACTCTAAAATGTGAAAGAAAAATCTTTTAATGTATTGGATTTGGGAAAGAAAAATGAAAAGCTTGGTGAAAAGGCCATATTAGCACAGGTGTATTTAAAAGCAGAAGTAATGAGTTTCTGTTATACAGTTTTAATGATATTTGTATTACCCAATAATGGATTTGGCCTTTATAATTAATAATAAAAAATAAAGTTCAGTGGAATTTAGCTCTACCTTGGAACTAATATAGCTTAATTTCTTCCTATGATATGATTTTTTTCATAAAGCTAATATTTGATGTTCCCTAGGATTGATTCTATTTTCTTATGCATTGGCCTCTTTCTAATGTGAAGAAACTTTCAGGTTTATGACACATGCTGTAGATAAAAAGTCTGTTCACCAAAGAAAGTATTATTAGGCTTCATAAAAATGCTTTTTTGGCCAAGAAGATCTGACTCACATTAAATATGCATTGAAAATGATCTTTCCTGTCAGGCTTAGACCTGATAGAATATGTCATAAATGCCTAGAACAGAATTCTGTCCCTAAGCACTGTCCAGTTAGAGCTAATATAGCTAATTTTTTAAACTGTTATAAAATATGTTTGATACCAATCTGCATATTAGCTCCCTGCTCAGCATGATCAAAACGCTCTATTATGTTAGCATTATCCTTACCTTTGATGTGATTATGTATTTATTTTCTCATGTTATTCTACCATTGGCGCCATGATGTAGAAAGAGTACATATCATTTACCAAATGTACAGATGCAAATTCTATCCTTTGAACAATAATATTGCGAGCAATGAATAGGAGCAGTTCAACCCTTTTACTATCATTCAACTACACCTACCCAAATACCCACACCCAGGTTCAAAAATTCAAATAACAATACACTGAAATAAGTTCTGAAAGATTCATACAACCAAAGTCTGTTATAATATATGGGTGTAATTTCCTCCCCAGGGAGTTTCATTTCGACAAGTTAGAGAAAAGACATTTCAGAAGAAAGAACAAAAGGTGCAAAGACTAAGAGATAATTACAGTAGCAGACATGTCAAAAGATATTTAACCATGTTTATGTCAAATGGTAAATATTAAGAAAGTTAATCCTATTAACTAAATTTAGGAAAAGAGGACACAAACTTATTTACTGTGTTCCTTCCTGCTCATGTCAGAGAGCCATTAGAATTTGTCTAAAAATGAAGACGGAGTATATTACAGAGAAGTTTTGTATAAAGGTATCCACTATAACAAAAATACAAACATTCTTAAATGTAAGAAGTATAATTATTACAAATATACAAAACATTTAGATTCATTCATAATAAGAGGCATACAAATTTAAAGTGCTTTGAGATACACTTTATAAGCTCAGAGGAGCCAAAATCTAAAATTCACTGCATGCTTCTGTTACAGAGGCTATCAGAAAATAGGCCCTCTTTTACATTGCTCCTGGGAGTGCAAAAATGTAGTAACTTCTAGGGAGGGCAATCTAATATCTGTTAAGATTACAAATTAATTTACTTTTGATCCAACAATTTCATTTCTGGGGCTCTATCCTATCGGTCTTCTTGCATACATACAAAATATTGTGTGCATAATGCTGCTCATTGGAGTAGTGGTTAAAATCAGAAAGGCTGAAAACAAACACATGTGACTAGGTTAAATAAATGGGTGTACCCACACAACGGCATACAATGGGATTGGGATGATCCTTCCATGGATATAAAAATATTTCTAGGAGATATTATCAATTTAAAATGGAAGAAAATAAAAAAGAATTACTGGGGATGGATAAAAACAGAGATAGAATAAGACTTTTCTATGTGTTTCTTTGTCTATTGTTTGGATTTTAAACTGGTTGAATGTATTATAAAAATGTCATTAATAATAGATAAGCTATATACCTATATATATATATCGATATGGATTTAAACTTCACCTACAAATGGCTTGTAATATGCCATGAAAATGACAATAAATAAGACAGACAAGGTTCTGGATCTCAGGCTTAAATTCTAGTCAGAAAATATTGTCTGTCATATAAAAATGATCTTTTGAATCTTGATTTTTTTTTACTGCTAATTAGTATAATTCTAAATTCATGTAATTTTTTTGTCCCACAGTTCTCCTATTGAGCTGTTACTCTAATTTTGAATGAAACCATACAAAAGTGTACACAACATGGTAAGACAATCACATGCAGAGACTGAAGATGTTAAAGCAATATTTGGAGAGATTATTTTTTCCAAAAGAAAGGTTATAAAAGTTTCCAGTGTATGTTCTTATATGAGGTTAAATAAAATTTTGTAGAAATTTGAAAAGGAAATAATTATTAGTTATCAATTAAAAACCTTAAAAAGTATGTAATAAGAAAAACACAGGACACACCTATTGAAGCCTCAAACCCTGGAGGCAATTTCCATTCTCAGGTTTGACTTTAATGAAGTCAGAACTATTGATGTAATTTCCCAAGCAGCATTTACTGGACACAATTACTGTACAGGACCCCACTCTCAGCTCCTGTTGAGAAGCAAATGCTATAAGGGGGAATGATCCAAACCAGAAAACACTGTACTGATGCACTGTTCAGAGAAACCTTCAGAGTTATCTACTTAGATGGAAAGATAAGATTCTTGCTTGCCTTTTAAGGAAAAGACAGAAAACATATCAATTGATATATCTGTATATTTTAATCAGGAAATACATCTTAAAATGAATATACCAAAACATCATGTATACAGAAAATCAGATTAGCAATAAAATGGACAACAGAACAGAAATGCCACTCAAATAATAAAATAAGATTTTCCCAGTATTTTGAATAGTTCTTCTAGAACAGCTCACTCTCCTGACCTGATTATATCACCTTCTAATATATATATATTATATCTGCCTGTTATAAAATTTATATAAATTGAATCACACTGTGTGTATTCTGCATTTTTCTTTTCTTCATAATTATATTTAAATATGCTTTAATGCATACAACTCGATGAGCTAGCCATAGCCATAGCTGATCTATTTTCAAAATGGTGAAGTATTTACTCCATTATATAAATAAACCCCAGAGCTTTTACTCCATTATCTAACAGATAAACATAGTATTTTTTACGTATTTGTACTGCTACGAATGCTTATAAGAAATGTTTTATATACTTAGGAATAGAATAGTAGGTCCTAGGTTATGTATTATCTTCACTAATAATTGCTTTAATGTCTGGTTTTTTTCTTATATTAATGCATTCCTTCCAGCTTTCTTTGTTTAGTGTTTACCTTGTAAAGTTTATTTTACATGCCCAGCTAACAGCTATTCAATAGTGATGACAAACAGAAACAGATTACTCATCAACATATCCTCAAAGAAGATCAAAGGCAGAAGGAACATGATCCCAGATATAACCAGAGAAATAGAGGAAGGAAAGAAGAGTTTGAGAAAGAGTAGATATGAATATTCACTATACAAAATAGTACTAGTGTTGACTTATGCAGTTAAAGTATATGCAGAATTTTAAAAAGCATGAAAAAAATCATGCAAAATACAGAAAACATACTGGAGTTAAATATATCTAATTCTCTGTCATGACCAGAGGAATGCAAAGAGAAATAATTTGTAATATGACAATGATACATGTCTGAATCTCTAGAGTGGTACTCCACAATATAACGTTTTGTGATGATGCTGATGTTATATATTGGCACTATTCAATGCTGTTGGCTGGCCTCAGTAAGCACTTAAAATGTGGCCTGTGTGCCAATTTTTAATTTTTTTTTTTTTTTAAAGAGCAGAGCGCTCCAGCAGGACTTTCTTCAGCCTTTTTTTTTCTTTTTAAGCAATTTCATGTATCTTTATTTATTTATTTATGGCTGTGTTGGGTCTTCGTTTCTGTGCGAGGGCTTTTTCTAGTTGCGGCAAGTGGGGGCCACTCTTCATCGCGGCCTCTCTTGTTGCGGAGCACAGGCTCCAGACGCGCAGGCTCAGTAATTGTGGCCCACGGGCCTAGTTGCTCCGCGGCACGTGGGATCTTCCCAGCCCAGGGCTCGAACCTGTGTCCGCTGCATTGGCAGGCAGATTCTCAACCACTGCGCCACCAGGGAAGCCCCTAATTTTTTTTTTATTTTGACAAATTAAATTTTAATCAGACCTGTGTAGCTAGTGGCTATCATAATGCATAGCAAAGCCCTGGGTATTAATTGAAATAATAGAGAAAGCTAACAACTAATTAGTTAATATAAAAGATAAGGTCTAAAACAAATATTTGATTACTCCAAAAATATAAGAAAGTAGAGAAACATTATTAAAAATGAATTTTTTCAGAGAAATGTATGTTGGATTCTGCCAGTGGGCTGCACCACCTTGGCATTGCTTTAAATTAAAATATCCTTTTTGGGGTTTCTTGAAAATAGGAGAAGCTTGAATTTTATTGCAAAGGCACGGGGTGCCCATGGTTATGAATTCTCAGTGAAAATACACAACTTCTCCTCCTTCTCTAGTGCCAACTTCGTGATAAGAAAGTCTCTTAGCGTTGCATTCTTTCCAGCAGGATTTATTTATTTATCACCCTTTACATTACAGCTGGAGACTGTGAATTTTCTATGAAATTCTTCACATTGGTTGTATATAAAGATTTTGTCTCTTATTTACAAATCCTAAATTCAGGGTGTACATTCTTTGACTCAAGATCTGGCAGACACTTTCAGTGGTAAAATCATTTTGGCACTAGGTATCTCATAAAATGTCTAGTTTCACCTTTTCTTTAATCCTGAATTCCATGCCAGTTCAGGGACACATTTTTATTACTTTTTTAATTACTCAGAATATTAGCTGTTTTGATCTGGAGGGACTTCTGGTTTCCTTGCCACACCATGCTATTAAAACATACAGGGCAAGGTAAAATGTCTCTCTGACATTTTAGCCAACGTAACAACTGTTTATTCTTGTAACACATACATTTTTGGTTTTATTACTAAGGTGCTCCAACTAATTGTGCCATCTTAAACTTGTATGATTCTGCATTATTACTACTGAAAGAAAAATACTTATTTTGGAAATAACATAAAATTTAAATCTTACATTTCCCATTTCTAATATGTACGTTGTTAGAATAAGGAGAATAATCTCAAATGATGTCAAATAATCTATTTCTCAAGACTTCTAAAATGTATAATGATGACAGTGTACGTTTCTCCCCCAAAAGGAAGAGGGAAATAGAAGGTAAAGTAAGAAATACCTCTGTGGTACCAAGGTGTAGCAGAAAAAAGACCAGTTTACTTAGTAGGAATACTGAGTTTTTTTTGATGTTTGGTTTTGTTGTTTTTGGTTGCTTTAGTTTTTCCACGAACCCATGCCATGTAATCTAATTCCTCAAGGATTCCATTTTTAGATGAAAGAAATAAAACATGTATACTAAGTTAGCATATCAATCATGATACAAGATCAGAAGCCAAGTCAATCTTTCCGGTGAGGACAGGCTATTTCTCTTTAGTCTTTGCCTACCGCATTGAAATAAATGTACAGGGGCTGTTGAAAAAAAATCCTGTACCTAACACAGGACTGCACACCAGAGAGATATTTTTCAACTATCTAGGTTTGTGGTCATAGAAACATTTAGTTACCCTCCCTAGTCTCAGTTTCCTCACAATGTAAAGGTCTATGGACCTCATGTCTGCTTAATACTTAGCCTGGCAACGTGCATATTGGAAGTATTCTCTATTATGGAAAGAATACAGAATATGCAGTCTAACAGTATTGAATTTATATCCTGGCTACTTGATCTTGCCCAGATGGCTTTGGTTTTCTCAACGATAAATGGGGAAATCATAACTCCCTAACGGGTCTGTGGTGAGAGTTATGTGAAATAAAATTTGTAAAGTTTCTAACTCTGTTTTTCATATAGATGTTACTCCTTCTCCCTCCCCCACCTATTTTCCTTCCCTAACCCCCAAACTCTGTCTTCAATGACAAGATACCGAGGTCCAGTGAAGGAATCCCTTTGATTTACCAACAATTAGGAACTAGTTGCAGTGACTGGCATTTGCATTGTGGGCTCCTCACTCTTGCCAAGACAAAAGTTGTCCAACAACATTTGACAGTAATTATGCATCATCCTGAATGTGTTTCTGTTGTTCGCTTATTGCTGCACTTTGAATGGACTCCTTCTGAGTCTCCATTTATTCCAGCTCAACAAACTTTACTAGTTTGTACGGAGTTTTTGGAATCAAATTGGTTGCACTTTCCTTTCTGATTATAAAACAAAGAAGAGGAAGGCTGGCAAAAGATGGAAGGGATTTTTTATTTCGTATTTTTCCAAGGTAGCTTATCTTATTTTTACCTTCCAACTTTTAAGATATGGAATATCAGAAATTATACAATAAGTAAGATTTCTCTTTGGGCTATTATTTTAAATAATATTAAAATTAAAAAGTGATATTGTTTCTTTTAAATGTCTGAGTCTTAACATTTTTGCGGCAGTTTTAGATGTCACTCATTTACATTTTAAAGCCAGTTTATTTTTAATTCTTTAGAGGAGTATCTCTCCAGGCATATCTAAGTTTACTAAAAGCCAATAAGAAAATCAATTTTAATACACAGGAATTTGATTTATAGGCGACTATGCTGAAACATTTCTATTCAGCCAGATGAGATATGCCTCTATGTTTGAATATGTAAAAACTTGTCCAAATAGAAAAAAGAAATATGTATTTTTATATCCTGTCATCTATTTTTAAAATATTCTGAGAGAGAAAGTGAATGAAGTTCTTATTCGAAGTTTAAAGATAAGGCATTGGATAAATGCTTATACACACTAGGCAGAGTGAAGAACTGAGTTAGTTTATTAGATATTCTAAATTGGAAAAGCACTGTTTGGTCTAAGCTGTATGATTAATGAAAATTAGTTTTGGTTTCTATTGTCTGGATATCTAGTACATTCCCCAATCACACTGTGGAGGTATGCAATAATGAAGTATCCCTGAGATATAAAAGGGCCTATCAAATTCACATTCTTTCCTGAAAAGAAGGCCTCAGGCCTCCTCCTAAAAGGTTTTGCCTTCTTCAATATGATTTTGACACGCTAACAAAACCTCCTGTCCCAGGGATGGGTGCATGAGCCAAAAGGCAAATAGGGATAGGACAGGCATAAGAGAGGTCATCTCTGTGTAACTCGGCTTAAAGTATCACCCAAGAGCTACCCTTTATATTAGAAAGGGTATATAAAATTCATGTGCAAGCACCATCTCACTCTTTGATTCTATAAATTTGACTCAAAGAGTAGAATGGTGGTTGCACCTATAGTCAATGATAATACACTACACACTTAAAAATTTGTTGAGAGGGCAGATCTCATTAAGTGTTCTTTATACAATAATTTTTTAAAAATCATGTGCATAAAGAAAATATGGCAAAGATTAGTTGGCAGTAATGGATCCCTAATTCTATGTGTCAGAAGGTCTGATCAAGATCACCAGAACTATATACATCCATATATGTCTCCTACGGGACATGAGATTTGCTGAAAACCCTATGTTTTATGAAAGCTTGAGACATCTTTTGATGTTGAATTTCTGTTTTTCAGGACTGTTGCAGTTCAATTTCTAGATTTCTGTGAAACTTGTTAGGTATCTATGTTGAGATCTCTTAAATTAGATCCAACTGTCTATTGCAATTGAAAATTTAAAGATCTTTCACTAAAGAGTTTCAGTGCTTCAGGCCTTAAGTGTTCAGTAATCTTCATAAAGAACTGGAAGAATAGTTCTTTGTCATCTGGAAGACAAATGGTGCCACATGTGCTGCCCATACTTAGCCTTTTGGTTCACGGGGCTACTACCATCTACCTAGAGTTCTTGGTCTTCTAATGGAAATAAAATGTAAAATCCATACTTGAAAAGTCCATTTTGACCAGGTGTTTATTACGTGTATAATCAACTAGGACCAAAGAGTATAAAAATTGCTCTCAAGGTACATAATTTTATAAGGACCTACCAATGAGGAACAGTTCCAAAGATAAGTGATTTTACTATAAGCTGAGAGTGGCTGTATTGCTAGCAAGAAAAATCCCCATGCTTTCTAGCTATCTTGTATATCCTTATAATAAACTAAAGCATCAAAACCTTTGAATTCGTTAAACGTTTCTGCCTGGAATACTTCTCACGTAGATCATAACATGATAGACTTTTTTCCCCCACTGAACCCACTTAGGTTCAGCCTAAAATATTATATTCTTCTCTAATCAATCAATGCAAGGCTGCCTGACTCCAGTCACTTCAGATTCCATTTTACCATTACATTTACTTCCCAGAACTCAGCACTATTCTGACTGATTTTGTTCAATTGTTGTAATATAGGTTAATTGCCTTTCTTCCTCACTAGTTTGTAAGGTTTTGTGAGCAGAAATCTTCTCTTTCTTCTCATCACTGAAATCACAGCACTGAAAACAGCATATTACACACAGAAAGACTTCAATACATATTTTCAATGACTGAATAAACCCAGATATTGCGAAGTGCTTCCCACAAACACTATTCCTGGAAGATACAAAGTAGAAATTTGCAAAAGGTGAATGATAAACCCATAATTCAAGTCACGATTCAATTTAATAAATTAAAGATGTTGAACAGCCCTATGGTTAAAACAAAACTCTAATCAACTTTTTTTTTTTTTTTAACCAGCAGGTCTCACATTTACTTTTTAACAGTACTCTATTTGGTGAAATACTTATTCCTGCAGAATTAGTATTTTTTTTCCTTTTTTGTTTATTGCTAATGTGAGGAAACCTTGGTATTCCCCTTCCTAGAAGAGATTAATAAATACAGAGGGAAGACAGGTAAGCTGTTTTATTCACCTAAGATGTCATGTGGTAAAGTTTTTAATTGAATTTAATCCTTCTCATGCTTTGTCTGAAACAATATATTCTGGGCTGCATACTTGGTCTCAGGAATGGAATTTAGTAGGATTATTAGTGCAGCAAAATCCAGTCAACTTGAAATTCATCAACCTCAAATCTCTATTAATTATATCACATTGGCAAATTCACTATGCACAGTCATGATAACTCTACAAGGTATCACTTACGAATTCTCAAATTTCTAGCAGTTCTACTGGTATAGTCAAAAGAATGTAGGATTCAGAGGAGGAACTGACAAAGGTGTGTTTGCTATGGTGTATGAAGTGGCATGCTCATGGAAGAACCAGAAGAAAACACTAAAAAATTAGTTTGTGTATATCATAGTAGTATAAATGTGGCAAAGTAGCACTTTCTATGCATTACTGTATTTTTTATGTCAGTGAGTCATAAGATTTCTAATGTCATAACATGGGCATTTTTATCATCCCCAGCTTATAAATAAAGAAACTGATAAGTTAAAAAACCACTAGGTCCCCTTTGGTTATAATATGCTATGGGCAAGACATAGCATGGTTTTTCATATTCTAAAGTCTGGACCCCTAGACCCTTGTGTTCCATGGCTGGCCATCATTTTATGAGTAGTTTTCCACTAGTCAAAACAAGTCTGGCTTCTAATGAAAGGGACCAAAAACTATCTCCATACACATGATTTTAACATATGGACAGGAAAGGAATCTGCCTGTAAAAAGTAAAGAAGCAATTAATTGCGAGCACACAAAGATTACGAATAAGGGCAAATCTTGAAAATATATTAAGGGAAAAAAAAAGAGACAAGAAAAGACAACCTCACAGTATCAAAGCATTGGGTTCACTACTGAAGGGTGGCAGAATATGCCACCCCAAAATATCGCACTTTGGCACAGGAGTTATTTTGAGCTAAAGGCACTTTTAAAAAATAGCAGGTGCAAGAAGAACATTTTGACCTCCCCTTTTCTTCCTGAAAGCAGAAGATAAAACTCCCATGCGTAAGATGTCCTCCACACTCCAGGAGGAAAAAAAACTTTCTCAATAGCAGAGATGAAGACTTGAAGCCAGGAGAATTCTGTACAAACAGTTAAAATAGCTCTTATCCTTTAGCTTCCTCATATATTTTAGTTACTTTTCCACAATTGTCTCCTTTGTTCTACCTCATACAGAAACATTTAGGTTTTGTTACTCTTCCAGGTATTCATTTCCTTATAAAGGCTCCATGTCATGTAAAACATATTAAATAAATGTGTATGTTTTTCTCCTGTTAATGTCTTATGTCAATTTAATTCTCAGACCCATTCAAAGACCCTAAGAGGGTAAAAGAAAATTTTTGTCTCCTCTACACTACCTATTTCTAATTCAACTAATGAAGTCAAAACTTGATACTTTTCCAAAATTCTCACTGAGGTGAAAATAACATGTCTGATTAGTAACTTTAAAAAATTATATCAACCTGACAAAAAAAATCAGTTGAAGAAATAATTTCTGTGTAAAGCATCAACTGCCAAACATAGAACTAATAAATTAATAGATATAGAATGCTAATAGAATTAGAATGAAGAATAGAATGGTGGTTCTATACTTTTAGTTTAGGTCTCTAATTTTTCAGTATGTGTCCAGCATTTCACTCAAAGGATTAACGAATGCTCTCTAAAAGTCCTAAAATTGGTCTCGGTTGACTTTAATTCATAAACACACCCATGCCTCCAGAGAGATCTTTTGAGGATAAAATTTCATTTTTGACATTTACTGCTGCCTCTCTGCTTTCAAAAGCAAAAAGTTCTGAAGACAATAAAATAAAAACAAAGATTAGCTTTGTATGATTAAAAAGAAATTAACTTAGATCATCAGAATATTAATATGATTAAGAGAAAATAGAATAATCCTTTCTAAATAACATTTTTTTTGGTTTTGTCTTTTGCCTGCAAACTGATTTGAGAAACACTGTATTATTCCTTAGTTTCAAGAATCAGGCACTGAGAACAGCAGAACTGTCCTTTTAACTGTCTTCTGTAGAATGCAGTAATGGGAATGCTCATTCTGCATATTAAGTGATTAATGAACCTTGGATTAGTTTTGACTGATTTGCTGTTGATTTGGGCTGGGATAGTTTGCCAGCACTAAAGTTGCCCACCATGTTTTATATAGGAATTAAATCACCTCAAGAGTTTGCAGAAGGCTTATATAACATTCCATACAGTATTGAAAATCAAAAATACCCAAATAATTTATATGCTGATAGTCACAATCATTTAGCCAAAAAAAAAAAAAAAACTGTACATATTGACTACATTAAACTAATAGCAATCCATTTTGGCTCAGTGAAGACACAGCAATAAAAGATATTCAGGACACACATCACGCACCACTTAGAAAGGTGTCTCAGTACAGAAAAAATACTATGGATTCTTTACAGAAGAATATCACCACCTGCAAACATGGCTGCTGGGGACAACAAAAGGGGCTCTCGTTCACATGCTCAGGTGTTTCTGAAACACACAGGATTATGAATGGACCTGTGACTAAAGTGCTGCCTCGAGGTCAAAGGGGTATATATTGTCTATGTCTTCCATCTAATACATAATTTTTGGATTAAAAATTAATGCATATTTAGTGTTTGGTAATTGCAATCATTGTTGCTTTTGTTGTGGTCATCCAAAAAAAAAATAATGCATAATTACTTCAGGCAAATTGAAGAATACATAATAAAGGAAAAAAGTAAAATTGTTCCATGCTCCTACTTTTTAGAGAAAACCCCTATCAACACATTAATAGATTTGATTTCAAGTCATTTTCTATGTCACATATATTCAAGTTGAACTCAGAACATGCACACGCACACACACACACATATATATACACACATATATATACGTAATTGTGTTTTCCTTTTTTCCTATGAACATTATTTTTACAAAATATTCTTTAAAATCTGATTTTCACAGTTTCCTGCAATGTTATTTTTTAGTTATAACAATATACATTCCACATTACCCCATTAACTAAGCTTTTAATTTTTACCAAGTCATTATTATAGATAATAATATGTACATTTTTGTAATTAAAGTGACAGTACTGATTTTTATAATGGAAGACACAAGCTTTGATGTCAGACTAATTCTGTACTTATTGTAGCTTTACTTTTGCTACGTGTCCTTGCACAAGTTCTTCACATCTCTACACCTTAGTTTCTTCACATGAAGCATGTAGGCAATGATCATGCATTGGATATGGAAGGCTAGACTATGATATGGCAGAGTAAACTTTGAAATTTTAAAACTTTGAGTATTACCTTCATTTCACACAAAAGTCGATTCAGCTATCTTCATGGGACAGCTCTCCTACGTGGCCCTCCTCTAAGTGATGCTTCCAGGTATTCGCCCTCCTTTCTCTTGTGACTATGCTTTCTTGGAGTCCTTTGATTTCAGCCTCCTTGGCTGGAGGAAAGATAGCATAGAAGACTGCAAAAGGTGTTTTATGGCCAAATTAAGAAGTGACATACATCACTCCTCACTACCTTCCACTGGCTAAAACTCAATCACATTGTTCCACTTAATTGCATAGAAGGCTTAGAAATGCAGATTTCCTGCGTGCCCAGAGGGAAATTGGAAGTTCCTTTTGCATAGACCCTTATAGGGTCATCGGGAGGGATCAATGAGATAATATATGTCATGCTGCCAACTAAATGGCATTACCAAAGTAAGGAGCATAGCTTAGCTTTTAGTGTCTAGAGAAGGAAGTACATTGGTTGTGAATGTGTAGCCTAATGTAGGGAAGCCCAGGAGTCGGGTCCTTGGTAGTTGATGAACCTCAATGTCGATAGATAAACATGAATGGTACTAGGGCTCATGACAAAACATTTGTATTGGAAGTTGGTGACAGACTTGGAAGGCTTTAGTTTTAACTTACTACTGAATCTTTAAAATATATTTTCTCAGTGGTAAAGGCACCAGAACTATCCTATTTTTCAGGTTGTTTCCTCCATTTTGTAAGTGGAATTTTAATACTTAAAAGCTAATCTATTAAATGGAATATTTTCAGCTTTTAAAGTTAAATAGTGCTATGATGAACACTTTTTTTTCACTATAATTTTTTTTTTCTTAATTAGGATTGGTTTCTTGGAATAGATTACGAAATGAGAAATTCCTGGGTATGCTTACGCAGCTATTAATTCACTCATTTTTTTCCACCATATTATGTTTCGTTCTTAAATATTCCGGTGTTGAGAAAATGAGATATTGAACATAGTAAAACTTTCTTTTGTCAGTGGAATAAACAAAATACTTACTTACATTTTTTATAATTATTGAGTACTGATTAAGTGTGGATTACTATGTCAGCCAGTGTGTACTCAAAAACTTATAAGGCACTCTCTCTACATTTGAGGAAGTATAATAAGATAGCTAGAAAGATAGTTTGAAATTAAATAAATTTGATTTTTAATATTAACTCCTTTAGCCATCAGCTGTGGTATCTTGGGTAAGTCATTTAATCTTTCTGATACTCTGCTTCTCCTATTTAAATTGGGAATAATTTAAACCTTCTGGGATTAAACGAAATAATATACATAATATGTTTAGCAATAGTAGTAGTTAAATACTATTTATAGTTTTCATTATATGCCAGAGACTCAATGAATGTGAGTTTTATTTTTATATCAAGACACGACATGTCAACACAAATCAGGCACAAAATTTTAAAAATTGCACCAGGTAGCATATGGCTAGGTGCCACGAAAGTATGAGAAAGTACTATCAGAGTGCTGAGAATGGGCTCCTGACAAGAGCTGATGTACTTGAGGGAGGCTGTGTGCTAGCTGTAGGGCTGGAAGGGCATTAAAAGAATAAAAAAATAATATAGGCAAAAGTTCAGAGATATGTTGAGACACCAATATATAGAAAACTTAGAATGGGAACAAATATAGAGGAATTTAGGTAGGAACAAGGGAGAAGATTTGAATGTTGGACATCACATCAGAGTAAGAGGGGTGGGTTTTTAGAAATGTTTGGTGGTGTCCCCTAGTAGATATCTTTAGTCACAGAGCCATGGTCAGTGTGCTCGCTTCCTCCAAGGGTAAAGATTCTGATGTATCAAATACTCAAACAAGTTTGTTTTGTTTTGTTTTTTTTCTGGTCAACTCTAATTGAAAATAGTCATCAAGCAATTATACAGAATGGGGTAAATGACAATATAGCCCACATCTCAGTCACTACATATTAGAGTCCCGTTTAGAGTTCATCTAGTTCCAAGGGGAGATAATATGTAACTTAAAGACTTTGGCCAGTCTACATAAAACAAGGGAAAACTAATTTAACACTGGCCAAATTATTTAATATTTTGTACCCTCAATATCTTCATGAGTTTAATAGGAAAAGTAAAGTTACTATACTATTATTCTATTGCTTAGTATTTAATTTGTTTAAAAATGTTTACTTTCAATCCGTTTACTCATATACTGCTAATAATACCAAATTTGCAGAGTCATTTTCAAGATGGAATATGAAAGTGTCCAATATGTTATCTGGTGCATACTAGGTTCTTAATAAAACTTAGATGCCTATAAGACAGATTCAGGTCTTGATGGACTAGTTCCATTTTACCTCAGTCTCCAGGTGGGTCAAGCAGCTCACACTGATCAGACTGCAATGCTCAGAGGACAGGGACATGGGAGGGGAGCCATGCAACAAATTTAACCACATCTTATGTCCCTCATCTTATTCCTTGACCTCCTATCTCATCAGATTTCTCTGTGAACCAAGGAAGACAACAGTGCTGGGGAAAAAAATGACAACTATAAAATGTTAGTCCATGCCAGCACTTCTTAAAATTATAACAATGCCTAGGCCTTTGTAACCTCTGATATTCAAGGCTGTTCACATACTTTATACACATAACAGTTCTGTACAGATGGACTAGTGAATAATATTCTCTCCTTGTTCTAGGGCTAGAGTCATTAATGATCTAATCTTACTAAATCATCTGGATACTTGACAAAACAAGGTGAAATAGCACTATCTGAATCTTGACAGCCATACAGGGAAAGGACAGAAGGAAAACTGTCATTTACATTATTAAATCACTTTCAATATTGTATATCTCTACCTAATAGCTTTGCTCTCCAACCAAACGTAGTTCTTTCTAAGTGGCACAATGAGCAATACTTTCTGAATGTTCCTTCCGAGCAATTTCCCTGCGTCCTCGTCTTTGTCAGATTTTTTATTCTTCTTTAAAACTAGGCTAGGGTTATCTGACTCCATTTGACAGGCTGTAGTCAGGTGAAGAATTTCAAATTAATTTTCAGTAAAGTGCCTTGCTGGGAAAGCTGGTGACATAAACCTGCAGGGTATGAATGAAAGCAATCTTGTACCACTGAGCCAGCAGGTGCCACCTAATCATTTACCATGACTTTTGGTATGACCTTTGTGTAAAGAAGTTTACATTTGTGTCATCATCATCTTTTAGTCCATGGTGTGCTAAAAACACATGGGATTGACAATTTAGCTAAGGACCCTGGAGAAAACAGAGTAAAAAAGGGGGGATTCTGAGAATTGAATGTATTACATGCAAACTTTGGTGCCAAAACAAACCTTGAAGTGAGAACTTTTAAAAATATTTGTTTTCCATTTTGAGTAAGGCATGATGATAGTTCTAGTATATGGTAGTGACTCACTGACTGGGGAATTATAACAAGAAGAGTGTTTAAGAGGGACGGCAGCTATTAAATTAAAGCCACTAATTAGGAGGTATAATATGAAATACAGTATTTAACCTAAAATTAGTAACAGCTTCCATATCTGTATTTATTATCTATTACCACAATAATGCTATATAACAAACAACCACCAAACCTCAGTGGTACACAACAGTATTTGTGTTTGCTCCTTATCAGTTAGCCAATTGGGAAAATCCAGTTATCTCGGCTGGGCTTGGCAGATCTAGGCTGGCTGACTTCCTGCATCTACAGTCAGCCAGGGAGTTGGTAGGTGCTAACTAGTTTAGGATTGCCTCAGCTGGCTTGGCGTTTCTTGATGCACATGGTCTCTTCTCCTCCAGCAGGCTAGCCAGGGTTTGTTCAGAAGGCAGCAGAAGGGTTCCAAGAGAGAGAAAGTGGAGGAGCACAAGTCCTCTTATGGTCTAAGAACTGGAACACTATCACCTCCACTGAATTTTATATTTTAAAGTATATCACAAGATCAGTTCAGATTCCAGGAGTGGAAAAATATAGGCTACCTCTTGGTGACAGAAGTGTAAGGCCACATTTGCAAAAGGTATAAATATAGAGCAAGGGGTGGGAGATTGTAGCAACTATTGCCAAAAGAAAAAGAAAAAAAGGTATACCCTCTTTTTTTTTTTTTTTACTTTTTTAAAACAGGTGCTTATTTGAAGTATACTTCATTTACAATGTTGTGTTAATTTGTACAACAAAGTGATTCGGTTACATATATATATACACATTCTTCTTTGTATTCTTTTCCATTATGGTTTATCACAGCATACTGAATAAAGTCCCCTGTGCTATACAGTAGGACTTTGTTGTTTATCCATTCTACACGATAGTTTTTTTTTTAATTTTTGAATTTTGTTTATTTTTTTAAACAGCAGGTTCTTATTAGTCATCAACTTTATACACATCAGTGTATACATGTCAATCCCAATCGCCCAATTCATCACACCACCATCCCCACCCCCCACAGCTTTCCCCCCTTGGTGTCCATACGTTTGTTCTCTACATCTGTGTCTCAACTTCTGCCCTGCAAACCGGTTCATCTGTACCATTTTTCTAGGTTCCACATACATGTGTTAATACACGATATTTGTTTTCCTCTTTCTGACTTACTTCACTCTGTATGACAGTCTCTAGATCCATCCACATCTCAACAAATGACCCAATTTCGTTCCTTTTTATGGCTGAGTAATATTCCATTGTATATATATGTACCACAACTTCTTTATCCATTCGTCTGTTGATGGGCATTTAGGTTGCTTCCATGACCTGGCTATTGTAAATAGTGCTGCAGTGAGTATTGCATGTGTCTTTTTGAATTATGGTATTCTCTGGGTATATGCCCAGTGGTGGGATTGCTAGATCATATGGTAATTCTATTGTTAGATTTTTAAGGAACCTCCATACTGTTCTCCATAGTGACTGTCTCAATTTACATTCCCACCAACAGTGCAAGAGGGTTCCCTTTTCTCCACACCCTCTCCAGCATTTGTTGTTTGTAGATTTTCTGATGATGCCCATTCTAACTGGTGTGAGGTGATACCTCATTGTAGTTTTGATTTGCATTTCTCTAATAATTAGTGATGTTGAGCAGCTTTTCATGTGCTTCTTGGCAATCTGTATGTCTTCTTTGGAGAAATGTCTATTTAGGTCTTCTGACCATCTTTGGATTGAGTTGTTTGTTTTTGTAATTTTGAGCTGCATGAGCTGTTTCTATATTTTGGAGATTAATCCTTTGTCGGTTGATTCGTTGGCAAATATTTTCTCCCATTCTGAGGGTTGTCTTTTCGTCTTGTTTATGGTTTCCTTTGCTGTGCAAAAGCTTTGAAGTTTCATTAGGTCCCATTTGTTTATTTTTGTTTTTATTTTCATTACTCTAGGAGGTGGATCAAAAGAGATCTTGCTGTGATTTATGTCAAAGAGTGTTCTTCCTATGTTTTCCTCTAAGAGTTTTATAGTGCCCAGTCTTAAATTTAGATCTCGAATTCATTTTGAGTTTATTTTTGTGTATGGTGTTAGGGAGTGTTCTAATTTCATTCTTTTACACGTAGCTGTCCAGTTTTCCAAGCACCACTTATTGAAGAGACTGTCTTTTCTCCATCGTATATCCTTGCCTCCTTTGTCATAGATTAGTTGACCATAGGTGCGTGGGTTTATCTCTGGGTTTTCTAACTTGTTCCATTGATCTATGTTCTTGTTTTTGTGCCAGTACCATATTGTCTTGATTACTGCAGCTTTGTAGTATAGTCGGAAGTCAGGGAGTCTGATTCCTCCAGCTCCGTTTTTTTCCCTCAAGACTGCTTTGGCTATTCGGGGTCTTTTGTGTCTCAATACAAATTTAAAATTTTTTTGTTCTAGTTCTGTAAAAAATGCCATTGTTAATTTGATAGGGATTGCATTGAATCTGTAGATTGCTTTGGGTAGTAGAGTCATTTTCACAATGTTGATTCTTCCAATCCAAGAACATGGTATATCTCTCCATCTGTTGGTATCATCTTTAATTTCTTTCATCAGTGTCTTATAGTTTTCTGCATACAGGTCTTTTGTCTCCCTAGGTAGGTTTATTCCTAGGTATTTTATTCTTTTTGTTGCAATGGTAAATGGGAGTGTTTCCATAATTTCTCTTTCAGATTTTTCATGATTAGTGTATAGGAATGCAAGAGATTTCTGTGCATTAATTTTGTATCCTGCAACTTTACCATATTCATTGATTAGCTCTAGTAGTTTTCTGGTGGCATCTTTAGGATTCTCTATGTATAGTATCATGTCATCTGCAAACAGTGACAGTTTTACTTCTTCTTTTCCAATTTGTATTCCTTTTATTTCTTTTTCTTCTCTGATTGCCGTGGCTAGGACTTCCAGAACTATGTTGAATAATAGTGGTGAGAGTGGACATCCTTGCCTTGTTCCTGATCTTAGAGGAAATGCTTTCAGTTTTTCACCATTGAGAATGATGTTTGCTGTGGTTTGTCGTATATGGCCTTTATTATGTTGAGGTAGGTTCCCTCTATGCCCACTTTCTGGAGAGTTTTTATCATAAATGGGTGTTGAATTTTGTCAAAAGCTTTTTCTGCATCTCTTGAGATGATCATATGGTTTTTATTCTTCAATTTGTTAATATGGTGTACCAAACTGATTAATTTGCATATATTGAAGAATCCTTGCATCCCTGGGATAAATCGCACTTGATCATGGTGTGTGATCCTTTTAATGTGTGGTTGGATTCTGTTTGCTAGTATTTTGTTGAGGATTTTTGCATCTATATTCATCAGTGATATTGGTCTGTAATTTTTTTTTTTGTAGTATCTTTGTCTGGTTTTGGTATCAGCGTGATGGTGGCCTCACAGAATGAGTTTGGGAGTGTTCCTTCCTCTGCAATTTTTTGGAAGAGTTTGAGAAGTATGGGTGTTAGCTCGTCTCTAAATATTTGATAGAATTCACCTGTGAAGCCGTATGGTCCTGGACTTTTGTTTGTTGGAAGATTTTTAATGACAGTTTCAATTTCATTACTTGTGATTGGTCTGTTCATATTCTCTATTTCGCCCTGGTTCAGTCTTGGAAGGTTATACCTTTCTAAGAATTTGTCCATTTCTTCCAGGCTGTCCATTTTATTGGCATACAGTTGCTTGTAGTAGTCTCTTAGGATGCTTTGCATTTCTGTGGTGTCTGTTGTAACTTCTCCTTTTTCTAATTTCTAATTTCAATAAAATTTCTAATTTTTTTTTAAATTATTTATTTATTTATTTATTTATTTTATTTATTTATTTATGGCTGTGTTGGGTCTTTGTTTCTGTGCGAGGGCTTTCTCCAGTTGCGGCAAGTGGGGGCCACTCTTCATCGCGGTGCGCGGGCCTCTCACTATCACGGCCTCTCTTGTTGCGGAGCACAGGCTCCAGACGCGCAGGCTCAGCAATTGTGGCTCACGGGCCTAGTTGCTCTGCAGCATGTGGGATCTTCCCAGACCAGGGCTCGAACCCGTGTCCCCTGCATTGGCAGGCCGATTCTCAACCACTGCGCCACCAGGGAAGCCCTCTAATTTTATTGATTTGAGTCCTCTCCCTCTTTTTCTTGATGAGTCTGACTAATGGTTTATCAATTTTGTTTATCTTCTGAAAGAACCAGCTTTTAGTTTTATTGATCTTTGCTATTGTTTTCTTTGTTTCTATTTTACTTATTTCTGCTCTGATCTTTATGATTTCTTTCCTTCTGCTAAATTTGGGTTTTGCTTTTTCTTCTTTCTCTAGTTCCTTTAGGTGTAAAGTTAAATTGTTTATTTGAGATTTTTCTTGTTTCTTGAGGTAGGCTTGTATAGCTATAAACTTCCCTCTTAGAACTGCTTTTGCTGCATCCCATAGGTTTTGGGTCGTCGTGTTTTCATTGTCATTTGTCTTTGGGTGTTTTTTGATTTCCTCTTTGATTTCTTCAGTGATCTCTTGGTTATTTAGTAACGTATTGTTTAGCCTCCATGTGTTTGTGTTTTTTACGTTTTTTTCCCTGTAATTCATTTCTAATCTCATAGCGTTGGTCAGAAAAGATGCTTGATATGATTTCAATTTTCTTAAATTTACTGAGGCTTGATTTGTGACCCAAGATGTGATCTATCCTGGAGAATGTTCTGTGCGCACTTGAGAAGAAAGTGTAATCTGCTGTTTTTGGATGGAATGTCCTATAAATGTCAATTAAATCTATCTGGTCTATTGTATCATTTAAAGCTTCTGTTTCCTTATTTATTTTCATTTTGGATGATCTGTCCATTGGTGTTAAGTGAGGTGTTAAAGTCCCCCACTATTATTGTGTTACTGTTAACTTCCTCTTTTATAGCTGTTAGCAGTTGCCTTATGTATTGAGGTGCTCCTATGTTGGGTGCATATATATTTATAATTGTTATATCTTCTTCTTGGATTGATCCCTTGATCATTATGTAGTGTCCTTCCTTGTCTCTTGTAACATTCTTTATTTTAAAGTCTATTTTATCTGATATGAGTATTGCTACTCCAGCTTTCTTTTGATTTCCATTTGCATGGAATATCTTTTTCCATCCCCTCACTTTCAGTCTGTATGTGTCCCTAAGTCTGAAGTGGGTCTCTTGTAGACAGCATACATATGGGTCTTGTTTTTGTATCCATTCAGCAAGCCTGTGTCTTTTGGTTGGAACATTTAATCCATTCACGTTTAAGGTAATTATCGATATGTATGTTCCTATGACCATTTTCTTAATTGTTTTGGGTTTGTTTTTGTAGGTCCTTTTCTTCTCTTGTGTTTCCCACTTAGAGAAGTTCCTTTAACATTTGTTGTAGAGCTGGTTTGGTGGTGCTGAATTCTCTTAGCTTTTGCTTGTCTGTAAAGCTTTTGATTTCTCCATCAAATCTGAATGAGATCCTTGCTGGGTAGAGTAATCTTGGTTGTAGGTTCTTCCCTTTCATCACTTTAAGTATATCATGCCACTCCCTTCTGGCTTGTAGAGTTTCTGCTGGGAAATCAGCTGTTAACCTTATGGGAGTTCCCTTGTATGTTATTTGTTTTTTTTCCCTTGCTGCTTTCAATAATTTTTCTTTGTCTTTAATTTTTGCCATTTTGATTACTATGTGTCTTGGCGTGTTTCTCCTTGGGTTTATCCTGTATGGGACTCGCTGCACTTCCTGTGCTTGGGTGGCTATTTCCCTTCCCATGTTAGGGAAGTTTTCGACTATAATCTCTTTAAATATTTTCTCGGGTCCTTTCTTTCTCTCTTCTCCTTCTGGGACCCCTATAATGCGAATGTTGTTGCATTTAATGTTGTCCCAGAGGTCTCTTAGGCTGTCTTCATTTCTTTTCATTCTTTTTTCTTTATTCTGTTCCACAGCAGTGAATTCCACCATTCTGTCTTCCAGGTCACTTATCCGTTCTTCTGCCTCAGTTATTCTGCTATTGATTCCTTCTAGTGTAGTTTTCATTTCAGTTATTGTATTGTTCATCTCTGTTTGTTTGTTCTTTAATTCTTCTAGATCTTTGTTAAACATTTCTTGCATCTCCTCGATCTTTGCCTCCATACTTTTTCCGAGGTCCTGGATCATCTTCACTATCATTATTCTGAATTCTTTTTCTGGAAGGTTGCTTATCTCCACTTCATTTAGTTGTTTTTCTGGGGTTTTATCTTGTTTCTTCATCTGGTACATAGCCCTCTGCCTTTTCATCTTGCCTTTTTTTCTGTGAATGTGGTTTTTGTTCCACAGGCTGCAGGATTGCAGTTCTTCTTGCTTCTGGTGTCTGCCCTCTGGTGGATGAGGCTGTCTAAGAGGCTTATGCAAGTTTCCTGATGGGAGGGACTAGTGGTGGGTAGAGCTGACTGTTGCTCTGGTGGGCAGAGCTCAGTAAAACTTTAATCCATTTGACTGCTCATGGGTGGGGCTGGGTTCCCTCCCTGTTGGTTGTTTGGCCTCAGGCAACCTAACACTGGAGCCTACCTGGGCTCTTTGGTGGGGTTAATGACAGACTCTGGGAGGGCTCATGCCAAGGAGTACTTTCCAGGACTTCTGCTGCCAGTGTCTTTGTCCCCAAGGTGAGCCACAGCCACCCCCCGCCTCTGCAGGAGACCCTCCAACACTAGCAGGTAGGTCTGGTTCAGTCTCCCCTAGGGTCACTGCTCCTTCCCCTGGGTCCTGATGTGCACACTACTTTGTGTGTGCCCTCTAAGAGTGGAGTCTCAGTTTTCCCCAGTCCTGTGGAAGTCTTGCCATCAAATCCCACTAGCCTTCAAAGTCTGATTCTCTAGGAATTCCTCCTCCCATTGCCGGACCCCCAGGTTGGGAAGCCTGACATGGGGCTCAGAACCTTCACTCCAGTGGGTGGACTTCTGTGGTATAAGTGTTCTCCAGTCTGTGAGTCACCCACCCAGCAGTTATGGGATTTGATTTTACTGTGATTGCGCCCCTCTTACTGTCTCATTGTGGCTTCTCCTTTGTCTTTGGATGTGGGGTATCTTTTTTGGTGAGTTCCAGTGTCTTCCTGCCGATGATTGTCCAGCAGCTAGTTGTGATTCTGGTGTTTTCACAAGAGGGAGTGAGAGCACATCCTTCTACTCTGCCATCTTGGTTCCTCCAAAGTATCCCCTCTTTATTGAAGGATTTTTATTAAGAAGAGACCTAGGGCTTCCCTGGTGGCACAGTGGTTGAGAATCTGCCTGCCAATGCAGGGGACACGGGTTCGAGCCCTGGTCTGGGAAGATCCCACATGCCGTGGAGCAACTAGGCCCATGAGCCACAACTACTGAGCCTGCGTGTCTGGAGCCTGTGCTCCGCAACGAGAGGCCACAATAGTGAGAGGCCCGTGCACCGCGATGAAGAGTGGCCTCCGCTTGCCACAACTAGAGAAAGCCCTAGCACAGAAACGAAGACCCAACATAGCAATCAATCAATCAATCAATTAAAAAAAAAAAAGAAGAGACCTATATCTGGTATATTTCTTTCATTATTTTCAATAAAAAATCTTCTGACCTATAACAATACTCAAGGCATCATATATGGTGCTGTGTTGCACATACTATGGACAGTTACAACTAAGGAATTTAAAATCTAATACGGAATCATGATTTGTGCATATAAATACCTATAACACAAAGAAGAGAATACACACCAGTTGAAAGATAAAACTGCCCATTGAGGCAAAAAGGTTTAGTGGAGGAAGTTACATTTATGTGGAGTGTTGGATATACTGAAAATGAAGTCAAAAGATTCCAGATACGTGCAAAGTAAAATATGTTTTAGTGTGGGGAGATAAAAAATGGAAAATGGAACTATTAAGCCTCTTCATAGAAAAAGGAACTAAGATATGCCCTATCTTTCACCTCCCACATTCAGAAAACAACTCTGGATAAGTAACACCTGTAAAGAAAAAAATGTAGCTGTAGTTGTAAATATTGCTAAGGATATCAGCTGCAAGCCCAAGGTAGCTTTTTTTTTTTTCTATTAAATATGGGTCTTAGAAAGCTAGGCAGAAGCCTAGCACAGAAAAAGAATTATGTTGACATGACTTGAAAGCCCTCAGAAAATCTTCCATACTTTCTCTCAAATGACTGTGGTGATCAAATATATATCAGTCATTTCAGAGAATTTCCAATGGCACGCAGGTGATTTAGGAAACTTCAGGACTCTTGTTCAAGTAATGTTTTTGGAGGGTTTAAAGTAGGTATTTCCCATTCACAGAGTACAGAGGAGCTCCATAGTTGAACTAATTCTCACATACATTGCAAAGTGGCAGGTAGGGATAGTATTATTACTCACTGGTGTTAGCTGGGTTCTGCGTTCCTCCCAAGTGACTATTCAACTGTCCTGTTCAAATTCTGGTTATATTTGGGATTGCCTTTTTATAAGTAATCTGTATATGAATGGGTATATTTCTGGGGACTCTATCATATTCCACTGATCTTTTTATCTATACTAGCAAAAATTCCAAACCCACTTGATTTTTACCTATACTAGCAAAAATTCCAAACCAACTTGATTTTTATCTATACTAGCAAAAATTCCAAACCAACTTGTAGATTTATAGTAAGTCTTGATATTAGATAGTATGAATCTTTCCCATTTTATTTTTATTTTTTAAAATTGTTTTGTATATTCCAGTTCCTTTGCCTTTTTCATACAAATTTTAGAATCATCTTGCTGCTATCTAAAGAAAGTCTGGGATTTTTATTGGGATTGCATTAAATTTATAGATTAAAGAGGGGAGACTGACTTCTTAATAATATTGAGTCTTCTAATCCAAGGACGTGGTATTTTGCTCCATTCATTTAGGCTCATTGATTTATTTCAAAAGTGTTTTGTAATTTTCAATATACAGATAGAAATCCTAAACATTATTAGGATTATTAATTATTAATTAATTATTAATACTAATTATTAATTAGTATTATTATTACTTATTGCTAAGTATTTCATTATTAATACTTATTGCTAAGTATTTCATTTTTAGTTCTATTGAAAAATTTTTAGTTTCAATTTTTCATTTTTAGTATATAGAAATAAGGTTTATTTTAATTTTAATTTTATTTTTCCAGCTTCACTGAAGTATGATTGACAAATAGAAATTGTAAATATTTAAGATGTGCAACATGTTTTGATATATGTATACATTGTGAAATTATTCACAATCAAGCTAATTAACATTTCCATCACCTCATCTCTTTACTTCTCTATGTGTGTGTAGTGTGAAAATTTGAGATCTAATCTCTTAGCAAATTTCAAGTATACATTATTATTAACTATAGTGACCATGTTGTACATTATTCACCTTATACCTGGAAGTTTGTACCTTTTAACTAACATCCCATTTCCTCTACTCCCGCAAACCGTGGTAATCACCATTCTGCTCTCTGTTGATGTGTGTTTGACTTCTTTAGATTTCATATACAAGAAAGATTATGGAATATTTATCTTTCTCTGTCTGGCTTATTTCACTTAATCTAATTTCCTCCCAGTTCATCCATGTTGTTGAAAACTATTTGACTACATATGTGTGGGTTTATTTCTGGGTTCTCTGTTCTGTTACATTGGCCTATGTGTTTGTCTTTATGCCCATACCATACTGTTTTGATTACTAAAACTTTGTAATATAATTTGAAATCAGGAAGTATGATGCCTCCAGCCTTGTTCTTCCTGCTCAAGATTGTTTTAGCTATTCAGGGTCTTTTGTGGTTCCATAAGGTTTTTATGATTGTTTTCTTTTTCTATTTCTGTGAAAAATGCCTTTGGAATTTTAATAGGGAATGTTTATTTTCTACATTTATCTTTGTATCCTGCAAGCTCATTAAATGCACTGGCTAGTTCTAGAATATTTTTTGGTAGACTCTTTTGGTATTTCCAAAAAAAAAAAAAAAAGCATCTGTGAATACAGACAATTTTATGTCATTTTTTTCCAATTTGTATTTTATTTATTTCTTATTCTTGCTATATTGCACTGGCTATGTGTGGTGTGAGGTCTGAATTTAAGATTCAATATTAAGTGCTACCTTGTCATCTGATGTATTAGCTCTGAGGGCTGCCATAAAAAAGTATTTACCAACTAGGTGGCTTAAAACAACAGAAATTTACTGTCTCACAGTTCTGGAGGCTAGAAATCTAAAATGTAGGTGTTGGCACAGCCATGCTACCTACAAAATTTTTAGGGAAGAAGCTTTCCTTGCCTATTCTAGTTTCTGGTGTTTGTTGGAAATCCCTGGCATCCTTTGGCTTATAGATGCATTACTCCAATCTCTGTCTCCTCTGTCAAATAACTATCTTCTCCTTATATATCTCTGTGTGTATTTTCTCCTCTTCTTATTAGGACTTCAGCCATATTGGATTAAGTACTATTCTAGTACAAACTTATTTTAACTAATTACATCTAAAACGGCCCTATTTCCAAGTAAGTTCACATTCTGAGATACTGTGATTAGGATGTCAATATATTTTTTGTGGGAGAATACAATTCAATCCATAATATCTGATAAAATTGGGAGATCCTCAAATAACCTGACCACAAATTCCCCTCTGCCTCTTTTCCTGTGGATAAGGTCCCCTAGCCAAACCACACTCCTTATCATGGGGATCAGGCATTGCACCTACTTATCCTTGAGTAATGGGTTCTAGTTCCCTGCCAGCTTGTGATATTATTCAAACAAAACAATCACATTCTTCCACAAAAATCAGTGGTCACTACATCCTCTTGTTAATACAAAATCTGCCTCTTACAACCTCTGTTTAATTATTTATTTCCCAAGTGCAACCCCTGGGGCCCTGCATAACATGCAGTGTCCTCCTGCCCCTGGGCTGTAATTTATATCACTAATAAATACAGTCTCTTTCATCTGTCCAGAGTCTGGTGTCCTCTATCTCGCTATCCCCCAAATTTTAGGATAGGAATCTCTCCCTCACCAATAGTGTGAAGAAGAGGCTAATGAAACACTGGGATTTTCAATATGATGATAACAGGAATAGTGAAAGATGACTTCCTTGATGTGTTATTGATCTTCAAAAAAAATTCGGTTTTTCATTATTAAAACTAATGTTAGTTGTAAGCTTCTAATAGATACTCTTTATCAGATTATGAAGTTCCCCTCTATTACTAATTCACTGAGAATTGTTTTTATAAATGGATATTTTTTTCTAATGCTTTTTCTATATCTATTGACATGAACAAGTGAGTTTCCTTCTTTAATCTGTTATTACAATGCATTGATTGATTTTCAAATATTAAACCAGACTTTCATTTCTGGCATAAATGCTAGGCTCATAAAATGATTTGGGAAGTGTTTCCCCCTCTTCTATTTTCTGGAAGAATTTGTGTAAAATGCGTATATTTTTAAAAAAATATTTGGCAGTGAAAAAATCTGGACTTGAAGTTTTCTCTGTTGGAAGATTACAACTGCAAGTTCAATTTTTTTCAACATACATAGTAATTTTCTTTTTTTTCACCTTGATTTTAGTAGTTTGTGAACTTCAAAGAAGTGGTCTATTTTTTTCCAAGTAATGGGCATAAATTTGTTTATAGTATTCCCTCATTATTCTTTAATGCCTGTGTGGTCTGTAGTGATGTTTCTCATTTCTGATATTAATTAGGGTTTGTTCCTTCTCTTTCATTCTGGCCAGATTTGATAATAGTTTATTAATTCTAATGATTTTCTTTTTCAAAGAACCAGAATTTAGTTTCATTTATTTTCTTAATTTTTTTTTACTCACTATATCATTGTCTTCTGCTCTTTATTACTTCCTTTACTCTGCTGCTTCCAGTATAATTTCTCCTTCTTTAGTTTCATAGGATGGGCTCTGAGGTTACTAATTTGAACTCTTTCTTCCTTTAAATTATATTTACTGCTATAAATTTCCTTGTCAACTTTAGCTACATCTTACAAATTTATGTTATCCTTTAATTTCATTGGGTTCAAAATATTTTTAAATTTTTCTTGAGACCTCTTTTATTCATAGGTTATTTTTATTTTTAAACTTCCAAATATTTGAGGATTTTTCTGGATATCTTTTTGTTATTGACTTCCAGTTTGGTTCTGTTATGGCGCAGGAATAATTTTTGTTTGATCTGTGTTCTTTTATTAAATGTATTACTATTTGTTTTACGATGCAGTATATTGTTATCTTTGTTAATTTTCTACATGCCCTTGAGAAGAATGTATATTCCACTGTTTTGGTGTAAAAGAGTCTACATCAACTAGGTCTAGCTGGTTCATAGTACTGTTCAGGTCATCTGTATACTCACTGATTTACTACCTACTTCTTTATCAATTACTGAAAGAGGAGTGTTAAAGTCTCTAACTAAACTTTTGGATTTCCTTATTTCTTCCTTGAGTTTTGTCAGTTTTCCTACATATATTTGAAGAAATATTCTTAGATACATACACATTTAGGTTGCTATGTCTTGGAGAAAAACAACAACAGCAACAACAACTTTTTCTCATTGTGTAATGTCTTTTTTAGCCCCTAGTAATAATCCTTATTCTGAAGACTACTTTGCTTATTTTTTGTATATACTCCAGCTGTAGTTTGTTTAGTGTTTGTGTGGTATATCTTTCACCATCCCTTAACTTTCATCTCTCTGTCTTTAAATGTAAAGCAGGTTTCTTGCAGACAGCATATAGCAATGTCTTACATTTTCAACCAACTTTACAATTTCAGTCTTTTAAATGGGATTTTAAAGCGTTTACATATAATTATTGATACTTTTAAATTAAAATCTACCAAGTTGCTATATGTATTATATTTTTTTCATCTGTTTGGGTTATGTTTTACTGCCTCCTCTTGAGTTGAGCATTTTTTATACCTTTCCACCTCATTTCTTCTATTGTCTTATGATTTATACCTTATGATTTATATTTTTGTTTTTTACTTTTATAGTTGTTCCCAAGAGTTTTCAGTGTTCATATTTACATGCAGATAATATTACGCTATTCCATGTATAATGTAAGAAACTTGTGAAATGCCAATTCTTCTTTTCCATCCTTTGTGCTGCTACTGTCATTCATCTTATTTTTCTACAGGCTACAAACACAAAATATATCACTACCATTTTTGCTTCAGAAAATCAGTTACCTTTTAGAGCAATTAAAAATAGAATAAAAATTAAGGTGGGCAGAATTCTAAAATGACCTCTAAGAATCTAGTCCCGATATATATGCACTGTACAATCCACACCTCTTGAGTTGGGAAAGACCTACGTACATGAAGAGGTCATTCCCAAGATTGTGTTATACTATATAACAAAATATTTTTCAGATGTAAATAAGTTTCCTAATCATTTGACTTTGTGTTAATCAAAAGGGAATTATTCTGGGTGGACGTAACCTAATGACTAGGTTATTGAAAGAGGGTGAAGTTTCTGCAAGAGCCTCCTACTTGCCTGCAAGCAGCAACAGACATGTTGTGAACTACACATGGAGGGACCACATGATGAGAATCTGACATTGGCCTCTAACAGCTGAGAGCAGACCCTGGTTGACAACCAGCAAGAAAACAGGGACTTAAATGCTTCAACTTCAGGACACTGAATTCTGGCAATAATGGGTGAGTCTGGAAGAGGATCCTGAGCCTCAGATGAGATCTCATTGCCAGCCTCAGAAGATCCCAAGCAGAGAACTCAATCTTGTTATTCCCAGACTTGCGACCTACAGAACTGTGAGATAATAAATGGGTGACATTTTAAGCCACAAAATCTGTGGTAATTTGTTATACATCAATAAAAAACTAAGACAAAAATAATTTTATTTTACCTTCATTTATTCCATTATCTTTGTCTTCATTTCTTTACGTAGATACAAGGTTCTGAATGGTATTATATTCTTTTTGCCTAAAGAATGCTCTTTAATATTTTTCTTTTTTAAGGGAGAGAGGAGAGGCTGGTGTGTCAAAGGTTTCTGTTTTAATTTTTATTTTTATGTTGTGTAAATGTGTGTGTGTGTGTTTGTGTGTTCTATTTTGGACCTATACTTACCTTTAGGTTTTCCCTTTGAGCTAAACTTCAGAGAGGGATTCTATCTTACGAATTACTAATGGCTCAATTCTTCATAGCCTGACAGGGATTACATGTGAAGTGTGTGTACATGTGCGAGGGAGGACAGGATCTGTTATTCTGATTAATTCTTAGACATAGGTGAGCACCAGGTCATTGGGTTTCAAGGTGTGTTCTTGATGCTCTCAACCCTCCCCACCTCATTTAGGTCTGAGCCCAGCATGTATTCATGACTCTGTCCCAGGAGTAAAGAGGTGGTTTTATTTATTTATTTTTTTTACTATTCCCCTCTCCTAGTGCCTTGAAGGTGACAGTGTTTGCAGCACTTCTTCCCATAGATTAATGGGAGGAGGGTCCCAGGGGAGATTTAAATCCTTCCTGCACTGGCTGGTGCCCCCTTTCCCAAGAGAGATTTTCTCAGGATTCTCTTTCTATAGTGTCTACTTGGTCGACCTCCCAACAGTTGCCAATCACCTTGGAGGAACTCTTCTCACCAGCATCCTGCTGTATTTTGCCCAGGTAAGCCAAGTTCATGTCTTGTCTCTCCCTGCTGGCTCCTTACTCTCCTTAGATTTTGGGCCAGTTGGTTATCCTGTAACCTCAGCTCTCTGAAAGGTCAAGAAAAGTTGTAAACTTGCTCTTTGTTCAGTTATTTTATTGTAATTTTGAGAGTAAACTCTTTCCATTCCCTAAGTTACTTCTCGCTTTTTAGTTTTTATTCTTTTTATGTAATTAAAATGGCCATGACATCAGAATGTTAAGAATCAATTTAAAGAGAAAGGTGAAGAATAAGGTAGCAAGCATTCTCAGTTTTATTCTAAGTGAAATTATTTAAGTTTTATTCTACCAGGAGACCTTGATATGAGAAAATATTCAGTCATACATTGATACCTTGACTATTCTGCGATATTACGCAGAGTACTGTCCGGGTATATAATCAGTAGGTTTATTATTAAGTGCCATTGTGAACATTGAGGTTGACACACCCCAACAGAAAGAAACTTACATTGGTCACATTTTATCTTGATGAACATAGAGCTGTATTTCAAGTGGGGAGTGGCAGGGGCAATTTCCTCAACCTATCTTGTAATACAGGCTTCATGTGATCCGTTGCTTCTGACATCCGATCCTTTATTTCCCATCCAATATTCACCTCATGTGGCACCTCTTCACAAAAACAGTCAAACAGCACAGCTGGAGTTAATAAACTGAAGGAGGATGCCCATTACCAGTTACAGACATTTCTGGTGTTTGGGGCTTTCAGTATTTCATTATCTCTGCATCAGCACCAGTAGTCTCACAGCTGAAAAGCCATCAAAATAACACAGCTTGAAATGATAAATGAAAGGAATGTAACAACTGCAGCACTGAACATTTGATTCTCTGGACTTTTTTTTTTTGCAAGGATATGTTTGTTTATTTGTACCTTTTCTTTGTTGGCAATCATATTCCACCACACAGTCCATCTTGATGTGGTAATAGCAGTGTGTCTCATCATTCTTTCTCATTAAAACAGATGTGAGATATTCTCCATGAGTAGGGCTATCCACAATTTCAATCTTCCAAACAAATATCTCGAGACGGAGTGAAAAAAAGATGCTATAATAATGTTAAGAGTGTATGTGTGTGTGTGTGTGTGTGTGTGTTTTGCTTGCTTTTGGACCAAGTTAGTATTTAAAAGTTGTAGCAAATTTCTCTTGTTTTATATTCTTTTGATTTAACACCAAAATTCCTAAGCACTCCACCACGCCAGATTCTGTACCTGAATGGATACGTCTATTAAATAATTGTGTATATCACCTCCATTAATGGCCTCATCCGCCACTTTAGGCAGTTTAATTACGTTGTCTATTACTATAATTACTCATCTGCCTAAACTGTCCAAACACATGCTTCTCTTTAGCTTCACTGTATTTCTTTGGCAAAAATCATACCGCAGTAAAATCCACTTGTCTACCTCTGAACAGACTGTTCTCATGCCACTAAACATGGCTGTATGCCCATCATGACTGGTTTCACTAAATTCACAACCATAAGTTCAGTTGGATCCTCATTCTTCCTCATAATCTGACTATTTTCCTAACCCACTCATCTCTCCTACATAACTGCGTCATATCTTTTTCTCTTTCCTCAAAATTCCAAACCTACTTCTCTGCAAAGATTAACACAACTTCCAAAGTTAGCTCCCACATCCACTACCTACCAGTGTTTCCATAACTAAACAGTGTTGTAGGGGAGGAAAACAATTTCCTTTACCCTCTTACGGTCCCTGGCTGGGTCTAAAATGAAACTGACAAAGACAGATTAACATGAGAAAACTTAGCATGTTTGATACTGAACTCCCAATCTTCTCATCAAGTCTTATCCCCTCTGCAGTTTTCACCAGCTCAAGAAGTTTTCGCGTTCTTGTTTCTAGTGATTCAGACCGAAAACCTTGAAGTCATCCTTGATTCCTCTTTTTTTCTCATAATCTTCATCAATTCATCAGGAAATGCAATTAGCTTTAGTCTCAGAATATATTCAGAATCCCAAACTTCTCACCACTGCTGCTGCAATGAGCTTGGTTTGAATTACCCTTATATTTATAACTATAACCAAAAAGGTCTTCCTGCTGTTACCTTATAAGATTTGGGAGAGGTCTTTTAGCTTGAGTAATTTCATCCAGAGCAAGAATGTCTAAGACTATGAAATTATCTTTAAGATCAAATCTCTTACACTTTGGTGCCTTGTGAGATTTGAATTATTTCCAAATAAGGGACAGATAATGGGTATCTGTCCTAAGCCCCTAAAGAACATCATAATAAAAGAGGTTTGTTTTCACCCACAATTAACGTTGATTTACTAAGTAACTACTATGAGTTAAGAATGATGCTAGGTGATGGGTCTCTAGCCATAAACATTACACAGTCCTTGATCTCAAAAAGTCCTGAGTCTATCTTACACCCAATAATTTGTACCTCCCAAGGTATGCTAAAGGATGTACTATACAACACGGGGAACATAAGACAATATTTTGTAATAACTGTAAATAGAAAATAACCTTTAAAATCATATAAAAATAAAAAATCCCTCAAAACAGAATTAATTGATTTAATTAATTAATTAAATTCTGAGTCTAGTGCATGTTACAATTACTAACCAGATAAATAAATGCAATGGACAGCAGAAAGGGCTTTTATGCTGTAAGTACAAAGTACAATAGGAACCCACAGCATCCCAGCTTAATTCAGTATTGGAGGCAGAGGTCATTTCATAATCTCTTGGCTCAGCCTTTCTTTTTTTCCTCCAATTTTCTAAATAAGAAACATCATAATAAATGATTTTTAGCCCTTCGCCTGAAGAGCCTATAATTTTATTTTTTTGAAGTGTATCAAATGAAATTCTACTATCACTACTTTCAATGACTATGAGTAAAGACAATGTACCCATTTCTCTAACCACATAATTAGAAGGATACTGCTACAAACCTTAAGAGGGAAGTTCTGCCTATGAATAGGAATGTAGAGGAAACTGTATCTAAGTAGAATAATTCAGTATTGCATGATTAAAGCGTTCTGGAACAGGAGAGGCATTCAGTTCAATCCACTGAAAGAAATGATGATAAATAAATTATATGTCAGGTACTGTGCTAGGATCCCTGGGAGAGGCAAAGATGGTTAGACCTAGTCCTGAACTAAAGATTTCATAATATACTGGCAAATGCGAATGCACACAAGGTTAGGTATAATACAAAGCAAATATTTTGAACACAAAATGCTACCGAACTCAGGTTTGGCTGTTTGTTGCTCAAAAATCCAGTACTGAGAGAACATTGAACATTTCTTGTTTTAAAACTATTTAAAATACATCTGATCAGGACACAATTTATTTATGTCTGAGTACTCCTTTCTACTGACTTTTGTCTTTCCCTGCTCTGATCCCTTCCCCATATTTCCATCTCATTAGAATTGCATTTACTCAGACAGAGACAGGGCAGAACAAGTGAAGGACAGAAGAACATATTTAGGTGGAGAAGACTGATTTACCTACACGATAAAAAGCTAGGAGTAAAAGAGATGGGAAATCTGAACTGAGGAAGAGTTGTTGAAAAGCTTCCTGAATTAGTCACTGGGAAAATTTAAAAGACTTGATAAAGGAGGTGCCCTGGAACAATTTTATGCCACGAGAGAATTAAAGAGGAAAGGAAAGGAGACTTGAAGAGTGTTACTATGTACAGCTGAACCTTGAATAAACGGGTTTGAACTATGCAGGTACACTTATATGCAGATATTTTTCAATAGTAAATATTATAGCCCTACAGGGTCCATGTTGGTGGAATCCACAGATGCAGAGGAATTGAGGATGTGTAGGGCAGACTATAAATTATGTGCGGACTTTGGATCGTGCGCAGGGTCAGCACTCCTAACCACCATGTTGTTAAAGGGTCAACTATATAATGAATCGGAACTCAAATTTTTCAAGCAGCGTGTAGGCATAGGTATTCTTTTATAAAAGATTTGATTATTGAATTATACTTATTTATTAATCCCTGGCACTCTCCATACAAAACTATTCCTATTCACACTGGGAGTTAAAAAAGAGTCTGCTTTTTTTAAAAAATTCATTAAGTACATGAGTTGGAAAATAGCTAACTGAGGGTGATAGTCTTTACATTGCTCCTGGAACCTACCTGAGCAAATCATTACCACTAATTCTAAGCACAGTAAAAGAAGCTCAATGAAGCAATTCCAAGAGATCCCTTAGAATAAATATATTTACTAAATATATGAATATAAATATAAATGTTTATATAAATAAAAGTGTTTTCTTGTTATAATACTTTAGGATTTTGAGCAAGATTCTCTTGTTTCCTTAAAGAATTATTTAAAACAATACTGTCGCCATTATACCCAAAATAATGATGACTTGGTCCTGGAGAGGACGTGTTTGCTGGTTGACCCTTGAGCTGGACCCAGACAATTGGAGACTCCTCACACCCCTCCCTTGTCCTTGGAATTTACAAGAGGTCCACTGTTCCCACAGCTGGAGTTCTTTCAAGGATGCAGCCTTGAAAGAGTAATGTGTTGTTGAGACCATCTGGACAATATACGTGACTGAACCCCATTAAGGCCTCTATATAAACTTTTAAGATTCTAGCCAGAAGGCATGGAGGTCTACTCATCTTGCGCCACCCACGACAAGCCTCGTATGTAAGTTCCATTGCTTATTGAATCTGGTACCACCAATCTGGAGCGGCTGCCTCTCTCTCTGTCTCTCTTTGCCCTCCATAGAGGAATTCCAGAGGTTGTGAACCAACACACAGTTAACCTAGGATATTTTTAAGAGACTAAAGGAAAGCACTCAGAGCTGCTACTCTCTGTTGAACCCAAGAACTATTTAATAAGCGAGAGATCAGAAACACGTGAACAGATGATGGCCCTTATTTTAACAAACCTTATAAAATAGTTCTGCCGTTTTAGATATTTATCAGGATATATGACTATGCTCTCCTCACTCCAACCATCACCCTTTTCCTGCTCTATGTTGAGAATGATAACTTTATAAGGAAGAATGTTACATTTTCTGACTTATATTCATGTGGAAAACAGGATCATTGACCCAGAATCCTCAAAATATTCTGTGGCTGTGTTTGACAGCCAGGTCCTGAGATACAAAAATGAGTAATCCAAAGAAAAAGAATACATGAATTACAATATATTTTATGTCTCACTTATTTATCTGATTTTCTTTATCATTGTATATAACATATATATGTTTACGTACAAATAAATCAATTGTAACATTAATTAATTGGTATTAATTTGGTTAAATTGCAATTTATTTACTCAATTGATATTTATGTTATTCATACTGATATTAGGGTTACTTAATTTTTCAAATATTATTCCATATGCAAATTGAGTTCATTTGCCTTGGCTTAAACCCTCATCTGATGATCATTCTTAAAGATCTGCACTATTTACAATAGCCAGGACATGGAAGCAACCTAAACGTTGCTAAACCTAAATGTAGGAATGTACAAAGATGTGGTACAAATATACAATGGAATATTACTCAGCCATAAAAAAGAACAAAATAATGCCATTTGCGGTGACATGGTTGGACCCAGAGATTGTCATACTGAGTGAAGTCAGACAGAGAAAGACAAATATCATATGATATTGCTTATATGTGGAATCTAAAGAAATACTACAAATGAACCTATTTATAAAACAGAAGTGAGTCACAGATATAGAAAATAAACTTGTGGTCACCAGACGGTGGGGGGTGGGAAGGGAAGGGAAAGGGAGGGATAAATTGGGAGATTGGTATTGACATATACACACAACTATATATATAGAATAGAGAACTAGTAAGAACCCACTGAATAGCACAGGGAACCCTATTCAAAACTCTGTAATGACCCATAGGGGAATAGAATCTAAAACAGAGCGGATATATGTATATGTATAACTGACTCACTTTGCTGTACAGCAGAAACTAACACAACATTGTAAATGAACTATACTCCAATAAAAAAAAAATTTTTTTTAAAGATTTCTGCTATCTTGCTACAATGTATGGAACTGTTTCATCATTTAATTACGACATAACTCTTAAGATACAAGGCATAGCAGCCTGAGTACTAACATTTAAAGGAAAGCAACACTTTGTATATATTATTCTATCTCTACAAAAATACTTTGAAGAATGAAAAAATGTTATTGCTATTTTTATAAATGAAAGCACAAGCTTAGGAGGGTTAAGTAATTGGTGCAATGACACATACCCACTGAATTGGCAAACTAGGATTAAATGGCAAATAAACCTGTCTCAAAGCCATGTAATGCAAATATGTGCAGGCAAAAACTATTAAGCCATGTTACCTTATGTATCTTACTTTCCCCTCTAGACTCCAAGTAGCTTGAGTGCAGAAAACATTCATTTGCATATTTTCTTTCCCATAGAAATGAGTCCTTTTTAGAACACTTTTTAAAGCACAATAACTACCTACTGGCTTGAGTGATGATACTCCTCAAAGGCTAGTTGCAAATAACCTCTTAATTAAAATGTGTGTGTGTTTTATCTATTTAGTCTATAATCCATTTTGCCTTATTTAATATCCACATTGTCTACTCATTTCATATATTTATTTATATGGTCCCTGATAATTTTTTCAAACTGCTTTATGTTTTGTGATTTGTCTTCTTACTTCAAGTTTAATGTCCTTGAGAAATATGAGCCTGGTCATAGGGAATGAGCTTATGACTCAAAGTACTTTAGTAGCTTCCCATATATTTTATGTACTACATGCAACTATGCAAAAGAAACGTGTATACCTTTAGAGTGAAAAGGAAACTTAACAATGAAAAAGCCAAATCTTGTTTTTATACATGTAAACATGCTAGAATTTGGGATAATTTTAGTTGCAAATCACCAAGACAACCACTCAAACTAGCTTAAATTTGAATGTAGTTTTGACCCATGTTACTAGAATGTTCCCATACAGTGACAGTGTCAAGCATGATTTGATACGAGTGTTCAGATGATATGGTCAGTACTCTGTTTTTCTCCATATTTTAGCTGTGATGTGATGGAACACAATGATGTAATGATGTAATGTTCTATTCTTTAACTTAAGGCACTTTCTTCTCCAATGGTGGCCAATCTGACAACTTCCTGTGTACACTGTATTATTTTAATTGTTTAAACAACCCCCAAGGAGGGAGTACTTTTTATTCCTATTCCAGTTAAAGTTTCAGGACTTATACTAATTGAATTGGATTGAACTATTTGGAGGCTATGCATATGTGGGACCAGGGGGTACATGGGAAATCTTCGTACCTGTCTCTTAATTTTGCTGTGAACCTAAAACTGCTCTAAAAAATAAAGTCTTAAAATTACATACATACATATATGTATACACACACACTTGTATTTATACCTAATTATTCTTTTGAGTTTTGTACTTCAAGATTTTCTTTTTTCTACTGTGCATACACTTTACATGAACACACTCTAACTTTAAAAATAAGGAGAATTTTATAACTTGCACTATATCTTTATAGAATATAATGTGTAAGTATACTACTAAATGTTTAGAACAAGGAAAAAGTCTGCCCTGTGTTCCTTTTTATTGAATCTCACTCCCACCCTAAAAACCACATATTGCAAAGTATATCATTCTAGCATCAACTAAAATCAAAATATTGATTTGTTGAAGGAAAAAAACACTGCAATTCATTCCAAGACCAAACTGCAACTGAGCCATTCACAAGGAACCAAGAAACCCTGGTGAAGGCTCAGGAAACATGGAGATTCTCTCCAAACAAAGTTCTGGTTAGTAATGATGCTGAAAATGTTACAAGAAAGTTACAGCAACAGAAAGATGCTCATAAGCAAAGCCAAGGCCACCAATTTATTCCAATAAAAGGTCTTTTTTCCCACTGCTTAGGCTTTCCTATTGAAAAGATTCTTTATAAATTTGAAAAAAGAAGTACTCAAAGGAGGTGAACATTTTAATGAATGCTGCTTAAGTCACCTGAAGCAATATGCCACAACTTACTCGTGTGACCAACTGCTCAGATTGTAAATGCTTTGAAGGCAGGGCTCATCGCCTACACATCTTTATAACCTCATACAGAGCTTTCAGTGTTTTGTCCTTGTAGGCATACAACACATTTATTATTTGCTAAATTGAAAAGAAAAGGGGGAGTGGAGGAGGTGACAGTACCCCAAAGGAAACATTGTACTGGAATGGACCGATGTCTACTACAGATATTGGTGTCCAGGAAGAAAGAAATGGTTGTTTAAGGTTATGCAAATTTAGTAGTGATGCTAAATAGCTCCTCTTTCACTCAAACTCTAGATTTCTTTCATTTTTCCTGCTCTAATGATTTTCCCCAGAAAAATGAGAAAGAAGTTCTTATTTTTTATGATTATGACAAAAGACAGTATAAAGTAAAATAGTAGAAATAAACACATAGTCATTCAGCTTTTCTAAGCTGAATCAAAACCTAATATATGCATAATATCTTAGTGGCATTTTGCAGTCAAATACAAATGTCATGTGTGTGTGTGTGTGTGTGTGTGTCTGTGTATGTATATATATATATATATATACACACACATATATATGAGAACATGGATTATTTATGGTCTTCAGTAACTTGAAAAGAATCACCTTTATAAAATAGACATTTTTTTTACAGCAGGGCTAGAAAAGTCAATCCTGAATTCCCAAATTGTATACTCTACTCAAGATGTCATTGTAAAACATTAAGACAAAAGAGAGTGAGTTCAAATTTCTCTCTTCTAAACATTTCTGGGTTACAATCCAAATAATAGGTTTTAATTACAATAAAATCAAAAGGTCTCAATAGTATGTTTCCAAAAGATTTTTTATTAAATATAATTTCAAATAAAATATGAAAAACCAATATTTATTGAGCAGCTACCTGTATCTTATATCACTTACATACTTGATCTACTTTCATCTTCACAACAAACTCAGGTAGAAAGAGTTAGTTTCTTATTTAATAAGAACCAAAGAGAGTAAGGAGCTTGCATTACAATGAGACCCTTGTGCTGTGGAAACTGGCTAGAGAGCTCCGCTGCAGAGCCCAAACCTGTGGACAAGAAGCACGAAGACCTCAAGCATGTCACTAGAGTAATGGTGAGGGAGGCTACTGCTAGGTCCATTTCTTGGCTTCTGGACCTATGTCACCTGTTTGGGGAACACAACCATTTAAAGGTCTCTGTTCAGTGTGTATACTGCATCCTATTCACAGAATATTTCTTCTAATCTGCTACAGTGGCTTTAACAGGCCATTCTAAAATCGTATCAGACTGGCACCTCTTAGATGGTGCATTATGCAATACGACCAGTGGATCCTAAGATATGGACCCACTTTCATACCTCTTTCACACCTGGCAAGATGCTATACACATCAATGTCAGTGACCAGCAGCATAAACTTTCTCCAGTTATCCCAAGAGAAAAACCATACAGCACTGGTTGTTAAGCTTCTGTAAAACAGTAAGACGATATCTCCAAACCAGACATACTACAGCTTGTGGACTCCTGGGAGAAGGAAAGAAAAAACGCTTTCTGTGGCCAGAAGCTGAGATGAAATGGTGTTAGGTACCAAAGTTTGCTGGAAGATGATTGCTTGATGATGTCATTTGATAAAAGATGAACAAGAGTATGGACTTACAATGTACTAAATGTCAGTTGCTAAGATCTTAAAAAAGGCTAATTGCCTTAAAATGATAATGGAGTTCCCATTTTCTGAAGGAAAACTTAACTATTTGAATTCATGAATCAGTTGCTGTCCCAACTTTCTTTTCAACTCTTCTCACAGAACTAATTCATTTTTGCCTGGAAGAGAGGGATTCTTTTGTTGCTCTTAGTAGAGCAAACTCTTACACTGACCAGACTGCAAAACAGCAAAACTACTCTAAAACTATGTGTGGTGGAGTTTATTTGGAGCATTAAAGCAACCTGGTCAGCTCATTTAAAGCCCAGGTGATGGCTTCAGTACAATTCTATATATACACATATACACACATACATACATACACACACAAACACACAGGACATGACTTTTCTTTTTTATCTAAATGATTTCTTATACATCAAAAGACAAACAAATTAAAAACAAATTTGCACAAAGAATAATTATTATGAAATATATTCCATTTGAATTTTGCAGTCAAAGCTGAAATCTCAGTAAATGTGTTTACTGCATGCATTGCAATATTCTTATCATTATCTGTTATTTTCTATGATGATTTGGTATTAAAGGGACTAAATTTCTTTCCTTTAAAAGCTATATATGTAATTTTATTAGAGAAAAAAGGGATAAATTTGGAATAAGAGTTTTCTTTTTTTTTTATTCCCTCCCTGACCTATGAACTGCCAAGTCATATAAAGAACAGTAAGATGTCAATTAAACTTGAGAGGAGTAATAGTGTGCAATCCTCTTAATGGTGCTTATGCACAGAATGCAGGCTACAGTCTAGCATTCCACAAGAATTCACACACATAGGATTTGTAAACTTTTCCTTCAGTGTATTTAAAATGTCACCTGCCTAATTTTCTGAACTTTTCAATTTGCAAAAAAAAAATCATTTATCGTATATTCTAGACTTTATTTAAATGGCTTAAAGGTAGTCATCATTATAATTTTCAAAAGTAAATATAAATACTGCTGTTTTTATGACCACTTAATTTTCATGTTTGTAATTTTAAATGATTAGCAATTACATCTAAACAAAATAATTATATCTATTAAAACTTTGAAGTATATGTATGTGTTATGTTTGTGTATATATATACAGCTTAAATTCTCTCTCTTCTTAGGAACATTCCTTGATCTGATACTTTCTATTTCTATTATCTTTAAATGTGTTTTTAAAAGAAAATTATGTGGCAATGATATTATGCACAAATACAAAAATGGTTGTTAAAGCTATACAGTTGCAGATGTATAACACTTTAAAATTTCAGAGCATTTTACATTATAGCAGAATAACAGATATGATACACATGACAATGATAATGATGATGACAATGATCTTACAGTTGAGAAGGCATTCTCAGAAAGTTTAAGTGACTTGGAAAAGTTTACAAGCAATATTTTATAAAGTGAAATTAAGAGCTAGTTTTTTAACTTCAAAATCACAATATATTTTCTTGGCAAAATAAAAGGAGTAAATATATAAATAATCCATTTTTATTGTCCATGCCATGGAGCCATGTTTTAGTGATTTTGTTTGTTTGAGGGGGCACAGATTTGTGGTAAATCTATTGAAGCTCATTAATTCTGGATTTAGAAGAGATTGTTACAGAGGACTGGAAATCTTGTCACGCTAGGTTATGACTACAGAAATGGAATGAGCTTGGCTCAAAGAAGCCTAGGGTAGACATGACAGCTGTGGACATTTGATAGAAAGTCAGAGCAAAGAATTATTATAAGTTTTGCTTCCTTGAGGAAAAGTAACAAATGGGTAGAAATTACCTAGAAAGAAACTGTGTCTCAAAATGAGGAACTGTCTCATAATTAGAAGAATCTGACAGTGGAGTTGTCTTACCCAAAAGGCATTCTATAATGCAGGAGATTTCTCAAGCTAAAACTGCCATGGCCCTCTGGCAAAGACTTTAAAAAGGGGGGCGCTGCTCTGTAGAAGAGGAAGATTGGATTTGGGGGCTCCTGTGGGGTTACCCAAGCAAATTTTTAGAATCACAGAATGAGAGAATGTTAGAGATGAAAGAAACCTTGGATAATACACTCATGTTCCTCTCATTTAAAGGTGAGAAACTAGAACGTACAAGTTAGTCTGTCTACTTAATATCATGAAGCAGAATTTAGTTAGAAAAATCATTAATAACTCATTGAACTGAAAAAAATGACACAGATTTCTCAAGTCAATTTAACCAACAATCTAATGATTGCCAAGTTACTTTGACAGTCTTCAGGAAAACATGCCTTTTTATTGCGATGCTGTTCGCCAATGCTATGTGGTTTTTACTGAGAAACTGATGCGGCTAAGAAGTAATTGCCTCAATTCATACCATCCCCTTGGCAAAGATTTATTTTACATCTGCTATGGTTCATTTAGTCGAATCTGTAACATTCACCAAACCTAACAGTAAAGAGGAGAGCTGCCAGTATGACTTAGAATCTAATAAACACAAGAAACATAACTGCAGCCGTCCAGAGGCCAACTCATCAGTTCTTGAAAATTTCTTGGTAGAAAAGACCCACGGAATGAAGCTAGGAAGAGGACATAAAAATATGCATTCATCCAACCCTAGCATTCATTAATTCACTCATCAAATATTTATCGAGTCCCTACTATGTGCCACACCAGGCATCTTTCTTTGCATATGTTTGTACATTTATATTACTTTAGTACAATAAAGGTCATTTCTTGATCTCTAATCAGCAATTATTACAAAGTAAAGATAAGGAGTGACTCAGACTCTACTCTAAAACTCACGCTATTGAATTTCATAGGAAAACCCCAATAGAACAGTATATTTTTGATAGACCTAATCTATACTCTAAATATTTGCATGCCACTCAGATCAGCAGCCATCACCAATGTCTCAGCATATTCTGGGTTTTGGGGAGTCAATAAATCTATTTCTAGTTTTTGAGAATTCAATAAATCTATTTAAATCTATTGATACTTACATAAAAGGGTAAAATACATTATTTCAAATAAGGGAAAAATACTGAATCAACATTTTCTAAGCCTGTATTCTCTATCATATCCTGTAAAGGAAAACCTCATATACAATATTCTATTTAATTCTCAACACAGCCATAACAGGGTTGGTAGACCTATTTTACAGATAAGAACACTGATCCTCAGGAAGGTTATATGATTGGTATATGCTGGAATCTCACCATGTCTTCCAACTACAAATCCATTTTTTTTCTACTAAATAAAGCAGTTGCTGGAAAAAATAAGAAAACAACAAAGCTACTGAGAAGAAAATTTAGTTGAACCCGTTACACCTTAAATAATCTCATTAAAACCTCACAAACGCACAAAAAATTAAAGGAGAAATAGTATGCTCATTATACATATATGAAAACTGAAGCTTAAGCAAGAGTTAATTATTCAAGTCCACACAGCTAAAAACCAGTCAAGCCTGACTTCAAATCTACATCATCCTGACTTCCAAGCCAGTGATCATAAATGACTACTCTGAACCTCATGCTTTACTCCAGGATTCTGGCTTTTCCACTTCTGATTCTGGTGAAGATTGAAGGTTCCCTAGATCTATATCTGTTCAAAACTTCCTTCCACAGCTACAAAACCCCACATTTTTACCCAGCACTGACCTTCCAAAATAACACTACATATTTCAAACTCTCTTGGAATTAGGTGTTACTCTGTAAATATGCTTATTCCAGGAAGATGTAAGTAGAATGTGTGTGGCCTTTTCTGGACAACCTCAAAAGAGAGTTTGTGTGAGTCCTTTACCTATTTCTCCTTTGTATCTTCCTCCACGTTGGTACCTGGAATGCAGATGTGATGGCTGACATTCCACCAACCATCTTAAAACACTGGAACAAGTCAGAAAGAGAAAGACAAATACCACATGATATCACTTATATGTGGAATATGAAATACGGCACAAATGAACCTATCTACAAAACAGAAGCAGACTCACAGATGTAGAGAAGACTTGTTGTTGCCAAGGAGGGTGTGGGGAGGGAGAGGGATGGTCTGGGAGTTTGGGGTTGGTAGATGCAAACTATTACATTTAGAATAGATAAACAAGGTCCTACTGTATAGCACAATCTCCTGCGAAAAACCATAATGGAAAAGAATATAAAAAAAGAATGCATGTATGTGCATAACTGATTCACTTTGCTGTACAGCAGAAATTAGCACAACATTGTAAATCAACTATGCTTCTATTAAAAAATAAATAAGTAAAAGAATTTACTGCCAAAAAAAAAAGAAAAAAGAAGAAAACACAGGAACAAGAGCCACACATTAGGAACAACGGAATAGAAAGAAGAAAATGGCCTAAGACCTGGAAACATTTGTCATACTCCCAAAGCAACCCTGGACTGCCTTCCCCTGCCATCTTTTAGAAAAGAGAACAAAGATGTGCATTCACTTTTTTTTTTCTTTTGACTATATGCAACTGAACTTAATTTAAATCATACAGTACTATTACAAACTGGTAATACATGAAAAATATATGAAAATCAATGTTTGCATCCATTTCAATTCACTAAACATTCACTGAAGAACCACTGGGTAAGCACTGCTGCTGTCAACACTATAGGAAGTAGAGAAAAGCATTAGCTAATTATAGAAAGGAATAAATCTTAGAAGGTGAAAATAACTAGTGATTAATTAAAATACAGCAGTACTGAAGAATGGTAATGATAATAAAAACCTCACCAGTAAAACTGGTAGAAATCATAGAGAGCAGCTATTTTAAATGCTTTATTTTAAACAAATTTGTGTGAGTATTGACAAATAGAAATTAAAACATGTTTAATAAATTATAAAGGTGCTCTCAGGAAAGCCAACAACTGTGGCTAGCTCTGATCAGGTAGAGAAGAGAGTTGGAGAGTAAGGATTAATTCCTATAGGTAGCACATGAAAACAAGTATTCAGAAGGAACAATCTTATTAATTTGGGATCAGCTCACACTGACTTCCCCTTAGTGAAATTTAGGAGTAATAAGTGTCCAGAAGATTCCTTGATTTCATTTACTTAGTTCTTAGAATTATGAACATTAATGGGTGCTTCTGTGGAAAAACAATAAAGTCAAATTGATGTCATCATCTAAAGTTTAGATACTTCTATCATGCTGTTGACTACTTGATGCTGAGATGTGTGCTCTATTATTTATATATATGTAATTTATATAATAAATATAATCAACAAATATATCTATAGATAGCTGTGTGTGTGTGTGTGTGTATATATATATATATATATATACACACACACATACATATATAAAATCTCTATTAGAAGTGGAAAATAATTAGCAAGTAGTTTGAAAGTAGTTTAAGAAATTACTTCTTTTTAATACCTCACAAATGTAATGAGGTATAGCACAGAGGATACATTTATGCCTTCACGTTCATTCATTCAACTTATGCTTATGAAGTTCTGACAAGCTCCCTTGTGCAGAGATTGTTATTGCTACCAAGTATCCATGTGTTCCGTAACTTCTCAGTTATGCACTTAGGTTGAAATTGATGGGACTGAGTACTCAAAAATAGGGTTTAGATGAAAGTAATGAAAGCCACTTTTATAAAAAATCCAAAAATATCTCATATGAACCTCGAGTTTTCTCTTTCCTTGTTGTGGTGACCATAGAGGACACATGGCTCCAAGATAGAGAGCCAACTGTTTTACAACCAGATATAAGCAAGACGTAAACCTTTATTATGTTAATCAATTAAGATTTCCTTTATTACAGTACCAAATGACAGTTTGCTCTGAGTACTGTAATCAGTCCTTGAAGATCAGCGCTGCTTTAAAAACTAAAACATGTAGCACTGAATGAGTGCTCAGGTTACAGTGGGGCAACAGATATTGGCAGATAGAAAACGGTTGTCTGTGGGGAGCTGTGGACAGATATTTGGAAAACCCACTGACTGTTCTAAATGAGGAGACAAGCCATGGGCTTTCTGGGACAGGAGATCCAGAGGAAGGGTATCAAATAACAGAATGTTGTACTGTGTTTTGGCTGCATTTGGCAAGACCCTGAAGAAAACACATAAGATCAGAAAATGCTGTCTTGAGTACAAGCAGAAATAGAAAGAAATAAAGAGATAATTGAAGACAGAGATTTAGGGCCTTGAAGAAAAGAGAACTCCCATACCTGGCTAGAAGGCATATAATTTAGTACAACCACCTTGGGGAACTGGCAACATTTTATAAAACCGAATATCCATACATTTATGACTCAGCATTTCCACTCTCAAGTATACACAAAAGGAAATATGTATATATGTTCACCAAAATATATGAATGTTCATAGCAGCCCCCTTCATAGTAGTCAAAAACTAGAAACCGCCCAAAAGTCCATCAACATTAGATTGGATAAATACATTGTGGAATATTCACAAAATGGAATATTATTCAGCATAATACATAAAAAATATAGCTGAACTCCACAAACATAATGTTGAATCAAAGAAGCCAGACACAAGAGAATATATACAGTTGGATTCCATTTAAATAAATTTTAAAATTGAGCAATACTAATCTATAGTATTATAAGTCAGCACAGTGATTACCCTTGCGGGTAGGAGTGGGATAATGCCCACAAATTTTCACAAGCAGATTATGCTAATGGAAAGGATTATAAATCACCCAGACATTCTTGATATTAGATTAGACACAATACCTATACAGAAAAAAGAAACAAAGTTATGTGTACATATACCAAAACAAAGGTCTACGACAAAAACTGCTAGTTCAAATATTTGAGTGCTCCTTGATGTCTTCTAGTCTCCTATTCACTGAGATGGAGACATGTACCTAAATTTGGCCAACGGGATGCGGGTAAAAGCGAGATAAGCTACATCCAGATGTGCCCCATAAAACCCCACACAATCCTCTATCTCTCTGCTTCCCTGTTGTGGTTACACGTAGGCCATGTGCTTGCTCTCAGTGGCCTAACTACAAGACTGAAGCAGCCCACATCTGAGATACTACTTAGAGGAGAGCAGCAATATATGATATATATAATGAGAGCTCATAACGAGCACTGGAATTTAATGTAAATGAAAACTTAACTTGGTAATATTAAGCCACTGGGACTGTGGACTCTGCTGTGGAACTTAACGTTAGTTACCATCTTAATATTCATCTTGAGGTGAAACAAAGATGGTTCAGACAGACCCTGCACTCAAAGGTATTTTTCTCTACTGGAAAATACAAGATATATACTATGGTAGTTTAAGGATGGCTAACAGTGCTTTAGTACTCTTATCCTTGAGAGATAAATCATCACTGCTATGCCCTGACCAAATTCCTATCTCATAAAATCATGAGACATAAAAGGATTGATTTTTTTTTTAACATCTTTATTGGAGTATAATTGCTTTACAATGGTGTATTAGTTTCTGCTTTATAATAAAGTGAGTCAGTTATACATATACATATGTCCCCATATCTCTTCCCTCTTGCACCTCCCTCCCTCCCACCCTCCCTATCCCACCCCTCTAGGTGGTCACAAAGCACCAAGCTGATCTCCCTGTGCTATGCGGCTGCTTCCCACTAGCTATCTATTTTACGTTTCGTAGTGTATGTATGTCCATGCCACTCTCTCACTTTGTCCCAGCTTACCCTTCCCCCTCCCTCTATCCTTAAGTCCATTCTCTGGTAGGTCTGTGTCTTTATTCCCATCTTGCCCCTAGGTTCTTCATGACCATTTGTTTTTTGTTTTTTTAGATTCCATATATATGTGTTAGCATACTGTATTTGTTTTTCTCTTCCTGACTTACTTCACTCTGTATGACAGACTCTAGGTCCAACCACCTCACTACAAATAACTCAATTTCGTTTCTTTTTATGGCTGAGTAATATTCCATTGTATATATGTGCTACATCTTCTTTATCCATTCATCTGTTGATGGAAACTTAGGTTGCTTCCATGTCCTGGCTATTGTAAACAGAGCTGCAATGAACATTTTGGAACATGACTCTTTTTGAATTATGGTTTTCTCAGGGTATATGCCCAGTAGTGGGATTGCTGGGTCGTATGGTAGTTCTATTTTTAGTTTTTTAAGGAACCTCCATACTGTTCTCCATAGTGGCTGTATCAATTTACATTCCCACCAACAGTACAAGAGGGTTCCCTTTTCTTCACACCTTCTCCAGCATTTATTGTTTGTAGATTTTTTGATGACGAGGATTGATTTTGTTAACACTTCATTTTTTTTAGAGCAAGTAAAGGTATACAGCACAACTGGGGGGTGGGGTTACAGAGATTTCCCATACACGCCCTGTCCCTGCACATACGTAGCACTGCCCATTATCAACATCTCCCACTAGAGTGGCTCATTTGTTACAACTGAGGAATCTACATTGGCACAACATAAAACTGTCTTCCAAAGTGGCTGTACACTTTGCATTTCTACCAGCAGTGAATGAGAGTTCCTGTTGCTCCAAATCCTCACCAGCATTTGGTGTTGTCAGTGTTCTGGATTTTGGCCATTCTAATAGATATGTAGTGATTTCTCCACTGTTTTAATTTGCATTTCCCTGCATATTATTAAGCATGCATACTCAAGTATATTGTGGCTATCATTATTTTGAACAAACATCTGTTAGATAAGTTAAGAATAAGAGAATAAGTTTTTATTTTACTTTCACTTATCCCTTCTTTGTTTCTCTTCCTTAACTTATGTAAATCTGAGTTTGTGACCTACCTTATTTTCCTTCTCTCCAAAGAACTTCATTTAACATTTCTTTCAAGGCAGGTCTACTGGAAACAAATTTTCTGAATTTTTGTTTGTCTGAGGAAGTCTACTTCTTCACTTTTGAAGGGTAATTTAGCAGGAATTCTAGGTTGGTGACTTTTCCCCTCAACACTTTAAATATTTCACTGTACTGTCTTCTTGTTTGCATGGTTTCTGAGAAGTAGAATTCTTATCTTTGTTCCCCTATAAATAAGGCGATTTTTTTTCTGGCTTCTTTTAGGAATTTTTTCTGTATCTTTGATTTTTTTTATAGTTTGAAAATATGTTTCTGTACAGCTGTTTACTTGTTAGGTCAGAGTGGCAACTTCCAAACTCTTTACATGGGCAACCAGAATCCTTGACTAATGTTTCAGGATGTTAAACTCATCCTAAATCTGGGCTAGCTTTCTTGACTTGCCTCAAAAATAAAACATGGAATGAGTGCCTTCTGATGCCCAGTCTCTAGAAAGCTGCTGTTTCTACTTGGGCTTTTTGGAAGTTTCATCTTTGGGGTCCTGAACAGCTGTACAGGAACTCCAACTTCCCTGAGTCCATCATGCTATGAGGAAGCTCAAGCTAGCTTCCTCATGGAGAGACTATGTGGAGAAAGATAGAGAAAGATGCTTGGCTAGCCCCTGGATTTTCCAGCTCCTTGGCATCTGAGCCATCTCAGCTGAGTCATCAGGCATCACAGAAAAGAGATAAGCTATCATTGCCATGTTTAAACCAAATTCCTGTTTCACAGAATTATGAGACAGAAAATGAAATTGTAAGACACTTAGCTTTGGAATAGTCTTTTAGATAGCAATAGATAAGTGGAAAAGATGCATTACAGTATAAATACAAATTTAATATAAATATGCATATGTGTGTTACACATGCTCATATGAGGTAAAAAGCAAAATGGACTTTAGAAAGAAAGGGTCATAAGAGTATAACTGCAGTGCTAAAGAAAATACAAAAAAGAAGAAATTGCTACTGGGAGAGGAAATATTCCTAGCATGTAAGTACATGGAAACAACCGCTGAATCCATCTGGTTCACCACTGTAAATGTTGTACCTGTTACATGATAGATGCCTATGAATGATGGCTAAATCAGTAGACAGAATAAACAAATACTGTTGTATTTTGGAAGAATCTTGAAAGGCTGGGTTTGCTTACTTAAAGAGTGATGGAAGCAGACAGCAGTTGAAACTTCTATGCTAGTGAAACAGCAAAATCATCATAAACCAGAGAGAAGTATGTATGGAGCCCACAAAGGAGAATAAAGGGCAATGCGATACATGTCATGGTGCAAGGACAGTGAGAGAGGGTCCAGAAAGAGTCAGCTATGGTTGGCAAGCGGACCCAAAAGAGTTCATCCTTCATTTAACAGGCATTGAAAAAGAATACAGTTTCTTTTTTTATACAATGTAGTAGTAGTATAAAAACTTTTTGTTAGGAAGATGAATGTAGCAGAGGAAGACGGGACAGACTGGCAAATCATTTGCAAATATCAGAAGTCAAGAAATAAGTTGTAAGCAGCAATGTGAGAAGTCCGGTTATAAACAAGGGTGCTTAGCAACCAGTATCCATTCCTGAGGTATATTCACAAGCCCCTTTATTTAATAATGCAGAAATAGAAGAGATTTGATAACATCTCATGTCCTTTGCAAATATACAACTCTAGAGCTATCTGATAATTCGTAAGGACATACATAACATGACTCATTATGCTAATACTTAAAGTAGCACTGAAATGTGTGGGCATTCCCTCAGTGTACCGCATGCTAGTAAAACTGGCAGTATAGCATCTGAGTAGCGCTTTCTCCTTCCAGGAAAAATTTGGGCATTTCTGCAGCAACAATAAATTGTGAGCTTTATTTATGAGTGTGAGTATGCTATAGGTTTCAACAGGAGGAAGATGACTACCTATACTGTCATCTCTGCTGTTCTGCATGCTATATTAAGCCACATATGTAATGAGGAGTGGAACAATAATTAAATCACTGGAGTGTCACTTTTCTCTCTGTAGCATTGCTTCTGTGGGCAAACTAGCAAGAAAAGCCTGTTCTGAGGCTCCAGGCAGCTTATTTTTTTTTTTCCTTCCAAGATCATGATTTGCAGCATCTGGGACTATGATTTAAGCCATTTCATATTTTTCTTAATAAATGAAATATATTATCAAGTAACTAAAATGTGTAAAACTAGAGAGTATACAAGCTGAAGCAGCATAGTTCTCTAATTTTTAAAATGGCATCAGAGAGGGGCATCCTACTTTTCATCAACAGAGATACAGAAAAAGAGGTTGGCGATATTAGGTTAAATATGGAATCCTTATTTCATTTTAAATATATTGATATGAGTGTGTGTTTTTTAAAAAACTAGATTCTGGTAGGTATTCACAAAATCTCTAATAACAATTTTAGAATATCCTTTAAAAATGGAAAAAATATGTGTAGAAGGAAAACACATTCCAGTGTTTACATTAAAATGAATATAACAATTAGACTGACATTTTAACATGGTAGAATCCTCCAGAAAAATATACAGAATTAGGGATCCTCAATTTTAAAACTATAACAGAGACAGAGAGAGGGAGAGAGAGAGAGCAAACAACCCTATTTTGAGGGGAAAACTAATACCTGCCAAGGAAGAACATGTAAATAATAGATCAATAGTACGGAGTAGTTAGAAAGGATCAAATTTTCTTTTTTCTAAATCAATTACTTGTTACTGTTTTCTTTTCAAACTCTTGCTTTGGAATCTGTCATTTAGAGAGCCTGTACTTGACAGTCTGTAGCACACAAATGCCAGGAGTACATAAACTCCTATGTGCATAATCTATTTTTATAACCAGAGCTGTTTTCTACACAGATACATGATACCCACATGGCCTAAGTCACAAATACCTGCACATATATAATACATGAAAAAATAAATTAAATTTGCTTCTCCTCTCACTTTCTCCTTTTTTTGCTTTTATACTTTTTTTAACAACTCCAGGAGCTTGACCTCTTACTTCGTTTATCTCTTTCCAGTTCTCTTTTGTTTCTCTGTTTTGGCATGTTTTTCCTTTTCAGTAGAAGAAAAGAATATTGCACAGCGGTCCTAGAGGCACTTTTTATTGTTGTTGTTTTAAAAAATCCTTTTTCCTGCATTGATGGCAGCACTTATTAATCTTTTCCTCCTCCTGGTCTCAATGGTTCTCTTTCTCTTCCCTGCTCACCAATGGAAACCTGGTGGTAAAACTATTTCTTTCTTCCAGGTGTCTGTGCTCCATTGGGAATTAGCAAAAGTGCTGGGTTTTATGCTGATCTCCCCTGTGCAAAGGGGGGGAAATATATCAGTGGAATCGAGTTTGCTCTGAAGAGCCAATACATGTTGAAGCAGCTTTCAAATTCTAGGTCAGCAGTGAACAGCAGAGAGAGCCTTCTTTACAAAGAAGTCTCATCTTCTGCCTAATAATTCTGAGTTTCAAGAAGGAGCTGCTGTCAAACCACTTGGTTAAAGTAGTTAGGTTTAATGAATTTCATGTCTGTGGTTGTGTCTGGGTTTCTAAAGTTTTCCAAGCCTGTACCAACTGTCTAGGCAGTTGTCTTTTCTGAATAATGCCCATGAGGTAAAAGCTGGGCACAGACGCAATTCCTACCTCACATGTGAGAGTTTCTCCACTTCTCTAATTCTGATTGTAAAGTCACCATCCCCATGGTCGGAGTCATGGTAGACTTATTTTCCTTGCTGAGGTTTGAGACAGTGACCTATGTTTTACTCATGCCTAGAACAAGAGAAAATTAGTGGATGGTACGTGTGAGGAGTGGCTGTAGAATAGAGAGACAGGATCACAGAAATTGTGTGAGCAGAAACTGATTTTGCTCCATTCTAGCACTTATGGGAACATTTGTTAAACTATTAATGGTTTTCAAATTCAGTTTCCTTATCTATAAAATGAGAAAACTAACTATTCTTACATCCTGAGATTTTTCTGCAGATTAAATATTATAATACATGTAAAAGATTTATACTACTGAAACATAATAAACATTCAGTCTGTATTACTTGCTATTATCACCTTTCCATAATTATGATTATCATGTATAGAATCCCTTAGAATATTAGAACATTAAAAACACTATGATTATCTTGTCACAGACGATATTTATTCATAAAACTGAGAACATGCAAAGATAAATGACTAGAACAAAATCACACAGTTAGTTGGTGGAAAAGTTACACCAAAATCTCAGGGCCCCTGTTTTCTTCTCTGGTGATCTGTGTGAAGAATTTAAATAAAACAATGCTATCTCATGCACAGGGTTAAGCTTAAGTCAATCAAGCAGTAAATATTCATTATTTGATTGATTTATTGACCCATTCACCCCGACAAAATGACCATGTTAACTAATCACTTGGTTACAATATTCAAGTACATTAATTGTGAGGAAGATTAAAGATGACCCAAAGTCACAGAACACAATAATCAAGTAGCCGATTCAGTCAAGTTTGATGACGAAGTTTGCACTCTAATTTTGTCTCGACACACAAATCAACATGGTAAAAAAAGGAGATTGACCTTTAAGTATTTACTTTGAAGACAACTAGTTAAACTCAACCAAATAACTGAACTGTCAATTAGAAACCCACTGATTTCTAAATAACCCATTGGTTAAACAAACTCATTAATTTTCTCCTCTTAATTTGTTGTATGTATATACAATGGTTGTATGTGAATATGTGTATGTGTGCAGAAGTGCATGCCTTCTATCTCCTCGACTGGGTTGCATCTATAGGACATATATTATAATGTCTTATAAAAATAACGGAAATAATTCTACCTGACATATCTGGGGAATGGCATTGCTGACCAATGACCAATTAATTATACGTAATCACAGTGTCTTTTCTCTATGACTTTGCCTTTGCAATTTCTCTTGAGAGCTTATGAAACATATTTAGAAATAAATGCCAAATTCTAGTATACTCTAAGTTTATCTCTTCTAATGCCCAAGTAAATAGATCAATAGGTAGATAGCCAAACAAATGAACTCCAGTCTTCTACCTCGTAGTTGGATGTGTACTGAAAACAAGAAACTCTCACGTACTTTAAAATTTCCTTCCTATTATCAATAAAAAAAATCATAAATGTTGCATCTCCATCTCTATAACCCCTCAGTTTATATGCTTGTTCCTATACCACGCTGTCTCTCATGTTCTCATGGAAAGTTGGGACCAAAAAAAAAAGAACTTGGGGTCACTGAGTAAGTGGAAATATGGCCCTGGGACTTCAAGCTCTATCTGCATGCAATTTATAAGCAGTTTGATAATCAGGTAACTGAAATACAGACAAGGTTCCCAGAGTAAGCTCCTTCTATTCTTGTTACTCAGAACTAAGCTAACTGAACATCCCTTTCTGCAGCTCTAAATGTACTTTCTGACTGTTCCTGGACAGTGTACAATTTTTAGTATAATTCAAAAATGTCACAAAGAATAAAGAACAAAAAGCCTCAACTTTCCCTCATAACTGTCTAAATTGGGGACAGGATCTTCCAGCTCATCAACACCAATCTTTCCCAGCCTTTCACCTCCCACCTAAACACCCCGCAAAAAATATTTCCAGACTGTGATGATCCTTTTTCAGAACATCACTGGTTTAAATGAGGACATTGTACAGGCATGGAACATGAAAGCTTGCATTTCCATAGAACTATGTTTATTTCATTTTCATTGTTTCAGTAGAGGTAAATTACTGTATGTTCCTAATAGATACCTTCAAGTATTTTTTCTTTAAAAAAACTATAACTTCTATTAATCTATTAATTGTGGAGCTATTAGCATGGTGGTGAACTCCATGGACTTTAGAGTGAACTAACCCTGTTGTCAGATTTTTGCTTCATCACTCTATGGCTGATTAAACTTACCCTCACTGTGCTTGGTTTCCTTGTCTGTTTCGTATAATTACAATGCCTCCTCCACAGTCTTGTTCATTTCAATCACTCATTCCACAAATTATTTATTTATTATGTGCCAATGGTCAGTCTCTGTCCATATAGAACTAATCTAGTAACTTAGTACAAGGATTGAATTTATATATATACACACTACTTAATGTAATAGCTGCCCCCTAGCAGGCTCTCACTAGTAATTACTAAAGTTATTATACTGAAAGTCAATTTAGGTACCACTCTGCTTGGCTCTTTGTTATCTCTTAAATCCTCAAACTGAGCCTATATAAATGTTTTTATGCCTGTTTTACAGACTGGAAAACTGAAGTTCAGAGAAATCACTTCACTAAAGTTATACAAAAAAAAAATTGGAGTCAGCCTTCAAACTCAGGTCTGTTTAACATCATACAAGTTATAACAGAATTCATTTCATCTAAAAAGAAGGTACTAGGCATGTGGGAAAACAAGGTAAACTCCATATTGAGCCAAAGCAAACATATTTGCTTCCATTCAATGAATACAGTCTACTAGAACCTCTCTTCTTTAGCCTCTGAACACTTAAGTGGACCTGCTTAACCTGTGATGGTTACCATATTGTTTTGCCTATAAATATATGATAAAAAACACTAGCTGGTGATTTTATTGATGCCTATGAATACCTCATTATTATGTACATGAATAATCATGGCTATTAGAATATATATGAATAATATGTTTATTATTCATGAAGTAACCAATGTTATGCTGATATACATGATTAAAATGCATTAAAATAAATGTGTAATTATAAAATTCTTAAGTATTTATGTACATTTTAAATCTGACTAATGAAACAATATGAAAAACATCATCAGTGAAACAAATCCCTTACACACTGGCAAGACTTTAAAGAGTTTGACTTACAAGGTATAGTGTCTTTCAGTCCCATTGTACTGGCAGGCTGTACCCAGCCAATGAGCCAAATAACCATTATCTTATAATACCAATTAAATCACATATACATTTATTTTCATGTTTCATTTATATAAACTAACATAACACACTGTTGACTTCATGGATGTTTTTTCTTAGACAATGTTATTATGAACTTGGTCATAATATTTCAATTAAAAATAATGTATTTAGATAGGCTCTTTATCTTCTCACCACCCAAACTACTTGTCTTTCTGCATCTGGCCCCATATTTGGTTTTACTTTGGGTTACTATGTAACCCAAAAATGGGGAAATGCCCCATTTCTTTTCAAAACCAACTCACCTCTTATGTTCTGGGCCTCATTCAATCTAACTGCGTATCTAGAAGATCCAACTTCTATAATTATATCTGCTTTTTCATCATTCTCTCTTTCTATAGGATCTTCTAATTACAATACACATTTTATTATTTCCTAACTTGAAAAAACAAAGTCATCTTTCACTTAAGGTTGCCAGATTTAGCAAACAGAAATAGAGCAATAAGTATGGGACATACTCAATATATAAACAATTAACAGACAATAAATACTTGAGTCAGTATGCCCCATAATTACTCTAAAAAAGTTGTTTATTTTAAATTCAAATTTAAACTTGTTATCCTGTACTTTACCTGGTAACCATACTAACTGCCATTCACAGTGTTTAGTGCAAGCTTAGTGCAGTTGGTTTTTCATTTTTGTAATGCAAGTGCCTGATTTTCATGGTTGAGGCATCACTTCAAAGATGGCAATCTCCAATAAATACATTGCCAGACAAAGAGCCAGGCTGCCTACCCCACCAGCCTCCTTTATTTTAGAGATCTTGGTTGGTTTCCATAACAGACCCTTTGGTCCGCTTGTTGTTGTTTTTCTCTTCCCATGCTTTAAATTCCCCTCTTATGTTTTAAATTCACCAACAAACAGTGAGGCTGGGAACCCTCAACCCCTATAAATGCAGAACTCCAGGCCAACACTCTTGTTTGTGTTATCTCCCCCTTCCCCCAATCTCCCTCCCCAACTCTCTCTCCCCCATCTCACCGTGTGGCCCCAAGTATCCCATGTAATTTCCAGGATCTGTAAGTAATAAACCTCGTTTTTCCACGGCTTCCTGATAGTTATTGCTGAAGGGTGTCTTGCCATCATAATAAGAGCCACAAGGGCCGATCCAGCCACAACATTGGTTATCAATAGCCTGAGTCTGGCACACAACACAGTAAACCTTCTTGGGAAAAAAAAAAAAGGTATTTTACTGTTATTTCCACTCCTTCACTTCACATTTTCTCTGCAAACCTCTCCGAACAGACCTTATTCTCAAACATTCCAATGAAACAACTTTTCTCAAGACCACCAATTACATGAACACAGTCAAATCCAGTTGTCGCCTTTCTGTTCACACTTTATTTAGAGTTTGTGCAGCATTCAATACACGATGCCACATTCTCCTCCATGACACATTTTGTTGTCTAAGCTTTGTGGCAACATACTCTCCAGTTTTTCATTTGTTTTACCCATTTTATTGACTGTGATTTTTCCCATTTCATTGCAGTTTCCTTTCTGCTGTTCAGCCTCTATTTTCAGAGAATATTCACACAGGACTTTGTTATTGGACCCCTTATATCTTCAATGAATCAGGTCTCTTTAAGTGACTCTGTTCAAAATGTGGCATTTAATGTCAGTAGATGCCAATGAGTCCAAAAGCTGAATTTCAAGCACTAACTTTGCCTAGAATTCCAGACTCCAGCACAGTCATTTTACTTGACATACCCATATGGGTGTTTATTCAGCATGTGAATAAGAAAAGAAAAAAGAGTTTAGTTCATCAACCAATTCTACAAGGGTTAAGTTGAAATTCACTGCAGTGGCCCACTGACAGTACACCCTGAGAAGAATTCAGTATAAAAAACAGGAAGAGGCATTTTGTGCTTTGCATGCATATATCAGGAAGAATTTCAATGACCTCAGATTCCTGCATCTTCCAATGCACAGAAAAGCACTAAAAGCATTAACTTGAGATATCTGTTCTTTGTGATTAGCAGTAAACTTTTACCAAGATGTGTGCTTGACTATGTGGATTTCCTAGCCCCCAAAAATCATATATACACTGGCTTCTCCCCTACCTCTGTGGAGCAATTTACTCAGAGATACTAAGTGACTGTCTCCCAGGCTATAGTCCTCAGTAAGACCCTGAATAAAACTTAAACTCACATCTCTCACGCTGTGCATTTTTCTTTATGTTGACAGGCAACTCAAAATTAACAATACCAGAAACAATTCTTGATTCACCTGTATCCCAAAATGCTTCTTCTCTTGTCATTCCCATCTCAGTAAGGGGTACAAAAGCCCACTGAGTTAGTCAAGTATAATACCTTAAAAAATCCTGGATTTCTTCTTTTCCTTATCTCATATTAAATTTATCAGAAAACAAAAAATCATTAAGGACTTAAAAATCCAAATTGTATCCATCTTCACTTCTGAAATCCTAAACTAAGCCATATTATATCTCACTGTAATTTTATTCTCATGGTTTTCCCTATTATAGTAAAATGGCTAAGAGCAGACTCAAATTTAATCAATAATTCATGTACATTTTGTATCTGATACACTAAAAAGAAAATGTAGAGTTACACAAAACATCTTCTCAGATAAATCCAATATGAAAATTTCCTTTACAAAGTTAAGATGTTTATTTTGTTACGTGGAAAAGTACTTAATCATTTACCTTTGTTAATCACCTTTATAAGTTATGAGTAAATACTGAAGCAGCATTATTCTCAGATTCATGGTGTTTATAAGTTAATTGAAAGGATATACACTTTAAGTTAAATTTTAAAAAGTAACTTGGTTATAAGCAATAACCAAGCAAGAACAAATGAATGTAGGGAAGTAAAAACAAAATTAGTAGAGTTGAGAACCTATATAAGTGCTTAGAGCTCAAAATACCATGTGAAATGGAAGGAAGAGGCAGTTGGGTCAAATCCTAGTACTATATACTCCAGAAGGGATACTCAAGAAAGGTTCTGGAAGAGGTGTCACTTATTTTTTCACTTGTTTTTTTGTATTTCTTTTCTAATTATAAGAAGCCCCAATATAATACTTAGGTAATAACTATACCATATATATATATACATATATATATATATATATATATAACTGAAAACATAAACTTTGAACTCTGTGTGTAAAAAAATAGTTAATTAAGAAGGACTAAATTCATAATAGCTGTAAGGTAGAAGTTATTGAATGCTTACTATATACTAGGCAACATGCTGAGTGTTTTATTACTTTGTTTTGAGATACGAACTATTATTATGCCATTTTCACAGATGAGTAAAGTGAAATTCAGAAGAGCGAGGCAACTCGCTGAAGCACATTCAAACTAGACGTGAAGTCAGGATTTGAAACCAGGTAGCCTTGCTCATAGGTAGATGCACAACACTGGGAAGAGTTTGCTTTTCGATAGCCTAAGTATAGATATATTACAGCAAACTGAAAATGACATGCAAAAATAATTCTCAAGTCAACTCCTGTGTGGCTTTAGGCAATGTTCCCAAACTGTGTTCCCTTGAGATTTTAATAAGCATTCTGGACAGAAAGGTCTCGTCATCAAATACGCTTGTAAAATAGCCTATTGCCTCCCCTCCTTGGGTACTCATATTTTATATTTTGAGTTTTGAAGAGTTCTTTTTAAAAAGCATTAAGTAAAAGTGATTACATTTCTCAAGCCAGTACTATTAATGAGATTTTTCTTTTAAATTGTGGCTGCAAATTGGAAATAGACTCAAAAGAATAAGAATGGCATTCCAAAATAAATCAATGGAGCAGAAACTATAATCTACTTTTAGATAATAACAGTACCAATAATAAAATAATAATAATAAAAATAACCAAAATATAGTGTTTATTTACACCTGATAAGCTCTGATTTGAGAGGGCCTTATGTGCTCCAAGGCCTTTCTTCTCAGTGTGTGTCTGGGAGAGCAGCAGCGTCCTCACTGAGAATCTTGCTAAAAATAAAGCCCATCAGGCTTCATCCCAGACAGACAGAATTCGAATCTACTTTTTAACATAATGCCCAGGTGATTTGCATGCTCAATCTTATTTTGGAAGCACTGACTAAAGTTGCTCTTTCTTAGGTTTGAGATGAATAGAATCACCTGGAGAACTGTTTGAAAATGTGTGTTTCTGGGTTCTACCTTCAGAGGTCTTTAATTATGTCTGGGCAGGACAAAGAAGTTACCATTTTCAACAAGTGACCCAGGTGATTCCTAAGTAGCTGCTGGCCAGGGTCCCCCTTGACAGTGCACCAGGGTTAAGGCTTCATTAGTCTTGGGTGCAGGAAGGAGGAAAGGTTCAAGTGTACTGAATTCTTAGGTATTCAAGTTACTTTGATGCCACCATCCTTGGAAAGAAGGGGTTTCTCAGTTTCATTATCCCAAATTGCCCGTGAGCGCCTTCATCCACTGTCATGGTTTTAATGACTACGTGTATGCCAATGACTCCCAAATCTCTGCTTAGATGACTCCTCTAGCTTCAGATTGGTACATCTAAACACCTGTGAAACAAGTCTCTTTAGTGGTTTATGGGCCCCATAAGCTCATTATCTTCACTGTACTTCCTGCCTTTTTTGAGGGCACTACTCTCAATAATGTAAGTATGAAACTGGGAGTTATCACAGAACTTTCCCCTCCCAGGCTGCACCCTGCCCCCCGACACAATCACCCAATCCTGCTGATTTGACTTTCTATTTCTCAAATTCATTTCCTTCTTTCCATTTCTACTCTCACTGTTTTAGCTACAATCCACTGGATAACTTCAAAATCCTTCTAATTGGTCCCCCTAACACTAATCTCATCATCTTTGAATTCATCCTCCCTAAAATAGTCAGAGAGCAATAAATATTCAAATTCAGCTGTCTCTTTTCTCACATAAAATTCCTTTAAACTTATCATTGTCCTTGAGCTAAACCCAGAGTTTCCAAATAGGGCACGCCCTGCCTTTATAAACTGGCATTCACAATCCTTTTTACCCCTCAAGCCTTACCACTTTATCAGCACCAGCACCAAGCATCTTGAGTTTTTTTGCACACATAAGGTTATTTGTCTTTTAGTCAGTGCCTCAGCTCACATACTTTTCAAACTTAAAACCCCACTTTTACACATTTGCCTACTTTGTGTTTCTTTTCTTTAAGAGTCAAATTTGAGTATCAACTCCTTCACAAATCTCTGACTTGGTTTTGAAACCCTGACTTTTCTTTTTTTTAATTTAATTTTATTTATTTTTTTATACAGCAGGTTATTAGTCATCAATTTTATGCACATCAGTGTATACATGTCAATCCCAATCGCCCAATTCATCACATCCCTCCCCACCCCCCAGCCGCTTTCCCCCCTTGGTGTCCATATGTTTGTTCTCTACATCTGTGTCTCAATTTCTGCCCTGCAAACCAGTTCATCTGTACCATTTTTCTAGGTTCCACATATATGCGTCAATATACGATATTTGTTTTAGAGACGTGGATGGATCTAGAGACTGTCATACAGAGAGAAGTAAGTCAGAAAGAGAAAAACAAATATGAAACCCTAACTTTTGAACTTTCAAACCAAAATTACTGAAAGAGCCCGTTACACTGGAGATTGCATCAAGATTTTATGCTTACTAGCTGTGCAACCCATCACAATTTAATTAATCAGGATAGCTGTGCAATATTTAACAATCTAACTAATCATACCTGTGCTTTAGTTTTCTTCTTAAAGAATGTGAAGATATTTGTATCTTCAGCATAGATTTACTGTGAGGAAACAGTGTTGTAGTCAGAATAAAGTACAGTTAGGTCTTGTCCTCGCCCAAAGTACACGATAAGTACAAACTGGTACTATTATCATATTATCCTTATTATTTTATTGAAATTATCAGTTTGGGTTGTGTATCTCCAGATATCTTTATTCCAGGAAACCTTTCTCTCTCCTCGTCCTCTCACTCTCTCTTTCCCTCTCCTTCTCTTCCCATATTTAGTTCAGTCTTTATACTTAAAAAGTGCTCAATAAATGTGTTTAATTGAACTGAATAAGAATATTCCCAAGACTCAAAAAACCAAAATCACCAGTGCTGGTAATCAGAAGATTTCAGGAGGTTAACAATGGATTTTAAGTAAATTTTAATTCTACTGATGATTGAATCAAGACAGCTGAACAGTGCTGATACCCACATAACTATGGTGTATTCAAGGTTCATTTTTCATGGTTGTGTAAGTAAAAATTATATGATGTTCTTATGTATGTCAACTTCCATGATATTTTATTAGTCCCAAGAGGTAGAAAGTTGTCTCCCCCAGACAGAAGACAAAACCGAAGTTCACATTGGCTAAGGGGTTTCTCCAAAACAAAGCTAATAAATAACAGAGCTAGAAATTTAACTTAATCTCTGAATCTCAGGTTCTTGCACCCATGCCAGACTGCAGCCTGGTAGAGTCTGACCCCAACTGCTAGTCAATTATATTCAAGTTTCTTTTCTCAGAATTTTGGTATAATAAATATGTAACTTGAGAAATTGATGTTTTAAAACATACATATGTTGCTAATTCTGTTATAGCCAAGTGATGCAATGATTACATTTCATGTATTTGTGATTATGCATTCTCATACCTCAAATAAAAACATGATAGGAAAATTTCAAATTTGTGCCTTACACACACCCCCAAAAAATGCTGCACTTTGAATATTTATTTCCAATGCTGTGAATCACACCATCTCTAATGAGTATCTTCACAATTCACAGTTCCCAGATTATTAGTTATATCCCTACCATGAGAATAACTTCAGAATTATATTCTTTTCTCACCCACCCATGAACATTCCCTACATACAAAAATCAGACACCAGAACAAAAAAAATGTCATCTTTGTTTTTCTGAAGGGTTTGGAAATTCCAATTTTTCACCAGCTATTAAGTTAAAAAGTATAAAGATAGGAAAGCCCTTAAAATGTAAGGCAGATTCTCTACCGATTAACCATGATTCACTAAATCCTGCACATGTACTGCTTGATCTCCAGGCAAGCTGCTTTCATAATTCTCCCTTTTCTGAGGATCACTGAAACCCAGAATGTAATCCTAGGCAACGATTTGCACAATTAGTGCCCTCAGGAAAACTCAGCGCAACCATATTACCCACTTTAGACATAGAAACCTTGACCAGGACAATTCCATGAGACCATATTAAAGCCTCCTTACCTCATAAATGTATGATGTTTCAGAGAAGGCTTAGACCATAACCCCCAAATATTGCACTATGCACAAAAGTAAGGATTAAAGGCAGTGACTAAGATAGGCTCTCTCGCTGAGGAGGTTATGATCTGCAGTTAGACAGGTGTGGCCAAAAATACTTTCTAATATTGCCTGAACTGACTCAGTGATATAGAGTGACCATTTTCAGTCCAAAGCTCTCTAGAAAATTCTCAATTATGTTTATTCATAAAGTCATTTAATACATGATGGAAGAAGAGGTTTTCTTGGCGTTCTATGTATAGTATCATGGATATATTTCAGACTTTTGTGGCTTTTCATCTTAAAGTTCAGTTAGCTCTTTTCATGAAGAGTGTAAATTCCATTCAGCCTTGAATACAAAGTTAGCATTTTCAGACAAGGATTCTTGAATTACCCATCTACCTATATAATTTAAACCTTTGAATTTTGCATAATTTTTACAATTGTTTTCCTCAAACTGGTTTTGCATACTTAAAAAGTGTAAGTGTAGCTTCAAATGACCAGACAAGTGTAGGACCTGGTCAAGTTGATGCAATAAGGCTTAGAAGACAAATTCTTCGCTTATGTGTGCTTAATCAGGACATTAATTGTAATAATGCCTTCAGTTTATATCTTTGGTTTTTGTTGTTTTGTGAGTATATTTCTTACCTCTAAACTCTGGATCTACATTTTATGCTATGTATTCTGACATATACACTATATACCAGATGTGTCATTATATTACCACCAAACATTAAAATGAAGCAACCTCCACACTTGCAAAAACATGCTTTCATTTTCAACCAGGTTTTCCAATAATTCAGTTTTATATTGATTTTTTTAATAAAATCAAATTTTGATTTTTTTGCCAAATTTTGATTATAACAAATAAAATATATCAATGATTTTATACATGTTCAGGAAATGCAGTAGAAATTTTTAAGATATTTTAGTAAACATAAATATATTAGTCTGCTGGCATAATGTCAAATATTAAACAAGAATTATTAATATGATATGGATCTTATTATATCACTGTCACTTTAATGACTCATTATGCAAAGAGAAAAGCCACTATTTGCTTATCATTTTAGGATAATTTTGAGGTGACAGCTTTCAGTTTGTTCTTGAAATTTTTTTCACAGAAAAACTTTCTAAACTTTCATTGCCTATGAAAGTCAGTAAATTATCATTAAATTATTTCTATTTTCTGTAACATAATATTAGAAGATACGGTTAAAAGGAGAAAATTTAGCCACTTGTTCTGTTTATCATTTATGACTTCCTACTACAGCTATAGACTACAGGGTCCTCCAGAGAAACAGAAGCAATAGGATATAAGGATTTATATAAAGATATTTAGTATAAAGGACTGGCTCATATAATTATGGAACCTGAGAAGTCACATGTCTACAAGCTGAGGCCAGTAGTATAGTCTGAAGGAAGGTCTGAGAGCCAGAGAGCGGATGGTGTAGATTCCAGATAAAGTCTGAAGGCCTGAGAACCAGAAATGCTGAGGGAAGGAGATCAATGTCCCAGCTCAAGTAGTCAGGCAGAGAAAGGGCAAATTCTCCCTTCCTCCGTCCTTTTCTTCTATTCAGGCTCGCAATGGATTGATGCTTTCCCACATTGGAGAGGGCAATCCACTTTGCTCAGTCTGTTGATTCAAATGCTAATCTCTTCCAGAAACATCCTCACAGATACACACAGAATGTTTAAACCAATATCTGGGCATCCTGTGATCCAGTAAACTTGAAACATAAAATTAACTATCACAATATTCAAATTAACATCTTGGAATGCAGTACAACTTTTCTTGCAGAATTTATAAATTAAACTGTTACTTTTGGAGTCACTGATTTAAAATAAATGTTCATCCTAAAATCACCTGCTATTTTATTATACTAATATATTTTTAGGAGATAGATATATTATCATTTCAATGGTCATAATAGGTTGATTAAATACAGAGGAAAACTTTGACCCAGAATCGAACTATGTGTGTTAGTGTTTACATATGTGAATGTTTTGTTTAGATAGGTTTCTATCAAAGAATCTGAAAAGTAACTATCAAGCAATTTATAGTAATGGTACTGCAATTTTATTTCATAACAATGCTGATGAGTCTTAATCTTGACAGAGAACAAACACCTGATGGAGAAAAAAAGACTTCAGTCTAATACTCAATTTCTTATTGACTTCTTTGCTGTGATTGTCTACGGGATGAATAGAGTCTCTTATATATATCCCAGTGCCACAGAGATCTACTCTGCTGTGTAATTGGTCACATGGACATATTTATAATGGACGACATACCGAGGATTTAAGAATGTTGGCCTAGAAGCTAAAATGTCTTACTAGTAACTGATAGAGAAAAGTGAAATCCAGATATACTGCCTCCTTAATAACGAAAATGATTTTGGACACTGGGCTTCAAATGAAACTAAATATATGGACCTCGTTCGGCTACAAATAATGTTCAGTTTAACCATACATTATGGTTTTTGCATGTATTGAAAATATTTAAAAATCAACTTATGGTTGTTTAAACCTATTACTCCAGTTTTCATGAAAGCTTTGCTGATTTTGCCAAAGAGTTCACTTTTAGTTTATAGGTAAGATAGCTATAGGGGAAAAAAGGAAGTTTATGATGTCTTTATTCATTTTAGTAATATAGTTATTATCTTGTGATAGTTTATATCAAAAATTATGTTTATCCCATTTACTTTGCATGACTTCTAAGATCTTTGTAATGTCTCTGTGAGCTACAAAAAGGCAAGGATTACTATCACTATTTTACAGGTAAGAAAAGAAAGACAGTGTTCCTATTATTTGTCTAAATGTTTTAACACTGGGTTCTAAATGAAAAACCAAGTCTCTTCACTGAAAGATCTCTGTACACCACACTAAAATAATGATTCTGGGCTTCCCTGGTGGCGCAGCGGTTGAGAATCTGCCTGCCAATGCAGGGGACACGGGTTCGAGCCCTGGTCTGGGAAGATCCCACATGCCGCAGAGCAACTGGGCCCGTGAGCCACAACTACTGAGCCTGCGCGTCTGGAGCCTGTGCTCCGCAACAAGAGAGGCCGCGATAGTGAGAGGCCCACGCACCGCGATGAAGAGTGGCCACCACTTGCCACAACTAGAGAAAGCCCTCGCACAGAAACGAAGACCCAACACAGCCAAAAATAAATAAATTTAAAAATAATAATAATAATAATGATTCAGATATATATATTTTTATATATATATATATATATATTTTTTTTGTTTGTTTTTTAATGTGACCGTATAACTCTTTACTCTATACCCTGGACTGCTATGGAAACATCATGCAATCAAAGCTTGGCTAATAAGGTGATTTTCCCCAGAAGTCTGAACTGTGAGTGAGCAAGGCAAAGACAGATGAAGAATTCCAGGTTTGTCCACTGTGCCAGCATCCGGCAGGATGCAGGAGGACCATTGTTGGAGCCACCCTTAAGCAGACTGCTCCTGCAGATGATACAGTCCATATTCTGTTGCCTATCTTAGACCCTGAGCATTTTCTAAGCCTTGCTCTCCAGACTTCTAGCAATGCTATAAGCTAGCATATAAAACTCTAGCAAATTGTATATCAGCCTAAGTTAAGAGGGATTGATTTCTGAATTAGGTTAGAAGATCTTGACCAGGAGAGCACAAAATTGACTACTTCAGTAGAAATAAGAACAGCAAATTGAGGTGCAAGGTATACGGGCTCCAGTTTTGAAATTTCTACTTAGTACCTGTGCAAAATCTTGCCAAGTAATACACATTCTTGTTGCATTCCTTCTACAGTAAAAATGAAAGCACTTGGTTAATGATCTCTAAGGTACTTCCCATATCCAAGATTCTATAACTGCATGATTTCTTTTGGCATGAAGACAGTGAGCCAAAGACAATGAACTAGAGGAAATAGAAATGGATCAAGCCTTAAAAACAATTTAACCCAACTCACAAGTCAGCTCAGTCTCTCACTAAATTTAAGGTGCTTTTCATCCACTCAACCTGTCTATTAAAAGGTAGAATAAACTCTCTCTTGAGAGCTATTACAGATATAAAGACTAGATAGTTTCCTACATACCATGTTAGATATTCAAATAAAATTTGTCATTCACATCACCAAAAAAAGAACAAAAAAGTGAAAATAGAAGCAGACTTAAAAGGGACCCAGGTATTGGGTTTAGAAAACATAGTTCTTAAAAAAAACCAGTAATACGTATGTTCCAGAGAATAAATGACAAGACAAAAATTCCACTAACCATAATCTTTAAAAAAAATTAACTGTATTAATTAAATGGAATATCTAAAAGGAAAATAAAAGTCTGTAATTGAAAATAACTAAATAGATGGGTTGAGATGCAGATTTGACACAACAGAAGAAAATGTTAGTGATGTGGCAAATAGATCAGTAGAAAATAAGCAGGATAAGGGTTGAAAAGAGGAAGGGGTGGAAAATATAACAAACATTTGGGACTAAACCACATTTAAATTGAGTCCCAGGAAGGAATATTGACAGAGAATAGGGAAGAAGCAATAGCTGAAAATTTCCCTCACAAATTAAGAATTCAAGAAGTACAAAAAAAACACAAAAAAGTGTTTTGTCGTTGCTGCTGTTGTTGTTGTTTTGATTGAAAAACGGCTGACTTCCCACGACTAAGATAAAATATTACACACACACACCACACACATACACACAGATATGAATTTCTTTAAAAAGAGAATTTTGCATAAAACACAGATGTATTTGTGCTAGTGTTCTGAAATCTTGATATTGTGTCCAGACTGTATGTTTTTTCCACAGCGTGGAATGGTACATATGAGGATTATTTAAGAAAATGAAAACTTGTCTTTAACTTGAAAAAAAAAAAGAGAATTTTGCTACATGGTGTTTATCTAAAGTATTTGAAAACTTATGTCCACACCAAAACCTACACACAGATGTTTATAGAAAGAAGCTTTACTCATAATTGCCAAAACTTAGAAGCAACCGAGATATATTTCAGTGAGTAAATGAATAAATGAATTGTGGTACATCTAACAACAGAATATTATTCAGAACTGAAAATAAATGAGCTATCATGCCATGAAAAGACATGGAGGAATCATATTTCTAAGTGAAGAAGCCAATTTGAAAAGGCTACATACTATATGATTCTCACTATATGACATTCTGGAAAAGGCAAAACTATGGAGACAGTAAAAAGGTAAGTGGTTGCCAGGAGCTAGGGGAGAGGTAGGGATGAACAGGTAGAGCACAAAGCATGTGTAGGGCAGTGAAACTATTCTGTAAGTTACTATAATGGTAGATACATGTCATTGTATATACTTTTTTATTGGGGTATAGTTGCTTTACAATGTTGTGTTAGTTCCTGCCGTACAACGAAGTTATTAATCAGCTATACGTATACATATATGCCCTCCCTCTTGGACCTCCCTCCCACCTGCTCCATCCCACCCATCTAGGTCACCACAGAGCACCAAGCTGAGTTCTCTGCGCTATACAGCAGGTTCCCACTAGCTATCTGTTTTACACATGGTAGTGTATATATGTCAATCCCAAATTCCCAATTCATCCCACCCCCCATTACCCCCACCGTGTCCACACATTCATTCTCTACATCTGCATCTCTATTCCTGCCCTGCAAATAGGTTCATCTGTACCATTTTTCTAGATTGCACATATATGCGTTAATATACGATATTTGTTTTTCTCTTTCTGACTTACTTCACTCCTTATGACAGTCTCTAGGTCCATCCTCATCTCTACAAATGACCCAATTTCATTCCTTTTTATGGCTGAGTAATAATCCATTGTATATATGTACCACATCTTCTTTATCCATTCATCTGTCAATGGACATTTAGGTTGCTTCCATTCCCGGCTATTGTAAATAGTGCTGCAATGAACACTGGCGTGCATGTGTCTTTTCGAACTATGGTTTTCTCAAGGTATATGCCCAGTAGTAGGATTGCTGGGTCATATGATAGTTCTATTTTTAGTTGTTTAAAGAACCTCTATACTGTTCTCCACAGGGCTGTATCAATTTACATTCCCACCAACAGTGTAAGAGGGTTCCCTTTTCTCCACACTCTCTCCAGCATTTATTGTTTGTAGATTTTTTGATGATGGCCATTCTGACCTGTGTGAAATGATACCTCACTGTAGTTTTGATCTGCATTTCTCTAATGATTAATGACATTGAGCATCTTTTCAGGTGCCTCTTGGCCATCTGTATGCTTACTTTGGTGAAATGTCTATTTAGGTCTTCTGCCCATTTTTGGATTGGGTTGTTCATTTTTTTTGATATTGAGCTGCATGAGCTGCTTGTATATTTTGGAGATTAATCCCTTGTCAGTTGTTTCATTTGCAAATATTTTCCCCCATTCTGAGGGCTGTCTTTTCATCTTGTTTATGGTTTCCTTTGCTGTCCAAAAGCTTTTAAGTTTAATTAGGTCCCATTTGTTTATTTTTGTTTTTATTTTCATTACTCTAGGAGGTGGGTCAAAAAAGATCTTGCTGTGATTTATGTCAAAGAGTGTTCTTCCTATATTTTCCTCCAAGAGTTTTATAGTGTCCGGTCTTACATTTAGGTCTTTAATCCATTTTGAGTTTATTTTTGTGTATGTTAGGGACTTTTCAAATTTCATTCTTTTACATGTAGCTGTCCAGTTTTCCCAGTACCACTTATTGAAGAGGCTGTCTTTTCTTCATTGTATATTCTTGCCTCCATTGTCATAGATTAGGTGACCATAGGTGAGTGGGTTTATCTCTGGGCTTTCTATCCTGTTCCACTGATCTATATTTCTGTTTTTATACCATTACCATACTGCCTTTTTTTTTTTTTTTTTGCTGTTACATTTAGGATTTTATTCATCTTGCTCTTATTATAAGTGACAAGAAAGCCAGCTGAAAATTTCTTAAGCAAAAATGAAAACTTTTTGCTCCTGAAACTAACACAATATTGTAAATCAACTATACTTCATTTTTTAAAAAAAGGAATACTGTCCCCTCCAGCTCCTTTTTTCTTTCTCAAGATTGCTTTGGCTATTCGGGGTCTTTCATGTTTCCATACAAATTGTAAAGGTGTTTGTCCTAATTGTGTGAAAAATGCCATTGGTAATTTGATAGGGATTGCACTGAATCTGAAGATTGCTTTGGGTAGTATAGTCATTTTCACAGTGTTGATTCTTCCAATCCAAGAACATGGTATATATCTCTCCATCTGTTTGTGTCATCTTTGATTTCTTTCATCACTGTCTTACAGTTTTCTGAGTACAGGTCTTTTACCTCCTTAGGCAGGTTTATTCCTAGGTATTTTATTATTTTTGTTGCGATGGTAAATGGGATTGTTTCCTTAATTTTTCTTTCTTATCTTTCATTGTTAGTGTATAGGAATGCAAGAGATTTCTGTGCATTAATTTTGTATCCTGCAACTTTACCAGATTCATTGATTAGCTCTAGTAGTTTTCTGTTGGCATCTTTAGGATTTTCTATGGGTAGTATCATGCCAGTGATACTGTCAAACAGTGACAGTTTTACTTCTTCTTTTCCAATTTGGATTCCTTTTATCTCTTTTTCTTCTCTGATTGCCATGGCTAGGACTTCCAAAACTATGTTGAATAATAGCAGCGAGAGTGGACATCCTTGTCTTTTCCAGATATTAAAGGACATGCTTTCAGTTTTTCACCATTGAGAATGATGTTTGCTGTGGGTCTGTCAATTATGGCATTTATTATGCTGAGGTAGGTTCCCTCTATGCCCATTTTCTGGAGAGTTTTTATCATAAACGGGTGTTGGATTTTGTCAGAAGCTTTTCCTGCATCTATTGAGATGATCATATGGTTTTTATTCTTTAATTTGTTAATATAGTGTATCACATTGACTGGTTTGTGTATATTGAAGAATCCTTGCATCCCTCGGTTAAATGCCACTTGATCATGGTGTATGAGCCTTTTAATGTGTTGTTGGATTCTGTTTGCTAGTATTTTGTTGAGGACTTTTTAGTCTACGTTCATCAGTGGTATTGGTCTGTAATTTTATTTTTTTTGTGGTATCTTTGTCTGGTTTTTGTATCAGGGTAATCAGAGAAGAAATAAATGAAATAGAAATGAAGAAAACAATAGCAGAGATCAATGAAACTAAAAGTTAGTTCTTTGAGAAGATAAAGAAAACTGATAAACCTTTACCTAGACTCATCAAGAAAAAAAGGGAGAGGATTCAAATCAATAAAATTAGAAATGAAAAAGGAGAAATTACAACTGATACCACAGAAATACAAATGATCATAAGAGACTACTATAAGCAACTATATGCCAATAAAATGGACAACCTGAAAGAAATGGACAAATTCTTAGAAAGGTGCAACCTTCCAAGACTGAACCAGGAAGAAATAGAAAATATAAACAAACCAATCACAAGTAACGAAATTGAAACTGCAATTAAAAATCTTCCAACAAACAAAAGTCCAGTATCATATGGCTTCACAGGCGAATTCTACCAAACATTTAGAGAAGAGGTAACACCATCCTTCTCAAACTCTTCCAAAAAATTGCAGAGGAAGGAACACTTCCAAGCTCATTTTACGAGGCCATCATCGCCCTGGTACCAAAACCAGACAAAGGTGTATATTTTTTTAAAAAAAGAGAATCTGATTTCTCAACAAAAACAATGAAATCCAAAAAACAATTGCATGACATTTTAAAGTGCTGGAAAAAATTGCTAAGTTAGAAATCTTTCTCAGGAAACAGTATGTAGAATGATGGCAAAATAAAGGTGATTCTAGATGAATAAAAATCTGATATAATTTGTCACCAGCCTATCTACTCAAACAATTACTTTAGGATCTCTTCAGGCAGAAGCAAAATGACTCTAGGTAGAAACATGAAAATGTAGGAAAAAATAAAAAGCAAAAATAAAAGGTTAACATGTGTATGAAAATAACTGAACATTGACTACAAAAATAATAATAATGTCTCTAAAAATGAAATAAAATATATGTGAGATTAAAATCATGACTATAGTAAACAAAAAACAGGAGAGGTACAAATGGAGTTAAGTATTACAATTTCCTAGAATTATCTACAAAGTGGTAAAAGTACTATTTTATATTAGAACAAAATATGCCAAGGATACAAGTTGCAATGTTTAGGCTAACCCTTAAAAACAACAGTTAAATAATGTAAGCCATACACGCTAATTGAGAGGAATAATGAAATAATAATGACAAATATAACCTCAATTAATTAATCCAAACAAGACGAGAAAGATGAGAATAAGGGACATAATACATGTGAAACAAATAAAAAACGAAAAGAAAGATGGTAGATCAAAACTCAATATATCAGTGACTTCACTGATAGTAAATGGACTATCACAATTAAGTGAAAATATTGTCAGACATGATTAAAAAGAAATGTTCCTTACAAGAGTCACACTTGACAGGTGACAGAAAGGTTAAAGTAAAATGACTAAAAAATCAAAAAGGAAGTAAGAAATGTCAAAGAAGTGCAATCAGATCCACTCAAATGACAATGTCATTACTGTGTTGTCTTGGGGTCCTGAGATGGACTAGTCCTAAATTTGGGGAAGTAGGGGTAGGAACTTACGTTCCTCATGGATGGGAAAGAACTTCTATTCCACTGTCCAGGAGAGCACTCTGCCTCTTACAAACTACAACTGGTCTTCATTTGTCTGGTTGGGCAAAGGAAAGAACTCACATTGCTCAGTCTCTGACTTTTCCAGTGACTCTGCAGTAAGCAGTTCTGCCAAAGATAGCGAGGGTGAAGGTGGGGGAGAGCAGTGATTCGGAAGCACATTGTCCACTGGTCCAAGTCTCAGTCTCTAATTAGTTTTATTCTTAATGAAATCCATACATTGATCTCTATCTATCTACTCCTCATGACTAATTTGTCAATCGGTTCAAAGCTCTAGAGTGATTTAAGAGGGAGACAAATGATTAATCTCCAACCTGCACATAATAAGTAGGTGTGAAAGTTCTCAGGGAAAATGCACCTATTTTTAATTTTTATTTCAGTTCCACAAACATACACTCATGCACACAGTAAAACATGCCTGCTCCTTTATAAATGAAATAAGATTAAATTACTATCAAGCGCCACATTTATAGGAAAGAAAATAAATTGTAGGGCAGCCTGAGCAAGTTCATATCAACTCTGGTAGGATCTGTTCCCTGCACCCTCTTGACATCCTTTAGGGAATTATCCTAGGGAGGATCTGAGGTACGAACTGCATGAATGAATGTTAAGACTTGGTCAAGGCACAGCCTCCAATTGATTAACTGCCAGCAATTAGCCTTTGATAATCCATACTAGTGAAAGATGAACAAATATACAAATCTAGTTTCAGAACGTAGGAGAGCCAAGACTGTCTTGCTATATTCACCTTCTCAATTGGTCTGAGACTAAGCAAGAACATGGAAAATCGTTTCTAGAAAGGTTCCTAAATTTTGGCAAATAGACAAAGTTTTCTTTTACTTTCTGAAATAAAGTATACCTAATAGAAACCATTTATTATTTTATTAGTAGTAGCACTTCTGACATTCTTTCTCCTAGTTTCTTCATATTTTTTCCTATTAATTGAGATTCTCATTGTTAAGTGAGTCTTTAGACTCTGCATGCCCTTCTTAATTACAGTTGCTCTTTCTTTTTAATGTTTGGCTTTTTAAAAATCTTATTACTTATTATTACCAATGACCCATATTTAATGATATACACAAAAGTACCTTACACTTTTACTTTTTGATACCTTAGACTTAATGATATGCAATTGTTTGATATTCCTTTTTGCAGAGATGTGTCACTGTTCTCAGTTAGAGCTATTTTGAACTAGCTTTCATCTTTTAGCATTTAAATGATCTAAGTCCTATGTAGCTTGTTGTATTTTTCTTTATTATTTACTCTTTCTCCCATGTTAATGTCATCCATTGAAATTTCTGCTGCTTTTTTAAACTCCTGCTCTTTGTTTTAAAATATTCAAGTCAACCTTAGACTTCTTTATAACTCGCACACCCTAAGCATTGTTTTACATCTTACTTGAAAAAAACTTTAATAAACTTTGATTTTACAGCCTGCTTTGAAACTCTTAAAATTATAGAAGTACATGTGAGATAATATGAGCTGAAAAAGACCTAAGAAAAAAAATCTATTTTGAACCACACATTTCCAAGATCCTTATTTTATGAATAAGAAAACTGAACCACAGAGAAGTGATGTGTCTGAGTCAAGTCACACAGACTTTAGTGTCTAAGGTTGTGATCAGAATCACATCTTCTGCATACCAGGCTGGTACTATTTTCATTATAACATGTTATTGCTTGTACTAGCCCATTGGTTGAACCCTTCTAAGAATATTGACAGTTTCTTACCAACTAACCATAATCAAAATTAAATTCATACCTCCATTAACCAGAATAATCTATAATGCAGCCTTATGGCATTATGTGTAAATATGTGTACAAATGTTTACATGTATATATATGCCACATATATATAATGCATACTACATATATAGTATGTATATATAGTATACATACATGTATATAGTATGTATATATAACATATATAGTACATACTATGTATGGTATATAGTACAGTATGTATATAGTAAATACAGTAGGTAGTATAGTATATAGTAAACATGTATATAGTATATAGTATTTACTATGTAGGAATTGGCCACAATGTCTTATTTTTGCTATCATTATCTACTTCTTTCCTTATCAAATATAATGAAACAAAAACAATCCAAGTTTGCTATTTTTTTATGAATAAGGATCTTGTAGGTAATGAAGGCATCAATAAACATGAATTACCATGACACAGGTCCTTAAGTAGAGGAATCAGGCTGAATTTTTACTGATTCCAGGAATGCAAACAAAAAGTTTGATAGTTACTCCTTTCCCCATAAAAGGGATTTACTGTTCTTCTAAACATAAAACACAAGCAAAATTCCAGTTAATGGGCTTGTTCTTATTTGTTGATTCAATGTTATTTTTGACTGATGGAAAAAACAACAATCTACTCTAACACTGGTTCTAGTTTTAGAACCAAATGGTAAAAGATACAACTGAGCTAAAAGTCAGTATGCTTGAATACAACCTATGAGCCAAAAGATGGTGAAAGATGAAGCTATATAAGCAGACAAGTACGAGAACGTGAAGCAATTATAAAGATTACGAATTTTACCCTGAGTAAAAATGTCAGATACCAAAGGATTTTATACCAGGAAGCAACAGCACCCCTTTTTTATCCTGTGAAAATGGAAATCTTTGCAGTTGATCTTTCTAACACAATTCTGATCACGACAGTCTTCTATTTAAAATCTTCAATGATTCCCCATCATTTGCAGCAACAATTTAATTTTTTTATTCATTCATTATCTCCCACCACTTTTGATTCAGACATTAAATCTAGACATTTTGAAATTCCACAAACAGAACACCTGTTTGCAGATCCATCACTAGAACCATGTGATTTCTTTAGTAGAATGTCCCGTCACCTCATCCTTAATTCCTATTTCCTCTTACCTCCAGTCTTCAGCCCCAAATTCCCCCAAAACTTGTATTGGTAAATATAAATCTCCTCTTATCATCCTGGGCCAAAGACAACTGTACACATTTCCAATGTCAATCCCAAATACTTGGTCCCTCTTTCCTTTAGGATTCCTAAAACTTTGCATTTGAATCTCACAGCACTTATCTGACTGTATTATGCATTCACCCAGTTTTTCCTTTACTGGATTCTAACAGTAGCTGTGACTTATGCATCTTTGTAACCTTAGCATATCACACAGAGTTGGCATTTAATAAATGTTGGTTAAATAAAAGAAGGAATGAATGAATTTACTGTGAAGAAGAGAAAGATTGATGAAAACTAGGGAGATCTATCTGGTTTATCAGATTAAAGTGTTTGAGAAAACTGAAGGAAGTGTGAATCTGAATAATATAGGAGATGTCAGAGAAGGATACATCGATACCAATTCAGATGAAATTCTTTATTCCTAAGTAACGATTCTGTACTGGACCTTAATCTTGCTCAACAAGAGTTAAAAATGGGGACAGAAGCATGCAAGGGAAGTTCTCTAATATTTTAACAGAAGTTTCTTGTTTACTTCTCATTTAACTGTGAGTATTGCCTGATTAACAACATCGAAATACATCTAAAACAACTTAGCAATTGCAAAATATTTCATGATACTACCAGACAACTGATTAAGGCAGCTTGAATTCAGTGGAGATGAATTACACAGTGAGATCACTTAACTTGATATATAATTTAAATTATCATCATCTTGTCTATAATGTATGCACTTACTTCTTTTGAGCTTGTGAGGTAATGACTGCCTTATTTTGACCAGAAATTGCAAAAGCATTGACTTGAGATTTTTAAACATCTCTGTTACACTTATACCATAGCATACTAGACAAAGATGTCAGCAAATTTTGTAAAATAATGAGGTACCCATACTTTTTTCTTGAAAAAAAAAACTTGTGTAAGAAAAAACTTAATTTTGTCCAAAAAAGGCATCTCGCCTTTGCCCTCAGATACTAGGAGGTAATCTCGAAACTCTTAGAATGTCATGTCTGCCAGTAGTGTCTTTTTTCAGGGTTGGGGCTGGTTATGCTAGAAAAACCAACAATAGGATTTAGGGTGGGGGCTTTGGATCACACAGTATCAGCTGACCTGGAGACTAAGATCAACAAAGTGGGTGATAAATCAATTAATCATGCACACTTGATGGAGCCCCAGTAAAAACTCTAGAGTCAAGGCTAAGTTGAGCTTCCCTAGTTGGCAACACTCCGTGCGGATAGTCACACACTGATGCCTTGTAAGTAAAGCATTCATGCCTCCATGGAGGGAGAATAAAGGAAGCTCCACGTTTGGTGTCTGCTCTATGCATTTCTTCCCTCGGCTAATTTTCTTCTGTATCGTTTACACACCATACTAATAAATATAACAGCTTTCAGTGAGTTCTGCAAATCTTTCTAGCAAATTATTGAAACTGAGGGTAGTTTAGGGAAACCTCCCTGAGCCTGCAGTTTGTATCATAAGTCAGAGCAATCTTACGTGGACCGTGGCTCCAAGTTCATAATTGCCTAAAACTTTTACAACTTTCAAATACTTCCTACCCTATTCCTAGTCTGGGCCCTCATCTATTATTTGTTGTTTTATTCTCTGACATTATCTGGAGTGCTAAGTGTATACCAACCAATTTTATTTAGAAGAAGAAAGCCTATCACTGCTTTGTGTAACTTTGTTTAAAACTATTATATAAAGCAAGTCACATTTTTTAGTGACCAGTTATATGGTTTATCAACATTTGGTATGTATAGTTTTCTTGCCCATCTGAATCACCAGAGACCTAAATATTTAAGTGAAACTTGTTAATAATAGTGGATTTTCTGTTTGACGATTTTAACTCTTAGATTCTAAACTCTAAACTCTTAGATTCTAAAATAACATTTAACATTTCTGCAACCAAAACCAAAACATACCCCAAAGAAGTCCTCCTTCTGTAAGGAAGACAAATGAATAATACTTTTAAGACAGCAATTGCACAAGTCCAGAATGTATGAACAATCCTTGCCATCTTCCTGACTCCAGTACACAAATTATAACTAAATCCAGGCAAACTGACTTTCACAATATCTTTTAGTTCAGCTCAAGTGCTCCATCTCTACCAATGCCATCTAGGCCCAAGCACCTATCATCTCTTGCCTATACTTTGCAATAGCTTTATTTTAAACAATTTAATGATGAACATTTTCTAACATACAGAAAGACGGAACTCATTATGCACTGAATAGCCTAATACCCATCTCCTAGTTTCTACATTTAAGATTTTGCTAGATTTGCTTTACACATGTCATATTTCAATGTATTGTTAAGAAAATATTATGACATAGATATTATTTGCCACATTTTATAAAAGAGTAAAGTGTCTCAAAGAGGTTAACCAACTTCTCCAAGTTCACTTTAAAAGAAAAAAAAAAGCAGATAAGAGTTGTTTATTTGGCCTGAGGAACTTGTGGGCCAATGTATATGTGCCTACCACAAAAAGAAGGAATCCTCAGGTTTTCTTGCTAGGACACCAGGTACCCAAGAATTCTGTCCAAACTTTGCATAAGAGAAGGCTCTGCCCAATATATATGGGCATCAAGAAGTGGAACTCATTATACCCACTGCATGGGCACCATCTGATGATCACAGAACCAATTCTGCATAAAGTAACAGCAAACACACAGAAAGCATTGTTGGTTTGCAACTTCTGGAGTTCCCCAGGTGAAATTCCAAACTGGTCTCCATACAGAGAGGAAAAGGGGAGACAGTAGAAGGAGGCAGGTCACTCCAGACTGGTAGGTGACAGGGTTAATAAGCAAGGGGATTCACATACAAGGCTTTTCTTAGCTGCAAGGTAACTAGGTCTTTGCACCCACCCACCAGAATCTTAGAAGATTATAGAGAGGCCTTAACAGGGTTCAGTTATGTACATAATCCAGATGGTCTCAACAACACATAACTCTCTCAAGGCTGCATCCTTGAAAAAGCTTCAGCTACAGGAATGGTGGACAGAACACGCATTCCAAAGACTGGGGAGGAGGTGAGAACTCTCTGATCGCCCAGGTCCAGCTCCGGGGTCAACCAGCGGCCACATCTTCTAGATGACCTCCTCCAACAAGCCTGAGTGTTCAAGCATTCTGTATTGGTTTTCTATTGCTGAGTAACAAATCGCTACATATTAGCAGCTTAAAACACACCCAGACATTAGCTCACAGATCTATAAGTCAGAAGTCTGGGCAGGCTCGACAGGGTTCTTTGCTTTCGGGTCTCACAAGGCCAAGTCAAGGTATCTGCTGGGCAGGGCTCTTTTCTGAAGGATCTTGGGAAGAATCTGTTTCCAAGCTCATCCCAGATGTTGGCAGAATCTAGTTCTTAAAGCTGTAGGTTTAATGTCTCTGTTTCCTTGATGGCTGTCAGCTGGGAGTTATTCTTAGCTTCTAGAGATCATTACATTCTTGCACATGTGGCTGTCACCTTCAAGTCATCAATGGTGCTCCAGGTCCTTCTCCTCTTTTGAATCTAAATTTCTCTTTGGCCATCAGCCAGAAAAAACTCTTCTTCTAAAGGGCTCATGTGATTAGTTGTACCCTGATACTCTCCCTTTTGATTAAACACACAGTCAACTAATAACCTTAATTACATCTGCAAGATCCCTTTGCCATTTAAAGTGACATAATCACAAAAGTGGTAGCCCATCACATTCATAGTCTTAGGGATCAAGGAAGGTAATACTGGGGAACCACAGGTTACCTGGGCAGAAACACGTATTGACAAATCCTTCCTTCTGTTTATTGAGATTCTGTGAGACACTGGGTTACAGTGGTATGCCATTATAATCACAGTTTTGTTATATGTACACTTGTTCTTTTTTCACTGTGGTCTCTGTGCATGAAGAAAACTGTGGGTGATAACTGAGCTCTCTGAGGCAGGTTTTTCCACAAGCAGAAGTTAATAATGCAGCTTAAAAAATTAACCTGACCCTTAGTACCATGGTCAATTCTCATAAAAATGTCAGGTCTCTTTCAGTGCTCTACTTTTATTGGAAATGACACTATTTAGTCTACAGCAGCCAATATTTAAAAACAGAGTAAAGTTGGCTTCCTGTATCCCAATACACGTGTGTGACCTTGAATAAGACTGTCAACTTACCTGGGTTCAAGTGTACCATTTTAGAAAATTAGTGTACTTGAGCATGATGCTCTCTACACTTGCTTGTTGATGTATGAATTTAATCAAGATTTCCTCAAAATATAGTTTAGTATATGCCATATAAGCTGAAGGTGAGCTCCAAATGGAAAGCACTATGATCAAATTATGAGAAAGCAAGATAGCCACTATTATTAACATCCCTATTTTACAGATTCTGAAAAACTAAGTTGTAGACGGTTAAGTGCTTGCCTAAGATTTCCCAGCAGGTATGTTGTAGAGTTTGGCCCTTAATAAGGCAGTATGACATCTGAACACTTTACACCTAACCATATCTCTATGTTGTTTCTAAAAACAAAAAGAGAGTCAATTGGATAAAAATCAAAATAAAAATGTTACTGTATAAGATGCTCGTTTTTTTTTCTTATGGGAATTCAAGATTCACTATATATAAGGAAACAATTGGTTGTAATTCACTTGTTAGTAAGAAGTGAAAATAAAATTAAAACCTAAGATAGACCTCACTCCAAATGCTATAATCAATTAATAAATCTCTCAATTTCAAGCTCTTTCATGGAAAATCTGTCATCCCTTTTAGCTACAAAAATGAAGCACAAAGGCCACCTTGACATAAACAGAGAGATTCCACAGAGTGGTGAGCACTTCCATTTCCTGAAATGCATCCCTTGTGTACATTAGGTTGTGAATGTTACTCAAATCAGAAAAACACAGTTTAAATAAAGCTGCACCAATTCAAAATTCGAAAGAATTCACATATTTGTGAGAGGCTGAGTGATTCCAAAAGCTGTAAAAGAACTTTTTCACAACATCATATAAATTAGTTATCCACATGGAATTTTGGAACTTGATTAATACATTGAAGTTGTGCAATTAAATGCACATATTCTTACAATGAGGAAACTAAGAGCTAGGGAGATTACCTATGTAATTTTTAGCAAGACTCACTGGCAGACCTCAGATCAGACACTACTAAAAACTCCCTGATGGGTGGGATAGGGAGGGTGGGAGGGAGGAAGACGCAAGAGGGAAGAGATATGGGAACATATGTATATGTATAACTGATTCACTTTGTTATAAAGCAGAAACTAACACACCATTGTAAAGCAATTATACACCAATAAAGGTGTTAAAAAAAACACAAAACATTAATTTCATATAGAAGCCAAAACAAAAAACAAAAAAACTCCCTGACTTTCTTTTTCACCACATCAGACTATTTCCCTTCATTTTACAATAAAAAATTTTCCCTTCAAAGTAATCATATAGAAATGTCTCTCAAAGTCTAATCTCAAAGCCATGTATATAAGAATTACCTCAACCAGCCTGTTAAAAACAGTCTTAGGCTTTACCTGTAGCATACTAAATCAGAAAGTCTGAAACTGTTACCATAGTAAGCATGTGTGTAAGCATTTTGTAGGTAAAGTTTAAGAACTACTGCCTTTTGAAATATAAATCATTTAATTGTTTACTCATAGTACTGCAATAAAAAGATCCCTGTTTGAGTTCACTTCATTTCCTCAGTGATTCTACAATTATCCCAAATTTCCTTTCACCATTTCAAATGAAAATCAGCTTGTATATTCACTGAATTAAAGATAAATATTCTGAAATTCTTAGTAAATTTGCCATAGTTGAATACATATTACATGCCATTGATTAAGGCATCCTATGCAGTATAACCAAGATTTTCAAACAATGTAAAAACTGTTTTAAAATCTGTGCTTTCTTATTTTTAACCATCATAATATTGAAGATTACAATTGCTTTTATTCTGAAGTTACAATTTCTTTAGAGATAACTCAGTATATGAGGAATCTGACTCATGGTTAAAAACCTACCTGTGATTTTTTTCAGGCCTAATCCTAGGCAATTATCTGTCAGGCTACATGGGGGAAAGTTGACCTTCCCATGCCAGGCTTCGTGCACAGCAGTGCACAGCTGTCTCTGAAGGGAGTTGCAATTAAGGAAACAGGCCCCCTAGCCTGTCTGGCTTTCACATATTTCCATTTCTAGCCCAGGCATTCATTCCCAGGTCTCTACATCTGAAGCCATAGGCAAAGGTCTTCTTGGCACCTCCCGAGGCCTCTTTATTGGGGAGAAGGCAGAAACCTTAAACTTTCCCCCACTCTGACTCAGCACCCAGGACTTTTCCACTCCTACCTCTTCCCCGTTACAACTCCCTATAGTCCATAAAACTGCTGGAGCCTTTTGTTCAGGGTTCCCTCAAAAGTAAGATGACCACCACCCACCACGTCTGCTCTAATCTACCTGACCCTTCATGGGTGTGCCATTCAATAGGGGACAATGGAATCGGCGTTTCTTCGAGTTTTTTTTTATAATTCTTGCTTATACAATCATAGTAAGTAATGAAAGGCTTAATCCTTTCATTTATGGCTTGTTGCTTTAATTGGCAACTCTGACATCTGGAAGCTCAGTTCTTGCTCTCTCTGATCAGCTGAGCTCCTGACAGTATAAGAGTCATACTCCTTTTTTTAAGAGATCCTCCTCTTTGGCTTTGTTAATAATAAGCACCAATTATTTGGCTCTAATTCTAGGACACTGATTTTCTCCTGCCCTGGGTACTCCTGGTTCTCAGGCCTTCAAACACTGATTGGAATCTGCACCATCAGCTCTCTGGCTCTCAGGCCTTCAAGCTACATCATAGGTTTTTCTGAATCTCCAGCTAGCAGTGGACAGATGGTGGGACTTCTCAGCCTTCACAGTCAAGTGAGCCAATGCCATATAATAAATCTCTTCAGATAGACAGATGATAGATAGATAGAGATCTCCTATTGGTTCTGTTTCTCTAGAAAACCCTGACTAATATAGACCCTTTAGTGATAATTCACCATAGACCTGTTGCTAATGATATTTAGTACACCCAACCACTGCACATTAAACATTGACATTAAACGTTTGCTTATTGGCAGTTCCCTGTTTCAGCTCCAATATGTAAAAAGCTGAAAATTGTTATTGCCATCTGTTATGAGCTGAACTGTATCCCCTCAAGATTCATATGTTGAAATTCTAACTCCCAGTACCTCAAAATGTGACTGTAGTTGGAGATACAGTAACTAGGTTAAAATGAGATCCTGGGCCCTAATCCAATATGACTGGCTAGTGTCCTTATAAGAAGTGGAGATTACAGATAAACACAGAGGGAAGACCATGTGAAGACACAGTGATGAGACAGAGATAGCCATCTATGATCTGAGGAGGGAGGCCTCAGAAGAAACCAACCCTGCTGACACCTTGATCTAGCCTCCAGAACTGTGAGAAAATAAATTTCTGTTGCTTAAGCCACCGAGTCTGTGGTGCTTCGTTATGGCTGCCCTAGCAAATCAATACACCATTCTTACAGTAAGAGAAAGCTGGACAAACTGAAACTCAACGACTCTTCTCAGACCTATCAAAAAAATTAAGATTGTAGGGAAAACTGCAACCTGAAATCTAGAAGGCTAGAGGACTCCAGAGTCAGAGCTGAGATCTGCTTACACAGAGCAAGAACTGTTAGAGCCCTAAACTAGCAGAAATAACTTAAACGGCAATTTTGCCAAATTGCCTGAGGCTTAGTGTGGCCTACAGTGACAATGAGAAACTCTTGGGAGCCACAGTCTTAGCCCTCTTGCCACACACACACTTAGTTCCCCAAACACACACTTTCCTGGGCTTCACAGGCAGAAACTGCCCAGGTTTTCAAGTGTGGTCTGTGCATACTGACTTCCTTCCAAAGAGTACACTGTAGAAAGGGGCAAAAATGAGTCACTTTACAGTAGAGAAACTTGACAAAACCATCTCAGCAAGATAATTAACATCAACAGTGATGCCATGCTAACAGTATATACCTTTGACACATAGTGTGGTGAGAATGGCACTTTACCTGTGTGGCTTTCTCCCAAAAATCCATGACCTGAGTCTAATCATGAAAAAAAAAGAAAAAGAAAAAGAGACAAATGCCAATTGAGGGACATTCTATAAAATTTCTGGTCAGTAATCCTCAAAACTGTCGAAATCACCGAAAACAGAGGAAAGTCTGAGAAAATATCACAGCCAAGAGGAGCCTAAGAAGACATAATGACTAAAATGCATTTTTATACCCTGAACGATATTGTGGAATAGAAAAAAGAACATTGGAAAAAAATTAAGGAAATGAGAGTAAAATACAGACTTTAATTCATTTTTTAAAAGTTGCTTGCTTGATACTTGCTCAAGATTCTCTGTATATTTAAATATATATTATTATATATTATTCTTTATATATATAACTTATACTATAGGTAATAAATATATAGATGTGTGCACTTACACACGTACACACACATCAAAAATAAATCCAAAGGACCGTCGCCGGGCAGCCCGTGGTGGCTCAGGCGGCGGTGCTGGTCCCTCCTACAGCAGAGCCGCCAAAGAACGGAGACCACACAGACGTCAAAGAGTGAAAGAAGAACCTATTCCTGCCATGACCATATCACCACAGTGCAACAGGCACCTCTAGGTCAGCACCAGCTTGCAATAAAAACTGTAACGCAACGCAGGACTCACGTGGCGCCAGTCTCCTCCAAGTGAACACTGCAAGGGCGAGTCCTCTGCACGTGATGGCGACACACGCCTTGCGGCCGCCTCCCTGCCGGCCAAACGCCAGAACCGCGCACGACCCGTTGGAGCAGTTCTAGGAGCTGAAGCGGGTCAACACCGCAGATGGAGAGAGCGTGGTCATTGCCCTGAGTGTGGACACAGGCTAGCAGCCGTGCGGGCGGAGGGCGTCCAGAACCGACGGCCGGGAGAGCTCTTCTTACGTGAATATCAACTCCGCGGCGCCCACAGGAAACACTGACTCTCGCGATGCGCGGAGCGCATCTTCTCAGTGGGTAGAGGGCCCTGCGCTTGCGCTTTACACCTCAGCACAGAAAACACGAAACCCAGGCGGCCTTAAAACTCCTTAAAGACAGAAGTCACTCTTGAGCAAAACCACCCGCGACAAAAGCAGGCTTGGGCTCCGATAGGGTCTCCCCGTCCAGCACTCGGGTTCCCGTCAGAGTGAAGCCTCCTGGTCCTTCTGGGGAGGACGCGCCTGGTGCCCGCGGACCTGCCGCTGGGCCCCAGCGGAGCCACCGCACCCCGGCGCTGAGGCCGAAACAGTACTTTGTTGCTCCCATGTGGAATTAGACTATTTTGAGGTGTACTTTCTTTACAAAACAATGGGGCCTTTGACATTTCAGGTCACTCCATTTCTACTCTGGAAATTTGGGAATTCTAAGGATCCTTTTGTGTGGATTTCTGTTGGGGAGAAGGAACAATGTAGTCTTCTTTGTTTTGGTTGGTTGTTTTCAGCCGGTGGAATGATTTACTTCTGTCTGTCCAGATAAAGTCAGGTGGAGCTACTTGGTGACATCGGCAAATTTTCCAGTTAGAGCAGTTGCCTGATGAATTTAATCCACCTCCACTTCCGGGTGTAGGACAGTCGGACAGACAGACACCCGCGGGCTGCGTGTAACCTTGACGGAAAGAGCTTGCTTCCGGACGCCTGGTGCTGCGCTTAACTACTTCTTTTTCTTGCTACTTTTGTTGTTTGCTTCCTTGTGTTGACCTTGTCCCTGGCATAATTTTCCACTCTAAGTAAAACAAGTCTCCTACGTATTGTGTATGTTTACAAGGACAGAACTAATACCACTTCATTTGGGGGGAAAAGAGTCAATCTGTTATCATACACCAGACAAATGTCACAGATCTCTCCTTGGCACGTTCGTATTTTAGGTGCCAGCCGTCACCAGCTCTAGGCATCCTCCGAGCAGCTGGCTGTGGCATGATGCTCCCGGATGATGTTGCAGTTTGTCCCACTCGCGGCAGGAGCAGCTGCTGGGGTGGAGCACAGCTGCCTGTTCCTACAAGGATCTTGGAAGGAAGCACCCTTCAGGTAAGCTCTTGAAACACCTAGGTCGTTTCCTGACTTGTAATAGGAAATTCCCCTCAACCTTTCAGAACTGAATCCAGTACTAAGGCTGCCTTCTCTCCTACAAAAGATAAAAAGCAGAGGAAAAGGAAACAAAGGTGAGGTTGAAAAGTAGGAGGCGCCACCTGGCCTCAGCCCATGCTCCTCCAGAAGACCACTCACCTTTGCAGAGTGTTCCGGGAATCATGACTGAGCAGCCATGCTAATAGAAAGAGAACTTTGGCCTTATTGTGAATTTTTAAATGTAATCAATATAACATTATTTATTTAAAGGTAGTTGCTTTGGTATTTAATTTTTTTAAAGAGAGGAAAAGCTCTTTATTTTCCTGGTGGAATGAAATGACTCAGAATGGTACATTTAGGCAATTTTAAAACATGTATTATTTACCTAAAGACAAATTTAATAAATCTGTTCTAAGTATCGTGTGCCAATCCACGGTATGGAGCTATCACAGTATTATTGCAGATAATGCATATTAAAATTATGAAATTACTGCAAAAATAAATAAATAGAATAAATCCAAACAGTACAAAAATATATAAGGTGTATAAAAAGTAATAGATTTCATCCCTTCCCGTCCTGCTCCTATTCTCACTATTTATAGTGTTTAGTGTATCTCCAGCATTTTCATACAAGGATATATGTCTATGTCTTTTTAAATTTTTAATCAGTTTGTACTATACATGTTATTTTGAAACTTGGTTTAATTTGCTTAAAAATAAAAAATAAATTTGTTTACTTGTCATTCCACTAGTTACTGAGTCTATGCAGGATGAAGAATATGTCTTTTTCATTTTTGTAAAATTAACTCTTACAACAGTGTTTGGCATATAGTAGGCAATCAGTAAATATTTGTTGAACGAGTAAATGGGTAATTTAAATTTCTCAAAGCATAACTCACCCACTGATCATTTAAATTATGTTGTGAGAGATGCTAACTTATTTTGAAGCTGAAAATGGTAAATTAGAACTTTTCAAAACAGAAAGAGGGCATTTATGTGAACTTGTTAGGCTTTTTTGGGGGGGTATATTTCAATTTTTTAGAGTTCAATATCTGGAAACATAAATGAGATAAATTAACCACAGAGTAAATGAGAACTCTGAAACAGTTGGCCCCTTTTTTTCACTTTTGCATTATTTTCTGGGGAGCACATTTTACGCTACATGCAGAAAAGGAAAATAGGGATTTTTTAAATAGTATTTAGGTATAATCCTTACATTTTTAAAAAATCTAGGTGTAATTCCATGGAATATGACAATTTAGCATACTCATAACATTTCTCCAATTTCCCAGTGCACTCATATTCATATGGTTTTCTCAAGCTTCTTGATATGAGTATGTTCTGCCTGTTGCATAAAATATACCCAGATGTGAAATTCAGCACCTGCTTCATGTTTCACAAAACATCAATGACTTCGTTACATAGGAACGAATGGCAGAATTTAAAGAAGATATCAAGTGGCAATGGGAGGCAGGTTTACGTGGTATCTGCAAATGTCTTGAAATGTGAACTGAAGTTGTTAGAGTAGGCAGCTAGCTAGATGTGAGCAGAGAAGGGGGATAGGCCAAATGGCAGGAAACCATACACCTTGTGAACAACGGAGATCCTTTAACAGAAAAAGAAAAGCAGGAACCTCCAGACTGACAGGAAACCACACATTTTGGGGTGACAAGGGTCCTAGAGGCAAAGAAAGTTGGGAAAAGGCGGAAATCTCTGGCATCCAAATGCAACCTTTTGCTCGTTGTGCCCTCATTACAATAAAATTAGCCTTGCAGATAAGAAGTTCCCATGATGCACCAACCTACGGCAGGACACTAACCATCAAAGCTAAATAAAGACAAAAATCCCTTCTCCCCTTTGTTACTCTCTGGCAACAAAGTCATCATGATTCATAAAATATCTCTTGGCTTTTGCATTCAGTGCATTGAGTGGGAAGGAGAGGAAAGTTTTTTCAGCTTCCCTCAGTCTTGCTTCCTCTTAGACCCAACAAAAACTTCATTCTTTGGGTAAAACACATTTCTCTCTTGCGTGCAAATCAGCCACATACATTTCTCTTTCAACTGGCCCCTAGTCAACATTGCTTTTGAGGTCCTTCCTAGCTCAAGGTACTTTTTTTTTTTTTCAAGTAAAGAAAGTTTCCTAATTGAGAGGCACTGTGCCAGTTGTTAAAATAATTATAATAAAACTATCACTGCATCATTATACCAAAAACAATAGAGGCATAAGGTAATATTAATTTAGGGAAAAATTCAAGAAGTAAATAGAGACATTCTAACTATAATCAGTGTAAAAGTGTTCCAGTTGCATCTTGTTTTATTTGATAGAAGCATAATCATAAACAGAAATTCTAGAATTAAACCAATAAAAGGGAGAATGCTCTAACAAAGATATTGAGCTAAAAACAGAATGGGCTGTCTTGAGAAGTACTAAACTCTCCATAATTTTTACCCTTCAAGAAAAGGCTGGTGACACTTCAGGAGGTAATTAAGTATTTCTACTTCGGAGAGAGGATAGGTTAGATGAGTTATGTCTTTTCCACCTATGTGAAGATATGATTCAGAGACAGAGGTACTTTGTTGTTGTTGTTGTTTAAATCTAGAAATCCTCCTTTTAATTAATCTGTAAATTGTTAAACACCAGTGCTGAATAGGAAATTATATGAAGTAAAATGTGTAAAAATACTAAAGGCCGTTGACATAGCGCACATTCATCTGAGTCTACTTGCAAACTTTTAGCATTTAGGGGACATCTATGATATGTTTTTTTGTTTGTTTGTTTGTTTGTTTTTAACTTACACTATTTCACTCCATTGAATATCTGGGAATATGGTCCTAATAGCATTGTTTAAGGACAGTGGAAGGAGAGGATTAGTTCAAACAGGAGACTATCTCAGAAGCTATATGGTTATAGTGGATAAAATATTATAGTGGAATAGGGGTACATTTAAGAAGGGAGATAAGAGTGAACCAGGTAGAATTAAGAACAGTGGAATCAAGAGGGCTCAGTCCAATGCACGTTGAGACTCACACAATAAAGCCTTTTATAGCTTTCTTGATTTGGTCCAAAAAAACATTTGCCTTTGGAGGGAAAGCAATTAAAATCGTACTTTTCTGGAGCTGTCTTGGTATTTTTTAATTGAGGTATAATTGACATATAATTTATATTAGTTTCAGGTGTATAACATAATGATTCAATATTTTTATATATTGCAAACTATCACATTAGGTCTAGTTGATTTTTTTTTAGTTTAATAAATGGCATACATAGATAAATAAATTAAAGATCCCTTCAGAACTGCAGTCCTAATTGACATCTTCCAAAGTGACATTGAATTGATAATGGCTCTAATGACCCTTTTCACTCAAGGTCCAACTCTAAAACCCTGGCTGCAAGATCCTGCCTTTGTCCTCTCTTTGTAAGTAGAAATTCATCCTTCCCCATCTTGAATCAGCTTTCTGATGACAGCTCTGCCTTGTCTGAGCATTGCTTGGTAGACAAAACACCGCATTTGATTAAGAAAAAGAAAATGCCTTTCTGCGTTTAATGTAAAAGCAAAAGTTAAATTTCAAACTCCACCTAAATATTCAATGTTAAGAACGTACTTTTTAACGTCTTTTAGATATTTAATGGCCATCATGTGTAAATATTTTTCCCAAATATTGCATTTTGTGTTTCTTTTATTGCATTTTCAATCTATGAATATTTTTTATATTCCTATTTTCCTGAAGAATCGTACCTCTAAATAATTTTAAATACCTATAGACAAGCATTAATACATATTTATAAATATATAAAACCCAACATTCATATCTTAGCACTTTCAAAACCTGCCAACTGTTGGTGAATGTGTGTTTTATTCAGTCAACCTTGTCGCTTTCTTGTTTTATGCCCAAGGCTTAGCGATTGGAGTTTCAAAGCATCAAGCTTTAATGTTTTTGACTGACATGAAATTTTTCTCTAAAGATTTTTTTTTGCCAACTTTACCTTTTCTCATATTTTCCATTGTTCATAATCACAAAGCTATATGTCTTTGTGAATTAATAAATATTGCCATTTATTTAAACCCCAGTACGGAGTAGGATATTTTTCAAAGCAGAGGGGAAGAAAAGCTTTGCTTAATGTATGTAGACTGTTTAACAATCATTTTTTCTTTGCTTAATAAATGTAAATGTAAAAAGATAATGCAAGACATTAGACATGCAAATGAAGAGTTGACTACAAAGAACTACTAGTGTATCTATAATTAAGTTTAAGAAGAGCTTCTGTTTTCACTGCTTTATGGCTGCTATTCAAGTCAACAAAAGCTTCATATTAAAAAAAAGAATATGACTTTCTTTCACTTCCACTCTTTGTTAAGAAACTTAAAGGGAAAGGAGAATAAATTTTAAAAATCTAGTCCCTATTATCAGATACCAGAGTGGAGATTGGTCATGAAATATGATTATGTTAATACATACTGGCTTTGTTGGGTATCACATAATCCTGACAAAGACCACTAGACTTTGAATCAGGAGCTCTGCATTCTAATCCACGTTATGCAATTAATTAGCTGTGTGAACTTTAACAACTCGTCTAAACTCTCTCAGACTCAGTGTCTTTATTAAGTCATGCTGACCACATGGCTTTCAGAGCCTCTTCTAATGACAGTTAATTATGCTAAATAATCAAAACAAAATTATTCTTTCATGCTGAAAGAGAGAAAGGAGGGGGGAGGTGTTCTCATTTTCTGAAGATGGCCAGTTAACATGTTAACATCCAGGACCTTAATTTTACAACAATAGAGACTTACATGAGAAAAGAGACTAGTAGTGAAAAATGCTGCTTCGGGGTGATATAAAGAGGAATGATTTGTATTGGAAATGATCTATCCTTGAAGTCCTGGGAAGAGATTATCTGATTCACTTCTGTGATGGAGAGAGATAAAATAAATCTGGACCCTTAGCCTTCCATTACTTTCAAGGACATTAACAAATAATGTTGTTCATGAATGAATGATTATTAGCTGTTCTAGAAATTGCATATAGAAATGCCCAGCTAGGTGCACAAGAAATGGTTATAGCTAAATACGTTTATCGTGTCATTTTTCTTCCCATTAAAGTGGAACTCACAAGGATACCTCAGAATTGTTATAGGAAAACTCTTTATGTCCTTTACTGGACATTTGATATAAATAACAGTTGTATATAGTGTTTATCTTATTGAAATTTATATTTTTGAATAATTTTCAGAAATTTAAGAGAGGTGGCAAGGTGTAAAGACTAAGAGTTCAGTCTCAGGATCTAGACTATCTTACTTGTAAACTTGGCTTTGCCCCTTACTATCTGTGAGACCACAGGATGTTGTACACGGTATGCAACTTCTCTGTGCCTCAGTTTCCCTGTTTATAAAATTGGAATAATACTAGTACCACAGTAATATTGCACTAGGATATAATGCTGAGGAAAGTAAGTGATATATATGTGGTTCATATTATCATATCCTCATTGTCATTATTAAGCACCCAGCAAAGTGGGAGTGCTCAATAAATGGTATTAGCAGTGCATGGACAGATTATTTCCATATAATATAGGAACTCTGGGAACCAGTATGGCAACTAGAACAGGGATAATTTAGCGATAGAATTAGGTTTAGAGTTCTGCCCTCTACCATACTGTAAGATTCTTGGGGGAAGCAGGGACTGCTTCAGACACGTTTTTGTGTTCAAGAATTCTAACAGCAAGAGCACTTATTTATCGTGTCCTTTCCTTTTTCATAGCAACACAGCAGAAAATTATCATGAACTTACTGAAAAGAACCCTATCTCAAAGGCAGGGTAAGATTGAGCATTGTGGACTTTAGCCTCATCATTAGGTAGGTAATCTCCACAGAAGGGTGGAATGAGCTTCCTCGAGGCACAGAGTAATTTTTTTCAAAGAGATTGGAAAATAACCCAATTGTGTGAGAAGAAGTGATACAGTAAGATCATTTGTATTTTGAAGGTTGAAAGGAAATTGTGATCCAGACCTAAAGATGTAAATTCACTCTATGCTCAGGAATAATGTGGTTCTGGGCTCATGAGGTGGTGGATACCTCATCGTCAGTATACACCGTGTACATTTCCTTCTCCTTGAGTATGGGCTGAGCCTATGAATAGGATGAGATTCACTACCGTGATTATGTTATGCTATATGGCACAGTTGGCCTTAAGAAAAGGAGATTGTGTCTGGTGAGACTGACCTAATCAGGTCAACCCTTAAAAAAGACTAGTCTCTTTCTAAAGACTGAGATTTGACAGGAGGAAGATTCTCCATTACTGGATTGGAAGTTGGAGGGGAAGGGAATATGGAAAGGACTTGAGAGTGGCCTCTAGGAATTGACAGTGACCTCTGGACAAGAGCCAGTAAGAAAGTAGAGTCTGTCCTGTAACCGCTGAGTTCTACAAACAAGCACATGAACTAGGGTAAATTCTACAAACAAGCACATGAGCTAGGACAAATTCTACAAACAAGCACATGAGCTAGGAAAAATTCTACAGACAAGCACATGAGCTAGGGAAAATTCTACAAACACACACATGAGTTTCCAGAGATGAATGCAGCCTGGCTGACATCTTAATTTCAGGCTTGTAAGGCAGCTCTCAGCTGTGCCATACCCAGACTTCTGCTCCACAGACCTGAGAGTTAATAAATGATTATGATTTTAAGCCACTAAGTTTGTGGTAATTTGTTGCAACATAAAAAACTGGTACATGTGCTGAAAACCTGTCAAGTTCACAGTGGTTGAGTCAAGTTTTCCAAACTTCTAATTTTCACTGGAAAGCTCAAATTGTATCAACAACTACTGCAGGTTGAGAAGATCACTTCATTCATTTGGAGAAAATGTGCATCAAAATCCCAAGTTTGAGTAACCACAGTTTTTCAGGCATTTTTTCAAGTTACAGAAAGTAAAATACAAAAGCTTTTTACCCACCATTGCTTTTGTGCCATCAAAATGTCAACATAATAAAAGGGCAAACGATGTTTTCATATAATTATAGAAAAAAAATTTTGATCTTCAAATCACCTGAAATTATCTCAGGGACCCCCAGGTATTCATGAACTACACTTACGAACTATGAACTATTGGCTTAAAACAAAAAAGTACTCATGAATAGCAAGAGTAACAGCAGACAGATAGGATTCCAGAGTCTCCCTTCTTGATCCTGGAAGTCAAATGATGTTCCCAGGATTTTGTACTGATACAAATAAGTAGGGCCAAATCAGGGATAATATAATTTCAAGTGGAGGCTACTGTTAAGCAGAATCAGAGTAGGCAAGCATTTTTCTCATGGTGCTCCCAATTGCATGGGATCGCCTATGTTGTGGGTCCATCATGACTCACAGATACTTTCACTAGGATTTTAAGAAATCCGGAATCATATTTACTTCTCAGTCAGCCCTGGAACTTTTCAGTAGCATAGCTTGCCTATGTGATTTCACTTTTGTCCTGAAATGTTTTTACTGTATTTAGTACCTGTGAGCTTTCAGCAAATTTTATGATCTATAGAATCTGTTCATAAATATTGATAAACGGAGCTTACCAGACATCATTGTGCCACACATATATCTGAAAGTGATATTATAAAATGCGGTAATATTATACATAGGTATCAAATCAAATGAGAGAGGGAAAATAAGATATAACTTTGCCAACTCCTCTTTTTCATACAGGCATCCATTTGTGTCTAAGTTCTAAACACATGTCTATTTATAAGATGTATAATAATTCTATTCAAAAAAATATATCCATGATGGAAATTATTAGCATTCTAAGTTATTCTGACTAGAAGACATCCTTAGCAATGAATAGAAAAAGGTTAAATGAAAGGTTATTTAATTTCTTTTTTTTCTTTAGTTCACTGCTGTATCTATAAAAATTGACATGAAATACAGTGATGAGGAAGCTCTAAAATGGATAAAATGGGGATTCTGAAATTCCTTCAAGGAGAGATATATGGTACTTGAGGATTAATAGGAAACATAAAAATAAGAGATGGGACTTCCCTGGCGGTCCATTGTTTAAGACTGCGCTCTTCCAATGCAGACAGCACGGGTTCGATCCCTGGTCAGGGAGCTAAGATCCCACATGTTGTGGCATGGCCAAAAAAAAAGTCTTCTTTAAAAATATATATAAATAAACAAAAATAAAAGCAAGAGATGTGTCCACATCATAGGATTACATTTGTTCATATTGTATATGCCAGGAACTTAGTGCCTCATCCTGATCTTTGACAGCCCAGGAATTCTACTGAGCAACTCATTTAAGCCTATTTTTAATATGAGGAGCCTCAGTTTTTCAATTTTTCTTGCCTAATGACCTTTCCTTGTTTGAAATTCTCCCATTCTCCTTACGCACCTCAAACTCTTTCCGAACTTACTGGTTTTGTGTATCACCTCAGATTAGGTTGAAATGATGTTTACTAAATTCTTGTGGCTGATGTTAACTGTATCCCTTTTGCCTTATCCCTTAAGCCACTGTTTAGAGTTGATATTTTCATCTAGTGAACCCAAAGACACAAATGTTGAAGGGACTGTGAGTTAGCTGAATAGTCCAAAGTTTACTTGACTTGAAATCCCAACACCAGAATCCAAATACAATATCTACTACTTAAAATATAAATTAACTCATGAATTAAAATGTTGGCAATTTAAAAGTAACCAATGACTATGAGTGGAGTAGGATTCTTTCTTTCTCCTCATTATTATTATTTTTTTAAACATCTTTATTGAAATATAATTGCTTTACAATGGTGTGTTAGTTTCTGCTTTATAACAAAGTGAATCAGTTATACATATACATATGTTCCCATATCTCTTCCCTCTTGCATCTCCCTCCCTCCCACCCTCCCTATCCCACCCCTCTAGGTGGTCACAAAGCACCGAGCTGATCTCCCTGTGCTATGCGGCTGCTTCCCACTAGCTATCTATTTTACATTTGGTAGTGTATATATGTCCATGACACTCTCTCACCCTGTCACATCTCACCCCTCCCCCTCCCCATATCCTCAAGTCCATTCTCTAGTAGGTCTGTGTCTTTATTCCCGTCTTGCCACTAGGTTCTTCATAACTTTTTTTTTTTTTCTTAGATTCCATATATATGTGTTAGTATACTGTATTTCTTTTTCTCTTTCTGACTTACTTCACTCTGTATGACAAACTCTAACTCCATCCACCTCATTACAAATACCTCCATTTCATTTCTTTTTATGGCTGAGTAATATTCCATTGTATATATGTGCCACATCTTCTTTGTCCATTCATCTGATGATGGACACCTAGGTTGCTTCCATGTCCTGGCTATTGTAAACAGAGCTGCAATGAATATTTTGGTACATGACTCTTTCTGAATTATGGTTTTCTCAGGGTATATGCCCAGTAGTGGGATTGCTGGGTCGTATGGTAGTTCTATTTTTAGTTTTTTAAGGAACCTCCATACTGTTCTCCATAGTGGCTGTATCAATTTACATTCCCACCAACAGTGCAAGAGGGTTCCCTTTTCTCCACACCCTCTCCAGCATTTATTGTTTCTAGATTTTTTGATGATGGCCATTCTGACCGGTGTGAGATGATACCTCATTGTAGTTTTGATTTGCATTTCTCTAATGATTAATGATGTTGAGCATTCTTTCATGTGTCTGTTGGCAATCTGTATATCTTCTTTGGAGAAATGTCTATTTAGGTCTTCTGCCCATTTTGGATTGGGTTGTTTGTCTTTTTGTTACTGAGCTGCATGAGCTGCTTGTAAATCTTGGAGATTAATCCTTTGTCAGTTGCTTCGTTTACAAATATTTTCTCCCATTCTGAGGATTGTCTTTTGGTCTTGCTTATGGTTTCCTTTGCTGTGCAAAAGCTTTTAAGTTTCATTAGGTCCCATTTGTTTATTTGTGTTTTTATTTCCATTTCTCTAGGACCTGGGTCAAAAAGGATCTTGCTGTGATTTCTGTCATAGAGTGTTCTGTCTATGTTTTCCTCTAAGAGTTTGATAGTGTCTGGCCTTACACTTAGGTCTTTAATCCATTTTGAGTTTATTTTTGTGTATGGTGTCAGGGAGTGTTCTAATTTCATACTTTTACATGTACCTGTCCAATTTTCCCAGCACCACTTATTGAAGAGGCTGTCTTTTCTCCACTGTATGTGCTTGCCTCCTTTATCAAAGATAAGGTGACCATATGTGCGTGGGCTTATCTCTGGGCTTTCTATCCTGTTCCATTGATCTATATTTCTGTTTTGGTGCCAGTACCAAACTGTCTTGATTACTGTAGTTTTGTAATATAGTCTGAAGTCAGGGAGCCTGAGTCCTCCAGCTCCATTTTTCGTTCTCAAGATTGCTTTGGCTATTCGGGGTCTTTTGTGTTTCCATACAAATTGTGAAATTTTTTGTTCTAGTTCTGTGAAAAATGCCAGTGGTAGTTTGATAGGGATTGCATTGAATCTGTAGATTGCTTTGGGTAGGAGAGTCATTTTCACAATGTTGATTCTTCCAATCCAAGAACATGGTATATCTCTCCATCTATTTGTATCATCTTTAATTTCTTTCATCAGTGTCCTATAATTTTCTGCATACAGGTCTTTTGTCTCCTTAGGTAGGTTTATTCCTAGATATTTTATTCTTTTTGTTGCAATGGTAAACGGGAGTGTTTTCTTAATTTCACTTTCAGATTTTTCATCATTAGTATATACGAATGCAAGAGATTTCTGTGCATTAATTTTGTATCCTGCTACTTTACCAAATTCATTGATTAGCTCTAGTAGTTTACTGGTAGCATCTTTAGGATTCTCTATGTATAGTATCATGTCATCTGCAAACAGTGACAGCTTTACTTCTTCTTTTCCGATTTGGATTCCTTTTATTTCTTTTTCTTCTCTGATTGCTGTGCCTAACACTTCCAAAACTATGTTGAATAATAGTGGTGAGAGTGGGCAACCTTGTCTTGTTCCTGATCTTAGTGGAAATGGTTTCAGTTTTTCACCATTGAGGACAATGTTGGCTGTGGGTTTGTCATATATGGCCTTTATTATGTTGAGGAAAGTTCCCTCTATGCCTACTTTCTGCAGGGCTTTTATCATAAATGGGTGTTGAATTTTGTCGAAAGCTTTCTCTGCATCTATTGAGATGATCATATGGTTTTTCTCCTTCCATTTGTTAATATGATGTATCACGTTGATTGATTTGCGTATATTGAAGAATCCTTGCATTCCTGGAATAAACCCCACTTGATCATGGTGTATAATCCTTTTAATGTGCTGTTGGATTCTGTTTGCTAGTATTTTGTTGAGGATTTTTGCATCTATGTTCATCAGTGATATTGGCCTGTAGTTTTCTTTCTTTGTGACATCTTTGTCTGGTTTTGGTATCAGGATGATGGTGGCCTCGTAGAATGAGTTGGGGAGTGTTCCTCCCTCTGCAATATTTTGGAAGAGTTTGAGAAGGATAGGTGTTAGCTCTTCTCTAAATGTTTGATAGAATTCGCCTGTGAAGCCATCTGGTCCTGGGCTTTTGTGTGTTGGAAGATTTTTAATCACAGTTTCAATTTCAGTGCTTGTGATTGGTCTGTTCATATTTTCTATTTCTTCCTGGTTCAGTCTCGGCAGGTTGTGAATTTCTAAGAATCTATCCATTTCTTCCAGGTTGTCCATTTTATTGGCATAGAGTTGCTTGTAGTAATCTCTCATGATCATTTGTATTTCTGCAGTGTCAGTGGTTACTTCTTTTTCATTTCTAATTCTATTGATTTGAGTCTTCTCCCTTTTTCTCTTGATGAGTCTGGCTAATGGTTTATCAATTTTATTTATCTTCTCAAAGAACCAGCTTTTAGTTTCATTGATTTTTGCTATTGTTTCCTTCATTTCTTTTTCATTTATTTCTGATCTGATCTTTATGATTTCTTTCCTTCTGCTAGCTTTGGGGTTTTTTTGTTCTTCTTTCTCTAATTGCTTTAGGTGCAAGGTTAGGTTGTTTATTCGAGATGTTTCCTGTTTCTTGATGTAGGCTTGTATTGCTATAAACTTCCCTCTTAGAACTGCTTTTGCTGCATCCCATAGGTTTTGGGTCGTCGTGTCTCCATTGTCATTTGTTTCTAGGTATTTTTTGATTTCCCCTTTGATTTCTTCAGTGATCACTTCGTTATTAAGTAGTGTATTGTGTAGCCTCCATGCGTTTGTATTTTTTACAGCTCTTTTCCTGTAATTGATATCTAGTCTCATAGCGTTGTGGTCAGAAAAGATACTTGATACGATTTCAATTTTTTAAAATTTACCAAGGCTTGATTTGTCACCCAAGATAGGATCTATCCTGGAGAATGTTCCATGAGCACTTGAGAAAAATGTGTATTGTGTTGTTTTTGGGTGGAATGTCCTATAAATATCAATTAAGTCCATCTTGTTTAATGTATCATTTAAAGCTTGTGTTTCCTTATTTATTTTCATTTTGGATGATCTGTCCATTGGTGAAAGTGGGGTGTTAAAGTCCCCTACTATGATTGTGTTACTGTCGATTTCCCCTTTTATGGCTGTTAGTATTTGCCTTATGTATTGAGGTGCTCCTATGTTGGGTGCATAAATATTTACAATTGTTATACCTTCCTCTTGGATCGATCCCTTGATCATTATATAGTGTCCTTCTTTGTCTCTTGTAATAGTCTTTATTTTAAAGTCTATTTTGTCTGATATGAGAATTGCTACTCCAGCTTTCTTTTGATTTCCATTTGCATGGAATATCTTTTTCCATCCCCTCACTTTCAGTCTGTATGTGTCTCTAGGTCTGAAGTGGGTCTCTTGTAGACAGCATATATATGGGTCTTGTTTTTGTATCCATTTAGCCAGTCTGTGTCTTTTGGTGGGAGCATTTAATCCATTTACATTTAAGGTAATTATTGATATGTATTTTCCTATTCCCATTTTCTGAAATGTTTTGGGTTTGTTATTGTAGGTGTTTTCCTTCTCTTGTGTTTCTTGCCTAGAAAAGTTCCTTTAGCATTTGTTGTAAAGCTGGTTTGGTGGTGCTGAACTCTCTCAGCTTTTGCTTGTCTGTAAAGGTTTTAATTTCTCCATCAAATCTGAATGAGATCCTTGCTGGGTAGAGTAACCTTGGTTGTAGGTTTTTCTCCTTCATCACTTTAAGTATATCCTGCCACTCCCTTCTGGCTTGCAGAGTTTCTGCTGAAAGATCAGCTATTAACCTTATGGGGATTCCCTTGTGTGTTATTTGTTGTTTTTCCCTTGCTGCTTTTAATATGTTTTCTTTATATTTAATTTTTGATAGTTTGATTAATATGTGTCTTGGTGTGTTTCTCCTTGGATTTATCCTGTATGGGACTCTCTGTGCTTCCAGGACTTGATTAACTATTTCCTTTCCCATATTAGGGAAGTTTTCAACTATAATCTCTTCAAATATTTTCTCAGTCCCTTTCTTTTTCTCTTCTTCTTCTGGGACCCCTATGATTCAAATGTTGGTGCATTTAATGTTGTCCCAGAGGTCTCTGAGACTGTCCTCAGTTCTTTTCATTCTTTTTTCTTTATTCTGGTCTGCAGTAGTTATTTCCACTATTTTATCTTCCAGGTCACTTATCCGTTCTTCTGCCTCAGTTATTCTGCTATTGATCCCATCTAGAGTATTTTTAATTTCATTTATTGTGTTTTTCATCATTGCTTGGTTCCTCTTTAGTTCTACGTCCTTGTTAAATGTTTCTTGCATTTTGTCTATTCTATTTCCAAGATTTTGGATCATCTTTACTATCATTATTCTGAATTCTTTTTCAGGTAGACTGCCTATTTCCTCTTCATTTGTTAGGTCTGGTGTGTTTTGACCCTGCTCCTTCACCTGCTGTGTGTTTTTTTGTCTTCTCATTGTGCTTATCTTACTGTGTTTGGGGTCTCCTTTTCACAGGCTGCAGGTTCGTAGTTCCCATTGTTTTTGGTATCTGTCCCCAGTGGCTAAGGTTGGTTCAGTGGGTTGTGTAGGCTTCCTGGTGGAGGGGACTAGTGCCTGTGTTCTGGTGGATGAGGTTGGATCTTGTCTTTCTGGTGGGCAGGTCCACGTCTGGTGGTGTGTTTTGGGGTGTCTGTGGCCTTATTATGATTTTAGGCAGCCTCTCTGTTAATGGATGGGGCTGTGTTCCTGTCTTGCTAGTTGTTTGGCATAGGGTGTCCAGCACTGTAGCTTGCTGGTTGTTGAGTGAATCTGGGTCTTGATGTTGAGATGGAGATCTCTGAGAGATTTTTGCCATTTGGTATTACGTGGAGCTGGGAGGTCTCTTGTGGACCAGTGTCCTGAAGTTGGCTCTCCCACCTCAGAGGCACAGCCCTGATGCCTGGCTGGAGCACCAAGAGCCTTTCATCCACACGGCTCAGAATAAAAGGGAGACAAAATAGAAAGAAAGAAAGAAAGAGGATAAAATAAAATAAAATAAAGCTATTATAATAAAAAATAAGAAAAAAATTATTAAGAATAAATTTATTAAGAAAAATTTTTTTTAATTTTTAAAAATAGATTTATTAATTTTTTATAATAAAAATTAAGAAAAAAATTGTTAAGAAAAAAATTTATTAAGAAAAAAAATTTTTTTTTAAAAGAAAAATGTGAAAAAACTTATTAAAAAATTTTTTTAATATTTTTTAAAATAGAAAATAAGGAAAAAATTATTAAGAAAACATTTATTAGGGAAAAAAAATTTTTTTAAGTAAAAAAAAAAAAAAAAACCGACGGACCTAACCCTAGGACTAACGGTGAGAGCAAACCTATACAGACAAAATCTCACCCAGAAGCATACACATATACACTCACAAAAAAAGGAAAAGGGGAAAAATTAATATATCCTGCTCCCAAAGTCCACCTCCTAAATTTGGGATGATTCATTGTCTATTCAGGTATTCAACAGATGCAGGCACATCAAGTTGTTTGTGGAGCTTTAATCCGCTGCTTCTGAGGCTGCTGGGAGAGATTTCCCTTTCTCTTCTTTGTTCGTACAGCTCCCGGGGTTCAGCTTTGGATTTGGACGCGCCTCTGCATGTAGGTCGCCTGAGGGCATCTGTTCCCCACCCAGACAGAACGGGGTTAAAGGAGCAGCTGATTCGGGGACTCTGGCTCAGTCAGGCCGGTGGGAGGGAGCGGTACGGAGGAGGCGGGGCGAGCCTGCGGCGGCAGAAGCCAGCGTGACATTGCAGCAGCCTGAGGCGCGCCGTGCGTTCTCCTGGAGAAGTTGTGCCCGGATCACGGGAGCCTGGCCGTGGCGGGCTGCACCGGCTCCCAGGAGGGGCTGTGTGGATAGTGACCTGTGCTCGCACACAGGCTTCTTGGTGGCGGCAGCAGCAGCCTTAGCGTCTCATGCCCGTCTGTGGGGTCCGCGCTGATAATCGCAGCTCGCGCCCATCTCTGGGGTCCGCGCTGATAGCCGCAGCTCGCGCCCGCCTCTGGGGTGCGCGCTGATAGCCGCTGCTCGCGCCCGTCTCTGGAGTTCGTTTAAGTGGCGCTCTGAATCCCCTCTCCTTGCGCGCCGCGAAACAAAGAGGCAAGAAAAAGTCTCTTGCCTCTTCGGCAGCTGCAGACTTTTTCCCGGACTCCCTCCCGGCTAGCTGTGGTGCGCTAACCCCTTCCGGCTGTGTTCACGCAGCCAACCCCAGTCCTCTCCCTGGGATCCGACCTCCGAAGCCGGAGCCTCAGCTCCCAGCCCCCGCCCGCCCCGGCGGGTGAGCAGACAAGCCTCTCGGTTTGATGAGTGCTACTCGGCACCGATCCTCCATGAGGGAATCTCTCCGCTTTGCCCTCCGCACCCCTGTGGCTGCGCTCTCCTCCGTGGCGCTGAAGCTTCTCCCCTCTGCCACCCGCAGTCTCCGCCCGCGAAGGGGCTTCCTAGTGTGTGGAAACCTTTCCTCCTTCACAGCTCCCTCCCACTGGTGCAGGTCCCGTCCCTATTCTTTTGTCTCTGTTATTTCTTTTTTCTTTTGCCCTACCCAAGTACGTGGGGATTTTCTTGCCTTTTGGGAGGTCTGACGTCTTCTGCCAGCGTTCAGTGGGTGTTCTGTAGGAGCAGTTCCACGTGTAGATGTATTTCTACTGTATCTGTGGGAAGGAAGGTGATCTCCGCGTCTTACTCTTCCGCCATCTTGCCCCTACTCCTCCTCTCCTCATTATTTTTAATGGTTATTCTTTGTCTTCTGATTCTCAGATGAGTCCTTGTACCTCTTTAGATTATTTCTACTCACTTGAAAGTTCATTCTCACTAACTTGAAGACTTTATCTAATATAATGACTTTGATTCTAAATATCTGATGATTATAATAATGACCCCAAACTTTATACCTTCGGCCTGGATTTCCCTTGAAATTTCAAACTTGTATATTCAACTGCCTATATGATATCTTTACTTATTCCCTCAATTTATCTCATCTTGAGCATTCAGAATTAATTTGTCCAAAATTGAAATATTGGTCTTTCTCTCCAAACCTGCTAATACATAGGCTTTTCCCCCTTGTTAATGGGAATTCTATCCTTCCAGTTGCTCAGGGGAAAAAAGAAAAAAACTTTAAATCGTCTTTGCTTTTTCTCTCATTCTCCCAATCAAGATAATCAGCTGCCTCTATCTTCATAATATATTTAGATTCTGACCACTTCTCACTGCCCCCATACAAGCACACTGAAACAGGCCATGTCCATGACTCATTACCTGGCTAAATTATCTGCTTTTGCTCTTGTTTGCCAACAGACTATGCTCCATAAAGCTACCAGAGCAAGCCCACTGAAATAGTCACATCACTTTATCCCTTTGTACAGACTCTTAACACCTTCCTATCTCAGAGTAAATTCCAGGATTCTTACAACAGCTGTTTTATCAAACAGATCAGGCATGCTTCTGAACCAAAATTATTTTTTGTTTTCTCCACTGTCTTTATATACTTTCTTGAAATATGTGTGGTTTGCTCCAGATCTCCATTAGGATATTGTTAAAATTCTACCTTCTCAATTAATCCTTCAGTGAGAAATAAAATGGCCCCTCCTAAAACTTACTCCCTCTCCTCCATTCTTTTTTTTCACACCAATGCACTTATCATCAACTAATATATTTACTTTCTTTGTTTATATTCTGTCTCATCCAAGTAGGATTTCACATTCATGAAGCCAGGGGTTTAGTCAGTTTTATTCACTGCCATCTCCTCAGTGCCTAGAATAGTTTTTTGTATATAAGAAATATTTTCAAATGAAGGAATGAATGGATGAAATGAATTTATGAAGAACATTAATCTCCTACATGCCAAATGAACATCAGATTATTTTTCTTCTACTTATTTTTGTAATAGGTTATACTGTTCTTTATTGAAAATTTTTAACAATAGTAGCATAATGAAAAGGAATAAAAATTTACAGGTGATTATGGAAAAAACTCAATAATGAGTGAAACTGAGCTGCAAATCTTTGGGAAATACATTTCTCTGAGTCCAGCTTAAGCTAGTGCTGAGCCTATTCTTTTGATGCTAGAGAGCATCAGGAGTGATTTGGGTATTTATAATATAATCAAAATACCCATAACTGTAAGGTTTGCTGAGCATGTAAAAATTCATTGAAGAAATCAAGAATTTAAGAGCAAGCAGTACATTTTATTATCTGACTAAATCGCTGCTCAGCAATTCTCTTTACCAAAATGCTTGCACGTGCACACACATAACACACGTATACACACACAACTAATTATATTAGAAAAATGTGAAATTTAAAAATGCTTGCTTTCACCTTTGTTAAATTTCGCATGTGAATAATAGATTTACTTTTTTTCTATATATAAATTCTATAAACCTTTCCAAATCATGTTTAAAGATTGCATATGATTTATTTAGTCTATGTGGACATAGCACTCCTAATAAATCAGGCAGAAATATGTAGTTCCCACACAAGATGCACAGCAAACACTTTATTTTACTGATTCATATTTATAGAAGGACTGTATTTCCAAGGAAATTTTGTACTCCGAAAATACTGCTTATAAACCTCTCCTCAGATTTCTATGAAGGAAGGAAGAGTTTGCGGAGTTACCAGCACAGGCTGTTCCTCACGTGGCCTATTTTGCTCTTATTATTAACAAACTCTATAAGCCACCTTGAAATGTTTAATAATCTATCTCCAACAGAGCTTGTCTCCTGTTTTTCCAGTACAACCTCATTATTTCTTTTCTGTTGGTCTCTTTACCTACTCACCCTTTCTCTTTTCATTGGTTTGATGATTCTTGCCCTTTACTAGACGTCATCATGCCCTTTCTATAATCTGAAATGATGTCTCTACATATCTCTCCTATAGCAATATGTTTTGACCCTACCATATGTCCATATTGAATGCCTTTGTCCTATTTATGTTTGTTGCTATTTGTTCCAACAATTAAAATATAAGCTTCTGTCCAATGCCTAGCAAATATCACTGTAAAAATAAATAGCAGGGATCTTCAAGATGGTGGAGCAGTAAGATGTGGAGATCAACTTCCTCCCCACAAATACATCAAAAATACATCTACATGTGGAACAACTCCTACAGAACACCTACTGAACACTGGCAGAAGACCTCAGACTTCTCAAAAGGCAAGAAACTCCCCACGTATCTGGGTAGGGCAAAAGAAAAAAGAAAAAACAGAGATAAAAGAATAGGGATGGGACCTGCACCACTGGGAGGGAGCTGTGAAGGAGGAAAAGTTTCCACACACTTGGAAGCCCCTTCACTGGTGAAGACGGGGGTAGGTGGGGGGGAAGCTTCAGAGCCATGGAGGAGAGTGCAGCAACAGGGGTGCGGAGGGCAAAGCAGAGAGATTCCTGCACAGAGGATCGGTGCCGACCAGCACTCACCAGCCTGAGAGGCTTGTCTGCTCACCCGCCCAGGCAGGCGGAGGCTGGGAGCTGAGGCTCGGGCTTCGGAGGTCAGATCCCAGGGAGAGGACTGGGGTTGGCTGCATGAACACAGGCTGAAGGGGCCTAGTGCGCCACAGCTAGCCAGGAGGAGTCCAGGAAAAAGTGTGGACCTGCCTAAGAGGCAAGAGACCATTGTTTCGGGGTGCATGAGGAGAGGGGATTCAGAGCACTGCCTAAATGAGCTCCAGAGATGGGTGCAAGCCGCAGCTATCAGTGTGGACACCAGAGACAGGCATGAAACCCTAAGCCTGCTGCTGCAGCCACCAAGAAGCCTGTGTGCAAGCACAGGTCACTATCCACACCTGCCCTCCTGGGAGCCTGTGCAGCCCGTGACTGTCAGGGTCCCATTATCTAGGGACAACTTCCCCAGGAGAACACACGGTGCGCCTCAGGCTGGTGCAATGTCATGTCGGCCTCTACCACTGCAGGCTCGCCTCACCTTCCATACCCCTCCCTTCCCTGGCCTGAGTGAGCCAGAGCCCCCTAATCAGCTGCTCCTTTAACCCCGTCCTGTCTGAGCGAAGAACAGATGCCCTCAGGTGACCTACACACAGAGATAGGGCCAAATCCAAAGCTGAATCCCAGGAGCTGTGCGAACAAAGAAGAAAAAGGGAAATTTATCTGGGCAGCCTCAGGAGCCGTGGATTAAATCTCCACAATCAACTTGATGTACCCTGCATCTGTGGAATACCTGAATAGACAACGAATCATCCCAAAATTAAGGCAGTGGACTTTGGGAGCAACTGCAGACTTGGGGTTTGCTTTCTACATCTAATTTGTTTCTGGTTTTATGTTTATGTTAGTTTAGTATTTAGAACGTATTATCACTGGTAGATTTGTTTATTGATTTGGTGGCTCTTCCTTTTTTTAATACATATATTTATATATTTTCCTTTTTCTTTTTTGTGAGTGTGTATATGTATGCTTCTTTGTGTGATTTTGTCTGTATAGTTTTGCTTTTACCATTTATCTTATCGTTCTGTCTGTCCAATTTTTTTTTTTTTTTTTTGGTATAGATTTTAGTTCTTGTTATCACTGGTGGATTTGCTTTTTGGTTTGGTGGCTCTCTTCTTTCTTTCTTTTTTAAAATTATTTTTAAATTTCTTTTATTTTTAATATTTTTTAACTTTTATAACTTTCTTTTATTTATTTTGTTTTTCTTTCTTTTTTTCTCCCTTTTCTTCTAAGCCAAGTGGCTGACAGGGTCCTGGTGCTCTGGCCAGGTGTCAAGCCTGAGCCTCTAAAGTGAGAGAGCCGAGTTCAGGACATTGGTCCACCAGAGAAATCCCAGCTCCACATAATATCAAACAGCGAAAGCTCTCCCAGAGACCTCCATTTCAACGCAAAGACCCAGTTCCACTAAACAACCAGCAAGCTACAGTGCTGGACACCCTATGCCAAACAACTAGCAAGACACGAACACAACCCCACCCATTAGCAGAGAGGCTGCCTAAAATCATAATAAGTTCACAGACACCCCACAACACACCACCGAATGCAGTCCTGCCCACCAGAAAGACAAGATCCAGCCTCATCCACCAGAACACAGGCACCAGTCCCCTACAACAGGAAGCCTACACAAGCCACTGAAACAACCTTACCCGCTGGGGGCACACACCAAAAATAAAGTGAACTATGAACTTGCACCCTGTGAAAAGGAGACCCCAAACACAGTAATTTAAGCAAAATGAGAAGACAGAGAAATACACACCAGATGAAGGAGCAAGGTAAAAACCCACCACACCAAACAAATGAATAGGCAGCCTATCTGAAAAAGAATTCAGAGTAATGATGGTAAAAATGATCCAAAATCTTGGAAATAGAATGTAGCAAATACAAGAAACATTTAACAAGGACCTAGAAGAACTAAAGAGCGAACAACACAATAAATGAAATTTAAAAACCTCTAGAAGGAATCAGTTGCTAAATAACGGAGGCAGAAGAACGGATAAATGACCTGGAAGATAAAATAGTGGAAATAACTACCACAGAGCAGAATAAAGAAAAAAGAATGAAAAGAATTGAGGACAGTCTCAGAGACCTCTGGGACAACATTAAATGCACAAACATTTGAATTATAGGGGTCCAAGAAGAAGAAGAGAAAAAAAAGGGACTGAGAAAATATTTGAAGAGATTATAGTTGAAAACTTCCCTAATATGGGAAAGGAAATAGCCAATCAAGTCCAGGAAGCACAGAGCGTCCCATACAGGATAATTCCAAGGAGAAACTTGCCAAGACACATATTAATCAAACTATCAAAAATTAAATACAAAGAAAAAATATTAAAAGCAGCAAGGGAAAAGCAACAAATAAATAAAAGGGAATCCCCATAAGGTTAACAGCTGATCTTTCAGCAGAAACTCTGCAAGCCAGAAAGGAGTGGCAAGACATATTTAAAGTGATGAAAGGGAAAAACCTACAACCAAGATTACTCTATCCAGCAAGGACCTCATTCAGATTTGACAGACAAATTAAAACATTTAGAGACAAGCAAAAGCTAAGAGAATTCAGCACCACCAAACCTGCTTTACAACAAATGCTAAAGGCACGTCTCTAGGCAGGAAACACAAGAGAAGGAAAAGACCTACAATAACAAACCCAAAACAATTAAGAAAATGGTAATAGGAACACACATATTGATAATTACCTTAAATGTAAATGGATTAAATGCTCCAACCAAAAGACATAGACTGGCTGAATGGATACAAAAACAAGACCCATATATATGCTGTCTACAAGAGACCCATGTCAGACCTAGGGACACATACAGACTGAAAGTGAGGGGATGGAAAAAGATATTCCATGCAAATGGAAATCAAAAGAAAGCTGGAGTAGCAATTCTCATATCAGACAAACTAGACTTTAAAAGAAAGACTATTACAAGAGACAAAGAAGGACACTACATAATGATCAAGGGATCAATCCAAGAAGATATAAAAATTGTAAATATTTATGCACCCAACATAGGTGCACCTCAATACCTAAGGCAAATGCTAACAGCCATATAAGGGGAAATCGACAGTAACACAATCATAGTAGGGGACTACAACACCCCACTTTCACCAGTGGACAGATCAACCAAAATTAAAATAAATAAAGAAACACAAGCTTTAAATGACACATTAAACAAGATGGACTTAATTAATATTTATAGGACATTCCATCCAAAAAGAGCAGATTACACTTTCTTCTCAAGTGCTCATGGAACATTCTCCAGGATAGATCATTACTTGGGTCATAAGTCAAGCCTTGGTAAATTTAAGAAAATTGAAATCATATCAAGTATCTTTTCTGACCACAATGCTATGAGACTAGGTATGAGTTACAGGAAAAAATCTGTAAAAAATACAAACACATGGAAGCTAAATAATAATACACTACTAAATAACCAAGAGATCACTGAATAAATCAAAGAGGATATCAAAAAAACACCTAGAAACAAATGGCAATGAAAACGCAACGACCCAAAACCTATGGGATGCAGCAAAAGCAGTTCTAAGAGGGAATTTTATAGCAATACAATCCTACCTCAAGAAACAAGAAACATCTCAAATAAACAACCTAAACTTACACCTAAGGAAGTTAGAGAAAGAAGAACAAAAAAAACCCAAGATAGCAGAAGGAAAGAAATCATAAAGATCACAACAGAAATAAATGAAAAAGAAATGAAGGAAATGAAAGCAAAGATCAATAAAACTAAAACCTTGTTCTTTGAGAAGATAAAGAAAATTGATAAACCATTAGCCAGACTCAGCAAGAAAAAAAGGGAGAAGACTCAAATCAATAGAGTTAGAAATGAAAAAGGAGAAGTAACAACTGACACTGCAGAAATACAAAGGATCAGGAGAGATTACTACAAGCAGCTATATGCCAATAAAATGGACAACCTGGAAAAAATAGACAAATGCTTAGAAAAGCACAACCTTCCAAGACTGAACCAGGAAGAAATAGAAAATATAAACTGACCAATCACAAGCACTGAAATTGAAACTGTGATTAAAAATCTTCCAACAAACAAAAGCACAGGACCAGATGGCTTCACAGGCGAATTCTATCAAACATTTAGAGAAGAGTGAACACCTATCCTTCTCAAACTCTTCCAAAATATACCAGAGAGAGGAACACTCCCAAACTCATTCTACGAGACCACAATCACCCTGACGCCAAAACCAGACAAAGATGTCACACAAAAAAACTACAGGCCAATATCTCTGATGAACATAGATGCAAAAATCCTCAACAAAATACTAGCAAACAGAATCCAACAGCACACTGAAGGGATCATACACCATGATCAAGTGGGGTTCATCCCAGGAATGCAAGGATTCTTCAATATTTGCAAATCAATCAATGTAATACACCATATTACAAAACTGAAGGATAAAAACCATATGATCATCTCAATAGATGCAGAAGAAGCTTACAACAAAATTCAACACCGATTTGTGATATAAACCCTCCAGAAAGTAGGCCTAGAGGGAACTCACCTCAACATAATAAAGGCTACATATGACAAACTGATAGCCAGCATCATTCTCAATGGTGAAAAACTGAAACCATTTCCACTAAGATCAGGAACAAGACAAGGCTGCCCACGCTCACCACTATTATTCAACATAGTTTTTGAAGTTTTAGCCACAGCAATCAGGGAAAAAAAAGAAATAAATGGAATCCAAATTGGAAAAGAAGAAGTAAAACTGTCACTGTTTGCAGATGACATGATACTATACATAGAGAATCCTAAAGATACTACCAGAAAACTACTAGAGCTAATCAATGAATTTGGTAAAGTAGCAGGATACAAAGTTAATGTACAGAAATCTCTTGCATTCCTATACACTAATCATGAAAAGTCTGAAAGAAAAATTAAGGAAACATTCCCATTTACCATTGCAACAAAAAGAATAAAATACCTAGGAATAAACCTACCTAAGGAGACAAAAGACCTGTATGCAGAAAAGTATAAGACACTGATGAAAGAAATTAAAGATGATACAAACAGATGGAGAGATACAACATGTTCTTGGATTGGAAGAATCAACATTTTGAAAATAAATATACTCCCCAAAGCAATCTACAGATTCAATGCAATCCCTATCAAACTACCAATGGCATTTTTCACAGAACTAGACAAAAAAATTGCACAATTGCACAATTTATTTGGAAAAGACCCCAAATAGCAAAAGCAATCTTGAGAAAGAAAAATGGAGCTGGAGGAATCAGGCTCCCTGACTTCAGACTATACTACAAAGCTACAGTAACCAACACAGTATGGTACTGGCACAGAAACAGAAATATAGATCAATGGAACAGGATAGAAAGCCCAGAGATAAACCCATGCACATATGGTCACCTTATCTTTGATAAAGGAGGCAAGAATATGCAATGGAGAAAAGACAGCCTCTTCAATAAGTGGTGCTGGGAAAACTGGACAGCTACATGTAAAAGAATGAAATTGGAACACTACCTAACACCATACACAAAAATAAGTTTAAAATGGATTAAAGACCTAAATGTAAGGCCAGACACTATAAAACTCTTAGAGGAAAACATAGGCAGAACACTCTATGACATAAATCACAGCAAGATCCTTTTTGACCCACCTCCTAGAGAAATGGAAATAAAAACAAGAATAAACAAATGGGACCTAATGAAACTTAAAAGCTTTTGCACAGCAAAGGAAATCATAAACAAAATGATAAGACAACCCCTCAGAATGGGAGAAAATATTTGCAAACAAAGCAACTGACAGAGGATGAATCTCCAAATTATACAAGCAGCTCATGTAGCTCAATATCAAAAAAGCAAAAACCCAATCCAAAAATGGGCAGAAGACCTGAATAGACATTTCTCCAAAGAAGATATACAGATTGCCAACAAACACATGCATGGATGCTCAACATCACTAATCATCAGAGAAATGCAAATCAAAACTACAATGAGATATCACCTCACACCGGTCAGATTGGCCATCATCAAAAAATCTACAAACAATAAATGCTGGAGAGGGTGTGGAGAAAAGGGAACCCTCTTGCACTGTTGGTGGGAATGTAAATTGATACAGCCACTATGGAGAACAGTATGGAGGTTCCTTTAAAAACTAAAAATAGAACTACCATATGACCCAGCAATCCCACTACTGGGCATAAACCCTGAGAAAACCATAATTCAAAAAGAGTCATGTACCACAATGTTCATTGCAGCTCTATTTACAGTAGCCAGGACATGGAAGGAACCTAAGTGTCCATCAACAGATGAATGGATAAAGAAGATGTGGCACATATTTACAATGGAATATTACTCAGCCATAAAAAGAAACGAAATTGATTTATTTGTAGTGAGGTGGATGGAGCTAGAGTCTGTCATACAGAGTGAAGTAAGTCAGAAAGAGAAAAACAAATACCATATGTTAACACATATATATGGAATCTAAAAAAAAAAAAAATGGTCATGAAGAACCTAGGGGCAAGACGGGAATAAAGACACAGACCTACTATAGAATGGACTTGAGGATATGGGGAGGGGGAAGGGTAAGCTGGGACAAAGTGAGAGAGTGGCATGGACATATATGCACTACCAAATTTGAAATAGATAGCTAGTGGGAAACAACCACATAGCACAGGGAGATCAGCTCAGTGCTTTGTGACCACCTCGAGGGGTGGGATAGGGAGGGTGGGAGGGAGGGAGACGCAAGAGAGAAGAGATATGGGGATATATGTATATGTATAACTGATTCACTTTGTTATAAAGCAGAAACTAACACACCATTGTAAAGCAATTATACTCCAATAAAGATGTAAAAAACAAACAAGAAACAAAAACAAAAAAACAAACAGAAAAAGCGTCATGAACCACATTTTTCATTGCAGCTGTATTTACAATAGTCAGGACATGGAAGAAACCTAAGTGTCCATCAACAGATGAATGGATAAAGAAGAAGTGGCACATATATAAAATGGAATATTACTCAGCCATAAAAAGAAATGAAATTGTGTTATTTGCTGTGAGGTGGATGGACCTAGAGACTCATACAGAGTGAAGTAAGTCAGAAAGAGAAAAACAAATACTGTATGCTAACACATATATATGGAATCTAAAAAAACAAAAAAAGAAAAATATGGTTTGAAAAACCTAGGGGCAGGACAGGAATAAAAATGCAGATGTAGAGAATGGACTTGAGTACATGGGGAGGGGGAAGGGTAAGCTGGGACGAAACGAGAGAGTGGCATGGACATATATACACGACCAAATGTAAAATAGATACCTAGTGGGAAGCAGCTGCATGGCACTGGGAGATCAGCTCGGTGCTTTGTGTCCACCCAGAAGGGTGGGATAGGGAGTGTGGGAGGGAGACGCAAGAGGGAGGAGAAATGGGAATATATGTATATGTACAGCTGATTCACTTTGTTATACAGCAGAAACTTACCCACCATTGTAAAGCAACTATGCTCCAATAAAGATGTTATAAATAAATAAATAAATAGATAGCAAAAAAATCACAATAGCTAAAATGCATAAAATATACTATCGAAGTAAACATAAATATATCTATATCCCTTCATTGCAATTAAAATTTACAAAAATGATCCCAGAAAAATTAGACTACATAAAAGTAATCAACATAGAATGATACTGATTATATTTAATATAGAGTACAAAATAAAATTATTATTGCCTACATTTTTCAAGGACAATATAGTATTCTTTTGTTTTTCAATACAGTATTCTTTACAAGGGATAGATTTAAAAGTTTTGACCTGAAAATTTTGAATTTTGTAAAAGTAATATCCACAATAAAATCTAACAATGGCAAAATCTGAAATTTTTAGATGACTCAAATATTTTGTAAGATTTAAATAAGAAAATAATTATACAGATTATATCAGTAAAAATTTAGAAAAACCTTTAAAACACAGACACACGGGGCTTCCCTGGTGGCACAGTGGATGGGACTGCATGCTCCCAATGCAGGGGGCCCAGGTTCGATCCCTGGTCAGGTAACTAGATCCCACGTGCATGCCGCAACTAAGAGTTTGCATGGTACATCTAAGGAGCTGGCAAGCTGCAACTGAGGAGCCCGCCTGCTGCAACTAATACCCAGCACAACCAAGTAAATAAATATTAAAAAAAAAAAACACGGACACACACTACATATAAATACACGTACATACATACATCATATGTACATAATCCTAGGAGAATGTTTGTACTAACCTTAGTCACATACCATTTGTCATTGTCAATCCCTCTGGTTCCATTTGAACTCACTTCCTAAATATTTGATACTTATTAATCACTTATTTTTTTTTAAGTACTTGTATAATGAAAAAGTGCTTTAATGAAAAGTGGAGTTTAATTAAATGATGAGTTTACTATTACAGCCTCCTCACAGGAACATAAAGACATCAGTAGACTTACATATTAACTTTTGTCATTCAGGTATTTTCACTCTTGCAGCCTTCCTCCATTCCTGTAAGAAACTGAGATAAGAAGGAGACAGGTGAATCCATGGCACCTCTGAGTAATATTTAAAATATAACTCTAATATTTGTATGAAGTACTTTCTGAAACACATGATAAATAAAATAAATAATAGCTAAATAAAATTGATGCTTACATGTAGAAAGCCATTTTATAAATTCTGGAGTCAGTTTTGGTCTGATACCTATAATGAGTTACAGATTACTACAAGCTGAGTTCCTAGGGGATTTTGATCCCAACCCAGCTGGACCTGGAAAGAGTTTAAAGTTATTTTACACCTAATATATCAGTGCTTGGATAAAGCACTTGAGAATGCATAGAGCAATACATTATTCCAGCAGGAAGCAGCATTAGGAAGTCACTAAAGAGCTACATGAAAACAAATATCAGTTTCAAAGAAAATCACCAAATCACTAGAATTCCTTTGTATGACTTCCAGAAGAATGCAACCAATGAATTTGGTGAGGAGTATTAATGTTTATTGAACAACTTATCATTAAGCAGGAGCCTGACACAATTATGTCATTTAAGTTATGCTCACAAGTGCTCTAGGAGTTAGGTGATAATATCCCCATTTAATATAAGGAGACACTAAGGCTCAATGACCTTTAACTGTCACATGACCCTAAGACCTTTTAAGTGAATGAGCCAGACTTAGTGACATTTTATTGATTCTACTTCATCAGTTTCCCTTTCATAATCATATTCTTTCATTATATTTTATGAAATGCCCATATAGTATCATGACTGTGACATCATAAAGTTTATTGATTCTCAGAGTAGATAGGATATGTTAAGACCCCAAAATGTATTCCCATAGAGTTCTTTCAGAGTAACTATTTTAATTTGTGTGATTTTTTTTTTAAAGAGCTGGATTTTTTTTCATGTTAAATGTTCCCAAAGCCATCTCTATGTAACACACATTGAAGTGGAGACACCAGTTACCTTCTGTTCTAGAAATATTTCAGTAGCCTATTCCAAAAATACAAATCAGCTTGTTCACTTTGGGGTCTTGACATTTGCAGAATGACCATCGGCCTTGCTTAAATCCCATCAAAAGCTATTGTTAGCAAAGTACTGGAAACATAATAAGCACCCAAGAAAATCATAAATGGCCGTAGTTTCATTTGTCTCAGTCCTCCCTGAAATTGAATTGGCTGCTCAGATTTTAATTTTGCCTTAGCTGTGAAAAATACACTTTTAAAGAAATGTATTAGAAATTGTTTTGCTTTACACATCTTACCTCAGACTCATGAGGCTGGATCAGAGCTCAGTATAATCACTAAGGATGTTGTAACTCCCTAAAAACATAAACTTCAATTAAAAAATCTCGGAAACATGTTATATAAAAAAAGCAAAAACAAAGCAAGACCCAGCTAAAATTTCCATTGAAGGGGAACGTCACTGAAGACCCTTCTGACATATCTTTGTATGGTCCACTTTGTAGGAGTCAGTACAGGCCCAGAAAGACAAGGTAAGACTGCAGAACTCAAATTGATGCAAGATATTAAAAACCAACTTGAAGAAACGATAAAATGTAAATCTTGCCATGTGATATGTCTAATAATATCTATGTATGCAACATAACGAGGAAAATAAATATGAGCTGTTTTACCAAACTAAAGAGAAGTGGAGGCTCTAATAACGAGCATTAGTGATGATGCCCACGCATTTCTCTAAGGCTTTTTTATACAGATTGAGATGAGCCACGTAATAGAATCAAAGTAAATAAAAGCTCTGCTGTTGCTTGTTGCCTGTGAGGTGGGGGGATTCTGGTGGAGAGAAAGTACTGCATACTGGAAACATCCATTTAAATAATTGAGGACTCCTGGTGTGAGGAAACTAAGCCCAATTTTGCTGATTTTTCTTTCTTTTCTTTTTTTTTTTTTTTTTTTGGCTGTGGGCAGGAGTGTGTGTGTTTCTCCATTTTTAGTGAAGCAAGAAAATTAAATGTGATTATACCTACCAGGCACATCCTCCAGGAAGATAAAACTGTTTTTATTTTGAAGAACATTATAAAAATACTTGGTTTACTCATCGCTTAAGGCATTATGGGTAATTTATATACAGCATAATATTACTAAAAAGTTTTTGCTTTACTTAGAAAATGGGTTTCTCCATATGGATACTTGAAAATGGGTTTCTCCATATGGCTACTTTTCCACCAGGAGAATTTAACTATTAAACTATGGAGTTTTTAAATATCAAAAACTTACTAAGCACACTATTTTTTAAAGATTAATATATTTTATTCTAGAACTTATTAAACAGATTTGGAAAGCATGATAATTCTTCTAAAATGCAATCCTTTATGTTTATTGCAGCTCTGCTTCTTATGTCAAGTCTTCTTTTAAGGATTCAAGTGGTCCTATGTAACTATTTAAATCAAAACCTAGTCTGAATTATTATTGATTCTAAGCACCCGAACACATGCAAAATAAATATGTATGAACATATGTGTATAGATATGTAAATATATACAATATGTATAAGAATATATAATACACATATATGGACACAGTTGCTTCTGTCCTCAGGAAGCTTACTGTTAAGAAGTGAGATATGTATTTCACAAGTAATTACAGGGCATGACATATCACTCATTGGAATGTACAGGATGCTCAGGGACCACTGGCAGGGCACTTCAACCCAGTCTTGCAGAGGAAGGACGGTCCTGGATCAAGGCCACTTTTTTTTTTTTTTTTAAACATCTTTATTGGAGTATAATTGCTTTACAATGGTGTGTTAGTTTCTGCTTTATAACAAAGTGAATCAGTTATACATATACATATGTTCCCACATCTCTTCCCTCTTGCATCTCCCTCCCTCCCACCCTCCCTATCCCACCCCTCTAGGTGGTCACAAAGCACCGAGCTGATCTCCCTGTGCTATGTGGCTGCTTCCCACTAGCTATCTATTTTACATTTGGTAGTGTATATAAGGCCACTTTTAATTGAGGACCTAATTAAATGGAATCAGAGGGAATGAGGAACATATTCCAGGCTGAAGAAATGGCATATTCAAGGACAGAGAGGTGCAAGTAAAATGACACATTCCAAAGATTAAAAGCAGTTCAATATGACTGGAGAGGAGAGATCAGTCCAAAGATTGGGAGCTAAGGCTGGACATCGAAAAAGAAGCAGAGCGTGGGCCGTATATTTTATGTTTGGACTTTATTTGTAAGAGAAAGCTCTGCAGGTATTAAACAAGGAAGAACTGTGATCAAAAGTAGTTTTGGAAAATGACTCTAGCTACAATGAGGAGACTGGACGTTCAGAGCATTTATAAAATGGAGACAGCATTTCATACAGGAGAACTAGTTAGAAAGCTGTTTTAATAGTGGACAAGAGTGATATTGTATATTATGGAGTAAGAATCAAAGGAGAATTTGTGACACATTGGGGGAATAGGAAAGGCATGAGGAAGGTAAGGTAAATATCAAGGGTGACTGGCGAGTGCTGTGCCCGTGTGTGTGCGTGTGCATGTGTATGTGTTTTAATCAGTCTAATTCAGGCAAGTAGTAAAATATTTAAATAATAATGATTTGCAGAGATAATGATTTATCATTGCCTCTTGATACAAACCAGTTTATAACCTCAAGTAGCAATCATATTTATTTATTTTTTAGTTTTTGTCAATTACATGCACATCTTCATAATTAGCTTGATATCAATTTGCTAGTCCAGAGTTGGAGGGCCCCTTCTCCTTCCACACAAAGTGGCTGGTCAGGTTGAGAGGGTTTTCCTTTTCTACTGTTTCCCAAGTATGAGAGCCTGCAATGCAGCCACCATCTGTTTTTAGCTGCCACCAAAACATACCAAACTGATCCATGTGCAAACCATGCTCTGGCATCATTTTTCTCCTCCTACAGCAGATTCTAAGGGATCCTTCATATATAGGTATAAGCTGAGGGAGGTATACTTGTGCTTTGGTAGTAAGAACCCCAGCCACTTACTGACGCAGCTTGAGTGTGTTGTTTGATCAGTTCTGATACACCAATTCCATCATATGATGGATTGCTCCTAGGCCCACCTGATCTTCCTGGATCTGACAGAACCCAAATCACAATGGGAAGTTCCAGATCTGTGGTCATTTGGTTTTACATGATCAAGCATTCTACCCCTCCCAGGGCCTATATCATTTTCTGCTGCAGGTGCCATGGCCTCGCTCCAGAACTTAACCATTGTGATTCTCCCACTGGGGCTTACTCTAAGCTCTACATGACATATTTTCATCCACTGGTAGTTCTAAAGCCATAGAGTATTCCAGATTGTATGGCCCAAGCATCAGGGCTTGGATGTGCTTCAGAGCCTTGTCCTGCTCTGTGCCTCGTTCAAACATGGCAGATTTTCATGTCGCCCAGTATATGGGTCAGATCAATTTCCCAGCTGGAAAATACCACCTCCAGAATATCCTTAAACATTAATTGGTCAGACCTGCAAGATGCAATATTTCATCTTTTACTTTGGAGACCATGTCCTGTTACACCTCTTGTTAACAGAACCCTGAAATGTTTAATAATTGTCAAGCCCCTGAATTTTTGTAGGGTTTACCTCCCACACTCAAGAGTATGTGTATGTTATCTAGACTTGCAACTTAGTAACTTCTCTTTCTTGATTCAGCCTGATGTTGTGGATCATTATGATGCTCTCTGTTGGAGGTCCAACTTGGTCCATACTAGACAGAGGATAGGAGAGTTAACATATCCTTAGAGCAAAACTGGAAATAATCATTGTTGTCTATTCCATATGAATACTAACTGTTGCTTATCCTCTTTTCTCATGAGAATAGAAAAGCATACATTTACAGCAGTGCTGCTAAATTACTTGCCTTGATGCCATATTAATTTTCAGGCACAGAAGCTGCAGTTGGGACTTCCTTTAGTTGTTTTACAGTAGTGGTACGTCATCCTGCAGTACTATATGATTTATAGTAGTGAGTCAGAGACCAGTCTGGTGAAGTAAAGGAGATAGGTTAAGGAACCATATGTTTGCATCCTTAGGACCCTTTGTGATGGTGCTGGTCTCGGTCCCTACCCCCCATACAGACATGCCCCTACTCATGAGATATTTTTTTCTGATTAACACTCTTGGCCAGAAGGAAGAGGCATTTCTGTAGCTTCCACTTGGCCCCCTCACCATATTTCTTACCTCACAGACAAGGATGCAATTGTGGAGGTTACTGTTAAGAATGGTAATTCCAATTATACATTTCAGGGAGCTGGGAAATGACCACCAAGTGGGGCTGCAGACTCAGTAAACCAAGTATATGTTGCCTCTAGTCCAGAATTCTATTTATTTCCTGGTCCTTATATGTCCCCAAACTAACAATGATACCATGATGACACTTCATGACCTAAATGGCAACTCAGATACTGTATCCAATAGTCCTCAAAATGTTTGGGCATTCCTGTTTTCCTAATGCACACTTATCTGCATAAATATCTGAACACAGAGACTTCATAATTTGTGGAGCCAAGTGCAAAATGAAAATGTAAGGCCATTTATTCAAAATGCAAGAAAAATAGCTTTTGCCCTTCTCTAGCAATCTTTCAGTGTGTCATGGTGTATTTTATTTGCTATATAATGTGCCTTCCCTCAGGCAAAGGATATTTGTCAGGTGAGAGCAGACTCTCACCCTCTACCCTCCCTGCATCAGCCCAGACATTGGTACCAGATCCCCACCAGGAGCCAAGGGCAGCAGCATCTGGGAGGCAGCGGAGAGTGGGCTGCTGAGGACCTGTGAGGAGGGGAGTTGATGGGAGGCAGGATCGTGCGTGAGTTAAAGCTCCATCCGTAGTCTCTGGGTGACTGTATGCCTTAGAGACCTTAATGCAGCAAGTGAAACAACAATGAGAAATACATTTTTGCTGTGCTGAACCACTGAGACATGGTGACTGCTTCTGAGTGTAGCTTAGTCTGTCCGGATTAACACACAATGTCACAAGGAAAATGAGATTGGACTGGGAGAACTAAGTTGCCTTCTTTTGCCAGCCATGCCAGTATGGCCATGCATTGGATTGGTAAAGGTGTGAGGGATTATTTTGGGAATGTTCACACATCCCCCTCCTCCTGGATAGGGAGTGGGGAGAGATCCTGCCTTCAGTATTACCTCCAATGTATATTATACTCACATCATTACATCCTGGTTCTGTCCTAGAGAGCGGAAAGTCAGTATCAAACAAGTTGGCATATGTAAAGTACTGTGAATAATGTCTCATGCATAGTAAAAAGTAGTGTTAACTCTTACTAGTCTCTCTCTAGAATTGAACTCCTTGAAAGGAGAGATTTCTGTCCAATTTATTTGGTGCTTATACCTCAGCACCTGGAACCCTGTCTAAAACATAATATGCATTCAGTCAATATGTGTTAAATGAATGATGAATAATTATGAATATTTGATTTTCCTTCCTTCCTGTCTCAGTCTTTATTTTTGCTTCTTCTAATATATTAACTCTCCATGTCCAAAATTAGGTAGAAACTTTCCTTTGACTTTCTCTAGTCATATATGCTTTCCTTCCAGTGCTAGCTGCATTGACACATTATTGCCACTGATATTTTCTATACTTTACAGAGGAAGTGTTCATTCTAGGCAAGCCTGCTGTCCTAGTTGAAAACTCCCTACCTTTGAGTTTAAACCTCATGCAGAGATGGAAGGTAACAAGAATCAATGATGTGAGGTGAAATCCATGAAATTAATATTCATGGAAAAGTGTTCCCCATTACATGCCCTTTTAACTTTACAGCACCAAGTTGGTAATACTTATCTTCTGTTCTGTGGTTTGCATTGGAAAACTTGTAAATAATGTTTACATTATTAGGATTTTACTAAGACCTTTACTACAGAACCAAGTGTCGTACTATGATTACATTTATTTGCCTGTATGGCTCTATTTTTCTTCCATTGTTAAATTCCCTTGCACTCTCTACCATCATCATATATTTAAAGACATTATCAAAACTGTTGATCCTCCTTTGTTTGCCATACACTTGCCTCAAAAAACTCATGTCTCTCAGCTTTTATCTTTCATTTACACTGATCACTCTTTGGGTCAGATTCACACCTGTTTTCCAAAGACTTCACATCACTAATATCCTGAGTGTACTTCATTGTTGTTCAGATGCCCTGTCTTTTTGTTTTGTGATTTCCTCCCTGTTTTTTCTAGAGCACACCCTCATATAATTCCCTAAAAAAGAATATGAAAGCAGTTAACTGTCTAAGTAGTATCCAATTGAACTAGTACAGAATTCTAAGTTAAAAACCCTTACATCTGAGAACATTAGAGACATTGTTTCCCTACTTTTAGTTTGGTTCAAGAAATTTTGATTCCAGTATGATTTTCTCTCTTTTCTTTTTTTGGTGAGTTTATGTTTTTTGTTCAAGGATTTCTGGTAATTTCTTTATCTATGTCATATGAAATTTCAAAATGCTACATCTAAGTGTGGTTCTTGTTGATCATCCTTTTGTTTTGATTTTTTTTTCTGAATCCTGGATGGGTCTTTCCTGCTTGAAGATTATATCCTTCTTCAGTTCTGAGAACTTCTCTTTTATTGTTTTTGTGATAATTCCCTTTGATCCTTCTTATCTATTTTTTTCTGGTTAATTAACAGTAATAAAATGATGGATATGGCTTGGTCTTTTTTGCCTTTTAACTTTTATATTTTTTCTTGTTGGTATGCTTTAATTTCTAGGAGATTATATCAGATTTGTGCCACAACCATTAATATAGCACATTTATTTAATTTCAACAATTAACAGTGTTAATTTGTAACGTGGCCTAATTTTTCAGGACAATCTCACTTTATAGATTATTTTTATTATTAATTTTTGAAGATGTTAATACAGTCTAGTCTTTAAATGTTTTATTCTGATTAAATTTAATTACCTCTTTCTCATGCCCCCCAGGGTCATTTTTTCTCTTTACTTTTCTAGGCCAAATTTTTTCAGGTTGCAGCATTTTATCAATTATATCTGGACAACCTTTGTAGTTTGATCATGATTAGAAATAAAGCAAGAGGCATGCTGAGTGCAGGGCTCTGTGTATGTGGGGGAGGGTATTTGACTGGCAGGCCCAATTTTATTGCAGGTAGCTATGGAAGCAGCAGTTTTTTTTTTTAAATATCCTTAACTCTTGGGCAATTAATTTTTAATTACTTACAGCATATCCTGTATACAAAATAGCATAATAAAAAGAACACCCATGTTAGCACCAACCTGATTAAAAAACTAGAATGTTTAAATATTTTTGTTGCTCCTAGTGACTTTGATAATAGCGTCACAACCCATGCCGCTCTCCAGAGGTTACAAGAGTCTCTCTCTCTCTCTCTCTCTCAGGTTTTACATGTTTGTAAGCTTCCTGTAAGTGGAGACATATTGTATGTATTCTTTTGTGACAATTATTTTTCATAGAACATACTTTTTTATGTGATACATAGAGCTGTAGGTCATTTACTTTTATTGTTTCTGCCAGACATCTGGGGACACAGGAATTGCTAATCGCTTTCAACAACATTCCTTCCTTAAGAGTTTCAGGCTACACAGAGAGTGTCACATTTTTGAGAGTACTGGCTTGTTATTACGAGTTTTCGAGGTGTACTGTTTTACCTCATCCAAGGAGATTTGGAGTAAGAACAATTCCTCAGTCTTCCTCAGTAAGTGGATTTATTTTCCCTCCTAATTCACTCATGGATAGCTTATCCTCTTGTGGTTCTTGGTAGTGTGTGGGATCTCTAGGACTGTTTCCTGCAGGACTCAGGCCCTCTGCTTTGTTTCTAGCACACCAAGCATGGGCCATCGGAATAACATGGGCCAGCAGAAACTCTCAGGACAGAGGCCAGATTCAGAACCTGTTTATCTAAGAGCATTATTACTCTCCTCTACTTGGCACAGAAAATTATCCTTACTATTTTTTCCATCCCAGCTCTTCATATAAAAAGCCTTTTGTAGGGCTTCCCTGGTGGCGCAGTGGTTGAGAATCTGCCTGCCAATGCAGGGGCCACGGGTTCGAGCCCTGGTCTGGGAAGATCCCACATGCCGCGGAGCAGCTGGGCCCGTGAGCCACAATTACCGAGCCTGCGCGTCTGGAGCCTGTGCTCCGCAACAAGAGAGGCCGCGATAGTGAGAGGCCCGTGCACCGCGATGAAGAGTGGCCCCCGCTTGCCGCAACTAGAGAAAGCCCTCGCACAGAAACGAAGACCCAACACAGCCATAAATAAAATAAATTAAAAAAAAAAAAAAAAAGCCTTTTGTAAACATGTTTTGTCTAATATTTTTAGGTGTGTTCCTCTGAGGAATTATGTATGTTTAGACAAACACGTTGCCAAAAAAGGGAATCCCCACTATTTAATTTATTATTTTTTTTAATTTGGCAAATGCTGGGCTGCTGTGTATTGAAAAGTGGTGTAATGGGAAGGATGTGATTGTGATTATGTGTGTGTATCAACATTTGTGTGTATAGTTTCAATTAACACCCCACTTTCAGTCCCATGTTTCACTACTGTGTTCTCTCTTACCTAAAATCTTAGGCTCTGGGCCTTTCTGAGATGTATCTGTGAACATCAGCTCCCTAGAACATAAATGTAGTCTGCTCTGCTTTTATGGTATACCTAAATTTTTCTTAATCTGATTCATCATTCCTCTACTCACTTCCTATTTTCAGAAATTTATTAAAACATCTTTTTCTTTTAAAGACCCACCTCCTATACTTTTATTGCTATAGGTCTGCTAATTTTAAAGAGGTCTCTAAGGATAGAAAGCCCAGAGATAAACCTACGCACATATGGTCACCTTATTTTTGATAAAGGAGGTAAGAATATACAATGGAGAAAAGACAGCCTCTTCAATAAGTGGTGCTGGGAAAACTGGACAGCTACATGTAAAAGAATGAAATTAGAACATTCCCTAACACCATACACAAAAATAAACTCAAAATGGATTAAAGACCTAAATGTAAGGCCAGACACTATAAACTCTTAGAGGAAAACATAGGCAGAACACTCTGTGACTTTAATCACAGCAAGATCCTTTTTGACACACCTCCTAGAGAAATGGAAATAAAAACAAAAATAAACAAATGAGACCTAATGAAACTTAAAAGATTTCGCGCAGCAAAGGAAACCATAAACAAGACAAAAAGACAACGCTCAGAATGGGAGAAAATATTTGCAAATGAAGCAACAAGCAGCTCATGCAGCTCAATATCAAAAAAGCAAAAACCCAATCCAGAAATGGGCAGAAGACCTAAATAGACATTTCTCCAAAGAAGATATACAGATTGCCAACAAACACATGAAAGAATGCTCAACATCACTAATCATTAGAGAATGCAAATCAAAACTACAGTGAGGTATCACCTCACACCAGTCAGAATGGCCATCATCAAAAAATCTACAAACAATAAGTGCTGGAGAGGATGTGGAGAAAGGGGAACCCTCTTGCACTCTTGGTGGGAATGTAAATTGATACAGCCACTATGGAGAACAGTATGGAGGTTCCTTAAAAAACTAAAAATAGAACTACCATAAGACCCGGCAATCCCACTACTGGGCATATACCCTGAGAAACCATAGTTCAAAAAAGAGTCATGTACCACAATGTTCATTGCAGCTCTATTTACAATAGCCAGGACTTGGAAGCCACCTAACTGTCCATTGACAGATGAGTGGATAAAGAAGATGTGGCACATATATACAATGGAATATTACTCAGCTATAAAAAGAAATGACACTGAGTTATTTGTAGTGAGGTGGATGGACCTAGAGTCTGTCATACAAAGTGAAGTAAGTCAGAAAGAGAAAAACAAATACCGTATGCTAACACGTATATATAGAATCTAAAAAAAAAAAAAGGTTCTGAAGAACCTAGGGGCAGGACAGGAATAAAGACGCAGAGGTAGAGAATGGACTTGAGGACATGGGAAGGGGGAAGGGTAAGCTGGGACGAAGTGAGAGAGTGGCATGGACTTATAAATACTACCAAATGTCAAATAGATAGCTAGTGAGAAGCAGCCGCATAGCACAGGGAGATCAGCTTGGTGCTTTGTGACCACCTATAGGGGTGGGATAGGGAGGGAGGGAGGGAGGGAGGGAGATGCAAAAGGGAGGGGATATGGGGATATATGTATATGTATAGCTGATTCACTTTGTTATAAAGCAGAAACTAACACACCATTGTAAAGCTATTATACTCTAATAAAGATGTTTAAAAAAAAATAAAAATAAAGAGATCTGTAGTCTATCATTTCACAGTATCTCAGGAACTTAGGGAGCATAAATTACAGTAGTCTGACCTCCTGTATTTAGAGCATTTCCAGGTTCTTTATTCTTCTTAGGCACTTTAATACCATAATCTTAAATTCTGTTATGGAATAATCATAATCACCATGTGAGGAACATTGTCAATGCTGTTATTTGTCAAAGAACTTACAAACTGGAACTATATAAGTAGGAATTGATTCCATAATGTTGTTTGCTTCATATCTTGTGTATAGGTAGGAGAAAACCCTGTGTCCTTCTTAGTTAGGTAAAAATAGTACTCAAGCCCAAAACTAACTGTCACACAGTGTGTAATAGGAGCATCCAAGGTCTTGGATATAGACAGATAAAGTAAAAGTCAGGAAAACAGGATTTTGGCGCAAGGTTCATAATTAAAAAAACATGGACTTCAGTATAAATCTTGGAGCCATTGCTAACAGTGGGGCAAAACTGAGGCAAACTGTTTAATTTATTAGAAGATCAACATCAGCATCTCCAATATAATGAAACCCCATATAGGTTCCAATTGTAAATTCAATTTCATGTATACTTCAGAAGGATTACATTGAAAATATTAAATGAGACACTAGTAAAGCAATTAGTGCATTGCTTGGCACCTAATAGATAGTAAAAAATGGTTCGTCTTTCCCATTCCCTATCCTGCCTTTCCCTTCCTTCCACTTCCTTAGGATAATGCCTGCTACGAAACACAAATATTGGCTAATTGGATTCTTGGTAAAGTCCACTGCAAGAAACAAGTTTTGTCTATCCTTCCAGCTCAGGTCTTTCTCCCTCTTGTCAAGACTTACCCCCTTGGAGTGGACTTTTGTCCCTAACTCAGCAAGTGCTGTTGCAGGGGCAGAGGTAAGAAGCTGTGTCTCTATGTTAGGTTCTGTGTAAACAATTTTATTTCTTCAAATGAGCCACATTTTTGGTTCATGTATTGCTTAAACTGTCAAAAATCAATTCAGATGTTAAATACCATTTATGATAATTTCAGATGACCTTTAGATTTTGAAAGCATATTTAACAATTATTCGTCTATCAACTTGCCAATGTCTACTGGATTTTACCCTTTTGCATTATGCATACGTTCTAAAGGTGTTATATAAAAGCAATTTATCCCTTATGCATTGGAAGGGTATTTCAAACACAGCTAGGAACTCTATTCAGCCATGGGATACCCTCTCTCACTGTTCTCTGGGATTTTTGCAAAAAACTGCCTTTGATATTTCTCATATTTATACCAACAATCTGGATGTGATTTCTCACCCTTCCTAGGGAGTTACAAAGAGACAAAGTTTCATCATCTTTGCGACTGAGTCATTCACTGCAATAACAATAGGAAAACAAGTGTACTCTCCAGGAAATGATCATGATGGCTGATATGAAGTTTATTTGGAGCTAGAATTTCCATCAAGAGGTTTATATCTGTAGAGGAAATAGGTAGATATACAGAGTCTTATTTCTTCTTCAATTCAATTCAAAAATATTATTATTAATGCCTCCCACATTTAAAACAAGTTTTTGGTATAAGCATTAGTTTATACAAGGTAACTCTGACATGGTCTTACACTCAAATATATATAATGCAAAGATATGTGTTGTAAAATTATTTTGAATACCACAGACATAGAGTGAGCATCTATACGTGGCAGGTTAGGATGGGCTTTAAGCAACAGGTAGGTTTAAAATGATGGGTAGGATTTTGACAAGCAGGAGTACAAAGAGTTAAACTTTCCCAGCACAGGAAAATAATGTGGAGTGTGTGTATGTGTGGATGTGCGTGGGTTTTCACATTATAGGGGTCCTTGATCTTTTGGTTGCAAATGCATTGAGGCTGATATGAGCTTGCTTAAAGGACAAACATTACATGTTGGAGATACAGTATGGAAAATTTCAGGAACAAACTAGAATCAGATGTCCAAATACTGCGTGGTTTATTGTTCTGCCTCATACTTCTCTTTCTTTCTGTATGTCTGCTTCATTGTTTGTTTTGCTGAAGACTAGCTTCCCTTGTTTTCCTGTCTTCATGATTTCCAGAGCTCTTGGATTTATTTCTCTTTCATTAAGTTTGACCAAACTAGGGCTAGAATCTCTGAGCCTCAATTCCAAATTCCCAATGGAAAATATTCATTGGTCCATTTTGCTTAAGGTCTCATCCATAATCCAAGCAATTTTTCTAAAGCTTTAAAGAAACATTGAAGAAAGAGGGCCTCCATGGTTGCCCCTCCATGGGTTCCATGGGTGCAGCCAAGTGAACAGGGTAGGATAAAAAGCTCCAGTTCCTATTAAAAAGAAGACATCTGGAATAACCTCCCTAGAAGTGCCAACCTAGGTGGTGAATATTTGAACATCTGACATTTTAGATGTAATAAAGTATGAATGTAGAAGTATAAAAGGCAAAATAACTAGGAAAGTTGAGATGACATCATGAGGACTTTTAATAAAATTCCAAGAAATTAGAATTTTATTCTTCATGCAAGGAGGAGACATCAAATATATTTAAATAGGGATATGACACTACGAGTAGCACCTATAAGTAGAATCATATGGAAGCAAATTAAAGACACAGGGACCACCAGGAAAGAGACCACAAGGTTTCAGATGAGAAGTGATGGTTTAGAGATGTAGCATTAAGACTCGAGAAGGAGGATTCTAGTGCAAAATTGATTCACCTGGATTTGGTGTCTAAATTTTTGTAAGAGGAATAGAGAGATGGAATGAGTGAATGTGAACAATTAAATCTCCAAAAATAGCATTCTCATATTTATATTGTACTAACATGGCGCAGAGTGATTTTTAAAAATGAAAATGTCTGTCTTCTTTCACTGTTATGGTCCAAATGCTCATCTTTTTGAGGGCTCAGTGAGTGAAGGCTAGGCGTGTGGGCTGTGACTTCACATTCCAATAGAAAAAAGCATATGTCATAGTTGGACAGAAGAGAAAGCAATACTACACAATGGATTGTTGTGTGCAAGCCATACATATTAAATGAAAAGGGGGATATATAGACAAATTAATTTGGAAAATGATGATGTAAGCAATTTTAGAGAACTTATTTCCAAGACAGCTGCAGATCTTCAATAGATTAATGTTTTGTGTGAATCTTTAAAAGCAGCAGTATGTTATGTAATCTCCCAGATAAGCATGAAACCACATTTTAGAGGGAAAGTTGTATGGACTAATATTGTTTGAAAGGAAATGTGAAATTCTCTTAAATGTAGAGTTTTCTTAGGATAAAAATGCTATCTCCATGGAGAATATCATTTAATATATTCCACTTTAGAGTGAGGTAATTCAACTAGAAAAAAGAAAATACACATTGCACCATATTAAAATGACTAGGAATGATTAAAGCAGTGAAAAGGGCTCTCATCTTCTTTTAGGATAATGGTCCAAATGCTCATCCTTCTGAGCGTATGCTGAGTGAAGGTCAGGAGAATGGGTTTGTGACTTTTGCCTTCCTAATGGAACTACACACTTGTCATGAGTTCTCCAAAGGAGAAAATTATACTACTTACTGTATTATCAAAGGATTATTTGGCCTGTACCTTAACAGAGAAAAGTGCTAACTACACTGACACTAAGGCCATGGAAATAAAAATTCAGAATAATATATGTTTAGACACATAGAGAACATTGAGCAGGAATGGTGCAGAGCTGCAGTCCCCTAATATCTTGCTATATTATTTAGCAGAACATTCTAAGAAAATGACTTTGAAGAATGCTGTTGATCTCTGGACACTTAACTTTGATCAACTCTTCCCTTTAGAAACAATTGTAATAATAATAATAGTAATAATAATGACAATAAATTTTTAGAGGAGAAGGTATTTATTAAATAAATATGCATTCTCTTACTCTTTGTCATCTTAATCAATTGCAAATTCAATTTCAGATAACTTCAGAAGTTCAGGCCAACCCTGAGACTTTTTAATCATGTAATGATAAATCTGAATGATCAGCATCACTCCTTATCCAGTGTGTTCCTTGAACTACCTGGACATCAGAATTATTTATGGAGACTCCACCAGAGACCTTCTGAATCAGAATATCTAAAGATGTGGCCTGAGAATCTGACCTTTTAGTAAATGCCCAGGTGATCTGATGCACACAGTGTTCTGAGAAACACTACACTAGGATTTCCTTGTCCTAAGGATGCGTTATTGTCACTATCATTTTTAAAATGTCCAGAGGACAAACCAAGCAAAAACATAATTATTCATTAGTTTAGCTGACCACATACTGTGTGCTTTCATTATGATGACTTCAAAGATTTATAAGGTATTGCCTCAGCTTTGAAAGATCGCACATGACTCTTCTGTTTTTGATATTAAACCAATACTAAAAAGAAATTCGTCAGTATACTGTGAAAGTCACAGAAGTATCATCTGGCATTTCTAGAGTTTCATTTCTACAGGTAAAAGTTGGTTTTCTTTTTTTTTTTTGTAGAAAGTCTAGTTCTCAAAAGTGGTTTGCAATTAGTTTATCCACTGTGGAGGTAGATATAAATGATAAGAGTTTCACATACAACGTATTTTTAATATGTAATTCCTCCCAAGCTTTCTGAAGAAATGTCTATCAAATTGAATAGTTGATGCACTTTGAACACTTAGCTCCAAAAAGAAGATGACATTTTTTCATTAGTTTAAGATTTATATGCTAAAGTATCTGTCACAATAATAATAAAATCTGACAGTGCAGATCATATGGGTTTTCACATAGCAGAGGTAGTGTGTTCTTTGGAAGATATAAATGACAATTTGTTCAAATCAGAGATTTAAAAAATTGAGACAAGCACAGGAGCTCCAAAACTTTATATTTCGGCATTTCAGAATCATTCATTTAATGATATTTATGTCATGTCGGCCATAAAGATTAATATTTTGTATATAAGAATGAATATAAGTTGTTACTATTTCATCATGTACTGTTTGGTTAATAACATTTTCAGAAAAGGTCAGGTGCCAATCAGCTTAAATGCATCTAAAAAGAGAGATGTATTTAGGCATAAATTCGAATGCACTTACTCTGTGCTATAGCTGAGTTCTCTGTGTTTTTGTGTTTGTTTCTTTTTCCTTTGGTCTCTGTAGCATGTGAAATTCCAATTCATTCTGTGCAAGAATACTGAAAAATATGCACATACCTCAACCTCGAAATGAAGAGGAAATAATGCCTTTCAGAAAAATATATGGAAAATCAATGTGACACAACCACTGCTTTTCTGCATTGCACTAAAACCCCGTTCATGTAATTGTGCACATCTAGACTGAATTCCTCAAGTGAAGGGTCACCTTAAGGCAGGTGTTTAATAAATGTGAGTCAAACACTACTGAAAGGTTAAGTTTGCTACATGTCATTAAACTACATTAAGTGCTATAAGTGAATTACACAGATATTTAGGGAAATTACAACCACAAATACTTCTACATTCAAAAGGAAAATAAATGGTGGAAAAACCACATTCTAGGTTTCTTTTGGATCTGTGCTCCCAACTATTCCAACTGACCATCTATTTAGTTTTGAATAACTAGGAAAAAATGTGGCCTCTTAGGAAACTATTTAATGCTGAGAAAATAATTTATCTAGAAAGAATTAATATAGCTCCTGAAGTGCCTTATATATTCTCAAGAAGTAGCTTATGTTGTGGGAGTTTAGCTTCTTAAGACTTAATTTCTCTGCACATGGAATGCGTATTTTAGTTTCTTTACCTGAGACCTTTAGAACAGTCATCATTTTTTATTCTCTAAGCTACATTTCTTGTCAAATCTTATTTTACATGAACACTGCAGAAACTTCAAGTTGCACTCTCAGGGAAAGAATCTCATCCCATCTCCAGTCCAAGAAGGATTAATCACAGATAAGTATAATGAGAAGCTATAGCATTTTATAACATCACTAAAACATCTTTATGTAAACATAATGCCACAAACTTTCAGAAATAAAAAGAGAAGCTCTCATAGTGGAGCTTACATTAGGAATAAAATCTTCCTCCATAGAAAAAGTCTCTAGAGAATTTTTTGGGAGGTACAAAGTCAGGCACCTTCTAGAAAACCATTCAACATGTTTGGAAGGAAGCTGACATACCCGTCCTCAACTGTTTTCATTCAATGAGTCTCTTATGCGTCAGTTCTCCAGTTCTTTCATCTTCTTTATAAGATCTACAGGTATTCACTTCTGTTAGTATATAGGCCTTAAGTGAGGTAAAATGAATTTCCTGAAGTCCTAAAATAAACTTTGTTTACTATTTATTTTTAAAATAGTCATCACACCAAGTGTCATCCAACCAGCAAACACCTCATAAATACCTCAGAGTCCATCATTTGAACAATCGTATATAAAGAAAAAGAAGAAAGTAAATTATATGTATGTGTGCATGTATATAAGTATGTATGTACATGCAAGTCATGCATGTATGTGCAGTCTATCACTTTGGAGGCCTATTCAGAAGGAATTCACAATGCAGGGATGGATGTTCAGGTAAGTCTGAAAAAAGAGGGACAGATATTCAGAGTAAGCACTCCATAACTACTTCTTTTATTTTGCTCGGTCAATTCACATAAGTAAATTATTATAAAAGTATGCAAAAAAAAACCATTTCATTCAGTCATTCTAGTAATAAACAACACCAAAAAGTCAGTGACACAGCAAGAAAGGTAGCTACCTTATTCCTTCTACATGTCCATTACATATCAGCAGGGGGAGCTCTGCACATTTTATCACTATGAGTCAGAGTGGCCACCATCTTGAATATTGCTAGTTCCAGTGCCAGAGCCAAAGGAGAAAGCTCTGTAGAGATTTGTACTCTAAGTTAAAAGCCCCACACCAGAGTGGCATCAGATATTACCATTCATAATTTATGGCCTAGAAGCCATCACTCTATCACACCCGTGCAAAAGAAGGTCAGCAAATACAATCCTACCAAGTGACTGGAAGGAGAAAAGATCCAGGTCTGAGTATTTAGCACTGATGACTCCCTCTCATAATTACTTCTAGCCCATGCATAGGTCTTTGCAGCAGTGCAGAAATATAGATACTATGAATGAAGTGCTCCCCTACTAAGGTGGCAAGTCTGGGCAACCTGGCTGACATTTTCTTTTGAGGAGAATACCCAATTAACTCTGTCTCTTTGTCCAGCACTGTCGACCACTTCTCATTATCCTGAGTCACTTTACGGTACAGTCTGAAAAATTGCCTGGCTCATCCCTGAGATTATGAGCTCCCTGAGAAAATTTACCATTTCTCATTCCTTTCAGCACAGGGCCTGACATATTGTAGGTACTCAATAAATTTAATAACTAAATGAATGGTTCTCAGAACCTTTTAATCATAGGGCTGAACAGGATTTATACCACACTCAATTTTGATTATCTCTTACAAACACAAGTAAACTTTAGGTCTTTATAACATCACTTTATTCAGTTTAGTTATGGAATCAAACATTTCTATAGATAGTTAATCATTATTTTGAATACCCAGGTTATGTTATCCTTGTAATCAATGTTACAGTTAAGGAGATATTTTTGCAAATAGGGTATTTTAGAAGCCAATGTCTAGAAACAAGGACCAGTTGAAAGCCAGAATTCGGTGTCAACGAGAATCTAAATAACGAAGCCTAGAGGCTTAGAGATTTCCAAAAATCATTTTAATCGTATTGCAGAAATATATACATCTACAGTGTAATACAATTGGTTCTTTTAAAAAGTGCATATTTTCTTTCTGTCCTCTCCTTTTACCTGATATTGGACCTGCCCCATTATGTGGGTGAAGTGCTGACCTCTGACTTCAGGTTGAAAACTATGTCCCTCCTTCTCACACAGACAAAGAGCAAATGTGATCACCTATTTCAAAATTCCAACTTCATAAGCAGAAAATTTTGTTAACCAGGTTATTTTAAAAAATAACTTAGGTCTCTGCTACCTGGCCAATTTTAGTTGAGCCAATTAAGGGCTTATTCATTTCAGAAATGAACAAAGGAAAAATTTTACTAAGGCTAGTAGAGTTTTATCCTACTCAAACTCTGAATAATCTTGGCTTCAGAATTTTACTTTTCATAATGGTCTTTCTATTTAGATGGTGAACAGACCCAGAGATGACAAGAGTTAGACAACAAGAGAGTATGTTTATCAGGATAATGTATTACTCTATATTGCAGCTTAATGAAGTATAATTGGCTTAAACCATCACCCATTTCAACTTCCGCAAAAAAACAATTTGTAGGGAGGGGATCCTAAGAGAGGAATAAGCACTCATATATGCTAAGTGTAGTTGTAGGGCAGACTTCATGTAAGACTTGCCTTACCTCATGTGAGAACACCAAGAGTTCATTTTTTCCCTTGTAATCACTCTCCTTGGGCTATCTAAATCCCTAGCCGTGGTGACTGAATCATTTGTTGTTTAATACCACCACAAAACTAAGTGGTTTAAAAGACAATGATCTCTTATTTCTCACAATAATGTTGGATGGCTATGGTTCCTCAACTGCACTCATTCATGTACCTTCACTAAGATGAGGGTCAGCTGAGTTGGAAGGTCCAAGATGGCCTGACTCACAAGTCTGACAGTTGAAATTCGTTGCCGTATTGATCACCATGGATCTCTTCCTTGTTTAATCATCCTCTAGGGACTAAACTGGCTTCCTCACATGGTAGTCTTAGGCAGAGTTCCAAAAAAGGGAAAATGGAAGCTGCAAAGGCTTAGTCTCAGAGTTGCACAATGTCATTTCTTTCATCTTCTATTGGTCAAAGTAAGTTAGAAAACCAGCCTAGATTCAGTAGGTGGGGGGAAAGTGTCCATCTCTTGATGAGACGTGTGGAAAAAGCACACCATAAGGGAATATGGCCACAGGGACTTTTGATTCATTCTTCTGCAATGTCCAAATAGTTGCTTTATTTTCCTTAGATTTTCACACACCATCATACCATCCAATGAATAGCAATGTATATTTTGGTAGTTCTTGCAGAAGAAGGAAGAGAGAGATTGACTACTTAACATGAAGTTCTGGCAAGTATCTGACCCAACTTCAGAGCCAGGAAAATGGTTACCTAAGCCAATTGGGGACTAACACTTGCAGCTGGGAGTTGAGTCAACAGCATTCAGTCTACATGGCTGATGATTAAAAGTGGTGTTTTAGCTACACAAGATTAGGGTATTTCTTCTAGAATAAGGAAGACCATATGCTGGATCTCTAAAGCAAATGAAGCTGGGAAACGAGATTTGCAAACTTTACTCTAAATCTCTTAACAAAACTTCTAGTGCCCTTTCTGTCATACCGTTTCTCTTTCCTTGTTGATGTTTTGCACTTAGAATTAGGATAATATGAATTAAAGGCCATTAACCTCCACGTACTCTTTGTATGACCTTAATCATCCTCTCTGAGACTCAGTTTCTTCAAAGACTATGAGTAATCATCATGATAGGGATGTTGAGAAAATTAAATAAGATAACCTATGGTAAGTAACTAGCAGAGTATCTTGCAACTAGTAAACACCTCCCGGGTGACATGTACCACCATCAGTATCAGCATCATCAGTATGTCGAAAAATAGCTTAATAAAAATGATTTATAAATGCATTTTTTCCAAATAGTACCCTTTGACTGAATACTTTTACTTTAAAATTTGGGTTATTATATTTCTACGTGTGAATCATTTCAATAAATAAACACAATTAGGCTTTCCAAAAAAAAGCATAGGATGACCAGGTAGCAAAATCCTGTCTGTGTTGTGCTGACCCAATTCTTATAGATGCATTCTAGAAACACATATGATATACTCCAGGGTTTCTAAGGAAAATTTTTAACCACAGGTATGAACATAATCTAAGTCCATCAAAAGTCACTTACTGTAAGTCGTCTGTACATATGAAGTTTAATCATAAAATGATTTGCAAAGAACTAGGGAATACTGTAGCTCAGGAAGTTTAAAGATGACCTAGATTGTGTACCACAATCATTACAAGGACTTTTCTCTGAATTTAAACTTGAAATATATGCAAGCTTTTTGAATACACTTTTCTATAACATTATTCACATGTCCTTATACAGAATTTTAAACAAAAACAAAAAAATAAAAAATGGATATAAGACAGGGTTGACAGGCTTAACATTGGCTGGGGATCTTGTTTATTCTCTCACTTTCTTATTTCCAGATTTCACTTGACCTTAGCTTTTGACTTTGGTCCCCTCTTGATTTGATTATCGAACTTTGAGAATCTGCTTTTAAAGTAACTTAAGAGCTGAAAAATTTTTATTCTCAATTGCATTTACTTGAGGCATACAGACATGTCCTGGTACCTGTATCCTCAGGCCCTTATTTCTTCCCAAGAGCAAGCACTACTCAAAAGTATGAGAGCAGCTTGCATTAGCTCTAACATGCAAGCCCTTTCATTGTCTTGGAGACACTCAGGCAATTTATGATCATTTGTTGCAAAGAGGTTCTGCCATTACTCTCAGCCAGAAGGAAAATAGCATTGCCTCTTCAATTGCATTTCAAGGACTCAGCTAATGCAGCCCTGGTGCTCTTCTCTGGATAGAAATATCTACAAAAGCTTTGAGAGCTCCGATCAAGTATTTTCACTGTCAGCCACCAAAGGCGTTCTGCCCCCTGCCTGCCACAATTACAGGACTTTCTAGCCAGCAGAAATAGGCGATCTGAAATTTCTTCTAATGCTCCTGTCAATATTGAACCATGGATTGCCTGAAAAAGAGTCATTCTTTTTCCTTAGTGGCTCAAGTGCATTGTGAAGGGTCTTTAATAGTCTGTGCCAGTCTGGGGTATGAGACTTAGAGGCTGTGCCATACCCCATCACTAATGCTGTATAGAACTGCTGACCCACTACTGGGTAAATAGAGGGGGCACTTCCTCCAATATGTGGGCTTCTTCCAGAGGATGAGAAGACACCAGAAATGGAGCTGAGAAAAGAGAATGTGACATAGTGGATTTTAGAACATGAGTGGTTATTACAACAATGAAATCAAGAGAGGAAAAAAAAAGAGATTCTGCATTTATGCCTGTTTCGTGAGGAGGACATGATGGAATTGGCAGATCCCAGTATTCCGATTGGTTCTTTTGTTCTTTAAGAGGAAGCTACCCACGGCTGAGTTAGAGTTCTCCGGACCTTTGAGTTCAGAAAGGGGTAAAGAAATATACGAATGTACACAGCAGTCTTTCCTTTAGTTGATACAACTTCTTCAAAGCATTTCCTATTGAAATAACCCGGTGGTTCTGTATGTCTAGAACCAAAATGCTGCCAGGTGTGAGATTCAAGACCCAGTGTCGTTAAAGGTAGTGTAGTTACTCCTTCAGGGTACAGTTAACTTGGAGAAGATAATTAAGAGTGTGTAGAGCGATATGAGAGAAAGCCTGGGTCTCTGCCATGCATCTTATCTATATAAGATTTCCAATTTATGTAAAAATGAGACCAGTTAAGCAGTGTTGTTCACCTTAAATATCTGATGCTTTAATAGCCTGCCTGTTCTTTAACTGCCACTTACTCCATCAACATTGGCTAATACACTTGAGAGAAATTGTTCTCTCTGTGAATTCCTACAAATACAAAAACTAAAATATTGTCTCCATAGTTTTCCAAATTGAAAATACAAGATCATCCTTTAGTCCTTTAAGTGGCACTAATGTAAATAGTATTAAAGTCCAAGGGCTAAAGAAAGGAGAAAGTAGGGAACAACAAAACTCTTCACATAAATTAAAATGCAAAACCTTTTCAAAACTATATTCAAACAGAGAAAATTCCCTTTAGTTACTGTTGAGTTTAATCTGTCTCTTACAAAGCAAGGGGAAGCAAGAGCTAATCTCAAGAGTTATTCAGTGAGACGCCCATTTCGAGTGGAACATTTATTGCATGCTAGGCACAGGAAGAGAAGGATAGAAAAATTAGACACCCTGCATTCCTGGAGCTGATCATTTGATGGAGGACACCAAGTGCCAACAACCATCTATAACAAGAGGAAAATAAATGCAATATAAATCAAGGTATAAGCAAGCATGGCACAGGGTACAAATGAAGGAGTAACTGATTGATTTTAATGGGAATGTCTGGAAATGATTCACTGAGGACATGGGACCTTAAAGTAAACTAAGATTTCAGCATGAGAAACGAGATCACAAATATAGCAGGAAAAGAAAACAAAGCATGAGGGAACGTACACAGCCATGAACATACATGGCCCATTAAGGGAATGGGGTATAGAGCAGAATGAAAGAAGCCTAGGATAGGAGTAGGGTGTGTAAGGTCTTAATTCAGAGAGATTTATATGTATTACATACAGCCTATGCTTTTTATTTTAGGAAGATACATATAACAAAATTTACCTATTTAACCATTTTAAAGTATATAGTTCAGTGGCATTAAATGTATATACCTTGTTTGACAACTATCACCACCATCCCTCCAGAATGTTTCACTTCACCAGAGTGAAACTCCATATCATTAAACAAAAACTTCTTAATCTCCCATTTCCCCAGTCCTTGAAACTCTCATTCTACTTTCTGTCTCTATGAATTTGACTAATCTAGGTACCTCATATAAATGGAATCATACAGTATTTGTCTTTATGTGGCTAGCTTATTTCACTTAGCATAATATCTTCAAGTCTCATTCATGTTGTAGTCTGTGTCAGAATTCCATTCTTTTTTAAGACTAAATAATATTTTATTGAATGTGTATACTATGTTTTGTTTATCCATTCATCTGTCGATGGACTCTTATGTTGCTTCTACTTTGGCTATTGTAAATAATGCTGCTATAAACATGAGTTTACAAATATCTGTTCCAGTCCTTGCATTCACTTATTTGGTTAAATACCAAGAAGTGAAACTGCTGGATCACATGGTAACTCTATTTTTAATATTTTTGAGAAAACACCATACTCTTTTCAATACTGGCAGCACCATTTTGCATTCCCACCAGCAGTGCACAAGTTCTCCACATTCTCACCAGCATGTGTTAGTTTCTCTTTGTTTGTTGTATAATAGACGTTCTAACGGGTGTGAAGTGGTATTCATGTGGGCTATTTTAGTGAACTTTTTCAGAACAACATTGCCAGGATGACATTATTATTCCAATTTTATAGATAAAGTAATAGACCTAGAGACCTAAAGCAACTTTTCCAAGTGTCATAGTTATGAAATGGTATATGTAGGATGAGATTTGAAGATAACTGCATAAAAATGCAAATGTATGTGTTTATCATGATACAAGTGTGGGATATGTCTTTTAGCAATGAATTAGCATGGCTGGTATGGCAAATGAGACATGATCCTGTCAGCTCCTCTGAGCCTTATATGTTCTACCTTGCTGCACCCTCCCTTTTATCTACAAGTGCCTTGTACCCCACACTGTTCACAGCACTAACTCTAATACATGTGTATTAATTCGTCATGGACATATCATCACCCCAGAATTTGAATGCATGATTTGCTTTCTCAGTTAAAACTTCTTTACACACTTTTGACCAATGGCCCATAACCACTTCTAGGTATTCTTTCCTGAAACATGATGTGGAGTTCCTTTTGCATTTGATTATTCTGTGCCACCATGAAAAGGGTATCTATGCTTTACCAAGGCCCCAGGCAACTCCTCTCAGCATAATTCCTCAGATGTAAGATTCTTGCTTTGTTTTCTCTGGAACATTGAGTAGCATCAAGGTAGTCTCAAACTATTTTTATAAGATAATTCTGGAAACAATGGGAGCATTAAGGAGTCAAGGACAATAATTAAGAAGCTACTTCAATGATAACTGAGGTAAAAAGTAATGACGTGCTGACTTAATGGATAAGTAGTAAGCATGCAAAGGAGCAGAACCGATAGGAGTGGTTATATAGGAGACGAGGAGGATGTGGAATGAATGATGGATGTGACTAGTGGAATGGTAGAACTACTAGTCTAGATAAGGAACATGAGGAGAAGAGCACATTGAAAGGGGTGAATATAATAAATCAATTTTAGATCTATAGAATATAAAGTGAGTAAGGAGATTTCTCTTGGAAAAGGTTATTTAGGTAGAAGAATGTCAAAGAGAGTGTGATGGTTAAATTTATGTGTTAACTTGAAAGGGCCACAAGGTGCCTAGATATTTGGTGAAACATTATTCAGGGTGTGTCTATGAGGATGTTTTTGCACGAGATGAACGTTTGAGTTGGGAGACTGAGTAAAGCAGGTGATGCTCCCTAATGCGGGTGATCGCCATCCAATTAGTTGAAGACCTGAATAGAACAAAAAGACTACCTCCTGCAAGCATGAGGGAATTCTTCCTACCTGATGGCGTGAGCTCAGACATGTCTTTTTCTGCTTTCAAACTCAAATTGAAACATCAGATCTTGGATCTCAATTCTGCCAACTTTTGGACTGCAGCTAGATCATGCATTCCCCTGAGTCTCCACCTTGCCTACCTTAGGTCTTGGGACTTCTCAGCCTCCATAACCACTGAAGCCTATATATATAGGGTCTTCTCTTACCCTTTTCCTTTATGCCCTTTCTTTCTTATATACACAAACTCTTTCTCTTATGACCTAATATATTCTATTAAGTATTAAGTAATATATTCTATTAAGTATTAAGTTTAGGTTTATTGTTAATATGATTGAAAGGAATTGTAAGTATCTGAAAATACTCAGCAAGTGCATGTATGAAGGTTATAGTGAATGTTGAATCAATAAAAGAATAAATGAATCAGTGACTTAAATTGAATACACATTTTTGTATCAAGGAAAAGCCAGGTATGTCTGCTTGAATCCAAGCATTAGATTATTCTCACCTTCTTACAAATGAAGTAAACTGCAAAAAAAAAAAAAAAATGAACGTGTTTCATTAGCAATAAATCTCCAATCAAAGAAATAACAAAGGGAAAAAAGGAATTTGAGGAGAAATGTAAACAATGTAATCAGTCATTTAAGAAAGGTAAGTTGAAGTTGACAAAAACATCACCATTGCTGGATTTGCAATTTAACAACAGAAAAACTAACCTGTTGCTTGAAACAGGGACGGACAAAGGGAAAAAGAAGCCAGCAAAGAATAACTAGACGTTAACTGCATGTGAGCAAAGTAGGTTCTGGTATTTTGATAAGTTTCAACTTAAGTAGCAGCCTTTGCCATTCTCTGGAATCAAAGCAATTTATCATCCATGAACAACTGCCAACCAGAGCATCACCAGGGACATGCTGAGGCTGTGTTTTTACCGGACCTGGGTTTTCACGTAAAAATATTGAATTTATCTGGACTATGGAGAATTGCTAAGCTCAGTGTCAAGGGAAAAGGCCCATCTTATTAGTAGTGATGTTATCTTAGTTATTGTAGTCGGTCATCGTCTGGAGAAGGAGGGAGATGCTCGTCGCTGCTGTTGCAGACAAATGAGAATGTGGTTTTAAGGACCCCCATGTTACTGACCTTGTAGTTTTGACATAGAGGGCCTAATTTAGAACAGAGATTTTTGAGGGCACAGAGATCACATCTTGAAATCTCACAAATGAAAGTAAATGTGTTTTAAAACAAAAAAATATATATTAATGGTACAACTCTGTTCTTTTTAAAAAAAATCAGATTGGAATGTAGTCCCACTGACAGCATATATAGAGGAACACCCATAAACATATGACGAGAAGCTACATGTGTATAGAAGCCTGGGTACATCCACCAGAGGAGGGAAATGCTTGGCCTTCGGAGAAATCACTCGTGATGCTCTGAAGCTGAGGGCACATTTTAGAATTTTCCAAAGGGCATATCCAAATGCACGGCTGGCTGCGATAGGGTAAAATGTTCGTATCCTTCATGAGAGCGTACTGGGCTGTCCCATTACACGCTCCACTGGAGCCTAATGTGACAAATGGATGGGTTTGCACGCGGGCCTCAAAGAGGCCGGATGGACTAAAGTGACAGGAATTTCTATCACGGGAGAGACAAGGGGTCTCTGTTTTCTCCTCCTGGATACAATCTCTGTTGGAGAGTAATAGGAATCAGCTTTACTATCACTTCCTTTAATCAGAGCACAGCTGCAGCATCAGTTTTGAGATTCTTCTGTGGTAGGGATGTGTGTTGGGTTCTCTAGAATAAATTCGTGACTATCCATATGCACCCGACACCCACCCACACAACTCTAGCACCCATCTCCACCCTCATGCACACCTGCCATCTCACCAGGGCTGCGAGTCAAAAGGATTAATTTTGCCCAGAAAGGTTTGAATGAGGTACTTATGTGAAGTAAGATTAAATCTTTTTCCAAAATCTCTCAAAATCTAAGTTTGGAAAATAGCAAGAGAAAGCTTTCAGGTCAGAGTAAGCTCCTAAACTCGGTAAGGAGCAATCTATCCTTTAATCTGAGTGTTGCAATGCCATCCAACCTCAGTGACCAGAAGGAAAGTAGAGAGAGCAAGCAGGAATATGGTCCAGAACTGTTACACAGCCTCGCCACCCCAATCTTATACACTTGCCCCCTATATTTTATTAGGAAAAATTTTAAACATACAGAAAATTGAAATGATTTTATAGTAAACATACAGACCTAAAACTAACCTACTACCACCTACAACTAACATTTTACTATACTTGATTTGCCACATACCTATATATAGATTCATCCCTCTACTTGCCCATTAATCCAATTGTCAATGTATTTCTTAGCAAGTTGCAGACATCAGTGTCCTTTCCCCTAAATAATTATGCATGGACACCATTTACAAGAGTTTGATATTTGCTTTGGGTCCTTTATTTTCTTTTTCAGGTAAAATTTACATATAATAAAAATTATGTGTGCGTGTGTATATATATATCTATATGTATGACAATGAGTTTTGGCAAATTTATATACCTATGTGACAAAAATCTCTATCAAAATAATGAACATTAACATCGTTCCAGAATGTTGTCTCATGGCTCTTCCCAATCAATCTTTGCCCCTAAGCCCAAGAGCAACCACTGTTCTGTTTTATTTTGTTTTTCCACAAAGATTAGTTTTGCCTGTTCTAGAATTTTATTGAAAGGAAGTCATAAATATGTGCTCCTTTGTGCAGGACTGCTAATGATAGACAGGATAATGGCTTCCCAAAATGCCCACCTCATAAACCCTAATTAAAGTAGTATATGGGGTCATGGCTGCTAATCAGCTCACCTTGAAATAGGGAAATTATCCTGGAATATCTGGGTGAGTAGAATGTAATCACAAGGGTCCTTAAATATGGAACAGGGAGGCAGAAGAGTCTAAACCAGAGAAATTACATCATAAGAAAGGGTCGACTGAACATTGCTGGCTTTGAAGGGGACCACGAGCCAAGGAATGTAGGAAGTCTCTAAAAGCTGAAAAAGGTAGGAAAATGAATTATTCCCTAGAGCATCTAGGCAGGAATACAGCTGTCTACACCACTGATTTTAGCCCAGTGAGATCCATTTTGGCCTTCCTAGCCCCAGAATTGTAAGATAACACATTTGCCTTGCTCTGTGCCACTAATTTGCCTTGCTTTGTGCCACTTTGTGGTAATTTGTTACAGCAGCAATCTGAAACCAATACACTTTTTTTACTCAATATAAGGTTTTTGAGGTTCATCCATGTAATTTTATGTATGCTTGTCTCTTTTCATTCCATTTTATCCAAGCTCCTATTGATGGACAACTGGACTGTTTCCAGTTGTAGACTATAATTATTGGGTCATAATTCTGTGCATTTTTAAAAGTGCTATCACTTAATGTGTTTGAGGATTCCCTACCTGTGACCTGCCTTCATGGTGACCAGCGTCTGAACTAGCCAGGGAAGGCATTAGTGGCTGATGGTTTAGGGAGCTAGAAATACATAACTCTAACCTGGTTTTACAACCTTTGCCAAGCTCTGATAGAATATTTCGAAAGCTAGATTTAAGGAGGGCAGGAGTCACTCTCACATGGAACAAGATGTGGACACCTAAGTATACTGAAGTGTCTGCCTCTGTCCGTGTGCTCAGAGGAAATCAGCCTGCTCCACTGTGTGTCATCCCGAAGAATGCCTTCAACCAATAATAATAATAATAATGGCTAATTCTCTGTTGCAATATCACCTGAACCAGTACAACTTGAGTCCAGATAATTAAGCTCTTAGCCTTAGTTTGCTCGTCTGTGAAATGAGGATAAAACTATCCCAATTTACACAGTTATTCTGGGGAGTAATGTGATAACATGAACAAAAGATACACAGATAATATGCAAAAAAAGCTGCTAATGTCCTTAAATTTTCTTAATCCTAACAAAGGACAATCCTCACGTCTTCTGTTTCTAGAAAAGTATTTTACAGAAACATCAAAGTCAGGAAACGTATTTATTAATTCAACAAATACTGACTGAGCCTAGACTAGATCCTAGATGCTCATAGGACTTTAAAGGCTTATTCCACACAACTCTTCTTCTCAAGGAGTCTAGTGAGGAAGACAAAGGAGTGAACGGGCACCTATCCTTTGGCATGGTTACTATGAGAAATGTAGGCATGGGGATCATGGGGTGTTTTAGGAGAGCACCTAGCCTAATTAGGGGAAAGTGTCAGGCAAGTTTCAAGAGGAGATGTTCCTGAACTAGAAGAAGAAGTGAATCAAGAATAGGTTAAGTGGAAAGGAAACTGAGGAGAGGAACAGGAGTCAGGAAGAGACCATGTTGTACCCAAGGAGAGACTGTGACCATTCAGATAAGTTAACAAACTATATACAAGGGCACACTAGCTTGGAATCCCAGTCAGGTTTAGACACAGGTAGGATTAGGTGATATGGGTTTTCAAATTTTATGAGTTTTCAAGTCGCACAAACCAAAACTGGAATCACATACCAATTTGGCTATCTATCAGTTATTTGATCTGGATCAAAACAAGTAATTTTTTAAAGCCTCAATATCTTCATTTGTAAAAGGAGCATGAGACTATCTAACCTACAGCAATGTTGGAAGAATGAAATAACAAAAAGTTATATAAAGCATTTAATAGAGTGGTTGATATACATCGTAAGCCCTCAAACAATGTAATCTTCCCGTTTTCTTCTCCTTTCAACTTTTCTAATATCACAAATATTCTAAAGATATGCATACTGATCCCATTCTGTGCCCAACAGGGGGGTAGATAACAGACAAATACACCTATAAATTGGAATATGTCACTAGCTCTTATTGATGGGAAAAACAATAGCCCTAACAAGTTTCACAGACAGTGCAAGTATATTAGAATCTCAGTAATTAAATTGAGGGGTTTTATTTTAGTGACAAATTTAAGAAAAGCATTAGGCTGGAGCAGAGAGCACATATCTCCAACAGGTCAATTTGGGTTAAAGATTACAAAAAGACAAAAAGTGTTGCAAAATAAATTAATATTCTTTTATCTACCTGTGATGGTTGGGTTAGGGAAAGAGAAGGAATTTCAATAACATTAAGAGAGTCCAGTGTCCCCAGGGGAAAGGCCAATGACATCATAAAATATATCTATATCCCTGGGAGAAGAATAGATATAAGTTGTGGAAAAACCATGTACATGCTAATAAAATCAACATTCGTGTATATTATTGATATAGATGGAGCCAGGGTCCATGAATTCATAAACCTATCCAATTCAGGATCTTCTCTACGAAAACAAATGACTAAATTGCCAATCCAAAAGTAGGTATTTGTGTTAGTTTCCTATTGCTACCATAACACATTACCACCAACTTAGTGGCTTAACACAACACATAATTATTATCTTAATTCTGGAGGTCAGAGCCCAAAATGGGATAAAATCAAGATGTCAGCAGAGCTGTTTTCCTTTCTGAAGGCTTTGGATAGACTCCATTTTCCTGTCTTTTCCAGCTTCTAGAAGGCTGTCCACAGTCCTTGGCTTGAAGCCTGTTTCCCCATCTTCAAAGCCAGCAATGGCTGGTTGAGTCCTTCTAACATCTCATAAGTCTGACACTGACTCTTCTGACTCACATTTTCACTAAGGACTTTGGGATTACGTTGAACCAACCCAGATAATCTATTTTAAGTTCAGTTGATTAGCAACCTTAATTCCATCTGCCACCTTAAATCCCACTTCCCAGGCAACATATTCACAGACTCCAGGTATTAGGATGTGGGCCTCTTTTGGAGGCTATTATTCTGCCTGTAGCAGTATAAATTGAATATTTAGAATGAGAAAAAAAATCACATCGTAACCTGAGTGTTTTAAGATTCAAGTCCTTTTTCTGTGATTTTGTCATTTCGGCAATTTATAAGTGATATTTCCGTAGAAATATTTCTGATTAAACCTGAACTTTCTCCTCACCTGCAATTCCCTACAACTCCCAACAACTTCCAGCATTTACAGGGTACAGGAAATGATAGACCCTAAAGCTAAACTCTTTTAGCTTCATGGTTAATCTGCATCTGAGAATTGAAAAACATCACGGCAGATATGATGTTTAGTCTGAAAATATATTCCCTTATAAAGTATGTTATGTAGTTCATTACAGATATTGACAAATAAAATTATTTTTGTTTCTTTTATGAAATCGATACTATTAAATGGATATTGGATTCCAGTATTAATAAGTCATTGAAATATTCCCCAATTTAAGGGTAATTTTCTTCTGGCAAATTTTTTCTTTATTAATATTTTATTATTTGATCATTTTACACTTACCAAATTTAGGTTATAGAATTTTTTTCAGGATGCATCTCTTTAATCAGTTAAAGTATATATGATAGGCTACATATAGGAATTTATACGATGTGGTATTTATATTTTAGAATATAAATCCATCTTTCATGCTTAACATGAAAGAGGATGCCTTTCACCTCTAACCCAAAAGTACAATAAGGAAAGCATCTCTTCGTTCTACCTTTAAAAGGCTACATTTAGCATAGTTAACCGTAATGGTTTTTTTTTTTTAATTCTGTCTTTTGTCTCATAACTATTGTCTGGAAGTACAGCAGTATGGTCCCTTATCTCATGTCATTGCTCTCCGAGTGGAAAAGGGTCAATCTGCAGTTCTTTCTACTTTTCTCTTTGAGGCTAGAGGAGCTAGCTTAGAAAAAAACTCAAAAGTCATACAGATCTTTGCTTGGGAGCAACCTTAATCATTTTAGTTCATTTTACAAGAGGAAAATAACAGCTGCTATTCTGTGAGTACTTGCCACATGCCAGGCTAAGCGTTTATGTTTCTCCTCTTTTTGGGTACCCAAAACAATACTGGAAGAAAGGTATAATTATCTGTATTTTTTCCTTAATACTTATAAGTGGAAATAATCATTCATGGTTCTCACATCAGAAAAGATAACTTGTGTTGGGACAGGGAGAGAGACTGTTCCCTATTCTTCAAGAAGCATCCCCAAGTCAGCAGGTTTCTTGACCTCAACCACTGTCAATAGTACCAGATTAGGTCTGAGGGAGCACTCACCACTACAATTTGAAAGATAGAAGTACTAGGCATTAAGCCTGAGGAGTTTGAAGAGGATTTGAAAATGTACCAACGTTTAAAATGATTATTGCCATTATTGTTATTATTATTTGTTTCCTCTCACCCGCTTACCTCTAAAGGAAAGCTGGCATTCAGACAGTACAAAACTGTTTTAACGTCTTTCACACCAAAGGTTGCATTCTTAACTACATGGAATCTAGAATCTTTTTTTCCTTTGCTCCTCAAGTCAATGTAAATCAGTCTTTTGCTGACTATTTCCATCCAGTCCTAAAACTACCTGTAGAATGCCCTACATTCTTCTCTCCCTACCGATGAAGAAAGCTCTGCAATAGGATATATGATTTTGGAGACACACTTAGGAGGAAGACTGCTTCCTCTATCTAGAAGTCATAGTGCTGATGACTTTGTGAAAACACTGAATAGGGTTCTAAAACTCAAAGCTCTGAAATGGAATGAAGAAAATGGGAATTGATGATGTGTGTAAATTCCCTTGGGGATTACCCAAAGCCACTCTGCCACCTGGCGGCCCGAGATACTTGTTATCCAACAAAGCAAAAGAAAGCAAGATAAAGGACAAGACTGGGCTTGTGAGCAAACATGTCACTCCCAAGAGGCACTTGGAAGACTCCTGAGGCCAAAGTTTCAGTGTCCCTCCCATATGGAAAGCAGATTTTCCTATGCATCTCAAAGAGCCCAAAGCTGGCTCTTTCCAGAGTGCCCTGGAAAATTCAACAGGAGCCAGAAGGCATCCACAGAAATCCGATGCACACGTGCTGAAAGGGATCCTAGAGATTTTTATTTTACAGATGCAGGGTTTGAGGTCCACATAGTTAAAGTGACTCAGTTAATTCAGAGAGAAGCAGAACCCATGTTTCCCTCTGGGGAAATCACACCACAGTGCACCCTTCAGAACTTTACTTGTAGGGCATACAGCTTAGCTTGTATGTTTGTTTAGCATAAAACTCTATGCCTCTGTGCAGGTGCAGAATTAATATTACAGAATAAATACTGCCAACTGCCGTATTACATATCCGCTGTTCATTAAAAGGGGAACAATGGATAAACTGCAAGAAATCACTTACAATCTGTAGAAATAGGATCAATAGAGCTAGCTGAATATAATGAGCTCAAATGCACTGGAAAAAATAGAGTTGGGGGAAATTCAAATGCAATATATTTTTATTTACTTATTCTTATAATTCTATATTTAGTAATATGCAATGAAGCCTTTTGTTTCCATTTAACATAGGTTGTAAAATATTTGGCTCATAAAAGCATTAAAGTGAGGAAACGAGAGGGAGCGAAAAAGAAACCCATTGTTTTGTAAAAGAATTCTTATGTTTTTCTCCCTGGTTGTGAATCTGTCCCCTAAACTCACTGTTGTCTCATTTAAAATTTTTTCTATGTTCCCAGATGCCTTACTTGAAACTTCCCTTTGTATTTAAAAACAAATGAGGATGCTGCTTAATTCATTTTGCTTTCCAGGGTGTAAAGGAAATGAAAATTAAAAGTGGCTTCATGTAAAAGTATGAAATTAGAACACTCCCTGACACCATACACAAAAATAAACTCAAAATGGATTAAAGACCTAAGTGTAAGGCCAGACACTATCAAACTCTTAGAGGAAAACACAGGCAGAACACTCTATGACATAAATCACAGCAAGATTCTTTTTGACCCAGCTCCTAGAGAAATGGAAATAAAAACACAAATAAACAAATGGGACCTAATGAAACTTAAAAGCTTTTGCACAGCAAAGGAAACCATAAACAAGACCAAAAGACAACCCTCAGAATGGGAGAAAATATTTGCAAATGAAGCAACTGACAAAGGATTAATCTCCAAGATTTACAAGCAGCTCATGCAGCTCAATAACAAAAAAACAAACAACCCAATCCAAAAATGGGCAGAAGACCTAAATAGACATTTCTCCAAAGAAGATATACAGATTGCCAACAGACACATGAAAGAATGCTCAACATCATTAATCATTAGAGAAATGCAAATCAAAACTACAATGAGATATCATCTCACACCGGTCAGAATGGCCATCATCAAAAAATCTAGAAACAATAAATGCTGGAGAGGGTGTGGAGAAAAGGGAACCCTCTTGCACTGTTGGTGGGAATGTAAATTGATACAGCCACTATGGAGAACAGTATGGAGGTTCCTTAAAAAACTAAAAATAGAACTACCATACGACCCAGCAATCCCACTACTGGGCATATACCCTGAGAAAACCATAGTTCAAAAAGAGTCATGTACCAAAATGTTCATTGCAGCTCTATTTACAATAGCCAGGACATGGAAGCAACCTAAGTGTCCATCATCGGATGAATGGATAAAGAAGATGTGGCACATATATACAATGGAATAGTACTCAGCCATAAAAAGAAATGAAATGGAGGTATTTGTAATGAGGTGGATGGAGTTAGAGTCTGTCATACAGAGTGAAGTAAGTCAGAAAGAGAAAAAGAAATACAGTATGCTAACACATATATATGGAATCTAAGGAAAAAAAGAAAAAAGGCCATGAAGAACCTAGTGGCAAGACGGGAATAAAGACACAGACCTACTAGAGAATGGACTTGAGGATATGGGGAGGGGGAGGGGTGAGATGTGACAGGGTGAGAGAGTGTCATGGACATATATACACTACCAAATGTAAAATAGATAGCTAGTGGGAAGCAGCCGCATAGCACAGGGAGATCAGCTTGGTGCTTTGTGACCACCTAGAGGGGTGGGATGGGGAGGGTGGGAGGGAGGGAGATGCAAGAGGGAAGAGATATGGGAACATATGTATATGTATAACTGATTCACTTTGTTATAAAGCAGAAACTAACACACCATTGTAAAGCAATTATACTTCAATAAAGATGTTTAAAAAAAAAAAAAAGTGGCTTCACCACCGGTAAAGGATGTTTCTATGCAGAGATTTTGATGGCAATATTACAAGAAGAATTGTATTTACATGTTTTCTGTTCATCTTTCTAAAACACCTCTCGTCATCTGCTTCAAATCGCAATATTCTAAAAACCGCATTTGTGGTGATCCAGCATTGGTAATGCGTTTAGTAAGATTTTAAAAACAGCTAAAATGCAGGCCAAAAATAAGTGCAGAATGCAGATTGGAAATATCATAAGTCCCATTAAAGAGGGTCACATTTTTCCTATGACTATAAGCTTTTCGAGGGTTTAAGCCATGTTTATCTTACTTACCTGCATGGTCTACTGTCTAGTAAAATGCCTGCTATATATTGGGTGCTTATTAAGTATCTGCCCAATTATTTTCAAATTAATTGTTGCTTATAACTTTATGTGAACCAGTTACCTCCTGTGGCCACAGACTCCACCCACAGCTTTTGACCAGGAATTTCAGAAACACACACAGATGAAGAGGGAAGGAATAGAGGCGGGAGGTGTTATGGGAACCAGACTGCCCAGGTTGAATTCTGGGTCATATTTTACTAACAGTGAGTCAATGGGTGACTTAACCTCTTTAAGCTACAGTTTATCCTCTGTACAAATATAGATAATAATAAGATCTGTCTCATATGATTTTCAAAATTAAATTTTATTATCTCCGTGCAGAGGGCTTAACAGAGGGCCTGATGTCAGAAGTGAGCCCTCATCACGTGATATTGCTCCACTGCATTAGTTTGCTACTGCTGCTGTAACAAAGCACTACAAACTTAGTGGCTTAAAATAACATAAATTTTTTAAACCTATCTTACCGTTCTGAAGGTCAGAAATTCAAAACAAGTCTTAAAGGGATGAATTAAGTTACCTGCAAGGCTTCTTCCTTCTGGAGGCTCCAGGGAAGAGAATCTATTCCTTAACATTCTGCAGCTGCTTCTGGAGGCTGTTGCATTCCATGGCTCCTACCTGCATCCCTCTAATCTCCACTTCCATTATCGTGTCACTTCCATCTTCTTGCCAGGCTCTTCTAAGGACCCTTGTGGGGCCCACCCAGATAATAGTGGATAATATCTCTATCTCAAGATCCTTTACTTAATCATGTTTGCAAGTCCCTTGTATCAGATAAGATAACGTATTCACAGGTTATGGGAATTCAAATATTGACATCTTTGGGGGCTTTATTCAGTCTACTATATATATTAACATGATGGCAAATCCTTTACATTCAGAGATTTTTAGAAATTCACAAATCTCTGAATTCACTATAGAAGCTGTTCTATTCACAATCACCTAACTAGGGAGGTTTTGCTTGTTTGTCAGTTTTATTTGTTCCTCTATTTGTTTAACTGAAATTGGCCATATCTTAGGAAATGTGGGGATTTTGGTATGATACATCTGAGATGGGGCACAGGGTGTCCTAGAATTTGCATTTTTTTAAAGCCCCATGAGTTATTTTGAATTTAGTCAACTTTCATTCAATAAATATTTACTAATGTTTTAGAAGCTGAAGGATTCAAATTACCTAATCACATTTTATGTCAGAAAACTAGATAAAAATTTAATAGACATGAAAAAAGAAATATTTCTTTCTTAAATTGCAAAAAACTCCACAAGTAAAATATTAAGGAGACTAACTTAAGCATGAGACGAGGAAACAAAAACGTGAAGACCTGCTATCAATGGAAAGAATATTTGCCACATTTAGTCTTGTTTGTTTTGTTTGTTTATCTTAACCAACTCTGAGTTTGGCAAATTTGAAGATGCTTTTTTCCCCTCACCACCTGTGATGGTTAATTGTATGTGTCAACTTGACAAAGCCATTCTCCTCCTATCTCTGTTTCAAATGACAGGCAAACTTGATTCTGCCTAATGAGTCAGTAGAGTTGAAAACATTAATTTATTTGAGCACATTTCTGTCAACATCACTCTAAGGAAAGGTACCAGTGTGCTCTTAAGATGTAAAACATTCTAGGTCATTCTAGTCTCACTTTTGTCCCTTAAAGCACTGTTCAAGTGATACATTCAACACACTGATGAGACGCAGAGTTTACTATTTACATAATGAAGAGCACTAGTGAAATGGGTAAAGCACTGAGCTGGGAATGGAAAGACCCCTGTTCTAATCCCATGTGACCTTCCATAAGCTTTTAGATCCTTGAAAGATACACACGACCTCAAAATGTGTCAATATCTTAAGATGTTAAAGGTAGAATATTCCTTAGTTATTATCTGAGATCATTTCTATTTGTCAAGTTTATGATTATATCCTGATTTTAAATATAAACCCAGACATCATAACAATAATACCAATTAAGTAAACACATGGTGCTTACAATGTTCTAATGCTTGGGGTGTTCCATAATGTTAAGTCTTTTAAGTCTCACAAAATCCTGTGAGATTAGTATTGCTTCCATCCCCATTTTATAGATGAGGAAACAGGGGCACAGAGATCTGTATCTTACCCAAGGTCACAGAGTTTGGATTTGAGCCTTGAAGTCTGACTCCAGAGTCCTTGCCTCTGTTATTATGCCACATTGCAGTGTTTGTCAAACTTTGATGTAAACACAAATAATAAGTAATGATCACACAATTTGTTCACAAAAATTGTTAATGTAATGCTAATGTTATTTTATCTTTCTTGCTCTATATAGCCCTACATACTCTTATGTCTTTAGTTTAATTTGATGAGTTTTATTCTTGTGCCTACAAATATCTTTCTTCCCTGTTCTGTTGCGCATTAATTTATCAACAAAATTATTATTTAAGTTTCAATTTCCTTCATGGTAAAATGATTGAAAAATCATCTTAATGACATGAAATAAATATAGACGTTAAACAATTACAGTCAAGGCCAGAAGTCTTGGAACCTACTTAAGCAGTCATTGGGCTTATGCTGTGCATTGACTATCTTTCTTATCATTCACTGGGATAAAATCTTTTTGAGGTCAGAGACAACATCTGAGTATTGAATGAATAAATGAAGCAAAGTGGGCATTACTATCCTCATATTAAATTTTAAAAAGACAGGTCAGAATGTTTGAATATCTGATCATTGTAACACATGTGATAGGTGGTCAGCCAGAAACTGAACCTTGCACACTTGTTTCTTGGAATAGTGTTATATCCACAATGCCACATCTGTCCAGCCAGCAGAACCTGGAAAAGCTTTGCCCTCAGTAAAGAACCAAATTACAAGCAGCCAGGTCCATAGACATGAAAAACAGTAATCTATTCTTTCTGAATGAAAAATACATAGATCATGTGTATTAACTTATTCACTGTCATTTTCCCAGGCTCGAATGGTTACATCATTCCTTTATCTTTGTAAGACCAGTGAATGCATGGATTCTTATTAGTGATGATGTCCTTCTTGAACCGTCTTAAGTAGGGTTGGTGATACCACCAAATTAACTTTGTAAATTCAATTTTTATGCAGTGTTTTTAAGTCAGTTTTTTTAAAAATTTTATCTCAGTTTACTTCCTAGCATATTGTTTCCATCTACAGTCTGACACTAATATTTTCTCTGCTCTGATCTCTATGTTAAATAGAACATCTCTTTCTAGCCATACTTAAAATAGCATCTTAAGTATCATTGTCTCAAACACAACTGTTCTTACCTCCTTTTACATCATTACTATCTGGAATTGTTTGTTTAAATTATTGGTATCAATTTCTCCCACTAGACTTTCAGCTCCATGGTGATATGTATTGTCTTAGTTTTGCTCACCAATATAGCCCCACTGCCAAGCCTTGAGGGAGGAGAGTATGGTGACGCACTGAGCTTTCTTACACACTCCCTTGTTTGATTGTTTGTTAGGTGCCTTAGCCTCCCACATTTTTCTAGGGTGGGGGGGTCTCTGTCTCACGTACATATTCTCTGCTCCTTCCTGTGGTGCATTTAGGCAATCTCTGTTTTTTTTGCAAGGCAGCCTATCGTTTTGAGGTAGATAAATTCAATTAACATTGGATAGAATTTTTTTTTTTTTTTAATTTTATTTATTTATTTATTTATGGCTGTGTTGGGTCTTCGTTTCTGTGCGAGGGCTTTCTCTAGTTGTGGCAAGCGGGGGCCACTCTTCATCGCGGTGCGCGGCCCTCTCACTATCGCGGCCTCTCCTGTTGCGGAGCACAGGCTCCAGACGCGCAGGCTCAGTAGTTGTGGCTCACGGGCCCAGCTGCTCTGCAGCATGTGGGATCCTCCCAGACCAGGGCTCGAACCCGTGTCCCCTGCACTGGCAGGCAGACTGTCAACCACTGCGCCACCAGGGAAGCCCTGGATAGAATTTTAAAGTGCTACAGTGAACAGACAACTGAAGTCTCTCCTCCAATCTTGCTCTTTCAATAATAAACCTGCTATTTTAATATTCACCTGGCAACATATATGTCTACTTTTTCAAATTTGTGTGGAGCACAGGATGAAGGAAAGGCCTATTTGTTATTTATTAGGAACCTAAAATTCCAACATACTGGTACACTGGCCAGGAATCTTGAAAGAGCCAGCAATGTGTTGGTGTTACGTAAAACACAATACCACGTGGGTAAATCAGTGCTCCCCGTGTGGCTGGGGTCCTTGACCTTCCAGGACCGCAGCCCTTGTCACAGCAGCTTATTGCAGCAGATGTCTATGGCATTTAGCAGCTATTTTATAAGTAGCCTAGGGCTTACTGACTCACACTGACTTTTGTAGCTGACCTTGACTGATGCGGATGCAGCTTTGGCCCAAGCAGGCATGAATGAGATAGGGATTAGATTATCAAGGGCACGGGAGTCTTTTAGTTCCAGTTAAGGCTCACCTCGTACAGGCTTCTCAGGCACTGAGGGATGACATGATTTTTGTCCCTTGTAGTGTTTCTCATTGTTAACTGGCTGAGGTGTCAATCTGCAAAAACAGTTAATATCCATGTGGGCTATAATATGACTGGGTGAGGTTTTAGTCTTTGTATTGTAGGTGTTGGACGTTAATAGAGGCTATGAGTTTGGCTATTTCAAATTCCTGTCTCTTGCCACACTTGAAAGGGCATCCAGTTCCAAAAAGAGTAAAGATGAGACATGCCAAGTAACTAATCTCTTTGACTCTGTGACACATTCACAGTCTCTGAGAGCCACCTCCTACCATATAGTTTCAAATTGACTCTGATTTGGTCACTGAATGTGCTGCGACGAAGGCATAAGACGTCCAAGGTTGAGACTGGATTGATCCACCAAAGAATGGTGGATTTTATTAACCAACATTTAATGAAGAACAAGGGAGAGAAGCATGTTATGTTGGAAATGACTTTTACTTGAACCTAAGTTTGAGGGAGATTGGAAGAGATCATCACAAAGTTAAAACTCAAAATTCAGCAAAGAAATGTTATACCTACATTTATCTTATTGGGTTGGCCAAAAATTTCTTTTGAATTTTTCCCTAAGATCTTACGGAAAAACCCAAACGAACTTTTTCACCAACCCAATAGAAATAAGGTTTACAGATAATTTGCATAAAAATATAGAGAAATTTATATGTTTTAAATGACAATGGCTCAGGCTATGGTTTTACCTTTGGAAAGAGCAGAAGCCAGATATTCAAGGGATGAAGAAATAAAGGGACCTACCTAAGAGGTACTTTGAGGTCTTTACCATCAAATTAGAACTGGATGAAGGAGGAATTGAGCTACATTTACATCAAATGCTCTTCCTCTGAAAATGGCAAAATTTCTCAGCAGTGAGCTTGAGTGACTTCCCTGGAAGGAGTTCATATCCAAGAAAGCATTGAGAAGCATCATCTTATAACAGCAGATGGGAAGCCTATAGCAGCAGCAGTTAGGAAACCATTTCATGAAGACTGGGACAGCCATACAAAGCAGTTACAGACTATTTGAACATTTAAGAGGGGACAATTTTATAGATCATAAGATACATTTAGCCTTTTCAGGTCTGCTTCAAGATCACTGTGGTAGTTAAAAATACAGATGTTGCCCCCCCCCCCAAAAAAAGTTGATTCAGTATAATTTTTGAGCATTTACTATTTGCTAGGCAATGCTTTTGCCTCTGGGGATACAAAGGGAGCAGAGACCACAGATTCCTATACCCATGGAGCATAGATCTTACAGGGAGAGATGGAAAATAAATAAGATAAATAGGGAATATGTAGCATGAGAGTGGCAAGTGATAAGGAAAACAAAAGAGCAGGAAGAACTTAATCAAAAATTTGCAACAATTGTGGATATATTATTAAGGACAAAGAAGCAATAATAATGACACTAATAATAAACTTAGCAGGGCCTTCTGGAAAGGAGAAACAGGAGAGGATCAAAGTATCTGAGGACTAGCCCACTATAGCATAAAAAGATGAAAGAGTAAAAACGATGTGTTTTGCCAATACAAAAGAGCAAGTTAATTCAACTTTGAAAAATCCAGAAGCAAAGCAGAGGAAAGGCAACTTTTAGGGTGAGCACATGTAACAAGGTCTTAGCATTCACTGGGTCTCCTGGGGCAACACCTTCTGAAGTCTCAGCAGCAGCTGAGGGCAGAGATCTGCTATTGCTGACTCTGCAGATGAAACAAATGGGGGAGAGAGCATTGCTTGGGATCCAAGGGGGAATTAAATAGATTTCAAATTAAGGAGGATAGAGAGAAAAGGAACCAGCTGAAGAACCACTGGTACAAATTTGCAAACCCTTCAAGAAGGCTCAAATGTCTCAAGTATCATTCTGAGAGATGGCAGTCGGTTTGCTTAGGTGGGTCCTCCCCACCGTATCTGACAGCATAGTGCTATAATTAACACCAGCATGCTGGAGAGCAGACTTGAAGCTCACAGGTCTTAGACTGCGAACAACTAGACTAGGCTGATTGAGATTTTGGTAAGGACATGGTTGAGGAGATTTACTCTTCTCTCTGTTTTTGGACTTTAACAGTAATTTGGGTCTGAAATGAACCAAGTACAACTGACCCTGAGCGACACAGATTTGAACTGTGTGGGTCCACTTACATTAGTTTATTTTCAACAGTAAATACTCTGGTACTGCATGATCTGTAGTTGGTTGAATCAGCAAACTGAGTATATGGGGGGCCAATTATAAATTATACTTGGATTTTTGACTGCTTAGAGGGTTGGCACCCCTAACCCCTACATTGTTCAAGGGTACTGGGTTATAAGAATACTATTTACATGTGATAAGCCTTGTAGATGCTGGGGTTGCATGTTCTCTAAATGTTGAGGGTTTGGAACCAATGCTGTGAAAATCTTATGTGGCCTATTAATTCTGGAACTTTCAAAAACCAGGGCTTGTGAGAAACTTTCAGTAAAAGTATTTGAATCTTAGAGGTCCTGAATGAACCTTAGTCTTTCCAGTAAATGGGCCCAAGCTACAGCCACTAAGGGACCCTCTATTCCCACAAGCATTTGATCAAGACCTATCTGACTAGACTGAGTAGAGAAAGAGATTGAAGAGAAAAAAAAAAAAAAAAAAAAGACACATTTGGACTCTAATTTCTTTGGGGTTTAACTTAAATCTTTTTATTCAATTTTAACCTAAATGTAAGACCGGACACTATAAAACTCATAGAGGAAAACATAGGAAAAACACCTTTGACATAAACCACAGCAAGACATTTTTGGACCCACCTCCTAGGGTAATGAAAATAAAAACTAAATCAAATGGAACCTAATTAAACTTAGAAGCTTTATCACAGCAAAGGAAACCATAAACAAGATGAAAAGACAACTCTCAGAATGGGAGAAAATATTTGCAAACGAAGCAATGGACAAAGGATTAATCTCCAAGATATACAAACAGCTCATGGAGCTCAATATTAAAAAACAAACAACCCAATTAAAAAAATGGGTGGAAGACCTAAATAGACATTTCACCGAAGAAGACATACAGATGGCCAAGAGGCACATGAAAAGATGCTCAACATCACTAATTATTAGAGAAATGCAAATCAAAACTACAATGAGGTATCACCTCACACTGGCCAGAGTGGCCATTATCAAAAAATCTACAAACAATAAATGCTGGAGAGGGTGTGGAGAAAAGGGAATCCTTTTGCATGGTTGGTGGGAATGTAAATTGATACAGCCACTGTGGAGAACAGTATGGAAGTTCCTTAAAACACTAAAACTAGAACTACCATATGACCCAGCAATCCCGCTACTGAACATATACCTTGAGAAAATCATAATTCAAAAGGGCACATGTACCCCAATGTTCATTGCAGCACTATTTACAATACCCAGGACATGGAAACAATCTTAATGTCCAATGACAGATGAATGGATAAAGAAGGTGTGGTACATATATACAATGGAATATTACTCAGCCATAAAAAGGAACAAAATGGGGTCATTTGTAGACATGTGGATGGACCTAGAGTCTGCCATACAGAGTGAAGTAAGCCAGAAAGAGAAAAACAAATATTGTATATTAATGCATATATGTGGAATCTAGAAAAATGCTACAGATGAACCTATTTTCAGGGCAGGAATAGAGACTAGACGTAGGGAACGGACATGTGGACACAGGGGGAGGAAGAGGAGGGTGAGATGAATTGAGAGATTAGGATGGACATATATACACTACCATGCGTAAAATAGATAGCTAGTGGGAACAAGCTATAAAGCACAGGAAGCTCAGCTCAGTGCTCTGTGATGATCTAGATGGGTGGGATGGGGGGTGGGGTGGGAGGGAGGTCCAAAAGGAAGGGAATATAGGTATACATAGAGCTGATTCACTTCATTATACAGCAGAGACTAACACAACATTGCAAAGCGATTATACTCCAATTTAAAAAAAAACAGAATGAGGGTTCCAATTCTGGGCTTTGATTTTTTCTTATGAATTTGACAATGGCAGATAGTATTCAAATTTTTAATTGGTAACATGTTAAACAATTATATTCCTTGGAATAATCATGTGCTAGCATTCACACACTTTGCTATATTTCCTGCACAGTATATTGGATAACCTGACTGTTCATATTTGAGATATAAAGTAGAATAGGAAGTAAACTTAGAAGGCTGCATTTTGGGTTAGAAGTTATTTTAATTTGCAAACTCTTCATTTCTTAGCTTTCTGGGGCCGGAGCTAACTGTATGCTAGAGGTCCAAGAAGATGAATAGAGTTGTGGCTGTGGGAATGTTCTCATGAAATAGGAGCAGAGATGTTTTCATAGACTGTTGGTATTTCTAGAGAGGACAGCCACAGCTTTAGGGGACCAGAACCTTTATTTTGAAACTACAGAGCTAAGCGGACACAACCTGGGAAACTTAGGAGGGATTTCCTCTGTCATCATGTTCCTTAGGCATGTTTCCTCTAAAGTCACGAATCTAGTGATGCTATCAACCTCATTTACTCATTCAAAGGATGGTGAAAGAGCAGGCAACTAAGTCCATAGCCATGAGGATTGCTAACAGAGATCCAATACTGTCTCCCCAAGCTCATGATCCTGCCTGAAAGTTGAGATGTTGATCTCCATTAGACAGATAACTGGCAGAGACCCAGTTCAAAACTGTCCTGTGAGCCTCTGAGGTTGACATCACTACCCTCACATTAAAGATTAGGAAACTGTTACTCAGAATTAAGCAACTTTCCCAGAGACTCACAGTTAATGACAAGAAAGAATTCAAAACTGGATCTGTCTCACTGAAAAGCATCTGCAGCTCCCACGTATATCATCCCTCAAGAACTGGCCCTTGTCTCCTCCCTAACCACATCTCCCACAACTTAACCTCATGAATCTTTTTTCCCTCTGTCATACCATGCTAATTAATATTCAATAAATACCATATGTTCTCTTAGTTCCCCGTGCCTTCCCACACCCTCTTTCTCGCCTTTTAACTTGCACTACTCCTACCCATCCTCCAGCTAGTCACCAACTCTGGGCTTGTTTTATTCTAGATGTCCTCCGCAATACCTCCAGATGACCTCCCTCCCTTATTACTTCCAAGATCTCTTAGGATATCACTTATCGCAGTGGCACGTGGTTAAGTTTCTGATTATATGTGTACCTTCTCTCTTAACTGTATCTGAACATCTCCGTACTTCCTGAATTAACAGAGTTCTGAGCATGGAGTAATCACTTAGTGTTTGTAAAATGAAGTGCCTTCTCATTTTTTCAGCTCTTTTAATCTAATGAAATACTCATGCAACTTATTGCTATTGATCCAGCATTTAATAGCATTGAAGAGTTTAGAATCACCTGCAGACATGAGGGAACACTGGGACTCCCTCTACCTGATCTTGGATAATCAGACTAAACAATAAGTCTCAACTTTGATGCCTGAGGGATTGCTCTTTTCATGCTTCACTCATCCAATCATTACCAAAGAGATGGAAGTGTGAGATCTGTGACAAAACATCTTTCCCTTTCTGACAGTTGCTCTTAAAGGAAATACTCTCCTTTGAAGCCCTGTCCAAGGTTTTGAAATTATAAATATGTGCACTTACCATGTTTACTGGCCATCTCTTTTGAAAAATAGATTAGTCAAACATCGTTTTCCCCTAACGAACCTGCTTATCTTTACCTACTAGATCTGTTTAACTGCTCAATGTCAGTGCGCTTTATTTGGGAATTCACCAATTGACCCACTATTTCCTGTGTTAATCAGAGAGCATATGAGAATGTATAAACCCTAGCAGAGAACTCAGTTTCCATGTTACAGTGGAGAGAAGTGCCTGCTGTCCTCAAAGAGTTAATTAGCTACTCTGAGCATTGGCTTCATTTCTAGAGTGACTTAAGCACTGAGAAAAATCTGGTTTCGAGTTTGGAGATGTTTCAAGGTAAATCATCTCTTTGCACATTTGGGAAGTGTATGCCATGGGATGTTGTACAATTTGTCAAATTGTGTTCGTCTGTAAGAAAGCAGTCCTGAAGTTAGACCCTCATATATGAAGTTTTTCTTCTGTCATTTCTAAGATTTAAGAAAGGTTTCAAGACCAAGTACTGTCACTTCTATGTGATACTGACCCAGGCCCTGGAGATAAATCACACTTGTAACAGTTTGAGGTGCATATACTCACAGATGATATACATTTTACAATTCATGGCTAGTTTTACAACTCATGTGAGTGAAGTAGGTCACAAAGAAGTGTTAGAGTTTCAAAACTCCATCTGGTATGTGCTTTTTTTTTCCATCAGGAAATTTTGCTATTTTTAGCATGGGAGGCGACTTTTGGGATGATCTCATGCAATCCCTTAATTTTATAGATTAAGAACCAAGACCTGGGAAGGTTAATTGATTTTCCCAAAGTCCCAGAGCTAGTTAGTGGCAAGCCAACACCAGAGCCCATCTTTTTTTCTGTCTCAAAGGCTCTCTTTCCACTATGCCAGGCTGTCTCCAGTTTCCGGCTATGCAAACCAATCTTCTGAAGTGCATTATTAAAGGATTATCTGTTCTACCCTTAGTGGCTGGGTCAGCAATAAGATTATTAAATTTTTATCTCATTCAGAGCTCTCCAACCTGGGAGATTCTCATCTGCCATACTTAATCTGCCAAAAATATGCAGAGGGAAGTAATGACACACAGTAGTCACAGAATTAGATACTGAAAGTCATTAGCTGGGCAATCCCTGGTACAGTTTACAGCTAAATTATGTCGTGGTTTAAAAAAAACCATTTCTTCTCCCCACTTACGCATCCATGAAAACCTGTGCACAGCCAGCCTGGTCCGAACTTGCACAGACAGATAGCTCCCGGAAGTGCCTACACTCTGACATCTGCCTAAATATCAAACGAAGCTGCTGTACGATAATGAATACAAAATGAATTAATAATGATATATGAATCATGAATGCAATTTACAGTTCCTCAGACAAAATACTGTCTTTTTTAGCCTGCACCGGCGTAAACTACCTCACGCAAGCCTGTCACAGCCTGCCAGGCTCTCTTCTGGCACACCACCGCCATCTACTGTCATTTCGAAGAATGGCAGCCTCCCTCAAAGCTTGTATCCCGAGCTTGTCTGTTCTTTCTCATTACTAAACAGGTATTTGTTTTAAAAGTCTTTGGCTTTTCATAGGTGAGCGCTCATCCTTCTTTCAGTTACTTTCGTTACAAATAACTTAGAACTACTCTGGGGCCAAAATATTGATAGTTGACAGCTTGTTTATCACACCACAGAATCTAAACACTGGGTATAATCCCATCCTGAACTCAAAGCAGTTCTTTGTTTTCAAAAATAATTAAATAACAATGTATTTATTTCTCTTTCGCTGCCTTTACACATAACTTTCTTTATGAAAGTCCACTAGCTCATCAAACATTCTGAGGCTTTTAATATTTTCCCCACAAATGAATTCAGCATTTCTAGACTCCCTAGTGAGACATCATTAAAATTGTAAGTGATATTGGCTTTATTCCCTCCACCCTGTAGTGGACATTTGCTGTTTGTTCTCCCACTTCCTCCCCGCTGTCCCCAGCATCTATCATTTAACTGTGTCTGAATTTCTCCCCTTTAACCGAGAGGATGCTAAGAAATGATATATTTCTAGAAAAGATCACTTTGGCCTCTCAGTAGAGAAAAGAGCATAGGGGAAGTGTGTAAGGAGGGAGGGAAGTTAGGAGGCTGTTATGGGAATTCGGATGAGTGATAACTGTGACTTCTACTAGTGCAGTGGTGACAGAGGTGGTGAGAAGTGGCAGGATCTGGGATATATTTTGAAGGTAGGGGTAATAAACATTGCTGATAAATCGGATTTGACGTAAGAGAGAAAGAGAAGACTCAAAGATGACATCTTTGAGACTCAAAGATGATTTGTGTCCTGAACAACCAATTTAAAGAGGAAACCAGGAGTTCTGTATTAAACACTTTAAAAGAATTTGAGATTCCTACTTGACATTGATATAGAGCTGACCCATGACAGTGCCTATTCATCATGCTGATTTCCTTTTGGGAAATTACCCTTTCTTACCACATGCAGTTCAGGTAGGACTATGAATTAAGTTGTTCTACCTTTATCTTATATATGATTTGAGCTGTAGACAAATATGCTATGTCTGAAACATAAAACTAAATTTAAAAAGTGAAACCATCAGTTTCTTTTATGGCAAGTTCAGGAAAACTATGTAAACTCTTCCCCCAGTGCTAGAATTCATATGAAAGCAATGATGTTAGAAACAAACCCCTCTGCCATCTCCGGATTCTTCCTATGCTTTGCATGCTCTGATTCTGATATGAAAAATTGAAATGGAAATCTAACACGATTGACTCTCTCCTCATCTGTGCAATGAGGGAACTTGACCCCAAATCTCTAAGGCCCCCTGCTTCGACCTTCTGATTCTGTGACAGTGCATAACTAAAATATATCATGTATTTCTTTGTAACTAGGCCAACTTATTAAAAATTAGTCCATTTATTTTCCAGATTACAGTGTTTGCAATCATGTTATTTTTAAAAGTATTTGCTAAGATTTAGGAAAAAGAATGTTGTTGCCAAGTAACCAGACTTACAGGAAGAAATGAGTTAGGCAGCAGAAATGAAAATAAAAATTCCAAAAGAAATTCTTTAAAAACACCATTAAGAATATGATTGAAGTTTCCAAGTTTGATTATCCTCGGTAAAATACATTTATATTTGAACTTTCAAATCAAATGTTGAGACAAAAAAATGAATGGGAGTGGAGGAGTAATATTATCTCACTTCTATAATCATACATTAACTGAATATTTCCACAGTAGTGTAGTGAACAAGCCTGATGATGATCTTTCATTAATTCATTTACCAAATATATATAGATGGAATGACTCACAAGAGGTGCACTGATTGAATAAAATCATTTAGAAATAGGAAAGTTGGCATGTGCAGAAATAAACTTTCATAACAAACAGGTATGAGGCAATTCATTATGAGTAGATAGTTCTAATTTCATCAAATTATCCATTTACTTTTGGTAAAGTCACATACAATTCTAGAAATATCACTTTGCCCGTCACAATCTTTTTTACTATCCCTAGATAATACATCCACTTTTCCTTCTTATTTCTGAACTCTCTTCTACGTGTCCATCAAACCTTGATTCCACAGATCACAGCACAAATTTCATTTTTTTTTCTTTTCTCCTAGACAAAAGGAGGCTGCTCATTTGATCCTTCTTATTGAAATAGAGAAAAGAGAGTTTAATAGCTTTAACAAAATCTTTTATTGTACATGTCCAAGTTATTTTATTCATACAGCACGTTTTACAGTGCTGACAAAATTTTATCCTATGCCCAAAATATCGCATGCCATTCTTGATGGTTTTTGGAATTTTTAATCTCCATTAATATAATTAAAGTTTATGCGTATGAACTGAAATGGCTCCTCAAAAAAGGGGCAGTTGGAGGCAGGACTCACTGGCATGGAAACATTTCTTAGGTAACATATCACTTTTTTCAATCCAACATCAGGCACCAATTACAAATCCAAATTATAAATACCTAAGATGTACTTAGGAATGAATAATATACATTTTCAATTGATTTTATATTCTCTGCTACACCGGAAGTTTGCTATTGTACATATTAAAGGAAAAATAAATGGGAGAGATTCCAGCAAGTATCTTCAGTATATAAAAGCAAGTATAATATGATCAAATCTGTGGGAAATACTGTTATTTTTCCTCAAATATACATCCCCTGCCTCTCTTTTCATTGTAATAGAATGTTTACCTCAGTATATGTGCACTTAGATTAAAGACTACATTTCCTGGCATCCCTGGTAGCAATGAATAGCCACATGACTAAGTTCTGGGCAATGGGGTATAAGCGAAGTGGCAGGTGAACATTCCAGATTGTGCCCTTTTAGATAAAATATGTAGTCCTGCCTTCACAATCCATTACTGGCTGCTATGAATAAGTGATAATGAATCATCTTGAGTTATGCAGATAGGCACAACACCTTAGAAATAGCAGAGCAACAAGACAGAAAGATCCCAGGTCTTTGATGACTCCATAATGCTAAGCCATTACACCAGCTCAACTTTCATGTAAGTGCAAAATGAACTTCTACCTTGTTTATGTGATTTTTTGTGGGTCTCGCCTTCAGATGGCAACTCTATATCCTAAGAATACAATGTCTATTTGTGCAAGCAAAGATATATCTGCCCCCAATTCTGTTTATAGGAGTGCTGTCGAAAGGGGTTTACCTTACAAAGCGTAACAGGTGGGTCATAACACTCGAATATGCTGAATAAAGAGACAGGAAGGCTATTCTAGGATGTTACATAATTACACTTTTTGTGATGTGAATGTGTGCCCTGGCCCACTCAATGCAAAGAGGAAATATTACAGAAACTAGGTAAAATGCACTTTGCTTGGTTCTCTGGAAAACTTTTGATTTAATTTGCTCATTAAGAAGCCAATAACTCACTCATAGCTTTATACAAAGGGTTTTTATTAATCATCTACTATGTGCAAGCCCTGTATTTGTCTATATATTTGAGCAGGGACAAAAGGTCAGTTGAATTAAGGTAGATCTGGGTTTGAAAATAGTTCTAAACTCTAGTAGCCCTAAGACCCTTTGCAAATTTTGTAACCTCTCTAGGCCCCAGTTTTCTCAGAGGTAAAAAAGGATAGTGTTGGTTCCTAACTCACAAGGTTATGAGAATTGAACAAGAGAATGTGTCTTGAGCCCTTAGAAAATGTCTACATACAGAAATCATTCAAAGTATGTTTGCTAGTGTAATCATTGGTATTATTATTATTACTATCATGGTATAGTAAACATACAGTATAAAAAACAATGAGACATGTCTTGAAATCTGAGGGACTTGCCATCTGGGAGGGGGGATTGGATATCTTTCCATTGGTTATAATACCAAAAATTCCTATGACCCTTGTAAGCAAGTAGTTATTTCTGGCTAGGAATACTAGAAGCTGTTTTATGGATGGATGACATTTTAACTGGATATTAAATGATAAGAATGCTCTTCATAGGTGCAAATAAGAGCCAGGATGAAAAGGTGTCTGGTTGGTTAGGACCATGTGAGTCAATGCACAATGGCCCTGAAATTGTACTTGTTTTACAACTGCAAAGAAATGTGAAAGCTCTTTTGAAAGCCATGGTTTCAAAAGGAAAGGGAGATTGTGAAGGAGGTAAAATAAACTGACAAACACTGGAAATAGGTATTTTGTCACTTCCATCAGAATTGGAGCATCAGAAATATACTGAAGAGCCAGCGCTAAATATCCTTTCCTTGTGCCGGAAGGTTGAAAAGAAAACCAGGCATCAGCTACCTGGGACATGATATGAAAAGCAGCAGAAAAACATCACTGGAATAAATCTGAAGTAAAGTATAAGTAGCTTAGCTTTCTACATCTGATTCACACAGAATGTAATTCATAGCTACATGAAATGTAAACTGGTCTCCTTCCCAAGGAAGTAGACTGTGCCTCTTGGGGTCAATTAAAAACAAACCAACCCACAAATGCTTTGTTAGGCACAACCAATCTCTGTAGTGTAGAAGGACACATTTTACTCTCTGGCCATGGGTTGATCTCCAGTCTTGAGATCAGCAGTGTGGATCTCCTGAAACTTGTCCAAGTCTGTTGAAATTCTGAACAGAATTTTGTGCTGGTTTTAGCAGCACAAAAGCTTTGAGAAAAGTTCTAAATAAAATAAGATTCTCAGTTATTATCAGAATACTGATAAATTCCATGCTTTATATTCAATCTAATGTTTATGATTTTTTACTATAATCCCCCGACACGTTCCAAATGCTGAACAGATACTTAAACAATATTGAGAAGGGGTGGGGATTCTAGAATAACATGTGAGATTGAGCAAAATAGATGCTTGACTTGTCTCACTCCCAAGACCTACTACAATGATAATAAACTAATGCCACTAACAATAAAAAGTACAAAACTATCAGAACAGAAGGAGCTAAAAGTGTAGGAGGATCCACGTACAAGAGATTTTAAGAAATTAAAATTTATTGAAGACAACGAGGGTAGAATACTGATGACTAATGCAGCCAGTTAATCAAAGTTAAGGATCAGAAGCACCTAATGCAAAGGAAGCTTGTGAGTTCTGTGGAGCCCTGGAGGGGTGTGATACTGAAACACCATGTACCTTACCAACTAACAGTAAGATGTGGGCCCTGAAACAGTGGAATCAATTGAAAGACAAGAGATACAAGTATGACTTCCCCAACCCAATCTGCATATGCAGAGAAGCCCAAGAGCCAGGCACCCAGGGAACATACACACACACACACACACACACACACACACACACACCAAAAATTACCATAAGAAAAACAGGCAAAGAAACAAGGGAGAACGGCAGGCACCAGGCAAGTCAATGTGTCAATGTGTGCTGGCACAAAAGAGCAAAAAAGTCTAATGACCAGCTCCCAACTATTCTAAAAGCCAGCTGACAACTCCTTCTACTTACACATATATAAAGTTTTTGCATATTTAGGTTTTTATGTTTGTTTGGTTGTTTGTTGTTGGTTTTGGTTTTGATTTTTGCAATGGTCTCTCCGTCTTACTTATGGAGGTACAAAATGTATTCATTCACTAGTTTCAGCCAACTGTTTATCCATCCAACAAATATACGAAAATATTAGAAAAGCCTATGGAAAAATGAATATAAAAGGCAGATTTTCTGAAAATAGTTTAATTTAGACAAGGAAACAAAGATCGGAAGTAGGTACAGAAATGTGAAGACCTGTGTTTGCTAATTAATGACTTTGCTGTTCCCTATTCCTGCTGAATGGGAGTTAATTCCCAGTGTGATAGACCTGCTGCGAATGCAGCAATGAATAAGACCTCGACCTCACTGGCCTCAACTTGAAGAAGTTTACATTCTAGGGGAGGCACCACAGTAGGGGCACTGCTACTGCATATGCTACAGAAAACGTGGAGGAGGAGGCCTGAACCTCAAATGGTTCAGGGAATAGGATGATTAGGAAACCAAGCATTTCAGACTTCCTCCATGGAGTGACCAGGATAGACTGAAATGTAAAAATAAAACATAAACCTAAGGAAAACACTCAGCATCTTGAGTCAGAATGAAAGATTGTGGAATAAAGTCAGAACTTAGTAACATGAGATAGTGGTTCCAAATGTTAATACTCACATTGTACCTGAAGCGTACTCTCAACAAAAGAAAAGCATGTCCCTTCTCCATATGCTTCAGTATGTGCTCCTACAGTGACGTTGTTCTTCCCTTTACTGTTTCGCTTACACCCATCACTTTCCTCATTTACCTAGATCATGATACCTTGAACAAAGGAATCATCCAATATATGTTTGTTGAATTACTGAATTAGCCAATAAATCAACTAAATTTTAAAAAATCAGTATATCAATAAATTTATTAATTTCACTAAGTTCTACATGACACAAGGCCTCTGGTCATTGCTGTTATATTGGCTGCTTTGTTATATTAACCACCTTCTTTAAAATCTTTCCTTGTGAGTATTCTAACCTATGTACATTAAAGAAAGATAAATTTAGGGTACTTAAAAGGCCTTCAAAAATATAAAACTATTCATATGAAGGCATAACTCATTTTATCATTATCATCGTCATCTTTAATAGGAATTCTTTAGACCTGTCCCAAATTTTCAAGATTTCAGTCTTCGTAGGAATTTTAATGAGAATTTGGAGCCATTGGATTTTTATCTGCAATCCCTACTATTATTATTCTAAGGTATTATATAAAATAATTACAAATATACAAATTCTGACTTGTCACTTCTTCAGTGGAAAAAGTTTTATTTTACAAAACTTACTATTAGTACACAGTGTTTACAGTTTAGGGAAAAATTTTGCTGTGTTGTATTATAGGTATTTTTTCTGAGTTTTATTAATAAATAATTACCATTTACAGAACCCTTACCGCACTACAGACACAAGCTATGTACATCTTTAGCACTATTTGAATCATCTTACAACAAACCTATAACGAAAGAATTTTTATTCCCATTTTTCAGATAATAAACTGAAGTTTAACTGGGTTAAATTATCTAGCCAACGTCATCAGATTGAAAGTAATAGACCAATATTTATGATGAAAGTCATAGTCTGATACTTGAAACTTATTTCTCTGAACTCATTTTTATTTGATGTGCCTTAGGCAATGTATATAAAATTGCCCTGTATGATTAGCAGCATCTAATTATGAATATCTTAAAAACAACATGCTTTACATTGCACATAGAAAACCTATTTACTCAGCCAAATAGTTCATTAGTGTCATAGCTGACAGCTCACCTTTCTCCTCACAGTGCCAAAATTGTCAATCAGATGGCATGCTTCCATTCACACCTGCATCCCATTATTTGAATAATATCTATGCAAGTTCAACTCCTACCATTTCAATTTATAGAAGCTAGTACCATGTCACTGATGTGTGTAGGTGGTTCTGATATTTCAAGGGAGAAATATAATTAGGAAAATAGAATATAGTTTATTTCTGAAACGTATAGGTGCTCTATCTTAGATTTTAAATTATGTTTTGCTAATATATAGAATATTTTATGTGAAATGAATATTCAGTGACCAACTTAAGAGTAGGTTTTAAAAAATGAAGAATTTGTTACAGCATGAATTTTGACATGCCAAACAATATGCTTTTTTCTCCTGAAAACCTACTGATTACATATGAGAAGTCTGGATGGCAAACTTTGTTTATATGTCAGGCTTAGTACTATTGCTCAGTGACAGGACAATAAAGGCTCTCTATTATTTCACTTATAAATTCACTGATAGATTCATGCTAGCAGTGACCTTAAATGTGGGACATGCCACAATCACAATTTTATATTTTAAAAGTAATTAATTCTGTTTTTGAAAAATAATTCATTGAATTGTTATTTTCTCCCTTCTTTCTTCAGCGTGATTCCCTACATTTTACAGTGTTTATACCACCAGCAGACTCCCGATGCATCAGGCACTAAAGCAAACTCTCCCAAGGACGACCTGCTTCATACAGCTGCAGTTGGATGAAGATCATGAATGTTTTCTTTCAAGAGTATCTCTATGAAACTTTTCCCTCCCCTGTTTCTCTATAAGAATCTCTGATACCTCATCGTATGTATGGGGCTATATGTCTGAGAGAAAGAGTATTTTCCATTCAGTAGCAAAATATCCTTCAAAAGCATACTTAACAGTTTTATAATACATGCTCCCAAGAGAGATGGTAAAAGTAGTTCCATTTTCATCCTTGTCCACGGTGGTCTAACAATTCAGCCTGTTGGATTGAGCACTCACACGTGTTCTCTCTCTCTCTCTCTCTCTCTCTCTCTCTCTCTCTCTCTGTTTCCATATCGTTCTGTCCTTCTCGCTGTCTCTGTCTCTTTTCTTTTTCTTTCTCCCCCATCCATACACACAGACACACGAACATTCTCTCTCTCTCTCTCTTTCTGCCCCCTCTATTTTTATTTCATCGAAATACATTCACTAACCAACAAGCCAGACAGATTTAATCTTAAATTTTCAAACAGCTGAGGAAAAATAGGTTAACTAAGACCATCCCAGATTCAGACCGATTTTCAGAATCTGCTTAGAACATTTGCTTTTGAAAACATGATATCCAAGTGTAAAAAAATTAGCCAATAAGCTGGCTTACTGGTCACATGATTTGAGTCATCCAAGTCCCACAGAATATAAAGTTTAGACCCACTAATTCCTTTAAGCACAACAAGGCTTCCTTTTTACTGATCTTTGTAATGCAGTAAAATTTCATCTCTAATGAGAACAAAGTCTTCCAAATACAGCCGCCCATGACTGTTTCTACTTAAAGGTTGAATAGACAGCTATTACACAGTATAATTTCCCTAAGGAAATTATCTGCCCCCAGATATTTCTACCCACTGACCCATGATAATTTCCTGAAACTTCTTCTTTTACTCTTTGGGCTAAACCACTATGCTCTCAAAAGGTCCCTGTTAAAATGCAAATATATTTCATGATCCAAGACATACTGGGAATTTCTAATGCATTTATTTAATAGCATTATGGAGACTTACCAGGACATAAATGACATGAGACACAAATCAGGAATATTTTAATTTGCAAAAGTTTAAAAGTTTCAGCATTCTATTTAGAGCGAGCTTGCCCAGTATGCAATATGGAATATGTAATGAGGAACCAGATGTAGTTGGTAGTTCCCTTGAGAAAAGGGACACCAAAATGATAAGTTATAATGATGAAATGTATCTCATTCACAGTTTATTGGTCTCCAGCATGTTTAAACTCATAATAACTCACTGGATGATAACAGACTTGTGTAGAAGTTGCCTGGACAGGAGTATTTGGTTTCTTAAGATCCATAAAAGTATCTAATTTCTAATCAAACATCAGAAAAAGCAGCAGAAGCTTGTAGGAGAATATTGCAGCCCTCAGTGTGTGTAAGTCAGAAATTTTCAGGTTTTCCTCCACTGTGGGCACTGGGAGAGTAGTTAAATTCACTTTCAATTCATCCATCTGTAAAATTGCTATTCTGATTATTAAACATTTCTAAAGTCTTCCCAATGTCCCGAGCACTGAATATAACGTGTATAAAGACATTGTTTGTGCCCTCTAGGAGCATAATGAAGCTTACCACCTGCTTCTAGGAATGTCTTGGGGAGTGAAATACTATTTTAAAGTGCCAAGAGCTACTCAGAAGAAATGTGCTGTATAATTACAAATATTATTATAGATGAATGGACATGTTCCATTAAACACTAGAATTGGTTACCAAGGTAGTTTATGGAGTCTTCTTCCCTGAAGAGCTTAAAAAAAAACCCACGCACAGCAGCTAGATATACATCTGCCTATGACCATTTAGGTGGTGCTGAGCCTAGCACAAATTGGGAGAGTTACGGAGGGAAAAACCAAATGAACTCTCAAATTATACCAGTGTTAGTGTCACGTAAAGAACAAGGTTGAAAAGAAATGAACTAAATAAACAAATTGAAAAACAGAAAGATCATAAGCTCCAACTGAGTTAGGAATTGGGACATGAAGAACTATTCAGCTTAAACAGAAGAATATCTATTTAACTAATTGACAGGTATCCTCCATCTGTTTTGTTCTGAAACATCTTGAATATGTTTAAGGACAAAACTTGCGTGTTAAAAAAAGGCATGGACATATATTCATTCTTTTTTAGATTCTTTTCTCATATAGGTTATCACAGAATATTGAGTAGAGTTCCCTGTGCTATATAGTAGGTCCTTATTGGTTATCTAGCTTATATATAGTAGTGTGTGGGTATTCATCCCAAGATTCTGATTTATCCCTCCCCCACGTTTCCCCTTTGGTAACCATAAGTTTGTTTTCAATACCTGTAAGTCTGTTTCTGTCTTGTTGAAACTAACACAGCATTGTAAATCAACTATACTCCAATAAAATTTTAAAAATAAAAAAAATCACCAAACGGGGTGGAAAATGGCATGGAACTACCATGAGAATTATTGAGGCTTAATGGGTTGGTTAATCAGAGAAAGGTACGAATAACAGTAACCTGGAGTATTCTAAAAATGAGGTATTCTGAATTGATAAATTTTTAAATTAATAATGAACTCCTGAAAGCAGTTAATCAATTATTTTCTAAATGTAAGACACTGTGATGAAAATATTTCTAAAACCTATTGCAGCTTTCCCTGCTTGAGCAAACCCAATAAGATAAGCTTAATTTATCCTATGCTAATAGTAGATCCTGGAAAAATAGAGATTTAAAAAAATTTTGTCAATGACATAAAGACCTCTAATATTGTACTTTTCTACAGATTCAAATACAGTTTCACTCAGAGATGGGATCATTTGGAAATAACCCAATGCAAATGCTCAACTATATTTAAAAAGTCCTTGATGTGAGCTTACTTGGTCTCATTTGTTTCTTTCTTAAAAAACCTTAATAAAAGATGAGCAATTGCATGACCTTCAGAGAAGGATAACACAACTACCTGTTGACAGAATTAATTATTGACTCAAAGGCTGTGAAATAGCCTTCAACTGAGTTATTTTCACAATCTCTAGAAACTCTTCTTCTTCCCTGGCATTATCCCTGAATTGACAAGAGTGTTTAAAACATTATCTATTATTTCTGTATCACAAGTCTGGTGGACTAGGTCAATCGCCTTGTCAGTTTTAACTCCGTCCTCTGTCTGACTTGTATGAAGATGCCTGCTAAGGGAGAAAGAGCCCCAGTCTAGGAAACGGGAGACCTGGATTCTACAGCTTCATTCTGTAGCCTTGAAAGTAACTTTATTTCTCTGGGTGTATTTACATCCCTTCCACTGTAAAGATTTTTGATGCTGTGGTACACCGCATCTCCTGCAGTGTTAAAGGAAAGCAAAAAGTCCTTCACTTTGAGTTCCTTTGTCTATGAGGTTCCAATTGTATTTCGCAGGTACCCCTGTTGAAGCCTTTATCATAATTTAAAATATCAAAATGTACAAGTGAATTGTATTGAATCCAGGCCATAGATATTTTGTTTGGTCATGTATTAAAAAAATGATCTAGTTTATAATTTTTAGAAAAGGAAGAATTAACATAAAATTGAGATTCGGGTTGCTGTTGAAAGAGCTAAGTACATTGAGTCCACAGATCTTACATTAGTCTATTAGAGCCAGGTAATTCTTGTTATTTTCGGTTGTGACATGTGCTCTATGCTTTGCCATCCAATACACTGCACTCATTTTTGTTCTCTGCCTGGCTCTGTACACATTTCTATGTGTGAATACAGGTGTATGTGTTTGTCTCCTCCGTAAACAATGAGCTCTTCCAGGGAAAATAACTTGTATTTACCCTCTGTGATAGGCTGCCTAACAAATATACATTCTATGTGCCTTTAAAAAGAGATCTCCAACTTTATTCAATCTATCCTGATAAAATACCTCTGTAGGCTACCTTGTGTCTTGTGAAGTTCAAGCCAATGAGAAGGAAAAGAAAGTCAACAGCATGGCTCTTTCAGGAAAGCTATTGCTTTACCTAATTAAAACACACACACACATACACACACACACACACACACACACACAGTCTCTCAACTGCCACCACATTGGCCATTCATACTTTATGTTTCTCTCACCCTCTTACTTGGAACTTTGACATAGAGCCTATATAGATAGTAGCCATCCTGTCACCTGGGGCAATAGCCATATGTGAAGATGACAATAAAAAAGATTGCATCCTTCAGCAGTTGATCCAGCCCTTGACTCTCATCATGTTGATTGAAAAATAAACCCCTATCTGGTTGAAATATCATAAGCAAGTTTTCTGTTTATTAATGTCAGTTGCATCCCTAACAACTATATCCTCATTGAATCTCAAGTACCTAGTCCACAGAAGTTAGCTGGTTATTGATGTTTTTATAACAGAAACAATACCAATGACAATAACTTACAATGGATGTATGCTTACTATTGCCAGGTCCTGTGCTAAATGTTTTACATCATTTAATTCTCACAATTGCCCTGTAAGACAGGTAACCTTACCCCCAATATACAGATGAGTCATGGAGAAGATAAATAGTTCTCCCCAGGTCAAACCATTTTTTGGAATAAATGATGAATATTTTACCTAAGTTTTAAACAAAGCCAAAGTCAGGCATTTGAAAGTACAAACATCTCGTTCAACTTCATGGATCCATGAAAATAAGTTAACATTTCAAATAACACTTAACATATGTTTATAAGTCCAAATATCAGCTGGGCCCTCAGAATCCCCTAAGGTTCTTATACTGTTCCCTAAACAGTTTGCTCTCGCATTCTCAGAAAGAAAAACTTCAAATTTTCTATTTTTTTCTGAAACTCTCAACATCACCCTCCATCTCTGACTCTCCACTGAGAAAACACAAGGCTGCTTCCATCTGTTCTTACACACTCTGGCTTCTGACTTTTGGATTGATGAATTGTCCCTATTACTATCTAAGTTAAAACTCACCAATGGTGTTCAACATTTCTTCCCTGTTTTGCAATATTAAGATTTTTCAAATATAGTCATATACTCCCTCTCCTATACAATCAATTTCCCCTCCTCTCATAATACAGGTTTGCTCCATTTTTTTGTTATTAAAATGAAATTTCCCTTGATCCCTTTCAACTCTTTCAGTTACCCAAAGTTATCCACTATTGAACTCTCTACTTCCTCCTTTGTATTGTGTCTTGAACTGCTTTATTTAGACATTTATCCCCTCACACCTCTAAAAATGTTCTTGTCAAGATTGAAGCAGCTCATGCAGCTCAATATCAAAAAACCAAACTCAATATCAGAAAAACAAACAACCCAATCCAAAAATGAGCAGAAGACCTAAATAGACATTTCTCCAAAGAAAATATACAGATTGCCAACAAACACATGAAAGGATGCTCAACATCACTAATATTAGAGAAATGCAAATCAAAACTACAATGAGGTATCACCTCACACCAGTGAGAATGGCCATCATCAAAAAATCTGCAAACAATAAATCCTGGACAGGGTGTGGAGAAAAGGGAACCCTCTTGCACTGTTGGTGGGAATGTAAATTGATACAGCCACTGTGAAGAACAGTATGGAGGTTCCTTAAAAAACTAAATATAGAACTACCATACAACCCAGCAATCCCACTACTGGGCATATACCCTGATAAAACCATAATTCAAAAAGAGTCATGTACCAAAATGTTCATTGCAGCTCTATTTACAATAGCCAGGACATGGAAGCAACATAAGTGTCCATCAACAGATGAATGGATAAAGAAGGTGTGGCACATATATACAATGGAATATTACTCAGCCATAAAAGGAAACGAAATTGAGTTATTTGTAGTGGGGTGGATGGACCTAGAGTCTGTCATACAGAGTGAAGTAAGTCAGAAAGAGAAAAACAAATACCGTATGCTAACACATATATATGGAATCTAAGAAAAAAAAAAAAAAAGGGTCGTGAAGAGCCTGTGAGTAAGACGGGAATGGAGACGCGGACCTACTGGAGAGTGGACTTGGGTATGTGGGGTGGGGGAAGGGTAAGCTGTGACAGGGTGAGAGAGTGGCATGGACATATATGCACTACCAAACGTAAAGTGGATAGCTGGTGGGAGGCAGCTGCATAGCACAGGGAGAGCGGCTCGGTGGTTTGTGGCCACCTAGAGGGGTGGGATGGCGAGGGTGGGAGGGAGGGAGATGCAAGAGGGAGGAGATATGAGAGCGTATGTGTGTGTATAACTGATTCACTTTGTTATAGGGCAGAAACTGACACACCATTGTAGAGCAATTATACTCCAATAAAGATGTTAAAAAAAAAAAAGAAAAAAAAAGATCTGAAGCAACTTCTGACTTGACAAATCCAATGGTCACTTATCAGGCCTCAAACTTTCTCAGCAGAGTTTGACTCAGCAGATTCCTCTTCCTTTTTGAATCACTAAATTTACCAGGTTTGAGGATGCCACATTTTCCTAACTTTCATTCTATTTCAGTGTAGTAAAGTAACCTCCACTGGCTTTGCCTTCCTTCCCTGATCTTTAAATATTGGAGTATCCTATAGTGTAACTTTTCTGTTCTTCTCCTCCCTAACTGCATTATAACTCTAGATGATCTCATCCAGCCCAATGGTATTAAATATATCTCTATGCTGAAGATTCCCAATTTTTATCTCAAACCCAGACATTTCTCCTGAGATTGATTCATATATACAACTCTCTCTTCAACAACTCCATTAGGAATATCTAACTTAACGTGTCCTAAACCACCTTTGATTCCCTGACTCTTCTAAAATCTCCCTCATCTCAATAATGTAAATGTCATTCATATAGCCATTACAAACCAATAATTTATAAGGCATCCTTGATTCCTTTCTTTATCCCTTTATCCAGTCCATGAGTAAATCATGTCACCACCAACCACTTCTTACTGTTTCCACCGAAACCAGCCTTAACCAAATAACCATCATCAATTAGTTGGGTATATGCCACAGCTTTTTAATTAGTCCCTCTCCCTTCCAGTCTTTCCCTTTCTTTCTGTTCCCAGTACTGATTATACTACTTTTGTGTTCATAGCCCTCCAGAGTTTCTTTCACGTTTAGAAAAATAATGAAGATTCTTGTCCTGGCTTATAAGATCCTACAAGATCTGACTTCTGCTTACATATTTTTTAAAGAGTTTATTTTTGGAGCAGTTTTAGGTTTCCAGCAAAACTGAGAGAAAAGTACAGAGATTTCCCTTATATCCCCTGCCCTTACATACACATAGCCTCCCCCATTATCAACATGCCCCCCACAGTGGTACATTTGTTATAACTGATGAACCTACGTTGACATATCATAATCGCTCAAAGTCCATATTTTATACCAGGGTTCACTCTTGGTGTTGCACATTCCATGGATTTTGACAAATCTACAATGCTATGTATACACCATTATGGTATCACATAGAATAATTTTATTGCCCTAAAAACCTCTCTGATCCACCTATTCATCCCTCTCCCCTCCCAATCCCTGGCAACCACTGATCTTTTTACTATCTCCATAGTTTTGCCTTTTCCAGAATGTTGCATACTTGGAATCAGTCTTTTCAGATTGGCTTGTTTCACTTAGTAATATGCATTTAATGTTACTCCGTATATTTTCGTGGTTTGAAGCTCATTTTTTTAGTTGCTGAATAATATTTCATTGTCTGGATGTGCCACCGATTATTTATCCATTCACCTATTGAAGGGCACGTTGATTGCTTCCAAGTTTTGGCAATTATAAATAGAGCTGCTACAAACATTTGTGTGCAGATTTTTACAAAGACATAAGTTTTCAACTCCCTTGGGTAAATACCAAAGAGTATGTTTGCTGGATTGTATGGCAAGAGTATGTTTAATTTTGTAAGAAACTGCCAAATTGTGTTCCAAAGTGGCTGTACCATTTTGCATTCCCACCAGCAATGAATAAGAGTTACTCTTGCTCCACATCCTTCCCAGCATTCAGTGATGTCAGTGTTGTGAAGTTTGGCCATTCTAATAGGTGTGTAATGATAACCCATTGTTTTAATTTGCATTTGCCTAATGGCATATGATGTGGAGTACCTTTTCATATGTTTCTTTGCTATCTGTCTGTCTTCTTCAGTGAGTTGTTTGCTAAGATCTTTGGCCCAATTTTTCATCCAGTTGTTTGTTTTCATAGAGCTGATTTTTAAGAATTCTTTGTATATTTTGGATCATTGTCCTCTATTAGATATGCCTTTTGCAAATATTTTCCCCTAGTCTGTGGCTTGTTTTTTCATCCTTTGACAATGTCTTTCTCAGGGTAAAATTTTTAACTTTAGTGAAGGCTAGCTTTGCAATATTTTTCATGGATCATGCTTTGGTTACCCAGATAGTTTAAATAATCTCCAACCTCATATCCCTTGCTCAGACGAGCCCAGCCACTCTGATCACTTTGCGATTCATAAAATGCCACAACTTTATTTCCTTCACAAAGGCTTTTCATTTATAGTTCCTTCTTCCTAAAACAATCTTACCCCAGGCTTTCTTATGCTTTATATTAATATGTTTCTCAAATATTTCTCAGATATCTTTTTAGATATTTCACTCAGGTCCCTGTTCAATCATTACTTCCTTGAAGTTTTCCTTAATCTAATAATCGGAATACATCTGCATTATTTTCTGTCCCTTTATACTGTGTCCTTATTCTCTTTAGTCTTTTAACTACCTGAATGAGAGTAAATGTTTATGCTTTTATTTGTTCATTATCCACAACACACTTGATTATAAGTTCCACGAAGGCAGGGACATTTTCTATCTTGACCACCACTCAAATGCCTACTCAGATGCCTGGAATATAACAGAAGCTCAATAAATATTTTTGAATGAATGCATGAACTAATGAATTGTGAATACCTTCATATCTTTCCCATTAACATAAACAAATACAGTATACTATGATTTAATCATATATACCAACATTACATAGAATTCAGTAATTCCAATTTTGTTTAAAAATAAACACAATATGTTTAGCTGCTCTTTCTAAGTTTTATTGTCCTGAAATTTATTTTTAAGATTACGTATAAGTCTCTGCTTTCCTCTTTAATGTTCTTATCTTGCTCATATTCTTTTTCTTAGGATTCATATTTAAATATGTGCCTTCCACTGTGGCTAGTTTTGGGTCTACTTCTATATGGATCAATGTTCATGTAGTGGAAATTCACACTATCACAGCCTAACTTGCCATGTACTAAAATTACAAAACAACTTTTCTCAAGTGGATACAAGTTATTGTTTGGTATTCCTTTTAATGTGACACTAGTGATAGCAAAATAATACCTTTACAGAGCCGAGAAGAGTCAAACTCAGATTGCCCTTACACTAATTGTTCCCAAAGGCTACAGTACTTTTATTCATACATGGAATTACCTTAAATGTTAATGTGGCATTTAAAATATCCTCCAGAGATTATCTCTGCTTTCTACTATTACTGTATTTTTGCATTTTTGCTGTTTTCTCCTATTCTATTTCTTCTTTGCAACCTCAGTGTGATGCTCCTAAATACTTCGGATGTCTGCTGCCTGTATTGTTTTTACCTTTTTCTTGAATGTTTGGCTTCTGTTTCTGTCTTTGGGGATTTATTTTATAGTAATCACAATTAAAATGGAGTGTTCACTTCTTCTGATTAATAAACCAATCAATCACATTGTCTTTGGTTCTTGGTAATTTTAAGGGGCTTATGTCTTCAAGCTTGATTACATAAAGAAAGATAAATATTCAAATACAGAAAAAGTAGAGGATTCCTATAGAAACATACCTAAAGTTCCTCACTGAGCAATGAATGATAACACAGAAAATGATGGAGTTACTATTTTTTCTATTCCCCAAAGTGGTTACATAACTTGTACTATTCTAAATGCATAGGAAAGAAGCTAATTAATTACATATGATGAGTGGTTAGGGCATTTGCCTTCATTTAATTTTCTCACAAAGAATCCTGGTTGAAAAAGATTACATTTTTTGTTTTTATTAGTACATCTTTTTAACATCTTTTTAAAAAAGAAATGCAGGGTAAAACCATTCTTATCCTGTCTGCATATATCCCTCAAAATCATTTCAGTCAATGTGCTTAACACACAAAGAAATGTCCTCATCTATTTTTTTTTATACACACAATTGGGTTGAAAAATTCTTTCTACTGATTTTTTTTCACAAATATTGTAACCATTAATACAAAATGTTTGAACAAATTAATTTAAAAAATTCAGAAGAGGTCATCAGTTTTCTAACTTTACATTTCTTTCTTCAGTAAAGTAACAGAAATATATGGGGCACCTCCTATGCAGTCTGTGGGGCTAGGGAGACAAGGGTAAGAGGCATACAAATGCATAGACCTCGCCGTAAACTCAAGGATTCTGTATTCAGGTTTTCAGTTCTCATCTAGTTTAGAAATGAAAGATATGCCCAGCTGGCTTATCAACATGTATCATAAAACGAATTTGAACTCAGAAAAGTTTTCCTCCTCTTTCTTTCCACTGTTTCATTTATTGAAGAACTACAATCCTTACTATATAATAGCAATAGTAATAATAATAGTAATTAATATTTACCGATCTTATTATTTTCTCTGCATCATGCCTATATTGGTTTAAGTAAATCTCGCCCTGAAATTCTTGTCATATATGCCGTTAACTTTCTTTAAGTCATAACACATCACCATACAGAATTAAAAAGAAAAAAGAGAAAGAAAAACATTAATAAAAGGGCAAAAGATGATAAATTCCAACATTCTAATCAAAGAGTATATATTATATAGCAGTGCTGTCCAACAGAAATATTAAGGCACAAATGCAAGTCCCATACATAAGTTTAAATTTTCAAATAGTCATATTAACAAAAGTGAAGGAGTTCAAATCAGTTATATATCTTTTTTTTCAAATTGAAGTATAGTTGACTTACAGTATTATATTAGTTTCAGGTGTATAATTATATATCTTATTTACTAAAATTACCAAGATGTCACCATGTCAATATGTAATTAATATAAAAATGACTGAGGTAATTTACATTATATTTTCATACTACGTCTTCAAACTGGTATTTATTTTACATGAACAACATATCTTAATTCAAACTAGACACATTTCAAGTGGCCAAAATGTGGCTAGTAACTACTGTACTGGATAACACAACTCTAGAGAGAGAAGTGATTAGAAAAGTGTATTTGTTGTACCCTTTGCAAATCATATTATATCACATCATAAAATGTGTGGTTATATGTGATTATATTATAAGGCATATTAAACAGTAGTATACATGGGGGTGTTTTAGGTGTGTGTGTACATATAAATATGTATATACAGATAAACATGTGTATATGTATATATATATATACATAACTAGCTCATAAATACGAATCAATTTTCATCTACTGCTCAATCTAAAAACATGCAGCAGTTAATTTTTTTTAAGGAAAGAAAACATGAAATCTAATTAATGCTGAAAGAAAAAAATAGCTGTGTTGGAGTTAAGTGTGTTGGTCTTCAACAAGATGTCTACGTTTCTTAAGATATTTACAAGACTTAGGTTAACCATATGCAAATTTTTCCTTTTGTGCTTAGGTTAGACACGTAGTTCTCAATTCACCCCTCCCCCAACCCAAGACATTTGGCAATGTCTGGAGACATCTTCAATTATCAAATTTGAGGGGTGCTTACTGGCGTTGGTGCAGTAGAGGTCAGGGACATTGCTGAATATCCTGCAATGCCCTGGACAGGCCCCTGTTAACAGGGGGTGTTAAAAACAAAGAATTATCTGGCCCAAAATATCGATAGTGCTGAGTCTGAAATACCTTGGTTTAGACCTTATGTTCAGAGATGGTAAGTTATTTGACCAAAATCCCAATAGCTTTTAAGTGGCAGAGGTAAGGTCAAATTCAGGTCTGCCAGAATCGTATCAAGAGCTCTTACTTTTACTCCATAGAACAGAGCTGCTCATTCTCCCATTGTTAAAGTTACGTTCTTTGTTTTCTTTTGCTTTGCTTGTAATTTTCAGTCCTTCACAAAATTATACTCTTGTGAAATAAAAAAAAAAAACAACCCATAATAATAATAATTGATAGCAAAATAAAATAAAAATAAAAGAATTCAACATGTATCCCCCATTTTTATTAGTGGAAACGACAATGCTAACCTGTCCAAAGGCTATAAAGGTTTCTCAATGTCTACTCTTTACTCACAATTTCTGTACTTCTTTTGTTGCTGATCTGTACAAATTTCAGGGATAGGACAAGCTTCATACCAACATTTGAGTGGCATTGCAAATAAAGCATACCGGAAATTATACTACTTCTTTAATTAAGAACAAAATTTAAAGATTATTAGATCAATTACAATTTTTTTACTAATGAAACCTCAGTTTTATTTTCAAGCAGTATTCTTCAATTCACTCAAAAAAACTAGTTTTCTCCAAGAAAACAAAATAACAGGAAAAAATAAGATTTATGTGGGTATCAAAATAGACATTACTGTTAGATCTAAAATGTACAATTTTCAAAAGAATGGCTCCTTTTCTGGAAGTACAGAGTGTTAAAAGACAGAAAAAGGGGAGTTGTGGAACACAATTTGCTCTAAAAATGGAACAGCTCTGAACAGTTCTTCCAGAGGAGAAACAATTACCTATAACTGGGGAAGTGATGCTAATTTTTAATTACATTTTAAATGCTTTGCTTTTACATCATGTTATTCTACTTAACAACATTAAGCCTCATTTAGCTGTAGTCTCAATGTTCCTTTCTCTTAGAGATTCACTATGTACCCATTAATTTTACTGTCATTAAAGGAACACAGCCATTAATACCAGATAACAGTCAATGTGAAGCTTCATATAACATTCAGATTGTTCCCGCAGAAGCATCTACTGGCACTGTCAAAATCATTAAATCAATATTACTTGGGCATATAAAGGTAATTTGATTTTGTGAATATTAAAAACAAATAGAAGACTAGATTCTCTTATAGATGATCATCATGGACTGAACTGTGTCCCCCGAAATTCATATGTTAAAGTCCTAAGCCCCTGTGCCTCAGATGTGACTGTATTTAGAGACAGGGTGTTTAAAGAGGTAAGAAAGGTAAAATGAGGTCAAGTGGGTGGGCCCTGAGGCAATATGACTAGTGTTCTTATAAGAAGAGAGTAGGACCCAAACATGTGTAGAGAGAGGAAAGACATTCGAGGACACAGTGGCAAGGAGGCCATCTGCAAGCCAAGGAGAGAGGCCTTAGGAAAAACCAAGCTTTTCAACATCACGATCTTCACGATCTTGAACTTTTAGCCTCCAGAACTGTGAGAAAATACATTTCTGTTTTTTAAGCCACACAGGCTACGGTATTCTGTCGTGGCAGCCCTAGCAAACCAATACAATGATTTAAAATTTTTTAGCAAACGATAAAGAAAAAATATCAGTCAAGTTACTAGTCCCTTTATATAGATTTTCCTCAGCTTACAATAGGGTTACATCCCAATAAACCCGTCATAAGTTGAAAACATCCTAAGTCAAATATGCATTTATTACACCTACCCTACTGAACATCATAGCTTAGTCTAGCTTACCTTAAATGTGCTCAGAACACTTACATTAGCCTACAGTAGAGGAAAATCATCTAACACAAAGCCTATTTTAGAATAAAGTGTTGAATATCTCACGTAATTTATTGAATACTGTACTGAAAGTGAAAAACAGAATGGTTGTAGGTGTATCAGTGGTTTACCCTCATGATGACACGGTTGACTGGGAGCTCAGGCTTGCTGCCACTACCCAGCATTAGAAGAGAGTATGGTACTGTGTGTCACTAGCCCAGAAATATTTAAAATTTAGTGTACATGTACGGTTTCTACTGAATGCTTATTGCTTTTGCACCATCGTAAAGTTGAATAATCTTAAGTCAAACCATCACTAAGTTGGGTACCATCTGTATTAGGAAAACATGGACAATGACTTAAAACCTGGTTTTGTGCATCATCAATCAAAGCTACTAAATGCACAGAGGAAATAGTGAGAAGTAAATACTAAATGTTAATTAAATGCAAAATGTTCTTTAAAACATGAAATATATTTTAAGGTGCATTGTCAACATGAATCACTTCACTAATTGTTCAAGTAATTCTCATTGGAAAAATATTAAATCCAAAATAGCACTCAACAAATTTAAACAACATATGTAAATAATGTGAATAGGAATTTTGGCGAGAAAAAATTTGCCTGAATAAAATCAACAGTGTAAGTTACTGGAATCATGTAGTTTTATGAAACATTTAATGATAAAAAACAAGGATAAAACTGAATAAGTTGTTGGATGTATTTAAATAATTCAACATCAATTTAATCTAATGATTTAAAAAAATATTCTTCATACTCGTAGTGATTAAGGAACTTTTAAATTTGTTTTCTGAATTTAACTCTCTGGAGTTAAATTTGATAAAGCACTCTCTCTAAACAAAGGACATTTGAAAAAGGTCTCTAATACAAAATTTTATTTTTACTGATGCAGTACGTGAGAACTTAATCAATGAAGTATCAGAAATAGCATTATTCACTGTTCAAAATTTTCTCATTGAGTAATTATTAGTGAAAAACTGGTATATTTTAGATATGAAAAAATGGATAGAAAACTGTGGAAAAGAAAGTTATCTACACTGATGACTCCATTGGCAAGGCCAGGGTTTTTATTAATTAGATTTTCTTAATTCAGTGTCCTTACGTTACAAACGGAGCAAGGATCCTAAATTTTAGTATGAATTTAATTATCCCAGGAAAGTCAGTAAAACACATGTAATCTAATACAGCACCTGTGTTTTATGAAATAACCTTTTCTTTTTAGGACAAAGCTAAAAAGATAAAACATTAAATCAATTATTTCAAACATCACAACTTTTAATTTCACTGCCTGCATTATTCCTCAATTCCTTTTCTTTAAAGCATTTTAATTGAACCAATATCTACGTATTATCATGGCATTTCCTTGAGAACAAGAATTTGTTAATTCAGCTAAAATGACAAGAAATATACCAATTTTACAACTTCTTTATTTTCCTCCAAGTTCATTTCAAGCAGTACTAGATGAATGCCATAAAATACCTTCAGAAATAGGAATATGTCAATCCAGCACTCAATATTACATCACAGTCATTCTCAGATATTTAAATTTCCACTGATTAGGTTATTTTTTCTAAATTTAGAAGAATTTAAGCTCAAATATCAGGCTAATTTTATGCAATAGAGATATTATTCTATAATATCTATTGTCTAGATATTATTCTATCAAGACACATTATTTGTTTCAATGTGGCATCCTTTCCCTTATCAAATGGCTTACGGTGTCCTTAAAGCTTTATAATATTCATAAACAAACAGAAGGCATCTCTGCTTTAGAGTGGATTTTGTAAAATGCATTTTTTGTAAAATGCAACTTTTCTCCCTCATTAAATTTTTTTCCTGGATTAATGTTATTAGGTTTGAACACTGAATTTTTGGAGCGATATCAATAGTGTATTAGCAGTAGTACTAGTTAAATTATAAACACTTCCTAAGGCAATGAGGCAAAATGTAAAAGAATTAAAAGATTCATTTAAATAACTTTGAGTTTCTGCTCAGCTAAAAACTAGCTAATACTATCACTGTAAAGTTATGTAAATAAATATTCCAGAGGCTTCCATCTAAAGCTGTCAGTTGATTCCATAGATTCTAAGTAGGCTTGAGAATATGCACTTAAACACCAAAGAAACCCAACTAGTTATTGACTGGGCTGAGATCAGCTTCCTGGGCTCAAACCACAAAACTCAGCACGATTTTGCCTTTTGTGCATTGTGAGTGGGCTTAGGTGGTGAGAACCTTGAATCTTATTTTCTATGCTAATGTTCAATGAGACTTCCACTCTCTTCCCTCCTTTCTACTTCAAAAGAGTTCCCTTTTATTTTTTTCTCCCTTTTTCTATACAAAAGTTAGAATTTTCTTTTTCTGACCAAAACTAAGTCTGCACCTTCTGTATTCTTAATTCTGCTCCACTTCCTCATCCCCTGGAAAGATATTCCATTTATCAATCCTCTCTCGCTTATATCTAAAATTTTCATGTCTTCATATTTTTATATTTATTTTTCCAGCCATTTATTCACCCATTCATTGCATATTTTCTGACCACTTATTACATGCTGAGCACAGTGTCAGACACTAGAGATACAATGATAAACAGGATGGATACAGTCTCTGCATATACCAACTTTACATTCTAGTAGGTGGGGGCAGTCTACAATCAAGTAAATAAGCAGGTTCAAAGCGTGGGGTTTGGGATGGCAGCACTGACATCAGCATGGAGGATGCTAGAAATGCAGAATCTCTGGCCCTACCATAGATTTCCTGAATCAGAATCTGATCAGATCCCCCAGTGATGTGTGTGCACATAGAACCTTGAGAAGTACTATAATAGAGGAAATTAAGGGCCTCAACCAAAGTTTATAAACATTCATAGGTCTCTGCTACCTAAAATAAATACATTTTTTTAAAAACCTGCATTCTTGTCAAACCAGATTTCCCAATTCAGACTTTTTTTTCCATTCCCCCAGTTTATGTTTCTATCAACTATACTCTTCACCATTTCTTGAAATACACTTGATTTTTTGCATTTTTAAAATTTTCCAGTTTCTCTCTAAATCTGGACTCTACCTGTCAAGTTCCCGCTTGAATGATAGTTTTAGCAGTAGTAATGATGATGTCAGTTAACTTTGGCTGAGGACGTACTATGTACCAAGCACTCTTCTGAAAGCTCCACACTTATCAGTTCATTTAACACTCACAACACTGTTTGAGGAAGGTACTATTACTATTCTCATTTTACAGATGAGGAACTGAGGCACAGAGAGATTTAGTAATAACCACCCCACTGCAGAGCCTTTCCCCGGTCTCTTAGTGGGACACGAGTCATTCCTCCTCTCTGTGCCTTGCCTAAGGAACTTGTTACTCCTGCCTAATGGCTGTGTCCATATGTCTCTCATTACACTTGTGCTACACATTCATCTCTTCCCACTATACATTAATTTCCTTCAAGACTTACATATTTTCACATCCAGTACACATAATTCCATGGGATTAACAACACTGTAAGTGTTCAGATATAATTGTAGGATTGACTAATTTAATATTTGACACTATATGTTTCTGACATTAAATATTACATGTTAAAAATAGAAGGAAAAGCATATGAGGTAGGGTTTACTTTGCAGTGTCGTCGCAACAATGACTTAGATGTTGCTTTAGAAATTGTTTTAGTTTATTTTCTATTCCTTAGAATAAAATTTCATATCAATATCAATCTGTTGCTTTCACTTATTTTTTTCTCACTCATTATTTTTTAAATCACTTTTACCTCAGCTCTTTATGAAATTCAATGAAAACAAATTATCCCACTCTTTGTGTGGTCTAGCTGGCTGGAAGAATGTGACTCAACGATGCCCTAAGGAGTTCAAAATCTAATAGGGTAAACACATTCAAACAGATTACACACATATAATTAGTCAGAAGGCAGAATCGAGTGGCTCAGGAAGGGGAGTGATGGCTTCTAGTGATGGCTTTCTAGAACAGGGATGGGGCAAATCTGAAAGTCTGTGAATGTGCTGACATGTAAGGCAGAATAGGAAAGCTGATGGTGGCTGTACATGGAAACAAGTTCACCCAAAGAGGAAGAAAAAAATGCATCAAATCATGTATAGATGGAATCAGGTAACAAACAGCCTGTGATTTCAAGAAACTCATGGAGTTTCTAGTGTTACTATATGTGTATCTGGTGGGGAGCAGTGGACGAGGGCACTGAAAATGCCCATGTAGGTGGAGACCAGATCATGAGGAACCCAAAGTTTGGGGCCTACATGGTTCAACTTGTATTGACATAATCAGTTTCTTGCCCAATGTTTAGTGTTTAATAAAATTTTTCATTTTATTTTCAATTTTTAGGTGTTTAATAAAATTTTTTCATTTTCATACAAATCATAAATCGATTTGTATAAATTACAGTTAAAACTCTAGTGACGACTTGTTAAAATGAATTTTAAAATGAGAGACATGAAGTTAAATAACTTTTAATGTTTTCATCAATATCCTATGCCTTCCTAATACAGGGACAAATTTTTGTTTTTTTTGAGCATGGATCAGTAGATGAAATTCCTAGAAGCCATCCCAAACCTTTGCTGACAATAATGCATTATCATTAATGAACCCATGGCTCATGGAGTATCCTGGCAACAAAGTATGCTAGATAATCTTTTAATAGTTATAATTTTTCCAATTTGTTTTATACAATAATCAAAATGGTAAATGCAGGATTCCACATATAGAACTCATGGAGGACTTAGAGCAGACAATGTTTCTGTAATTTCATGATTTAATTAAAATATTCATTAAAATAATAATATATGAATCCTTTTATTATATGGTCATCTTTCAGAATGATAAACCCTTTCCACCTTTATTTTCCCTTGGTCAAATATTACAAAATATACAAGAGCTATAGGTAAAATATATATCTATAAGGGTAGCATAATAATTAACAACTTGATCAATAGCAGATAAGTTACTCAAATTATTACCAATTCCAAGAAAGAGAAAAATATAATGCCCTTGAACAAGTATAACATATTTTACATTCTAATGAATAAGAATTATATGCAAATTCATTTTGAGGGGATGAGAGTAATTTTCATGGAATAATATATTAATGTAAGTTTATCTTATAGCAAAATAGTTTATAACATACTTGATATAAAATTTTGTGTACCACTGGTGGAAGACAGAGAGTATATATTTTTTGTTTCTATCATTAACATTTGGACATTAACATTTAGGTCAAGTGTGCCATTTAAAGACTCATTATTCTTTTTTCCTCTGTCCTGAGTTATCTCATATGTAGGCATAGAAATGGAAGGACAAAAGCAAATGAGCCAAGTGTAATGAAAAAGAAGTCATGAGATATTAATTTGAAAAATGAACTTCATCCCAGAAAAATAGAAGAACTGGCCATCCCACCAATGAAAAACACAATAATAAAAATAATGTATAATAATGTTACATGTTAAAGAATTTTGAAAAATATATATATTTATACATTTTGATAACATATTGAAAAAAAAGAATCAAAACAAAAAGGCCATGGCTCTCTGATTAAACCATTTTAAATCTACAAACATTTAATATGATTTAAAAAGTAGATTTTCAACTCTGTATGTATCTAAAGATGACCAAGATTTTGGAAGGTTCTAGTTTTACCTACCTATTTTATTTAGAACTTATATGATAACAATTCACACTGATATAAATAAAGGTATAATTTTGACATTAAATTGAGTCCCCAATATATATTGTGAAGGTTTGGATGCAAACTCTTTAAAGGTGACATTATTTCCTTTGTCCAGAGTTTCTTTTTTAGGTCACAATGTACTTTTACAATAATAATTGCCTCTAAACCCCAATTACTAAATGTCATCTTCTATAGTTATATTTAGGGAAAATGTTCAATTAAAGATCAGTGTTAAGTTCCATCTAAAGTATTAGGTAAAGTAATAGATACATGTCAAAGCTCAAAGTTCTTTTGATATTCAGTCAGTACAAGTTTATTCAGGATTATTGAAATATTTGAAATAATCATTTGATAGCCTATTTGCTTTTTAGTAGAGTACACTGAAATTTAATGGGAAAATAGACATTTCTCTTCTTTTAGTACTTTCTGGATTCACTACCAGACAATAGAAATATATATTTCAGTTTTGCACATTTTACAATATATCTACTTTTCTCCTTAGAAGGCAAGCATAGACCCTGAAACTCTTTTTCCCGGAAAACACAGCCTGAATCTTTCACTTAGTATTTCCCACATGTTCCAGCTCTTCTCTAATGGTTCTAATGCATCCATCCCCTTCCCCAAGTAAAGCTGAATTTTATTAGATAGGCTTATTTTTTGAGCTAATGGTACCTCAGGATAAAACAAACAAGTGGATAATGGGAGAAAAGGCAGTAAATAGAAAGGCAGACGTCTAGATTTAGTCTTGAACGAAGAGAAGGAGAGCATGTGTTAGCTGATAATTTCACAAAATTCAACTAATGCACAGGACTCAGCCTACATTTTAGCATCAGGTCAGCATTTTTTCTGTAAAGGATCAGATAGTAAATATTTTAGGCTTTGTGGCCTGGATGCTATAATTATGTGTAGGAATCCATGCTTCCCCAATCATGTAGTAAATAAGTATACATTCAGCATTAAACATACTGTTAGCACTTTAACAGAAGTCATGGTGAGAAAAGAAGGGTTTTTTTTTTTCTTTGCTTCAAAGAGCTAGCAATTAAGTGGAGGGAAGAAAAGACCGATTCTCACCAATCAACAATCAAATTATAATATGGCATAAGAAACTGTGCAGTGCTGTCTGTCTCTGGTGGTACAGAGTTCAGTTTCAGCTGGTAGCAGCAGACGTAGAGCAAATAAGACTGAAGAAGGCAGGGAGACCCAGAGCTCAACTCTGGCTGCTGCTCAGATACCAAGGCAACGTGAAGAGAGCTTTCTGGGCAAGCAGGACATTAGGAGTCCAGAATACACATAGCTCATTCATGACAAAAACAAACAAACCAAACCAAAACAAAAACAAAAACAGTATATTACAGCTACTAAGAACCTGAACCCTAGAGCAAAAATGCCTGGGTTCAAATCACAGCTCTGCCACTTATCAGCCATGTGAACTTGGGCAAATTACTCAAACTTTCTCCTTTAGTGTTCTCATCTGTAAACTAAGAATGATTATAGCTCACTCTGTGATAGGATTATTGTGAGAATAAAATGTATCGATATTTATCCACCCTCAGAATAGTGCTGGGTGTTTAGTAAGCTCTAGATAAATGTTTCTTTTATAATTTCTAACATGCTCATTGTTAATAAACTGTAAGGATACTAATCTGCTTTAAGCTATAGGTGCATTTGTATGAGTCCAGGAAATTTAAATTCCCTCTGTGTCTGTAGGCTAAAGGAAGTAAGAACAAGACAAAATTAAACAAAAAATAAACTAGAACACAATAGCTCTATTGTGCTCCCAACTGCACCTGATACAAAATGAACAAATAGCTTAAATCCCAAATATTTTGGAAGGAAGAAAATTGAGATGAAATCATTGGCCAGCACTCAAACATAAACCATTGTGGCTGAGAATTCCTCTGATATCCAAGTCTTCTTTATTGTTCCCAGGTGTGTGCAAACAAGGTTTTTGTTTTGTTTTTAATTAATATTTTACAACATATATATGTAAGAGTGAGGGAAGGAAGAGAGGGGAGGAGGAGAGAGAGAGAAGGAGAGAACAGAGAACACGAGAGAGAGAGAGCAAAGTAGGTTTGGGTCATGTTAAGATAGTCAAACATACTGATCTTGTACTGGACTCTACCCTCTCTGCCAAGAATTATTTCCTAACTGTCACCAACTAGTAATGCCTAACAATTCCTTCTAGGATAGTTCTTCACTAAAGGGAAAGCTGACTTTGCAATTCTAATATTAACAAATGTAAATATTATTTGATAGAGCTTATTTACAAGAGGCAAAATATGACTTTTGTATTAAAATACTTAATTTTACCACCTGCAGAATATGCATATAGCATATCTACAGCTATATGCTTTACAGAAATAGTCCTACTATCATTATAATGAGTAATACTAATATAATAACAGTATGTGGTTAGAATTTTAAAGCTTATAGAGAATGATAAATATATCTCATGAAATAATACAAGAATTTTGTCTTTGTTTATAAAAAATATTAAAATCCTCTCAATAAGTAGTAAAAAACCTTTACATTTTTCTTTTTATTTATCTATTTTTTTCATGAGCTTCTGAAATCACAGAAATCCATTTTTCTTTTCTTTATTTTTTTTTACAGTTATACATGTTTCATATGGTGTGTTAGTTTCTGCTTTATAACAAAGTGAATCAGCTATACATATACATATATCCCCATATCTCTTCCTTCTTGCATCTCCCTCCCTCCCACCCTCCCTATCCCACCCCTCTAGGTGGTCACAAAGCACCGAGCTGATCTCCCTGTGCTATGCAGCTGCTTCCCACTAGCCTTCTATTTTACATTTGGTAGTGTATATATGTCCATGCCACTCTCTCACTTTGTCCCAGCTTACGCTTCCCCCTCCCTGTGTCCTCAAGTCCATTCTCTAATAGGTCTGTGTCTTTATTCCCGTCTTGCCCCTAGGTTCTTCATGACCATTTTTTTTTTTTTTTTTTAGATTCCATATATGTGTGTTAGCATACGGTATTTGTTTTTCTCTTTCTGACTTACTTCACTCTGTATGACAGACTCTAGGTCCATCCACCTCACTACAAATAACTCAATTTCATTTCTTTTTATGGCTGAGTAATATTCCATTGTATATATATGCCACATCTTCTTTATCCATTCATCTGTTGATGGACACCTAGGTTGCTTCCATGTCCTGGCTATTGTAAATAGAGCTGCAATGAACATTATGGTACATGACTATTTTGAATTATGGTTTTCTCAGGGTATATGCCCAGTAGTGGGATTGCTGGGTCATATGATAGTTCTATTTTTAGTTTTTTAAGGAACCTCCATACTGTTCTTCACAGTGGCTGTATCAATTTACACTCCCACCAACAGTGCAAGAGGGCTCCCTTTTCTCCACACCCTTTCCAGCATTTATTGTTTGTAGATTTTTTGATGATGGCCATTCTGACCGGTGTGAGATGATACCTCATTGTAGTTTTGATTTGCATTACTCTAATGATTAATGATGTTGAGCATTCTTTCATGTGTTTGTTGGCAATCTGTATATCTTCTTTGGAGAAATGTCTATTTAGGTCTTCTGCCCTTTTTTGGATTGGGTTTTTTTTTTATATTGAGCTGCATGAGCTGCTTGTAAATTTTGAAGATTAATCCTTTGTCAGCTGCTTCCTTCGCAAATATTTTCTCCCATTCTGAGGGTTGTCTTTTGGTCTTGTTTATGGTTTCCTTTGCTGTGCAAAAGCTTTTAAGTTTCATTAGGTCCCATTTGTTTATTTTTGCTTTTATTTCCATTTCTCTAGGAGGTGGGTCAAAAAGGATCTTGCTGTGATTTATGTCATAGAGTGTTCTCCCTATGTTTTCCTCTAAGAGTTTGATAGTGTCTGGCCTTACATTTAGCTTTTTAATTCATTTTGAGTTTATTTTTGAGTATGGTGTTAGGAAGTGTTTTAATTTCATGCTTTTACATGTAGCTGCCCACTTTTCCCAGCACCATTTATTGAAGAGGCTGTCTTTTCTCCATTGTATATTCTTGCCTCCTTTACCAAAGATAAGGTGACCATATGTGCATGGGTTTATCTCTGGGCTTTCTATCCTGTTCCATTGATGTATATTTCTGTTTTTGTGCCAGTACCATACTGTCTTGATTACTGTAGCTTTGTAGTATAGTCTGAAGTCAGGGAGCCTGATTCCTCCAGCTCTGTTTTTCTTTCTCAAGATTGCTTTGGCTATTCGGGGTCTCTTGTGTTTCCATAAAAGTTGTGAAATTTTTTGTTCTAGTTCTTTGAAAAATGCCATTGGTAGTTTGATAGGGATTGCATTGAATCTGTAGATTGCTTTGGGGAGTAGAGTCATTTTCAGAATGTTGATTCTTCCAATCCAAGAACATGGTATATCTCTCCATCTATTTGTATCATCTTTAATTTCTTTCATCAGTGTAATAATTTTCTGCATACAGATCTTCTGTCTCCTTACGTAGGTTAATTCCTACATATTTTATTCTTTTTGTTGCAACGGTAAATGGGAGTGTTTTCTTAATTTCACTTTCAGATTTTTCATCACTAGTGGATAGGAATGCAAAGGATTTCTGTGCATTAATTTTGTATCCTGCTACTTTACCAAATTCATTGATTAGCTCTAGTAGTTTTCTGGTAGCATCTTTAGGATTCTCTATGTATAGTATCATGTCATCTGCAAACAGTGACAGCTTTACTTCTTCTTTTCTGATTTGGATTCCTTTTATTTCTTTTTCTTCTCTGATTGCTGTGGCTAAAACTTCCAAAACTATATTGAATAATAGTGGTGAGAGTGGGCAACACTCAGTGGGAGTTGAATTTTGTCGATAGCTTTCTCTGCATCACTTGAGATGATCATATGGTTTTTCTCCTTCAGTTTGTTAATATGGTGTATCACATTGATTGATTTGCATATATTGAAGAATCCTTGCATTCCTAGGGTAAACCCCACTTGATCATGGTGTATGATCCTTTTAATGTGCTGTTGGATTCTGTTTGCTAGTATTTTGTTGAGGATTTTTGCATCTATGTTCATCAGTGATATTGGCCTATAGTTTTCTTTCTTTGTGACATCTTTGTCTGGTTTTGGTATCAGGGTGATGGTGGCCTCATAGAATGAGTTTGGGAGTGTTCCTCCCTCTGTTATATTCAGGAAGTTTGAGAAGGATAGGTGTTCGCTCTTCTGTAAATGTTTGATAGAATTCGTCTGTGAAGCCATCTGGTCCTGGGCTTTTGTTTGTTGGAAGATTTAAAATCACAGTTTCAATTTCAGTGCTTGTGATTGATCTCTTCATATTTTCTATTTCTTCCTGGTTCAGTCTCGGAAGGTTGTGCATTTCTAAGAGTTTGTCCATTTCTTCCAGGTTGTCCATCTTATTGGCATATAGTTGCTTGTAGTAATCTCTCATGATCCTTTGTATTTCTGCAGTGTCAGTAGTTACTTCTCCTTTTTCATTTCTAATTCTATTGATTTGAGTCTTCTCCCTTTTTTTCTTGATGAGTCTGCCTAGTGAATTATCAATTTTGTTTATCTTCTCAAAGAACTGGCTTTTACTTTTATTGATCTTTTTTATTGTTTCCTTCATTTCTTTTTCATTTATTTCTAATCTGATCTTTATGATTTCTTTCCTTCTGCTAACTTTGGGGGTTTTTTTTTTGTTCTTCTTTCTCTAATTGCTTTAGGTGTAAGGTTAGATTGTTTATTTGAGATGTTTCTTGTTTCTTGAGGTAGGATTTTATTACTATAAACTTCCCTCTTAGAACTGCTTTTGCTGCATCCCCCAGGTTTTGTCGTTGTGTTCTCATTTTCATTTGTTTCTAGGTATTTTTTGATTTCCTCTTTGATTTCTTCAGTGATTTCTTCGTTATTTAGCATTGTATTGTTTAGTCTCCATGTGTTTGTATTTTTTACAGATTTTTTTCCTGTAATTGATATCTAGTCTCATAGCATTGTGTTCAGAAAAGATACTTGATATGATTTCAATTTTCTTAAATTTACCAAGGCTTGATTTGTGACCCAAGATAGGATCTATCCTGGAGAATGTTCCATGAGCACTTGAGAAGAAAGTGTATTCCATTGTTTTTGGATGGAATGTCCTATAAATATCAATTAAGTCCATCTTGTTTAATGTATCATTTAAAGCTTGTGTTTCCTTATTTATTTTCATTTTGGATGATCTGTCCTTTGGTGAAAGTGGGGTGTTAAAAGTCCCCTACTATGATTGTGTTACTGTTGATTTCCCCTTTTATGGCTGTTAGTATTTGCCTTATGTATTGAGGTGCTCCTATGTTGGATGGACAAATATTTACAATTGTTATATCTTCTTGGATTGATCCCTTGATCATTATGTAGTGTCCTTCTTTGTCTCTTGTAATAGTCTTTGTTTTAAAGTGTAGTTTGTCTGATATGAGAATTACTACTTCAGCTTTCTTTTGATTTCCATTTGCATGGAATATCTTTTTCCATCCCCTCACTTTCAGTCTGTATGTGTCCCTAGGTCTGACGTGGGTCTCTTGTAGACAGCATATATACGGGTCCTGGTTTTGTATCCATTCAGCCAGTCTATGTCTTTTGGTTGGAGCATTTAATCTATTTACATTTAAGGTAATTATCGATATGTATGTTCCTATTACCATTTTCTTAATTGTTTGGGGTTTGTTATTGTAGGTCTTTTCCTTCTCTTGTTTTTCCTACCTAGAGAAGTTCCTTTAGTATTTGTTGTAAAGCTGGTTTGGTGGTGAATTCTCTTAGCTTTTGCTTGTCTGTAAATGTTTTAATTTCTCCATCAAATCTGAATGAGATCCTTGCTGGGTAGAGTAATCTTGGTTGTAGGTTTTTCCCTTTCCTCACTTTAAATATGTCCTGCCATTCCCTTCTGGCTTGCAGAGTTTCTGCTAAAAGATCAGCTGTTAAGCTTATGGGGATTCCCTTTTATGTTATTTGTTTTTTTCCCTTGCTGCTTTTAATATTTTTTTTTTCTGTATTTAATTTTTGATAGTTTGATTAATATGTGTCTTGGCATGTTTCTCCTTGGAATTATCATGTATGGGACTCTGTGTTTCCTGGACTTGATTAACTATTTCCTTTCCCATATTAGGGAAGTTTTCAACTATAATCTCTTCAAATATTTTCTCAGTCCCTTTCTTTTTCTCTTCTTCTTCTCGGACCCCTATAATTCGAATGTTGGTGCATTTAATGTTGTCCCAGAGGTCTCTGAGACTGTCCTCAATTCTTTTCATTCTTCTTTCTTTATTCTGCTCTGCAGTAGTTATTTCCACTATTTTATCTTCCAGGTCACTTATCCGTTCTTCTGCCTCAGTTATTCTGCTACTGATCCCTTCTAGAGGATTTTTAATTTCATTTATTGTGTTGTTCATCATTGTTTATTTGCTCTTTAGTTCTTCTAGGTCCTTGTTAAACGTTTCTTGTATTTTCTCCATTCTATTTATAAGATTTTGGATCATCTTTACTCTCATTATTCCGAATTCTTTTTCAGGTAGACTGCCTATTTCCTCTTCATTTGTTAGGTCTGGTGAGTTTTTACCTTGCTCCTTCATCTGCTGTGTTTTTCTCTGTCTTCTCATTTTGCTTAACTTACTGTGTTTGGGGTCTCCTTTTCACAGGCTGCAGGTTCGTAGTTCCCGTTGTTTTTGGTGTCTGCCCCCAGTGGCTCAGGTTGGTTCAGTGGGTTGTGTAGGCTTCCTGGTGGAGGGGACTGGTGCCTGTGTTCTGGTGGATGAGGCTGGATTTTGTCTTTCTGGTGGGCACGTCCACGTTTGGTGGTGTGTTTTGGGGTGTCTGTGACCTTATTATGATTTTTGGCAGCCTCTCTGCTAATGGGTGGGGTTGTGTTTCTGTCTTGCTAGTTGTTTGGCATAGGGTGTCCAGCACTGTAGCTTGCTGGTCGTTGAGTGGAGCTGGGTTTTGGCGTAGAGATGGAGATCTCGGGGAGATTTTCACCATTTGATATTACGTGGAGCTGTCAGGTCTCTGGTTGATCAATGTCCTGAGCTTGGCTCTCCCACCTCAGAGGCACAGCCCTGATGCCTGGCCAGAGCACCAAGAACCTGTCATCCACATGGGTCAGAATAAAAGGGAGAAAAAAAGAAAGAAAGAAAGAAAAAGATAAAATAAAATAAAATATAATTTAATAGTTATTAAATAAAAAATAAATATTAAAAAAATTAAAAAGTAATAAAAAGAAAGAAGAGAACAACCAAACCAAAAAACATATTCACCAATGATAACAAGCGCTAAAAACTATACTAAAAAAAAGAAAAAGAAAAAAAAAAAAAAAAAAAGACAGAACGCTAGGACAAATGGGAAAACCAAAGCTGTACAGACAAAATCACACACAGAAGCATACACATACACACTCACAAAAAGAGGAAAAGGAAAAAAATATATATATATCATTGCTCCCAAAGTCCACCTCCTCAATTTGGGATGATTCATTGTCTATTCGGGTATTCCATAGATGCAGGGTACATCAGGTTGATCGTGGAGATTTAATCTGCTGCTCCTGAGGCTGCTGGGAGAGATTTACCTTTCTCTTCTTTGTTCGCCCAGCTCCTGGGGTTTGGCTTTGGATTTGGCCCCGCCTCTGCGTGTAGGTTGCCTGAGGGCATCTGTTCCCGCTCAGACAGGACGGGGTTAAAGGAGCAGCTGATTCGGGGGCTCTGGCTCACTCAGGCCAGGGGGAGGGAGGGGTACGGAGGCGGGCGAGTCTGCGGCGGCAGAGACCGGCGTGACGTAGCACCAGCCTGAGGCGCGCCGTGCGTTCTCCCGGGGAAGTTGTCCCTGGATCACGGGACCCTGGCAGTGGCGGACTGCACAGGCTCCCGGGAGGGAAGGTGTGGATAGTGACCTGTGTTTGCTCACAGGCTTCTTGGTGGCGGCAGCAGCAGCCTTAGCGTCTCATGCCCATCTCTGGGGTCCGCGCTGATAGCCGCGGCTCGTGCCTGTCTCTGGAGCTCCTTTAAGCAGCACTCTTAATACCCTCCCCTCGCGCACCAGGAAACAAAGAGGGAAGAAAAAGTCTCTTGCCTCTTCCGCAGGTCCACACTTTTTCCTGGACTCCCTCCCGGCTAGCTGTGGCGCACTGGCCCCTTCAGGCTGTGCTCACTCCGCCAACCCCAGTCCTCTCCCTGGGATCCGACCGAAGCCCGAGCCTCAGCTCCCAGCCCCCGCCCGCCCCGGCGGGTGAGCAGACAAGCCTCTCGGGCTGGCGAGTGCTGGTCGGCACCGATCCTCTGTGCGGGAATCTCTCCACTTTGCCCTCTGCACCCCTGTTGCTGCACTCTCCTCTGTGGCTCCGAAGCTTCCCCCCTCCGCCACCTGCAGTCTCCGCCCGTGAAGGGGCTTCCTAGTGTGTGGAAACCTTTCCTCCTTCACAGCTCCCTCCCACTGGTGCAGATCCCGTCCCTATTCTTTTGTCTCTGTTTTTTCTTTTTTCTTTTGCCCTACCCAGGTATGTGAGGAGTTTCTTGCCTTTTGGGAGGTCTGAGGTCTTCTGCCAGCGTTCAGTAGGTGTTCTGTAGGAGTTGTTCCACATGTAGATGTATTTATGATGTATTTGTGGGGAGGAAGGTGATCTCCACGTCTTACTCTTCCGCCATCTTGAAGCTCCTCTATATTTTTCAAATAATAGAATATTTGATTCAGCCGTTCTCCACATACACAATTTTCCTTTTTTAACCAAGTCACTGCCACTTGTCTTCTCCAAAGAACTGTGACCAACTTATCACAGAACTTCCTGGTCTAATTGGAGAAAGATGCAAGTAGAAACAATGGGTTTTGTTTGTTTTTCATATTTGTGATGATTCTCTCATTTTTTTGGATGATTTGCATTGCCCCACTTACATTCATTATATTGTGAGCAACCTTTCAGCTCAGCAGCCAAAGCAACGATGTCATTGATTATCAATATTGTGGATTTCCTCAATCAGAAAAGATGTAGTAAGCAAGTAAGTGAAAAATACTGTATTAACCATGAGAGAACTAAAAGGCAACTAAATAATGGACCCTGCCCTCAAGAAACTGACAGTCTTAGAAGGGTGAGACATTTATAAAATGTATATAAATATGAGGGAAACTCTAACAGTGCTTTAAACACATTTTTAATAAATGTGATTTTTGAGCATGACAGATAGAATAATCTGACTCATGATTTGAAGGGACTTCACTTAGTATCAATGTAGTACATCACAGACATCAACAGAAGAGGTTGATAATATAATAATAACAATTGGTCATAGCTCTGTAGCTGAAGCTTGGATGCCACCACCTCCTGCCCCAGGATAAGCATTCATTCTTTACATACTTTATCATGCTAATGACTAGGAAACCTAAGGGAATGGGTTCAGAAGTCTGAAAGTAAGAGACTGTTTTAGTCAGCTTGGGCTGCTGTAACAAAATACCATAGAGTGGTGGCTTAAACAACAAACATTTATTTTTCAACATTCTGGAGGCTAAGAAGTCCAACATCAAGGTGCTGGCAGGTTCGGTTCTTGGTAAGGATTCTCTTCCTGATTTGCAGATGGCTGCCTTCTGGGATATATCCTCACATGGTGGAAAGAGAATGAGTGCAAGCTCTTTAGGGTCTTCTTATAAGGGCACTGATCCTACCATAAGGACCCCACCCTCATGACCTCACCTAAACTTAATTACCTCCCAAAGACCCCACCATCAAATACCATCACATTATGGGTTAGGGCTTCAACATGTAAATTTTGGGGGGGGACACAAACATTCAGTCCAGAACAGGGATACTCAAGGAACTCAGGATAATGACTACCAGCTAGTATAACAACATTTTGATACTTTAAAAACATGTTCATACTTTAAAAACCATCCATACCCTATATGGATGGAAATAGGCTAAATATGTGTCCTGCTATGCTAAGATGGACCCCAAAATGTGAATAGCATTTTAGTAGTTGCTTATGTTATTTAAGGCTGAAAGTTTAGGTGTATTTACCACCTCAATGCGTCATTTGCATACATGTACTTTGCATTTCATTGAATCTGTACTAACTAAAATTGATATTCAATTGACTCTTGAACAACTTGAAGGTTAGGGGCATCAACTCTGCTAGTGGAAAATCCACATATAACTTTACAGTCAGCCCTCCCTCTGTATCTGCAGCTCCACATTTGCAGATTCAGCCAACCATGGATCATGTAGTACTGTAGATGTATTTATTGGAAAAAAATATTATGTAGCTCTAGCTACATAATGAAGAGTGAGCCCCTTATCCTTGAAACTTGGAAAACACCTCACCATCAAATAGAATCTGCCACAACTCCACTAAACCAGTGGAGATGCTTAACCCAATTTTGATATTGAAATTTGAGTGAAAGTAACTTGGAATTGGCACCACAGAGAAGTAATTTTCCCTTTATTTTTTACCCTTAAGGGCAGCATAATTTTACCTTTCACTTTTTTTTCTGTTAGAATAACAGAATTGAATCTAAACACAATCATGTCTTTTGTCTGTTTTTATTTGAATAAATATGGCAGGAAGTACTTACTTTATAACACTAGCTCTGCAGAACCTATTTCCTTTCCATGTTCAGATGTCATGAATATTTATGAACCCAGAGATGGAAGCAGTAAAATAAAATAAATTGGCTTTAGCCAAACACTATTCTGTGATCTTTTCCAGTTCATTCAACCGACTGCCACTTGACCAAGACCTTACTCAAATGAACTTACACATTAAACTACTCACTGAAAAATTGATTTCCCAAATGTTTTCCAATTACAAAAATCACATGGAGTTTTGAGGAAACATTCTGCAAAACAATCAGTATTGGTAAGACTTTTAATTTTGACACAAAATTTTAAAAATCAAATGCTGGTTATTGCTTGTAGGTTCTCAGGCCCTCAAGCCCCTTCCTACAGTGTGCTCTAATAAAAGTTTGCATTTTTGCCCTGAAAATTTTATTTCTCCTCCTTTGTAAGAGAAATATGCATCCATCTCTTGGCCATGTGACTTATGAGGTCTTCGTGTGGAAGAACGTCATTTATGACTCCATTGTCAGGTGTGGTCCTTTGACCTTCTTTGGCCAATAAAATGCAGGCAGAAGTGATGCAAATCCATTCCAAGCAGAAGTTCAACTAGCCATCTTGTATTTCTGCTAACCCTCTTGCTCTCTCCCTCTGCCACAGGGACAACATGTCTCAAATAGGGCCTGTTCTTTCATATCAAGTTCCAGAGTGAGGAAAGATATATGAAACCAAAACACATGAAACTCACACCTAATAACATGCAAGATGAATGAGAAATATACCAGTATATTTTTAAGCCATGGGAATTTGTCAATGAACCATAACCTAATAAAGCTGGTACTGGAAATGGGATGCTTTCATAAGATAAGCCTAAACCATGTGGCACTGGCTTGTAGTATTAAGGGGAAGATAAGGCCAAAACTGTTATCGAATGTTTAAAAAACAGTCCTACCTTGTTACAAAGATTGTAAAATAATATGTGAAACTCTCACCTGTGACAATTAAGGCAGGTAATGTTCTGAATGAGTTTTTGTTAAAGAGGTTGGTGTAAGTAATGTTACAGATGAGACTTTGTTGTTTTTAGTTAGGTTTGACAAGCTACTACAAGAAACAGATTGGCTTAGAAGAGAGCTGACTGGTATATAAGAAGGGGCAACATGGAGGATCCAGAAATTTCAGGGCTTGCAAAGTGAGAGATGAAATAGGTAAAAGATAAATTAAGTTTCAGTCACAGGGCAAAAACCAAATCTAGGACTTTGTTTAGAAAAAAAAAAAAGAATGAAAAGAAAAGAAAGGAAAGGTGGAAGGAAGGAAGGAAAGAAAGAAAGAAAAAGAAAGAAAGAGGGAGAAAGAAAGAAAGAGAAAGAAAAGGAAGGAAGGAAGGAAGGAAGGGAGGAAGGAAAAGACATGGCATCCTTAATTCACCTTTAAAATCCTTTTAGATAGCAAAATGCCTCAGGGAGAAGAGACAGTGTGGTGGTGCTTCCCCTGAAGACTGATAAACTCCAATTACCCAGATCTTAAGTTTAGAGAGAAGTATGTCTCAAAAAGAATTGTAGCCTAAGGTATTAGGACAATTAGCCTGATAGGAATCAGATACATTTGTAGTTGATAAAGTTTTTGAGTGAGTTGTACTTCCAAAAAAGCTACCAACCTGAATACAAAGATCCTGTTCAAGATGGAAAATAACCTTTGGGCTGCCAAGTTTCCATGGCAGAATGAAAGCTGAAGAAAATCTCTCAGGTCCTAAATAATAACCTACAGTTTAGTACTAAATAACCTTTAGTCTTAAAGAAAGCGCTTCTCTGAGAATGAAGTCAAGTGCTAAGAACCAAGGGGGAAGTGGTTCTCATGGACTAGAAATAAGACCTAATCGAGAAACATTCCCTACTCCCAAGATTGTGGGCTTTTCAAGAGCAAGATTTAGTAATTTCTATAGACAATATAAATGCTATGTATCTCTAGTTCTTCCTGTTGCTGAATGAAATCATTATTACCATTTTACCTCTGCTTTATCAAAGTATCCCAGATGTTTTGGGACAGAATTTTTTTTTTTTCCTTTAAAAATTTTAGGTTTCTTAATCAAGATGCAGCTGATGTGGAGACCATTACAACACCTTTGATCTTTAGCCCATTGTTGTGGTCGAATGAGGCTTTTACACTGTCTCCTGTGGAATAGTCTTGCATTCACTTTACATGAAGAGGGAGAAAGAATGAAAGTGAATATTAGTGACCATGAAGGTTGACAGCAGGACATGGACTTATTATTTCCAAATATGCTCTCTTCTGTTTACCTATGAAAGGAGCATACATTCTTTCCCATACCATGTAAATTTCAGTGTCTTTCTTTGGGGAGGATAAAGCCACCAATCATGTTGTGAAACTTGACCATATGACATGGTTGACCAGTGAGCTTAAATGACAGCGGCCAGTTCAAAGCAGAAATTTTTAAAGCCATTGTGTGGTCCCACCAGCAATCTTGCCCTTCCACCCTGTACTGAGAATGGCATACCACAAATATACGCTACTCCTGCAGCCCGAGAAAGAAGACACATGGAAGACAGCTTCAACCACCCCAAAGCTGCCACTATGTAACAGAGATAGGAATATACCATAGCTGTTGTAAACCACTGATATCCTGGGGGTATTTGTTACTATAGTATAACCTTTAAAAATGACAAACATAGTTCTATGCCTGCAAGACTAAGATTCTAAAAATTACATTTCACCTAATACCCTTCAGCTGGGTTCTGATTGATTACTGCCAGTTGGAGGTGCTTGCATGAAATTAGAAAATTTAAAGACAAAAATACAGTTTTCTACTGTATCTGGAAACAGCATCGGCATTTGTGGCTCCTAGATTCCTTCATTGTCATAAGAAATGTGGGTTCTAAGTTTCCCAGGAATACCACTTTCTCTCATCTAAACCTTTAGCACCGTGGTTCCTACAGTTAGTGATCCACAGATAGCACTGCCTTTTTCTCATTTTTTCTTGCATGCCTAGGCGATAGTAACAACTCTTTCTCTTAGTATACTCTGGGTAACATCACTTTCTGCTTATTTATTTTTGTTCCTCCAGTCATTTTAATTTCTAACACTTCTATAACAAATTTCCTATATTAAATCCCTTTTGGATTAAAACATTTACACTATTTCCCAGATTGCATCTGACTGATGCAAACAGGATATCGAAGAAAAAAATTTTAGAGTGTCTGCTACATGTGGGTTAAAAAAAAACTTAGGAATGGGAAGGAAGTTATAGAGATGGAGAAATAGAACAGGGATGAACACTACTACATGATGTCAGGCATTGTGTGATCATATATAGCCAATCAACAATATGAAGCAGATATCATTCTCTAAATTTTAGCTATGAGGACACTGTGCTTTGGAGATACTAAATGAATATCCCAAAATTACTCATCATTGACAGGGATAGTATTAAAATTATGTCTGTATGATTTTAAATTATGTCTTTTAAGCTTTCAAACTCTTTTAATAATACTTAATGAACTATTAAGTAATACAAAATAGTATAAGTGCTAATTTGTGCAGCAAAATAATATATTATAAAATGAGGAAGATATGCCCATATAGCAATACAATTCAGGAAAAATGTTATAAAAGATATACGGTTTGCACTATATCATAAAATGCAGTAGAATCAGTTTAGGCAATAAAGAGTACATGAAAATGTGAAGGAGCGGCCAGAAAAGAAACACAAAAGACAAACTAAATGTGATTTGCTTCAGGAACAGTGTAGTTGCTGGTTTGATAGAAGCTGGCATTAGATTTTGGAGTTAATGGTAGATAAAATAAAGTAGAAACATGTTACAGAGACAACTGAGTGCCTGGTAAAGCTTAGTCCCAGTCACGGAACATGTGAGAGTCTTTGTAATTTCCCAAGCAGTTTAGTGAACATTTATTTTAGTGACAATATGGAGAACAGAATGGATCAGAAGAAACGCGAATAACATATTAGTTGGCATATTTTTGCATTAATCAAAACTTTGACTTGATAATGCCCAAATCTACAGTGCTTCCAGTGGACAGTAATATTCATATAATCAAATGTTCAGAGTGTCCAAAAGAGTGTGTAATAGTGATAATCTGTAGACTTCATAAACATATAAAGCCTCCCGGGTAGATATTTTGCTGTGATCTTGAAAATCTAAGATGAAAATTCCACAACTTCTCTAGTAATTCTTTCAGTATTTTGTCACCTACGTCATTCTCTTTATACATAGCTAAAACCTCTCCTGCTGTAATTAAGATTCCTTTCTTTTCTTTAGGTTTCTATGGCCATGTGACAAAACGGCACATAACTTCCCATAAACCCAATGCAACTATACTCCATGGCTGAAATGATGGCCCAAATCCACAATGCGCTAACATGTCCTACAAATCCTTTCAGTCATTACCGATATGTGATTCATGCTTAATATGTGTTTATTTTACGTTATATGCATCTTAAAACCGTGATTCATGTCTCTTTCTCATTTGTGTTATTGACAAGCAGAGTCTAATACAGACTTGAGTATAAATAAGCTGTGTTATCCACTAAATTCACATGTTGAAGCCCCAACCCCCAACACCTCAGAATGTGACTGTATTTGCAGATAGGGCCTTTAAAGGTGTGATTAAGTTAAAATGAGTTTTTTTCGGGGTCGGGGGGTCCTAATCAAATCTGACTGATGTCTCAATGACAAGAGGACATTTGGATACAGAAAGAAATACCAGGGATGTTTAAACACAGAGGAAAGACCATGTGAGGACACAGCCAGAAGGCGGTTATCTGCAAGGTAAGGAGAACGACCTCAGAAGAAACCCCAGCAAAAAAACAAAAAATCATACTTACCTCATAAGGATGTTAGGAGTATTAGATGCACTATCTTTGTGAAGGTATGCTGAAAATGTATGACACAGAGTATATTCTGTAGAAGTGTTTGTTAAACTAGTAAACAAATAAATATTATCTGCAACAATTTTATCACCCCAAAAAGTAATTCTTTCTGTATTTCCTTGAGTTTTATCTTGTGCAAATGAGCCAATATCACATTTGTTAATGTGGAACGTGTGTCACTATGAAATTACAAAGTCAAATTTTACATTTTATAGAATCACTGATAATTTGTTTTGAAGTTAGTAATGATTGCAAATGATGGAAATATGGAGAAGTCACAAAGAGACTGAATTCCTCTCATTCTTAAATTGTATTCCCTGATGAACAGGCCAGTATCACTGCCTTTGACTTCACTTTGATTCACCAAAAAGACATCTAACCATATCGAGTATTTACTGATTTTAACACAAAAAACGAATAACTTTATCAGGGCGAAGTATGTACAACAGTGTGAGGATTCTGCTGTTTCCGTCAGAATTTTGCCTCCAGAGGCAAATCTGTCTACACGTAATCTTTCCTATTTCTTTGGTCCTCTGATCAAAGTTTGTTCTGACTTTTTTAGTAAATGCATCGGTCATTCTCCTTTGATGAAAACCAGTTCACGGACAAATCAAATGCATCTTTCTCTCATCTTATGCAACTCTGAAAAGTCACATAGAAATGGAATCCAGTTCTAAGATATCAAAGGATCACCAAGTTAAAGGAGAAATTGAGCTCTAAGGGAATAACTTCTTATTGAAAAAAAATCTGAAGTCCAAGGGAAAAAAATAACCTTTAATAATTGCCTTGTTATCATTCAATTTATTCCTTTTAGCTTACCCCAGCCTCTCTTCTTAAAGGTCTTCATGACAAATTATTTTACTAATGTGGAAGCTCTATACGTGTATAAGTGTGACTGCATCATAAGACAACTGGGAATACATATAATACCACAAATAATTAAGCATATAAAAACAAATTTATTTAACATATTGGTTTCCATCTTGCCCTAATTATAAATTGGGTCAATACATGAAAATAACTTAATGTTATCCAAAGTTTTATCCCCATTCAGTATAAATTCAAGGGCATTGCATTAAAACTAATCTGTTTAATATTACAAATAAAAGAGTATTTGATGCTTATGAAATCAGAATGTTATGTGGCATTCATCAGAATTGTACATATTTAGCTTAATCATGCTAAAAATAAAGTAGATCTTTGAAATTTTGACTTATAATTTTATAGTGTCCCCACATAATTCAAAAATATAAAAATCTTACACATATTAAGCAACTCTTTGACAGGGAGCTTATGACCTTGAAAGACATATTATTCCAGGTAATGAGCAATTACAAGGGTATCTTCTATATTAAGCCAAACACGATTGCTCTCTCAGTGTAATTCGTTGGTCCTAGATCTGTTCTCTAGAGTCATGCAGGAAATATTAAGACACTCTTTTACATGGCAGACCTTTAAGCGCTGAATATGCTACTTTGCCCTCCTAATTGCTCTTTCCCAGAAGGAATATCAGATGACAGTTAAAGCATATATACAGGCTTTCATTAATGAAAAAGAATCAGAGAGTGTCAATTTGATGAGCTATCTGTGTCCAATTTGGATCCTTGGGGAAGATTTCAACCCTGAGCCACATTGATTTAATTAAAATTCTAAAATATTAGCTAACTAAATAAGCCACTATTTAAAGTCTTTCAAATACATTTTTAAAGTCAACTCAGCCCTTTAAACATGTTCTGAATGTCTAGATTCCTGCATCTCTGCTGTAGTGGCTGGGATTTTTTTCCCTCCAGCTGTCCTTGATATAAATTGATGGGGACAGTACAGATACAATATTGTAAAATGCTCATTCCTGTGTTTGGACTGCTGGCCAAGCAATTCTTTCCCACTGAACACTGGCAGCACAATGATATTCTTCTATGAATTTCCATTTTTATGAGTTTTCTTTGCAGCTTGGCCTGGGAAATGGGATCCTGGGAAGTTCTAAACAGTCTAATAACCAGGAGCCTTTGGAATTGATCAGGGACAGAAATGATGCCAAGTCAAATGCAAGCATTTGTGTTATTGTCCTCCTCAAAAATAATAGCACTTTCTGGGGTTCATTGTTTCTGACCAGGCAGAGTGAGTCAATCCCGCAAATAGAGGATGGCTGAGGGTCCTAAAAATGCAGTAAACTTTTGAAATCAAAGCATCTCAGATAGCCATAAACTTAAATTTTAGAATTAAATTTAGAATACTAACTGGCCAACACACCATTGTATTTCTTCTCAACTTCTCAAATAGTTATGTAACTATAGTATACTGAAGAATCACTGTAACAGCAGGAGGGAAAATTTACAAGCACAACCACCTTTAGGAATACCTGGGATCTATGTACGTTATACCGTTCAGTACATTGACATTGGTAGTAGAGCATTTCAAAACTAACCTTTTGAGAGAAGTAAGTCAAATACCTTTAAAAATTGTATTTATTTGGTTTTAATTTAATCTTATTTCAAAGCACAGTTTAATGAATTTTCTAAGTATATACAATTAATTTAATCTTTCATCTAAAATTATATTTATTTTGGTTTTAATCTGTGTATGTGTTTTATTTATTATCTTCTAAGTAATTTGCAAAATGTTTTATAGTTTAAAGAACCTCTTATGCCTTTATAAAGAGAACATTTAACAGAAAAAATGTGCATTTCTCCACCTGGGCCCAATACCACTGCTCGAGTGTATAGCAAAGTGATGAATTTTGTATTTTTAAAAAATGTTTTAGTTTTAATTGTACAGTTAATACAGGACTTAAATGTGATGTTAATGTTATACATGTTAAAGTGAGTGTTGATTTTCAGTTGAATTTATAAAGGCATGATTTTTGGAATAATTGCAAAGGTAGGCTTCATACTCAAATCACATAGTAGCTCTGCACTCGTGTCTAGATGCAGTATTTGAAATGATCAGAATTTACTTTTGAATAGGGCTGGATGATTTCAAAATCTTCTCTAATTCTGAAAGTCTAAGAATTTTAAGAATTTAACATCAAATTGTATGTGAAAAGCAAAGGTAGAACAGCAAGATAATGGATATGACAACCAAAAACAGAGATACTCATAATACTAGACTAAGACAGAATAAGAGATCATTGAGTTGGGATATTTAAGAAAGGCTTCCTGAAGGTCTACCTTTGACAGTGGGTGGAATATATCACAGACAAAGCTGAAGAGCACCAGGAAAGGAGGAAGGTAAGGAAGGGTACAAAATTTAGAAGTTTGGAGACCTATTTGACAAATCATAAGGAGTAGAAATAAATTTATCTGGAAATTTGAAATGAGACCATATTTTGGAAATCATTAAATTATAAAGAGAAAAGTTTGACTATTATTTATGAGAAAATGGGGAAACAATGAATAGGAGAAATGTGATTACAACTGTACTTTAAGCTGCTTATTTTTTTCAAAAGTAGACACAATAGTTTGAGTAATGAAAAGAAACCAAAACAGAAAAAAAAATCAAGAGCCTGTTGCAACAGTCTAGGAAAAAGCTAACAAGATTTTGAAGAAGAATGTTGGCAATAGGAGAGGGAAAGCAAAGGGAGAGAAAGGGAAGAGGAGTCTATCAAATTCCTTCTAGGTTTTACACATTAGATGGCTAATACAATTATAAATTTGATTATTCTTATGACAACTATATGAGGTTGATATTATTAATATCATTGAACATAAGGATATTGACAAAGATTTTAAGGAATTTGTTTAAGCATACACATAAGTGGCAAAATTGCTATTAGAAACAAATTCTAGAAATGGAATCCAAAACTTATAACCATGGTATTATTTAACCTAATACTTTTTTTAAGCTATGTTGTATGTTACTCTTATGCTTACCCACCCCAGTGCTAATTTACAAATATGGGAAGAATTTTTAAATATCACTGTGTATATATAATTTGGAACACTTCCCTACGTGGTTGACCATGGTGACATGGTTCTCTTATTTTTAGGGAAAAACATATGAAATCTTCAAGTTGTATCAATTGGTATGGAGGGACAGAAAAGGAGACAAAATTGATGTTGAATTTGAAAGTTAAAACACTCTTTCTCTAAACTTTTGCTGGCATTATTATATCTGGCAAATTCATGAGCATGAGTTAGTTAGTTTCAAAGATAATAGAGTGTAGTCATCTTAGGGTAAACTGAATTTGAGTATTAACGGATGATATCCATATTACCAACTGGCTTAATTTAAAACAACAGAATCCTCAGTAGTACACAAGAAATTTATTAGAAGAAACTAACTTGTTCATAGAACCTGCATTATTGGAAATTCCAGATTCTGAAGGCCTACAGAGGTAGGCTCCATAGCCAAGGTCACTGTTGGGTTTCTTTATACACACCTGTTAACCATTCTCATTTGGTAACCATAATGCTTAAGAATGTACACAGAAGTACAGTCCCTGCCTTTTACAAAGAACCAGATATGTCCATCAGCACGTCTTTCAAAGATCAATTATTACCTCTCATGTGACCATCATTTCCTTTTGCTCACCTCCAAATCTTATTTAAGTACATCTGACTAGCAGAACATGCATCATCACCCTGCACCTCAGCTGCAAGGGATTCTTGAAAAAAAAAATCTTCTGACTTGTGACTTAGCAAGGCAAGGTTCAAAATGAGGATATTTTCAAAAACAGACAGATACAACATCAAATAAAAATGTTATATCACTGCAAATCATGAATGTCCATTAGAGCACAGATCTAAATATTGGCCACACATTATTAATATGCACAATACATACACTTCTTCCCTATTTAAGCTTCCAAACAATAGCATGCACCCAAACAAATATAACTATTCTTTATACAGATAAAAGTGATCACCCTTTATAAAGTCAATTCAGTTACTGAATGTACAAGTCCAAGATTTCTGAGTAATATCCTTTCCTCCTACAGAGCAGTCATAACTGAGTCCTGACATATTTTAACTTACAGGCAAAATAAATTTAACCTCTACCCAACAGATACTATATAAATAGAAGGGAAAGAAAAAGTGAAAATTGAAACGTTTAAATAGTTGGATGGAGGGATGTAATGTAGAGCACAAGAAATATATTCAATATTTTTAATTATAATTTTATATATATAATTATAACTTTGGTGTGTAACTATAAAAATATCAAATCACTATGCTGTACACCTGAAACTAATATAATATTGTAATATTTATACTGGGTTGGCCAAAAATTTCGTTCGGGTTTTCATAACATCTTACAAAAAACCCGAATGAACTTTTTGGCCAACCCAATACTTGAATAAATTTTTTTTAAAGAACATAGTTGGTACTGAGACTACTTTTTCCAATACGTATTTCATGTTCATTTTGCTGTCAGTTAATGGTTCAGCTGGTCAATGTTATTTACCTGGAAATGTGACACAAAACTGAATTTCCTATGGAAGTCCTTAGCTATTTTACATTTATTATGAAGCTCTTACTAGCCATTAACTTTTCCAAAAGACATGACAGTACTTGAAGGTACCTCAGAGGATTCTCTGGGTTAACTTGTCTTTCTTCCCAGATTGGGTTAACAAAAAGCCTATATCTCTTTGATAATCAAAATCAATTACCCATCCAACATAATAATCTTTTTATTCCTTTTTATTCCAGTGCCAGGAAGTCTGAAATAACCAGGCAGAAGTTTTAGCCGTCAATTAACCGGAACT